>NC_062558.1:7482405-8790100 GCF_016906955.1 Phacochoerus africanus
TGGCAGGCATGAATCTGTTCTCCGTATCTGTGAGCTTGATTTTTTTTTTAAGTTTTCACCTATGAGAGAGATTCTATTTATTGTCTTTCTCTGCCTGACTTAGTTCACCAGCATAATGCCCTCGAGGCCTCTCCATGTGGTCAGCGACATGGCAGCATTTCCCTCTTTTGATGGCTAAATGATACTCCATGGTCTGTGTGATATATATAGGCTACATAGGACATATCATATGCGTTATATTTACTGTTACATATGATCTATATAGTAATTACACATATATAATACATATATGACATACCTACAATTTCCTTATCCGTTCACCCATCGATGGGCTTTACACGACCGTCGAATACCACCTGGCTGCTCTGGGCCCTCATTTGTGAAGGTACTGTGCTTTCAGAAGCCCAGTTGGATGTGGAACTCTCCCATTTTGAGGAAGGACACAGAGAGGAAACCGCAAGCCTGAAACTACCAGAGCGAACCACAGAGGAGGACAGCAGTGGTTGTGGCCTCTGTTCCTTCTTCTCCCGGGGCAGTGTGACTGAGTTGGGTGACCTCATGTGCCACCCAGGTACCGCTTCGGGGCGTATTTTCAGGGACAGCTTCCTCCTGGTCCTCAGCTACAGTCGAGAGCCCACTAGCCCAACGTTAGACAGAGGCTTCTCATAGGAACCTTTACGTATTATCTGATGGCTGCAGTAAGGGGCCATTTATGTTTCTACAACGGCGTTCCCCCACTGCCCCTACCCCTGGCCCTCGTGGGGCTGCCATGCGGTGAGCATCGGAAGCGCCTTTGTAGGTGCTGGGGATGTGCTCCTGCGCGCTGTTGCCTGGCTGGAGGATGCTTCTCTTCCAGCGTTTGATGCTGCGTATGATGAGAGTGACCCTCACCTCACCCCCTGGCGCTGCAAGTGACATGGGCGGCATGTGGAGAGAGACGGGATCTGACTGGAGGCATGGTGGAGGGCGGGTGTAACTGAGGGAGAGAGAGTGGCATCCTGTCCCTCTGTCCACATAATGTGACCCACCCAATCAGGGAGTGACATCCTATCACCTTAGTGTGTTCTTGGTGTGAAGCAGGTCAGAGATTCTGTCCCCACCCAGGGGGGGATGACACAGGGCCGGACTCATGGGCAGTCATCTCAGGATGTGTTCACCTCATGGATTCTTTCAAAGTCAGAAGAAAATGTAAGGCAAAAGTCACGCGGTAAGGGACCATTAGAATATGTGCAAGAATGGGAGGGGCTCCAAACTGGAAAGCACGAGTGTGATGAGCTGGTTGCTCTTCCTAATGGGCACCGGGGTACACAGCGTGCCGAACTTTTACAATGAAAGAAGAAACCCTTCATGTTCTCCCTTAAACATACCTTTGAACGTTGTTAAAGGCTCCACAGGTTGGCAGCACAGCAATATCCCCCATTCAAAGCGGCAGCAAGGTAGGTCAGGACCAGGGCCCATAGGGCAGAGAAAAGCAAGCAGGTACAGATAGAAGAGGCCAAGTGTAAAGTTAATGGTCAGGTACGTGATTGAGTACGTTGGTGTATCTCCTTTAGACGGATGCTTTTTTTGGTTGGTTGCTTTTGGCTTTTTGCTTTTTAGGGTTGCATCTGAGGCATGTGGAGGTTCCCAGGCTAGGGGTCTAATCAGAGCTACAGCTGCGGCCTACGCCAGAGCCACAGCAACACAGGATCCAAGCTGAGTCTGAGAGCCACACCACAACTCACGGCAACGCCAGATCCTCAACCCACTGAGCAGGGCCAGAGGTCGAACCCGCATCCTCACAGATCCTAGTCGGGCTCCTTAACCGCTGAGCCACAAAGGGAACTCCCCAAATTGATACACAAATTTCAGGACACTTCTTTCCTTGGGAAAAAGTAAGTGGAAGTCATTATAATGATAGCAACAACTGAACGCTCAAGACAGCAGTGGGCACAGGAAGAGGTTTTCCCAGCGAACCCCCAGGAGCCAGGTGATGCAGGTCCCTGCTTTCTGCGGAAGACCAGGACATGCAGGATGGAGGTGAGCTTTGCCTGGCCCAACGTCTTCCTTCCAGGGATCCACTCTTCCTATGGTGATGACCTTCCTTTCCCGGGGATACCCTGCTCTCTCTGTGGATGAGAACACTCTGCCGGGGTCTGTCCTCATCCACCTGCGTGACGCTGTCAACAGTTCTGTGCAGACCTGCCTCTGTCCCAGCCCCAGCATGACCCCCGCCGGCTTGGAACCCCAGCCCTGGCCCAACCTTGTGTGGGGACTCCTGGAACCAGTCTCCTGGGGATACCGAGGGATGACTGTGCTTGCGAAATGCTCTCTTTTTTTTTCCTTTTGTCTTTTTGCTATTTCTTTGGGCCGTTCCCATGGCATATGGAGGTTCCCAGGCTAGGGGTTGAATCGGAGCTGTAGCCACTGGCCTACGCCAGAGCCACAGCAACGCGGGATCCGAGCCGCGTCTGCAACCTACACCACAGCTCACAGCAATGCCGGATCATTAACACACTGAGCAAGGGCAGGGACCGAACCCGCAACCGCATGGTTCCTAGTCGGATTCGTTAACCACTGCGCCACGACGGGAACACCGAAATGCTCTCTTTAGAAGTTCATTGGATACGTACAATAACTCATTTTCTGCCAGATTACTTTTTAAACCTTAAGGTAGATTTAATAACAATTTCAATGATTATGGGGGGGGAGGGGAGAGGAAGCTTATGAAACAATTCGAAATTCTGCCTGGGTAAAATTATCAGTTTTGAAAAAGTAAGGAAAACGTATTTGCTCTGTTACGTATTAAAATATATTAGAAACACTGGGAAGAGTGTATTACATAGTATGTCTTTTGTGTCAAAACCTATAGCTATGCCGATGCATATATACATGGCATATACATAAAGATTTTGGCAAACGATCATGAGACATTCTCTCCCAATGTGCTTTATGGACCAGAGCACATCTGAGCTGAACCTTAAAGGATAGAAGAAGCCTTTCAAGTGGCAGAGCGAGAACATTTTTGGCCAGGAGTCCACAGAGGAGGATTAAAAGAGCCTTGTTCATTTGAGGATAGCGAATGATTCAAGTATGGGCCGAGGGTGAGTTTTCTGGAGTTCTCCTAGGGAATCAGGATTGTCTGGGACAGATTTTGACCTGCTGTGGGAGAGAAACCACTGTGAACACAGAGGGAAGGTGATGGGGGGAGCAGGAGTCAGAGATGCAGGGGAGGAGGCTGTCATCAGCCACCCAGTTGGCTGGGTCCTCTGACTAGTCTTCTGCAGCTCCGATTAGACCCCTAGCCTGGGAACCTCCATATGCTGCACGCGCAGCCCCAAAATGACAAGGAAAAAAAAAAAGAAAAAAGATTCTGAGTACAAATGACGTCTGAATGGCGGTTGTCCTTTATGGGGGTTGCAGTGAAACTGGCCCTCAAATTACTTTGTAAATCGATTTGCGCTGAATGTGAGGGCGACTGAGTGCTAAGGAAGGATTTAGGGAGACACCAGGGACACACATCACCAAAGCCTTATCTTTGTCTCCTCCAGATGAAGAGGAGAGGACTCCACGACCCCCAAGTAGAGATACAGAGTGTCAATGCCAGCCCAACACTCTTCATGAGGAAGGTATCCCGACGTTCTGCCAGAAGCGCAGCCCTGGGTGCGATACGGGAGCCTTGGGGGTTCCCAACCCACAGGAGACCTGAGTTTCTTTGTGCTCTTTCTCTGCCCTCTTCCTATGGAACCCCTACTCCCCTCCAAGCTTCCCTGTACCAGTGGGGTCTCCTGAGGCTACAGAGGCCCCTCCTTGTCCATCTGCTTCCTGGTTCCCACACCTTGGGGCACAACAGGCTGCCGTTGAGGCCCATGATCCTGTCAGTGGCCCACAGAAAGTTTTCAAACATCTTGAAATCATCAAATATCTGCATCGAGTTCGGCCTCAGCCTCAGTTGTATTCATTTTTATACTTATTGAGTCCTGAATGTATTATACCTAAGAAATACATCTTTGGAGTTCCTGTCGTGGCGCAGTGGTTAACACATCTGACTAGGAACCATGAGGTTGCAGGTTCCATCCCTGGCCTTGCTCAGTGGGTTAAGGATCTGGTGTTGCCGTGAGCCGTGGTGTAGGTTGCAGACGCAGCTCGGATCCCGCGTTGCTGTGGCTCTGGCATGGGCTGGATTAGACCCCTAGCCTGGGAACCTCCGTATGCCACGGGAGCGGCCCTAGAAAAGGCAAAAAGACCAAAAAAAAAAAAAAGATGCATTTTTAATATTTTGTCAGCCAGAAGGGGCCTAGAGAGACAAATTGTTATTACAACAGACAAAAGTCACGATGAGGCCATGTGTGTGTGCCTTCAAGGTTCTTCTCTTAAAGTCCTGACCCAACTCAGCTGGCATCCTATTCGGCCCTTGTTGCCCCAAGAGACTACAGATAATAAGTGCTGCAGAGGATGTGGAGAAAAGGGAACTCTCTTACACTGTTGGTGGGAATGTGCTGTGGGGCAAACACTGTTGCAAACAGCATGGAGGCTCCTTAAAAAACTGAAAATAGAACTACCGTACAATCCAGCAATCCCACTCCAGGGCGTCTTATCCAGAGAAAACCACTATTTGAAAAGATACGTGCTACTTGGGATGAATTTTTTGCCTTTCCTACTCTTGCTTTTTCTTTATGAAATGGGCCTAATAACATTTTTCAGATTTGCTTAAAGTTTAAGCTTTCTGAGCAAAGGTTGCAGGCAACTCTGTTTAAAGGCTGTTTGCGTGGGAAACACGCCTTAGAAGGTCGAGGTTGGATACTGCTCCGTAGGGATGGAGAGGCTGTCCCCGCCCCATTAGAGCCAGGATATCCTCACATCCTAGGCTTATTTCCCCCTGAAGAGACACTGCTTCTCTTTCACAGGGAGATGCATGTTTCTCACTGAAGAGGAGAGCAGGGCCGATGTGCCAACCACCTATTAAAGCTCTGAGCCTCATGCTATGGGACCCCTCTCCAGCAGCACACTCCACTGCATGTGCAGATACACCTGCCTCTACCCCCTCACCCCATGGGGAACTCAGGCTTGAGTGACCGAGGCTAAGTTTTCTTAGCAACTAAACAATCTGACCCCTGATCCAGAGATGATGGTGATGGTGTGTATATAGTCTGTTAGCATGTGTGTGTGTGTGTGTGTGTGTGTGTGTGTGTGTATACATATGCATGTAGACACATACAGGCTACCCGGGTCTACACACGCACGCACGCGCGCGCGCACAGACACACACACACACACACACACACACACACGGGCTCCTGTCTATAACTGTGGCAAAGGAGCTTATTAACTTACAGGTAGGATCTCAGACGTGTCAGCGCGTCGGAGAAAATATTGACCAAAGGAATAGGCGGAAGTAACGGGCTGTCTCTCTCCAGACCAGGGGAGAAGGGTGGTGACTTCCGTCACCCGGGCCGGCTCTCCCAGGCTCTCCCTGCTTGCCTGTTCTCATGAAGTGAGCTGCTGTGTGGTGTGCAGCCCACAGCACAAGGACTGAGGGGGGCCCCTTGCCGTCTTCCCCCAAGAACGGAATCCAGCCTCCGCCTTGGATGTGAGCTGGGAAGCATGTCCCTTCCTGCACAGGCCAGTCTCGTGAGACCCCGAGTTAGAGAACTCAACCCCTCTGGGCCTGGATTGCTGGTCCACAGAAATGGGGAGGTAATAAAGGCTGTGGCTGTAAGGCCCTACGCTTCAGGGTAACTTCTGCTAGTACAGGCTCCAACGTACCCTGTACGTCTGCTCAGACTCGTCACAAGTGGGCTGAAACACAGCCTGCTGACCGCTGATCCTGCCCCGACTCTCCCTCCTGCCCTAACACCCTCACCTCCCCAACCCCGAGTCGCCACTAAAATCTTGACAGACGCAGAAACAGATGGAGGCCCCGTCAGACGGCCCAGTCCAAGGACCATTCGGTTGATTTGACACAGGGGCCTCATACAGGAAACAGTTCTTTTTAAGAATTGATTGGGGGAGTTCCCATCGTGGCACAGCAGAAACGAATCTGACTGGGAACCATGAGGTTGTGGTTCCATCTCTAGCCTTGCTCAGCGGGTTGAGGATTCGGCCTTGTCATGAGCTGTGGTGTAGGTCACAGACGTGGCCTGCATCCCGTGTTGCTGTGGCTGTGGTGTAGGGTGGCAGCTGTGGCTCTGATTCGACCCCTGGCCTGGGAACTTCCAAGTGCCTCAGGTGCGGCCCTAAGGGGCAACAAATAAAATGACATGAAATGAAATGAAATTAATTTTGACTGCAACTTCACCTCTTACTCCTGATTTGTGATCTAAAACCTTTTTCTTCCTAATCCTGGTGTAATATGTGATGACTCTTGGTCAGGGCCAGGAGCAGGTGGGGTCCCAAGAGGGTGTGCAGCTCTGCAGCCAGCACCTTTGCTCCGGGGAAGGGAACAGGCGTGGGACCACAGAACCTCCAGGTGGGTGGGAGGGCCAGAGCCTACAGTCCAGGGGAGGGGACCTGGGTCTCTATGAGGTTGCAGTGCAGAGCCACCTGGCCCACTGATGAGGGTGCAGAGGGGCCAGCAGAGAGGGAAGGGGAAGGTGGCCCTGGAGTTCCAGGAGGCCCACAGGTGAGAGGGTCACAGAGGGCCCCCCTCCTCAGGGACCCACCTCATCCCAAGGGCTCTGTCAGAGCCAGTGCGCATCTCATCTCGTGAGAGCCCTGCAGGCCCAGGTGTGACCTAGAGACAGCACCTGGGGGGGCTGTGGGGGGGCCGGGCCAGGCGCAGGTCTCTCTGCCAGGGGAAGGGCAGGGAGGGGAGGGAGGGGGGGAGCGGGGGCCGGATTCCAGGGGGAAATCCAGAGTCAGAGCAGAAGAAACCCCTGCGGGCCGAGCTCGAGGCATAAAGAAGGAAGGAGCAGGTCACGGCAAGAAACATGCCCTGCACCCTTGTCCCTCCGAGCTGCTCCCAAGAGGACGGGAAGATGGTCAAGAAACACACACACACCTTTGTAAATACAGAATTGCATGTTTAATTTGGTCACAAATTCATAAGGACGTGGTATTTTGTGCCCAGGGGCTTTTCTTTCATTGTCTAATGTTTCCAATAAATTCCTAAAAGGGATCCTCCCACCGAGAGGAAACATGAACAGAACCCAACTTTTAAATAAAACTTTTAAATAAAACTTCCCGTGCACTGACACGAAGCAATAAAGGAAACAACTTCATATCTCTTGAAGGTTTTCACTGGTAAAAGACACAATAAATATGTGAATAAGTGAAAACGTATGACAAACACTCATAAGACTAATACTTTAGAAGGGCCCTCACAGAAATCCTCTGAGAGAAGGGCCAGATATCTGGAAAGAAGGGGCCAGATGGCTTGCTTATAACAGCAGGACCACGGGGGTCAGCCCTTCCACAACACTCCAGTTGACTCCAGACACCATCCCCTGAACGTGCCTAAATGTCAGGCAATTCCATCTTTGGCCACCTCAGCTTTGGGGAAGGCAACACACAGAGTCCTGAGACGGAAAAGACCAGAACTCCTGAGTGTTCCTTCCTCCATAAGATGATCCTGCAATAATGGGACTCCTACAAAGAAGGGTTTTAATGGAAGCCTTTTTTAAAACCAACAACAACAACAAAAGCAATGAAAGGACAGAACCCTAACACCGCCATTTTAGGCCAATTCCTACAGTACTTAGCAATTGGCATGTCTGTGTGAGTCTTTTTTTGCAGGAGGCCAAAGCTTACGAAGAGGTTGAGATGCCCGAGTAGCCCACGCAGACCGCAAAAGGCAGTTCTCAGGCTCAGATCAGAGCACCCGGACTGCGAGTGCCCATCTAGTGCTGAGTCAGCCAACATGGAACACAGTCCACGACCATCAACTGCACTTCCTCCCTGAGACCATGGCAGACACTGGGCCCAGATCCCTCCCCTCCCTCCCGGGAACCCAGAGGGAGCCGAAGGTTCACTACCAAGATCAGACCAAGGGTCACTAACACGATCAGACCAAGGGTCACTACCAAGATCAGACCAAGGGTCACTACCAAGATCAGACCAAGGTTCACTAACAAGATGAGACCAAGGGTCACTAACAAGATCAGACCAAGGGTCACTACCAAGATCAGACCAAGGGTGACTAACAAGATCAGACCAAGGGTCACTAACAAGATCAGACCAAGGGTCACTAACAAGATCAGACCAAGGGTCACTACCAAGATCAGACCAAGGGTCACTACCAAGATCAGACCAAGGGTCACTACCAAGATCAGACCAAGGTCTACCAAGATCAGACCAAGGTCTCTACCAAGATCAGACCAAGGGTCACTACCAAGATCAGACCAAGGGTGACTAACAAGATCAGACCAAGGGTCACTACCAAGATCAGACCAAGGGTCACTACCAAGATCAGACCAAGGGTGACTAACAAGATCAGACCAAGGGTCACTACCAAGATCAGACCAAGGTTCTCTACCAAGATCAGACCAAGGGTCACTAACAAGATCAGACCAAGGTTCTCTACCAAGATCAGACCAAGGGTCACTAACAAGATCAGACCAAGGTTCTCTACCAAGATCAGACCAAGGTTCACTAACAAGATCAGACCAAGGGTGACTAACAAGATCAGACCAAGGGTCACTAACAAGATCAGACCAAGGGTCACTAACAAGATCAGACGCAAGACGCCGATGTCACTTGACATCTGCATCGAACCTGCATCCCACCCTCAGCACCGAGGTCCAACGAAGAACGGGCGGAGGCCCACGCCTGACAGCCCAGCTCACAGACACCAGACACAGGGCTGTGCAGGGCTGCCACGTCTCGTCACGCTCTGCTGACTTGTAAACACCCACCGGTAAATAAAAGAAAGAGTCACACACCTCTGAGACTTTCAGGTATAAAAGCGTGGGCACCCTAGAGGTCACCAGGTATCCAAGAGTGCGAGGCTGCCTTTGAAGGAGAGCGGACTCCTCCAGGGCTCCCCAGTGCGGTGGTGGGCTCTTTTCTGCCATTACTTGTGACACCCAATCGTTCTGGCTTAGCACCTCTCAAAAAGGCAACCCATGTAAACAATCCAGTGTTATTTCACAGAATTTTTTCTAGGCTACTATAAATATATATAAAAAACATAGAAGCAGGAGTTCCCTTTGCGGCTCAGTGGTTCATGAACCTGACTTAGGATCCATGAGGTTGCGGGTTCGACCCCCGGCCTCACTCAGTGGGTTAAGGATCCGGCGCTGCCGTGAGCTGTGGTGTAGGTCGCAGACGCAGCTCAGATCCCAAGTGGCTGTGGCTCTGGCGTAGGCCAGCGGCCACAGCTCCGATTCGACCCCTAGCCTGGGAACCTCCATAGGCCGCAGGTGCGGCCCTAAGACAGCAAACACACCGCAAAAAACCATAAAAGCAGAAAGTCATACAACAAACAACATTACAGATTACACCTCTCCCAACAAAAAATAGATTCTATTGTAATACGTGAGAGTAAAAAGTGCAAGTCCATTTGGATAAAAAACGAGTCCAGAACTGGAAGATGAGGTCCTCAAACACTCAGGACACAGCAGCACCAGCTTCACCTTCTTTGAAGACGAACTTTCCGGAGCCCACCAGCGTGTCCTCAATTTTCTCCTTTGCGTGTCTCTGCCCCAGTGCTGCTAAGGCATCGAGGAGGTCGTTGACTGAGGCCTCCCGCCCTTTGCGGCGGACCCAGGTCTCCAGCATCTCATACAAGGCATCCCCGGTGTTCTGGGCACGATCTCTGCTCTGCAGGATCTCATTTTGGGTGAGGCCCATCTTCCTCATGAGTTTGTCCCAGGCATCATAAGGCACGATGGTGGAAAAGTCATCAAAGAACTGCCTCAAGCCTAGGTTGGGGGAAAGTCACAGAGAGAAGGTTGGGACCAGCTTCAGAAAGGGCCGAGGACCCTCGGGCAGGCCTGGACCCCAGGGCGGGACCTGAAGAGCTCCCCCTGCTGAGGCAGCTGCTGCTCTGCATCCCTGACCTGCTTCCCACCTACAGAGAAATCAGGCCACACGCCGCCTGGGCCCCCTATGTCCCCAGCACACTGTAGGGAGTCAAGGTCACCAGAGAATCCTGTCCTAAGTGAGGGAGAAGGGCCCCCCGGGGAGGGGAAATGGACGTCATGGAGGGAGAAGGCAGCAGTGGTAGGAGACAGAGGGGGCCACCCGCCCCTCTCAGGAGACTCAGGGTGGCACCCGCCCCTCTCGTGAGCCTCAGGGCCCCAGCTGCCACCTCGGCACTGGGGACCCAGCAAGGCCTGGAGGGTGGAAGGTCTCTGGCTTCACACTCAGCTCGGCCTCCCTGAGCTGGATGGGGACAAACAGACGCTAACGTGTGAAGTGGAGCCGAGGCCGCCCGCCTCGTGGGACTGTACTGGGGATGCAGGGCAAGCGTGTGCAACGCAGTGCACACCACCGTGCATAGGTACCTAAGGTGGCCGCTGAATAGAGTTCATATTCTCTAACAGCTACGCTGGAAAACGTAAAATGTTCACAAGTTATACTAATTTCCATAAAATAGGGCACGGACTCACTACATTCCAAAATGTTCATCTCAAAATGTAATAACGGTCAAAAATTGTTGATGGGACCTATTACATTCCTGTGTTCTACCAATTCTTTGAGATACGGGGTCGAGTTCTAACACAGCTCATCCAATTTGGCCACAGGTCAGCTGCCCCACAGCCTCCTGGGGCCAGTGGGTGCCCTGCTGGACGGCACAGCCCCTGAGGGGCCTCAGAGTGGGCAGACCTGGCTCTGAGGCCTTTGGAGTCTGGATGGCCCAGGCACAAGCCATCCCCGCTCTCAGCTGCCCTCACAGCTGTGGGGACGCAGTGAAGACACTGTCGCGCGTCCCTCCACTCCTAGTCCACGGTCCAGGGACAAACACTCACATTCTGTGGGGTCTTCACCGTCTGCAGGAACCAGTGGCCCTCTGCGCACCCGAGACCCTTCAGCTGCTGCCGGTTCCTGTGAAACGCAGTGGAGAAAGGTCTCGGTCTTCGTCAGGGGTCCCGGATTCGCTGAGTGACCCGGGCAGCCACCTGTCCTCCCGGGTCTCTACAGAGACGGAGAGCAACCTGCCACCCTGAGCAGCTCCCAGGCTCGTGTGCTCGTGGAGGGACAGGCTCCCTGCGGTAGGGCTCACCTCCTACGTGTCTGCTCCAGCCTCGACGACCTCATGCGGCCGAGCCGCCGTCCCTCAATCAGGACAGGGACCGTTCCCACCGCCACGCAGTCCCTTCTGCCCCTTCTAGTCCTTTCCCACCCACCGCCTCGGGAGACAGGCACTCCCTCCCAGCTTGACGTGACTCAGATGAAGACTATTTACAAGGGCACTTGGCAAAGTCTAAAGGAGAGGGTTACTCCATGCATGTGCGGCTGCTTTGATCAACAATACTGTACCATATCGGTAGTCTAAAGAAGGGCATGAAATGATCACACATTCCCCACGGACGCTGAAAAATCACTTGGCAAATTTAAATGCCGATTCTGTGTTTTAAAAACACCTCAGGAGTTCCCGTCGTGGCGCAGCAGAAACAAATCCGGCTAGGTAGGAACCATGACGCAGTGGGTTCAATCCCTGGCCTTGCTCAGAGGGTTAAGGATCTGGCGTGGCGGTGGTGTAGCCTGGCGCTCCAGCTCCAGTTAGACCCCTAGCCTGGGAACCTCCATATGCCTAGGGTGTGGCCCTAGAAAAGACAAGCAAACAAACAAACAAAAAAACACCTCAGAACAGGAGCCTAGACTCATAGTGACAAGATTGCACATCTCAAAAAGAGCCAGTATCATTCTTAGGGGCCACACTGGAGGCCTCCCCAACAAGTCCAGTCAAGACCAAAAAACACCCCACTGCGCTAAGCATCAATGGAAGCAACAGTGCAGTTATTTGAAATTCGTCAAAACAATGTAAGCGCTAAGCAAACATCGTTCTGAACTTCTGGTCTCGGCAGCTGTAAGCACAACAAAAACAATTCAGATCTTTAAAGGGAGCAGACAAAACAGTCATTATTTTATATATGATTATAGCCTTACAAAACTTTGAGGGTTCCACAATGCCACGGCTATTGCTACTACTGCTACTACTACGAATGTGATTGTACGATTGTACGGATGGATGACTTTAAACTTGTAGCAGACATGGAGTTCCCGTCGTGGCGCAGTGGTTAACGAATCCACTAGGAACCATGAGGTTGCGGGTTCGGTCCCTGCCCTTGCTCAGTGAGTTAAGGATCTGGCGTTGCCGTGAGCTGTGGTGTAGGTTGCAGACGCGGCTCGGATCCCGCGTTGCTGTGGCTCTGGTGTAGGCCGGTGGCTACAGCTCCGATTCGACCCCTAGCCTGGGAACCTCCATGTGCCGCAGGAGCGGCCCAAGAAATAGCAAAAAGCCAAAAAAAAATAAATAAATAAATAAAATAAAATTGTAGCAGACAATAAATTACATAGAGACTTACAAGAGATGGATAAACATACAAGGTAACAGAACACGGGTGATACAAAGATACAGCCTCCACAAGAAACAGGCGACATTTACCAAAGAAAAATACACATCTAGGTGAGGTATAGAAACCCCTTGACTTGAAATGCTAGCTCTTTTCATAAGAGAAATACAGACTATCTATTTAGAAATATCTGGGAGGTCCCATCGTGGGAACAAGACAGAGGATAAGTAGCCTAAGAGCTCCCCCTCCATGACCCTGACGGCCCTCCTTCACCCCTTCCCCATGGGATAGGAGACGGGGGACCAGCATCAGCCTTTCCCTGTGTCCCCCACAGGCCCGGGCAAGGCGAAGGGCGAGGGCATCACACTCACCAGTAGATGGTCTGCTTCCCCTGAGGACTGTACTCCCGTTGGCTCCACCTGCTCAGGGTCTTCTACCTCCTGATCAGAGACTGGAGAGGACAGGCAGTCTCTATTGACCAGGGTGTCGTTGCGGGCATTGTCCAGAGCCTCCGGCCCTCTTGAGGGATGTGGTCGCCAGAAAAGGACCTTGGGAGGGCAAAGAGCTGACTCAGGAGTCCATACCTACAGATCCTCGCAGCAGCTGGGGGGACACGGAGGGTTCTGCCTCCCTACTTACTCCCATGCTGTGCCCCCAGCTGGGTACAGACTCAGCACATCCATGGCCCTGCCGATGGCCCCAGGACCCTGGTGCTGTGCTAAGGGGGGGCTCAGCACCCCTGCTGGACAACCCCCAGCCCCAGGGTCCATCTAGGGTTAGGAGGTGAGGGTGTCTTACAAGCAGTAAGAAGCACAGCGCTAGCCCTGCCAACCGGCCTTAGGGCTGCTCTCAACAGACCAATGGCGCCCCTACAAGTCAGCCCAGAGCCCCCACCCCACTTGACAGAGCCAGGGACCATAGCACAGGCAAACTGGGCACTGTGTCCACCCGGGGCCCTGGGGTGGGTGGGAAGCCCTTGCTGAGGGCCTGATGCCACCAGGTCCTGGAGAAACCAACTCACCTTGTCCATGAATTTGCGGTGCAGTCACAACCTGGAAGAGAAGCAGCAGCCGCTTGAGCAGCGGGGAGAGTCCCCTTACAGCACCTCCCTGCCCAGGGACAGGACAGATACTGAACAAGGAGCCCCAGGCCTGGGGACAAGGACGGGCCCATTCCAACTCGGGGGAACCCTCAGGGACGGAGAAGAGATGGGGGGAAATGAAGTAAAAGGAAACACACATAAAATCTCTGCTGGGTTCTGCGGTATAAACCCTCCTGACTCTTGTCACCCAAGCGAGGTGCGGACCACCTCTCTGCCGCGGCTGGGGGCCCTGAAGGCATGAAGAGCTGACCTGGCCCCTTTCTCCGTGGCCATGGGGACCAGGGGACCATCCGCTGAGATGTGGGACTGAGGGGATCCTGGCCCTCGTAGGAGCAGGTGAGGTGGGAGGTGCAGAGGGATCCTGGGGACCAAGATCAGAGCCAGGCCAGGGGACCAGGAAGACTGGGGAGATGGAGGAGGGGCCCGTGCCTCCCCCTTCCATCCTGGTACCTCACCTTGAACTTTGCACTTGCAGAGCCAGCATGCGATCACCACCACCATAAAAGAAGCTGGAGAAAGAGCTGCTCTTCGGCCACCCACTTTTAAATTCCCTGAGGAGGGAGAGGATGCGGTGGGCGGTTGCAGGTTCGTGGTCACTGGCTCTCCAGGATCCAGGGCCTCCCCACTGGCCGGGGTACCTGACTCTTGAAGCACACACTTGAGGTCACTCGAGGGGGTACACGGCGTGGCCATGACCATCCCATCAGGGCACCTGGGTACAGACACAGGGGATCCATCAGGGAAAGCTGGCCAGATGAGGAGAAAGAGAGAAGCACCTCCCGCCCAGCGTCCCTGACAGGACAGTGGCGGAGGAACAGGCTCTCCTGTCCGCAGGGCCGGGTCCCCTCACCCGCCTTGTTGGCTGCGAGAAGGATCAGAGCTTGGGCACTTCAGCCCCCAGGGCTCCTGCGGAGTGTTCAGAGCTGCCCCTTCCTCAGGCGCTGGGCCTTCTCTGCAAGGCCTGCCCTGGGCCTCCCTGGCTGCAGCGGGAGCCCGGGGGAGGGGGAACCTCATCCAGGTCAAGGGTCAGAAGGGCTCGGGCACAAGCTGAGCCTCCCCCGCCAGTCGCCCTTTCATACAAGGACCCTCTGGTCCTCCACCTGCTGACTCTGCCTACCAGCCACAGCCCACACTGGAGCGCCAGAGCAGAGCGCAAGGACTGCTGGCCCCTGATTCCCAAAGAGGGAAGATTCGTGTCTTCTTGGGGAACAAGGGCTGGGGGTGAGGCCCGCTGGGCTGCCTCAGAGCTTCACAGGAAGGAACCTTGAAGGAGCCGCGTGCCCCATCTCCTTAGGACTCGCCTGTGGGCACCTTTGTGTTCGTGGGCCCTTTCCTGCCCCCAAACGAGGAAAAATACCTTTGTGCGACGGCATTGTCACAGACGAATGCGAGCTTGGCTGCCTTCTACTCATTTTCTTCCCTCTGCTATCAAAAGAAGCTACAGCTTCTTCCTGGGCCACGGACAGTGTGGGGAACCTTAGCAGTGAGCCGGCTGCAAGGGGAAGGGTGCTGAGGAGGTCTGGGAAGGCGCGGGGGCAGGGAGGGGCTGCCTGCAGGCTGGGGCGGCCCCCCGGGCGGGCGCAGGGAGGCCTGGGCGGGAGGGGGCTCTGGGATAGTTCCCTTGAGCTGCTGGAAACCGCCTGGGCTCCTGCGTCTCACCTTGTGCGGCACTTCTGGCAGAACTCGGGTGGAGTTTTCGTCACGGAAAGTTCCAGGCTTGCACTCACACCCGTGTGTCCGCAGTTGCTGTGCAGGGGTCTTCCTCCTTCTTCGCCTGAAGACAAGGATCAGGTTTGGGGATTTGCGTCCCTCGAGTGACTCTCAACCTTCTTCGCCACCCCAGACCCCCACACGCTCAGGATTGGGAAGAAAAGGGTTTTCAGTCACACATCAGGAGCAAGCTATGGGGTAAGGTGGGGTGTAATCTGAGACGCCCTGGATGGCGAGGCACACCTACCTGGGTCAGGGCTCAACACCTAGTCCTCAGGGCAAGGCCAGAGGACCTCAGGTCCTGAAGGCCGAGAGAGGCTAGCTCAGGAGGGGAGGAGGGGAGGAAGACCTAGCTGGGCTGGAAATCGGCTTTCTGCCTCCCTGACCCATTCACACCCCATCTCATCATCACCCAGCACCCTCACTGAAGGCATGGGGGACCACGGGTCCTGTACCTGATTTGCAAACCGTGCAGCGTAAGCAAGAAGAGAGGCTGTTGGAAACACTGGTGTAATCCACTCCGTCTGTGCAGCGGACACACTCTCCACTGGCTTCCTCCACATGGAACCCTGAAAAGGAAGGGAAAAGCTGGAGAGGAAGATCCCCACGGGATTCCCAGAGGCTGGCGGTGTGGCCAGGATGCCTCTTTCACCCATCAGTGGACTCCACACAGGGAACCCTTCTTGACTGGCCTTAATCTTTTTTTTTTTTTTTTTTTTTTGGTCTTTGTAGAGCCACACCCTCAGCATGTGGAGGTTCCCAGGCTAGGGGTCCAATCGGAGCTGCAGCCGCCGGCCTACACCGCAGCCACAGCCACGCCAGATCTGAGCCGTGTCTGCAACCTACACCACAGCCTCACGGCAACGCCAGATCCTTAACCCACTGAGCAGGGGCCAGGGTTCGAAGCTGCATCCTCATGGGTCCTCGTCAGATTCGTTTCCACGAAGCAGCGCCGGACTTGGCCTCAATCTTTTGAGTTGACATCTACCACATACCTTAGACCAGTACTGCCAACAGCAATACACTGACGAGCCACACGTGAAAGTCATAGCCACAGGTGGCACATTAAAGAGTAGCAGAAAGAGGGTCAACCTAATTTTAACAATGTGTTTTTTTTAAGCTCAGAAGTTCCAACAGAGTGTCCCTTCAAATGTAATCCATATAAAACATGGAGGTTTTAACTGCGGTTAATGCCTTACTAAAAAACAAAAACCCTGCTCCCTTCACAGCGCTCAGGGTCTGTGATCAGCCCCTGCCTGCCCTTGTGTCCTCTTTACCCTCCACTTACACCAGCTGCCCCCTAGTTTTGCTTAAACAAGCCCCGCCCTGCCCCCTGGGGGCCATCTCAGGAGCACTCCACAGTGGCTCTCTGCATGGAAGTCGCCATCCCCCAGGAGGCCTCACTAACTCTGTCTCTGCGCCCCCTCCCCCCCGTCCCCCATCACTCAGGTATCCTCGGGGGTTCCTATTGCATCTCTCTCACTATCATGAGCATCCCTCTGTCTGGGGCCCACGCTCATGCCCTCCCCAGCACAGTGCCTGGCCCAAAGAAGACGTCCATTAAACACCTGCAGAGATCTGAAAACCAAAAGGACATGGAGACAAGGGGTGGGGTAAGGGCTGGAGATCAGTCTTCGGATGTACCTGCTGGACACTCCCATGGGGCTGCGACTCCCTGCCTCTGGGGCAGCGATTTGCTGGTAAAATCGTCCCTGCTCTGTGGGCATGCATGAGGCAGCTGTGACCTATGAGGACAAAGCAGGGACAGGCGTTGAGTGGCCTTCCAGACTCTGTCCTCCTAGGATCCATCCCACAGTCCCTTGACCACCGCCCACAAAATGAAACAGAACTGGACCTTTCTTCCAGCTCCAAACTCTCCTTTTTTTTCTATGCAGGTTTGTCCCCTGGTCTTTGGTTGCTAGCAAGTACCTGAACACTGAACTTTTTTTCCCCCCGGTACGCTTTTCTCTTAGAGTAAAAGAAAATCCGTTTATTCCAGAAAAGTATAGACAAAAAAGTTTCGATAAGAATACAGAAACCACAGGTATCCCTTTGATTGGAGAACACAGCCCCTGTCTTGCTGTCTTTAGTTCTTCTATTTGACCGCACGCGCGAATACCCTCCCTCAGCCTCCCCCCACCCCTGCCACACACACGCATGCGCACACGTTTTACAGATGAGGGTTATAGCAGACGTGCACTTTTTCAAAGTCGTGATCCAGAAGCACACTTTACGGAACTTCCGGTTTTAACCTGAGCGGCTGTCACCAAGAGGAGCCTGTCAGTGTCCCACAAAATACCAAAGAGTCACACAAAAAGAGGAACTAGAAACCCCAGGGTTTGGGGCGAAGGTCTCTGGGCTAAAAAGGACAAAATGGGGCTAGCTGGCCAAAGCTGAGTGGACTCTGAGGCTTCGATGAGGACGAGCGTGTTCTGATGCTGAAAGCTGTGCTATGGGTTTGGGGGGAGGCTGTCCTCGTTTGTGGGAAAGACACGCACGCAAGTACTCGGTCATGGCGTCTATCATGTCAGGAGCTATTTCCCAAATGATTCGAAAGAAAGAAAAAGGTTTTTGTATCGTTTTTGCAACTTTGCTTTAACCTGGGAGGGATTTGAAGGAGAAAGTGAAATGAAGGGGAAAAAAAAGAAAAAGCTAAAATGGCAACAGCTTATGTGGAACCCAGTTCAACCTGCCTGACTTTAAACAAGATAAAAGACAGCCCATCTTCGGAGTTCCCGTAGTGGCTCAGTGGTTGATGAATCAACTAGGAGCCATGAGGTGCAGGTGCCATCCCTGGCCTTGCTCAGTGGGTTAAGGATCTGCGTTGCTGTGGCTCTGGCGTGGGCCGGTGGCTACAGCTCCGATGAGACCCCTAGCCTGGGAATCTCCATGTGCCGCAGGAGCAGCCCTAGAAAAGGCGAAAAGACCGAAAGAAAGAAAGAAAGAGAGAAAAAGACAGCCGTCTTCTCATAAAAGCCTGTCAAGTATTTGCGGACAGCTAAGCTCATGTGTGTTCCCTAAGTTGTCCTGTCCCCAGGCTGGGCCTCCTCTGAATCCCTTTGGAATCTGCTTTTCCTGACCTCACAGGCCTATTCACTCCTGTCTTCCCTGGTTCTCCTCTCATACACTCTCTCCCTCAACGTGTTACTGTGAATCTTTCCAGGCATCCAACAAAGTCTGTAAAGACCTGTACCGTGAACTCCCATTCACTCACCACCTACATTCTAATTTTGCCATATTTGCTTCATCACATATTTCTTTCTCTATCCATCCCTCTGTCCATTCTCCCAAGTGCCTTATTTTTATGTGAAATTCAGATGTCTTCAACTCTTAAAACTTCAGCATTATGTGGGTAACCAGAGCGCAATCCTTCCTTCCAGGGTTTTCAGTTCTAAGATTTACAAAGAAGGAAATGCACAGCTCTAAAGGGTGCCATTCAAAGCTTTAGGAAAATGCCGACACTCGTGAAACTCCCATCCTCCTCTAACTAGAGGATGGGAGATTCACATTACTGCAGAACATTCCCTCGCACCCTTTCCTAGGTTAACCTAATCTCCTGTGTGACTGGGGGAGGAAGTGGCTTTTATTAGATGGAGGAAGTTGCCATCTTACCCTGATGTAATGAGAGGCTTTATGGTGGAAAGGGGTTAAATGTTGTCAAATGCGTTTTCTGCACCTGTTAAGCTGTTCATATAGTTTTCCTTCTTTGCAGTGTTAATATAGCGGAAAATCATTGACTCATTTTCAGATGTTAATCCAACACATATTCATGCGATTAACCCCACTTGGTCAGGATAGGTTTTCTTCTCTAAACATCCCCGAATTGAGGTTGCTGTTTGTTTTGTTAAGGCATTTTTTGGCTTTTCTTTTTAGGAAGATAATTGAAAAGCATTTTTCTTCTTTTCAAATGCTTTGTCATGTTTAGGTACTGAATCTCTTCTAGCCTTATACACTACTGAAGAACTCCTACGTTTTCAGAAGACATTTGTAGAAGATTTTTCTTTCAGTTCTTTCACTGTTTGTATATTTTGCCCTCACCCCTGCTGCCTCATCTAGGGTCTCCTGGTCTTCCACTCCCAGTCTCACTAATCTCATAGATCCTTGAAAACCCCTCCTGGCCCTGAGGAATCAAACCCACAGCGCTGTGGTGCCCCATTTTTACTTCTCAGGCTAGCGAGGAATTCAAGTTCAGGGTAGCAAGGGTGTAGGGAAACAGGCCCACTTGTGGACTCTTGGTGTGAGTTAAAATGGTCCAGCCTTCTTTGGAGGCAGCTTATTGTTATCTAAATAAAAGTGTAAACTTATCTAGCCTACTGTCACAGCAACCCCACTTCGAAGGCGATACCCCATAGACAGGGCAGATGGCCACAAGAATACGTGACAGTGAGTGCCCTACAGGCGCCCAGAACCACTCTTCAGCAGTGTTCAGCATGGATCCCACCTATTTCAAACTACTAGTCAAGAAACGAATTCTGAACCATGGACTTGGAGAGCAGCCTTGTGGCTGCCAAGGGGGAGGGGGAGGGAGTAGGATGGACTGGGAATCTGGGGTTAGTAGATGCAAACTATTGCCTTTAGAAGGGAAAAGCAATGAGATCCTGCTCTATAGCAATGGGAATCAGAGCTAGTCACTGGCGACAGAGCATGATGGAGGGAAATGTGAGAAAAAGAAGGTATAGATCTATGTGTGACTGGGTCACTTTACAGTAGATAACTGGCAGAGCACTACTATAATGGAAAAAAGTAAAAATCGCTTAAAAATAAATTTAAAAAATAAATAAGTCTGTATTTTCTTTGTGAGTTCAAAATGTTCTTTCTTTTCTGATTTTAGCAGTAATTTGTTCAATGAAAACAGACGTTTTCATGATTCCTATAACCCTGTTTGGCCCTTAATTTTTTTTTTTTTTAAACATGTAAGAAACTTCGAAAAGCACCTCAAGGAGTTCCCACCGTGGCGCAGCGGGATCCCCTGCGTCTTGGGACTCGGGTTCGCGGGTTCCTTCCCGGACACAGTGGGTTGAAGATCCCGCGTTACTGCAACTGCGGCGTGGTTTGCAGTTGCGGCTGGGATCTGATCCCTGGCCCAGGAACTCCCTACGCCACGGGGAGCCAAAAAAAAAAAAAAAAGAAAGGAAGGAAGGAAGGAAGAAAGGAAGGAAGGAAGGAAGAGGAAGGAAGGAAGGAAGGAAGGAAAAAGAAAAAGAAAAGAAAAAGAAAAAAGAAAAAAGAAGCCACAACCTGAGAAAATGGAAGTGTGCATTTTTTCCCATAGTAAGTATCTTGAGGATGAACACCAATAGTGATAAATCCTACACGGAGCCTCCAAACCACCTCCTAGAGGAAGTGGTGAGAATCTGGTCCGGGTCGTGAGACGGATTTATGGTTTCTACCCAGCACTCAGACATTGCCGCAAGCAGCAAGTAACTTTAAAGATCGTTTCCAACTTTGACGATCCTTTCAGGGTAAAGGATATTCCAACGGAGCTTAAGGCCACGGTGGGGGGAGGGGCCAGGGACCTCCCTAGTTAATCTATTTTAAAAGGGCACCTTTTAGAATTTAAGCCGAGAGAGAGCAAAATTGAGAGCGAACAAGCGAGGAGGATCCGAGAGAGGGAAGGGGAAACGAAAGGAAGTGCGACCTGTCACTCACTAGTGCCCCGCCCCGCCCCCCCTTCTCCCGGCAAACGAGCGCGACTTCGCGAGCGGA
Source organism: Phacochoerus africanus (assembly GCF_016906955.1). Taxonomy (NCBI): domain Eukaryota; kingdom Metazoa; phylum Chordata; class Mammalia; order Artiodactyla; family Suidae; genus Phacochoerus; species Phacochoerus africanus. Next base: position 7,503,361 of record NC_062558.1, read on the forward strand.
GACTCACCGACAGCACCAAGACGACGACGATGAGAGCCCTGAGGTCCTGGAGCGAAGGCTGGGGGCTGGGGGCGCGCCCTGCCCGAGCGCCGGAGGCGGTGGGTGCGCTCTGTCCCCAGTTCCTCGTTCGATCGCGGTGCAGGCAGACGGCCGGTAGAGCCATCGGGGATCGACAGCGTCTTTCCTGCAGCGCCGGATCGTACTTGCTGCCTACTGGGTGAGCGGGCAGGACGTTATGGTCTAATCACACAGCCTGCCCTTACTTTTATACGCCGAGATTGCGCCATTTGCGCGGGCGGGTGAGCCGGCGCTAGCGGTGCGATTAACATGAACCACCTCTAGGAGTTCCCATCGTGGCGCAGTGGTTCACGAATCCGACGAGGAACCACGAGGTTGCGGGTTCGGTCTCTGCCCTTGCTCGGTGGGGTAACGACCCCGCGTTGCCGTGAGCTGCGGTGTAGGTCGCAGACGCGGCTCGGATCCCGCGTTGCTGTGGCTCTGGCGTAGGCTGGAGGCTACAGCTCCGATTCGACCCCTAGCCTGGGAACCTCCATAGGCCGTGGAAGCGGTCCAAGAAATAGCAAGAAAGACAAACAAACACAAACAAACAAACAAACACAAACAAACAAACAACATTAACCACCGCTACCTAGTCACGTGTGGCTCAGGAGAGGGGCCCGGAGTCCCTCAGAGCGAACCTGCAGGCCAAAGCGGAAATTACTGGCTCTGGCGGCCAAAGCCCTGGGGACGTGGTTTCATTCAAAGGCAGTCTGCACCTTTGGGAAGTGGGCAGAAGTGGGCACAGGGCTCCTCCCACAGGGTCTGCGATGATGCTGAGGTGACATTCAAAATCTGCTTTCCGGGGGCGCGTCCTGACCCTGCCCCTTTCCAGCGCAAATGCCCCACTAGCTCATAAACCTTGAATTACCTCCTGTCTGCTGACCGCCGCCTTCTGCCCACTCTCGTCTCCACAGCCACGCCCCCAACCAGATCTTTGATTTTTTTTTTTCTTTTCTTTTCCTTTCTTTTCTTAAATTGCAGACCAGAATACCAACATGTCCACTGGAGAGCTCTGGGTTCTAACTGCCCCTAAGCCAGTGAATCCCTTTGTCACTTAAGGAAAGCTTTTTTTTTTTTTTTTTGGAATTAAAAAAATTTAAAATATTTACACACTGCCCCTGGACCCCTGTGGCTTGAGGCAGGTCTTCTAGTAAGAGTCAGACTAGGGGACAGGGAGTCAATGTGGTCCTATGGAGGGGAGCTGCCAGAGCGAATCCAAGGCAGATTGGATGGACTGATGCCTCAGGCTGGTGGAGGTCTCCGGGAACCCCAGCCTCACCACCTACCCTGGCATTGAGAACCAAGAGGAAGCGAGAAACATTCTCAGCAGCCAAGAGAAATCCTCCCCAGTCCGGGGCTAAAGCCCAGTCATGGCGCTCTCTCTGAGCCTGTTCACTCGCACTTCACATACAGTTCTTTTTTCTTTTCTTTTTGCTTTTTGCCCCTCTTCATCCATTCCTCCAACTCCCTTCCCCCCTACTTCTGGCAGGCATGAATCTGTTCTCCATATCTGTGAGCTTGATTTTTTTTTTTTAAGTTTTCACCTATGAGAGAGATTCTATTTATTGTCTTTCTCTGCCTGACTTAGTTCACCAGCATAATGCCCTCGAGGCCTCTCCATGTGGTCAGCGACATGGCAGCATTTCCCTCTTTTGATGGCTAAATGATACTCCATGGTCTGTGTGATATATATAGGCTACATAGGACATATCATATGCGTTATATTTACTGTTACATATGATCTATATAGTAATTACACATATATAATACATATATGACATACCTCACAATTTCCTTATCCGTTCACCCATCGATGGGCTTTACACGACCGTCGAATACCACCTGGCTGCTCTGGGCCCTCATTTGTGAAGGTACTGTGCTTTCAGAAGCCCAGTTGGATGTGGAACTCTCCCATTTTGAGGAAGGACACAGAGAGGAAACCGCAAGCCTGAAACTACCAGAGCGAACCACAGAGGAGGACAGCAGTGGTTGTGGCCTCTGTTCCTTCTTCTCCGGGGCAGTGTGACTGAGTTGGGTGACCTCATGTGCCACCCAGGTACCGCTTCGGGGCGTATTTTCAGGGACAGCTTCCTCCTGGTCCTCAGCTACAGTCGAGAGCCCACTAGCCCAACGTTAGACAGAGGCTTCTCATAGGAACCTTTACGTATTATCTGATGGCTGCAGTAAGGGGCCATTTATGTTTCTACAACGGCGTTCCCCCACTGCCCCTACCCCTGGCCCTCGTGGGGCTGCCATGCGGTGAGCATCGGAAGAGCCTTTGTAGGTGCTGGGGATGTGCTCCTGCGCGCTGTTGCCTGGCTGGAGGATGCTTCTCTTCCAGCGTTTGATGCTGCGTATGATGAGAGTGACCCTCACCTCACCCCCTGGCGCTGCAAGTGACATGGGCGGCATGTGGAGAGAGACGGGATCTGACTGGAGGCATGGTGGAGGGCGGGTGTAACTGAGGGAGAGAGAGTGGCATCCTGTCCCTCTGTCCACATAATGTGACCCACCCAATCAGGGAGTGACATCCTATCACCTTAGTGTGTTCTTGGTGTGAAGCAGGTCAGAGATTCTGTCCCCACCCAGGGGGGGGATGACACAGGGCCGGACTCATGGGCAGTCATCTCAGGATGTGTTCACCTCATGGATTCTTTCAAAGTCAGAAGAAAATGTAAGGCAAAAGTCACGCGGTAAGGGACCATTAGAATATGTGCAAGAATGGGAGGGGCTCCAAACTGGAAAGCACGAGTGTGATGAGCTGGTTGCTCTTCCTAATGGGCACCGGGGTACACAACGTGCCGAACTTTTACAATGAAAGAAGAAACCCTTCATGTTCTCCCTTAAACATACCTTTGAACGTTGTTAAAGGCTCCACAGGTTGGCAGCACAGCAATATCCCCCATTCAAAGCGGCAGCAAGGTAGGTCAGGACCAGGGCCCATAGGGCAGAGAAAAGCAAGCAGGTACAGATAGAAGAGGCCAAGTGTAAAGTTAATGGTCAGGTACGTGATTGAGTATGTTGGTGTATCTCCTTTAGACGGATGCTTTTTTTGGTTGGTTGCTTTTGGCTTTTTGCTTTTTAGGGTTGCATCTGAGGCATGTGGAGGTTCCCAGGCTAGGGGTCTAATCAGAGCTACAGCTGCTGGCCTACGCCAGAGCCACAGCAACACAGGATCCAAGCTGAGTCTGAGAGCCACACCACAACTCACGGCAACGCCAGATCCTCAACCCACTGAGCAGGGCCAGAGGTCGAACCCGCATCCTCACAGATCCTAGTCGGGCTGCTTAACCACTGAGCCACAAAGGGAACTCCCCAAAGTTGATACACAAATTTCAGGACACTTCTTTCCTTGGGAAAAAGTAAGTGGAAGTCATTATAATGATAGCAACAACTGAACGCTCAAGACAGCAGTGGGCACAGGAAGAGGTTTTCCCAGCGAACCCCCAGGAGCCAGGTGATGCAGGTCCCTGCTTTCTGCGGAAGACCAGGACATGCAGGATGGAGGTGAGCTTTGCCTGGCCCAACGTCTTCCTTCCAGGGATCCACTCTTCCTATGGTGATGACCTTCCTTTCCCGGGGATACCCTGCTCTCTCTGTGGATGAGAACACTCTGCCGGGGTCTGTCCTCATCCACCTGCGAGACGCTGTCAACAGTTCTGTGCAGACCTGCCTCTGTCCCAGCCCCAGCATGACCCCCGCCGGCTTGGAACCCCAGCCCTGGCCCAACCTTGTGTGGGGACTCCTGGAACCAGTCTCCTGGGGATACCGAGGGATGACTGTGCTTGCGAAATGCTCTCTTTTTTTTTTCCTTTTGTCTTTTTGCTATTTCTTTGGGCCGTTCCCACGGCATATGGAGGTTCCCAGGCTAGGGGTTGAATTGGAGCTGTCGCCACTGGCCTACGCAAGAGCCACAGCAACGCGGGATCCGAGCCGCGTCTGCAACCTACACCACAGCTCACAGCAATGCCGGATCATTAACACACTGAGCAAGGGCAGGGACCGAACCCGCAACCGCATGGTTCCTAGTCGGATTCGTTAACCACTGCGCCATGACGGGAACACCGAAATGCTCTCTTTAGTTCATTGGATACGTACAATAACTCATTTTCTGCCAGATTACTTTTTAAACCTTAAGGTAGATTTAATAACAATTTCAATGATTTGGGGGGGAGGGGAGAGGAAGCTTATGAAACAATTCGAAATTCTGCCTGGGTAAAATTATCAGTTTTGAAAAAGTAAGGAAAACGTATTTGCTCTGTTACGTATTAAAATATATTAGAAACACTGGGAAGAGTGTATTACATAGTTTGTCTTTTGTGTCAAAACCTATATAGATATGCCGATGCATATATACATGGCATATACATAAAGATTTTGGCAAAGGATCATGAGACATTCTCTCCCCATGTGCTTTATGGACCAGAGCACATCTGAGCTGAACCTTAAAGGATAGAAGAAGCCTTTCAAGTGGCAGAGCGAGAACATTTTTGGCCAGGAGTCCACAGAGGAGGATTAAAAGAGCCTTGTTCATTTGAGGATAGCGAATGATTCAAGTATGGGCCGAGGGTGAGTTTTCTGGAGTTCTCCTAGGGAATCAGGATTGTCTGGGACAGATTTTGACCTGCTGTGGGAGAGAAACCACTGTGAACACAGAGGGAAGGTGATGGGGGGAGCAGGAGTCAGAGATGCAGGGGAGGAGGCTGTCATCAGCCACCCAGTTGGCTGGGTCCCCTGACTAGTCTTCTGCAGCTCCGACTTGACCTCTAGCCTGGGAACTTCCCTCTGCTGCTGTGTGGCCCGACGAAGACAAGAGAGCGAGAGAGAGAAAGGACTGCCTATCCTGTCAGGAAACAAAGGCTGTCACAGTCCTCGGTCCCCACAGTTACTACCAGCTACCGGGGGGGTTTCCTTCTAACTCAGGCAGGAAACTGAGACTCCTTGACACCTAGCAGCCCGGCACATGAGTGCCACTTTCAGTTCCTCGGGATGTGAAAACACAGGATACCAGCCCCAGTAGCTGAGGGTCAGGTTCTGGGTCAGGCTCCTCTTAGCCCTGGGCTCTGGGCTCTTGGTGGGTGCTCGGCTTCTCCCAGCCTCCAGGTCTTAAGGCCCATCCAGCATGCCTAGGATTTCGGGAAGTCACCCAAGAGCCCTTCCTTATCCCGGGTCTCTCACTGTACCCTCATCCCTACCCCCTTGCCACGGGCCTCGTGATCTGGAATACTTGTCCCCCCAGTCCTGAAGTAATCCATTGTAGGCTTTCAAAAAAGGGAGTTCCTGTCGTGGCTCCGCAGAAACGAATCTGACTAGCATCCACAAGGACCCAGGTTTGATCCCTGGCCTCGCCTAGTGGGTTAAAGGATCCGGCGTTGCCGGGAGCTGTGGTAGTGTAGGTCGTAGACATAGCGCAGATCTGGTGTGGCTGTGGCTGTGGCTCTGGCGTAGGCCGGCGGCTACAGCTCCGATTACACCCCTAGCCTGGGTAACCTCCGTATGCCACGGGAGCGGCCCTAGAAAAGGCAAAAAGACCAAAAAAAAAAAAAAGATACATTTTTAATATTTTGTCAGCCAGAAGGGGCCTAGAGAGACAAATTGTTATTACAACAGACAAAAGTCATGATGAGGCCATGTGTGTGTGCCTTCAAGGTTCTTCTCTTAAAGTCCTGACCCAACTCAGCTGGCATCCTATTCGGCCCTTGTTGCCCCAAGAGACTACAGATAATAAGTGCTGCAGAGGATGTGGAGAAAAGGGAACTCTCTTACACTGTTGGTGGGAATGTGCTGTGGGGCAAACACTGTTGCAAACAGCATGGAGGCTCCTTAAAAAACTGAAAATAGAACTACCGTACAATCCAGCAATCCCACTCCAGGGCGTCTTATCCAGAGAAAACCACTATTTGAAAAGATACGTGCACCCCAATGTTCACTGCAACACTGTTTATAATAGCCAATAAATGGAAGCAACCTAATGGTCCATCAATAGGAGAATCGATAAAGAAGATGTGGTACATATATACAATGGAATATTACGCAGCCATAAATGAGTGAAATAATGCCATTTACAGCAACATGGATGGACCTAGAAGCTATCATACTACGTGAAGTTAGACAATGAAAGACAAGCATCATATGATATCACCTATATGTGGAATCTTTTTTAAAAAATGATATAATGAACTTATTTGCAGAACAGAAATACACTCACAGACTTTGGAAGACTTACAATTACCAAAGGGGACAGTTGGGTTTGGGGGTAGGGATGGACTGGGGGTTTGGGATTGGCTGAGGGGTTTGGCATACACTGAAAGGTACAGAATGATTGGCCAATGGGACCTGCTGTATGGCACAGAATTCTGTGATAATCTATGTGGGGAAAGAATGTGAGAGAGAATGGATAGGCGTATATGTATCACTGGGTCACTTTTTTGTGCAGCAGAAAATATCACAGCCTTGTAAATTAACTATACTTCAGTAAAACTAAAAAGAAAGAAAAAGCAAGAAAGGAAGGAAGGAAGGAAGCAAGGAAGGAAGGAAGGAAGGAAGGAAGGAAGAAAGAAAGAAAGAAAGAAAGAAAGAAAGAAGAAAGAAAGAAAGAAAGAAAGAAAGAAAGAAAGAAAAGAAAAGACTGATTCTCAGGCCAAGGATCAAATCCACACCACGGGAGTACCTGAGCTGCTGCAGTGACAATGCCAGATCCTTAACCTGTTTGCCACAAGAGAACTCTGATTGTCCTTTAATTTCATCCATTTTTGCTTCACGTATTTTAAAACTCTATTATTAGGCACATAATATTTGGCACATAAGATTAAGATGTCTTCCTGGAGTTCTTGTCATGACTCAGTGAAGTTGAATCTGACTAGGAACCATGAGGTTGCAGGCTTGATTCTTGGCCTCGATCAGTGGGTTAAGGATCTGGCACTGCAGTGAGCTGTGGTGTAGTTCGCAGACCGCAGCTCGGATCTGGTATTGCTGAGGCTGTGGTGTAGGCTGGCATCTACAGCTCCCATTAGACCCCTACCTAGCCTGGGAACCTCCATGTGATGCGGGTGCGGCCCTAAAAGACAAAAAGACACACACAAAAAAGATGTCTTCCTGATTAATTGACACTTTGAACCCTATAAATGGTGCTTTAAAAAAAAGACCTTTGGGAGTTCCGGTCGTGGCTCAGTGGTTAACGAATCAGAGTTTCTGTCTCTCCAGAGCCTGGACACCCCGCCCAACGTGATTCCCACTGAAGCACTACCGCAGGAAGAGGAGGAGATAGGCCTGACCAGTAGCTTCTCCAAGTGAAAGGCCCGAATGTGCTCCCCTCCAGGAACAGAGGCCAAGCAGGAAGCAGAGGTGCGGTGCCTGTCCTCATGGGGTCAGCAGTTTGAAGAATGAAGAAATCTACTCTTTGAAATCCTCACCTTTCAGACCTATTTTCTTTATTCATATGTCGTCCATTTTTAAGGAACTGATCTTTGGAAAAAACAAAAAAACAAACAAAAACAAACATTTTTAAGGAACTGATCTTTGGGAAAAACAAACAAACAAACAAACAAACAAACAAAGCTAAGTTATAAATGAACTGTTTGCCTGCACTGTAGGTCACTTTTGCTTATTGTCATGTGAACCTGGAAGTTAAGGTTACTCATATGCATTAAAATTCTAAATGGAAAAAAACCCAAAAACTTTGGAAATAGCAAGTGAAAAGTTGAAATTGACTGCATGGTGCCGGTGGACCTGGGCAATCCCTGAGCATGACATTCAGCTACCTCTGTTCTATCCCCAACTTGCAGGTCATATTTCCCACTATTCACATAAAAACCCTCTTAGAGCAGAATGAGGACATCATACCAGCGCCAGTGCAGGCATCTTAGAACCCATGCCACCCACACGCTCAGGGGAGGCACATCTAGAGCTTGCTGAGCAGCCCTGTGAGGGGGCTGTGGGGGCATCGGGGACATGACCTGGCCCTTCCTTTCCTCAGGCCTGGGAGCTGCACCTCCCAGAGATGAGTCATGAGTGGGGACTTCCTTCCTTTGTTCTTTCCACCCACAGGGAGCTGAGGCAGAGACACAGAGATTCCCAAGGTCGCCAAGGTGAAAAGAGCCTAGAGGGACTGTGAGGCAGAGCTGACAGAGCCAGGGGTGGCAGGGACCCTGGGGGCCTTCAGGGGGCCTTCAGGGGCCCTGCTCCAGAGATGAGTCAGCAGAGGGGATTTCCTTCCCTTGTTCTCCCAGACTTCCCTGCACTGTTAGACCAATTCTAGACTCAGGCCTGAGCTCTACTCTCCCTCCTATTTCCTCAATCAGTCAGCCAAACCACATGCTCGTTGTTCCCCATGGTGGCACACCATAAAAGCTGCACTGTTTTTTCTTTAAATTCTATAGTGCTTTACAATTTTTAAGTTCCGCACACATGATTTCATATAATCCCCCTTTCCTCCCCCACACCTATATGACCCCTCCCCCTTCCTTTTCTCCCCTGGTACCACTAGTTTCTTCTCTGTGACCTGTGAGGCTGCTGCTTTTTTTGTTTTAGTCACTAGTTGTATTTTTTTAGATTTCACGTATAAGTGATCTCACACAGTATTTGTTTTTTACTCTTAACTGGAGCAGCCAGCTGTGACTTGTCAGCTATGCCAGACTTGTCTCCAGGGTCTTTCTGTGGTCTGATTTCAGACTTCTTCTGAGGTTTTGGTGGATGTGGGGTGGTTGTTTTAGGAGTTAAAAGCTAGAATAACAGTACAGCCTTCTGCCTCTTAGTTTAGGGCAGCCATTAAATAGCTTCACAATTCTGAGAAATCCCTTTCTCTTCCTCTGGAGAAAGAAAACACTGGGAGTTCTCAATGTGGCTCAAGGGTTATGAACCCAACTAGTGTCCAGGAGGATGCAGCTTCAATCCCTGGCCTCAATCAGTGGGTTAAGGATCTGGCATTGCCATGAGCTATGGTGTAGGTCGAAGATGAGGCTCAGATCCCATGTTGCTGGGCTGTGGCATAAGCTGGCAGCAGCAGCTCTGATTCAGCCTCTAGCCTGGGAACTTCCCTTTGCTGCAGCTGCAGCCCTAAAAAGGAAAAAAAAAAAAAAAAGAGAGAGAGAGAGAAAGAAAGAAAATACTGCCTATCCTATCAGTAAACAAAGGATGTCACAGTATCCTTGCAGTTACTACCAGTTACCAGGGTGGTTTCCCTATAACACAGGAAGGAAGCTGAGAATACTTGACATCTAGCAGCCTTTCGATTCCTGACACTTTTTTTGCATCGCGATGTGAAAAGGATACTGGCCCTAGTAGCTGAGGTGCATGTCAGAGAGATGGCTTCAGTGAGCCCAGACCTTTGCCTCCACCCAGGCACAGAAAAGCACTAAATTCCTTAACTGAGATATTGGTCTGGTCGTTTATTAACAGTACTCTTTTGTTCCTACCACCTGCCTTTTGTTATAAAACTCCTAAAATACCCAAGCTCCCCCTTTGCCTTCTCAGAGCAGTTTTCTCAGGGTTACCTGATATGCTGCCCCCTGGGCTCAAGTCTTCAGTTTTGTCCACCGAATAAAACATAACTCTCATCTGTTAGGTTGTGCATGTATTTTTTTTTTAGTCGACAGCCTGTAAACATATTTATCATTCTTTTTTTTTTTTTTTTTTGGCCTTTTAGGCCCGCACCCACGGTATATGGAACTTCCTAGGCTAGGGGTTGAATTGGAGAGGTAGTTGCAGGCCTACACCACAGCCACAGCAACATGGGATCTGAGCCTCATCTGCAACCTACACCAGTAAGTTAAGGATCCAGCGCATGGCAATGTGGGATCCTTAACCTACAGACTTGAGGCCAGGGATCAAACCTGCATCCTCCTGGATACTAGTCGGGTTCTTAACCCTTGAGCCACAATGGGAACTTCCTGTTGATCATTCTTGAGGTAGGGGGTTGCACTGAATGATATCACAAGGAAAGCCTTCTAGGAGTGACCCTGTGCTGGCCTTGGGCAGGCCTGGTGACTAGATAGCAGAAGCCAGAGAGGCTGCTCCTGAGCTCTCTGTGTCTTACCCAGTTCAGCTAAAAACAAGGACAGTAAGGGTTCCTACGTTGTCTGGTTGCTGTGACAATAAAACGCGTTCATATGTGCAGATAGTGCTTAGAAGACAGCTTGGCACGTGGTCAGTGCTGTATTTAAGCGCATGCTGTGAGGAGGATGACCATTACCCACAGTGTGTGTGGATTTTGACCAAAACTGCATCCTCCAATCACTTTGCTGTACAGCAGAAACCGACAACCATAATAAAATCATAAATCAACAGTAGCAAAAAAATTTTTAAAATTACATCCTCCAGGCCAACAATACAACCTGAGGTCTTGCATTCCATGGTCTTACATTCCACGGCCTTGCCACTGCTGCGACTTGTCAGCTATGTCGGACTTGTCTCTAGGGTTTTTCTGTGGTCTGAGATCAGACTTCTGAGGTTTGTGTGGATTTGGGTGGTTGTTTCAGGAGTAAAAAGACAGCTAGATTAACAGTAAAGCCTTTTGCCTCCTAGCTCAGGGCAGCCATTAAATAGTTTCGCAATTTTGAGAAAGTCCCTTCTGTCCCCCTTGAAAAAGAAAGTTCTGCCTAACATATCAGGCAACAAAAGATGTCACAGTCCTCACAATTACCACCAGCTACCATCACAACCAAGGGTGTGAGAGCCGAGGATGGTGAGATTTTATGCCTCTCTCTGCTATCTCCTTTTATTAGTAGTTTCTCATCAGTAAACTCTAATTATCTCACCTCCCCTAAATGTTCAAGGTGGTTGTCTAAAGTGTTAGCACACTTTTACAGGCATTTGAATAGGAATGACAGGAAATGCTATTTCCAGGCCAAATACTTCTTCAGAATAACGTTGGTGTGTGTGTGTGTGTGTGTGTGTGTGTGTGTGCTGGGGGTGGTGGTGGGGTTTGTTGCTGTTTGTTTTTGTAACATATAAGGACAAACTGGCTGGAGCCTCGAGCAACCTAGAAACCAATTCCAAGTATGCACTTATTTCTATGATGAGTTTCTTTGGGACGCACACCCTTACTTGTTTGATCAATGGAAGTCAAAATAAGAGTTTCACATCCTTGTCTCCGAAACTAAAGACAGAGCCCCTGGGGCCAGCTGTAGAATTGTTAATGGTTTACCTTGTAAAGCCCGTGTGTTGCTGTGTAAGAAGGTGCTTAGCAGGCGTTTGGCAAACTGCTCTGCTCACAGCAGCCCAGAAGGGGTGCTGAATGAGAGCAGGGGTGGGAAAGCTACTTTTCTGTTAAAATCCGTGGGAAGAAGAGATGCAGCGAGCACTTTTAAGAATTTAAATAGAAGAGTTCCCGTCGTGGCTCAGTGTTTAGCGAATTTGACTAGGAACCATGAGGTTGCAGGTTCAATCCCTGGCCTCGCTCAGTGGTTAAGGATCCAGCGTTGCCATGAGCTGTGGTGTAGGTTGCAGACGAGGCTCGGAACCCGCGTTGCTGTGGCTGTGGTGTAGACCAGCGGCTACAGCTCCGATTCGACCCCTAGCCTGGGAACCTCCATATGCCACGGGTGCGGCCCTGGAAAAGACAAAAAAAAAAAAATTAAACAAGCATACAAAAGAGGGAGAAGGGAAGAGGGGAGGGGAGGAAAAGGAGGAGGAGGGGAGGAAAAGGAGGGGAGAAAAGGGGTTGGGGGTAAGGAAAGGAGAGGGCCGGGCAGGGCCACGCAGGCTTCGCCCCCTCCCCGCCGGCGCACAGCCCGACCTCCCTCCGACCTCGCCGGGATTTGCCCGGGCATGTCCCCAAGTCTCATATCCGCGATTCCCCTACTCTTCGCTCCCTCTCGGCCACCAGGTACGCCCTCTTCGAGCTAGGGCCCGCGGCGGGGACTCACCCACAGCACGACACACAAGACGACGAGGAAGATGGGGTCCCGGAGCCATGGCCGGGGGCTGGGTGTGCGCCCTTCCGGGACTCTGGAGGCGGCGGGTACGCTCTGTCTGCGCTTCCCGCCGCGATCCGGGAGAACTCGCTGTCCGGGCTGCCGCGTGGTGAACACCGGCAGAACCGTCGGAAATACGATGTAGGCAGTGTCTTTCGTGGAGCGCCGGCTGTCTATTCCCACGCGCGCTGCTCTCGGGGGTTCGGAATGACGGTGCGCAGCAGATGGCCCCGCCTAGTCTTAGGCTGGCTGTTGTGCAATCAGTGCCTGGCAGTGTAGAAAGCTGCCTTTTTTCGCTGAGGCGGCAAATTACGCCCAGAGTTTCTCCGAACCTGGAAATTCAGAGTACTTCTTTTGTCTTACACACCCGCGGTATTTGGAAGTTCCCAGGCTAGGGTCAAATGGGAGCTACAGCTGCCAGCCTACACCACAGCTCTTGGCAACAGTGGACCCTTAACCCACTGAGCGAGGGAAGGGATCGAGCTTGAGTCCTCCTGGATCCTAGTCGGGTTCGTTACCGCTGAGCCAGGACGGAAACTCCCAAAATTCAGAGTACTTCTTGAACCCAAGTTCCTTTCCCAGGACCGGAGCCTCTCCAGAGCTACCTCCGGTCCTCTGACTATGGCCTTTGGCCCACTCTCACCTTCTGCTCTTACCCCCCCTCATTGACAAAGTGCATGGTTATTACTGCTTCCAAACTCACTTGGCAGCTCTGTCCTAGGGCCAGGCTTCTGGGTCAGAGGCTTGGTTTTAGCCTCGCAGTAGCCAGGTACCTGAGTGGAACAGACACTCAATGAAGGTCACAGAGGCCGTGATCCCTGAGTCTGATTTCAGGTCACCAGTGACCTCCCCCTTCACCAGCTTGCCTCTTCTGGTAATTCCAGGTCCATCATCGGTCTTTCACATTCTCTTTACTGCTCCTTCAGTCAGACAAGCCGGAGGAAGCCACTTCAGCCTTTCTTCAGGATTTCCCTTTCCTGTAGATCCTTGAATTAAATCCCTGGGGAAACAGAACCGCTAGGAATTGATTGGCCCGGGAAATCAAATGAGTCAAGAGGGGGAGCCCCACGTGGGGCAGGCCCATCTTGCTCTATACCCACACACTGGGCACCCTGCTGGTAGGAATCCAGTATCCGGAAGCTTGAGGCTAGGTCCTGCTCACAGGGTGATTGAAGGGCTGGGAAATGGGTAAGAGAAGGGAATCCAGGAGGCCTCCAGCTCCACCCATTGTATCAATTTTTGTGTGGTTTGGGCAGTAGGAGTTAAAATTCATTTTTCTCCATACATTTGTCCATTAAATAATCTTATTGCCTTTGTTGAAATTCATTTAACCGTATCATATATATGTTCCATTTCTGGACTCTGTATTCTATTCCATGGATCTATCATTTGTCTGACTTCATGCCAATACCACCCTGTCTTGACTACTGTAGCTTTCTTTATTGTCAGTGTGTGTGTGTGTGTGTGTGTGTGTGTGTGCGCGCGCGCGCTTTTTTAGGGGCATACTCACAGCATATGGAGGTTCCCAGGCTGGGGGTCACCTACGCCACAGCCACAGCAACATCAGATCTGAGCCTCGTTGACCTACATCACAGCTTACAGCAATGCCAGATCCTTAACCCACTGAGCGAGGCCAGGGATCAAACCTGAAACCTCATGGTTCCTAGTCGGATTCATTTCCGCTGTGCCACTATGGGAACTCCCTATTGTCAGTCTTAAAATCAGGTAGTTTAAGTCCTCTAACTGTGCTTTATTTTTTCAAAAATTGTACTGGAGTTCCTGTTGTGGCTCTCCTTTATTAGTATGATGAAGCAAATTGATGGACTTTAATATGTTAAACCTACCTTGAATTTCTGAGCTAAGTTTCACTTGTCATGGTGTATTATCCTTTTCACATATTGCTAGATTTGATTTGCTAACACTTAAGGAATTTTTGTGTCTGTATTCATGAGGGATATTAGTCTATGTTTTTTTCCTTCTCTGGTGTCTTTGTAAGGTTTATGTATCAGTGGTATGCTGGCCTTAAAAATATACTCCTTGAGAGCTGTATAGGATTGGTATTATTTCTTCTGTAAATGTTTGATAGCATTCACCAATAACACCACCTGGTGTTTTTGTTTGAGCGTGTGTTTGTGTGGTTTTTGATAATAAACTCAAAATCTTTTAATAGATATGGTGCAATTCAGATGTCCTATTTCTTCATGTGTTTGTTTTGGCAAATGATGTTTTTCAAGGAATTTGTCCCTTTTATCTACACTTTCAAATACATTGGCATAAAGTTGCTCACATGATTCTCTTATTATCATCAATGATGATCAAATCCTTCGATCCTGATTTTGGTAATGATTTTTTCTTTTTCTTGATGAATTTTGCTAGGGATTTATAAATTTTTGTTTTCAAGTAACTACATGATCTACATTAGTTTCGTTTCCCAGGTTCATTTTCAGTTTCTATTTCATAGATTTCTTCTTTTTATTATTACTTCTATTTTTTTTTGGCTGAGCCCCTGGCATAGAGAAGTTCCTGGGCCAGGAGTCAACCCATACCACAGCAGTGACCCAAGCCACTACAGTACAACTCCAGATCCTTAACCCCCTACACCACAAAATTCCTATTATTACCTTTCTTCTACTTATTTTGAGTTTACTTCGATTTTTCTTCTCTAGCTTCTCAAGTAGCAAACTAGAGCACTGATTTTTAGCCTCTCTTCTTCACTAATATAAACTTTCACACTCTAACCCTTGCTCTAGCCGCAAACCATAAATTTTTATATGTTGCATTATCATTATCATTCAGTTTGAAATATTTTCTAATTTCTGTGTAGTTTCTCCTCTGAACTGTGGATTATTTAGAAGTATACTCTTTAAATTTTTGGTATGGAAGTTTTTTTAAAAAATATTTTATTGGTTTTGGCTTTTAATTCAATTCCATCACAACCAGAGAATGTACAATGTTACAATTTCAAATGTTTTAAATTTATAGAAACTTGTTTTATGGCCCAGAATATGATTTACTTTAGTGAATATACCATATGCATTCAAAAAGAATGAGCATTCTACAGTTATTGGGTATGATGCTCTATAAATGTTAATTAGGTTAAAGCTGAGGAATTTTTCAGTCAAGTCTATGACTACTGATTTTTTTCCTGAATAGTTGTTCTATGAGTGTTGAGAAAAGGGTGTTAAAATTTCTAACTATGATTGTAGATTTGTCTATTTCTCCCACTATTTATGTCCATTTCTGCTTTAAGTCTTTAAAACTCAGTTGTTAGGTACGTGCATGTTTTTTAGTATTAGTTCATTCTGATGAATTAGCTCTTTTATCCTTATGTACCATCTTTATCTTTGCTAATATGCCTAATATCAAATCTACTTTGTTTGGCATTATGAGATGCACACCAGCTTTCTTATACTTAATGGTTGTATTGTATATCTTTTCCCATCTTTTACTTTCATTCTATCTGGAACTTTATATTTAAAGTCCTTTTTTTTTTTTTTTTGCTTTTTTGGGCTGCACCCCCGGCATATGGAAGTTCCCAAATTGAAGCCACAACTGCCAGTCTGTACCACAGCCACAGCAATGAGGGATCAAGCCATGTCTGTGACCTACAGCTCATGGCAACATGAGGATCCTTAATCCACTGAGCAAGACCAGGGATTGAACCCATATCCTCATGGATACCAGTCGGATTTGTTTCTGCTGAGCCACAGTGGGAACTCCTAAAGTCCATATATTTCAGACAACTTATAATTTCAGCTTGCTTTTTATTTTTTTTAGTTGGAGAATGTCAGCCTTGCAATCAAATGTTTATTATAGTTACATTTATTGTTGTAGACATACTTGAAATATATGACCTGCCACAATTTCATTTTGCCTTTGTTTTTAAGAAATATTTTCAGGGGAGTTCCCATTGTGACTCAGTGGTTAACAAATCCGACTAGGAACCATGAAGTTTCGGGTTCAATCCCTGGCCTTGCTCAGTGGGTTAAGGATCCGGCATTGCCGTGAGCTGTGGTATAGGTTGCAGACGCAGCTTGGATCCCACGTTGCTGTGGCTGTGGTGTAGGCCAGTGACTACAGCTCTGATTGGACCCCTAGCCTGGGAACCTCCATATGCCGCAGCAGTGGCCCAAAAAATGGCAAAAAGACCAAAAAGACCAAAAAAAAAAAAAAAAGAAATATTTTCAGAATTCCTATCATGGCTCAGCAGTTAATGAACCCGACTGGTATTCATGAGGACGCAGGTTCAATCCCTGGCCTTGCTCAGTGGGTTAAGGATCCAGAGTTGCCATGGGCTGCGGTGTAGGTCACAGATGTGGCTCCGATCAAGCGTGGCTGTGGCGTAGGCCAGCGGCTACAGCTCTGATTTGACCCCTAGCCTGGGAACCTTCAGGCTAGGGAGGTGTGGCCCACTCTATACTGCGGTGTGGCCCTAAAAAAGAAAAAAAAGAAAAAAAAAAGACAATAAAAAGTATTTTCACTGGGTATAAATGAACAGTGAGTGAACAGATTTCTATCACCATTTTAAAGATTCTGAGCTCCACGGTTTAAGTCAGTGGTCATTCATTGGTCTTATGAATGCAAAAACAATTTTTTTTCATGCACAAAATTTTCTCTTTGTCACTGACTATGATGTGCCAGGTGGTGTTTTCTTTATATGTATCGTTCTTTGGCATTTTCTGAGCTTTGTGAATTTGTAAGTTGGTGTTTTGCACTACACTGGAGAAAATTATAGCCATTTTTCCTATTTGTTCAATCATTCCCTTTCAGACTCTCATTCCAAGTATAATGCATGATGTTGTCCCAAAGGTCACCAAGACTCTGTTCCTTGTTTTCGTTCAATTTTTTTAAAGTCTCTGCTCTTCAGACTGTTCCTATCCGTGTCTCTTCAAGTTCACTCATTCTGTCTACTGCAAAGTTCAAACTCTGTTACAAAACCCATTCAAGTAAATTCTTTATTTCAAATAATGGAATTTTCAGTTTTAAAATTTCCTTTTGGTTCTTGTTATAGTTATCACATCTATGCAGAGATGTCCTAGCTTCCATTTATTTTAATAATTATTTTCTATAGATAGAACATTATATTTTAAAGCTCCCTGAAAGAGATTCTATTATGAATTAGAGTTAAGAACTACTAGAAAGGCATAAATTTTACCTGGAAGGAATAGATATGTAATGGGAAGTATTAATAGCAGGCAATGTTAAAATATTTTTCAGCCCTGCATGCTTAATTTTATAAATATTTACTGAGCAGTGATTATGTACCAGACATAATGCATACCAAGATTAAAATTTGCCAGTACCTGCTCCAAGGACTTGCAGTCTAGTAGGGAGTCAGTTAAGCAACTGTAATAAAGTGTGGTAGTGACGGGACATATTAAAAATGGTCACATCACCAAGGATTTGTATTTTCACTTTGGAGGGGAAAAACGCAGGATAATCAGGAGAAAGAAGGTAGAGGAGGAGAAGGGAAAGGAAGACTAATGAATAGGGAAGGTGTCACACTTTATTTACAAGAGAATCTTAAGAGAAACAGAGGATAGATAAACAAGGACAACAGAAGAAATTTTAGCCTTTAACGCCCAACAGTTACCACAAACAGTAAACACACTCTTAGCCAGACAAAAATAACACCTCACACTAAAGGCCTACTTAGCTCAGCTTAGCTCAGTTTCTTCTACCTGGTACATCACATCCAGCTTTCAACAAAAAAAGCACTTGACATACTAAAAGATGAAACACAAAACAAAACAACAACAACAAAAAACCCCACAGAGCTTTAAAAGATAGAGCCAGCACCAGAATGAGACACAGATATGGTGCAGAGGTTGAAATTATCACACCAGGAACTTAAAACTACTATAATGATTCTATTAGAAAAGTGGATAACATGCAAGAACAGATGGGGCTTTAAACAGGGTGATGGGAACTTCAACAAAAAATTTAAAAGCAATGCTAGAAATAAACAAAAAGATCACTGTAACAGAAATGAAGAATGCTTTTCACGTTGTCATGAGTAGACTGGACATGACCAAGGAAGGAATCACTGAGCTTGAGTCACTGTCAGCAGAAACATAGAAAACAAGTGGGAGTTCCCATCATGGTGCATCGGGAATGAATCCGACTAGGAACCATGAGGTTGCAGGTTTGATCCCTAACTTCGCTCAGTGGGTTAAGGATCTGGCGTTGCTGTGAGCTGTGGTGTAGGTTGCAGATGTGGCTTGGATCCCAAGTTGCTGTGGCTGTGGTGTAAGCTGGCAGCAACAGCTCCAATTCGAACCCTGGCCTGGGAACCTCCATATGCTGCAGGTGTGGCCCGAAAAAGACAAAAGACAAAAGACAAAAAAGAAAGAAAGAAAGAAAGACAAAAAGAAAAGAAAGAAAGAAAACCAAAGTGCAAAGAGGGGGGAAAAAAAAGAATGAAAAGGGCAGAATTATACATTCAAGAACTGTGGGACAGGAGTTCCCGTCGTGGCGCAGTGGTTAACGAATCCGACTAGGAACCATGAGGTTGCGGGTTCGGTCCCTGCACTTGCTCAGTGGGTTAACAATCCGGCGTTGCCGTGAGCTGTGGTGTAGGTTGCAGACGCGGCTCGGATCCTGCGTTGCTGTGGCTCTGGCGTAGGCTGGTGGCTGCAGCTCCGATTAGACCCCTAGCCTGGGAACCTCCATATGCTGCGGGAGCTGCCCAAAGAAATAGCAACAACAACAACAACAACAACAACAAAAAGACAAAAAAAAAAAAGAACTGTGGGACAATTTAAAAGGGAGTAACATACATAAGGGGAGTACCAGAAGGAAAAGAAAAACAGAAGCAAAAGAAGAAATATTTGAAGTAATAATGACCTCAAATTTCCCAAAGTTAATGATGGACACCAAATCACATATTTAGAAAACTAGCAGAACACCAAGCAGAATAAGTGCAAAAAAAAAAAAAAAAACCAAAAAACCAAACCATTACCGAGGTATATCATAATCAAGCTGCAGAATACCAAAGAAAAAGAGAAAAATCTTAAAAGTAGGTAAGCGAAAGTGCCTTACTTATAGAGGAAGAAGAATAAGAATTATATTGAGCTTTTCTTCAATAACCATGAAAGTGGGGTCAAATATTTGAAATGTGAAAGAAAAAAACCCTCACCAACATAAATGTCTGTATTGAACAAAATTATCCTTCAAAAGTAAAAGAGAAATAAAAACTTTCTCAGACAAATAAAAATTGAGGGAACTTGTTGCTAGTAGAGCTGCCTTGCAAGATATAGTAAAAAAAAATTTTTTTTTAATTTTTTCAGAAAAAGGGAAAATGATATGGGTCAGAACCTCTGATCTGCATAAAGGAAGGAAAAGCTTTAGAGAAGAAATAAAACAAGCTGAATTAAAATCTTTTACTTCTTGTTTATCTTTTTGAAAGAAAGTTTATATATTCAACAATTCTTCATTGAACACTACTATTAACCAGTAACTGTTTGGACTCTGAACACTCAAGGTGAATAACAGCAACAAAATGACTGCTACCATGGAGCTTATCTACTAGGAAATATACTACACTTTCTGATTCTTCAGTGACAAATATATTTTAGTTATATTGCTATAAAATTTAACTATTTCATTCAGATTAGAGACAAACTATATTCTTTTTTTTTTTTTTTTTCTATTTTGGGCCACACCCATGGCATATGAAGGTTCCCAGGTTAGGGGTCCAATTGGAGCTACAGCTGCTGGCCTACACCACAGCTCACAGCAACATGGGATCCCCAACCCAATGAGTGAGGCCAGGGATCAAACCCACCACCTCATGGTTCCTAGTTGGATTTATTTCCCCTGTGCCAGGATGGGAACTCCAGAGACAAACTATACTCTAAGGTTACTTATTTTTATTTGATCTAACATAACAGTTTGTTCAAAATAATACTAGCAACAGTGTATCTGGTGACTGTAACTTCTTGATAAATGAAATGAATGAAAGCACTGTTATAAGGGATGGGAAGGAAGAATTGAGATAACATTGCTATAAGTTATTTGCACTACCCATGAAGTTATATGGTATTATTAGAAAAAGGACTTGGATTAGTTTTAAGTGTATATTTAAACCAAAGTACAACTAATTAGAAAGTTAAAAAAAAAAAAGGAAGTAAAACATATGCTAACAGAGGTTAAAAATGAAATCATATAAAATGCCCAATTAAATCCAAAGAAGCCAGAAAAAACAGAAGTCAATATAAGAAACAAAGAAAAATGCAATGAACAATGAATAGTAACAAATACTGTCAAAATATAATTCAATTCTATAAATAATAATTTAAAATATCAATGGTACGAATACCCCAACTAAAAGACAGAGACTCTTAGAGTGAATAAAAACAACACTCAGAGTTCTCTTATGGCACAAGGGGTTAAGTCTCCAGTT
The DNA here is from genome assembly GCF_016906955.1 of Phacochoerus africanus. Taxonomy (NCBI): domain Eukaryota; kingdom Metazoa; phylum Chordata; class Mammalia; order Artiodactyla; family Suidae; genus Phacochoerus; species Phacochoerus africanus. The sequence continues at coordinate 7,523,737 of NC_062558.1, forward strand.
GTCACTGCAGTGGCCCAGGTTGTTGCTGTGGCACAGGTTTGATCCCTGGCCCCTGGGAACTTCCACATGCTGTGGCTGTGGTCAAAAAATAAAAATAAATTAAAAAAATAAAAATAAAAAACACTCGACAAAAAGAAAAAAAAAAGGGGTTCCCATCATGGCTCATTGGAAACAAATCTGACTAGCATCCATGAGAACACAGGTTCAATACCTGGCTTTGCTCAATGGGTTAAGGATCTGGCATTGCTGTGGCTGTGGTATAGGCCAGCAGCTACAGCTGCAATTCGATCCCTAGCCTGGAAACATCCATATGCTATGGGTGCAGCCCTAAAAAGACAAAAAAATAAAAAATAAAAATAAATTAAACAAAAATATTCAACTATATGAGGGTGAGATCTGGGGAAAAAAAGCAAGGTAGACACAGATAGAAAAAAGTAAAGGTGTAGAGAAAAATATGCTAACACTCAATCTAAAAGGGTGGAATGCCTACATTAATTTCAGACAAAGCAGATTAGAGCAAGGAAAAGTATCAGGGATAAAGAGGAGCAACATGCAATGAAAAAAAAAAGGTCAGTTCTTCAAAAAGACCTAACAATCCTTAACATGAGTGCACCTAACAACAGAGTGTCAAAACATACGTGAGGCAAAAACTGATAGAAGTGCAAGGAGAGATAAATGAACCCACTCTTACAGCCAAAGATATCAATAGCCTCTATCAGTAAGCAATAGGTCCATCAGGCAGAAAATCAGTAACGACCTAGTTGAACTCAACAACACTATTAATCATTTGCATCTCATTGACATCTATAGTCTGCTTTATCCAACAACAGTTGAATATACATCTTTATCAAGCTGACATGGAATATTTACCAAGCTAGATCACAGTCTGAGCCATAAAACACCCCTTACCAAAACTTCAAGAATAAAAATCACACAATGTCTACTCTCAAACCACAGTAGAATAAAACTATAGAAATAGCTAGAAAACCCCCAAATACTTGGAAATTAAAATAATAATTTCTAAATCACACATAGTTGAATGAAAAAGGATTCTGAGAAATTAAATATTTTGAATTAAATGGAAATAAAAATAAAATTCATTAAACTTTGTGGCTGCAGCACAAGCAATGTATGGTGGGAAATTTATATGACTGTACATATTAGAAACAAAGAAAGATCTGAAATCAATAATCTGATTCCACCTTAGAAAACTAGAAAAAGAAGAGCAAATTAAATTCACAGTAAGAGGAAGAAAAGAATAAACACAAATTAAAGCAGAACTCAATATAATTGAGGAGTTCTCACTGTGGTGCAGTGGGTTAATAATCTGGCGATTGCCAGTTCGATCCCTGGCCTGGCACAGTGAGTTAAGGATCCAGCTTACTGCAGCTGTGGCAGAGGTCACAGATGTGGATCAGATCCCATTTCTGGACTGGGAACTTCCATATGGTGTGAATGCACCCAAAAATGGGGGGGGGGGAGAAGAAAGCAGTAAAGTTGAAAACAGGAAATTAATGAAGAATATAATTCACACCACAGCTGGGCCATTGAAAAGATCAATAAAATTGAGAAACCTCCTGTCAGGTTGAGGGGAGAGAGAGAAAGACAAATTATAAACATCAAAAGAGAAACAGGGGCCATAACTACTGATCCTTGTGATGTTGACAGAATAATAAAGGAATATTATGCACAACTCTATGCCTATAAATTTGATAAACCCAGATAAAACAGACCAACGCCTTGAAAGAAACAATCTATTAAAGCTTACACAAGAAGAAATAGACAATCTGAATAGGCCTTTATCTATGAAAGAAATCAAATCAATAATCAAACAGGAAGCATCAGGCCCAGATGGGTCATTGATGAGTTTTATCAAATATTTAAGGAAGAAATTTTACCAATTCTCCATAATCTATTCCAGAAGATAGAAGCAGAGGGAATCCTTCCTAACTCATTCTATGAGGCCAGCATTATCTTACTATCAAAATCTGACAGACATCACAAGAAAAGACAACTACGAACCAGTATTTCTCAAACATAGATGCAAAAATCCCCAACAAAATACGGGCAAATCTCATCGAGCAATGCATGAGAAGAATTATACACCATAACCAAGTGGGATTTATCCCAGGTATGCAAGGTTGGTTCCATATTTTGAAAATCATTTAGTGTAATCCACCACATCAATAAACTAAAAAAAAAAACAACAAAAAAAACTTATGTTCATATAAAAGATGTAGAAAAGCATTGACAAGACCGGGCACCCATTCATGATAAAAACTCTTAGCAAACTAGGAATAGAGGGGAAGTTCTTCAACTTGGTAAAGAACACCAACCAAAAACATTCAGCTAACATCATACTTGATGAGAAACCAGAAGTTTTCCCCTTAGATCAGTAACAAAACAAACATATCCCCTCTCATCACTTTTTCCTTTTTTTTTTCTTTTTTTCTTTTTAGGGATGCATCTGTGGCATATGGAAGTTCCTAGGCTAGGGGTTAAATCTGAGCTGCAGCTGCTGGCCACATACACCACAGCTACTACAACACTTGATCCAAGCTGCATCTGCTACCTAAGCTGCAGCTTGCAGCAACGCTGGTTCCTTAGCCCTCTGAGCAAGGCCAGGGTTTGAACCCACATCCTCACAAACACTAAGTCGGGTTCTTTACCTGCTGAGCCACAACGGAAACTCCACCACTCTTTTTCAACATCATGCTGGAAGTCATAGCTAACACAGTAATAAATAAAATGTATTCCAAGTGGAATGAAAGAAATAAAGCTCTGTTTGTTTGCAAATTGACATGGTCATTTATGCAGAAAATCCAGAAGACTCAAAAAATACATAAAAGTTAACTGCTTTCTTTCTTTTCTTTTCTTTTTCTTTTTTTTTTTTTCGTCTTTTCTAGGGCCGCACCCATGGCGTATGGAAGTTTCCAGGCTAGGGGTCTATGCTAGAGCCGCAGCAATGCGACCTACACCACAGCTCAATCCTTAACCCACTGAGCAAGGCCAGGGATCAAACCCGAAACCTCATGGTTCCTAGTTGGATTTGTTAACCACTGAGCCATGACAGGAACTCCAGTTAATTGCTTTCTTATACACCAATAATGAACGAGTGGATTTTGAAATGGAAAATACCATACCATTTACACTGGCACCCACAAAAGTGGAATACTTAGGCATAAGTCTTACAAAACATGTGCAAATCTACATGAGGAAGACTACAAAGCTCTAATGAAAGAAAGAAGAGCTGAATAAATGGGGAGATGTTCTATGTTTATGGAAAGGAAGACTCGATATAGTTAAGATATCTGTTCTTCCCAAATTGATCTATAGATTCAACATAATCCCAGTCAAAATCCAAGAAGGTTATTTTGTGGGTACCAACAAGCTGATTCTCAAGTTTATGCGAAGAGATAAAAAAGCCAGAATATGGAACAACAAAAGACCCAGAATTGCCAAAGCAATCCTGAGAAACAAAAACCAAGCAGGAGGCATAACTCTCCCAGACTTCAAGAAATACTACAAAGCCACAGTCATCAAAACAGTGTGGTACTGGTATCAAAACAGACAGACAGACCAATGGAACAGAATAGAGAACCTGGAAATAAACCCTGACACCTATGGTCAATTAATCTTTGACAAGGGAGGCAAGAACATAAAATGGGAACAAGAAAGTCTATTCAGCAAGCATTGCTGGGAAACCTGGACAGCTGCATGCAAAGCAATGAAATTAGAACAGGCCCTCACACCATGCACAAAAATAAACTCAAAATGGCTGAAAGACTTAAATATACGACAGGACACCATCAAACTCCTAGAAGAGAACATAGGCAAAACACTCGCTGACATCAATATCATGAATATTTTCTCAGGTCAGTCTCCCAAAGCAATAGAAATAAGAGCAAAAATAAACCCATGGGACCTCATCAAACTGAAAAGCTTTTGCACAGCAAAGGAAACCCAAAAGAAAACAAAAAGACAACTTTCAGAATGGGAGAAAATAGTTTCAAATGATGCAACGGACAAGGGCTTAATCTCTAGAATATATAAACAACTTATACAACCCAGCAGCAAAAAAGCCAATCAATCAATGGAAAAATGGGCAAAAGACCTGAATAGACTGTTCTCCAAGGAAGATATACAGATGGCCAGCAAACACATAAAAAAAAATGCTCAACATCGCTGATTATAAGAGAAATGCAAATCAAAACTGCCATGAGATACCACCTCACACCAGTCAGAATGGCCATCATTAATAAGTCCACAAATAACAAGTGCTGGAGGGGGTGTGGAGAAAAGGGAACCCTCCTGCACTGTTGGTGGGAATGTAAAATGGTACAGCCACTATGGAGAACAGTTTGGAGATACCTTAGAAATCTATACATAGAACTTCCGTATGACCCCGCAATCCCACTCTTGGGCATCTATCCGGACAAAACTCTACTTAAAAGAGACACGTGCACCCGCATGTTCATTGCAGCCCTATTCACAATAGCCAGGACATGGAAACAACCCAAATGTCCATCGACAGATGATTGGATTCGGAAGAGGTGGTATATATACACAATGGAATACTACTCAGCCATAAAAAAGAATGATATGATGCCATTTGCAGCAATATGGATGGAACTAGAGAATTCATACTGGGTGAAATGAGTGAGAAAGACAAAGACAAATACCATATGATATCACTTATACCTGGAATCTAATATCCAGCACAAATGAACATCTCCACAGAAAAGAAAATCATGGACTTGGAAAATAGACTTGTGGGAAAGGGAGGGAGTGGGAGGGATCAGGAGCTTGGGGTTATCAGATAGAACTTAGAATAGATTTACAAGGAGATCCTGCTGAGTAGCATTGAGAACTATGTCTAGATACTCATATTGCAACAGAACAAAGGGTGGGGAAAAATGTATATATGTAAGGATAACTTGATCCCCTTGCTGTACAGTAGGAAAAATAATAATAATAATAATAAAAAGCCAGAATAGCCAACACAATATTGAAGGAGAACAAAGTTGAAAGATGGAAACTGCTCAGTTTCAAGATTTATTATAATTTTACTGTAATCAAGACAGTGTGGCATAAGTTTGAGAATAGACAAATACATCAGTGGAACAAAATATCTAGAATAGATATATTTAACTGATCTTTGGCAAAGAAGCAAAGGCAATGTAATGGAGCGAAGACAGACTTTCAACAAATGGTGCTGGAACAAGTGGACATCCACATGCAAAAAACAAGAGAGGTTTTTCAGCTTTTTGTTTTTGCAGATCTTCACTTTGGAAAACCTGGCAGAGCTCCCTCCTGGAAGAGGGCTTTCTTTCTTTCTTTCTTTTTTTTTTTTTTTAGGGCCGTACCTGCAGCATATGAAGGTTCCCAAGCTAAGGGTCTAATGAGAGCTACATCTGCCGGCCTACACCACAGCCACAGCAATGTGGGATCTGAGCTGCGTCTCCGACCTACACCACAGCTCACGGCAATGCTGGGTCCTTAACCCACTGAGTGAGGCCAGGGATCGAAACTGCCACCTCATGGGTCCTAGTCGGATTTGTTTCCACTGCACCATGACGGGAACTCCTGGAAGAGGGTTTTATTTGCTGGTCTCTGCTGTAGTAAATTCTGATTCTCTGTATCTCCCTGTGTGTCTCTCCATGTTTTTTTGTTTGTTTGTTTGTTTTTTGTCTTTTTAGGGCCGCACCTGCAGCTTATGTAGGTTCCCAGGCTGGGGGTCTAATTGGAGCTGTTGCTGCCGGCTTACGCCAGATCCAAGCTGCATCTGCAACCTGCACCACAGCTCACAGCAACGTCAGATCCTTAACCCACTGAGTGAGGCCAGGGATCAAACCCGCAACCTCATACTTCCTAGTTGGATTCGTTTCCACTGAGCCACAACAGGAACTCTTCTCCAGTTTTCATGGTAGTAGTTTTGCCCTTTGATCTCAATTCTCTGATGGGTCTTAGAAGGGTTTTACATGCTGGACTGGAAACACAGAGCAATTCACAAGGGAAGAGTGAAAGAGAAGACAGTGAGATTAAAGGATAAATTGGAGTTCCCATTGTGGCCCAGCAGTAACGAACCCATATAGTATCCATGAGGATTTGGGTTCTATCCCTGGCCTCGTTCAGTGGGTTAAGTATCCGGCAATGCCATAAGCTGTGGTGTAGGCCACAGATGCAGCTCAGATCTGGCATTGCTGTGGCTGTGGTGTAGGCTGGCAGTTGTAGCTCCAATTTGACCCCTAGCCTGGGAACTTCCATATGCTGCACATGTGGCCCTAAAAAGAAAAATTTTTTTTAATTAAAAAAAAAAAAAGGGGGTAAATTACTTGGAGTGAAATTGAAGTTTCACAAACGGTCACTGAGGCATTCGAGAAGATCATGGTCATGAATGAATAGACAGCAACAACCCTTCTGTGGTTTGGGTGTTTTGAAGAAAGAAGCAAGAGGATTTCCTACATCTGTGATTGTTCTAACACCTCTGTCTGAGCATGTAGACAATTAAATTAAGAGGCATTTCAGCCCCAAACAACTATGTCATTGAAAAATGAAAAATTCAACTACTATATTAGTGCATCATATTAGTATAAATATTCTTATGACATAAAGAATAGACCTCATGGGGAGTTCCTGTCATGGTGCAGTGGAAATGAATCTAACTAGGAACCATGAGGTTGCAGGTTCAATCCCTGGCCTTGCTCACTGGGTTAAGGATCTGGCATTGCTGTGGCTGTGGTGTAGGCTGGCAGCAACAGCTCCGATTAGACCCCTATCCTGGGAACCTCGATATGCCACAGGTGCGGCCCTAAAAGTCATAAATAAATAAATAAATAATAGGCCTCATGAAATTGAGTCTTTATTCATGGTTTCGTCAATTAAATTCAACTATTTATTCATTCAACAAACTGAGTCCTTCGGATGTGCCAGGCACTGTGATAGAAACAAATATTAAGGACATGGGAGGCACTTCAGAGAGACAGGTGCATAAACAGAAACTTAGAAAGGAGTGTGGCCTGTTAAATGATAGAGAGGCACACAAGAGAAAGATGAGGGGCACCCAATCTGGCCTGGAGCAAGACGGAAGAGGAAAGAAAGAGATCGGGAAAGGCTCCCATAACATAGTGGTGCCTGAACAGAATATTAACAAGCCTGGCTTCTTCCCCTGGAAATCTCCTACACTAAGAATCATATATTTTCCTTTTCATGCCTCTTTTAGCCAAGTCCTAAAGGCTATGGAGTACAGAGATAACTGGATAACAAAACAGGTCATGAGCATTTCTACAAAAATGATGAGGCATCCCTAGGAAGCAGGAGAGATGGCACAGAGCATCTTGTAGCACCACAGATGCCTTGCAGTGTTTGAAGCAACTGCTCTGCTTGTGCTGAACGGCTGAAGTGAGGCTGCTTAGGGGTCTGGCCAAAATCACATTGGGGCATCAGTAAATAAATATCACTGCCACGATATGCTGATGTTTATGTGACATTTTATTCTTCAGACTCCCCAGAGCTAAAGAACTTCTGCAGTCACACATCTACAGTAGATAATACATTTAGAATTGGAAAATGGGCACTAGGAAAAGAATCTCAAGATCATAGCATAGATACCTTTAGTTCACAGAGAAGGAATCAGAGAGGAACCCGGCTTGTCTGAGGTCTTGCAGCTCTTTACTAATAAAGATGAAACCAGAATTCAGGTCTAAGTTATTGCTTTATTCATTAAAAAATTGAATAATATTTAAGCATTAACTATGTTCCAGGTACTGAATATGAAATTTACACTCACCGATACATCTCTACTATTCCCCACCCAATCTCCTGCCACAAATATGCTACAGTCTCATTCATAAATACTTTAGGGGTATCTTCAAGATATAAATACTTTCAATAAAATATAAGCACCATATCATTGCACTCAATTTGCTAATATCACCAAGTATCCAGTTAATATTGAAAGTACTATCATAGATAAGTGTTTATGTTTATGTAAGGTGGACCCAAATCAGACCCAATAACAATGCACACTAAAAGTCTCTTTGTTGCCATTATCTTTAATTTTTTTTTTTTTTGGTCTTTTTGCCATTTCTTGGGCCGCTCCTGCGGCACATGGAGGTTCCCAGGCTAGGGGGTCAAATCGGAGCTGTAGCCGCCGGCTTACGCCAGAGCCATAGCAACTTGGGATCCAAGCCGCGTCTGCAACCTACACCACAGCTCACGGCAACACCGGATCCTTAACCCACTGAGCAAGGCCAGGGATCAAACCCGCAACCTTATGGTTCCTAGTCAGATTCGTTAACCACTGAGCCACGAGATGGGAACTCCTGTTGCCATTATCTTTTTGAGGAAACAAGGTCATTATCTAGCAGAATTCTTCAATCTGGATTTTGCTGACTGCAACTCAGTTTTCACTTAGCATATTCCTCTACTTTCTGATTTTTTTTTTTAACTTCCATTAACCAGTATTCTTAGATCTAATGGCTTGATCAGATTCAGATTCAGTTTTTGGACAAAAATGCTTCATAGGTGGTTCCGTGTACTTCCCATCACATTACTTCAGGAGGTATATAGTATCTGGTTGTCTTTCTTTCTGGGATGTTAAGATTAATCAGCAGGTGTTGTCAAACTGACCCATCCATTCTAAAATGCCAAGGGTGCTATGTGAGGTGGGGTGTTCAGACAAGATCTTTCAGTGACCTGTAAGCTGTGTGACCTAAGGAAGAAAATGAGCTAGTCCCACAGAGCAGAGGAAGAGAGTAGTGGTTGGAAGCCTGGAGTGTGAAAGCTTTGCCACATACCCACCTGCCCCTCTCAGGATCAGCAGAGCTTCCTTTCTGTTCTGCACTACTCCCTGCAGCTCTTCTAATCTCTAAAAGGTGAAGGCAGGGAAGTCTGTGCCCAGAGGTGTCAGGAACCCAGTAGCGCTTTCAGGTGCAAGTGGACACCAGTGCCCAACTTTGCTTTCCTTTAGATGCTTAGCATCTGGACTATTCTGACTCAGACTCAGAGATCTCTGGCAGAAAACAGCCTGGTCTCTCTCATGACACAGATCAACCAGCCATTTTATGTGGCATGACAGCATGGAAGAAATGTGTTTCTCAGGGTACAGCTTATTTGCTCAAGTTACATACTATTCTTCTTTTCTGGACTGTTCTCCACCAGACTTAATGTAGTTGTGGTTCAACATTCTCATCTATAAAATGGAAGAAGTACCCAAACTCATCGCACAGGAAAGTGTCAAAATTTGGTCTTTTGTTTACAAAGCCGGAGGCTAAAGTCGTCAAACAGATTTTAATCAGTAGTATATTACTGCAATAAGGAAAAGAGTCCAGGGTGAACTGAACTCAGCTTCTATTTGTACAGAGGTGACTGGGCTCTTTAAAGGGAGAACAAGGGGATAGGGAAGAGGGTAAGCCTGTCTCAGTAGAGTCAGGGCAGTGAAAAATTACAAAATGCAGGAAGGGAGGGTTGATCCCTGTAAAACTCATTTGGGTTTGCTAACTAGGGCTTATCAAAGTAAGACTCCTCCCCTCTCACAGAGGCTAGGAGACAGGGGCTCTGTCTTCAGGTGTTGGCTGGAACAAACAGTAAATTTTTTTTGATAACCTTGAGTTTTTTTAGGCAGGCACTTTAAGGGGGGGTAGGGTCACCTTACAAATATGCCTTCAGCTGCTAGAAACTGTGTTAGTTTTTGTTCACATCTTTATAGACTAAGGTTGACAGGTATAGTTAAGAAGCCTTAGAGGAGCCTGTCTAGAGTGTGGTCAAGAATTTTTGTCAATTGTTATGAGTATTAAATGAGGTATTGACTGTGAAAGTGCTTGGAGGAATAGCACAAGTCATCAGTATCAACACATTCATTCATGTAACAAATCATATCACTTCCTCTTTAAAATGCTTATTAAAATTCTTCCTTACACTAAGTCCCAACTACTAAACATCCTGTCACTCAGTGATAACACCCACTACATCATTTGCTAAGTATTTTACATACATTGTAACATTTCCCTCAAACAACCCTATTAGGAAATATTACTTTACAAGAGGCCCAGAAAGTTTAGATACTGGACCAAGGTCATACAGCCAGTGAGCAACAGAGGCCAAATTTATGTTCCACTCTGATGACTGTTACCTGGTTCCATTAAATAAGAAACTCTTTTCACCTTTTAGATGGTTCAATTAAAAAGAAAACCAGTTTATTCTTAACACACTGAATATGTCTGTTACTCGTTAAGATTTTTGTGTCTGTGTATGAGAGAATCTAACACAATTCTAAGATAATTAGAAGGGCAAGGGTCAAGGTATGCCCTTTTCAGTTTATGAAATAGTTCTCCAGCACCACCATGCATTACAGATATTAAAGCCATTGCACTGCTCTCAGGGAACGAGGGAACAGGACCCGGAATGGTAAATGCTGTATTATTCAGCCCATGCTGTACTCTTTCATCGTGAAAGAGATCAACGATGAGTCAGAACAGTTGGAGACGGTTTCAAGGAAAATGAGAACTGAGCTCGATCTTAAGGGTATATTGATTCTGAGAAGGTAACAAGGGGACACTCCAAGATAGAGAAGGTGAGGGGTGGAAGCTTATATATCCTTGAAAATCCGGGTATACACTCTCACAGAGCTTAAGTGATCGACAGTTTTGTTTATCCGTGACGTTATCGTAAAAGGAAGCTCACTCGGAAGTTTAAATGTCTGAAGAACGTCGCTACAAGGTGATCTGCGTGGCTGATCCTCGTGCCTCTGGCGCCCCTTAGCGGGACTCTACAGTCCTATCAGAAACCACCACAAGTTCGGCGGACAGTCGTTCGCCTCTACAATGCTTTGCCAAACTTCCCGATTCCAGACGGGGCGCGACGATGCGCACTTACCCGCCGCGCACACGCGACGTCCTCCTTACGGCACAAAGGCTGCGGGAGGAGGGGTTGGCGCAAGCGCTCTGAGTTTCTCGAAAAATAGGGTCATCATCCTACTTCCGGGCGCAGGCCGGGCGGAGACGCGTGCGCCGTGAGGACACGCGGGACTTATTTCATGGGGCGGTGACGTAATGACAGAAGAGGAGGTGGCCAAGGAACGGAAGCCGGGAGGGAACCAGGACGGAAGGGGACCAGGGCCAGGGTTGTGTTCGGAGCCTTGGCGGGGCTGGGGTTCCGATGTGGGCCCCGGAGCGGGAGGCCGAGGCCCCGGCCGGGGGAGACTCGGCGGGCCTACTGCCCCCCGAGTGGGAGGAAGATGAGGAGCGCATGTCTTTCCTGTTCTCCGCCTTCAAAAGGAGTCGCGAGGTGAACAGCACCGACTGGGACAGCAAGATGGGCTTCTGGGCACCGTTGGTGCTGAGCCACAGCCGCCGCCAGGGGGTGGTGCGCCTGCGTCTGCGGGACTTGCAGGAGGCCTTTCAGCGCAAGGGCAGCGTCCCGCTGGGGCTGGCCACCGTGCTGCAGGACCTGCTGCGGTGAGGGCGGGCCCGGGCCGGGGGGGCGGGGCGGCTCCCCGCGGGCAGGGACCCCGGCAGTTCTCCCGAGCGCACGCCGCCCAGCCCAGGAGCTGGCCCCCTGGGCAGTCTGTGTTTGCTCTGTGGGCGAAGAAGGAGGCTAGGTTAGGGGGTGTTGGGAGAGAGAGGGAGGCAGGTGGAGGGAAATTGAGAGGCCAGGGTAGCCTCATTACGGAGATGCAGAGGGTTAAGAGTAGAAGCCAGCCTGGCGGAGGTGACAGTGATTTGTCTGGACTGGAATCCCATTATGTAGTTATTTCGTAGGGACTTCTGAATTCAGATTACCTCGAAACATAAATGGTCCATGAGACAGGATTTATTGAACTAAGGAAAGGCAGAGCTAAGAAGACAGTTGTGGGGAAGAGGCCTGTAGGGATCTTGCTAGCAGCCTCCCAGCAGAGGTCATGTGTCTGGCCTGTCTTGGCTTATCCTTGGCACAAGCGGTTTGGAGCAGAAGACATGAGGGAGGTTGAGGGCTTTACTGAGTATCTTGGTGCCCTTTAGGTGCTACCTGTGCAACAGGTGCAGGGTTTTAGAGCTACCTCAGGTGGTAACGTGGACATCTTATACACATACAACACTTCACAGTGTGCAGGTACTTTGCACACACCATTTCATCTGACCCCCTCTGCAGTCCTGTGGGCGAGATGTCCTCAGCAGACAGAAGAGGAAACTGAACCTAAGAGAGATAAGCGACTTACCTGGGGTTGCATAGCTAGTTAGAAGTAATGGGGGAACTGGACCCCGGGGTCTTCTATTCTAAAGCATATGCACACGTTGTATATGTCATACCCAGAGCAGCCTGGCTGAAGACAAAAGTCAACTTTGATACATTGCTTTTAGCTTGCTGCTCTTTCTGATCAAGAGGTCTCTCCTCCTTTTCCCCAGCTCTCTTGCCTTGACTGAGGGATAAGCCATTTCTAGAACTTCTTTCTAGGAAAGTATACTGTGGACAAAGTTTCAGTCCAGGCCCGAGATGGGGCGCAGGAGAGACAGTAGCTGAAGAAGTCCGTGAGGAGCAAGAACAGTCTGGGCTGCTTTTTTTTTTTTTTTTGGTCTTTTTGCCATTTCTTGGGCCGCTCTCGCGGCATATGGAGGTTCCCAGGCTAGGGGTTGAATCGGAGCTGTAACCACCGGCCTACACCAGAGCCACAGCAGCATGGGATCCGAGCTGTGTCTGCAACCTACACCACCGCTCACAGCAATGCCAGATCCTTAACCCACTGAGCAAGGCCAGGGATCGAACCTGCATCCTCATGATGGTTACTAGTCAGATTCGTTTCTGCTGAGCCACAGCAGGATCTCTGGATTTATTATATTTGAAGAGATACTCTTTCTGTGGCCCTTAGCATAATAACCAGCCCATGGGAGCATTCAGTACATTTAGCAATGTATTACTAGTACCATGAAATGCTTATGTCTTATCTCCACCCTGGCTTAGGAATAGCAGAGAACTCTTTCTCTGAACATCTTTGTATTTTTCCTTATGTCTTGTCCTTGACACTAATCCATTGTTGTTGTTTTCATTTTATCATTTGGAACTCCATTTGTAAAGGGAAGTCTCAACACAGGCCCCATGACCTCCTGTGCCTTTGTAGTTTTAGTGGAAAGCTTGCATATTGGAGCCAAATTATAGTTTAGTTTTGACCTCTGTCATCTTCTCAATCCCTCAATTTTCTCTTGTAGAAAATTGTTACGCGGCTTAGAGCTGGAGCATAAACAGTGCTGCTCATAGTAGCTGGCATGGAGTAGGTGCCTGGTAAAAGGCGTTTATGATGATGATAATTAAATGCCTCTTTGTGGGTTAAGAGGGAAGTGGGACCTTGCGTTAAACCTACTAATGCCCTTTTCTTTTTTCACCTGCAGTCGAGGGGAGCTGCAGCGGGAGTCAGACTTCATGGCCAGCGTAGATAGCAGCTGGATCTCCTGGGGGGTTGGAGTCTTCCTGCTGAAGCCCCTCAAGTGGACTCTTTCCAACATGCTGGGGGATAATAAGGTTCCTGCTGAGGAGGTGCTTGTGGCTGTGGAGCTGCTTAAGGTGGGTTGCTGGAAGCAAGAAACCTGGGTGTCATCTGGAGTCATCTCCATGTTCCTGGGGTTGTGGGTGTATTGTTAGAATGAGAATGGGTCTTTTTCACACGGTGACGGAGTAGATACCAGATCATCTTGCCTCCCTTTTGCAGTACTTGCTAGACTTTAGTTGCCAATTGGGCTTGTACATTTCAAGGGCAAGCCTTTGTCTAGGAGTTGTCACAGTTGATTATTTTCTCTCTTTGTAGGGATTAATGATAAGCCACAATTTAGAAAATGCTTTGCCTTTTGTAGTTTATGGACAAGAATTTCTTCCTGAAGACCTTGTAACTTTTATTTTCTCCTTCCCCTAAATCAGCAACCTAGGCTCACATTTCCTCCTCTGTCTCTTACTTCTCCATCAGAAAAGCCAACAGGCGAGTTCCTGCTGACTAGCATTCTTGAGGATACAGGTTCAATCCCTGGCCTTGCTCAGTGGGTTAAGTATCCAGCGTTGCCGTGAGCTGGGTGTAGGTTGAAGATGAAGCTCAGATCTGGCATTGCTGTGGCTGTGGTGTTAAGCTGAAAGCTGCAGCTCCGATTCGACCCCTAGCCTGGGAATCTCCATATGCTGCAGTGGTGGTGGCGGCCCTAAAAAAAAAAAAAGCAAGAAAGAAAAGAAAAGGAAAGCCGGAGTTCCCGTTGTGGCTCAGCGGTTAATGAATCCGACTAGGAACCATGAGGTTTCGGGTTCGATCCCTGGCCTTGCTTAGTGGGTTAAGGATCTGGAGTTGCCATGAGCTGTGGTGTAGATTGCAGATGCAGCTTGGATGCTGTGTTGCTGTGGCTCTGGCATAGGCTGGCGGCTACAGCTCTGATTGAACCCCTAGCCTGGGAACCTCCATATGCCCTGGGAGCGGCCCAAGAAATGGCAAGAAGACAGAAAAAAAAAGAAAAGAAAAGGAAAGCCGGAGTTCCCGTTGTGGCTCAGCGGTTAATGAATCCGACTAGGAACCATGAGGTTTCGGGTTCGATCCCTGGCCTTGCTTAGTGGGTTAAGGATCTGGAGTTGCCATGAGCTGTGGTGTAGATTGCAGATGCAGCTTGGATGCTGTGTTGCTGTGGCTCTGGCATAGGCTGGCGGCTACAGCTCTGATTGAACCCCTAGCCTGGGAACCTCCATATGCCCTGGGAGCGGCCCAAGAAATGGCAAGAAGACAGAAAAAAAAGAAAGGAAAAGGAAAGCCAACAGGTCCTTGGCGCCTTCCTGCTGTCCAGGTCAATTGGCTGCCTCCTGGCCTGCTTCCCCCCTGCAGCCTAGAGCATGCAGCGGATGCTTGACCACTTCCCTCAGCAACACTCTCAGCACCTCTGCAGCTCTCAGGGCCAGACAAGAGACACCAGCACATTAGCCACCTTAGACCAGCCCCATGGTCCACCAGCCCTGCTGGAGAAAATTGCTCTATCACCAAGTCTGGGGCCCCTTCACAGTCCCCAGCTTTAGGAGGGCCCTCAGAGCCACCGCACAGTCCAGAGTTCTTGTCCCCTCCCGGCCCCTCCCACATGCCCTGCATTCTCACCCTCTCTGCTCTCTGCAGACTCTGCACTGAGAAGGTGGAATCCTTTAGTCAGGCCTTCAGCCTCTTGTACTCCCATCTCCAGTTTGACCTTCTCTCAGCCCTTCCTTCTGCCCAAGCTCAGAGGATGAAATGTCCTTCCTCTGTACTATGTGTGTGCTTGGCTCTGTCCCTTCCCTGCTTGTCCCTTTGTCTTGTCAGCTACCTTCTTTTTTTTTTTTTTTTGTCTTTTTGCCATTTTCTTGGGCCGCTCTTGTGGCATATGGAGGTTCCCAGGCTAGGGGTCAAATCGGAGCTGTAGCCACCAGCCTACGCCAGAGCCACAGCAACGCCAGATCCAAGCCGTGTCTGCGACCTATACCACAGCTCATGGCAACGCCGGATCCTTAACCCACTGAGCAAGGCCAGGGATAGAACCCGCAACCTCATGGTTCCTAGGTCGGATTCGTTAACCACTGCGCCACGATGGGAACTCCTCAGCTACCTTCTTATCTGTATGTTCCTGCCCTGTCGCTGTCAGTGCTCTTTCTTCACTTTTCCCATTGCTGATGACTCCTTGTGGCACCTGGTGCCCTGCCTAGTTACTGCTCTGTCGCTCCTTCTCACAGGCTGCTCCCCCGTCACCTCCACACACTGTTTAACCCAGAGCCAACCTGCTTCGCCCCAACCACTCCACCCAGCTGCTGTGGGCAAGGTTACAGGAACCTTAAGTGTGTGTGTGTGTGTGTGTGTGTGTGTGTGTGTGTGTGTGTGTGTGTGTCTCTGTGTGTGTGTGTCTTTATAAAGTACACTGCAGACAGTGGTTTATTTTTTGAAACTGACCAAGCCCAACCTCAGGGCCTTTGCATAGCCCCGTCGTCGTCCACACAGCGTGAGCTGTTGGAATTCCCCAGCCCCCACCCCCAAGAGAAGCTCCAGTTTCTCCTCACCTCGACAGACCCCATCCTCTCCTCCTCAAACTCGGGAGCACGTCTCCGAAATCTTCCAGGTGTCCCTGTCCCCCAGGAGTTTTGACTGAGCAGCACGCATTTTCCTCAGAAGGATGCCTCTCCCTCTGCGCTGCACCCCCTCCTGGCCTGGTACCCTGACCTGCAGGACCTCCAAGGCTCACAAGGCCCCACAGAAACTGAAAGATGGTTTAGGTGGTTCTCGGCCAAGCGCCGTTCCTCACTGCGGTCTTTCCCCTCGTGTGTTCTCTAGCTTGAGCCAAGGGAGGTAGATCCATTTGTCCCCACATGTGTGGTTTTTGGACTCACAGTCTCCACTGCATGTGGACGTTCCTGGGCCAGGGATCAGACCCACACTGCTACGGTGACAACACCAGATCCTTAACCTACTGCACCACAAGAAAACTCTGGACTCACAGTCTTTCGAGAGCAAAGGCAGGGATAGGGGGTGGGAGTGGCATTGCATAGGTCTTCTAAGAACCAACAATAATTTTTGACAACAAAGTAGTCTGATCCTACTTAGGGAGAAAAATAAATCTTCTAGCTCTTTAGGGGCATGGAATGTTCAGTCTGTACCTAGCTTACATCACTACACAGAACACTGAACACGTAATCTCATTTGGTGACATCTGTTTTCAAATATATGAGGACGTGACTCTTTTCTCCTGGGATGGAGACTTGTTTTTATGTGTGAAAATAAAGGGTTTTATCTAGATGTTTTTATACAACAAAGCCTATTTCTGAGGTAAATTGATTTTCCCAAGTCTAATCACAGAAAGCAGCCAACAAACTTTTGATTTTATTTGAAAAAAATAGAAAAAAGTAAAAATTGCCTAGGAGTTCCCGTTGTGGCGCAGTGGTTAATGAATCCGACTAGGAACCATGAGGTTGCGGGTTCGATCCCTAGCCTCGCTCAGTGGGTTAAGGATCCGGCGTTGCCATGAGCTGTGGAGTAGGTCACAGACGCGGCTCAGATCCCTCGTTGCTGTGGCTCTGGCGTAGGCTGGTGGCTACAGCTCCGATTCGACCCCTAGCCTGGGAACCTCCATATGCCGTGGGAATGGCCCAACAAATGGCAAAAAGACAAAAAAAGAAAAAAAGAAATTGCCTATACATTTTGCTATTTTAAAAATTATGCAGGAGTTCCCATGGTGGTTCAGTGGGCTAAGAACCCAGCAGAGTGTCCATGAGGATGTGGGTTCAATTCCTGGCCTCTCTCAGTGGGTTAAGGATCTGGCATTGCCATGAGCTGTGGTGTAGGTCGCAGACATGGCTCCAATCTGGCATTGCTGTGGCTATGGTGTGGGCCGGCAGCTGTAGCTCCCATTCAGCCCGTAGCCTGGGAACCTCCATATGCCGCAGGTGCAGTGTAAAAAGAAGCAAAAAGTCATACAAAGAAATGAAAGCTCCCTTTCTATTCATCCCATTTCCATCTCTGGGTACTTTCCCTTCCCATTTTTGTTTGTGAAAACACACATCTTTTCTTATATTTCCTTGTTATCATTAGTACTTTTTGAAAATCTTAGATACCTGCTTATTGATTTTCTGTCTCCTCTACCAGAAGGGAGAAGTTCCCTGGCCCTGGGAGCAGTGGTGGGTACATACATAGTAGAGACTCAGTAAATATTTGTTAAATAGATAAGTGAATATACATATACATATATATGTATACATATACACTCCATTTTTTTTAGAAATGTAATCTTTTTTTCCCTATTAAAATAGCATCTTTTCACTTATCTACTGGCCATTTACTTATTCCCTTCTGTGAAGTACCTTTTTATATCCTTTGCCTATTTTTATTTTGGATTGTTTTTCTTTTGTATTAATTTGTAGGAGTTCTGTATATTCGGGATATATATGTATGTACATATATACACAATATTGGGAATGTTAATGTTGTTTCCCAGCCTCACGTTTGCTTTTCCTTTTTATTTATGATGTCTTGTACCGTGTAGAAGTTTTTGTATTTCTACAGTCACATTTCTCAGTTTTTCCTTTATGGCTGCTGAATTTCTGATCTTGCTTAGGAAGGCATCCTCTATTTCAAGGTTAATCAGATTTTTAAAATATTTTCTTTGAATTATTTTATACTTTCATTTTCTCAATTTAAATTTTAATAATTAGGCCTGTTAGAATATATATGTGGTTAGGAAAAATCTTCTTTCCTTTCAAATGGAGAGCCAGTTGTCCTCACCTCACTATTTTTTTTTTTTTTAGATATTTTAGGTTGTTTTGAATTTTTTTTTTAAATTAAAGTACTGTTAAAAAAAAAAAAAGTTGAAAAGGAGTTCCCATCATGGCTCAGTGGTTAACGAATCCGACTAGGAACCATGAGGTTGCGGGTTCCATCCCTGGCCTTGCTCAGTGGGTTAAGGATCTGGCATTGCCATGAGCTGTGGTGTAGGTTGCAGTCGAGGCTCCGATCCTGCGTTGCTGTGGCTCTGGCATAGGCCAGCAGCTACAGCTCTGATTCGACCCCTAGCCTGGGAACCTCCATATGCCGTGGGATCGGCCCAAGGAATGGCAAAAAATAAAATAAAATAAAATAAATTAAAGTACTGTTGATTTACTTTGTTTCTTCCTAGCCTCACTTGTTAATGCTGTGTACCATTAATGTGTTGTGTGTGGACACCACACCATCCTTCCTACAGTGGCTTTATGGAAATGTTATCTGACAGCACAGTCAGATCTAGTGAAAGCTCTAGTTTTGTCTGTTTGTTTGTTTATTTTTGCTTTTTAGGGCCGCACCCACAGCATACGGAGGTTCCCAGGCTAGGGGTCCAATCGGAGCTGCAGCTGCCAGCCTACACCACAGCCACAGCAATGCAGGATCCAAGCACATCTACACCACAGCTCTCAGCAATGCCAGATCCTTAATGCACTGAGTGAGGCCAGGGATCGAACCTGCAACCTCATGGTTCCCAGTCGGATTCTTTTCCTCAATGGGAACTCCTAGTTTCTGTCTTATTAGACTTTCTTGCTGTCTTGGATACTATTGACCACTCACTTCTTAAAATTTCCCAATTCCTTGACTTTGTTGTCATTACACTGCAGGTTCTCCTTGGTTCTCCCTAAGCAGTTTGTGGATTTCCTTCATCTCCTGAACGCTGGTCTTCCTTCAGCTTGTTCCTTTGCTCTCTGCATTTCCTTAGATAACTCATTTACACTTTTTACACTTGGGATTTTGATGCTTTCTGTATGTTATGTCCCCAGTCCTGGTGTCTCTCTCGAGCTTCAGGTTTTTATTTCCAATTGTCTGCTCTACCATCTTCTTGGATGTACCTCAAGCATCCCAAACCAACATGTCCAAAATGGAATGTTCTCTCTTGCCTTTGAAATATGCTTTTCCTCCTGTATTCTTCCTCTTAGTCCACCCAGTCACTCAAGCCAGAACCCAAGAGTCGTTCTGGACTCACACCTCTTTCTCCTCCCCACCCAGGCCCGGTAACCACGGACTGCCCCGTCTTGTCTTCCAACTTTTGCTTGAATCCCTTCCTCTCTGTCCCATTCCTACTGCCCTGTTCAGTCCCTTATATTCTCTTGGATTGGTGGTCTTCCTGCCTCTGAACCTAACTCCACTGTCCCTCCTTTCCCAGTCATCAGCCAGATCCCTGTTAATCCAGCCATAGCCATCCCTTCGGTGACTGCCTACTATCTGCCGAGGAGACATTACTGTTTGCATGAGGAAGAAGGGCTTCTGTTCTCTCGGCCCTTCCCAACCTCACCCCTAAACACTGCATGGACTCAGACTCTGAGCCATTGCTCCTGACACCCCTCTTCCTGAAATGCCCTTCCCACCAGCCTCACCTACTGACTTACTCACCCTACAGAATTCTGCTCAACAACCATTTTTTTCCTGGGAAATTGCTGAACTCTTGGGTATTCCTTCCCTTTATTTTCATAGCATTTTGTGCCTGCTTCACTAAATATTTCTTGTTTGCAAAAGACTGAAAGAATAATTTCCATGAAGGAGGAAGACAGTGCCATTGTTTCTTGAACTTGTATTTCTCACAAGGATCCTGTCCCACCTATTTGTCACCTGCTTCCCTCTTGAGACACTTTATAGACTCAGTAATATTCTGGTTTGCAGTATTGCCATTTGGCATAAAAATGGAGAGATGGGGATTGGCGGGGAATTGAGATGCCGTCTCATCCACCTTTAGATGCTATGTGAGTGGGATGCTGAGGACCAGTGAGACCTTCTGGTCCAGGGTCCCAGGCGGGGCCGACAGCCAGGCCTCAGCTCTGGTTCATGGCTGTTCCACCACACCACGCAGCCTCATTCTCCCCTTGGGGGATGGTGGGCCAGGGAGGCTTAGAAGTGCCACATCCCAGATGGAAGGGCAGGCACACAGCTGGCTCCTCGTATACATGTACCCCTTCTTATCCATGTTCACCAAACTTTCCTCCAAGGTTTAAAAAAGACGCAAATCCTTTTTCCTTTTCAAAACTGTTAGAGAAGACAGGGTCAATGCACCCCTGCCCTTGCCTTGTGTGGTGGGACTGAAGCCCGGGGTCAGGGCTTGCGGGGTTCCGTGGGCAGCAGTCAGGGCCTGAAAGCACCCATCCCCTTCCCTGCAGGAGAAGGCAGAGGAGGTGTATCGTCTGTATCAGAACTCCCCTCTCTCCTCCCACCCTGTGGTGGCCCTGTCAGAGCTGAGTGCCCTCTGCGCCGGCTCCTGTCCAGATGAGAGGACCTTCTACTTGGTGTTGCTGCAGCTGCAGAAAGAGAAGAGAGTCACTGTCTTGGAGCAGAACGGGGAGAAGGTATGGAAATGCGTTGCTCCTTCCCCGACTCACCAGGGACTTGTCGGGTGCCTGCTGACGTGCCCGCCTGCCTCCCTGCCTTGGCATTTCTCAGCATTGGGGTTTGGAGCAGCAGTAATTTGTCCCCTGTTCCTCAGATTGTGAAGTTTGCCCGGGGGCCACACGCCAAGGTCTCTCCTGTCAACGACGTAGATGTCGGGGTTTACCAGCTAATGCAGAGTGAACAGCTGCTCTCGCGCAAGGTGGAGTCCTTATCCCAGGAAGCAGAGAGGTAACTAACTACCCCTGGGCTGAGCACCCCCGGCCCCCAGCCTGGCCGGTCCCCAGAGCTGCCAGCACTGGGCTCTTAGAAAAGAAAACAGCTTTCCTTTTACTGATTATGAAAATGCTAACTGCACAGTGCAGCAGCCTTGGGAAGCATGTAGTATCACAAAAGAGAAAAAACTGAATTATCCCCCAAAGAGTACAGCCGTGAACACTATGCTTATGCTCTTCTGTGCCGGTAACCATTTACCCAGTTGTGACTGAGCCAGACCTTGTCCTGCGCACCTGATGATACAGGCAGACATGGCTCTGCCTTCCCAGAGTCTTGCCGAGGGACCCCTGCTCTTGCCCGCAGATGCCCATGCAGGGTGTCCCTGCTACAGGCACGTAGCTGTGGAATGAGAATGTACTTGTTCACACCATCTTACGGTGGGAGAAACCCCACATTGTGGGAAGGCCAAGGTCGTCATTCGCTACCTCCTGGCTCCCAGGATGGGAATCTGCCTTTAAGGTGCCTTGTCTGCATGTTATACCCTGTGGGTCAAAACAGCTTTTCCTTGGTCCTTTGCCTTCCCCACATGCAGCTGCCCCAGCTCACATCCTAGCTTGCTTGGGCATCACTTTTCTTGCCATTGGGTGGAATGAATTTGATGTGGTCTGCAGATTGAAAGTACCTTCACTAAGTGCTATTGCTGGGGACACTTCAGGACCCTGCCACCCTCATCCTACAGCCTCATCATCTTGAGCTGTTGCTTTGTTTGTAGGTATAAAGAAGAAGCCCGCCGGGCATGCCGAGCAGGAAAGAAGCAGCTGGTGAGTTTTCTCCTCCCACTTATGTTCCTGGACCCTGGGCTGGCAGTGAGAGTTCAGGAGTTTGGGGAACGGCCTTCTTGAGGCTGAAGGGGAGCAGTCTGTGGGTGGCCCAGGCACCACAGCTTGTTTTACAAACCTGTGATGGATGGTCTCAGCACCGGGGAAGGGCTCTCTTCCTCTGGCCCTTTGGCCTGCCCTGTCTGAGTCTGACCAAGTCTCCACACCCCGCCAGGCACTGAGGTCTCTCAAGGCCAAGCAGCGGACGGAAAAACGCATCGAGGCCCTGCACGCCAAGCTGGACACTGTTCAAGGCATCCTGGATCGGATCTACGCCTCGCAGACAGATCAGATGGTAGCCACTGCCCCCTGCCCCGGTGCTGGGCTGGTCCCTGTAGCATCCAGGCTTGTTCCCTCCACTGTGGCTTTGCCATTTGGAGGAGGCCTGGGCTCTTTCAGGATATGGTTGGGATCACCTTTGCCTCTCTGCTTAGGAAGTTTGGGCCTTAGTGGACATGGGGTGAGTCACGCATGGGTGGGAAAAAAGAAACCAGACCCAAAGCTATCTTCGGAGATGAAACAATATTGTCTCTGTTTTGCCCAGTGTTCTTTATCTGCACTGACAACTTTGTTTTGTTTAGGTTTTCAATGCCTATCAGGCCGGGGTCGGAGCACTGAAACTCTCCATGAAGGACGTCACAGTGGAGAAGGCAGAGAGCCTTGTGGATCAGATCCAAGAGGTACAGGCGGGGATCGGGTGGGGGACACCTAAACAAGGCAGGTCCTGAGGGTGGATGTGGCTCCTTTTTTCCTCCAAACTTTTTACCTTGTGCACTTGAGGAAGCTTCCCCTGATCCTTAGATGGGGCATCATTACTTTGTAACCCTCAACATTGAGACCCAGAGACTGAGATTCCCCAGACACACCATTCAGAGCTCAAGGCCTCGCGCTGTTCTCTTGCAGCTGTGTGACACCCAGGACGAAGTATCTCAGACTCTGGCTGGTGGGGTAACCAACGGCTTAGGTGAGTTGACGAGTGATTCTGTCCTCCCTCCTCTCTAGGAGGACCTCACCTCCTTGGGCTGTGGTAGATTTGGTTCTGGGCCTGCTTTTCTGGGGCTCTCCCATGTCACCCTCTCTCTGTGGCTTCTCCAAAGGAGTAGTGAGAAGGAATTGCCATTTCCTCTTTGATAAGCTGTGCTCATGACCCCTCGGTTCTCCAGCGTCCCTCACTCACTAGGCCTCTTCAAGGGCACAGAGGAGCAGGGTCAGTTCCACGGTGTTGGCAAATAGACCTCCTTGATGACTTAGCTCTGTGTGTAGAAAAAGAGTATCTGCTTAGAGGTGCCCTCTGTCTCCCAGTTCATGTGATTTTTTTAACCTGCAGGGAAGCATGGGTGTCTTTTGTAAAGCTGGGCTGCGTCTTGCTATCCTCAATCCTTGACGCGGTAATGCATTTCATCCCTGGACTTTATATGTCCTGTGTCGTCTTTTCTTTCCAGACTTTGACAGTGAGGAACTGGAGAAGGAATTGGACATCCTCCTTCAGGACACCACCAAAGAACCTTCGGATCTGCCTGTCAACCCCCGGAGGAAGTTACATACCAACATTGTGCCTAATCCTAGGATCTCGGACGCTGAACTTGAAGCTGAACTTGAGAAACTGTCCTTATCAGAGGGAGGTATGGAGCTGTGTTCCCAGGGTCTCTGGTGGGCATGTGGCCCTCTGGGTGACAATAGCCTGGTTACGCAACCTGCCAGGGCACCAAAGCCAGGGAAGGATGTGGCTTGTTATTTAGATTAATATTCAATCCCTTAGACACCAGGATGCTTTCAGCTGGAAGACCTACCTGGTATACAGTTCAGTTCCTTCTTCTCCTTGCAGGTTTGGTCCCAAGCAGTAAATCTCCAAAAAGACAATTGGAACCGACTCTCTAAAGCCATTGCAGGACCCTCAAGTGCAGGACCTCATGTCAAAGAGAGACCATGCTTGTGTGTGTGTACATAGTTATTTAAATGAGAAACTTTTGGAATGTGTTGGGAAGAGGAGGAACGACAAGCACTCTGATGTATCTGGATGCTACCACTTACTACGGACAGATAGAATTTCTGGAAGCCTGCCCCTGAGGCCTGCTGCCAGCTGGGGTCATGAACCTGCCTTCTCATCTTTATAGTGCCACAGTTTCTACGGTTCTGTGTTTGCCCTGTCGTCTCTCATAGCCTGCAGTCCCTGCTACAGGCTGGGTTAGGTTTGTCTCCCCCACCAGCCTTGTTCCGGCCAGCGAAAGTGAAAGATTCGCAGCTTTGCCAAATCAAAATCTATCCTCGTCCCCCACCCCCACTGTGCATAGAGGAGTTTATTCTGTCTGTAGGTCTGTTGCACAACGTGTCCCAGCCTCACTCTGTTTCTGTTGGTAGTGAGGAGAATCAAACAGCTACTGCTCTGTGGAGAAACACTACAGTGTAAAAGTTTTTTCTCCGGGCTTAGCTGTCAAATTCTCTGGGCGTTCAGAAGGAGAGGTCACCCCTGAGTGGCTCAGAGTCCTGACATTTGGAGAGGGGCCTTGTGGGGCTGGTGGACACTGCTGCCTCTTCCATCTTATGCAAAAGGAGATCTGCTGATGGACAGAGGGTTATTCTTGGTTCTTTGAACTTGAGCGAGAGAAGCCGGGTGACTGCAGGGCCCCAGGTATTCCAACCCCATGTGCTTTCTTAAAGAGGCATCATCTCTGCCTTGCCCCCATGATGAATAACTAAACATAATTTAAATATATAAATCAAAACCAGCCACATGACACACCTCCCCTTCTTGAACCTGGCAGACCCAACAACAGGTTCTTTGTTTGAATTTCAGAAGCATTTTACTTTGTAGCCCACCGCTCAGGGCAAGGGATCTGAGCCAGGATGTGCAATAGAAGCAGAAGACTGTGGCCCCCTGCCACACCTGCTGTGAGCTCCCCAGTCCTGCTCTACACCCATCCCCGTCTCCTGAAGGCCCATCTTCCTTCTTCCTTTGGCCAGTGGGGGAGGATGGTATGGGGGGCCAGGCAGGAGAGGGTCCCAACACTCTGGCAGCAGGGAGAAGAAAACATACCAGCCACACTGCCACTCTGCTGCCATAGTCCCAGATGCCTGCCTGGCCCTTGGCTCTGTCCTTCCTGCTTGATGGGACCCGGAGCAGAGGGGAGGGATGTGCTCCAGGCCAGGAGCACAAATCACTGTTCAACAAATGTCTCTCCCATTCGACCTTGGGAAACTGAAATGTTGGGGATGAAGAGAAACAATCACTATTTTTTCTTTTTTATCTGGTAAATAATTAAAAGAAAAACCCCAAGTGCTTTGTCCTTGTCTTTTCTTTAGGTCACGTAAAGTTCCTTGTTCCTTCATGCTTCCAGGAGTTCCCGTCATGGCTCAGTAGTTAACAAATCCGACTAGGAACCATGAGGTTTCGGGTTCGATCCCTGGCCTTGCTCAGTGGGTTAAGGGTCCAGCATTGCCATGAGCTGTGGTGTAGGTCACAGACGTGGCTCGGATCCCCAGTTGCTGTGGCTGTGGCATAGGCCAGCAGCTACAGCTTCGGTTAGACCCCTAGCCTGGGAACCTCCATATGCTGTAGGAGCGGCCCAAGAAATGGCAAAAAGACAAAAAAAAAAATACTCCCTTCATGCCTCCACTTCCTCTGGCATCCACACACTGGGGTTCTTTTACTGACTCCATAGGAGGACGCTGGCTAGCTGCCTGGGTCCTGAGTGGTTGTGAAAGTGGTCAACTCCTCAACAGATCGCTCTCACACTGACACTGTTACAGAATGGCCTCCTTCTGTTTAGGAATGTGCCTTATTCCATTTTCCTTACTCCTTTCCCTGTTCCCTTTAAATGACCCACTTTCCTCGGCCCCTCTGATTGTACCATATTTTCAGTCTGGCATTGATATTTCCTCAGCATCTGTTACATGCCTGCGGTTTGCCATCCATGGGGGGAGACAGGCTTTGAAACAGAGCCGAGCGAGAATGGGCTGGAAGATCTGCCCCAGCACTAGGTAAGTCAGCAGGCAAACCAACCAGGAAAAGGCGCTGGGAGCAAGCCCAGAGCAGAGACACTTAGAGTGAAGACAGGCCAAGTTCTCAGAGGAGGTATGTTGTAGGGACCCCCCTTCCCCCCAAAAGTAAGTGACCTGGACTATGAGTCTTATCTGCTCTACTGTGTCTCTTTCACTGACCTGAGCTGCCAAGGAGGCCTTGCTTTAATGTTTCAGGCTGGTTCTCTGCTGCGCTACAGGAAATTAAAGCGTTGATTCTGGGCTTGGTTTGGATTGAAGATGGAAAGCCACAGTCTGGTGGTGGCTGCATTTTCAGCATGCCATCCCCGTGAGGGGCCTGAGTCTGGCCTTAGTTTATTAAGGAAGCCGGTGAGTTTTCTTCTGTGTGGCAAGAGATCAGGCCCAGATGAATCAGGTTTAGATACTGCCTTGTTGAGAGTGAAGTACCCTATGGGGTCCAGATACACAGCAAGGAAGTCCAGAGAACATTTAGTTCAAATTGGGGGCTCAGGGAGGGCTTTGTTGAAGGGATGACAGCCAAGCTCTCATTTCCCTTGACTATTTCCTTGGGTCTTCAGCATCTTGTCAAGCAGTCTACAAGTTATAGACTATCCTCTATCCATGGTTCCACTGAAATCAAGTAGGGAGAGAAAATATATCAGGCAGGGACTGATCCTGACTGGGCATCAGGAAATGTGGTTCCAATTCTCAAGCCACTAACTAGTGGCTTTGGAAACACGGGGCACTTTTTCTCATTCATAAGGAGAAGCAGAGAGACTAGGTGACTCCATGCATGGGGGTGGGGAGTGGGGGGACTGAGCACTTGGTGGGGAGGGGGGCGGGGAGGAAAGGGGGAAGGGCTCACCTTCAGAATCTCCTTGACCTCCCTGAAAGCGGCTTTTAGCCAGAGCCCTGCAGCTGGTTGGGTCTGAGGTCGGACAGCCTGTTGTGAGAGGGACGAGGAAGGGTGAAACTGCTGTGATTATCACCGCCTGCCTGAAGGTTGAGCTGACTCCCGGAAGAGGTCAGGATATGCTGGAAATGTAATCAAGGCCATCCGAAAAGAGAGCTGCTAAAGCTGTTCAGGATGAGGCCACTAAACGAAGCATGGCTTTGAGGTTGATGGGGGAGTTTGGCAACCCTCTTTTCTTTTGAAGAATTTTATTTTCTCCGCCAACGTCTCATTTTTACTCAGGTTGCAGCTACTCTTTGGGGAAAGTGTGATTCCTTCTCTCCTCCTGCACAGAAACAATAGACACCCGAGCATGAGAGCCTTCGGGAGTCCAGCGAGAGGTGATCTTTCTAGAAGGAAAGGTTCCAAAGTCACAGTTATTGCTCAGAGTCGCTGCTGTCCAGTCTCAACTCTGGTGCACCTGAGGTTGGGAGGAGGCGGGGACTCCGGGAGGCGGGGACTCCGGGAGGCGGGGGGTGGGGGGGAGGCGGGGACTCCGGTAGGCGGGGAAGGGGGCCCGGAGGGCGGGGAACATTTGCAGCTCTCTCTCTCCGCGAGCAGTTCCCGCGCCCGCTGGCCTTCTCCTGGGAGGCAGTCTCCGTTCAGGCGACGGGCACAGCTCGAGGTCCCCGGGCGCCCGGGGAAGGAGGTGAGAGCGACGCACGCGCCCCGCGCTCGGCAGGAAGTGGGTGGGTGGGTGCCGGACCTCAGGGCTCTGGAGCAAGGCGCGCGTCTCAT
This sequence comes from Phacochoerus africanus, assembly GCF_016906955.1. Lineage (NCBI taxonomy): Eukaryota > Metazoa > Chordata > Mammalia > Artiodactyla > Suidae > Phacochoerus > Phacochoerus africanus. The sequence goes on from NC_062558.1 coordinate 7,551,338, forward strand.
TTTGCGGCGAACGCGGGATGCCAGGCTCTAGGAACTGTCGGCGGGAAAAGTTTCCAAGTGGGATCCCCGAGGGGAAGGCGGCCGAACAGGACGGAAAGTCCGCTTCCTTATCGGATCCTTGTGCCCTCGGCCGGTCCTTGCCTGGCCCAGATAACGCTTTCCTCTCCGGCCGTTTCTTGCGCTCATGCCCTTCGTGCCCACATATCCGTCCCCAGCGCAGACCCTGGGCCCTTAGTCACTGTTTGCAGCTCGTACTGGCGCCTTCTGCAACGCTGGGAAGAGTCTGGGAGCCACGGACCGAAACCTCCCCGTTCGCTTCACCGGATAAAAATCCAGGACATCGTCTTTTTATGCACTGTGTGGAGACCTCCTCCAACAGCAGTATCAATCAGGCCAGGGGTACCTTTTCAGCGCGGGGATAACGACCTCGCAGGAAGCCGGGGGGCGGGGGGGGGGGGGCGTTTGGCTGATATTAGGAAGAAGGCTAGTGCCTTCATCTCGGCCTCACGACGTGGCCCTTGTCCTTCATCTCAGGCTTGCGCAGAAGCCTCCGGAACTCCCAGCCAGGAGGCCTTCATGGCAGAGCCAGAAGTGACCGAGACCCCAATACAGCAGAGGGCAGGGCAGCGGTGAGGCAGGCCTAAGACTCGGCGTTATGGCAACGCTCCTTTGACTTCTCATTCACTGCAGGCTGCAGAGAATGGTTTGTGCTGGCGTGTGCTGGTGTCTTGAACTTTTGCCACCTGCACTCCAGGGTCACCAGTGTTCTTGCTTTCTTCCTGGTCATCTTGAAACTTCTGGTAGCTCTGCTGGTGATGCCTTGGAAAGTGGCAAGCCAGGCAGCGGGCTATCAGCCCTTTGGGGACCTCTGACATCTGGGTAGCCTTTGACATCATGTGTTCACTTCCATCCTGTCCTTGTGCCTCTGCAGGCCAGCCCCTTCAACTGCCAGCGGCACGTGACCCCGAGGGCTGCTCTGGTGGCCACCGCGGTGACCTGGCTGCTTTCAGGTCTCATGTCTTTCACCCCTGTCCAGCTGCTGTCTGGCATCAGGCAAATGGGGCAGGACAGAGCCAGCCCAGCAGTACAGGGCTCCCTCTCTGGGTTCAGAGATGCAACCCCAGCCTGAGCTGCACCTGCTCAGTGGCCTGCTCAATGGTGATTGTGGTAGTAGCGGTGGTGATCATGGTAGTGATCGGGAAAGGGTGATGCAGAGAGAGAACAAATGGGTGGAACCCCCTCAGGGTAGGCTTGATATTAAGAACTTAAGAGGAAATCAGCCTCAGAGACCAGAGTTCCAAGATGAAGTGCAGACAGGGAGGCACTTTCCCAAGGTTGCCCTGTGAGTGAGGGACAGAGAGGAAACCAGGAACTTGGGACCATGACTTATCTTCCCACTGGGAACCATTTGGACTCCCAGCATCCCAAGGTCAATCCCTGGCAAGTGGATCTGGGTTCCAAACAGCTGCGGGCACCCTGCTCACATAGGCAGGGCCTGGCGTGGAGCTGCAGAGGCTGGTCTTGAAGCCTACTTCTTTAAGCCCTAATTCTTCAGTTGCTCATTAGCATACAAATTAGTTGGCAGATTAACCAGCTCCTCCCCTAGGGAATTTAGGGGAAGATGAGTTTTGAGGAAGTCAGAGAAGAGGACCATAGCACATGGGGATGCTATGGCAGGAGGCAGGAGTGGATGCTGGTGGGCTTAGGGGACCTGAGAGGTGGGTGGAAGTCACATGTCTGAGGCTCTGCATATGGTCTAACTTTTCCCAGCGCCAGGCGGGGGAGCAGGCTGAGGACCCCCAGAGCCAGGCTGCGTGAGGACATCTTGCTCAGCCAGGACCCACGGTCACTAGATGAACATTATAACATCCTTCCTTCCCTCATAGGGTAGAGGTTGGGCCGTCAGGATGGAGTGGTGCTTTCCAGTTTTGTCTCCAGATTGTTTTGGGTGGTGGAGAGAGATCATGACCTAGGACCAACAGCCAGACCTGTGATTCTGTGGCTCTGGCCCCTGGGGCCATGACTGGAGGAGATCAGGGGAGCTTTGGGTCTGGCTCTTTTGGAGCTGAAGTTTCCAGAATGCCTTCTCTGATTTTGGGTCCCATCTCCCCGACCCTTACACTGTGCCAGATGCTTTGTGGGTTATCTCTCTATGGGTTTATTCACTGTTGATCAACTCAGTGAGGCCAGCACTCTTACCCCCATTTCACAGACAAAGAACTAAAGCAGAGATAGGTAGTTAAGCAATTTTCTCAAGGTCACACAGCTAACAAACAGTCAAACCAGTATTCAAACAATCTGACCTCAGTACTTGCCCTTATAACCTCTGTGCTATGTGAGGCTAATGGGAGAAGGGAGAGTTTGGGGATGGAACACCTATATTTTGTGGCTATCTTAATACATGACTTAGGACCTGTTTCCTTCCTATGTGTTTATGCAGGCATTGCCTCTTTCTGTACAAAATACAGTTGTATGTGTCTGCAGCCTGGCTTTTCTGTTGTTCCATGGGCAGAGATGCGTGTTTGTTGTCACTGAGATGGGTGGGTGTTTGGAGCCACCCTTATTCCTACTCGGGACCACTGTGGGCTGGCTTCTGGCATGTACAGGGATGGGCCAGCATAACCCATGGCAGGTGGCAAGAAATCTGAGTTCTGGCTCCGTCATTGCCTGAGGCTGTAATGGAAGAAAAGATCCAAGGAAATAACGATTTATCTTTAGCCTACATCAAAGGATGTGTTGTGGGAGTTCCCGTCGTGGCGCAGTGGTTAACGAATCCGACTAGGAACCATGAGGTTGCTGGTTCGGTCCCTGCCCTTGCTCAGTGGGTTAACAATCCGGCGTTGCCGTGAGCTGTGGTGTAGGTTGCAGACGCGGCTCGGATCCCACGTTGCTGTGGCTCTGGCGTAGGCGGGTGGCTACAGCTCCGATTCAACCCCTAGCCTGGGAACCTCCATATGCCGCGGGAGCGGCCCAAGAAATAGCAACAACAACAACAAAAAAGACAAAAGACAAAAAAAAAGGATGTGTTGTGAAGAAATGGAAACTACATAAATGCTCTTTGAAAGTATCAAGTGGAGTTCCCAATGTGGTGCAGCGGAAATGAATCCAACTAGGAACCATGAGGTTGAGGGTTCACTTCCTGGCCTCGCTCAGTGGGTTAAGGATCCAGTGTTGCCATGAGCTGTGGTGTAGGTTGCAGAAGCGGCTCGGTTCTGATGTTGCTGTGGCTGTGGTGTAGGCTGGCAGCTGTAGCCCCGATTAGACCCCTAGCCTGGGAACCTCCATATGCCACAGGTGCGGCCCTAAAAAAGACAAAAGACAAAAAAAAAAAAGTATCAAGTGCTCCACATATGAAGGGCATCATGAAGATGGGGGTCTCCGCACTGCCCTCTCTGGAATCAGGGCCATTTCCCCCAGGTGGCCGAGCCATGGTCTTGTGAAACCTCGTCTCAGACACAAATCAGGCATCTGCCCTGCTGTGGCCTGACCCCCTCCCGACTTGTGTCTTTGAGGTGGGCTCTGGAAGAGGAGGGCTGGTTGAACTAGCTCTTCCTTTTATCAGCTGTGTGAGCTCTATACTTTAATGTCTTCATCTATAAAACAAGGCTAACAATGTTACCACCCCAAAGCATTGTTGTGAGGAGTAAATAAATTAAAAAATGCAAAGGACACAGAGGGTGCCTGGTATAGAGTAAGCCAGTTCAACCTCTGTTAGTTCTCAAACCCTTGTTGCCCTCCGGACAGGTCCATCCAGGGACCTTCTGAGGTCATTTGTGGAGCTCTGTGCACTTACTGGTGGGTGATTGTGTTGGATGTCCTAATAGATGCATAAATCGGGGCTTGCATTTTGTTGTGTTTTATTTTATTTTTGCTTTTTAGGGCCACAGGTGCAGCATATGAAAGTTCTCAGGCTAGGGGTCGAATCAGAGCTGTAGCCACCGGCCTACACCATAGCCACACCAATGCGGGATCTGAGCCACGTCTGCAACCTACACCACAGTTAACGGGAACGCCAAATCATTAACCTGCTGAGCAAGGCCAGAGATCAAACCTGCATCCTCATGGATGCTAGTTGGGTTTGTTACTGCTGAGCCACAATGGGAACTCCCTGCTGTGTTTTAAATAGTGCTTGCATCTGGATGAACTGGCCTCATGCCTTTCTTTACCCGAGTCTGTTCCTCTGCAGTATTTTGCTGATAGACATTAGATTAAAAATAAACATGAAGATCCTCAAAGTCAAATGTTGACTAATAAATAATGTAAAGACATTTTAAAGAATTAAGCAAATAAAAGTCTAGATTTTCATTAGAAATTCTTAATTTTCACTCAGTTCTCTTAGGACAGAACACCTGCAGAGTTCCTGCTCTGGCGCAATGCTCAGCCACATTTCTGCAGCTCCAGGGTGCAGGTTCGATTCCCAGCCTGGCACAGTAGTTTAAAAGATCCAGCAGTGCTGCAGCTGCGGCATAGCTTGCAACTGTGACTTGGATCTGATCCCTGGTCTGGGAATTCCATGTGCTTCAAGGTGGCCAAAAAAAAAAAAAAGACAAAAGAGAAAAAAAGAACATTTTCAGTCTAGTGCAAATTCATTCCTAAAGGTGGGCCGGTTGGATCATGGGATCATCCTTAAAAAATTATTGTACTTTTTTCCTGTCTTTTTTCCCCCTTTTTGCCTTATATTTTTATTAAGGCAAAAGAGACACAAATTTTCTTTTGCTCTCTTTTACCTCTTTTTCTTCATTTGCACTTTATATTGGATAAAGTTTTTATATCATTATTATTTTCCTTTGATGATTTGAAAGCTATAGATTATATTTCAGGTCTTTCAGTGGTTACCTTGAAATTTTTAGCATATGGACTTAACTATACATTTTTCTAACAAATTTTAAAATTCTTCCTTAGCTCTATCTTTTCCCCTCCAAGAATTTAAAGATGCTCTAGCTGTGCATTGAATACCATCCCCTGCCCACTGTTTTATTTTTTCAAGAGCTTTAACTTGGCTTGAAAAAATAAACTTATTATGGACAATTTCAACCATACAGAATAATTAGGAAAATAGTGGCGTCATCACCCATTTTCAACAATGAGCTTCAGGAGTTCCTGTCGTGGCACAGTGGTTAACGAATTCAACTAGGAATCATGTGGTTGCGGGTTCGATCCCTGGCCTCGCTCAGTGGGTCAAGGATCTGGCGTTGCCATGAGTTGTGGTGTGGGTCATGGACGTGGCTTGGATCCGACATTGCTGTGGCTGTGGCATAGTCTGGCGGCTACAGCTCTGATTGGACCCCTAGCCTGGGAACCTCCATATGCATGGGGTATGGCCCTAAAAGCAAAAAAAAAAAAAAAAAAAAAAAATCATTTTGCCAATCTTATTTTACCTGTAATTCCTCACTTATCCCCTCCCCAACATATTTTAAGGCAAATCTAAGACATACCATTTCTTTTTCTTTTTTCTTTTTTTGCTTTTTAGGGCCGCATCTGTGGCATATGGAGATTCCCAGACTAGGAGTCCAATCAGAGCTATAGCTGCCGGCCTATGACACAGCCACAGCCATAGCCACAGCCACAGCAATGCAGGATCTGAGCCACGTCTGTGACCTACACCACAGCTCACAGCAATGCCAGATCCTTAGCCTACTGAGCCAGGCCAGGGATCGAACCTGCAACCTCATGGTTCCTAGTCGGATTCGTTTCCGCTGCACCACGACAGGAACTCCTAAGACATACCATTTCATTCATACACACTTTAGTATTAAAAAACACAAATAAACCTAACAGGAGTAACAATGAACACCCCTGAAAAGTAAGATCACTCCATCTTGTCTAGTACCCAAGCCTCTTTTCAGATTTTCCTGACTTTATCAAATATGTGCACTAGTAGATTGGTGTGCTGGAATCTGGATCTGCAAAGGCTCATCTCTCATATTTGGTTGACATGTCCTTTCTTACCGTTAGTAGTAGTAGTAGTTTTTTTAAAATGTGTTTTAGAGTTTTCGTTTGCAAAGTTCTTCTTTTGTGGGTGGTTCCCCTCTTTCTGTGGGTCACTCATCCTTGTCTGGTGATTCTGGGCTAGCCTCCACCCTGCCCCGGGCACCCAGTTAAGATCAGGTTTATTCTTGGCAGCTAAGAGCCATGTCAATATTGAGGATACCATTGACCCACTTGGCTAGCAGTAGGCTTGGGCAAGGAACTCTTCACAAGGCAACATCTTTGGTCTTCTGCCTTCTGGAAAAAGCCATAGCTCCCAGGAGGCAGCAAATGTAGCTTTTTTCTGTATAACTGTATAAATGGGGATGCTCCGCCTCTATCCTTGGCTTTAAGTGGTTGGGTGGCTTTCATCCCCTCCTCGCATGGGGCACTTTTATTCCTTTTTAATCCACAAGGACTGAAATTCCAGAGGCCTCTGCTGATTTCCAGACCAGAGCCCAGCTGTCTCACAGCCTCAGCCACACTTACTGCCTGGTATTTCCCAGAGACAGTGACCATGATTTTGAGCATAGGTTTTCTACTTACACGTTTTACTTTTTTTTTTTTTTGGCTTTTTAGGGTGGCACCCATGGCATATGGAGACTTCCAGGCTAGGGGTTGAATCAGAGCTGAAGCTACTGGCCTATACCACAGCCACAGCAACACTGGATCCTAGCTGCACCTGCGACCTACACCATAGCTCATGGCAACGCCGGATCCTTAACCCACTGAGTGAAGCCAGGGATCAAACCCGCAACCTCATGGATGCTAATCGGGTTTGTTAACCACTGAGCCACGATGGAACTCCTCTACTTACATGTTTTATAAAACAATTCCAAGGTGCTAGGAAGTCTGATCACATGACGTTCCACCTCTCCTTCTTCCTAGGTACTGGGAAATCGTTTTACTCACTCATTCCTTCAACAAATGATAGAACTGAGTGCCTACCACGTGCCTGGCACTGCATGCCTCTTCCTGTGTCTTCTTTTGGCCTCTGCCTCCCCTTGAAACTACAAGCTCTTTTGTGCTCCTTTGCCTCAGGGAGCTTTGTTTTTCTTTCAAAGCCTGGTCGCTGCTGCCTGACCTTCCTGACTTTTGTTCTCCTAAAGTCATTAGGAGGTTCTACTAGGAGCGCTGAGGAGGAGAGGGGATCGTGCTTGTGGGAGAAAGAAGAGAGGACATTTAGGAAAACAGAAAGAGATGGGAACACTGTAAACCAGATATGATGGAAAAAATAAAAATCACTAAAAAAATGCAAACTATTGCTTTTGGAATGGATAAGCAATGAGATCCTGCTGTGTAGCACTGGGAACTCTATCTAGTCACTTGTGATGGAGCATGGTAATGTGAGAAAAAGAATGTATACATGTATACATGTATTCCGTACAGCAGAAAATTGACAGAACACTGTAAACCAGCTATGATGGAAAAAATAAAAACCATTAAAAAAAAAAAAAGAAAAGAGTTGGGGTCTATGGATCCTAGCTTCAGTGAGGACCCCCCCATCCACCCACCCGCTCAGTCCTTGGTAAGACTTCAAAGGAAATGGGTTGTGTGTTTCACAGGTGAGGCTGGATGCAGGCCCCAGGTTTCTGGTCTCAGCACAGATTCATATACCCCATCCATGGCACAGAAGCAGAGCTGCCCAGAATCCACCGGACACTCTGAGCTTAGTGAGGGTCTTAGAGGCAACCACTGCCAGTAGGTTCCATGTGAAGGTCACCACAGTGAAATATCTCAACTGGTTATAGTTCTTTTTTTTTAATTTTCTTTTTATGGCCACACCTGTGGCATATAGAGGTTTCCAGGCCAGGGGTGGATTCAGAGCTGCAGCTGCAGCCTCTGCCACAGCCACAGCAACACCAGATCCCAGCCTCAATTGAGACCTATGCTGCAGCTTGCGGCAACGCTGGATCCTTAACCCACTGACGGAGGCCAGGGATTGAACCTGCATCCTCACAGAGACAACATCAGGTTCTTAATCCACTGAGCCACAGCAGGAACTCCTCAACTGGTTATAAGTTTTAAACCCAGACAAGTCAGAGCGGCCTGAAAAGAGCCAGAGGAGGAGCATCCTAGGCGAAGGGAACAGCCGTTGCCAAGTTTTTGAGGCAGGAAAAACTTGTAATGGGGGCATGGAAAGGGCGCCAGCGTGGCAGGGCGAGAAGGCGGGTACCTGGTAGTAAGTGAGATGCTGAGTTGAGGCAGTTCAAGCGCCCGGGGCACGGAGCTTTCACTCTCAAGTTCATGGCTCCCTGCCTCCCCCAAGTGCAGGCCTGTGGAAAGCCAGATAACTTAGAGCCGGGTAATAAGTTATTGTAATGAACTGGGGAGTCATTGAAGGATTTTATGTAGGGGAGAGGATGATTTGATTATGATATGATTTAATTTACCTCTTTTTTTTTTTTTTTCTCTTTTTACGGCCACACCCACAGCATGTAGAAGTTCCCAGGCTAGGGTTCAACTCAGAGCTGCAGCTGCCGGCCTACACCACAGCCACGGCAACACCAGATCTGAGCCACATCTATGGCCTATACCACAGCTTGCAGCAATGCCAGATCCTTAACCTACTGAGTGAGGCCAGAGATCGAACCCGCATCCTCACGGACACTATGTTGACTCCTTCACCCAGTGAGCCACAATGGGAGCTCCTGATGTACCTTCTGACAGATCACTCTGATAACTTGTTATGAGAGAGCGTCAAGGCAGTTCCATAAAAGGGGCCTGAGGATCATGGCCCTGTCGTTCCAAAGCCTTTTTTGCTTGTTTTTGTTGTTGTTTTTGGGCCACAGAATGCAGTGGCTTGATGCAGGATATCAGTTCTCAGAGCAGGGATTAAACCCAGGCGGCAGTGGTGAAAGTGCCGAGTCCTAACTGCTAGACAACCAGGAACTCCCACGAGATCTTAGTACTCACTTTTCCTCCTGTCCCCCAGACCCCATAGTGGCAACACGCTCTGATGTGTGATGATGCTTGAAATTGAGGGAAAGAGATCTGGCTTTGGAGGTGGGTGTGTAAGCATCTGCAAAGTCATGTCAGGTAAGGAGTCCCTGGCGGGAGCTTGTGGTTGAGATGACAACAGGCCTGAGCCCCACAGCCTGTTGGCCAGACCCCCCCTGCCAGGCCCAAAGCCCATCTGGGCTCCTGTCACTCCAGCCCTTTAAGAAGGGAGCTGGGACAGGGGCTAGCCTGGGGCTGTGGTCTCTTGGGATCAGAGATTGGGGGCAGGTTGGGAATGGACCCCCCTCAGCAGCGGTAGCACACACGGCGTCCAGTCAGGGACAGGGGTGAGTTCCTCTCGTTTCTTTCTTCCTCCGGCCCTGCCAGCCTCTCTTCCATCTTTCTGCATGTTCCGTTTCTCTAACGTCTCCCATCCCTGCCTTTCTCTGCTGTTACCACCCCTACCGCCTCTGCCCCAGATGGTCTTCATTTCTGGAAACAGTTCTTGCTTTTAAGAGTTTCTCAGTTGATTCTCTTGGATTGTTAGGTGAAAAAAATCAAATATTCTGAAAACTATGATAATTTGGTCTCATCAAATTTCCAAACTTTCCAGTTTTTCTTTTTCTTTTACCAAATCGTTTCGGTTAGTACCTCTAGAAAAATGGAGGCAGTGGGGGGCCAAATAGATATTAGTAGACATCCCCGTCTTGTCCCCCTTTTCTTTTTTCTTTGCTTTTTTCTTTGCTTTTTAGGGCCGCACTCAAGACATATGGAGGTTCCCAGGCTAGGGGTCCAATCGGAGCTGTAGCCGCTGGCCTACGCCAGAACCACAGCAACTCGGGATCTGAGCCTCGTCTGCTACCTACACCACAGCTCCTGGCAATGCTGGATCCTTAACCCACTGAGCGAGGCCAGAGATTGAACCTGCAACCTCATGGTTCCTAGTCGGATTCATTTCTGATGCGACACGACGGGAACTCCTCTTGTACCTTTTTTTTTGGCTGCACCCATGGCAAGTGCAAATTCCTGGGCCAGGGATTGAACCTGAGCCACAGCAGCTACCCAAGCTGCTGCAGTACAATGCCAGATTCTTAACGCAATGTGCTGCAAAGGAATTTCTGGAAAAAAATAGTTTTTAATGATTTTGCTATTATTTGCCCTTCTTGCACACTTTAGAATGTATTCTGGGGTTCCCGTCCTAAGCTATTGTGATTTTTTTTTTTTTTTAGCCGCCCTGTGGCAAATGGAGTTCCCAGACCAGGGATCTGATCCAAACCACAGTTGTGACCTGCGCCACAACTGAGACAATGCCATACCCTTAACCCACTGTGCTGGGTTGGGAATCAAATTTGTGTCCTGATGCTGCAGAGAGGCCGCTAATCCTGCTGCGCCACAGCAGGAACTCCTATTGTGATTTTTAAAGTGCTTTTATTTTTACATTCTGTAGCCCTCCTTTCAAGAATTATATTTGTATGCCATTTTGTTACTGTGATTATGTCAATTAATTAAATATTTCAGTCGATTAGTTGTTCATCACATAGCTTTTTCCCTTAGGACATCCCAGTTTGCGAGTCATTTCTTTTGATTCATCTCTTGGTTGTCTGGATTATGCCTTCCGGTAGCTTCCCAGAAAGAATAATGAATGCCAATGCATGACTTAGAAAGTTAGTGAGGAGTTCTGGTTGTGGCTCAGTGGAAACAATCCCACTAAGAACCATGAGTTTGCAGGTTCGATACCTGGCCTTGCTCGTTGGGTTAAGGATCTGGCATTTGGAGTTCCCGTGGTGGCTCAGTGGTTAACAAATCGGACTAGGAACCATGAGGTTGCGAGTTCGATCCCTGGCCTCGATCAGTGGGTTAAGGATCCGCATTGCAGTGAGCTGTGGTGTAGGTCGCAGACGCGGCTCGGATCCCTCGTTGCTGTGGCTCTGGCGTAGGCTGGTGGCTACAGCTCCGATTCAACCCCTAGCCTGGGAACCTCCATATGCCGCAGGTGCAGCCCTAGAAAAGACAAAAAAAAAAAAAAGGATCTGGAATTGCTGTGAGCTGTGATGTAGGTCGCAGATGCAGCTCGGATCTGATGTTGCTGTGGCTGTGGTGTAGGCCGGCAGCTGTAGTTCTGATTGGACCCCTAGCCTGGGAACCTCCACATGCCACAGGCGTGGCCCTAAAAAGCAAAAAAAAAAAAAGTTAGTGATTTGTACAACCAACTCACCAGCACACCTCAGAGATAGTCATTAGATTCTTATCAGTGAACAAAGTCAAAAATAAAGGAGGAGGGGAAGGAATTGTATAGAAAATAGGGAGAAGGGAAAATGTGGGGGAAAGGTACCAGTCTAAGAAGAATGAATTTTATTTTTCTAATCAGGTGATTAGATGGAGGCGGTCAAAGAGACCAGTCTGGGCAGTCTGCTCTGGAATAGATTGACCAGGTCATTAGATAAAACAATTTCAATGACTTGTGGATTTTTTTTCTAAAACTTCTTGAGATGTAAGCTGTGCAGCTTATGTGACAGGCTGTCTGTAAACACTGTCTGCCAGTGGCCTCTGGCAGCTCCACTTGAGACAGGCCAGAATTTCTATGAGAGACTTCAGAGTCATTGCAGGTTTGAAAACATCTTCCTGTTGCCATCACCATTTATAGAATTTTCTGGTCTTAATATTTTCCCTTTAAAAGTATATTGATATTGTTCCATTTTCTTTTGGCATTTGAGTTGCTAGGGAAATTGTAAGACACAAATTTTTTCTTTGTGTTCTGCCTCATCTCCTTGTTTTTTCTGAGAATTCCACGTAGTTTTGTTTAGAGCTTTTTTTTTATGGCTGCACCTGCAGCATATGGAAGTTCCCAGGCTAGGGGTCAAATCGGAGCTGCAGCTGCTGGCCTGCACCACAGCCACAGCAACACCAGATCTGAGCTGCATCTGGGACCAACATGGTATCTTGCGGCAATGCCAGATCCTTAACCACCTGAGTGGGGCCAGGGATCGAACCACATCCTCACGGACACTATATTGGGTTCTTAACCTGCTGAGCCACAATGGGAACTCCTGTTTAGAGCTTTTTTCTTGTCTGAGACTGGCTTTTTAGTCACAAAAGATTTCTTATTGTTATTTAGATTTTAATTTATATCAATTTATGAAAATAAGACATTTAAATATCTAGTTTTCATTGCTTTAAATTTTAATTTCTAAATCTCATAATATTTCTAATATACTTTATAGAAGATGAAAACAACTTTGATAAACTCAAAATGACAGAACAAATTTATTTCGCTTATACATTTGGTCCCAGTTTTACTATGTATTAAGTTACACATTTAATTTGCATTTATAAGTTTGATACATTTGATTTTCCTTTTTGAATGAATTGTAAGCATTTAATGAACAAAGTTGTAGGGTCATATGTAATTATAAGAAATAATACGGAGAGATCCCACGTGCCCTTTTATCCAGTTTTTTTCTTGTTTTTTTTGGCTTTTTAGGGCTGCACCCATGGCATGTGGAGGTTCCCAGGCGAGGTGTCTAATCAGACCTGTAGCCGCCGACCTACACCAGAGCCACAGCAACACGGGAGCCTAGCAGCATGGGAGCCACAGCTACACCACAGCCTCCGGCAATGCCAGATCCCTGACCCACTGAGCGAGGCCAGGGATCGAACCCGTGTCCTCATGGATACTAGCCGGGTTCATTACTGCTGAGCCAGGATGGGAACTCCTAAGTAAGTTTTTAGAATTGGATTTTTTTCAGTAAATTGTCAAGTGTACGTGTGCAAAGTTATTTGTTGTGTTTCCTTAATACCCTTCTGATGACTATAGGGGCTTTTGTGATAGCCCCTCTTTCATTTCTGATATTAGTAGTTTGTGTCTTCTCTTTTTCCATATAATTTTTATTAGAGGTTTATCAATTTTATTGGTTGTTGTGTTATTGATTTTTCTCTGTTATTTTTCTGTTTTCAATTTCATCGTGCTTATACATCCAGGATTACTGTATCTTCTTGGTGAACTGACCCTTTTATCATTATATAATATTCCACTGTCTCAGGTAATTTTCTTTGTTTTGAAGTCTACCTTATCTTAATTAATATAGCCACCTCCCCGCTTTCCTTTAAAGCATGCTAGATCTTTTTTTGGTTTTTCTACTTTTAATGTGCCTATATTTTTATAATTGAAGTAAGCCTCTTGAATACAGCCTATAATTGAATCATGGTTTTTAGTTGACATCTGTCTTTTAATTGGTGTATTTAGAACGCTTAATGAAATTATTGCTAAGTTAGAGTCTAAGTCTGCTATTTTTATTTTGTTTGTACTCTCTGCATTTCTTTCCCCTGTTTGCTTTTTCCTGCCTTCATGTGGTTTACTTGGACATTTCTTTTGGAATTCTATTTTGATTTATCTGTAGTATTTTTAAAAATTATTTATTTATTTAGTCTTTTTAGGGCGGCACCTGCAGCATATGGAGGTTTCCGGGATAGGGGGTCCAACTGGAGCTGTAACCGCCAGCCTACATCACAGCCACAGCAATGTGGGATTCAAGCCACGTCTGCGACCTACACCACAGCTCACGGCAACTCCGGATCCTTAACCCACTGATCGAGGCCAGGGGTCGAACCCGAAACCTCATGGTTCCTAGTCAGATTCATTTCCGCTGGGCCATGACGGGAACTCCATATACCATAACTGTCTTAAACATTTTCTCTGTGTATATTTAGAATCACATCAGATAGTGTTCGAGTTTGCTTCAACCCTTAAACACAATTTAGAAGATTCAAGAGGAGGGAAAAATCTGTTTTGTTACTTCCCTCTTTGCTTGCTGTGTTCTTTCTTCCTTCCTGGTGTTGCAACATTCTTTCTTTCATTGTTTCCCTTCTGTGTAGAGAACTTCTTTTAGCCATTCTTTCAGGCTAGGTTTCCTGGCAACGAATTCTCTTAATCTTCCTCCATCGGAGAGTGTCTTGAGTTCTTCTTCATTCTGGAAGTATATTTCCACCAGGTATGATTCTGGGTTTACAGTTCTTGTCTTTCGGCACTTGAAAAAAGTTGTGCCACTTCTTTCCGTCCTTCTGGTTTCTGACAAGAAGTACGTTGTCACTGAAATAATTTTCCCCATTTAGGTAAGATAAAATTTTTTTTCCGACTACCTTCAAAATTTCCTTTGCTTTTAGTTTTCAGAAATTTAATAATGATGGATCTTGGCTTGGAATTGTGTGTGTGTGTGTGTGTGTGTGTGTGTGTGTGTCTTTTGGGCTACACTTGTGGCATATGGAAATTCCCAGGCCTAGGGGTCGAATCTGACAGCTGCTGGCCACAGCTACAGCCACAGCAGGATCCGAGCTGCATCTGCAACTTACACCATAGCTCATGGCAGTGTTGGATCCTTAACCCACTGAGTGTGGGATCAAACCTGCATCCTGGTGCATGCCAGTCAGTTTCGTTTCCGCTGAGCCACGACAGGAACTCCTGATGATACAAATGTTAAATCTGTTTGTTATGGTTCCAGATCTCTTAGTCTCTGTCCATTTTTGTTTTCAGTCTATTTTCTCTTGTGATGTTCATATTAGGTAATTTCTAATTTTTCTGTCTTCTAGTTTGGTCTTTCCTTCTCTTCTGCTACTGAGCTTTTTCTTTTGGTTATCGTATTTTTCAATTATAAACTTTCCTTTTGGTTCGTCTTTATATCTTCTGTGCCTTTGCGGAGACTTTTTCATTTATTTCAGATGTGTTTGTAATTGCTTGTTAAGCATTTCTGTGACGACTGCTCTAAAATCTTTGTCAGAGCAATACAGGCCTTCCTCAAAAAAGAAGAAAAATCTCAAATCGACAACTTCACCCAACACCTAAATGAATTAGACAAAGAAGAACAAACAAAACCTAAAGTCAGTGGAAGGAAGGGCATCATAAAGATCAAAGAGGAAATCAATAAAATGGAGATTAAAAAAACAATAGGCAAAATCAAGAAAATCTTTGTCAGATAAGTTAGCATTTCTGGCATCTCAGTGTTCGCATCCATTGACTTTTTCATTGTGTTTGAGGTCTTCCTAGCTCTTGGTAGGAAGCTATTTTTGATTGACTCCTGGACATCTTGGGTGTTATGTTCTGACATTCAGGATCTTATTTATATCTGTTTTAGCTATTTTTCTCTGATAGCACTCCAGCAGGGGAAATGGGGGAGGGATCTGCCTTGTTACAGCCAGGGGAGGGTTAGAGTCCAGGTTTCCCACTTAGCCTCCATTGAAGCTCCATTCCCATGAGCCCCCCACTGAGTGTGGACTTCTCATTACTGCTGGGTGAGGGTGGGAGTTTGGCTTTCTGCAAGGTCTCCATGGATGCTTTCCTGGCTGGGATGGGTAGAAGGGCCTTGCTGCTGTCGCCGATATGGCCCCCACTGACACCACGGGGGATGTGGTTGCCTCTTGATCTCTAGGTGGTGGGGAAGTCCTTCTGCCCACCAGGCCTCCTCTGACAGTACTCCAGTGGGGAGGGCAAGGAGAGGGTGCCCTTTTATTGCTGAGGTCACGTTCTCCAGCAGACTCTACTGAGCCTGCAGGCAGGTGCCAGGGTGTGAAAGTCCCAGGTCCCTACTTGGCCTCCTTTGGCATCGTCTCAGTGGGAAGGTTGTGACACTTCATTACAACCTGGAGGGGGGGACAGTCTAGGCTCCAGCATGGCCTTTGTTGGTGTGAGCGGGGATAGTGTTTGGTTGAGGTCGAGCAGTTTTTGTCTCAAAGTGTCCGCCTGGCTAGCCTGCCCCTTTGGCTTGAGAGAAAAAAGGCTTTTTGTTTGGGTGTTTTGTTATTGTGTCTTTGTTTTGTTCTGGGTTGCTGGCTTCTTCAAGCTCCGAGTCTGGAGTTTGAGACATAAAGAAAACCTAGGAAACTTAGCACTTTGTTGTTCCTTGGGACCAGAGGTCCATCGTTCATCTGCCTTCTCTCTACCTTTCAAAGTCTCCTTATGTTTGTTTTATATATAATGTCTGGGGCTTTTAGTTGTATTCAGTGGAAGGAACTGGAAAAGTATGTTTACTCCATCTTTCCAGAAGCCCTGATTTATGTATATATATATAATCTTACATATCAAATGGACACCCCAACAGACTTTGAAACAGAATCTTCCTATGTGTTGCATCTAAACTTTTATTGATCTTAAAATGTTATGATTCCAGTTCACCTTTTTTTTTTTTTTTTTCTTTCTCTCTCTTGGCTGCCCTGCAGCATGTGGAGTTCCCAGGCCAGGGATCAGATCTGAGCTGCAGTTACAATTGTGGGCAACACCTAATCCTTTAACCCACTGTGCAGTGCTGGGGATTGACCAGGTCACTTACGTCATGGTGCTGCAGAGACACCACCGATACCATTGTATCACAGCGGGAACTCCTCTAGTTTTCTTTAATATCGTATTGCTGTTTACAAATTTAGTTGAACAGTCTTTTTTTTTTTTTTTCTTCTTTCTTCTTTTCAAGGCCACACCTATGGCATATGGAAGTTCCTGGGGCTAGGGGTTGAGTCTGAGCTGCAACTGCCAGCCTGTGCCACAGCCACAGCCACTGCAATGCTGGATCCAAGCTACTTTTGCAACCTATGCCGCAGCTTGTGACAACACCAGATCCTTAACCCACTGAGCGAGGCCAGGTATTGAACCTGAATCCGCATGAATAATGTGTTGGGTTCTTAACCCACTGAACCACAATGGGAGCTCCAATCGACTACTCTTACATCCACCCATTTAAAATTGTAAGCCTGAGATCTATTTCATTTTTCAAATTGGAATCTCCCGCCACTGTGTGAGATTCTCTAATACATATATCAAAACTATGCAAACATTGCAAGGACTTTCAATAACAAACATAAACCGGGTATTCTTAACGTAACCTTACATGCGAAGAGAACATTTGGCTATCTCATGCAAGCTGAGGTTGCTGGAAGACAGGTGAATGCTTGTATTACCATCTCAGGTTGCTTAGAGTGAGGAGATATGAATTTAGGACATAGATTCTAGAGCTGTGGGTGCTGCCAGTGATCCTACCCATGGCAAGGAAAGGCACACAGGGTTGCAATTTAGGGTCACTATAGTAGCAGGGGACTCTAGGTTCATCCCTTCAGATGGGACTGTTTGCAGCCCCTTGTCCCCCGCATGCAATCCTTTCATCACCACATCATACCTCCTGTTTCCCATAAACCTCTTCAGCACACATTTAGCATGCTTCTCTAACTGATTGGATTCATCTAATTTATTTAATGACTGAATTCTGTGTCTGGCTGTTGGCCACAGTATCAATTCTAATGGCATTCTAAAGATGGAAAATCTTAATTGGGTGGTGTTCAGGAGCGTGGGTGTGAGAGTCAGGCTAGTTCTGAATTAGTTTGAGTTCCAACTCTGTACTTTATAGCTGGTGGCCTGGGCTAAACCTCAGGTTATTCCTCTGTAATCAGGGTCAGGTCACAATCTCCATCTGAAGGGGCTGCTGCAAAGATTAAGTTCATGCTGTTTCTATGGCAAGCTTTGAGTACGTAGTGGTTATCTTCATGTTCACAAGCCCTTACTCTTTGTTACTGATTTGTTTTCAGCTTGTTGACTTCAGTTTTTGCTGCTACTATGATGAACATGATTACCTCTTTTATGTCTTTACAGGCTTCTGTCCATTTGTTTGCATCTCATTCTGTTGGTTTTATCCATTGTGACATGGTAATCAGTCTTTCTTTGATTTCCTTGAGAATGTGAAGTTGTTATTATCTGAATTTTTCTTCTCTTTTCTCAAAAGAACTTTCCAACATATCCATATCCTCTTTCCTGTTATGCTCTCTTCCTTCCTCTCTCTCCTCTCTCCCTTCCTTCCTTTTTTCTGCAGAAATTCTGCATATTCTTTTTTTTTTTTGTCTTTTTGTCTTTTAGGGCTGTACCCGCAGCATATGGAGGGTCCCAGGCTAGGGGTCCAGTCGGAGCTGTAGCCCCTGGCCTATGCCACAGCCACAGCCATGCCAGATCCAAGCCACAGCCATGCCAGATCCAGCTCACAGCAACACCAAATCCTCGACCCACTGAGCAAGGCCAGGGATCGAACCCGCAACCTCATGGTTCCTAGTCGGATTCGTTTCTGCTGAGCCACGACGGGAACCCCTGCATATTCTTTATGCTGCTTTTTGTCCTGTTTGTTTATCTCTGATTGGGGACCATTCAATATTCACCTTCTATGTCCACAAACCGTGTGAGTAGATGCCCTTTGGTTCCCTTCTCCATTTATCTTGGCATCTCTTTATAACCTTCACCCACAAGCCTCCAAGTTACCTGAAGAGGGTGTGGTGGAAACTGGGTTCATGGGCAGCCTTCTTCCAAGAGCTTTGTCTCTGAGTCTCTCTGAATGTGTTGAAGCCCTGTATCATGGACCAGCTCTGAAGAGGTGGGAACATGCCTGTGTTCTAGGTTTGTGGCTTATTCCTTCACTTGGGGGGGAGATGACCACTTTATTCAGAAAGTTGGGCCTTTGTTGTCTAAGTCAGCATGCATATTCCTTCCAGGTCATGCCAAGTCCATAGCTCCTAGGTGGCCTTGCCTCCCAGCCTCATATCTCCCGTCAGGGAAACCTGGTCAGATAAATGGTGCCATTATGTGGCCTGATCCTCTCCAGGCCTGATTCACTTCAGTTAAGCCAGTGTGGAGTGTGGGTGGAGCTGGCAGAGTCAGAATCCAAATGGATGTCTGGGTTCTTCCTGCTGCCTTCTTACCCTCCCATCCTCCCCCTAGGCTGGAGGCTGGGTCAGAGAACCCATCAGACCTTAAGAATCTCTCTCCCTTTTCTTTTTTGGAGTTCCCTCTGTGGTTCAGTGGGTTAAGAATCTGACTGCAGCAGCTCAGGATGACATGGGGGTGCAAGTTCCATCCCCAGCCTGACTACCTGGTGCAGTGGGTTAAAGGATCCAGTGGATTGTTTTTTTGTTTTTTTTTTTCCCTCTTGGCCGTGTCTTCAGCATACAGAAGTTCCTGCGCTAGGGACTGAAACTGCATCACAGCAGTGACAATGCCAGATCCTAACTGCTAGGCCACCTGGGAACTCCCTAGAGTTTCTTTGTACAAAAAGGTCTGAAAAGGAGTCTCATGACTCACCTCTCTCATGAGTTCTCTTTGCACTTGCTGTTGTCTTATTCCAGATCCTTTTCACTCTTGAAAAACAACCTGGAAAGGTGATTTTTGTAAAGTGGTCTTTTAAAAGACATACTCTGGGAGAAATGGCAAGAGAGCAAAATGAATCTTAAGTTTTCTTAGTTTTTCTGTTCCCAGCTTCTCCTAGCTGGCCTTTTGAGGGACACTATCTCCCCGACCTTGCCCATATCCTATTGCAGGGCCCACTTAGCTCCTCTCACCCCTGTTCTGAAACCTGGGTCTTCCAGGGCCCTGCTTGATTCGGGATGATCAAGGGCTTGCATTTCAGCATTGTCAGGGAAAAGGGGAGGGTCACCCCTAGTCTCCTAGATTGTGATAGCCCATCCCACAGGCTGTCAAGTGGCAAGAACTTCAAGCATTATTTAAGGTGGGTGTTGGAGTATTTTTAGATGTAGCAAGGTAGTCTAATTTGATGGCTACCCCACCCTGTTACCAACAAGGCTAGTACACCTTGTTAGTAACCCGTTGGTGTGAGTGGGACCTCTGCAAGTTCCAAGGAAGGGCAACAATGGTCAAAGAAATACTTGGTGTCCAGAAAATTCCTATTTATTCCTCTTTTGCGTCCATAGGGAGGGGAACAATGAACCGGAATTGAGTCACCCCAAAGTATTTGCTGAACTTTATTGATCCTACGAGGCAGTGCGCTCTCAGGGTCAAAACAATCAAAGAGCTCACCTTTTCTGTTACTGCAATGCCTCCCCCAGCCCGCGCGGTGGCGCTGCGGCTCTGCGGAGGCCGGGGTGGTTCTCTGCACCAGGGCGCGCTGGTTTCTGGGGACCTTCAGAGCTGCGGCGGAGACGCGCGGGGCGGCCGCGGTGAGTGCTGCAGCCGGGCGGGCGTTGGGGAGGGTCGCCCCGCTCTCTCGCGGCCAGCCTCGCTCTCCACCCCACCCCGGGCCTTTCGCTCCCGGGCTTGGAGCTGTAGATTGCGCCCGCAGAGCAGGCCGGAGGTGGTGGCGCCAGGGCCGGGGACCACGGGAGCGAGCGCAGCGGGAGCCGGGAGACTCCTCTCTCGGCTACTACCCTGCCCGGAGATCCCGGACACCTCTTTTCCTCGCCTTGGAGCCTGGCTCCTCTCTGATGGGAGGAGAGACCTTGGCTGTGGATTGGCACCGGGTCTGTGCTCTGATCGCGGCCGTGTCTGTTGACCCGCAGGCTCTCCCACCTGTCACCCTGGCCCTTCTCTGCTTGGACGGCGTCTTCCTCTCTTCAGCTGAGAATGACTTCGTGCACCGCATCCAGGAGGAACTGGACCGCTTCCTGCTGCAGAAGCAGCTATCAAAGTAAACTGGAGTGAGGGTTTGCCCTGGGGAGGGTGAGGAGGGCGTTCTGGGGGCTGCCTGCACCAGCTCTGCTGCTAGGAGGGCAGTGTTCGTCCAGAAACACCTTGCCCAGTGGTGCATCGAAAGTAACGGGTTTGCAGCTGGCAATTAGGTTTAATAATATGCTCTCAAGCCTCTCCCAGCTCCATCTTTTCTGTGCAACACTAATCGTAACCCGAGACTGAAGGGGCCCAGCACCGGAAGGGGGATGGCGCCAGCAGCGACCTGTGATAATCTATTGGCATGTCCTCTGCAGTCAACCTGGGACCCGAGGGGGCAGAGGGAGCCTAGTGTTTAAGCTGTCTTCAAACCGGTAGTGGCCTCAGTGGGCATAAGGCCTGGGGACGGCACCTGGAGCAACCCCCCCAACCTCAGCGGTTCCTTCCGGTCCCTCCCCAGGGTCCTTCTTTTCCCCCCACTCTCCAGTCGCCTCCGGTACCTGATCCACAGGACAGCGGAGAATTTTGATCTTTTGAGCAGCTTCTCTGTTGGGGAGGGCTGGAGGAGGAGGACGGTCATTTGTCACCTGGACATCAGGTGTGTATCCTGCCGCCTTGGAGGCTCCTTGGGGGTTCTTTGGGGGTGGTCGGGTAAGCTGGTCAGCGCCTCCCCCTCCCGGATCCCGAGGGAACCACGGTCCAGAGCTGGGAGGCCTTGGCCTCTATCCCCAGCCTCATTTGCTTAGAGACACTGCTGCCTTCTGCTCCAGCGTGGAGTAAATGTGCATTGTTTGTGAAATTCCTTTAATAATTCAGCTATGCACTGTTGGGCCAAAAGAGAGAAGCAGAGAGTAGTTTAGGCAGCAAGGGTGTCTGTCTGCCCAGCGTTCCTCTCAGGGAGCTTGTGCCTCTCAGAAGCCATGATCATGAGAGGACACCTGGGCCTTCACATACCTCTTTCTTTCTTTCTTTCTTTTTTGTCTTTTTAGTCTTTTTAGGGCTGCACCCATGGCATATGGAGGTTCCCAGGCTAGGGGTCCTATCCGAGCTGTAGCTGCCGGCCGACACCACAGCCACAGCAACTCCAGATCTGAGCCGCATCTGCGATGTACACCACAGCTCATGGCAACACCAGATCCTTAATCCACCAAGCGAGGCCAGGGATCGAACCTGCAACCTCCTGGATGCTAGTTGAGGTTGTTAACTGCTGAGCCACAATGGGAACTCCCACTTACCTGTTTCCATGTGCATCTTGCAGGATCTTAACATAATGGCTATGATCCTAGCCTTTCAAATTACATACCTTTTTCTTTTTATTTCTTTACTTAAAGTTTGGGGTTTTTTTTGAAGTCCAGTCATTGTTCTTTTTCTTTTTTTGCCACACCCACAGTATGTGGGGTAGGGATGGAACCCATGCCACAGCAGCAACCCAAGCCAGAGCAGTGACAATGCCCGGGCCTTAACCTGCTAGACCACCAGAGAACTTCCTTTATTTATTTAAGTATAGTTAATTTACGATGTTGTGTTAGGTCATGGTATCTGGCACAGTGCTTCAGTCTTCAGGTTCTTTTTTATATTCTTTTCCATTATGCTTTATCACGGGATATTAAATACAGTTTCCTGTGCTATACAGTAAGACCTTGTGGTTTATCCGTTCTATGTGTAACAGCTTGCATCTGCTAATCCCAAACTCCCAGAACTTTCCTCTCCCACGCCCCAAAGTTACATATTTTTCTAATAACATAGTTCCCGAATGCAAGTACTTACCTCACCTGGTGAGTAACTGAGGACTCAGCAGTCTCTAAATTGGTTTATAACACCGGAGAAGAGCTGGCTGCTTGGGGCTTGTTCAGGAATAGCATCCAGCCTCCACTACGATGCGTTGTGAAGGTGTTCTGGCTTTGGTTTTTGCCTGACGCTGACTTCAGAGCCTCTTGGCTGCAGAGTAGGTGGCTCCATTTTCCTTGGGGCCCAAACACTGCTCTTATCACCGCCTGCTCCTGCTCCAGGTTACCCAGTTCAGAAGGACCCTCTGGCCCCTGCCGCCCTCCTGCCTCCCACCCCAGCAAGTACCGAGGTCCTCGGCCTGCCTCAAGCCAGGGAGCGGCAGCTGGCCCCAGGGGGGTGCGGGCCGGCCGGTGGCATCGCGGACGCAAGCCGGACCAGGCCCTGTACGTGCCCCGGGGGCGGCGCAGGCAAGAAGAACGGGCACCACCCCCTGCGCCAGGGCTCCTAGGAGATGCTCCAGCTGGCAGGCCCCCAGAAGAGCCCGGAGATGTCAGGGCTGGGGACCCCAGCTCTGATCCGGAGCTTCCAGTGTTGGTGACTCAGGCCTCAGAAGACCCAAAAGGCCCTGGCAAAAGTTCTGAGAAGGAGTTGCTGCCGGACCCAGTGGCCACGGAGCCCCCGGGGCCTGAGAGCCACTCGGGGACAGGAGACGGGTCAGAAACGGCCACCCAGCCTGGGCCCAGTCTGCAGCCAGACTTGGAAGAGGGGCATGGGAGTGAGCTGGAGAGGAGCCTGGCGGCAGAGGAGGAAGACGAGGAAGACGAGGTGGAAGAGGAGGGGCCGGGCAGCTGCTCTGAGGACCATTACAGTGAGCTGCTGCAGGAGGTGATGAGGCTCTTGAGCCCGGAAAAGGGAGGGCGGAAGTGAGGTGGGTGTAGTCGAGGGTGGATGGGGCCCGAGGGCCACGGGGTGGGGGTGGGGTGCTGACCAGCAGGGCTGGGTGTTGGGTGATAGGGGTCCCTTAGGAGACATGGGGGAGGGACACGGCGGCATGGCCCACAAGAGTTGGGACTAATGTCACAGAAGGGAGGAGGCCCCGGATCTGGGATTCAGTGTGGCTTTGGGTCCCAGCTCAACCACATAGGAGGACTGTGGGCAAGTCATTTGGCTTGTCTAAGTCTCTATTTCCTCACCTGAAAAATAGAGCAGATAAAACACATGTGTCACAAGGTAACATAGGTAGGAGGTTGGGGCCTGAGCTTTGGGATGCACTGCAGATGCTGGTCAGGAAAATGACTCTGCCGCCTGAAGCTGTGTCTTACTCTCTCCTTTACTCGGAGCGGTGTGTCGGCCCCTGAGCCCGGTGGCGATACATCCTCATCACTGTTTTATGGATGAAGGACTGAGACCCTAGAGCTTTGCTTATTATCTCATCGTCAGTGAGAGTAGGAAACATCCCAGGCTTGCCCAGCCGTGTCTTACTGTCAGCAACTTGGGGCAGCATTATTTAGTTCTTTGACTTGGTGTACCCATCTGTAAAGTGGGTCTATAGCATAGAGTTTTTGGGGATTCTCTGAAATGTAACATGTGTCAGTGCCAGCCACCCAGTGGAGACGCCACAAAAGTAAGTTCCTGCCCTAAAATTCATGCTTCTCCATCTTCTGGCCCAGTCTGCCACCCTGCTGGCTTTTTCAGACTCCTGCCCAGGCGCTGTCTTCCCTGCCGGCCCGGAAGCCTGCCAGGCCTCCTGTGGTTTGGAGGGCAGTCATTTAGAGCCCTGGGTCAGAGCTCCCCTCACTAAAGGGCCTGTTCTCCCCCAGATAACGGACAACCTGACCCAGAAGGAGATTCAGGTAGAGCACATCCACGTGGACACGTCGTCCTTCGCGGAGGAGCTGCCGGGGGAGAAGGATTTTGCACACGTGGTGGAGATCTATGACTTTGAGCCAACATTCAAGACCGAGGACCTGCTGGTGGCCTTTTCTGAGTTCCAGTGAGTGCCGGTGAGGCGTCGGAGAGGCAGGGGCACGGGTGCCCGGCTTCTGGAGAGGAGCTCAGACACCCCTTTGTTGTGGGGACGGTTGCTTGCCCCTCTCCTGATGCCCAGCATTCTAGAAAGAAAGGCATGAAGTGGTTGTGGTTGTTCTGGGCTCCATACTCCTGCACAGTTCGGCCTGCTGGCCATGACTGTGTGCAAGAGGAGAGCTAATTTTTTTGGTTATAGATACTTTTCCAGAGGCCTGAGTTCTGGTCCTGCTGACAAAACAGCTGACCTCCGTCCTGGCCCCCTGCATGGCTGCACCCAGCTAGGACACGGCGGGCTGGCCCTCAGGATGCGGGACCCAGGCAGCCACCACCTCCCCTGCTCCACGACCTGCCACCCAGTCAGTCAGTAGATGGAGGGCCGTCTCCAGACGAGAATGGAAATTTCTGGGGTGCACTGGGCTTGAGCGGCTCTGGGGCAGAGTCTGGGTGGTGATGGGAGGTGGGATGTATTGAGAAAAAGGCTTTTCCTGTTTCCCCAAATTCCATGGATCCAAGCCCAGTCTTTTCTCCTTTCTTCTTTTTCTTTTCTTCTTCTTTTTTCTTTTTTGGCTGGCCTGGAGTTCCCAGGCCAGGGATCACATACGAGCTATAGTTGCAACCTAAACCATAGCTGTGGCAATGCCAGATCCTTAACCCACTGTGCTGGGCCAGAGATCGAACCTGCATCCCAGCGCTCCCAAGACACTGTCGATCCTGTTGCACCACAGCGGGAACCCCATCCTTTCTTCTTTTCCTAAATGCTTTTTTTTTCTCTCTCTCATCCCCCTTCTTTTTTCCTACTTAGGCTTTGAAAACATCCCTTTCTTCATGACACCCTGTCTGACCACTGCGCTGACAGCCTCTTTTGCCCTTCCCAAGCCTGAGCTGGCAGAAAGCATGAGGGGCTCATCTGCCCTTGACCCCTGGGGGTGGGGCTGAACTGGGGCCACTGGTGGCTTCCTCGGCCAGCCTGGCAGGACCTTGGGGCCTGGGACTGCAGGGCCCAGGACTGCTTTTGGCCTCTCACAGGCCCCAGACTCTGGGATGCATTCCTGCCAGCAGGAAGAAAGTCCCTCAGGGCAGCTGCAAGGACATGATTATTTTAGATCCCGTCTGTCTCCCCTCCACATGAGCCTCTTGTCTCCAGCCTCGGACCCCACCCTTCACCTGTGTGACAGCCCCTGTAAGGAGCCCTCTTGGCCCTTGGCGTGGTGCCCTGTGAGCTTTGGGTCCTGGCTTTTTCATTTCTAGGAGTCGGGGGCCCGCCCCATCAGCAGGGGTGATACTAGGCTTTCTGAAGCGGACTGTATGGGCTTCAGCAAAAGTTTGCCGCTGGCAGTTGTCTCTTTCCTGGGTGAGACAAACCTGCCTTGAGCTCGCAGTGTTTAAGGACTGGTGGTGAGAGGGGACATTCTGCAGCAGAAGGGGTTCTGCCCATCTGCTCTCATAACCATGTCTTTTCCCTGGCACAGAGAGAAGGGGTTCAAGATCCAGTGGGTGGACGACACACATGCACTGGGAGTCTTTCCCTGCCTGGCTTCAGGTAAGGCGGCTGCCCAGTGGGCTCGGCTCCTCCTCCGACTGCTGTTGGGAAGGGAGGGCGCCTTGGTTTCCTTAGGTCGGGGCACAGGCTACCCTGAGCCGGTGGACTGGCCGGGCAGCTCCTGGCCACTGGATCCAGAAGTCCAGGGGGCACAACGAGCTCTGGGTCAGGAAGCTCACGGCCTCACCATTCCTCTTAGTGTCTTCAGTTCAGAGGGTTCAAGTTCAGGTGATATAACTGAGCGCATGTCACGGTCTAAGCCCTAGGTATTGCCACATACTAAATGAAAGCCTATGAAGGTGCTGTTTTTATATAGGTCCAAAGCATGCAAGTGCCGGAATCTCATACGGTTTGAGCAGATGTGTTCTCATTCCGTTTTCATGACAGCCTCAAGAAGTGGGTGAGATGACCTCTGTTTTACAGATGGGGAGATGGTTCCCATGATGTCAGTGTCTGATCAAGGTTATGAAGCCTCTCGGTGTCAAAGCTGGGGACGCCAGCCAGCCTCCTGGCTGTCATTCCGGGGCTCCTCCTCCCTCCCAGCCCCTTCCTGAGCTGCCCGCCACGCCACTGCTCTCTCTGGGTTTAGTTATAAAAAGTGACCCCTGGTCCCCCTTTGCTGGGCTTCTCGGAACCACGGGCTTCTGCACACAGAGCTGGGAGTGGCCGTGGCTGGTGAAGGGCCAGCCTCAGGAGAGCCTGAGGGTTCCAGGGGCAGGGGGCGGTGTGTGTGTGTGGGGGGGGCAGTGTCTAGGGAGCCAGAGGCGCAGGGCATGGTGAGGACTTCAACCCTAGAGAAGGAGCTGCTGAAAGGAAGGCCTCCGGGTCGCTGGAAAGGATGAGCAGTGGGCTAGGCATGGCTGCGGCTGCCTTCTGGGCTCCCCTAAGCTGTGTGGCACAGGCAGACCATGTCGTGGCCTCACTTTTCTTATCTGTACGGTGGCTTGGACCTGAAGCCCGTCCCAGCTCTGACAGGCCTTGTCCGTAAGTGGCCCAAGTGCTCCACGGCCCGGCACAGCTTGGGGTGGTGAGGGCACGCACTCTGGGAGGGTTTGAGTGGGGGAAGGATGGAGTTTGTTTTAACCTCCCAGCTTCTAGAAGGCAGGGGCCTGCCTCTCCTGATGTCAGAACCGCAGCCTCAGCGTGTGGCTCCTGAGCAGCCTGGGGCAGGAGCGTGGAAGCAGGGCTAGGCACAGGCTCTCCATCTGAGAGGCCTGCGGGCTTCTGGGGGACGAGGCCAGCCGATGGAGTTTGTCCCAGCCGCACCAGAGTGCTGGCAGGGCAGCCCTGTCCCTGAGCTTTAGTGGGTGTATGAAGCAGCTACATCAGCTTTGGGGTGATCTGTGTGCTCCTGGGTCCTGGGAGGCCTTAGCAGGCGGAGGAGAGAATGGCTTCAGATCTCTTCTTTCCGTAGCTGCTGAAGCTCTGACCAGGGACTTCTCTATGCTCAAGATCCGGCCCCTCACCCAGGGAACCCAGCAGTCCAAGCTGAAGGCCCTGCAGAGGCCAAGTAAGGGAGCCGGGGGGTCTGGGTGGGAAGGCTGTGGGAGCGCGGGGTCGGGCGGGGCAGGGCAGGGCCTCCCCGCTGATTTACTCCTGCCTTCAGTTCTCTGCTTTAGGGCCCCTGGGCATCGGTAGCCAATGGGGTGCACGCCCCACCCCCACCCCAGGGGGTCTGGGTGCCTGGGGAGGGAGGACCCATCAGGAGTGGTGTCTGCCAGCTGCTCCGTCCTGGGCTTGCCCTCCATCCATTCCTCTTCTGGGGGTGGCTCAGGGGAAAGCTTTCTGGAAACCATGTTCTGCTGTAGGATAAAGGAGCTTGGGCTTTGGAGTGACCTTGGCTCTGGCACTTATTTAAGCTGGTCCTTGAGCAAGTCAGCTAACATCTGTGAGGTGGTTTCTTTCTCTGAGATATCGTACTAGCAGACCAGAGGAGTGAATAAGACTTTCCATAGCGGTGACGGGCGCACACAAGGTGCCATAGAAATGATGACCCCTCCCCTTTCCCCTCCCTCCTTCCAGAAAGCACGATGGGGCTTTTAGAGGCCAGTTTTCCAGGGTTGCAAAGCAGTGACTGGCAAAACTGGCCCAGGAGAAGCCTGCCGAGGCCCTCCGCATTCTTGTGGATTACGTGGTCTTTGTCCCAGACGTCTTGGGGACAATAAACATCCTGTCTGTTGATCCAGGAGCTCCAGGTGTCCTGTCCTGATTTGCTTCCCTCTTAAAGGGCCCTACAAAGCAGGGAGGTGGACGGGATTAACACTTCCCCCCATAGCTGGAGAAACGGGGAGCACACAGAGAGGTGGCAGGATTAGGTCAGGACCCCAGAGGGGGCCTGGAGTCCTAGGTGACCCCCTCTCACCAGCGTCTGGCCACGCCAGGACACAGCTGGGCCTCGGAGGTCGGCTCTAATGGCCTCTGAGGCTGCCCTGTCACTGGGAGGAGAGGCCATAGCCTTGAATTCAAGTCTCCACCCCGTGGGGCTTTCTTTTTAGAGCTCCTGCGTCTGGCGAAGGAGAGACCACAGACAAATACAGCCGTGGCACGGAGGCTGGTAGCCCGAGCTCTGGGGCTCCAACACAGAAAGAAAGAGCGGCCTGCGATGGAGCCTCCCACCACCCTGAGGCCCTGAGAGGCCCAACCAGTCTGGACCACTGCCCCCCACAATTCAGCTGGTGCCCCAGCACCACAAGCCTTTACACACACTAGAACCTGCGCCATCCTCGGGGCGTCACTGTGGGGCATGGTGGGCTTGAGTTTGGTCTAGTTCCCCAAGTTGAGAAAAAATAAAAATTTAAGAGTTACAACCTAAGTGCTTCAAAATGTGATGGTCTGCCTAGGACACTAGGGGGAGCTGTTTGCCTTCCATTTGAGACCTGCGGCTGCTGGAGAAGCTGGGCCTTGAAGGCATCTTTGCATAGAGCCTGCCTGTTTTTTTTGGGGGGGGAGGGGGGTTAACCCCTGTTACCATACCTGCCCAGCCTCCCCCAGAGCAGCTGTGGGCTATTGGCAATGCTGAGGGCCCTGACCCTCTTGTCTGGTCCTAGTGCTGCCTTTTGTGCAAGTCCCACTGGGTCCTTGCAGAAATAAACATGAACCAACTAAGAGGTGAACTCTGAGATGCCTGCTGCGTTCTCTCCCCTCATAGGAAGAGGTGGGAGGCCCTTTGTGGGGACAGGGTCCTGGTGGACTCATCTTTCTGGTTTGAGTAGAGTTGGTGCTAAGTGGCCCAACTCGGGTGTTCCGAGGTTCTCTTGATCCCCTCTGACTTGCTGAGCTGTGACGGTGGGAGCCCCGGGCCTTGGGGACAGCCGCTGGCTTGGCATCCACCCTCACCGCTCCTGGGGAAGAACACGGGCTATGCTCTGCTTCATCGCCCTCCCCCAGAGCCCAGTGCAGGCACGGCCCTTTGGGGGCGCCTCCTGAGACTTGAGTCTAGATGTCCCATCTGGTCCTCACCAGGCTGTGCCCCTAACACATTTCACTAGAAAAACAAGAGCTGATGAAATGTTGAGTCCTGTATTTGTTGATTTTCCTCACTTCCTAGACTGTTGCTCTGGGCAGGAGTTGCTTCTCCTTCGAGGTGGGTTTTGAAGGAGGCCCCTTTGGCCATGCTGGGTGGGAGGGGCCCAGGAACCCACATCTGTGCAGATGAGAACCTGTAAGGGTGCAAAGCTCCCTGACTGCTAACTAAGGGAAGGAAACTTACTGTTCAGTGGCTGGGTGCAGAGGCCCAAATGAAACACACATGCAGGTTGTAAATCTTTTATTCCAAGTTTCAAGTATGTAAAGTGTCTGTGATGACACATGGCGATGGGTGAGTGTCCTCATCACCCAGGACCCTGGTTATAGCACCGCTGAATCAATTACCCACAGCACTGGAAGGACAGAAAGATGAGTCACTTACACAGGTGGGTTGGGTTTTCTTTTGAGCTATGCTTTCAAAGGCCCAGATGCCCAATATTAAATGCCACTAAGTTACCTGGTGTTTCAAAGTCTGTGAAAAGGTAATAATAGTATCTTGAAAAACGAGAGGATGCAGGGGTGTGGGGGGCTGAGGGAAAGAGAAGCACCAACTCTGAGCTCACCGAATCAGAAGACGTGTGGCAGCATTATTTATATGTGTCGATAGAATAGAACAGAGTAGAGGCAGTTGGTTTAGTTGGAAGAGAAGTCTAGGTATTCAAGTTGGCTGGAAATGACCTAAGAGGTGGAGAAACTGGGTTCAGCCTGACCTCCTTGGTTTGCTAACTCAGGTTGCCAACGTGTAACTTGAGAAGAAAATGACCCCATGTTACCTGGGGTGAGCTGAGCGCATGGTGTCAGACTGGGAGTGGACTGTGTTTGGGATGGGACAGGTTGGTGACAGCCTGTGCACCTGCGGCCCTGGAAAGATGGCTCTTGGTTGGCGCTGCTCCCACAGCCCCGCGGACAAGCCCCACCCCCAGAGGCCTTCCCAGGCTGCGTCAGGAACACGCCTTCCTCGTTGTCCTCCTGAGCTTGGCTGTGGCTGCAGGGGGTCGAGACGGGCTGGGTGAAGGGAGCAGGGCAGGCTGCAGTTGTTGGGGAAGACGCCCTGCGGCCTGAAGCCAGGGAGCGACCACATGGCTCCTTTACCGCGAGGTGAGCTGGTTATTTATGAGTCCACTGAAGTGTTCAAACTTTTTTTCTGTCTCTTCGCTGAAGGAACCACCTGAGGGGAGGCCATAGGGAGAGAGTTTGGCAAACTGTAGGCTGAGGCCTCGCCAGGACCCTGGAGCCACCCACTGCCTTCCCCAGGTGACCAGTGGGGCCACCTTCCTGTGATGCCACTAGGGCCGTGACAGATGCTGGTCATCTCCAGAGCCAGGTACGTGTTAGGTGCTCTGTCAAAGTGGAGCAAGGTAGTGACTAAATCTAGTGCTTTTAGCTTCTGCCTGCACCGAGAGCGAGGCCCTCACTTTCCTGCAGGAGAGAAAGCCCAGCCTCCCCTTTTGTAACCCAGGTTGCACATACAAAGTGCAAGGAAAGGCTTCTTTCTTTTATTGGCAACCAGAAGCCACAGGGGTGGACCAGCTTCTAGCTCTCAACGGGAAAACGATACACAGAGCCCACAAATTGCTGACGCCCACATTTTTGAGGTCTCGTGCATAATGAGCTGGTGGCCTCAGCCCTTAAATAGCTCTGGGGTCTGCACCGGGCCACCCATTTCTGTACGGCCCTCCTCCTTAACCAGAGCTGGCTGTGAAAAGCCCGTCTCCATCCAGGCCTGTGTGTCTAGTACGTCCTTCCTGTGTGTGGAGACGCGTGGCTGGTCCCTTGCCCTGAGGTTTCTAACCCAAATTAGGAAGCTGCTCTGGTTTCTTGAGAAAATGACAGGCTCCTGCCTGTCTCCTGGAGGTAGGCTGCGGGGCTGGGGGTCGGGGGTTCAGGGGGGGAGGCTGGAAGGCCTAAGGGGGCCCACCCTGGGGGTGCTGTGCTCCCGAGGAGGCCCCAGTGCCTTACCTATGTGGCAGTTGTACATCCAGATGCGGTGGCCGTCGTAGCGGGTCCTGCACTTCATGATGTTGTTGGTGTAATCAGACTCTGCTACCTCGTAGTTGGGGTTAATGACAACCTGGGGACGAGTCAGGTCGGGGGGTGAGGGGTCCTGCCTCAGCTGCCCTCCATCCCAGGCCCAGTGGAGATGCTGAGACCAGGCCCGCCTTTCTGGCAGGACTGACCTCAGGGAAGGAGCAAGCTTGGCAAGGGCGGTGCTCCCAGAGTAGCCAGGGCAGGACTGGCTGGAGGTGAGGTCGGGGAGGCAGAGGGGGGAGGCCGCCACGCACCTCTGTCTGTCTTGGTGTAATTCACATGCGCATGCACACACACACACACACACACACACACACACACACACACAGCCTTATCAAGAGTAAGCCTCCAAAAAAGGGGTCACCCTCTCTCCTGGGTGCCCTGGGAGGTTTGAGATTTGTCCAGAGGCAGGAGCTGGGGCCTCTGGAGGCCAAAGAACAGCTGCTGAAGGAGCCGGAAGGGAGCTGGGGAGCAGGACGTGCTGAGATGGGGGGACAAGGACTGGACACTGTGGGGAGTTGGAGGAGGGCTGCCCTGGGCGCTGGAGACGACACTACTCCCTATGGTGTGACACTGGACATGTCCCTTCTGCTCTCCAGGCCTTGGTTTGCTCTGGGGGGTCCCTAAGCCCTTCCTGCTCCCAATGCAGAGCCTGGACTCTGGGGGGATGCCCCTCCTCCTCTGCATCACCCCAGGTAAGAGGGTGTGGCCCAAAGAAGTGGGAGCACAAAGGATCATTATTTTGAGGGGGCTTCTGTGAGTGGACAGAAACGGGAGATTTGGGATGAGCCCAGAAGAGAAGGAAGGGAGTGGGAGGGTGAGGAGACAGGACCCGGGCCTGAGAACACAAATGAGACCTTCCCTTGAGGGTCCTGCTCTGCTCGGAAGGGCTGAGACCCTGGGGAGGCAAGGGGTGGGGGCAGAGCTGCCCTAGACGGGTGTGTGTGGGGGGGGGCAGCTGGCTAGTTAAGGTGCATTCTGTAGGTTTGGGGCTCTCAGACCTTTCCCCCCAGAAGGGCCTGGGCGTGACCCTTTAGCAGGCTGGCTGGGGCTGCCACAGCTGCTGTGGGAACAGACCAGTGGGGGCCTCTGCCCCTCTGGGGGCCCTAGCCTGTGTCCTCCCAGTGACTCTGTCTCTCAGCGAAGGCTGGGAAATGTCCTGCTTGGGGTGGTCTGACTTTTCTTTGATGTCTCTTCCACCCGACAAGCTTAGCTGTCCCCTGCCCGAGGCCATGCCTGGCTCACAGCCCTGGGCAGAGCCACCTACCCACTGAAGCTCAGGAAGCCCTTCACCCACAGCAAGCAGCCCCGCCCCTGGGGGAGCCCACCCAGGTGTCCCTGATGGGTGCTCGTGAGGGCAGCGGGGGCTGTCAGGGTCTGTTCAACCCACTTGGGCGCGGGGCTGGGGGCCGAAACAAGTGGTCTCCCAATTCCGCCAAACTCTTGTATGTGCAGGTCGGTCTACTTCCCCTGAGGATCTGTGGGTAGTGGCTGTAGCACCTTACACAAGAGGACAGTGGTTTACAATAACCAAGGTGTGGAAGCCACCTAAGTGTCCATCAACAGATGAATAGATGAAGAAGATCTCTCTCTCTCTCTCACACACACACACACACACACAGGAATAGACTATTACTCAGCCATAAAAAAGAATGAAACGTTGCCATTCGTGACAACATGGATGGACTAGAGGGTATTATGCTTAGTGACATAAGTTAGAGAAAGACAAACACTGTTAGGTTATCACATATGTGGAATCTAAAAAATGAAATCAACTAGTGAATATAACAAAAAAGAAATAGACTCAGATATAGAGAAAAGCTAGTGGTTACCAGTGGGGAGAGGGAACGGGGGAGGAGCAAGATAGGGGTATGGGAATAAGAGGTACGAACTACTCTGTATAAAATAAATAAGCTTCACAGCTCTGGCTCAGATTTGATCCT
This sequence comes from Phacochoerus africanus, assembly GCF_016906955.1. Classification (NCBI taxonomy): domain Eukaryota; kingdom Metazoa; phylum Chordata; class Mammalia; order Artiodactyla; family Suidae; genus Phacochoerus; species Phacochoerus africanus. The sequence goes on from NC_062558.1 coordinate 7,584,447, forward strand.
GCAAGGTGTGGCATAGGTCACAGATGTGGCTCTGATCCGGTGTTGCTGTGGGTGTGGTGTAGGCTGGCAGCTGCAGCTCTGATTTGAATCAGAGCTAGCCTGGGAACTTCCATATGCTATGGGTGTGGCCATAAATAAATAAATAAATACATTAACTAAAACAAAAAAGCTATAAGGATATATGGTACAGCACAGGGAATACAGACAACAGTTTACAGTAACCATAAATGGATTATAATCTAGAAAAATTTTGAATCACTATGTTGTTCATCTGAAATTTATGGGATATTGTGAATCGGCTATACAGGATTAAAAAAATAAGGAGTTCCCATGGTGGCTCAGCAGTAACAAATCCAACTAGTATCCATGAGGGCGTGGGTTTGATCCCTGGCCTCACTCAGTGGGTTAAGGATTCTGCGTTGCTGTGGTGTAGGCTGGCAAGCTGCAGCTCCAATTTGACCCCTAGCCTGGGAACTTCTATATGCTGTGGCTGTGGCCCTAAAAAGATAATAAATAAATAAATAAATACATACATTAAAATAGATTTTTAAAAGATAGAAATAAGATAAATAAATGAAGTGGCAGTAGCAGTCTTGTGTTGAAACAAACCAACAAAAACATCTGCTGTGGATCCAGGCAGTGGTGAGAACTAGTAACACATTGGGCCCTGCCTCTGAGCCTCTGTGCACAGGCCCCTCTGGCTGGAACGCCACTCCCTCCTTGGCCCGGCTTTCTCCTGCCTGTGCAGCATTACTGGTGCCTGCGCTTGGGTCCATGTGGGAGTGGAGAGGGCCAGTGACTCCCAGGCCAGGGCTTTCACACGTCTAGGGCTCCATGTCTGTATCAAGGGAAATATTCTTTCCCACGAACGTGCCCATAAGAAGTTAATGTGCTAACTATGGTTTAAGGGTCAAGAACATAGAATACAGAGTCGATGTGACCTAGGTTTGCCTGGCTATGAACTGAGGGTGATGGTACAGCCCTTCCCTGGGGGATTACATGAGACAGTGTGTTCACAGGGGGAAGGCAGGGTCTGGCCTGCCACTGATCTTCCATGAGCCATAGTTCTTTTCTTCTTCTTCTTTTTTTCTTTTTTTGGTCTATTTAGAGCCAAACCTGAGGCATATGGAAGTCCTCAGGCTAGGGGTTGATCAGAGCTACAGCTACCGGCCTACACCACAGCCACAGCCACGCCAGATCCAAGCTGTGTCTGTGACCTACACTGCAGCTCACAGCCACACCGGATCCTTAACCCACTGAGCAAGGCCAGGGGTCGAATTCGAGTCCTTATGGATACTTGTGGGGTACTGCTGAGCCACAATGGGAACTCCAAGCCATAGTTCTCGAGGAGATGGCATTGTCAGAATTTACAGGTTCACCCAGCAAAGTGATAGAAAACCTCAAACATCAACCACCCCGCACGGCGTATGTGTACAGAGACACGGATATTAAGTTTTTAAAAGAAAGAGCACACTGCTCTTTGCTTGGGCCTCCCTGAGTCTGCGGTTCCGGGCTCGTGGGTAGAAAAGCTCTTGGCTGTCTGCTTTCCAGCCTCTGAAACTGCCCAGGGAAACTTTCAAAGCCCCTCTGTGGTTACTTCCCTGCAGGTGGCGGTTCCTCCCAGGAGTGTCTGTAGGGTGGGGGACCATGGCCGGGCCCTGGGCTGGCTGAATGCTCCCTTAGGAAAGCTTTCAAGGCAGAATGACACCCTTTTGGTGGCCCACTCTGCCACCCAAACGTCAAGCTGGAAAGCAAGATGGGTGAGGATGTGGGAAAAATGAGAAGGTGAAACGAAGTCTCCACAGGATATGGTGCCCCTTGGCTCCCCACCAGTCAGGGCCCTGGCTGAGGCATGCAGCTATCTGCAGGAAAGTGGGAGGCCAAAGCCTCTTAGTTCCTCCCCAGGGTCGCCTTTCCCCCTGGACAGAGTATGTGGAACCCTGGGAAGTCCCCACACAATCACTGTCTCTAGTGCCTGACATTCTACCATTATAGATTCATTTCTTTGCATTGAAAATTGTCCTCCCTGCAGATCCTCTTCTGTGAGGCAAACATTTCTGGGAGAGGTAAGTCACAAACACTTGTGAGTAAATGGCTCTTTGTGTGCTTGCTTTCATCCTTGACAGCACAGACCAAGGCAGGATAAGGACCCTGGGAGAAATCGGGGCAGAGGTGAGACCATAGCTCCAAAGGACACAAGAAGTATAGGTTGCCTTAGAGGGTGGCACAAAGTGCTGGCCTGAGGACCAAGATGCAGGTGCATCTTGATTTGTAAGCACCAGGTGTTAACAGAACTGATGTCTCAGGGAGTCTGTATGCCTCGCATACCTGGGTTACCTGGGTGACCGTGACAGTGTCTGGGTGCAAGGCTCCTGCACTTTAGACAGCCTGGCCCCCATTCCTGTGTTTTCCATCTGGGTACCATCAGCAAGGAGGCTGCCTCCCCCTCGCTAAGGCAGAGAGCCCTCCCCCCATCAGCAGAGGCCTGGAGCTCCTTGTCCCACCCCTTACCTGGAACAGGTAGTCTCCAGGAGGCACGTCTGTGATGTCAACCCACTGGCAGTCAATGTCGTGGCGGTACATGTCCCAGCAGCCCATGGTGATGCCCTGCTCGCCAAAGTTGGCACACTCATAACTTTTCTGGATGTCTGCAGGCAGGGGCAGAGGAAAGCCTGTCACCAGGCACCCGTGGCCCCATCGCCCGCAGAGGCTTCCTCTATCATGGTGACACCCTCCCCACTAAGGGCCCTGAGCAGCTCTGCCGGGTGAGTGACATCCCCAAACTCCACCCTCAACATCTCTCCTTCCCCCCAAGCCCTCATCCTCTGCTTCACCTGGGCTCAGAGCCCGTCTGCTCTGTGCTCTCCTTTCAGTGGATTCCCTCCCTGGACTCCCTACCCACATCCCACTGCTCCCTTCGGGCCCCCTCCTCCACAAAGCCTTCCCTGGCTACTCTGGCCAACCCTCACCTTTCTTTTTTCGTCTTTTTATTTTTATTTATTTATTTTTTTTTAAGGGCCTCAGTTGCGGCATATGGAAGTTCCCAGGCTAGGGGTGGAATAGGAGCGGTAATTGCAGGCCTCCGCCACAGCCACACCAATGCCTGATCCAAGCTGCATCTGTGACCTACACCACAGCTCACGGCAATGCCGAATCCTTAACCTACTCCATTGATTGAGGCCAGGGATCGAACCCAAGTCCTCACGGGTACTAGTCGTGTTCTTAACCTGCTGCACCACAACGGGAACTCCCACCCTTGCCTTTCTAAGGAACATCAGCCTGGGAATGAAGAGCATGTGCCTATCTGGCAAGTCTGGCTGTTTACTGTTGAGCCCCATGCGGGGGTCTTGTCTCCCTCTAGGGAATCTGCTCTGGATGTGCGCTCTGTCTGGCTTGTCTCTCTGACTCCTGGGTCAGCCTATTGTCTGGCACATGGTAGGTGCCCCAGACCCATCTGCTGTGTGATTCCATGGCATGCCAGGGGCCACGTCAACAGCCGACAATTTGCACCCATTTATTGAGAAACAGCCACATCTGGACACCACCCTAAGCCTGGCCATCCTGATAAGGTCAGGTGTCCCCGCTCAGAGACCCTGGCCATGTCAGGTTGGCAGCTGTGCCCACAGGTGGTCACGGTGTAGGTGTGGCGGCAGTGAGGGGCGTGAGCAAGTGATGCCTCTGCCTGGGGCAGTTGAGAGAGTCTGAAAATGTCAAGGGGGCGGGGTGGGGGGTGGGGGGTGTGTGTGAGCTTGACCTTGAAGGTAAGTGCCTGTGGTGCAGGGGCACTTGGTGTTGGGGCACAGAGAGAAAGGCTGGGCAGCCAGAGTGGGAGGGGACCAAAGCTTTGGGCCTTACCCGGGAAAACGTGTGGACCCGCCAGTGCTCTCTGGTCTAACTCTGGGCAACCAAGTACTTTGATGGGCCGGCCTGCCCACTGCCCAGGCCCCAAGCTCTCGCCATGGGGTTCCCAGTGGGAATGGTCCCCAGAGGGAAAAGTCCTTGGTGGCCAGGGTGACAGAGTCCCGAGCCAGGCCTGGGCTCTGGGCTGGGTGAGCACAGCCACAGGAGCATCTGTGTCCCCCTCAAGCTTCCCACCCCCCCCCCCCCCCGACAGATACCTCCTTCACATTCCGTGTCCTCCAAGCAGAAGCTGGCCTTGTGGCCCTCTGCCACCTTGGTCCCATTGAGGTTTAGCAGGTCGTAGTGGGTGAACACCTCCATGCTGTGGTAGTGCCTGGGGGGTGAGACAGAGGGGGGCTGGAAATCAGTTTCTGGAGTGACTGCTGCCTGCCAGCCCAGCTGGCCATTTCCCTCTGGGTACACCTTGGGCAGAGCAGTGTGGTCTAGAGTGACCCAGGTGGGAGAGGAGCGGGTGATGAGGCACAAAGGGAAGGGGGGATGGAGGCAAAGCCGGGGACCACAGGGCTTCCATGGGCTCTGGAGGGGGACAGCCCGCTCCCCTTCCCAGGCCTCAGGTCTCTTGTCAGCTAAACGGGAATAATGATGCCTCACACACGGGCTGTCATGGGAACGTGCGAGGGAAACCGATGAGCATGGGGCTGGCATCAATAAGGTCAATAAATTAGGATTTTTTTAAGTAAATGCGTGTAGTACCTTCCTGAGCCCTCAGGTGGCTGCCACAGCCCCTGCTCCTGCGTGGTACACTTTCTGCAGGTGAATGTCAGTCCCTCTTTGATGTCTTTTTCTCCTCTTTCTTTTGAGGGTCGCACTTGCGGCACATGCCAAGTTCCCAGCTAGGGGCTGAACTGGAGCCGCAGCCAAAGGCATATGCCACAGCCACAGCAACACCAGATCTGAGCCACATGTGCCTACACCGAAGCTCGTGGAAATGCCAGATCCTTAACCCACTGAATGAGGCCAGGGATCAAACCTGCCTCCTCATAGACACTATGTCAGGTTCTTAACCCACTGAGCCACAATGGGAACTCCATCTTCGATGTCTTTTGAAGACTTTTTTTTTTTTTTCGTCTTTTTAGGGTTGCACCCACACATATGGAGGTTCCCAGGCTAGGGGTCAAATTGGAGCTGTAGCCGCTGATCTACACCACAGCTCATAGCAACACCTTAACCCACTGAGCAAGATCAGGGATCGAACCTGCGTCCTCATGGATACTAGTCAGATTAGTTTCTGCTGAGCCACGCCGGGAACTCCTGAAGACTTTTTAAGGTGGGAATATGGTGGGGAGGGAGGGAGGTTGAAGAGGGGAGGAGGTGTGGGAAAGGTACCCGTGTACCGAAGCAGGTGACATTGAGCAAATAAAAAGGAGGGGGAGAGAGGGTTTTCTGCCCAGCGAGAGAGACAGGGTGGCAGGTGCATCATGCGGGCCCAAGAAGGGAGCAGAGGGGGACGCTTGTGCACTCCGGTGCCTCTTGCCTCAGCTGAATGTTTTCTTTTGTTTTTTCCTTTGCTTTTTTTTTTTTTTAAAGGTTGCACCTGTAGCATATGGAGGTTCCCAGGCTAAGGGTCAAATCAGTCAGAGCTGCAGCTGCCCGCCTACACCACAGCCATAGCAACAGGGATCCGAGCCGCATCTGTGACCTACACCACAGCTCACGCAAAGCTGAATCTCTAACCCACTGAGTGAGGCCAGAGATCGAACCTATGTCCTCATGGATACTAGTTAGATTCGTTTCCTCTGTGCCACAACAGGAACTCCTCTGCTGGAGGGTTTCCTTAACAGTGTCCCAACTCATACCTTGAGGGGAGATGAGAACAGATGCAGATCCTTGGGAAGGCCTGTGTTTGGTGCAGAATAAATAAGGGAAACAGGCTGAGGCTCTTGGTAGCCAGGCCCATCCTAAGCTGCTATATGCCTATCACAAGCGGCTGCACAGATTTGAATGTGCTTGTCTCTGTCATTACAGGGACATTTGGGAAATGGGGGAAAACCAGGAACAAGGTACCCAGCCTTGGGGAATAGAATCGCGAGTTTTGCTTCTTTGCAACCCGAGATCCCTCCTTAGGAAAGACAGAATGACAGCATGACCCCTGTGGGGGCTTCTGGAAGGATGGATTAGGAGACATCACAGAAATACCTCCTTGAAATCTGGGGCTTGTAACCGAGGAGCACTAGGTACCTGGCACCGCTCATTCCTGTACCCCTCCTGGGAGTGATGGCATCCTATTTTATTGCCAGCACCACTGCTCCCATCACTACCATCATCCCCAGATCCACAGCAGCTCCCTGGCCTCCCAAGCCTCAGGTGGCTGGTCTCAGGTTCCCTTTGCTGGAACAGGAGCAGGAGAGGACAGGGGGAAGAGTGAGATTAAAAGGCCAGGTTGCAGAGAGGAAATTAGAGGCTCTTTTCCCTTCCTCCTGTGTTGGGCTTGTGCTAAAAATAATGTCAGAGGTTCCTAAGTTGGGCTTTTCCCAGGTCACTCATGTTGCTGGGTAAAAAGGATGCTGAGCCAGAGGCCCACAGGGACCGTTCACAAGGACGTGTTTTGTGGCTGTTGAAGGGATGATTTTGAACGAGTCTATTTTGGCTTCTGGAGAGAGCATGATGAGACATGAGGTCTGACTCACTGCCTAAAACATGTCTGCATCTTTCAGAGAGGGGTTTATGTTACCATGTTTACCGGCTGGAAAGACTGAAGAGGAATAGGCTGTGTTCCGTTGTCTAAACAAAATTCAGACGGAGTCCACAGACGGACTCTTGTAAGGCTGACCTTCTCCCGCTCCCCCTGTTTCCTGAAAACTTGATTTAAGAGTCTTCCCCCAACTCTTCAGTTTTTCCCCTGCAGACACCAGGAGGGAAACAGCTGGTGTGGAGCCTCCTGATTCTGGCTGGCTGCCGTGCGGGAGCCTCTATGCTTTCTGTCTGGGGGGCATGTGGACATCGCCTCCGGGGCCACATTTCCCCGCAACCAGGGGCGCCCCCCCTCCACCACCCATACAAGCATCCCAGGAGACACAAAGCAAGGCTGCGGAGAAGGCGGGAGGGTGCCTCCTGGTGATCAGGGGACATTTCCTCTCTTCAGGCTGAGTGTCCTGAGCTTCAGGGGGTCTAAGGGGGGGGGGGCTGAGCCATGGGATAAAGTTAGGGAAACTCTGATTTGCAAAAAAAAATTTCAGAAGTCTATGGGGGGGAAGAATATCAGACACTAGGCAGAGGTGACTGTAACCTGGATGAGAGGAAGGACAGCCTTCTAACCGTGCGATTCCGGAGTTCTAGGAGGTGTTAGTGGTCCAGGCAGGATGCTCAGCGGGAGGGGGAGGGGGACCCGCATCCATCAAGGGCCATGAATATGAAAGAGAAGGGCTCATGGCATTTCCCTCTAGGTCTGGTTGTCAAGGAGACTCCTACGGGGGTCAGTCTCTGTGTTTCATCTCAGTGCTTTCAAGGAACAGAGCTCTGTTCCTCACTGTAGCATCCACTACATCGGGAGGGATAGTCTTCCTGCTCACACTTATTTGAGCCGGGGTTCTCAACTCGGCCCCACAGATGGCCTTCGGTGTCTGTAAATCTGCCAACACAGGATGTTCAATCTAGAAATGACTTTTTGGAGTGGAGGATGGGCCAGCTTTCATCACACTCCCACAGGGACCCGACAGAGATTTGGGGCCAGGGGTCCTGTTGAAAGGTCCTCCCACAGAGCCTGGAGAAGGCCTTCTTACACTCCCTGGGGACTTCTGGTCAGAGGTTCTCAGCCACGGTCCAGGAACGCAAGCCCTGAAGGGACATATGCTTAGCCAGGATGTTCTTTCCCAGCCATCCCTCCCAAATCATTGATTGCAACATCCGTAAACAAAGAAATAAAACAGAACTCAGGAAAAGCAGGGGTTGGAGGGGTGGGTGCGGGGTGTCAAAGTTCCTGGAGCTCCAGCTCAAAAGAAACACTTCCAGAACGTCGCCATGTGAATCCTTAGAGTAGGGACTGTTCTTTGGAGATCAGGCCTGTGTCACCGGGAGACTCCCACCACGTGGTGCCTGGGTGGAGCGCCATATGCAGGGCAGAGATGCAATTACCTTCTACTTAGAGACCCACAGGCCAGTGTTTCTGCCCATGTGCTTTCTGAAGGAAATCAGGCACCCATATGTCATGGCTTTAATTCTACTCCCTGACTTCCTCCCTGTAAAACACCTCCGTGGTTCCTTTTCTTCCTTTTTCTCTTTTGTGCCCCCGCCCCGCCCCACCCAGGCACATGGAGTTCCCTGGCCAGGGATCAGATCTGAGCTGCAGTCAAGTCCCAAACTAAGTCACAGCTGTGGCAATGCCAGATCCTTAACCCACTTTGGTGGGCCCCAAGATGGAACCTGAGTCCCAGCGCCACAGCAGGACCTCCCCTCCATGCTTCCATATAAGGACCAAAACACCTTTGGCTAATTAGGACTTTAGGACACACCGACAGTAATTACAGCTGACCTTTGAACAATGCAGAGGTTAGGGGTGCTGACCGCCACAGAGTTAAAAATCACCTCCTGCTGTCTCTGCCTCAGAAACCAAGAAGCTGATAAATGACTCACCTCCTCAAGGGCAGGAAGTTGCAACCATTTGGCTAGAATTGGGCCTCAAACCCTAGTTCTTTTGATTCCACATATTGTGGAATCAAACTTTTCCCCACACTGAGTTAATTTAAAATCTGTAAAATGAAAATACATGTAGGTACTATATTTATTGGGAAAAAAACACTATAAGTGGATTCATGCAGTTCAAACCCATGTTGTTCAAGGGTTGACTATATGAAGAAATTGTAGCACCCCAAAATTCTACCATAGTCCTTGACTATATGAAGAAATTATAGCACCCCAAAATTCTACCATAGTCCTTTCTTTTGAAATGGGTTGAACAGCTCTATCCTAAAACAGATTCAAATGTGACCTAGCCATATGTTATGACATGAAGAAGCAGCCCAATACAGATTTTTTTTTCCTTTTCAGGGCTGCACCCACAGCATATGGAGGTTCCCAGGCTAGGGGCTGAATCAGAGCTGCAGCTGCCAGCCTATGCCAGAGTCACAGCAATGTTGGATCCAAGCCGTATCTGCGACCTATACCACAGCTCTTGGCAATGCCGGATCCTTAATCCACTGATCAAGGCCAGGGGTCAAACCTGAATCCTCATAGGAACAACCTTGGGTCCTCAATCCGATGAGCCACAATGGGAATTTCCCCCACCCCCAACAGATTTCTCATGACGATTGGGCAGAGATAACAGAAAGAATGCATACAGTAGCCTGGGAATCAGATAGGGAGGTCCCCAGCTTCTTGTGTCATCTTGGGCAAGTCACATGAACCCTGAGCCTCCATTTCCTGACCCAGGAAAACGAGGGTTCCCTGCCCTGGCACTTGAAGGGGGTCAATAAATGTTCGTTCTTATGCCCCTAACAGTGGGCACTGAATTTTAGAGCTGGAAGGACGCCTAGAGTCAGCCAGACTGGGGCCTCTCAGATTTTAATGTGCACACAGTTCCCTGGTGACCCTATTAACATGCAGACTTGGATGCGAATCTGCAAAGCGGTCTTGGATTCAGCACTGATGGCAGATGCTGCCAGCTCTCGGGCCTCACTCAGGGAGGTAGGGACCTAGTGCAAAAGCTCTTGTAAGGATCGGGATTCTGAGCACAGAGACAGTTGCTCACTGTGGACCCTTGGGGGTGGGGATGGGGGGGCTGCTATTGTGTTGAATGGCAGGGGCCTCCCTCCCTCCCTCCCTCGCTTCATTTTCAGCAGCATGCTCACTCTGTTCCCTCCACCTGCCCAGCTCAAGTCTGAGGAGAAAATGAGAACAAGCAGAGGCAGCGGGTTCTGGATTAGGGTAGGAAACAAGGCAAAAGGGAAAGAAAAGAGGGGAGAGACAGGAAGATAAGCTGGGTGGTTTTGTTGGCTCCAGCTGGGACTGGCTCTAGGATTTCACTCAGTTCTTGTCCAGGATTTATATAGCACTGGGCTCAGAGCCATAGACTGGGGTCTGGAAGGGACACGAGAGGTCCCGGCTGATGTGGCCCAGCTGGCCTGACATCATGCAGCTGGTTTGAGGCACAGCTGGGCTGACAGACCAGGCCTCAGGACTCCTAGATCTAGAACTCTTGTGTCCATGCCCACTGTCTTCCTAGGGATACTAAACACATATACCAAGATTTAAAAATTCTTTCTTTTTCTTTCTCTTTTTTTTTTTTTGCCTTTGTCTTTTTAAGGCCGCAGCCGTGGCGTATGGAGGTTCCCAGGCTAGGGGTCAAATCAGAGCTGCAGCTGCCACAGCTCACAGCAATGCCGGATCCTTAAGCCACTGAGTGGGGCCAGGGATTGAACCCACAACCTCATGGTTACTAGTCGGGTTTGTTAACTACTGAGCCACGATGGGAAATCCTAAAAATTATTTCTTCACGAACTCAGACTCCAGCAACTGCAGAAGCCCAAGCATCCCGCAGAGCACGAACTTGCTGTGGACACACTTGAAAACCATTGACTGAAGAAGGTCAATGGAGGGCTGCTGGGTTCTCAAAACAAAGCTTGTTTGCTAACATTAGAGGCAATGGAGGCAAGAAAGTGAATGGGTTCAAGGAGGGCGAGTGGGCCGGCGACACTGGGAGGGGAGAAGAGTGTCAGCAAATGTGGAAGCCAGCGTGGCAGATGGGACGCCCTCCAACTAGGAAGAACCCTGCTCCCAGGGCCATGTGGCTCTTCAGCTGGTCTCTAAGGGACCCTGTGATGCTGAATCCCACCTGAGCCCTGCAGGCTGGGGCAGCTGGGGGCGCTGGCAGGGAGGCTCACCTATGGCAGTCATGCCAGATCCATGCGTGGCGGCCGTTCTTGGGTCGGAAGTCGGACTGGCCGTTGTTGTGGATCTGGGAGGAGAAGCGCAGGAGCCTCCGGTAGCCGGTGGTGGGGTTGGTCTGGGCGGCCGAGGCGGCGAGGCAGTTCTCCTCCATGGCACACTGCAGCATGAACATGGGTCGGTCCTCCAGGTAGGTGCTCTGCTGCACGATCTCTGCGTTGAGGACCAGGTCTGGGGCGGCTGGGAGGGCAGACATGGGGTTCAAACCAGGCCGGAGACTGCTCCCCGCTTCACAAGTTTGTTCCTTCTGTCTCCCAAGCTGGGAGCTGGGAGCTGGGAGCTAGGACTAGCCTGCAGCCCTGCCCAGCACCACCGCCACCCCCTGCTTCCCTCCTGCTTCTCTGAGAGTCCTCCCAGATGCCTCTGCAGAGCTCAGTACACGTGGGCAAGATGTCGACAGTTGTTCAGTCTGGATAATGGGTACAGGAGCGTTCATTATATTTTTCTCTCTCCTTCTGAGTGGCTTGAGATTTTCCGTAATAAAAAGCAAACAATAACCATGAAATTGCGTTACCCAGAGACAGAACACTCTAAATACCTTGGTCTGATTCTTCTGGGAATGTCTTCTGGGAATATACAAATATGTTTCCCAGTGTATGTTTGTAGATTTTTAAATTTATTTATTTTTGCAAAAGTTCCCAGGCCTGGGATCGAACCTGCACACAGCAGTGACCTGAGCCACGGTAGTGACAAGGCCAGATCCTTAACCTGCTGAGCCACCAGGGAACACCCAGTTTGTAGATTTATAGTCTGCTAATCCTGTTTCTCTTAAAATCTATCTTGGCATATTTCCTTGTTAATAAATATACAATACAATATCAATTTCATGGCTATACAATATTTAATTCATAACCTCATCCCATACTTTTAGATACACAGGTTGCTTGGAACTTTTCACCGTTAAAGCTGTGATAAACATCCTACAGTAAGCCTTCATATATAATTCTAATCATTTCTTTAGAATATATTTCTATAAGTAAAATTGTTGGGAGGGGGCAGGGTTTCATACTTTCAAGGCTCTGATATATCAGGTTCTACCACTTTCCACTTGCACTGTTTCCTTAGGTACCTTTTTGTTTGTTTGTTTGTTTGTTTTTTTAAGGCCGCTCCTGTGGCACATGGAGGTTCCCAGGCTAGGGGTTCAATTGGAGCTAAAGCTGCCAGCCTACGCCACAGCCACAGCCACATCAGATACGAGCCATGTCTGTGACCTACACCACAGCTCACAGCAATGCTGGATCCTTAAGTCTCTGAGCAAGGTCAGGGATCAAACCTGCAACCTCATGGTTCCTAGTCTAATTAGTTTCTGCTGCGCCAGAAAGGGATCTCCAGATGCCTCTTTTAAAACGAGCTTGATTTACTCAGTTAGATGTTGCACATGGTAAGTGCTAAAAAAAATCACTAATGCTTACTGAACAACTGTATTAGAAGGATTAGCTTCTTTACCAAAGGATTTAAGTTTCCCTTTAAAAGTGAGATTCTAGAGAGTTCCTATTGTGGCTCAGCAGAAATGAACCTGACTAGTATCCATGAGGACATGGGTTAGATACCTGGCTTTGCTCTGTGGGTTGGGGATCCAGCGTTGCTGTGGCTGTGCCATAGGCCGGCAGCTGTAGCTCCGATTCGACTCCTAATCTGGGAACTTCCATATGCCACACCTGTGGCCCTAAAAAAAAAAAAGTGAGATCCTATTGAATATTTCTAGTGCACTGCAATGCACAAGAATGTTATTTATATGAATAATTTACAACAAAACCCATCTTTTATTTTCTGACAGTTTGCTTGTAAAGTTTCTGAAGTGAGTGCCTCTGTGGGCTTTGCTTCCCTCAAGTTCACTGGAGCCTGGAGCGCTCCCCTCTTGTCTGCATCCCCTCCCCTCCGCCCCCAGGCTACACATGGAGCCCAGGGGGTTTTCAGGCCAGGCAGCCTCTAGAGAGCAACTCCATCTGCCAGAATTGGGTGTGGAACCGCAGGGCAGCTGAAGGGCACAGGATGGGAGGAGGGGTAGGGAGTGGAAGGCTCCCATCTGCTACCTTGAACTTGATTTGGGTTTATATTATCTTAACTTCCTTTTGGAAAAAAATGGTATATTATACACATAAATAAATTCCCAAGCCAAGAAAAGTTTCCTATGAGGGCGAGACCACTTCTCTCCCCTTGAGGGGCTGGTAGCGGTAAGGCCACTCTCTTCTCTCAGACAGGATGTCAGAGCTAGTGACACCTGCCCAGAGAAGCTCGAGCGGGGTTGAGAGTCCTGCCTGACAAGGGTTAGGAAATGCTGAGTGGGTCTAAAAGGGGTTGACGGGAGAACCGATGTGACCGAGTCCAAGTGCAGTCCTCTCCCTAGTTCCTCTGTGATGGCGGACGACAGCACATCACTAATTTTTAAGCCCTTGCATGTCATCGCTGTCACCTCTAATTTCCAGTTTCTAGGAAGAACAACAACGACTGTGGATCCTAGGAGTTAACTAACTTTGCCCAGGATCAGCTAATAAGTGGCAGGCAGGGTCGGCTCTTGGAGTTCTCTGGCCAGACTCCAGCCTCTCCCACCTCCCAGATTCCCAAGGGAGTATTTAGTAAGGCGAGGGGTGGGGATTCTGAGGGTGACATGCCCACAAGGCTGTTAGCGGGTCCTCTCAGCTTGGAAGGGAAATAGGGAGCTGGTCATTCTGAATCCCCATGGTTACTGGGAGGTGGCTCCCACTCCTAGGGTGTTTCCAGGAGGCCAGATCACCCCCAGGGTGTGACAACAGGAAGTGATGGATGGAGCAGGGTAGAAGGAAGGAAGTGCACACTCACTAAGCACTTAGCAAGCGCTTCATCTGCTAATCTAGGACCATGCTCTGAGGAAGTATTCAAGTTATAAAATAAAAATTTTTAAATTAAATAAATCAAAATACATTAGGGAGTTTCTGGAGTGGTTCAGCTTGTTACGAACCCAATGACGATCCATGAGGATGAAGGTTCGATCCCCGGCCTCACTCAGTGCATTAAGGGGCCCGGTATTGCTGTGAGTGGTGTAGGTGGCAGACACAGCTTGGATCTGGCGTTGCTGTGGCTGTGGCGTAGGCTGGCAGCTACAGCTCTGATTCTACCCCCTAGCCTGGGAACTTCCATGTGCCATGTGTGCTGTCCTAAAAAGCATAAACAAACAAACAAACAAAAAGTTCTTAGTCACTTAATTCACCAGACACCAGACTCCGCTTAGATAATCTACAGTGACCCTGCCTTTGACCCCCAGGCTCCCAAGTCCTCCTTCCTGCCTCCCTCTCCACTGTCCTCAGGCAAGATTCCAGGGTTGTGGGTGGGGGTACACTTGGCCTCGACTCTTTTTTTTTTTGCTTTTTAGGGCTGCACCCTTAGTATATGGAGGTTCCCAGGATAGGGGTCGAACCGGAGCTGCAGCTGCTGACCTACACCACAGCCACAGCCATGCAGGATCTGAGCCATGTCTGGGACCTGTGACCTGCAACCTACACCACAGCTCACATCAACACCGGATCCCTGACCCACTGAGTGAGGCCACGGATCGAACCTGCAACCTCATGGTTCCTAGTCGGATTCATTTCCGCTGTTCCACGAAGGGAACTCCCCGACGCTTTTCACCTAACAAGAATACATCTCTGCTCTTCTCTTTCCCTCGGCTCATGGCAGAGACCCCAGAGACTTACAAGGAAGAGCCAGTGAGACCCTGGTCCCCTCCTGGAGCCTGGCAGGGGCTGGGGTGCGGGTGGAGGGGGAGGGCTACGATCCCCCCAGGAGCTCTTACTTTCTGAGCAGGCGACTCCGGCCCCATACTGCACCCCACCCTGGGGGCAGGCCACGTCCTCTCCGTCGTGGCGACAGTGCGCCAGGGACAGCTCCGTTCCTGAGCACTTCACCCCGCTCATGACCACCTTGTTGTGGGCATTTCCGTGCCAATACCAGGTTTCCTGGATGAATTAACAAAAGAAATGGCTAGTACATCACCTTAAATTGTCACTTTCCCATATTCTATCAACTTTCAGCCTCACAAAATCCCCAGGCTTTATGATCCCATTTTTCAGATGGAGATGGCTGAGGCACAAAGATTCACTTACCCAAGTCATGCATTTTGTTGGTGGCAGCACAAGTGAGACCCTCGCACTTGTCTTCTGCCACTCCCCCCTTCTGGAAAGCACAGCTGAGGTTGTGCTGAATGCCCTGTGTCAGACTGGCGGCTGGCGCTGCCCACTCCCTCATCCTGAGCCCAGGCAGACATTACTAATCAATCACAGCACTCTCCTCTAAGCCTAAATATGCTCTTAGGATCATTCTCAACACACTGCTCCAGGTAGACACTACCAATTAATCTGAATTGGCAAGAGAGATGAAATCTCTTCACCAATGTCAGTACCCATATTCATACATCTTATTGGTTCTGTTCCTCTGGAGAACCTGACTACACACCTCTCATCCTTTCGGGAGAAAAACTGAGGCCATGGGAAGGGACAGGGCTTGCCATCAGGGGAGGATTTAGGACTGATGTCAGGGGCAGGCCCATTTCATAGCTCCAGCCGTAAGGCCCAGGTGTCTTACGAATGAGCTGACGGGGAACAAAAACAGCCGGACAGCCACTCTATTGTAATAAGCACTATTTTTCCTACTGCTCTGGCTTGTCATAAGCAGTATTAGCAGAAACATTATGTTGTCCTGCAAAGCCAGGCTCCCGGGGGCTCCTGATATAAGAAGATTGCTTCTTCTGGATGCTGGGATGAGGAGCCACAGGGAGCCCCTCCTCAGAACTCAGCACCTACCCTGGACCCAGCCAGCCCACAGCAGGCAGTCAGGCTCAGCAAGACTGCCTGAGTTCTCCCACAACTCTCCCTCAGAAGCTGCTCTTCCCAAGCTGCCTGGGCCCTGGGGCTGAAGTCAGTGTTAGCAAAGCAAGATGGGACTCCAGATACTTTCCTATTCTTGGAGCAGCTTAAGGAAAGTGTTTAGAGCAGGGCTGCTAAGGATGTGGGACTGTTCGCTCCATGTCACATGGAGGCGTGGAAGGGTGGCTGCTTTGCCCCCAGATCATTATATGACTGGCTGGTGGGAGAATAAACCCCAGGTCCCCTGGCTCCTGCTCCTCCCACTCCCAGCCTTTCTGACAATGTTCCCTCACAGTATAGGGTTCAGGAAGCCCTGTCTTCCGATAGGGGCAGGAGCTCAGGTGCTCTCAGCTAAGTCCCTTTCTTTAAGGAAGAGTCGGTGGGAGGAGGGCGTAGCTGCTGTGAACCATGCTTCGGGATTTACCAGCCAACCAGTGGGAGGGTGGGGGAATGTCCACACCCACGGGGGAACATGGTCTGGGCAGAGGGACCTCCAAAGGAGTGAGCTAGGGCATCTGCGGTGTTGGGTTGGGTGGTCGCCACTGCCCCCTAGGACTGAGTGGCTTCCCTCTGCAAAAAGCACATCAGGACACCCCAGGATACTTGGCCTGGGGTAAATCCCAGCATGCAGAGCTGAGACTGTGAAGGCAGAGCTGAAACCAGTCCAGGCCTTCTTTCTGCAGCAGGGAGACTGAGGCCAGAGGGCCTGGGACCCACTCAAGGAGTCAGGGCTGCAGGGAGTGGGGCAGGGTCGGGGGCAGAGCGGAGCGAGGGCCTGGATGAGGGTCTGGCCTCTGATTCCCGCCTCTCTACATCACTGGGTTCTCAGAAGCTGGGGGCTGACTAGAGACGGGCAGGGTCAGACTGGATGGAGGGGTTCCAGGCCCTCCGGGACTTCTCACCTGGAAGGCGTTGCTGGCGAAGCCCAGGCCCAGCTGCCGGCAGACCACCATGGCCTCCACGATGCCCCAGTTTTCGCCGCACACTGTCCCCCACACGAGGGACCCGTTCCTCTCCACCAGCACCTCCACGCGGCCCTCGTAGGGATTTCGGCCCCCGTTCAGGCGCAGCTGTGGAGAGAAGGGAAAGCCTGGTCACCAGGAGGCCAGAGAGGTTGCCTCCCCACTGTACTGTCCTGAGTTCCCATGTCCTCAAAGCTGGGGGCCCTGCCTGTGACAGATACCCCAGCATCGCCGAGAGCCTGCGGAGTGGGGCATCGTGTGAAGCATGGTCTTCTGCATTAGAAGCATGGTCTTCTGCATTGTGGCGGGGGTGGGGCTTTTCTCCTTGCCACATCCTCCACTCCCTGGCTCCAGCTCCTGATCCCACCTCCTCCCACAGCGCCCCCTGCTGTTCTCTCCTCTGGCACCGTCTTCTGAGAGCCCCACAGACAACTGCCTACTGGACAGTCCCACTGGGCATCCTGGAGACCCCAAATCTAACTTCTCATCTTTTCTTCTTTCTTGCTTGCTTTTTAGGGCTGCACTCACGTCATATGCAAGTTCCCAGGCTAGGGGTTGAATCGAAGCTACAGCTGCTGGCCTACACCACAGTCACAGCAACGTGGGATCCAAGCCACGTGTGCAACCTACACCACAGCTCACAGCAATGCCAGATCCTTAACCCACTGAGTGAGGCCAGGGATCAAACGTGCATCCTCATGGTTCCAAGTCGGGTTCGTTAACCACTGAGCCACAAAAGCAACTCCTTAATTTGTCATCTTTTCTTTCTTCACCTAAACTCATGCTCTAACTCCCCCTCATTCTCTATGGCAGCTAAAGGCACTACCATCTGTCCCAGGGGCAGCAAACTGTGGAGCATGAACACAGGCATCACAGTGTGTCAATGACGGGCACAGCTCTGTGCCCCTAAAACCATATTGACAAAAGCAGTCGGGGGGAGTTCCCGTCGTGGTGCAGTGCAAACAAATCTGACTAGGAACCATAAGGTTGCAGGTTCAATCCTGGGCCTCACTCACTGGGTTAAGGCTCGGTGTTACTGTGAGCTGTGGTGTAGGTCGCTGATGTGGCTTGGATCCTGTGTTGCTATGGCTGTGGCATACGCCGGCAGCTGTAGCTCTTATTTGACCCCCAGCGTGGGACTTCCCATATACCACAGGTGCGACCCTAAAAAGCAAAAACAAAAACAAAAACAAAAACAAAAAAACAAACAAACAAAAAAGCAGGCAGAGGGATGGGTTTGGACTGCAAACTGTAGTTTGCTGATCCTGAACCTTGTTATCTAAGCCATAACTCTGGGAGCCAGCCTCAACAGCTCAGCATCGCCCTCTCTCTTATTCCCCACATCCCATCAAAATCTTCCCCTGTGCCCAGGTTCACAAGGATGGTTCAACATATGCAAATCAATCAGCATCATACACCACATTAACAAAAAAAAAAGTCAAAAATCATATGATCATCTCAATAGACGCAGAAAAAGCATTTGACAAAGTCCAACATCCATTCATGATCAAGACCCTCGCCAAAGTGGGTATAGAGGGAACTTTCCTGAATATAATCAAAGCCATTTATGATAATCCCACAGCAAATATAATACTCAATGGGGAAAAACTGAAAGCCTTCTCACTCAAATCTGGAACAAGACAGGGATGCCCACTCTCACCACTGCCCTTCAACATAGTTTTGGAAGTCCTAGCCACAGCAATTAGACAAACAAAAGAAATAAAAGGCATCCATATAGGAAGAGAAGAGATAAAACTGTCACTGTGTGCAGATGACATGATACTATACATAGAAAACCCGAAGGACTCAACCCCAAAACTACTTGAACTGATTCATAAATTCAGCAAAGTAGCAGGATATAAGATTAACATTCAGAAGTCAGTTGCATTTATGTATACCAGCAATGAAATATTAGAAAAGGAATACAAAAATATATTACCTTTTAAAATTGCACCTCACAAAATCAAATACCTCGGAATACACCTGACCAAGGAGGTAAAGGACCTATATGCTGAGAACTATAAAACTTTAATCAAAGAAATCAAAGATGTAAAGAAATGGAAAGATATTCCATGTTCCTGGGTTGGAAAAATCAATATTGTAACAATGGCCATACTACCCAAAGCAAACTACAGATTCAATGCAATCCCTATCAAATTACCCAGGACATTTTTCACAGAAGTAGAACAAACAATCCAAACATTTATATGGAACCACAAAAGGCCCAGAATCGCCAAAGCAATCCTGAGAAACAAAAACCAAGCAGGAGGCATAACTCTCCCAGACTTCAAGAAATACTACAAAGCCACAGTCATCAAAACAGTGTGGTACTGGTATCAAAACAGACAGACAGACCCATGGAACAGAATACAGAACCCAGAAATAAACCCTGACACCTATGGTCAATTAATCTTTGACAAGGGAGGCAAGAACATCAAATGGGAAAAAGAAAGTCTATTCAGAAAGCATTGCTGGGAAACCTGGACAGCTGCATGCAAAGCAATGAAACTAGAACACACCCTCACACCATGCACACAAATAAACTCAAAATGGCTGAAAGACTTAAATATACGACAGGACACCATGAAACTCCTAGAAGAAAACATAGGCAAAACACTCTCTGACATCAACATCATGAATATTTTCTCAGGTCAGTCTCCCAAAGCAATAGAAATTAGAGCAAAAATAAACCCATGGGACCTCATCAAACTGAAAAGCTTTTGCACAGCAAAGGAAACCCAAAAGAAAACAAAAAGACAACTTTCAGAATGGGAGAAAATAGTTTCAAATGATGCAACCGACAAGGGCTTAATCTCTAGAATATATAAACAACTTATACAACCCAGCAGCAAAAAAGCCAATCAATCAATGGAAAAATGGGCAAAAGACCTGAATAGACTGTTCTCCAAGGAAGATATACAGATGGCCAACAAACACATGAAAAAATGCTCAACATCGCTGGTTATAAGAGAAATGCAAATCAAAACTACCATGAGATATCACCTCACACCAGTCAGAATGGCCACCATTAATAAGTCCACAAATAACAAGTGCTGGAGGGGGTGTGGAGAAAAGGGAACCCTCCTGCACTGCTGGTGGGAATGTAAACTGGTACAGCCACTATGGAGAACAGTTTGGAGATACCTTAGAAATCTATACATAGAACTTCCAAATGACCCCGCAATCCCACTCTTGGGCATCTATCCGGACAAAACTCTACTTAAAAGAGACACGTGCACCCGCATGTTCATTGCAGCCCTATTCACAATAGCCAAGACATGGAAACAACCCAAATGTCCATCGACAGAGGATTGGATTCGGAAGATGTGGTATATATACACAATGGAATACTACTCAGCCATAAAAAAGAATGACATAATGCCATTTGCAGCAACATGGATGGAGCTAGAGAATCTCATACTGAGTGAAATGAGCCAGAAAGACAAAGACAAATACCATATGATATCACTCATAACTGGAATCTAATATCCAGCACAAATGAACATCTCCTCAGAAAAGAAAATCATGGACTTGGAGAAGAGACTTGTGGCTGCCTGATGGGAGGGGGAGGGAGTGGGAGAGATCGGGAGCTTGGGCTTATCAGACAACTTAGAATAGATTTACAAGGAGATCCTGCTGAATAGCATTGAGAACTTTGTCTAGATACTCATGTTGCAACAGAACAAAGGCTGGGGGAAAAATGTAATTGTAATGTATACATGTAAGGATAACCTGACCCCCTTGCTGTACAGTGGGAAAAAAAAAAAATAATTAAAAAAAAAAAATCTTCCCCTGTGGAAATTCTCCCAGGTCTCTCTCGGACCCACCTCCTTCCCTCCAGCTCCATCCCTAGCCCCTCCTCCCAGGCACCATCCCTCTCCCCTGAACCAGTCCTCCTCACCTCCTGCTGCCTCTCAGCTTCGTCCACCTGTTCTCTATGCAGAAGCCAGAGTCACTTGAAAAACACCTGATCGTGTCCCTCCCCTAGCACACATCCGTGGTTCCCCATTACGCCCCTCTTCAGCCTGATCACGTGCCTCTCTCCTCCCTGTTCTCTGACCTCCAGGCACATGGCCTTCTTTCAGCTTCCATGGCTACCTAATTTTCTTGACGTGCACACGGTAAGTCTCATTTCACATATTTGAAGCCGATTAAATACACACAGAAGCCCTTTCACCTGGCTGGTCCTGTACATCCTTCCAATTTCGTACCCCATAGCACGTCCCTCTGATGGGGCTCAGGACCCACCTACACATTCTATCACTGCTTACACGTCTTCTTTGCATTCTTGGCAATTATAATTAAGCTAACTTACAATTTAATGTGTCTCCTCTGCTAGAATATAAGCGCCAAAGGGCAGAGCTGTGTTTGTCTGGTGTACTGGGTGGTCAGTAACTAAGACAAGCACCTCCCCAAAGTTACACATGCCACAGCCATCTTTGGCATGAATGAATACACGATCCATCTTGCAGAAGGAGAGCACAGACGGATGTCGATGAGCTCCATCAGGGAGATCTGGAATTTGGGGAAGGGTTCTGAAAATGCAGCCCCTAATCCAAATTCTTTACCCTGTTTCCCTTTATGCTTCTAACAAGTCATTCCTCCGAGATAAGGCATAACATTTCCAGGAATCCTTTGCTGTTTGTTTGCTAGTCCTTAGCAACAGTAGGACCCCTAGGGCATGGGTCTTAATCCTTATGGACTTTGAGGCTGGAGGGTCAGTGAGGTCAGCCGGCAAACAAGACAAGCCGAGGCCGCCAAGATACAGGTCTGCCTGCCGGGGCTGTTGAGCGGATGCACTAAGTGAGATGATTCACGTGAAGTTCCCTGACAGTGCACGGTGAGTGCTGCAGAAACATCAGACAGCCTCAGAGCAATGGCCACCATCATGGTGAGTGTTCCATCTGAATGCAAACCTCTCTTCGGAGAAGCTAGAAGGAGCCAGAGCAGGCAGGAAGAGGGCTGGCCTTCGGGAGGCCAACATTTATCTTCCTGAGCGCCTCTGGGCTGAGAACCTGAAGTGAAAGTGAGCACTGGACACTGGTATGAATCGCGCGTCACCTATGACTATGTAAAAATGCAAACAAATAAGATGAGCAGAGCCCATCCAGAAAGTTCTAGAAGGGCCTGAGCCTCAGCAAGAGGCAGGCAACCCATCTCCAACATCTGGAGGAAAGGTAGCAGCCCTTGGGCAGGATGTACCTTCAACCCATTGGGTCAGCTCTGGGTAATTGCAAGCCATCCTCTCTGCTTATTCAAGACCTAACAAAGGCTGGCGTTTCACTGGATCCTGCCTTTAGGTGCTTACTGAACGCTGCCGGCAACACTGGCACCTCCCCAGAGACGAAATAAATTGTGTGGATTTCATCAGATCCATTCATTCATCCACTTTTTATTGAGCTTTTACTATGTGGCAGGCAGGCTCGGTGCTGAGAAATTGACAGGTCAACTTTCTGAGCATTTACCGTGTCCTTGGCCCTGTGCAAGGCCATTATGGACATTCAGTCCCACAGCACCTCTAAGAGGCAGCAGTATCAGGCCATCACAGATTGGGAGGTCCAGATCCTCTCCCTTTCCCTTCGGTGTGGTTTCTGAGTCCCACCCCAGCCTGACAGAGCTGCAGGCCCACACAGCAGCGCAGCCTGGGCAGGCGGAGGCTGGGGGAGAGGGCCTCTCCCATGGATTAGGTTAGCACTGAGGGTCAGAATGCCAGCAGGCAGTGAGGATTAAAAGCATAATGACTTTTGGAGTTCCCCTCATGGCTCAATGGTTAACGAACCCAGCTAGGATCCATGAGGACGTGGGTTCAATCCCTGGCCTCCCTCAGTGGGTTAAAGATCTGGCGTTGCCCTGAGCTGTGGTGTAGGTCGCAGGATCCCACATTGCTATGGCTGTGGTGTAAGCTGATGGCTTCAGCTCTGATTCGATCCCTAGCCTGGAACCTCTATGTGGCCATAAAAAAAAAAAAAGCATAATGACTTTTAATTCTTTTTTAAATTTCCCTATCAACTGTGGCCTGCCTTGCTGACTGCACTGGGGGCAGACAGCTCCATCATAGGCTGTGGCCCCCCAAAACTGACTTTATTTTGGTGCCCCCAAGATCAGTGAAAGATGAGGACAGGGGAGGCTGAAGAAGCCCCAGTTCACACTTTTCCTGCTACCAAAAGGCAGTGTGGTTCCTAAGTTTAAGTTTCAAAGTGAGGGTTCCGTTTCTAGGACTTTCTTTGGGAGAACCTGACCCTTGTCCACCACTGCCTGTGCAGCCCAAGTTGACTGGCCAAGTGTTCCTGTCCTAGAGTCTAAAGCCAACAGAAGTCTTAGAGGCTCTGGCTGAAGAATGTGGCTGGACCATGATGCTGGGGCCAGGAAAACATTCGGTCACCGATGGCGAGCTAGGGCCTCTCCTTGAAGCACTTCCCAAAGCTCCGAGCCTCTGCTGTGGGTCCGAGGCTGAGGAGGTCTGGAGTAGCAAGGGAACCAGATTCCACTGCCCATGAGGAAGCCAAGGCCCTTCAACATGTACTGGGGGGTCTTTTCTCATTTTCTAGACAAGTCTGGAGGGTGCAAGAGAGGCCGGCCACGAGGTTCTAGCCAGGCCTAGGACACAGCTCTCCATTCCCAGGGCCCCCTCTGGGTGCCCTATCCTGGAAGTGAACTGGATCCCTGGCAGAAGATGCTCTGGCTCCACCAGCATCAGTGGAACCCCAAGAGGCCTCGGGGTCATCCAGGAGCCTCTGGCCCACACCTTCTCCACCTTACTACCCCTCGAGGATGCTGGGGAAGGTCAATCCTCCAAATTTTCTTTCTTTCTTTCTTTCTTTCTCTTCTTTCTTCTTTCTTTCTTTCTTCTTTCTTTCTTTCTTTCTTTCTTTCTTTCTTTCTTCCCTCTTTCTTTCTTTCTTCGTTCTTTCTTTCTTTCTCTCTTTTCTTTCTTTTCTTTCTTTCTTGCTCTCTCTCGTGCTCTCTCTCCGTCAACTCTCTCAATCTCCTCAGTCCCTCCCTCCCTCCCTCCCCACCCCCCCCTCCCCTCCTTCCTGTCCCTTCCCTCCTTTCTTATCTTTTGTCCTTTTAGGGCCACACCTGCGGCATATGGAAGTTTCCAGGCTAGGGGTCTAATCAGATCTGTTGCTGCCGGCCTACGTCACAGCCACAGTGATGCCAGGTCCGAGCCGCATCTGTGACCCACACCACAGCTCACGGCAATGCCAGATCCTTAACCCTCTGAGCGAGGCCAGGCATCGAACCTGCAACCTCATGGTTTCTAGTCAGATTCGTTTCCACTGTGCCACAACGGGAACTCCCTTCCAAATTTCTTAAAACAACCCAAGGCATCTCTTTTTTCCTATCCTTTGGTTCTTAGTGGCAGCAGAATGGGGTCTGCAAGAAGGGTGAGAAGTGCAGGCAGCTGAATTTTTCTGAACGTGAACAGGGAAAACAAAAACATTCACCCCCACCCAGGGGGGTCATGGTCAGGCCACCCTGTGTTTTGATAAAGTTGTGGTTGGCTAGTCCCTCACCTATTTTTGGAGGTGGCAGGTAGAAATCAAGGTAACACAACCCAGATGTTAACAGGAAAGGCGGCATGGGCGCTTTCCAACTCACATTCCACACGCGGGCTTGGTCCTGCTACCCAGACGGGGCCAGGCCCACAGCCCAGAGGGGACCTGGAGTCAGCCCAGGCGCCATGCTCCTGGTCAAATTAGCTTGCCTGGTAAACCCACCTGCCAGTCCCAGTTCCCCCCTGCCCTGGTGCCTCTCCCCAGCAATGAAAAAAGGTGGCTCCAGAGTTCCTCCTACTGTGGCACAATGGGATTGGCAGCATCTTTGCTGCGACAGAGTGCAGGTTCCATCCCCGTCCTGGAGGAGTGGGTTAAAGGATTGGTCATTGCCACACTGTGGCTTGGATCTTATCCCTGGTCTGGGAACTCCATATGCCTCAGGGAAGCCAAAAAGGAAAGAAGGAAAGAAAGAAAGAAGGAAAGGAAGAAGAGGAAAGAAGTAAGAGAAAGAAAGAAAGACCACCAATAACATAGCCTAATGCATCCCAGCATCGAACAAAACGAATTCCAAGTCGTCCTTATTCCTTTAAAGATCTAAATCAGTCTTCAGATCTACATCCTATAAATCACAAGAAATAAAGAAAGAAAGAAAGAAAGAAAGAACAAAAGACATAAAGAAACAAATAAAGAGACTCCATCAATAAAAGTTGCTCTTCTGTTTCTTGATTTCCCACAACCCCTGTGTCCGAATCTCTGTGTTTTATCAGTCATGAGAAAAGTCACTTCCTATTGAACTGGGGGCTGGTAGGGAAACTAGGAATCACCTCTCTCCCCTCCTTATTTTCCAAGGAGGAAACTGAAATGTTAAAGAGATTGATTAAGGAATCAGCTAGTGAGTGATTGTTATGAACTGACTTGTGTCCTGCTCCCCAAATTCATATGCTGAAGCCCCAACCCCCATGTTAGTCCAAACATGACCGACTTGGAGATGGGGCCTCTCAAGATGTAACAAAGGTTAAATGAGATCACATGGGTGAGCACTAGTCCAACAGGACCGGTGTCCCTAGAAGAGGAAGAGACACCAAGGGTGTGTGTGCACAGAGGAAAGGCCATGTGAGGACATGGTGAGAAGGTGGCCGTCTGCAAGCCAAGGAGAGAGGCCTCAGGAGAAAGCAACCCTGCCCACCCCTTGACCTTGGACTTCCAGCCGCCAGAACTAGGGGGTATAAATTGTGACTGTTTAAGCCACCTAGTCTGGGGCATTTTGTTATGGCACCCTCAGCAAACTAACACAGTATAAAACTTGGGAGTCTTAGATTTTCTGCCCAATGGTGTTGCCATCACCCTTGGGGGCTTGAAGCCAGGCCCTGCAGGGGGCTGAAGCATGTGGCTCACAGGGGTTTTCTTAGGAGGGGACAGTCCTCCTTTCCTTAGCGGGGGGGTGGGGGTGGGGATAGAAATGGCAGATCCAGGGAGTTACCTTCATGACTCAGTGGTTAATGAACCCAACTAGTATCCATGAGAATGAGGGTTCAATCCCTGGTCACGCTCAGTGGGTTAAGGATCTGGTGTTGCCGTGAGCTGCGGTGTAGGTCGCAGATGTGGTTTGGATCCTGTGTTGCTGTGGCTGTGGCGTAGGCCGGCAGCTGTAGCGCTGATTCGACCCCTAGCTTGGGAACCTCTGTATGCTGTGAGTGCAGCCCTCAAAAGACAAAAAACAGGGGACTTCGCGTCGTGGCACAGTGGAAATGAACCTGACTAGGAACCATGAGGCTGCCAGTTTGACCCCTGGCCTTGATCTGTGGGTTAAGGATCTGGTGTTGCTGTAAGCTGTAGTGTAGGTCGCGGACGTGGCTTGGATCCTGCGTTGCTGTGCCTGTGTCGTAGGCTGGCAGCTGTAGCTCCAATTGGACCCCTAGCCTGGAAATCTCCATGTTGCAGGTGCGGCCCTAAAAAGCAAAAAAAAAAAAAAAAAAAAAAAAATTCAACACACACACACACAAAAGAAATGGTAGAGCTGGGTGTAAAACTCCCACATGCTATGCTTAAGTGAAGGGCTCACCTTCTAGAGCCTGCAGAGTCCGTGTCTGCACTGAGAGTGTGGTGCCCCAGCTGATGTGACCAGGCATGTGGCCTGGCTCAGCTCCACTCACCATTAAACCCTTCTGGAAAACTTCACTTCCTCTGGCTCAGGTCTTTCATTTGGGTTGAAAACCCCATTCCACCCAAGTGCAATCTGTCCGAGTGAATGGTGCCCAGCATGCCGGGGCTCTGGCACGTCAGCTTTTATAGCTCTATTATGGCTTTCTTGGAATGCTACTGAGTCATTACAGATGGCAAGCTGTCCCAGCTGCCGTGGGGCTGTGGCCCATGAGCCTGCTCAATAGGATTTACTGGGCCTTTTTGCAGGACTGAATAGACCTCCTGGCACAGAGGCGTTCAACTTGTCAGCTACCCTTGTGGGAAAGGCCACGCAACGCAGGTTTTTATTTTATTTTATTTTTGCTTTTTTTTAGGGCCTCACCTGTGGCATATGGAGGTTCCCAGGCCGGGGGGTCCAATCAGAGCTACAGCTGCCGGCCTACACCACAGCCACAGCAACACAGGATCGGAGCCGTGTCTGTGATCTACAACCACAGCTCACAGCAATGCCGGATCCTTAACCCACTGAGCGAGGCCAGGGATCGAACACACAACCACACGGTTCCTAGTTGGATTCGTTTTCACTGCGCCATGATGGGAACTCCACAATGCAGGTTTTTAGAGACCCCATCTCAAAAAGGGTCTTGGACATAATGTCTTGGACATAATGCTGTTAAGGTTCCCTTTTCTTCCCCTCTGGAAACTAAAATACAGTCTTTGGTCCTGAGATACTGTCTGTATTGTGCTTACATCTGGGTAATTTGCAGACCTGCTGTAATATGGTTCCCCTGGGTCCTTGGAGAGGGCCTTCGCCAGGGGTATCACAGTGCTGTAGACCTTGAACCCCTCACAGAAAGGACTGAGTTGTGATCATACCGCGTGTCCAGCCTTGGTGTGGGGTGGAGTGCACAGTGGACGCCCAACATCTACCAGTAAGGATGATTGAGCTTATACAGGGGTCTTCTTATTTGGCACATCCACCAAGGCTAGGTGACAGTCATCAACAGTGACAGCAGGAGAACCTGACAACCTTCAGAGCTCATCATCAGAGCACCCTGATACCCCGGCTGAGAAACTTCAGCCTGAGGCCACCTGGGCTATACTCGCTGAGGCCTCAGTGATCAGAACATAACACTGTCCCCTCTGAGGGTCCCGTCTCCTCACCTTTTTCTGGAAGCCCATGGCGGGGATGTTACATCTCACACCAGCATCTTCCTCGTGGTTGCAGCCCTGAGACTCTGCATTGAATTTGCAGTCTATGATGGACTTCTCATTCCCCGTGCACTGGATTTCATTGAGGTGGATGGGTCCTATCCCTGGGGATGGAAAATGAACATGTGCTGTGAAAGCTTCTACAGGAAAGCTCCTGGCATGGGCAAGAAAGTCCTAGACTGTAAGAACATGCCTCCCCCATCCTCGAAACTCTCCCAACTGCCTCTCATAATCAGCTTGATGACCCAGGCTCTTCTGTCTGGAGAGAATTGTTTCTTGTCTTGGGAGTCCCTTGTCCCATGAAAACAAATGAAGGTTGCCGCTAACTTGTGTGACCTTGACCAACACACTCAGCCTCTGTGAATATTGATTTTCTTACTGAAATAAAGGAACAGAGAGTTCTCATTGTGGCTTACTGTGTTAAAAACCCAACTGGTATCCATGAAGATGTGGGTTCGAACCCTGGCCTCGCTCAGTGGGTTAAGGATCCTGCATTGCAGTGAGCTGTGGTGTAGGTCACAGACGCAGCTCTGATTGGACCCCTAGCCTGGGAACCTCCACATGCTACAGGTGCAGCCCTAAAAAGCAAAAAAAAAAAAAAAAAAAAAAAAGGAATGGGACTAGAGGACATCTAAGCCTCCTTCAACTTTCCATGAACTTCTGAATCTGAAAAGGGTGAAGATCATTGTGTAGTCAGGTTTCCTGCAAGAAAGAGATGGCCTTCTCAAATTGGACAAACTGCTAGAGAAAGAGATTTTAAAAATCAAAGCATGGACAAAGCACAGGGAAATCACAAAATCACAACAGACAGTCCAGTACTCAGTGGCTAATAACCCCCAGGCCTGCGGAAGGGTGCCAACATCTGGCCCCCCAGAAGAGCAAAAAGCCGTGTGGGGAGGCTCCCGGATAATAGCTGTTACCCTCGTTGGTGGGGGCGGGGAGCACAGGGGCCTGAAAGGGCCCTGCAGACAGAATAAATACCCAGCCTCTTCCATCTCCCCCAGTGCTCCCTGCTGGCCACTCCCAGACGTGCCCCCAGGGCCCTGGACCATGTGGGCAGGGCGGACAGTGGAGGTATAGGGGCAGGTGGAAGACACACATCAGGACCTCTAGGTGTGTGCTCGCGGGAACCTTCTCTTACAGGCACCAGGATGGTGAGGGGTGCCTCCCCCTGCTGGGGAGAGACAATTCCTAGTCTGTCTAGCCTTCAGCTCAAAAATCTACTCTCCTCTGTCTAACCCATCAAGATGGATCCAGTTCTTTCTGGGAGATCCAGGCTGCCTTGACTCTCATCTTGGACCCTGCCCTGCCCCTTGATCTCCTCTCTCCTGATCTGTCATCCTCTTCCACTTTCTATCCTGTCCCGCAGCACTCAAAAGTGCTAACATCTCACATTTTTACAACGACCCTCCCCTCACCCCACACCTCCCTCTGGCCTGTCACTTTCCTCCCCTTCAGGGTGAGCTTCTCCAGAGTCACCTGTTCTTGTATTTTCCATTTCCAGCAGGAGGATCCCCCCCAATTTGTTCCTCTGTGCCACCATCCCTCACCCCTTTCAGGAAGTGGCACCTCCATTCACCTGGTTGTCTCCCCACAACTCAGAGGTACCACCTCCTTTATCTCAGACAAGCAACCCATCACCATGTTCTATTCACTCCCCACAAATCTCAGTGCTTTTCATTTCTGCCACCACGACACTAGTCCGAACCTGTCATCTCTCGTTTTTTTTTTAATGATTTTTTTCCATTATAGCTGGTTTACAGTGTTCTGTCAATTTTCTACTGTACAGCAAAGTGACCCAGTCACACACACATGTATACATTCTTTTTCTCACATTATCCTTCATCATGCTCCATCACAAGTGATTGGATATAGTTCCCTGTGCCATACAGAAGGTTCTCATTGCTTATCCACTCCAAATGCAATAGTTTGCATCTATTAACCCCAGACCCCCAGTCCATCCCACTCCCTCCCCCTCCCCCTTGGCAACCACAAGTCTTGGCATCTCCCATTTGGATGAATGAAATAGCCTCTAGACTCCCTCCCACTTGCTTATTCCAAAATATTCACTGAGTACAGTCCAGGAGATTTTTCCTTTCTTTCTTGTCTTTTTAGGGCCATACCATGGCATATGGAATTTCCCAGGATAGTGGGTCAAATTGGAGCTGCAGCTGCCAGCCTACACCACAGCCACAGCAATGCCAAATCCTTAACCCACTGAGCGAGGCCAGGGGTCAAATCTGCATCCTCATGGACACAATTAGGCTCTTAACCTGCTGCACCACAACAAGAACTCCACTCCAGGAGTGTTTAAATGCATATTGAATTGTATCACTCCCTGTCTTAACTCCCTGTAATAGCTTCTCACTGCACCTTTGGGTAAAATCCATAGTTCCCAAGTGATCAGCCTCCATCCACTTAGCTTTCTGGCAGCTCCTCCCAGCTCAGCCACTCCAGTCTCCTTTGGCTGTTCCATCGAGCATTTCCCTCTGCCTGGACCCTCTTCCTCCCTCTCCTCAACAGTGAATTCCTACTCATCCTCCAGGGCTCAGCTTTGATGTCACTTTGATGACATGGTCTTGCTGAGCCCCATCTAAGCTGGGTCCCCTCATGCAGCCTCCGCTAAGCACTCTGTTTCACACTGCACTCAGGCGGCTCTGTTCAATGTCTGTCTGCTTCCCCACTGGGCTGAAGGCTTCCCAGGGCAGGCACCACTTCTGCGTTCCTTGTGAATTCCCAGGCAACACAGCAAATAGGAAGTGCTCCCCACAGCATCAGAATAGATGTCCTTGACTTCACTGAGTGCCTGTTGGATGTCAGCCTCTGTGCCAGGTGTTGGGGATTCACAGAGGAATAAGGCAAGCCTCTGCCAGGAGGAGCTCACATTTAGTGCCGGGGGTGGGGGGGTGGGGAGGCAGACACACAAAGATTTGTAATACGATGGTGATTGACGGTGATGGTGGTGATGGTGATGGTGGTGACAATGATGGTAATAAAGGTACCTAACATTTATTGAGCACTTACTATGTATTGGATTCTGTCCTAAACACATTGTTTATATTAATTCATTTAATTATCCCCACTGTGGACCAAAGATGATATAACTGGCCCCAAAATTCTAACCAGACAGTCTGACCCCACAGCATAATCTTGCTGAGTTTCTGAAGCTCATTCAGGACAGTTAGGAGAGGAAACCCTGTGCCGGAAAAGGGCAGAAGTTTGCTCTGGGAAAGAGCTGAGCTTCCTGCAGCACCTATGTTTTCCTTGATCTAAGGTGCTCGCTCTCCTCCTAGAACACCTCCTCGTCTCTGCCCATCAAAGCAGAAGCAAGGGGCACCATGTGCCCATCTTCCTTTGTGACTCAGGTTGACCACCACCCCCTCGTCTGCAGCATTTAACTTTTTACAGTCTCTCTGCTCTCTCTCTGTCTCCTGAGGAAATGAGCTGGGCATCCAGCCTGCATCTCCTTTGAAGTGACAGAACCTTTCTGAGCGCCACTTTCCTCATCTGTTAAATGCAATAAGAATCTCTCTCTTGCAGGGTTGAGACTATAAGGATTGAATGAGACAAAGTGTGTCAAGTTAACAGGGACTTAGTAAATGTTAAGTACTGTTGTCAAGATTATTTCTTACTAGAGTTCCCATCGTGGCACAGTGGTTAATGAATCTGACTAGGAGCCATGAGGTTTTGGGTTCAATCCCTGGCCTTGCTCAGTGTGCTAAGGAGCCAGCGTTGCCATGAGCTGTGGTATAGGTTGCAGACGAGGCTCGGACCCCGTATTGCTATGGCTCTGGGGTAAGCCAGTGGCTACAGCTGCAATTAGACCCCTAGCCTGGGAACCTCCATATGCCGAGGGAGCAGCCCAAGAAATGGTAAAAAGACAAAAAAAAAAAAGATTATTTCTTATCGTCACCTATTTGTTGGTGTAAAATAGATTTGATTGGGGTTATTTCTTACTTCTCCCATTTGATGTGACCTCTTGGAGAGAATAAATTATTATTAGAAATGCTTCTGGAATAAATGAATTTCTCCATTCCAGGCTCCAGCCCAAATAATACTCAACAAATGCTATGGACTGCTAGATTATGGGACTGGGCAGGAGAGAAAAACATTAACTCAAGAGCCTAACACGCTTTAGACTCTAACTAGTAACTGGTTAGTACCCCCCTGGCCTAACTTATGTAAACTTATGCGGCTGTCTCTGGACATCTGGGGAGGAGGCCCCAGAGGCAGAGGCCACTTTCTGAAGCATGCATGGTGCCCCAGGGCAGAGTGCAGAGATGGAGGAATCTGTGTCTCTTGCTCTGTTCCCTATACCTCCCTGTTCCATGGTGGGTCGGGCAAGGTGGCAGGTGACACTGAAGGACATCAGCCTGGGTGTCCAGCTGGGCTGGTCCATGGGTGTCTGTGGGATCCTGGCTGCTTTTGTTGACCTGGGTTTGACCTGCTGCCCTCTGACCTCCAGCTTTCCCCTCTCCTGGGTTCTGGACTGGCCTCTGAATTCCTTCCATTCATGATGCCTCCTCCACGTTCACCTTGCTCTTCCCCCAGGTGCAAACACTGGCCCCCGTGACCACAGGCCTGGGGTGGAAGCAGAATGCTAGGGAGAAGCCCGTCCAACCTCTTAGAACAGTATCAATCAACTCTGATGGTTGCCATTAGACTTCTAAGAAGACTGTTTTTTGTTTTTTTTTTGTTTTTTGTCTTTTTAGGGCCACACCTGCAGCATATGGAAGTTCCCAGGCTAGGAGTTGAATTGGAGCTGCAGCTGCTGGCCTACACCACAGCCACAGCAACGTGGGATCCAAGCTGCGTCTGTGACCTACACTACAGCTCACGGAAACACCGGATCCTTAACCCACTAAGTGAGGCCAGGGATCGAACTCGCATCTTCATGGACCCCAGTTGGGTTCTTAACCCTCTGAGCCACAACAGGAACTCCCTAAGAACACTTCTCAATAGACAAGGACATGGCACAGTGTTTCTCACTGTTTCCAGAGACTTTTGTTACAGCTTTACGTGAGTGGCATGTGCTGTCAGTATTTCTGATTGGGGATTTCAGGCAAACAGGCTTGAAGGGCACTGTTCTAGAGCTGCCCTGTCCAAGGTGGCAGCCACTGCCTCGCTGAGCACTTGGAATGTGGCCAGTCCAGACCATGACAATAAAAGCATCCTGGGAGTTCCCATCCTGGCTCGGTGGAAATGAATCTGACTAGCATCCATGAGGACGCAGGTTCGATCCCTGGCCTCGCTCAGTGGGTTAAGGATCCAGTGTTGCTGTGAGCTGTGGTGTAGGTTGCAGATGCGGCTCAGATTCCATGTTGCTGCAGCTGCGGTGTAGGCTGGCAGCTACAGCTCCGATTCAACCCCTAACCTGGGAACTTCCATATGCTGCGGGTGTGGCCATAAAAAAAGACAAAAAAGACAAAAAATAAAAATAAGAAAGCATCCTGGATTTCAGAGGAGGCACACTACCTGTGGACCATCTCATCAAGAGCATTTATACTGATTACAGGCTGAAATCGCAATCTTTTGGATACACGTGGTTAAGAAAAATAGATTATTAAAATGAATTTCATCTGTTTCTTTTTATTTGTTTTCTACGTGGCCACTAGAAGATGTAACAGTACATATGTGGCTCACCTTATATGTCTAATGGGCAGCGTGGGGTCTGGAGTGTTGAAACTTCTTTCCCATGTGTTTGATCAGCTGATCCTACTTATGCAACTGGAACTCATTCATTCATTCATTCGTTCACTCCCTCATTCTTCATAAGAGGAACATCCCCAGAGCACTGGGAGCTCGACGTGAGGGGGGAGGAAGGTATATAAATAGACAGCTGGAGTCCAGAGGTGCACAAGCACAGTGCCTGATTCTGACCTAACATCCATCCTGATGATAAGAGCAGACTCTCAGAAGGCTGGAGTCACACAGAACCTCAGACACCAGTGAAGAATCTGAGGCCCTGAAGTTTGCTTAAGTTCACCAAGCGTGTAGGTGGCAGGGCTGGGACTAAGACTCAGACTGCCTGCCTCGCAGTCCTCGACTTCTGACTGCCTGGGCTGTGGGTGTGGCCACTTGGTCCACCAGCGAAAGCCAGGGCTCAGGACTGACCCTGTCTGCTCTGGGACTTGACATCAAATGTGGACTTTTGCCTTTCTGCCTATGGGACCTGCAGCCCAACAGGGCCGAAGATCATAAGTCATCCCATGGTTCTTTTAAGGACAGCATTCAAAATGCCGAGTGTCTCCCTCCCAGAGTTACACAGGCCCTTGGAAACCTCTGGCTGCTCTGGGCAGTGAAATAATTGGGTCAAATAGCACACACCCATGATAAACGGAAGGTTTATGTCATCCAGGGCTTGTTAACTCCTCAGAATGAGTGGCCTTTGTCTAGCTGGCCCAGGGAGACCACAAACCAACACATCAGCCAATTAGTACAAAGGACTGGCGGCCTGTTTGAGATCTGAGGGAACCACTGAGAGCTGACCACGACAGGGGGGGAGGAGGAGGACTGTCACGTGGCTTAACTGCCAGCTGGCACGAGGCAGTGTTCAAGTCCACCCTGGACCCCCAACCTCAGGGTACCCCAGGAAGCTTGCAGGGATTGGAGAAGGGAGGCAGCGATGTCCTGAATGTGAGTGGGGCTGAGACAAGGTGGGAACAAGGGTGAAGCCCACATCTGACAATGAGAAGACATGGGTTTCAGTCTTTTCTCTGCCACTAACTAGTGTTGGGACCCCAGGCTGGCTGTCCGGAGCCTCGGGTTCCTCATTTGTTGGGCCAGTTGACCTCTGAGCTCCCCTCTGGCAGCGCCATCTATGAGTCCAAGACTCTCTTTTGGGTCCACAGAGCTATTAGTTCCTCCAGGCTGTGCTCAGCGACCTCACCGCATTCCTTTCTGTGGGGCCGATGGCCCTATTCCTGACAGTATGGAAACCTCCTCTCCCCACAGGATAGGATTCCCGGCCCTCATCTGCAGCCCCCTCTCCTTCCTCCTTGAGCCGCCCCACCCCCACCCCACCCCCCTGAAATGGCAGCACCTGTTCTACAGCAGCCTCCTTGGGGGTCTGAAAAGATTCCAGGAGCTGACTGGTTTCTCTTGCTCAACACACAGTCCTCCGCAGGGGAGAGCTGGACACTCACTGGGCTGCCAAGTCTATCTGGGCTGAAAGCCCCACCCTCTGCAGGACCAGGGCTGGCAGAGATCAGTGGTCTTCACTGGGGTTGGGAAAGGAAGCTCTCAGCTGTGCTGTCATGCCAGGTTTACAATATTCCTCTCAAAGGGGTGACCTGCTTGAAAGCCGCCTATGCTTTTGTTCTTTGCTCAAATGGTAGATTTGTTTGGGACCCTTCATAAAAACTAGACCCCTTTTTTTGTTAGCATCTCATGCTATCAGGAGAAGGGCCTCCTGCTCCTGGTCTCTGGTGGCAGGGAGAGAGTGCCTGCAGTGCTAACCAGGCGGAAAAGTCAGATGACATTTAGGATCCTTTGTGCCCAGGGTGGTCCACAGCCTGATGAATTCTCAGGTCTTCTGGAGCAAGGGCCTGGACATCCCAACTTTCTCAGTGGGGTGGTGGGGAGCCCTGGGCTGGGAGCTGGGAGACCTCCGTTAGTGTTCACTGGCTGCTAATGCGTTGTCTCATCTTGGGCATTTACTCCCTTCTCTGGCCCCAGCTTCCAAATCCGTGAAGTGGGACTCGATGTTCCCTAAAGCCCTTCCAGCTCTGCTGCCTGGGGAGAGGCCTGGTTTTCTAACAGAGCAGCAGCTACTGGAGGGAGGAGGCCAAGCAAGAAGAGCCTGGAAAGCACAAGACTGGCCAGCCCGGGCTGGGCTCCCCGTGGGACACTTTCTGGAGCATCCTCCCCACACCTTACCTTGCCCCAGCCGGGAGCCTGTGATGGCCTCTTTGGCGCTCCCGAAGCCCAGTTCTCTGCAGACCACGCTGGCAGACACCAGGTCCCACTTGTCGTCGCAGACGGTACCCCACTCTCCGTTCTTGAGCACCTCCACGCGGCCCTCCCCGACGTTGGCCCCGCCTCTCAACCGCACCAGGGGTTGCTGAGGAGACACACAGTCCTGCTGAGCAGAAGCTGATGCAGCGGCAGCCCACTCCCCTCGCTTTCCGACCACCCCTGGCTCCCAACCCAGGCGCCAGGCTGGGAGCTGACCATGCTTGATTTGTGTGTGCGCCTGTGGTGGGGGTGGAGCAGCTGGAGGGGGGTTGGCACGCAGGCTCACTTTGCCTGGCCGGCTCTGCTGTGAGCTCCCTGTACAGCCTAACTGTGGAGCTTTGGTCCTGGACCACGGGGAAGCGCATCACCCCACCCTATACCC
This sequence comes from Phacochoerus africanus, assembly GCF_016906955.1. NCBI lineage: Eukaryota > Metazoa > Chordata > Mammalia > Artiodactyla > Suidae > Phacochoerus > Phacochoerus africanus. Next base: position 7,620,238 of record NC_062558.1, read on the forward strand.
CCTCGAGGACCTTGCCACCAGCACACCCCTCTACCTCTCACTTCAGAACCTCAAGCTTCAGAGCTACAGAAAGAAGCTGCTACCCCAAAAGTCTGCAGATTCCAAATAGATCATAATTTTATCACGCCTGGAATGGAATGCTGTGGTCTAGGCCGGGAGGTGTGGGAGGGGCCCCGAGGGCACTAAAGGGACCATGCTGCAAGGATGCTATTTCGATAGAGGGCGGGGCCTCACCGAGATGGCCATGACTTGGGGATGGGTCCTCCAAAAGGGGATGGGGAGCCCCCTGTGGGTTCCATCTGTCTTGGAGCTGGGCCCAGTCGCCACCCCTGCCACCCCTGACTCTACTCCAAGTCCAAATCAGCCCAGCTCTTCAGAAGATGCAGCCACCAGATAGGCAGAGACAGTGGGCGGTTATAGTTTAATTAGCCCTAACTGCTCACTGACAGCCCAGAAGCCTTAATCATCTAGCATCTTAATCCCACTGGATCATGCCTTCTCAGGAGAATGGTCATTTGACTCCATCTGCCCACGTATCCTGTTTTGCATCAGTTTCTCTCTCTCTCTCTCTCTCTCTCTCTCTCTCTCTCTCTCTCTCTCTCTCTCTCTCTCTCTCTCTCTCTCTCGTGTGTGTGTGTGTGTGTGTGTGTGTGAGTGTGTGTAGGTAGGGAAATCAGAAGCCTGCGAGGCTCTGCGCTATTGCTGATGCCATCTGATTCAACACAGCGGGAGTAAGAGTGATGGGGCAGCCTTTCCATGTGCTGGATCAGACCAGAGTCATTGTTCTGCTCTGGCCTGTGCAGTCCTCAGCTCCGGACTCCTTTCATCCTCCCCACCAACAGCCTGGACCAAGCAGGCCTGGTTGGAGGTGGTGCTTTTCAAGCATTAACACACACCAGCCCCCTTGAAGGCCCAGGCACGAGCAAGAACCTCTGTCTCCATCCTCCAGCTGAGGTCCCCTCCCAACTACACTTCTCTCCCCCAGGACTGTGCCTTGTGGCTGCCACGGCAGGGTGGGGGTGCTGTGACAGCACCCAGATTTACAGACTTCAGGGACTAGCCCTGATGCCAGGGGGTCTTCTGAAAAGGGAGGCATGCAAAAACCCCTCTGGCTTCAGGAAGCTTTATTCCAATTTTGGGAAACATGACAAATACCATTGCTGGCCCCAGCCCCTGACTGCGGAAGCACTGTGACTTCTCCCTTCCCCCACTGCTCTTCCCCTCGTGACCCAAGCTTAAGAGAGGCAGAGTCCAAGTACCCTCACCCCATCTGGCAGAGGCCAGGCAGAGTCAGCTGGCTGTGGTGGAACAAAAGAAACCAGGGGAAAATGTGATGTAACGCTCTCCTGCTATATATATTTTTTTAATTGGTTCAGTATGAACTTGATTCCTTTGCTTTGCACCACACAGTAAGAAGAATTCCAAAACAGTAGGACCTGGTATTCTGGATGACACACGAGGAAAGCTCAGAGGTGCGGACTGAGGCTCTAGGAAGGACGGGGTAAAGTCACGTGGCCAGGAGGAGGGGGGAGAGAGGGACTGCAGGGGGCGGCACTGTCCAGGCATGCCTGTGGGGCCTGGCTGCACGGTGTGATGTGTGGTGGGGTCTGTGTGCTTTGCAGGGCTCGGTGGGGACAGAAGGGGGCAGGGCAGGGTGCCGGCTGGAAGTACCAGGAAGACACTGCAAAGAGTTCCCGCACCCTCTGGCTGACGCCTGGGTTTGCTGCATTCACCTCACTCCTTCGGTTTAGGGCTTTTTCTCTTGTCCAAATACACTACCCCAGCCTGGGAGGGAGCACCCAGTGTGGTTTATCGGTTCCTGCCCTGGTTTCCTGTTTCCACTGGATGAGCGTTATCACCCCCTGCCCGAGAGCAGAGCTGGATGTTGATGGAGAGGAGAGATTGGAGAGGGTCGAGGGGAAAGATGGGGGAGAGGCCAGAGGGGAGCGGGGGCAGGAGGTGCAGAAGGAGGCCGTCTCGGCTTGGAGAGGGGCTGCTATTCCCCCGCCCCACCTGGACCCGCCTGCTACCCCATCTGCCCCTGTCCGTCAGGGCTCTCTCCTTCCTCTTACCCCTGATGGGATCAGGGCTGACTTGAAGTTTGTCCCAGCCCCGGGAACCAATTCCCAAGAAACCAGGCTTTATCTGGCACAGGGAATCATTTCCTAATAAACAATCAGCTATCTCCCCCGCCTGTCCCTCTGCTCTTCCCAAGTGCGAGTCCCACCTACCGGCCCGAGTTAGCAGTTTCCAGAGCATGCAAATCCCAGAGACCTTTGGTGGATATATATGAAAAAAGGGAGGTAGGAAAAAAGAAAAGCCTCTTAATGGTTTTCAAGGGAAGACAGAATAGTGCACTTTCTCTTTTTTCAGCGGATGCTTGGTCAAGCCTGCTGTGGTTGGGATAGTTCGCTTGTCCTGAGAAATGAGCCAGCTGAAAGGGGGATGACAATTCTCTTGAGCAGATATATGTCTCTTGAACACACCCACATGCACCCACGTGCTGGCTCACAAACACAACGTGATCACGGTAAAGACAGCACAGTCAGGGTGATGGCCTGTTTCCATTTACTTTCTCGGTGAAAGCTTTTAAAAACTGTTTTCCTTCTGGAGTTCCCGTCGTGGTGCAGCGGAAACAAATCCGACTAGGAACCACAAGGTTGCGGGTTTGATCCCTGGCCTCGCTTAGTGGGTTTAGCATCTGGCGTTGCCACGACCTGTGGTGTAGGTCACAGACGCAGCTCAGATTTGGCATGGCTGTGGCTGTGGCGTAGGCCGGCAGCAAGAGCTACGATTAGACCCCTAGCCTGGGAACCTCCTTATGCCACGGGTGTGGCTCTAAAAAGGATAAAAAGACAAAAAAAAAATTGTTATCCTTCCTGTTGCAGAATAAACCAAGACCTGTTTGCAAACCTTTGTAGCTGATTTCTTGTGCTCTTGAGGTTTGGATTGTGTTTCCAATGGCCCCAGGATAACCGATTCCTATGGGAACTGAGCAGATGCCCCAGGTCCAGCCCCCCTCCCCCACCTTTCATGCCAGTCTGCAGATGCTGTGCAGAGCCTGTGATGGTCAGTAATGAGGCATGTCCCTCTCTCAGGCATTTGTCCTCCACAGAGGGGACTCTGGCCTCGGAGTAGAGCAGCAGTGCTGTAGGACAGGTGGGGCACCAATTTGGGGCAGAGGGCCCAGCTGCTTGTCACATCCTACTGGTAGCATATACTGGTGAGGCTGGCCCTGACAAGTGTTCTCTGCCTTCCTGCCCTCTAGAAAAGTGGTCTGAGTTGGGGTGGGCTTTCTCTGCTCTCTCTTGGGGATCCCTCTCTGTTCCCTTCACCACCAGGCCAGCCCTCCAGGTGCCAAGTGGCCAAAGCTCCTGCCCCATCCTCACCTCCGGCTTGTAGGCTTTCCGGAACCTCGAGGGTCCATCAGCACTGAAGACCTGGCCAGGCACACAGCTCACCACAGCCGGCAACCCATTCTCACAGGTGACGTTCTTAACGGGGTCCAGCGACACTTGAGGGCCCAGCTTGCAGCTGGAGATGTGGGCCTCCGTGCCTGTGCAGTCCATGGAGAACGGCCAGTAGCGCTGCTTCTTGCGGGCGGCAAACATCCTGCAGAAGGTGAGACGGGGCAGGTGACCAAGGTATCAGGGTGCCCGCCCCTCCCTCCAGCTGGGCACTGGACCCTTGCCCAGGCTGGCCACTGTGCTGGCTGCTGTGGATCTGGTGGTGGAACCGGATGGACACGGTCCCTGCTCTGGGAGCTCAGTACTGCTCCAGACAGGGCTTGCAGGCGCCCGTGTAAGCACTCCCTGAGCCCTCGGTCATGCGGGGCCTGAGCTGAGCACTGGGAAGCAGGACCCAGAAGGATGGCTTGACCTACTACCCCAGGAGGCTCACATTCTAGGAGACAAGGGACTAACTCCACACACAGTGAGATGATACCAAAGCCTCTAAGTACAAAATGCAAAAGGCATCTAAAAGAGACAAACACAAGGGCATACTACTCAGCCATGAAAGAAAAAAAGAAATAATGCCACTGGCAGCAACATGGATGGGCCGAGAGATGATCATACTAAGTGAAGTAAGTCAAAGAGAGAAAGACAAATATCATATGGTATCACCTACATGTGGGATCTAAAAAATGATGCAAGTGAACTTATTTATGAAACAGAAACACACTAACAGATATAGAAAACAAACTTATGGCTACCAAAAGGGAAAGGGGGGAGGGATAATTAGAAGTTTGGGATTAGCAGATACACAGCACTATATATAAAATAAACAACAAGGTCCTACTGTAGAGCATAGGGAACTACATACAATATCTTGCAGGTTTGTATCTTTCTAATACCTACAATGGAAAAGAATTGGAAAAAGAATATAGATAATACATAACTAAATATATATATAAAAGAACATATAGATATAGGAGTTCCCGTTGTGGCTCAGCGGGTTAAGAACCCAACTAGTATCCATGAGGATGCAGGTTGGATCCCTAGCCTCGATCAGTGGGTTAAGGATTCGGTGTTACTGTGGCTGTGGTGTCGGAAGGCAGCTGCAGCTCTAATTCGACCCCCTAGTCTGGGAACTTCCATATGTTGCAGGTGTGGCCCTAAAAAGAAAAGCAAAAAAAAAAAACCCCAAAAAACTGTACTGGTTAAAGGAACAAAAGAAGGATAGGAGAAGGGAGGGAGCCAATGGTTGCAGCGATGACAGAAGAGTAGGTTTGAATTGGGCCTTTTTTTTTTTTTTTTTTGTCTTTTTAGGGCTGCACCCATGGCATATGGAGGTCCCCAGGCTAGGGGGTGAATCAGAGCTACACAGCTGCCAGCCTATACCACAGCTACAGCCACAGCAACGCGGGATCTGAGCCACATCTGCAACCTACACCACAGCTCATGTCAATGCCAGATCCTTAACTCACTGAGTGAGGCCTGGGATCGAACCTGCATCCTCATGGATGCTAGTGAGATTCATTTTTGCTGAACCTTGATGGGAACTCCTGAACTGAGCCTTGAATGATGGTGGGATTTGAAAAGGAGGAGGCTGGGAAGGGCCCCCTGTCCTCTCATCTTTGGGGGTCTGTGAGCTAGCCCCTGCTTGGCAGAACCCAGTGAGATGCCGGGGAAAGCCAGACAGCATCATTGCCAGACGGTGCAGAGGTGGGCCACCCAGGCCAGGCTGGCCCTGGACAGGCAGAAGTGGGGTCCTGTCCCTGCTGGTCTAGGGGGCCTGGAAGTTTCTGCTTTGTCTACGAGTGAACAAGATGTGAACAAAGAGGAAGAAACAACTCGGCAGATGCCACCAATATCTTTCCTTAACCCTAAATTGCTACTGGTAGTAATTCTCCTGTATCTGTGGCTGCAGTGACACAGAATGTTTGCAAAAGGGATTATCCTGGAAAATTCAGGGCGTGGGCTCAACATGGCTGCAGCCAGAACAGAGAACCACATGGGGCGGAGTGGGGGGGGGGTTGAATAATTCCAAGCGCCCCTGCCCCTCCCCCAGTTCCTGAGGGGCCCTTGCGTTTGGAAACACAACCTCCAGCTTGTTCCCCATGACACCCTCCACGTCTGACTGAAGCACACCAGCGGGGGGCACAGCTTGTTATGACACCCCCGCAATGAGGCGAGCCAACACACCCAGGGGACATCAGCTGCACAAGGAGTGGTCCGATCTCCGGGGCTGGAACAGCTTCTAACTCCCAGCTTTCAGTGAACACGAGCCTCTCCCAGACACAGATGCACTGAGCTCTAAGGACAGCGTGAAGCTCCCTCAGCAGACACGGGGTGGCTCCTCCTTCCCCAGACAGCCTGCTGCCCTCTTCCCTCAGCTCACAGGAACGTGCTGTGAGGCACGGGCCTCCACCGCCGAGGCCCACCCTGCCCCCGCCGCGATTCACTCTGCAAGGCCCCTGGGTGTAGACAGGAGCCGCTGGGGAGGGTGTGTGGACAGCCCCCGCCAGGCCTGCTGACTGGTGGGCGACCGGAGTCACAGGACAGCCATGGCCAAGCCGGAAGCCTGCGTGAGAAAGCCGTGTCCAGGCTGGGTAACACTGCGCTGGACTGAGTCAAATGAAAATGAGAAGTCCCAAGCCGAGGGGGCAGCCAGACTTTTGAGGGATTCTGCCAGCTACTTGAGCATGTCGATTCCAATTACGCATTCTGGAACTCGGGAAATAACCACAGGATGGGTGTGGGCACCCGCTGGGCCCCCTGTGAGACAGACCTGAGTTAAAACTCCCCTGATCACTGGATATCCATCCTCGGATGGGTCACAGTGATGTTTGGGTCCCTGGGCTCAGGGTCCAGTGGCTCCCGAAAGCTCTGATTACTTCCTTTTCCCCAGAGTATGGTGGCCTTGATCAGATCGTAGGCCCCTTTGGGGAAGGCTGGGCAAATGAGTAACAGTATAAACTTTGGGCAGAGTGCCACCATCCCTCCTCAACGGGACCCAGCCTCCTCTTCATTCACGGGCTTCTGAGTCTGTAAGCTGGCTCGTCTGGACACTGACTGAGGGGCTGTGACTCTCTTGCTTTTTTTTGTTTTCTTTTTAGGGCCATATCTGCGGCATATGGAAGCTCTCAGGATAGGGGTCGAATCGGAACTGCAGCTGAAGCCTGCACCACAGCCACAGCAACACAGGATCTAAGCTGCATCGGTGACCTACACTGCAGTTTTCAGCAATGCCAGGGAGGCCAGGGATCGAACCTGCATCCTCACTGACACTGTCTGGCTCTCAGCCCACTGAGCCACAACGGGAACACCCAACTCTCTGCTTTTACCATTCAGGTTAGATCTTTGTTCTCTTGACCTAGAATTTTTCTGAATTCAGTGCACTTTCTTTTTTTTTTTCTCTCTCTCTCTCTTTTTTTTTCTTCTTTTTTGCACTTTCTATTTCATTTCTGGGAACCCTGCGATCCAGCCAAATGGATCCACTAGCCAACGCCATAGATCTGCAGGAGTCAGGCTATTCAGATCTGCTAGCTACTGGCTAGCCATGCCTACCTCACCTTGATGTTGAGTGCTGTCACTGGGCCCTTGCCACCCCCACCCCCATATCCAGTGACCCCCACTGCATTTAGTTTTCCCGACCTTCGGTGACTGCAGCTCCCTCTGTTAGGTCTGGCTTAACAGAGAAGAGGGATCAGGAGTGCTTAAGAATGCCATGGCACTCCTCACAAATTTATTCTGCCAAGTCATGGTAAAAAGTGTGTCTTCTGGACCCTCCCAGGGTGGGTGAGCAAGACTTAGATGACAAATTAATTCCATCATTCCAGTGTCCCCAAGCCTCTGAAGCCCCCCTCTGCATGAAACCAAGGGGAAGCCAGCATTTCCATTTCACTATGGTGAGCCCCCTTTTGGACCCTGATTCAGCCAGCCCACTGAAGTCAGAGATCTTCCTAACTCCCAGAGATGCCCTGGGGGAGGAGCAAAACAGAAGCAGGTCAGAAGGTGGAGGAAGCTGAGCAGAGAGCTCTCCCTGGGGCAGACCTGGGCTCCCCTGCAGCTCTGGCAGGAGTGCCTTTGTGACCCACCCCCTGCAACCACTGCACTGCCTTTCAGGCCTGAGCCCCTCCTGTGCAGCCTGGAAGCCTGGGCTGAGTGGCCTCTCCGAACCCCCTGTGGCCTGGGAGGCCCACTCTTGGCTAACAGCCTCCTCTCAACCCCTAACAGCACCACCAAGGCACAGAAACTCTTTCCAATGTGCCTTTCTCTTTGGGGGCCCGTGTGTCAGCTGCATCCCAGAGACTAGTGCACAGAGACAAGCTGAGAAGCTGAGAAGGTTTTTGCCTGTGCCCCGGTCCCTCTGTACCATCTCCAGCGAGAGGGCTGGCGAAGGAGCTGGCTTCCAGTGTTTGTTAATCATCTGGCATCTCGGCTGACGGCACTACCCACCACCACCTTTGATACCTTTCCAGTCTTAGGAGCCTTTTCCTGCCTGCATTTGAAAAAGCAAAGCCACAGACACAGAACTGAAGGAGCAAGGAGGGGTTTTCAAACCAGCATATGCTCCTGGATCGGGTTTATCTGCGATCTGAGATTCCTCCTCAAAAGCAGGAAAAGGGCTCGGTCTGCTTTCAAACGCCATCTGAACAAGCCACATGCTGCCTGGCCCTGGGCATCCCCGTCCTGCTCTGGTCAGGGCCCATGGCAGCCTTCCCACTCCCTGGGCTGGGCTCAGGCCTGAGCCAGGCTGCGGGCTCCCGTGGGACCCGCAGGTAGGAGGCCTGTCAGGGGAGGGGATCTGCTTTCCTTGGCTCCAATGGGAAGGAAAAGCTGAGAAGGTGTCTCCAGGGAAGGAGCTGACCTGCTGGCAGGAGTTCTCCAAACTTTTTAGAGGATGGGGACCACGCTGAGCCTCCCCTCATCCCTCCCTGTGCAAACAGGAAGGTCTAGGCCATGTCCGGCGGTGGCTGGGGTGGGAGTCACCACCACGCTCACCCACCCCGAGGGGGCAGCTCGGCTGCCAGCACACTCGCGGGGAACTGGGGGCTCCGACCGAAGGCGGCCAGGCCAAGCCCAGGGAGGGACACAGCCTGCACTGACCCCGGGGCTCTGGGGGGAGAGCTGGGGCTGGAACCCCTCCCTATCTCTTGGCTTGGAAGCTACGTCTCTAATTGGCTTGAAAGGAAAGAGTTAGGGAGCCTAGACTCTTGAGGAGTGTAGACCCCGTCGCTGGAGACCCAGGCTTGGATCCTGGGTCTGCCACTTCCTGGTTCTATTGGCCCTCTCTGACTTCATTCCTCCAACTCTTTTTTTTTTTTTTTTTGTCCTCTTTAGGGCTGCACCCATGCATACGGAGATTCCCAGGCTAGGGGTCCAAAAGGAGCTGTTGCTGCTGGCCTACACCACAGCCACAATAACGCCAGGTCCAGGCCACGTCTGCGACCTACACTACAGCTCACAGCAATGCCGGATCCTTAACCCACTGAGTGAGGCCAGGGATCGAACCCGCAACCTCATGGTTCCTAGTCGGATTCTGTTTCCACTCCCATTCCTCCAACTCTGAAATAGACCCCAGCTTCCTAATGTCCTGAGGATTAAGTAACTAAGAACGGAGCTGGCACACAGTAAGCACTCAGTAAAGAGACAATCATTATTAGAGGGGACAGGAAGACTCCAGGAGCAGCCAATACATCCACCTGTCATGAGCTAAAACCCTTCACTGGACACCCCCCCCCCCACACCTCCCAGGGAGATATTAACTTTGGAGACCCTAACAGCATTGCAAGATTTACTCGGGCAGGAGTGTAACCAAATTGAATCCATCAATTTCTCAGTTTCCTGATGGTTGCTGCAAGTTCCAGATTTCTCAAAATGATCTTTTGTGGGGGGGCCCCACCGCAGAGCTCACCTGCAACAGGGCAGGGCCAAAGGCCCTCAGGCCCCACCCCCGACCTCCGCAGCCTCCTTACTTGTACACTTTGGCGTTGTACGTCTTCTCCCCAGGGAAGCCAAACATGCCACAGACCACGCGGGAGTTCTTGGCCGTCCAGTGCTTGTCACAGATCTGCTTCCAGGTCTTGCCCTCCTTGACCTCCACGTAGCCCTCGGTCACCGGGGTGCGCTTGCGGTAGGCGGAGAGGATGGCTCGGATCCGGATGTCCTCCACCTGGATGTTCATGTTCTGGGAAGGAGGAGACGTGGAAGGAGGGGGGGGGGTCACCTTCCCGGTCTGGCCATGGAGAGGTGACGGCAGGCTGGACACCCTGCTAGCCCGCCTCTCCCCTCAGGCCCCTGGGCAAGGTGGGGGAGGAGGGAGCTCTGGGTCTTCCCGGCGAGCACACAGCACAAAGCCACAGTTGCTACCCTTTGTGCACGGGAGGTGGTGTGGCTGCAGGGACCAGAGGAGAGGGGGCAGGGGTGACCTGGACAACCAGAGATGCAGCTGACCTCAGCACTCCTCCCCTGTCCTACCAAACAGCCGGGCAGCAGGTTCCACCTGCAGGGTCTCAAAAGGAGAGCAGAAGAGAAAACATGTTCCTTGAATTTCCTGTTTTGCAGTAAAAATCATTTGGATGTTTGCGTTTTACTCCCAAGCATACGTGTGCAGGTTTGGGAGTGGGTGTGTGTGTCTCTCCACTCATCTTTCTGGAAAACTGTAGTTTCAGGCAGATACACCTTAGATACCTTGAAGCTGGTGGGGCCACCATGCATGCTACCTCATACCCCCAGGGGCACCTTGAGGTGCAAATCCCAGGAGAGTAGGGGTAGAGCTTGGAGAGAGGAGCAGGGAAGGGGTAGGGGGGGGGACCCAGCCTGGCCAAGCAGAGAGGGGTGTCCTGGGGTCTGGGGGTGGCAGGGGGAGGAATAGTCACAGTCTTTGGGCTGAATGCCTTGAGGCCCTTGGGAAGCCCCCTCCTCCCCCCTCCCCCCCCGCCCCATTTCTGTAGCAGTGAGTGAAAAGGCAGGACCCTGCTAGCTGACTGGAGGCTGGGGCTGGAAGGCAGGCTCCTGCCTCCCTGCAGGGTGGCCTCCCCTCCCCCACCCAACCCTGAGCTGCTGTGTCCTGGCCCCAAGCACACTCCAGGCCCAGGGATTTGGCAAGACAGGGGGCCTCAAAAGGCCAAGCTGGATGGAGGAGCAGGGGTCTACCTGGGATTTGCAGTGATACCTTTTATGTTTTTCCAAGGCTCATGCCATCTGCCCCCAAACACTGTGGAAGCTCCAGGATCTCTCAACTTCCAGCCCTTCTTCTTTATGCCGCTGCTGTCCAAGGGGGCCACCAGCAGCTCTAACAAGGCTCCCTAACTGAGTCCCTGCCTCCCTCTCCCCCTCCATCCATCTGCCACGGGGCCAGCCCCCAGAGGGCTCTTTCTAAAGCACAGCTAGGAGTTCCCATTGTGGCTCAGTGGAAATGAATCTGACCAGCATCCATGAGGCCGCAGGTTCGATCCCTGGCCTTGCTCAGTGGGTTAAGGATCTGGCCTTGCCGTGAGCTATAGTGTCGGTCTCAGGTGCAGCTTGGATCTGACATTGCTGTGGCTGTGGTGTAGGCCAGCAGTTACAGCTCCAATTCAACTTCTAGCCTGGGAACCTTCTTATGCCATGGGTGCAGCCCTAAAAAGACCCCAAAAAATAAAAAAAAATAATAATAAAAAAATAAAAACACAGCTAATCTTGCCCCTTGCTGATCCCACCCACACCTCAGCCCCCTCGCTGTCCCCAGGCCCCAATCTATACTCGGATATGATGAATTATGACAGGACATTAATGGTGCCATACGTGATTCACACGATTCTCTCACTTAATCCGCAAACAATAGAGTGAGGTCGGTATAGCTATTGTCATCTCCATTTTCCAGATAAGAAAACCAGTTGACACCAATGCGCTCCCCAGCACCACGCAGATGCAGGGAGCACTTAAGGTGCAGCATGAGATGCTCTCTGAGCCGGGCCAGGTCAGGCTAGACAAGGGTGCTGACAGAAAGGACCCAAACCCCTGTCCAGCCAGGATGCAAATGAGCTATGAGTTTGAACAGGACCATTATTTGGATGCCCAGGGATTCATGCCTCCTTGCCACTGGCTGCAGCGTGCAAAGCCAGGCCCTGCTTCCCCAGTCCTGCGAGGCAGTGGAAAGTATGTGGGCTGGGCGAGGTGGCATTTGGCCCTGGTTCCTTTCCATGCAGAGCGGAAGGAAAGCCGCCAGTGGCAGGATAAAGTTTGCCAGCCTGGATCCTGGATCCTTTTTAGCCCCCAAGACACCATGCCACCAGGACACATGGACAGGGGAGAGCAAGAAAGGGGCCTGAGGTCTAGACCGGCGTGTGGGCCAGCCCCCTCCTCCGTCTTCCCACCGGGAGGGAGGCTGGGCTGGAATTCCAGCACCCAACGCGTGATGCCCAGAAGGAAAGTTACTGCTGTGGCATCAGCCCTGCAGCTTCATGGGGCAGGCAGGCTAGGCCGACTTTATTAATTTCGCAGACCCTTCCCGGCCCCTCCCCTGCTCCTCCTGCGGGGCAGCAGACTCACTAAGGGGAGATGTGAGGCGAGAACCCAGTCAGAGGAAGACCTGGTGGGGGGCTCAGCAGACAACTTTGTCTGGATGCAGGACAGCGTGCCCTCAGCAGAAGTATGACTGGCAGGCAAGCCAGGTGGGCTCCTGGATGGAGGAAATGAGGCTCGAGGACGGGAAAGCACTAGAACCTGCGTCTCTGTCCTTGCTCTCCCACCGACTCACTGAGTGTGTGTGTGTGTGTGTGTGTGTGTGTGTGAGTGCCCCGAGTGTACCTCTGCATGTGTCTATCTCTCTGTGGGAGTGCACTGCACATGTGTGTCCATGTGCAGGATGATGTGCACGTGACAGGGTTGTGTGTCCGTGCGTTGTGTGGAATGTGTGTCTCTTCGTGTGTGTGCCTAAGTGGTGGAGAAAGAGGGAGGGTTCCCTCCCAAAGCCCCGAGGGGGACAGTCAGGCGAGCTTCGTGTTTGTCATTCCTTCTCCTCTTCTCCCTCTACAGAACCAAGTCCTTCCTGTTTTCTTGAGCTCATATCCACCTCATTCATTCATTCATTCATTCATTCCATAAAATACGGTCTCTCCTCCATGGACCCTGCCAAGCTGCCTCCCTAAGCCACAACTCTAGGGCCCTGTCTTTTCTCTGAACCATAATGACTCTGAGGGCCCTCACTTATCAAACCCATGTCAGGCTCTGTGTTCAAAACTCCCAGAGTTCCCATCGTGGCTCAGTGGTTAACGAATCTGACTGGCATCCATGAGGACGCAGGTTCCATCCCTGGCCTCGCTCAGTGTGTTAAGGATCTGGTGTTGCGCTGAGCTGTGGTGTAGGTCACAGATGTGGTTTGGATCCTGTGTTGCTGTGGCTGTGGCATAGGTCAGCAGCTACAACTTCGATTCGACCCCTAGCCTGGGAACCTCCATATGTCATGGGTGCGGCCCTAAAAGCAAACAAACAAATAAACAAACAAAAAAAATCACAAAAAACCTTGATATCTATCCTCATCCTCAATTCCCATTGGAATTCCCATGACAACCGGTGGGAGGGCCTGTGAGTGGTCCTTGCCCTCTCCCCACCCCCACCCCCCTGCCCTGTGCATTGCTCAGTACTGAGCTAACTCCACACGGGCCAGGGCCTGGGGCTCAGCCTTCTGGGAGGTTCCTTCAGGGTTTGCACATTCAAAGTCCGTCCACACTTCGCCCCGCCTGGAGCAGCTGAGTCAGGCCAGAGTGTACGTGAGGGGAGAGAGAGCTGCTTTCCAGCTGCCCTTGGGCCCCAGCCAGGGGGCGGCAGGGAAGCCCTCTATGGCACACATTCAGGGCTCGCTGCTGGCTGAGAGCTCCCGGGGGCCGCTCTGAGACCTCTGTGTAGGAAAACATACACGTACACACAGAACTTCCCTCCTGACCTCATTGCTGTGGAATCCCTGCCATAACCGCAAATGTTAGGACTTTTTTTTCCCCCCAGAAGTTCAACTTCAAAGGAGAAGATTGGAAACACTAAAACACATCCACATTTTTTCTCTTCTAACAAAAGTCTCTCTCTCTCCACTTGTGAGTTTTACATTAAGCCCAAGAGCCCAGAAGTCGATAATGCCTCTGGCCGGTTTTAAAAATTCAAATTAAAGTCTGAATGCTGGCCCTCTCGCCAGAGAGAACAATTCACCCTGCTCTCCAAAAGGCTTTCTTTCCTCCAAAGAGTTCACAGAACCTTCAGGACGTGTCCTACTCAAAACTCATCACATTCCCCAGGGAGGACTGGAACTTGGGGAGTGATACACCGGCTTCTGAAGGGGAGAATCAGGGTGCCTTGAGGCCATGACCTGCCCAGCTTTAACGAGTGGGCTGATGGAAAGAAAGCCCAGTGAGGGAGCACCAGGGCTGATCTCCCAGTCTGGTGCTTGAATGATATACACAGCAGCTGTGCATGACTTGCAAATTCCGCAATGTGACAGTCTGGGGCTGTCGCCAATGAGGAAAAATCACCAGTTTTGAAAGTCTAGTTGGAGATTGCATCAGGGAGAGATACAGAGGGGGGTAAGGCAAGGAAGCAAGTGAGCCTAAGAAGGTCCTTCACAATTTGTCCCCAAGTCAGCACTGGGCTCATCCCTTCCCAGGGAGGCTCATTTGCAAGGGCCAGAGCTTAGCTGAACTTCCCTCCCTCTAGAAGTTGTTTGCTATCAGGGCTTCCCATGAGGGATGTCATCCTTGGAGGGGTGCTGGGTGGGGGACCATGCTGAGGATGGACCGGTCAGCCAACATCCCAACCATAAGCACCCTACCCCGTGCCTTTTGCTCCCTCTCTCTTCCTTGCTCATAAGGCCCCTTCTCCCCAGCAATGCCTTTCCTACTCTTCCTTCACTGTCCCATTCCCACTTCTATTGTCCAGGCAGGTGTGCAGTGAGAATCACGGAAGTAAGAGAAGGGCATTAGGATTCTGTCATTTCAGGGGGACCCTCCTCTCTCTGGCTGGCTGGCTGACCTAGTCCAGGTCACATCCCTCCAGCTGACTGCTGTGCATTCATGCGTCTGGGTCAGAACTTCCTTGTTCTTATGCTCCAGGTCAAGAGCTTTCCTGACTGGACCCACTTCATCTCCTCCCTGCTCTTTTTCCAGCCATGAGCTTCCCTAACTGCCAGGCTGACATCACTCTTCTCATCCCAGCATCAAGCTGCCCCTACAATCCTTTTTTTTTTTTTTTGTCTTTTTTGGGCCACACCCACAGCATAGGGAGGTTCCCAGGCTAGGGGTCGAATCGGTGCTATAGCCGCTGGCCTACACCACAGCCACAGCAACACCAGATCTGCGCTGTGTCTACAACCTACACCACAGCTCATGGCAACCCCAGATCCTTAACCCATTGAGCAAGGCCAGGGATCAAACCTGTGTCCTTATGGATGCTAGTCAGATTCATTTCTGCTGAGCCATGACAGGAAGTCCCCCTACAATCCTTTTTTTTCCTCCTTCCTACCGATCAGAATCCTCCTGACCCTCACGGACAATCTCATTCATTCATTCATTCATTCACTCAAAAAAATACCTCTTGAGGGTGACAGCGTCCCAGGCACTGTGGGAGGCTGACACTGGTTAACCAGATGGGCAAGTCTCCTGCTGTCACTCATGACAGCGGGAGAGAGAGACAGCATCCCCTCCTCCACGAGGCTCCCTCCCCCACATAGCTCATCCCCACAGATACGACTTCTTTATGCCTCTAGCCTTTGCGTTTCCCTCAGTTCGTCCTTGCCTTACACTGCCTCCCTCGTGCTACCATTTCTCCTTCCACAGGTTTTTGCTGCCTCATCAGACTGTGAGCCTCCCAAAGGCAGACTTGTGCTTTATTCATTTTTGGATTCCCCGGACACGAGGCATAGTGGATTCTCACTGAAAAAAACTAGTAATCATTTAAAAAAATCCAATTGCAGGAATTCAGCTGAACTAGAAATGCTGGGCTCTCAAGCCAAACATGTAATAAAGATTCCCTTTATTCTTTGTTTAAGGCAAAATAAACAGTGAGGCTTGCCTCTCTTCACGGCATAAGCCCTACTTGTGTGACTTCGCCCTGGACAAGGAGATCATCTGCACTTTCTCCACGTGTTCACTTGTCATCCAAGCTATTTAACAGCCCTCCTTTCCCCCTTGCAAGCTGCAGCTAATACATAGTTATCGAACTGAATGGAAAGCTGACCTGACCATCAGCACACAGTTTAGATGGTTGATCTAAGTGGGTGTCATCTGTAAACAGCAGGAGGTACGCTGTTCCAGAAGAGTCTGGCGACACTGTAATTATCCCCTTTTGATGATCAAATCAGAACTTCGCAGCCTAAGAAGCTGCTGGGAACATTCTCTAGCCCCCGACTCTGTCTGCGCCAGACGGGGGCGGGGTGGGGGAAGGGAAGCAGGAAGGCAGAGCAGGGCTTTCGGTTGCTCCGTTCTCTGTGATGGAGACCAGACCTGCGGAGGGGGCTGGGGTGGGAGTAGCCAAGGGCTGAGGTCATGCTGAGCCGCGGGAGGAAAAAGCCTGCAGTCCGTCTGGACCCTCCTCCAATAAATCAAGAGGTTTGCAAGGCTGCCGGAGAGGCGAATGCTCCGTGTTTCATTTTCCAACCTGAGAGCAGTGGGGTAGGTAACCGAGGCTGCTTCTCTGGCGAACAGTCAAGCCCTGCTGTCTGCAGGAACCTGGCCGGACACCTGCTCCAGCAACGGCTCCCTCTGGCCCAGCGGGGGTGCTGAGGCCACAGACCAGGCGAGTCCTGGGCCCGGCCACACCATCCCCCATGCTCCCAAGGGAGGATACCTGGTGCTTCTCCTCCTAGCCTTCATCACCATGGTGACAAAGTAAAGCCTTGTGAGATCGCCTTTCTCCACGACTGGGCAGCAGACTTCCGGAGGGCAAGACTGTCCTTTCATTTCATCAATCCCTTGATTCCCAGTGCCGAGCATAGGGTCTGGCGCGCAACGAAAATATACGGGACGAACGAATGAACAGACCCAGCATCCAGCTGCCTTAGCAACAGCCTGAGCGGGATGAGGTTGGGGGGGGGGGACTTGGCGCTGACCCCTCCAGCATGGCTGAGCTGACTCAGACGAACCCTGGGCCTGTTGCCACCCCCACCCCAGGTCACATCAGGAGATCACCTGCAGAACAGATCAGCCCACGAAGGGCACAGAGAGGCCTTCTCTGGCCCAGCTCAAGCCCCCACTTCTTCCGTACAGCTTCCCACTGATTTCTTCCCATTCACCACCTTCCCTAAGTGCCACATAATTTACCATCTGATCCACACCGTTCAAAGTTGAGTACATACTGCCACTCAGCTGTTTCATCTAAAACAAACTCTAATGCTACTTATTCATAGATTTCATCTAACAAGTAATATTATTTATTTCATCTCACAAACATTGACAATGGTATTTATAAGGGCATATGTATATAAATAATATATAAAAATATATAATATATAAATATACAAATAAATTATATATGTATATATTATTATATATATATGTGTGTGTGTGTTTGCATGTACAGCACCCCGGCCAAGAATCAGGTTCCCGGCTCTGCCAGGATGCGCACAATTTCAAATAGTCTGTTCTGTTAGCTGCATAAATGCCCTTTTGCTTTTCAGATGCTGTGACCTATTTTTAGTTGGGAAAATAGGTCACGCTAGAACTACTTCTCTTATGCCCCTTGTGGTGGCTGGCGAGCCCGGGGCCACGTAGAGGCTCTCGATAAACAGAAGCATGGAATGTTAGCACCGGACAGAATCAAATACATCTTCTTGCCCAGGCACCCTGGCAGCTGGGAGAGAAAACCCAGGGGAGCCACATGTTATCGCCCAGCTGGCCAGTTCCGCATATCTGGGGATCCAGACGCTGTGGGCTCCCACCGTGGCCCTTTGCTCTCTTGCTCAAGGGTCCAGCACAAACCACTCACTTGCTACCATTTCTCCTCTGGCCACAGAGGAAAGCTGACCAGTTACCCTGTGGCCACTGGGGGAGGCAGGGCTATATTTAGCTTGGAGGGACCACCGCCTTCTAAAGTGCACAGAGATGAAGACAGACCCCCTTTCTGTCCTAAACCACCCAGTGTAACCAGCTGCACCTCCTCTCGGGTGGGGGTGGGTGGAAACTCCTGGACCTTTCGAGAGTTAATGACTCCCTTTCAGGCTCTGGGCCCTCACCTCTCCGAGCCCCCAGATGCTGGGGAAGATAAGTCTGCTGCTGAGGGGGAAGCCTTGAAGCATTTGGCAGCTGACTGTGACTAATAAAAACCTGGACTCCTGGAATTCAAAAAATTCACAACAGCCTCTGTTCCTGTGGTTAAGAGGAGAAGAAAGAGCTGTTTCAGGTCTCGGGGCCCCTCCAGAAGGATGTGAGAGTGTGAGGGTGGGGGTGGGTATCAGATTCTCCCCATGCTGGAAGCAGCATCCTTCTCTCAGCTCTGCCCTCATCCTCCTGCTCCTGGCCCCTCCAGACCTCCTGGTGGCCTGCGTCACAAAGGAGAAACTGAGGCTCTGGGGCTACTTGAGGGCAGGCAACCCCTCAATCTCACAGCCAGCAATTTCTTTTTCTTTTTTCTTTCTTTCTTTTTTTTGTCTTTTTAGTGCCGCACATGTGTGGCATATGGAGGTTCCCAGGCTAGGGGTCAAATCGGAGCTACAGCTGTCAGCCTACACCACAGCCACAGCCACGCCAGATCCAAGCCGAATATGCAACCTACAACCACAGCTCATGGCAACGCCGGATCCTTAACCCACTGAGCGAGGATGCTAGTTGGGTTCATTATTGCTGAGCCACAACGGGAACTCCTGCCCTGGCATTTCTAATCAGTTTTGGAAGCTAACTGCTTTTGCAAAAGAGCCTCTTAAGAACAGGCAGGGAGGAAGGTGGAGGGAGAGGTGAAGAAAAGGAAAAGACCTGCACGTCCCCTGACCTACAGCACGTGGCCCCAGCCACGAGCCTTCCCGGGAGCACATGATTGAGCAATGTGCAAAACAGCCTGTGGAGAGAGGGCATCTGGATTTGTAATCTTTCCTTATCTAATGCTTTTTCCAACTTGTCTACCGACACAGACAGGAAACAAAGCCTCTCGATTTAAGAGGCTCTGAAATCCTGGGAGGTTTGGTTGGAGCTCTGTTTTCTAGGTTTAAAAAAAGATCTATTCACTTGAAACCAACAGTATTTCACATTTTATTATTTGCTCCCGCTTCCCTCTTTTTTTTTTTTTTTTTCGCTTTTGCTTTTCAGGGCCGAACCCAAGGCATATGGAGGTTCCCAGGCTAGGGGTCAAATCAGAGCTGCAGCTGCCAGCCTACACCACAGCCACAGCAATGTGGGATCCAGGCCTCATCTGCAACCTACAACACAGCTTGAGGCAACGCTGGATTCTTAACCCACTGAGTGGGGCCAGGGATGGAACCCACAGCCTCATGGACACTAGTCAGGTTCATAAGCCACTGAGCCACAATGGGAACTCCCCTGCTTCCCTTTTTAAGGTTTTCGAGAAATGACCCAAGACCCATTTTCCTGTGGAAAAATCTGTTTCACAGTGAGGTGTCCGGAGCCCCATGGAGGGTCCGTCACTGGACACACAGCTGCAAATCTCAGGCTCCAGTGGGACCAGAACACCTGCCTTCCACTCTGGGGTCTAAAACTGAGACCACAGAAAAGGGGAGAACCGGGACCAAGGCTGGTGGTGAATCAGTGCTAAGAAAGTCTGCGAAGCACTTTTACAGAAATCATCTGATTTTCCCCCTTACAGAACGTTTAAAACTGTCTCGTAAATGATGAGTGCGTGCCATGCCATTCTGATGGAGAAACCGCCACCACTCTGGACTAGAGGCTGTCACAGCTGGAAGGGACTGAATTCAACTCACTCATCTCAAAGAAAGTGGACTTGCTCTGGGCTCTGGCTGCTGGCCAAGGTAGCTCGGGGGCCAAACCTTCGAACTCTCCCTGGGTGGAAAGAAGGAGCAGTTTTTCCCTCTTCTAGAAGGAATTCATGAACTGTCCAGGGGTCCCCCGAGGATGCTCCCCAAACAGATGTAGAAGGAGTCCACAGAAGCACAGTTAGCTCATCGAGTGAAATTCCATCACCCTGGCCCCAGTGTTTAGTGACTCACGCTCCTGGCATCCCAGAGTGGGATGAACTTGGTCTAGACTCATGTAGGTTTTTTTTTTTTGGTCTTTTTGCCTTTTTCTAGGGCTGCTTCCCGAGGCATATGGAGGTTCCCAGGCTAGGCCTACGCCAGAGCCACAGCAATGCAGGATCCACAGCTCATGGCAATGCCGGATCCTTAACACATTGAGCAAGGCCGGGGATCGAACCCACAACCTCATGGTTCCTAGTCGGATTCTTTAATCACGGTGCCACAACGGGAACTCCATAGACTGATGGAGTTTTCTTCCAGTCTCTGCTTGGGGAATTCCAGTGTGCTCCAGAAAAGGCACAAGCCTGTGAGGACCACCTTTAATGGTCTGTGACCTGTCCCCCAACTCCAGGAGTCAATGAGGGTGGATGTTCTATTACAGCCTGGCCACACCCTTGCAAAGTAGCTGGGGGAGAAGAAATGGGGTGTCTTCATCCATATGCATTAGCCTAATCATTTAAATTCAGAGAAGGCACAGCTTGACACTTTGCTCTTGGCCATTTGTAAAAATCTTATTCGTATTTTCCTTTTTTCCCCCTTGTTTTTATTTTTTAAATGATTTTAATTTTTCCCATTATAGGTGGTTTACACCATTTTTTAATTTATAGGGGAATGGGGGCTTTCTCACTTTGATGTGAAAAAGTGAGGGTGAAAAGTCTGCCTTCAAGGCCAAATTCATGACAGGCCAGAGAAGAGGCAGTCAAAATCCAAGCATACACACTAGCTGGCTTTCCTTCTGTGTGTGTGTGTGTGTGCGTGTGTGTGTGTAACATGAATGACCTTAGTTCATATAACGATGGACACTGCCACATCCAGCCAGTGCGCAGCCCCTGCATGGGCTGGCTGCGTGCATTTTCATAGATGCATAGAGGCGAGAGATCTTAGAACTTGCTAATCTCCTCATCCTGCTTCCTTCCCATGTAGGAATCTGGCTTCCATATTCCTGGAAGGAGGTCATCCAGCTCCTGCTTGAACTCCTGCAGTGACAGGGAGCTCATCACTAGCAGGGGAGCCCGGTCCCCAATTTATAGAGTTTTGCACTGTGTTGAAACATGTAGCCTCATCACTCAACCTTTACAGAGTTTTCACACTGAGATGAAATCTGCATCCTATTCCCTCCTCAACCATCTTAGTTCTGGGAGTTAGAGTAAGTCAGAAGCACTCTTGTCCATGGAAGCATTTCAGTGTCTGAAGAGACTCAACATATCTCCTCATGCCCCTTCCCATATCACCTTTCCTGACACAA
This sequence comes from Phacochoerus africanus, assembly GCF_016906955.1. Taxonomy (NCBI): domain Eukaryota; kingdom Metazoa; phylum Chordata; class Mammalia; order Artiodactyla; family Suidae; genus Phacochoerus; species Phacochoerus africanus. The sequence goes on from NC_062558.1 coordinate 7,641,092, forward strand.
TATCTTTATTTCCTCTTATGATGTAGTTTCCAGACCTGCCTCTACCCGGTTGTCCCTCCTCTGGGTGACCTAGTTAAGATGGCCCCAGAATGGAACTCTGTTCTTGGTCGAAAAAGCAAAGAGTTTAGGGAAATAAGGTTTCCCCAGGATATCAGTTTATACTCACTTTTCTAGCAGCCATACCATACCTTTGGCTTATACTGAGCTTTGAATCACACAGCCCCCTGCAGGGATCTTTTTGATAGAATCAACGCTTTCAGTCATGTTCTCCGGGTTTCACTCTGCACCTGTTTTTGTTTTTGTTTTTTTCCCCCTCATGAACCTTGATATAGAAATGTATCCTCGGAGCTCCCATCGTGGCTCAGTGGTTAATGAATCTGACTAGGAACCATGAGGTTGCGGGTTTGATCCCTGGCCTTGCTCAGTGGGTTAAGGATCTGGTGTTGCTGTGAGCTGTGGTGCAGGTTGCAGACACGGCTCGGATCCCGCGCGTTGCTGTGGCTGTAGAGTAGGCCGGTGGTTACAGCTCCGATTTGACCCCTAGCCTGGGAACCTCCATATGCCAAGGGAGCGGCCCAAGAAAATGGCAAAAAGACAGAAAAAAAAGAAAGAAAGAAAGAATTGTATCCTCATTTCTTTTTTTTTTCTTTTTTTGGGGGGGTGGGGGGAAGAGCACACAGAGAAGTAGTTTATTTAAGTCAGAAGCAAAGAAGTTATACACATCCTAAAGAGGAGTGTAGGTGTGGGTGTTCCCCTGAGTGAGGAGTGCGCCTGAGGGGTGATTTAAATCACTTATACAGGACAGTTCTTCCAGGCCTTTGTTTACCTTTAGCCAATCATCTCATTCTAATTCTCACACCTGACTGGACAGAGGACCCTCCCTGACATGCATGCGTTTCTTTTGGCAAAGATGGATTCCAGAGCAAAGGCTGCCGGGAACGGATCAGGACTTATGATGCCCTGGCACCATATCTTCATTTCTAATATGTTCCACTGTGGGTCTATTATTTCATCCTCGTGTGGTTTTTCTGAATCTCACTCCGTAATGTTATATTTCAGCAATCCCTCCTAGTTTTGTATCTCCTATAAATGTGGTCGGTATATATTTTAATCCCCATGCAAACTTCTGATACATGGGGGAGAGGCAGAAGCAGAGCCCTGAGGCCATCACCGGTAGAGACCATCCACCATGCTAATTAACGAGCAGTTCTCCTGGGTATCATTAGTCATGACTCCGCCCAACTGCACAGCCACCAAACCAACATCTCTTCCTCTGGTCCACACACATTTAACTGGGGACATTTCTCCAGCCAAGAGGAGTGAGTCCATGACTTCAGTTTCTGACACAGCTATCCTATGAGGTATTTCGGAGAAACTTTCTCACATCCCACAAATATCCCCTGTAGGTGGTCTGGGCGGCTCCCTACCCATCAGGCCAGTCCTGCCCGTAAACATGAGCTTTAGCCACCAAGTCCTGGATGGAAGAATCTTCAGGTAACTCTCCAAGGTTCTCATCAGACACCCTGAGATCTAGGCCCCGTTTGTGACCTACTTTCAGCAGGAATCCAAGAGAAGAGGTGACAGGGGACTGCTCTCAACTGAAAATGTCTGTGGTGTTTGTGGCTAGACAAGAGACCTTCCAGTCTGGTCCATGGGAACCCAGTCTGAGGATGACAGCAAGAGGGAGGCTTCGAGGGAAATGTGAAGCTTAGAGGTTATAGAGGTCATCCAGCCCTTTGAACCAGACGTCCCCCAGCCAGTCCCCTCTGGGTTACTGTAAACTCATTTAGGATCTAGGCTCCTGGGCTCGGAATGAGCTTCCCCCAAGGCAGGTGTCTTGTCTTCTCAGGTTAGAAGGCTAGGGCTAGGGTCCTGTTGGCTTTCCCCAGGGGTACCCCGGCCCATGATGTGAGTACAGCAGGCCCCCAACAAATATCCAGATTAAAGGGAGATACTAAGCTTTCCTATCAAGGACTCTCCACCCTTCCAGAAGAAGGACGTTCTCCCCAACACATGGTTTCTCATCATTTCTCGGCCTATTCCTCCTAATGAAGATTCCAATTTTTCTCTATAACCCATCTTATTTCCCCCTTAAGTGCTAAGTATTAGAACTAGCCCCTAGAGGTGTTCTAATAAACACTTCTCTGTTGAAGGGCCCTTCAAAGAGTCCTTTCCCAGAAGCATTCTTTTTTCTAGTGGCAAATGAGTCTTATTTTCCCAATCCAACACCCACCGACACTGTGGCCCACTCCCTCTTGAGTCAATATATCAGTGACTTTTTTATGCCCAGAAGCCTGGATCTTTGCTTGACAATCCAAGTGGATCATCCTGAGGTTGTAGGCTGAATGGGAGCCCATTAAAGATGTCACTCAGAAGTTCACTGTCCTATTAGGCAGGGTAATGGTATGAAGGAATGATTTGCTTCTATGCATTTCTTTTTTTTTTTCCCTCAAGATTCCTCACTATTTTTTAAAAAATTATTAAGACATAGCTGATTTACAATGCTGTACCAATTCTCTGCATTTCTTTCTCTCTCTCTTGTTTTTTTTTGTTTTTGTTTTTTCAGGGCTGCACATGCAGCATATGGAAGTTTCCAGGCTAGGGATGGAATTGGAGCTGCAGCAGCTGGCCACAACCACAGCTACAGCAGCACAGGATGTGAGCCGCATCTATAACCTACAGCACAGCTCATGGCAATGCTGGATCTTTAACCCACTGAGCAAGGCCAGGGATCAAACCCTCGTCCTCATGGATACTAGTCAGGTTCGTTACTGCTGGGCCACGACGGTAACTCCTATCCTAGGATATTCTTCACCGAAGTGGATAATGATCTTTGGATTTCATTCTTGGGAAGAAGAAAATTTGAGAGTTGAAGATACTGTTCCCATCAGGTACTGAGCATTATTTTTATTGGGTGTGATGGGGAATGAGATGTAGCCCTTGACCTCTCGGACCATCTAATCTCGGAAAGATGAGATACATATAAGTGGATACTAATTATTTTGTATGAGGTTATAAAGAGTGGAGATGGACTGTGTGAAAGTGGATTGGACAAACCCACCCTTCAAATCATGGAGTTCCTATTGTGGTGCAGCAGAAACAAAACCGCCTAGGAACCATGACATTGTGGGTTCGATCCCTGGCCTCGCTCAGGGGGTTAAGGATCCGGCATTGCTGTGAGCTGTGCTGTGGTGTAGGTCGCAGACACAACGCAGATCTCCTGTTGCTGTGGCTGTGGCTGTGGCCAGCAGCTATAGCTCCAATTGGACCCCTAGCCTGAAAACCTCCATATGCCGTGGATGCGGCCCTAAAAAAGCAAAAAAAAAAAAAAAAAAAAAAAAAAAACAAAAAAACCCCCAAAAACTTCATGGTAAAGCATAGTTGTCCCAAGTAACTGGGACGTGAGATAAAGTACATCACCTCTGTAACCATCTCTTCTAGTTATCTGAAATAAAATAGCAGTGTTTGGGGAGCGTCAGCCAGAAGCGGTCCCAGGCTGCCAGTGGAGAGAAGGCTGGGAATCCTCTTCCACGCTATCATGCGGGCTGGGACAAGTTCCCAGTGTATTCCGTGTACTCGAGGAGCACAGGAGAAGGAGTGGGACGGCATGAGTCATGGGAGGAAAATGTAAAGACCACAGTCTGGGGAGGACTTCCTCTGAAGCCCAAATAGGGTAATTTCAAGAGTCACTTTTCTTCCGAGCTAGTCCTGAGGTCAGCTGGAGGTTAAGCCTAGTTAAAGCTCCTTGGCTTGGATTCCTGGCGGAGCTCACAGCCCCTTGGGGTGGCACCCCACACGGTCCTTGAGGAAGGAGTCTTGGCTGCCTCCTCCCCCTGCCCAGTGCCCCGCACACGTTGCACACAGCAGGAGGGCAGGGAATGTTCGCTAATTTGGTTGTGTGGCTGCAGAACTTGTTGAAAAGATAAATCTGAAATTTAGCTATAAATACAGAAGAGTCCCAAGCCCCTTTGCTATTCCCAAACGCTGACTTGGGTTAGCCTGGCAACCTCAGAATCATCTATGAGTGCTTACAAAAACAACCTGGTCCCACAGCGGGAGACTTTTAGCCTCACCGGGGTGAGGCCCCAGTCCATTTGAGTGTAATTCTGATCCCCAGCTAGATTTGGGGACAACAGTCCTGTGGCAGTCTGCCTCCAAGGTGCCCTCTAACTTCCTTCTGTAGCCACAGCCTTGATAACGTCCTCCCACACCATATACGGTTGGTCTGAGTGACCAAGAGAACACAGCAGAAACAACGGTGCGTCACTTCCGAGATGAGGTTAAGAAAGATGCGGCTTCCATCTTTGGCTCCCTCTCTCTCCTTCTCTTTTGAGTCACTCACTCTAGAGAAAGACACCCGCCATGTCATAAGGGCACTCACGCAGCCTACAGGCAGGTGACGTGCAAGGCTCAGAGGGCTCCAGCTGACAGCCAGAGGGAAACTAAAGCCTGCCAACAATCAACTTGCCAACCTGGGGGCAACTTGGGGGAGGAGTCCCCAGCTGACCCCGTGGCTGCAACCTCAGCTGGGTAACTGCTCCAGAATTCCTGACCGGATGTTGGTTGTCTGAAGTTGCAAAATATGACTGGGGGAGGGATCGTTTGTTACACTGCCGTTGATAGCTGATACATTTTCCTGGTCCAAAGGGCAAGCCCCTGAACATAGTACACCAGGCCTTTCACAGCCATCTCTTCTAGTTTCATTTCACACTATTTTCAGATTCACAGTTTACAGTCTTGAGTGGTACGACCTGCTTCTCCCCAGCTCACATCTCTGGGCCTCTGTCCAAGCCTCTGGGTCTTTGTCCAAGCCATTCTCTGTGTCTGGAATGCCCTTTCCCCACCGATGCATCCCCTTCTCCAGAAATCCTTCCTTAGTAACCCCGGCACCAAGGTGTAGGTCCCTCCCCTCCAAGTGATCATAGGCGAGAACTGAATTACATGGAAGAAGGAAAATATTCACATGAAGGAGTCACCAAGAGCACATGACTTGCCTCTATGTTGTTGATCAGCGAATTGTCAAACTTGAACCCAGGAATCCTCTTGTCACTGCACACCACACCCACATCTTCTGTGTGCTTGCAGTCGGTGACACCCCAGCCATTGGAGGAGCAGGCTGCGAGGGTCGCCTCTTGGCCGGTACAGTAGACATTGTCCAACCAGATGGGGCCTGAGGGAAGCAGAGAAGGGAGAAGCCAAGCACTACGTCAGAGTAGGTTTGAGTCTTCAGGGGCACCCAGGGCGTATGCACACAGAGAGAATTCTTCTCTAATTTTGGCAGCTCTGTGTGGTCATGAATTGGTTTTCAGTGTGTTGAGACATGGCATGAAGTTCTAGGCCATCTGAATTCCTTTGCCAGAGGGATGTTATGTGGAGATGTGATAGACTGAACATGATTAAGGTAGAAATCAGGTTTACGCCCAGTCACGTGGTATAATAGAAAGAACAGGGAATTTGGGTAAGAAATTGTTTGATACTAATTCTGGCTCGGCCACTGAGCTGTCTGACCCTGGTTAAAGCTCTCTTTTCTCAGCAGTAAAGTGGGGATTAATAATGACACTTAAGGAGTTCACATAGTGGCTCAGTGGTAATGAATCTGATTAGGATCCATGAGGATGCAGGTTCGATCCTTGGCCTCGCTCAGTGGGTTAAGGATCCAGCGTTGCCGTGAGCTGTGGTGTTGGTCGCAAATGTGGCTCAGATGCCGTGTTGCTGTGGCTGTGGCGTAGGCCAGCAGCTGTAGCTCCGATTTGACCCCTAGCCTGGGAACTTCCATAGGCCGAAGTGTGACCCTAAAAAGCAACAAATAAATAAATAAAGTACGTAATTAATGAAACTTGAATGGCAGGGGTGTGTGCAGATTAGAGATAATATATGACAAATGCTAGTTTTATTGCTGAAAAAATGATGATGATGATGACATAGTGATGATTTTAGTTATATTGACTATGGCACAAGCTCAGAGGGGGCGACTCATCGTGCAAGGCCAGCTCCCTGAGCCCAGAACCCTGCTCCATTCAGAGCTCTTCCCACTTCCTGATGTTTCCCACCCACTGGTCCAGAATTGGCCCAGCTAGACTAACTCATAGCGCCGCCTCCCCAAGTTTCAGAAGTCAGGTGAAGGCAGGGCTGGTTTGCAGCCAGACAATCTGCCTGGGAAGCCCTGTGGAGTTCTGGTCATCTCCTCTGCATTTACTTGAATTGCAGTAAGTAGGGAATTTTACATGCAAAGTACTAGAGGATTCAATCTCACATCCATTAGGGTGGCTACTACCAAAAAAACCCACAATAGCAGCAGAAAATAACAAATATTGGCCAGGGTGTGGACAAACTGGTACCCTTGTGCACTGCTGGCTGGAATGTAAAACTGAAACTGCAGAATGCCTATCAGGGCTCTGTGAAGCTCAGATTCTTTATGTCTCGGCGTAGAAAGAATGCAATGAGAGGCAAAGTGATAGCTAAGAGGTGAATTTAATAGTATAGGACTTTTAGGAGTTCCCATTGTGGTGCCGTGGGTTAAGAATCCAACTGCAGGGGCTCCAGCATGGGTTCGATCCCTGGCCTGATGCAGTGGGTTAAAGGATCTGATGTTGCAACTGTGGCATCAATTCAGTCCCTGGCCTGGGAACTTCCATATGCTGCAGGTGGGGCCATAAAAGAAAAATTAAAAAAATGTATATCCTAGGACGTTTGTGAGAGATACAGGTGGGCAGGCAAGGAAGCGCTGCCCTGAGAGCTGGGTGGGCTATGTTAGTATAATTGAAGGAAAAGTGGGAAGGGGGAGAAGGCCACCTTCTTCCTCATTCTTGAGTAGATGTCAAGCCTCCAGCAGCAGCTCCTCCTCTACGTTGGGCAAGGGAGTTTTTGGTCCCTAGAGAGCCTAACCAGGACTAGCATGGAGCTATGTAAATTAGCAAAGAGGGTAGTAACATACGCTAAAATATGGTAAATCATCTCAGGTTTCAGTATAACTCCGAGGATCTTCTACTTTGGAATGTCACCTACAGAGAAGCTTGCCCTAGAGATCGTTAACTCACTGACTTCAATGGCAGGATGCAGGTGTCATTTTTCTACCAGTGTTTTATTGTCCTGAGGCATAGCTCGTGCCTCTATCACATGGTTTTGTTGCTAAGCAAGTCAGCTTCCGTTGTTACACAAGCCTGCTTTCTTGAGTGATGATCCCTCAGTGGGCTTTTGCAAACTATTTGATTATTATCTTAGTCTACCCCTATCAAAATGGTACAGCCCCTATAGAACACAGCAAGGTGGGTCCCCCCAAAAATTAAAAATAGAATTACCATATGAGGAGTTCCCGTCGTGGCTCAGTGGAAACGAATCTGTCTAGCATCCACGAGGACGCAGGTTCAATCCCTGGCCTCACTCATTGGGTTAAGGATCCGGCGTTGCTGTGAGCTGTGGTGTATGTAGGTCGCAGACATGGCTCGGATCCTGTGTCGCTGTGGCTGTGATGTAGGCTGGTGGCTACAGCTCTGATTCGACCCCTAGCCTGGGAACCTCCATATGCCCTGAGTGCAGCCCTAAAAGACAAAAGACAAAAAAAAAATTACCATATAATCCAGCAATTCCCCCCACTGGGTGTGTACCCAAAAGAACTGAAAGGAGGGTCTCAAGGAGGTATTTGTACATCCATGTGCATTACAGCATCATGCACAATAGCCAGAATGTGGCAGCAACCTAAGGTGTCCATTGACAAACTGGGGTCTATACAAAGACGGGAACGTTCTTCAGCCTTAAAAAGGAACACATGCTGCAACACAGATGAACTCAGTTCATCGTGTTGAAGTGAAATCAATCAATCACAAAAAGGCAAACACCCTGTGATTCTACACCTATAATAAGGAACTGAGAGGAGTCAAAATCATGGAGACAGAGAGTAGGATGGTGTTTACCAGGGGCTGGTGATTTAACGTGTGTAGTTTTAGTTTTGCAAGACGAAAAGAGTTCTGGAGACGAGTTGCACAACAGTGTGGACGTACTTAACGTTACTGAACTAGACACTGAGGCATGGTTACGATGGCACATGTCATGTGCATTTTACCACAATTAAAAATTTGAAAAGACTCTGAAGAGCTAGAGGGTTTTCAAATAGTGATTGATTTTCAGAAGCATCACTACAAAACAAAAAGTAATAAAGTCAAAACTCTTCTTTTCCTGACTCCATGCAGACTCGATGGTATAATGGAGTCAGACAACCTGGATTCAGGTTTTCTCTGCCTTCGACTCGGGCACCAGGTAACCGCCTCGGCTACTTCACCACGCCCATTTCTCACGTGAACACAATGACAGCCACAAACTGGTTGCCATGGAGATTCAGTGAAATAATGTATTGCCTAGTATGCGGTCATCCTCCCTTTCTCCTTCCAACAAGTCAGGAAAACAATGAATTCTGTCGTTCCCACGATGCAAGAAAAAACACTCCCATTGTAGAGATGAGAAAACCAAGGAGAATATGCGGCTCTTCAGGGTTGGGGTGGGGGATGCCCAGGGCCTGGCTTTGGACTTCAGGGCCCCGCTGGACCATGTCTGCTGTGACGGACAGCTGCTCAGGGCTCAAAGGAGAGTATCTTAGTCAGACGCACTGAAGGGAACAAAGGGCTTATTGAAAACATCTGGGCTGAGGTTGTCCAACTGGTTTCTCAATTTGGCCCCAGTTCCAAGCCTTCAAGCTCCACTGAAACATATGCTTGCTAATCGATTGCTGTTTCAACAACAAACCAATGTTTGTCTTGCTAAGTACTAGCAACGGAAAAGACCCTCCACATTTGAAGCGGGGCCTCTTCTTTGGAACATTCTGTTGCAAAGCTGCTGAACGGACAGAGATGGTTGAAAAGAAGCAGAGCCCTTATTCCATCTACAGTGATAGAAACCGCCCTGGTGAAGGGGATGCGAAACAGGACCACATACAGCTAAAAGCACCAGGAAGAGATGCCAAACACATGCCCTAGGGCCGCTGTACTTTCTGATAAGGAACATTTGAAATTAGCACCCTGGGGTGCTGATGGGAACTATTGCCCCCAAAGAGTTGGGGTCTTAAGAAGCTTTAATTCACCCCCAATAATTCTACCCTCTATGCATTCCCACCAGTTATTTTATTTATTTATTTATTTATTTTATTATTTATTTATTTTTTTTTGTCTTTTTGCCATTTCTTGGGCCGCTCCCATGGCACATGGAGGTTCCCAGGCTAGGGGTCTAATTGGAGCTGTAGCTGCCAGCCTACGCCAGAGCCACAGCAACGCGGATCCGAGCCACGTCTGCGAGCTACACCACAGCTCACGGCAACGCCGGAACCTTAACCCACTGAGCAAGGCCAGGGATCGAACCCGCAACCGCATGGTTCTTAGTCGGATTCGTTAACCACTGCGCCACGACGGGAACTCCCAGTTATTTTTTTTAGATAGTGGAAATGTAAATCTGTAAATTTCTACTTAGCCCATGATGGCATCACCAAGACATCATCACCATACATGGTAAACTGACTTGGCTTGTTTTTTTTTTTTTCCCCCAAATGCTTAATGCCTATCAACTAACTAGACTCTTCTGATCCCAAAGCAACCAGCTTCCAGTTCTGCTGCTGGAATGCAGGGCGGTCCTGGGCACAGTTCAGTACATGGCATCTCAGAGCTGCTAGGAAAGTGGCGCCTGGGACCCAGGTGTGACTCCAGTTTTGGACAAAAGATGCCAGTCGATCAGAACCCCAATTTCATTGCACTCTTTCCACTCATTTACCCTAAGAACTGCTTCTCCTGATGAAAGGAGAAGAGATGAACAAACAAGTTAACAGGCCATCTGAGGATTGAGATCATAAGTAAAATTCCATGTGAATGCCAGTGTTTCCCTGAGCTGTCACAGCAATGGATGACTCAAGTTGGAAGCTTTAGGATCCCACTGGCTTTGTCACTCTGATCTGAAGGATGAGGGGGTAAGGGGAGTCACATCTAACCTCAGATCTGAAGATAGGCCAAGGAGAGCAACCATCTGAGGTTGGTGGGCCAAGGAGAGAGGATGAGAAGTGGGGCAGCTGTCCCCTCTGGAACCCTCTAAAAGGTCCCTCAATTTCCTTGAGCTCAGAGATGCTTTGGGAGAAGAGATCGGTTGACAGGCTAGGCTGGAAAACCCAGGAGGTGCATGGCTGCTCTCCGTGGTTCCGTTACTGCAGACTGAACTTCAGAGGAGTGGGAACTGGTGGCACTCCTGGAGGGGTGGCCTCTTATGGGTTCAGCTGCCATGTTTCCAATTCATCCACAGAGTTGACTCGAAGCTTAAGCCCCACAGCAGCACACCCCAGGGCACTGGTCACTGTGCGAAATGCTAATTACTGATTGTTTTAAATTTTCTTCCAAATGAAACTGTATCAGTCCACTAATTATTTATTTATTTATTTATTTATTTATTTATTTATTTATTTAGGGCTGCACCCATAGCATATGGAAGTTCTCTGGCTGGGGTGGAATCGGAGTGATAGCTGCCAGCCTACATCACAGTCAGAGCAACGTGGGATCCGAGCCGTGTCTGTGACCTACACCACAGCTCACAGCAACGCTGGATCCTTAACCCACTGAGTGAGGCCAGGGATCAAACCCACGACCTCATGGATCCTGGTAGGGTTCATTTTCGCTGAGCCACAATGGGAGCTCCAGGTCAGTCCATTCATATTTATTGACTGCCCACAATGTACCCAGTGTTAAAAATCCCAAAATGATGCTGACATTCAAATACATTTATATTTAAAGGGTCACTCATGGCAAACCAAGTACCACTTTACGTAGACAGCATAATCCTTAATGTCCTGGAGACAGGAGAGCATGCTTCTCACTTTCTCTTTGACACTTATCCTTTCCTAAGTCTCGATGGTCTTAATATCCAGAGATGACCCTCCGGTACTCTTAGTCATTACACCTCCTCTCTCCAGTGACTCTCTCCACCCTACATCCGCTAGCATCCCATGGTCATAGCTTAGACCTTGACAGCACAAGTAAACACACCCTCCATTGCCATTTCAACACTTCTGCTGTCCATCCACACCACACCTCGTCTTTCTAGGAAGATGCAACCTCAGTCCACAGGCCGTTGATCCCAACAGCTTTCTCCAGTTCTTCAACCGCTCCACGGAGCATCCTCCTACTTTCCTAGCTTGGGCTCCCTGATTTGAATCGCTCTCTTGAATATTCCCCTTATCCCTGTGAACTTTTCTCCCAGCATCATCCTTGGATGGCAAAGCCTGAGCCACATTAATGCGCCTCTCCAGCCACCAGTAAATTTCAAGTTTGTGTAGAAATAAAAAAGTTGTCACTGGAGTTCCCGTCGTGGTGCGGTGGTTAACGAATCCAAGAACTATGAAGTTGCGGGTTTGATCCCTGGCCTTCCTCAGTAGGTTAAGGATTCAGCGTTGCTGTGAGCTGTGGTGTAGGTCGCAGACACGGCTCGGATCCCGAGTTGCTGTGGCTGTGGCGTAGGCCAGAAGCTACAGCTCCCATTAGACCCCTAGCCTGGGAACCTCCATATGCCGTGGGAGCGGCTCAAGAAAAGGCAAAAACACAAAAAATAAATAAACAAATAAATAAAAATAAAGTTGTCGCTGGAAAAACCACACAGTCATTGGAAAGTACTGAAATAATGAAATAATTATGCTGAGAGAGCCTGGAATAGAAAACATAAATCTGACGTTCCCCCTGGATCACTCAGCTAGCAGAATAAGTGGAGACGTGAAAGGATGAAGGAGTGTCTGGAGTTTTTGTAAAGAAGACAAGAAATGGGTTTTAAAAGCCTAGCACGTGCTAACTGGTCTTTGCCGGTTTTACTCCCATCACGGTCAGGAAGCCAGAGTCAGCTTCAGAGAACATTTTCCTGAGTCTCTTCATCCAGTTATTCCAAAAGGACATATTCAATTGTACGGAGGGGAGATACGTATAAGATGGGACTGGCTTTTGTCTATAATTTTTAAAATAACAGAAAGCAAGGGTTGGGAGGGGCCATAACAACAATCTATTTCAGTGACTCCCAAACCTTCCTTGGGAGGCTTCTGAAAGTCCTGGACTCCAACCCAGAGCTTAATCCTGAATATCATGGGGTTAAGGGGCAATCCCCGGGGATTCTTATGCCATCAACGTGGCACTAATCCATTTGTCCAGGACAAGATTTGGGGCCCCTCTGCTTTAGTCCAGCAGCCAGGCCCACACTGATAACCTGTACAGCAGCTCAGCCAGGTGGGGGAGCTGTCTTTGCTTTACCAACTCTGAGAGGGGGGCTCTTAACCCCTGAATTTTTTTTTTTTTCTTTTTAAGGCTGCACCTGTGGCATATGGAAGTGCCCAGGCTTGGGGTCGAATCAGAGCTGCAGCTGCCGGCCTACACCACAGCCACAGCAACTCAGGATCTGAGCCGCATCTGTGAGCTACACTGCAGCTTGTGGCAATGCTGGATCTCTAACCCACTGAGCAAGGAAGGCCAGGGATCAAACTGCACCCTCATGGATATTAGTTGGGTTCTTAACCCACTGAGCCACAGTGGAAACTCCTTGAATTTTATTTTTAAATAATGCTTTTGACCCTTATCTGCCTCCCCGCTTGGGCCCACACATGATGACAGTTTCAAGAGTTCTTAGAGAACCTAACTTCCAGATTCAGAAACTGAGGCCAAAGAGATGCGTGTCTTCGCATAAAGTTTATAGTTAGTTAGGTTGGCACAGGACTGAGCCCAAGGTTCTGGGGCCCAATACCTGCCCTCCCTCAAAATCCCCTCCCCCCATTTTTTTCAATGTATTGATGGAGGTTAACAATGGAGGAAAGAAAAGGCCAAAGTAAGAAAGCCTAAGCAACACTGTTCCTGTTCTGGCCATGCCCAGAGCTGCATCTTGGTATTAAAAGGGTGAACTCTACAGGAGCAGGAGGGTGGGAGAGTCAGGGAACGCTAACCTAGGGGCAGCCTTTGTGACAAGAAGCAAAAGGTACTCCCTCCAGGGCAGTTGGAAGAAAAGTCGTCTCCCCTGGCTGACAGCAGCCCCAGGCAGTCACGTGGCTTGAGAGATGACCACAGACTGACTTCAGCCACTACCTAGGGTCACTAAGCAGCCTGATCTGCCCAGGATGAGGCATTTCCAGGCGGCCAGACCTGGTCTGCTGAAACTAGGAAAGTTCTGGGCAAAGCAGGACCAGTGGTCGCTGTACCTCTCCCCCGCCTCCCTCCGCTCCCACCTCCCAGCAAAGGCACGGAGGCTGCCCAGATGGAGTGTTATCAGGAAACTGTACTTGACAGTAACTGCAGCTTCGTCGACCAGGCTACCCGCCTGGAAGCATGTTCCCGGGCTCTCCCAGTAACACTAGTGCTCAGTCCCCAAGCACAGAGCATTTACCTTCCCCCTTGCCATAGGAGGAGCTGGCAGTCCAGGACTTGGCCTCCACGTATCCCAGCTCCCGGCAGACAACGTGGGCAGCATGGATGGAGAAGTCGTCGTCGCACACGGTGCCCCACTGGCCATTGTAGTACACCTCCAGCCGGCCCTCGCTGTGCTTCCTCTTCTGGCCCGCCAGGCGCAGCTGGATCTTGACCACGTCGGACGGCGCCTGAGGCTGGTGGTACTCGGGGGCGGGCTGCTGGAAGTACTCTGGGTAGTGGGGCCAGCTCTCGTACTGCGCCAAGCTCAGGGCGGGCAGCAGGGCAAGCACAGCCAGACAGCTGCAGAGGCAGGAGCCTGCACGCCTCTCCATCCCTGTCCTCAGGCTGGAGGACCTGACGGACGGGGGCGCTTGGTGCCCAGGACCAACCGACCGCTGTTTCCTGGAAGAGAGGAGGAATTTGGGTTAGAGACATCAATGAAACCTCCAGTGATTTCACGCTCCCTTGCTTAGTATTGAAAACTCATCACAGTCGAGTCCATTCTCTCTCCGCCCACCTTGCACTTCAGCCAGACAGGTCTGAGAAGTCCCACCTCTTAGCCCACAACCTTCCCAGATCGCTGAAATGCTTGTTGCCAGGAAGATTCTTGGCAGGAAACAGCACATTCAGACTTCATTTGAGGACAGTGTTTAAAAAGACCATCTCCAGGAGTTCCCTGGTGGTGTGGTGGGTTAAGGATCCCCTGTTGTCACTGCTATGGCTCTGGTAGCTGCTTGCCGGCAGAGTCAGGGAAAGGAACAAAGGACAGTGTGATACCCAAGCTGGCCAGACGGGGAGACTGTTATCATCCCCAGGCTGAGGATTCCCCTGGGAGGGAGCAGCTGAGCAGAGGGGGCTCTGTTTGGAGCTGTGGCTTCCGTGATGGGTCTCAGAGCCAAACCACAGCAGAAGGGGCAGGGGGAACAAATGCCTGAGCTCGCTCTCCTCCTGGCTTCTAATCTCCCGGTGTTTCCTACAGGCAAACCCAAGCTGAAGCCAAGCCCATCTCTTGGTGGATCCTCTAGGGCTTGGCCTCCTGGGCACAGAGAGTGGGCAGAGGGAGGGCAGCAGGCTGCAGGGCAGGCAGAGGATCTCCAGCACGCTTCCCCCTTCTCTGCAACCCTCTGCAGCTCAGAGCAGCCCCAGAGTCTTCCTGCCAAGGAGGCTTTGTTGTCTAGATTTTCTCCTCACCCCTTTCAGACACCTTCAAATCCCCAAGGAGCCTACAAACCGCTTGAGGGTAGAACTTGGGTCTCAGCTTTCTTTGGCTCCTCCAGAGTACACATGAGAGGTTCAAGGACATGTTTATGGAACGAAAAGGTGATTTGGTTCTAGAGGTCAGCGTGTACACTGAAGGGGTCTCAGGTACTCCCAGGCAAGGTGGCCTTCCTCTCTTGGGATGTGAGCTGATCTGGATGGACACGGACTCTTCTGGTGCTGACAGTAACACTAGGAGGCTTCAAGTTCAGCAATGAAACTGTTCTCTCTGTGCACATCTCTCTGGCATGCCCACCCTCACCCCATATCTTATTGTGCCTTACACTCTGGGCCTCCAGTCGGGTGAGGCCGCTGAACCAGGTCAGAGGCAAAGCCCCCTAAACAGCTCTTAGACGGGGCCTGTCCTTAGCTGAACTGCAGTTTAGTCCCAAAGAACAGTCCCGAGGCGCCTTTCCCGCCCCCTCAGAGAAGCCAAGGAGGCCCAGGTGACAATTCCGTCCCTTTTCATAGTTTCTGTCCCTGAGGGCTGCTGGGGGCTGAGTCCCGCATGCCCTGGGCACAGAGGGGAGGCATAAAGTTCTCATGGCAAACAGGAGAGGGGCTGAGTGGCCCCTCATCAGGCAACAGAGGACTGGAGTAGAGGGAGGGAGAGGGGCACAGACTCCGGAGCTAGACAGTCTGGATTTGAACCCTCATTCTGATACTGACTAGCTGTGTGACCTTGGGTGAAATAGTTAACTTCTCTGTGCTGTTCAGTGTTTCCTATCTATAAATGGGGATAATAATTGTATCTAGCTCACAAAATTGTTATGAAAATTGGATGAATGGCACATAATAAGCCTAGAGGAGAATTTGATAAATACAAATTTTAAATTCTCAAAATATTTTTAAAAATTTTATTTATTTATTCATTTATTTGTCTTTTTGCCTTTTCTAGGGCTGCTCCCGGGGCATATGGAGGTTCCCAGTTTAGGGGTCCAATCGGAGCTGTAGCCGCTGGCCTACACCAGAGCCACAGCAACTCGGGATCCAAGCCGTGTCTGTGACCTACACCACAGCTCACAGCAACGCCAGATCCTTAACCCACTGAACAAGGCCAGGGATCGAACCTGCAACCTCATGGTTCCTAGTTGGATTCGTTAACCGCTGAGCCACAACGGGAACTCCTCAAAAATTTTATATTCTCACCTACGTCAGAATTTCAGGATGAGATCATATAGCAGGAAACAAAGACTTATGCTCATGTGTCTTGGTTCTTCCATAATTCAGAGAGAGGACAAGGCTGTCTTAAAGGACTGCAGATGTGTTTCACGGAAGGGGAAGTAGACTTGGGATGTGGGGCCCAGCAGGTGAAAGCTACACCTTCTGTATTAACCAGGTACAGGGGGTTAGGCTAATCCTATTGCTCAGTGCATGGTGCATCACCATCAAGGAAGGACCAGATAAGTGCCCAGAACACCTGGAAGGAGAGAGGCAGGTCCACGTCTGTCAGGATGGCCAGGCAGTGCCCGTCCCATCACGGATGCTGGGGCAGAGAGGCCAGGGCTCAGAGGGAAGTCAAAACCAAGGACTTCAGAAGGCCGTCTGGTTTACTGGAGCTCCAGCCATTTGCATCCCATGACTCACAAACCAGGCCAAAAAGTTGTGGGGTTCCTGCAGTTGCCCCCTTCAGACCACAGCTTGACGAGCTAGTACATGGCTCTGAAGGGGCTCCTTATGCTCCTCCTCCACCCTGGCCATGCTTCATTCCCATCAGGGCACATTGGTTTCCACAGGCCCATCTGTGCCTCTAGAAACTTGAGGCAGGGGTGAAGGAGCCACGGAGGAGGATTCTTATTCTATGAGGGAGAAAATCAAGAACCAGAGGACTTTTCTATTAGACTTCACCGGAGATGCACAGTTAGTGCCAGTAAAGCCAGCCGCCAAGCTACCAAAACACCCACTCTCACGTATAAAAAAAATCCAAATTCTGCCTGGGATTTAGAAGCCTTTACAACATGGCACATACCTGCATTCCTGGCTTCAACTACGCTCCTTGGCCTCACTGCAGCCCTTCACGTGTCAGCTGTCCCATCATCGCAGCCAAGAGTGGCTTAAGTTTTCCCACCTAGATCAACGTGTTCCATCCACACCTCTCCCCTTCTCTCTAAATAATGTGTCACAATCCATCCTGTTCTTCAAGGAAAGCTTTCCAGATGCACCTAATCAGAATCAATGTTTCCTCTGATTCCCTTTAAAATAGCATTCTGGGAGTTCCCATCGTGGCGCAGTGGTTAACGAATCCAACTAGGAAACATGAGGTTGCGGGTTCGATCCCTGGCCTTGCTCAGTGGGTTAACGATCCAACGTTGCCGTGAGCTGTGGTGTAGGTTGCAGATGCGGCTCGGATCCGCGTTGCTGTGGCTCTGGCGTAGGCCGGTGGCTGCAGCTCCAATTCAACCCCTAGCCTGGGAACCTCCACATGCTGTGGGTGTGGTTCTAGAAAAGGCAAAAAGACCAAAATAAATAAATAAATAGATAAATAAAATAAAATAGCATTCTGCTGTGTAGCATTGAGAACTATGTCTAGATACTTATATCGCAACACAACAATGCGAGGAAAAATTATATATACATGTATCTGTAACTTGGTCCCCATGCTGTACAGTGAAATAAATAAATAAATAAATAAAATAGATTATACATATTAAAAAAAAAGCATTCCGCTTGTGCTGTATACCATGGTCATGCCAGGCTCTCCCAGAGCCTCAGTCCCTGGGGGCAGAAGCCACCTCTTATCATTTCCACCCAGTACGGCATATTTCTGGTTACGGCAGACTAGCTTATACTAGAGAAAATTTCCCACCAAGAACAACTGGAAAAAAGTGGATAAAGTGCCAAAAACATGTATTTGAAGACCCTGAAGAGCTACCGAGGCAGCAAGGACTCAAGAAGCCAAGAATCCGGAGAGATGGGAAGTACAGCAAGGCGAGCCTGACCCTTGTGTCTGCTTTTCCCCTTAAGCCACTTGCCAATTCCAAGGCCATGGCCAACAGCTAAGCAAAGCTCCAGGCAACCTCCCAGGACTGAAGACACGGCGTCCAGAGCCTACAAAGGAGGAAGGGCCCTGTTAAACAGCCCCAGGCTTTCAGATAGGGGTCCCTGATGGATTAAACTCCAGAAGTTAGGGCAGAGTTATGGTCTACGTGTTAGAAAGGTCTAACATCCATATAATTGGAATTCCAAAAGAGGAGAGAAGGAATGTCTGGAAGAAATATTTGAAGAAACAATGGCCAAGAATTATATGAACTGGATGAAAAATATCAAGCCCAAGCAGGATAGTCTGCAAAGAAAACAACATCAGGGCACATCAAAATTAGACTGTGGAAAATCTGAGACAAAGACAGAGAGCCTATAAGCGGCCAAAGTGAAAAAGGAGCGTTACCTTCAAAGGGGCAAGAATAGGGCTAACAGCTGGGCTCTCAAAAAAAGAAGGAAACACATAAGATAACCACATGACATTTTCAAAAGGTTGAAAAAATTAAGTCGACCTAGAATTCTAGGGAGTTCCCATTGTGGCTCGTATGGTAAGGAACCCAACAAGGGACTATTATCCATGAGGATGTGTGTTCCATCCCCGGCCCTGGCTCACTGGATTAAGGATCCAGCCTGGCTGTGAGCTGTGGTATGGGTCGCAGACCCGGCTCACATCTGGCGTTGCTGTGGCTGTGGTGTAAACTGGCAGGTATGTAGCTCTGATTCAACCCCTAGCCTGGGAACTTCCATATGCCAAGGGTGCAGCCCTACAAAGACCAAAAGAAAAAAACAAAACAAAAACAAACCCTAGAATTCTATACCCTCTGGAGAGAAGGAAGGTTGTCACAAAGGTGGACAGACTTTGTCATCAGAGGATCCATGAGATGGAGACATTAAAGGGAGTTCTTCAGGCCACAGGACAAATAATCCTCACGTGGCATGAGGGGGAATGGAAGAGGCTGTTGCTGTGCTGATAGATCTACATGCAGATCAACTGCGTAAAACAATCATAATGTTTTGTGGGGTTTAAAATATGTATCATTAAAATACAGGGTGGCAACAGCACAAAAGGCAGGAGGGGGGTAAATGGAAGTGTTCCAAGGTCTTTGTGCTTCTGAGGTGGGGTAAAAGTACTCTTGTCTGGAGTTCCCTTGTGGTTCAGTGGGTTAAGGATCCGGCATGGTCACTGCTATGGCGTGATTTTGATCACTGGCCTGAGAACTTCCACATGCTGCAGGCATGGCCACAAAAAAATACTCTTTTCGATTACACATTAGCAAGTCTTAATAGTCTTAGCTGGGTGCACACTGTAGCCTTTACATAATCACCGTAAGAAGAGAACAAAAAGTAGAGTGAACAGACTAATAAAGGGGGAAAAGATGAAATTATTTTTAAAAACTCTGGTTAATCCAAAATGAGAGCAACAGAGCAGAGAAAAAGTTACATAGAATAGTTTTCATAATGTTTTTTTGGACTTTTCAGGGCCTGTACCACAGCTCAAGGCAACGCCAGATCCTTAACCCTCCGAACGAGGCTAGGGATCGAACCCAGGTCCTCGTGGATACTAGTCAGGTTCGTTAACCACTGAGCCATGACGGGAACTCCATTTTCCATAAATATTTTAAAAATAGTAGGATGGAGGATTCAAACACAAATATATCAGTAATTACTTTAGATTAAAAAATACAGTCCAATGAAAAGACAAAGATGGTTGCAGTGGATTTAACAAAGCAACACTATTTGCGTTTCCTACAGAAGACACAGAGGTTTAAGGGAAAAGGATGGAAGAAGGTTTACCATACACACGTTAATCCCCAAAAGAGTTGGTACAAAGTCAGATACAGTCAACGTTAAGACACAAAATATTACTAGAGACAAACATGGACAGTTTATGATGATGAAAAAGTCAGTCCACCAGGAAGACATTAACTCTTCTCAATTTGTATTCTTGGACTCAGTATGTATGAAATAAATATTGATAGAACTAACAGAAAAAAAAAAAAGAAAGAAAAAAACGACTAGTCTGTAGTCATAGGAGAAGATTTTACACATCTTTTGTCAGGAGAAGCAGACCAAAAATCCTTGCACTAAAGATGTGAACTAGAGGAGTACCCGCTGTGGCGCAGTGGAAATAAATCCGACTATTATCCATGCGGGTTTGATCCCTGGCCTCACTCAGGGGTTCAGGGACCCGGCATTGCTGTGAGCTGTGGTGTAAGTCGCAGGCGAGGCTTGGATCCTGCGTTGTCGTGGCCGGGGCGTAGGCTGGCAGCTGTACCTCCAATTCGACCCCTAGCCTGGGAACTTCCATGCGCCACAGGTGTGGCCCTAAAAAGCAAAAAATAAAAAAATAATAATAAAAGAAGGGAACTACATAATAAACAAACATGACCTAATTGACAAGTTTCAATCAACTGGACTCAACGAGTTTAGGAGACAGATTCGCTTCAAGTTCACTTGTAAGATTTACCCAAATGGACCCTAAGTTGGGTCATAAAGTAAGTCTCACCACATCTAATGAAATCTTACAGAATGTGTTATCTGAGTGTAGAACCATTAAGCTATACACCAATCATAAAAGAATAACTAGCAAATCCCCCAATATTTGGAAATGATGTAAAAAGGTTAAAAAGTCTTGAATTTCCATTGAGGTCACAGTATTAAATCAATTTACTCATTCAGCAAACATTCACTGAGCTCTTGGTACACCTTAGACCTCATGTGGTTAAAGCAGATGTGCCCTTGCTGTGGTTCTGATGGGTCCCTACAGGGCATTCACAGTCTAGCTTTCTGGTTTGCCAACAGGAGATCAGTGAATGTTCATGGATTAAACCACCTGGGCCAAGTGGCCCATTTTTTTTTTTTTTTTGTCTTTTTGCCCTTTCTAGGGCCGCACCCACGGCACATGGAGGTTCCCAGATTAGGGGTCCAATCGGAGCTGTAGCTGCCAAGCCCACCCCAGAGCCACAGCAACGCGGGATCCGAGCCTTGTCTGCAACCTACACCACAGCTCACGGCAATGCTGGATCCTCAACCCACTGAGCAAGGCCAGGGATCGAACCCACAACCTCATGGTTCCTAGTCGGATCCGTTAACCACTGAGCCACGACAGAAACTCCAAGTGGCCTGATTTTGAATTCAAGAAGTTTATTCTCTTCTATCCAGCTTCTATTCTCATCTTGGAGAAATTTAAGACTGAAAGTTTATGACTTGCCAAAGGTTACACAGAGTGACAGAGCTAGAACCAGTGTGAAGCTAACATTATAGAGTGTTAGAGGCATTATAAAGCAAACACTATAATGCCTCCATAGGCAGGCACTGTGTATTAATCATGTCTTTTTCTTTTCTGCATTTCTGCTGTTTTGACATCTGGGGTTTTGGCCCACGCTGGAGAAAGACTACCCAGAAACTACTCTGGGTAATTCTTAGAGATGATAAAGGACTTACTAACAAGTGTACTTTGTATTTTATTTATTTATTTTAGGGCTGCACCTGTGGCATACGGAAGTTCCCACGGTAGGGGCTGAATCAGAGCTATAGCTGCCAGTCTACACCAGAGCCATAGCAACACCAAATCTGAGCCGTGCCTGTGACCTACACCGAAGTTCGCGGCAATGCCGTATCCTTAACCCACCGAGCAAGGCCAGGGATCGAACCCAAATCTTCATGGATGAGAGTCAGGTTCATAACCCATTGAACCACAATGGGAACTCCTACAAGTGTACTTTTTATAGTCATACTAGAGCTGTACCTTCCCAATTACCCTCTTTTTCAAGATCTCACACTCTGGGCCACTACTTCTTGCCCTCATCACTCCAGGATCAGGTACCAGACAACTAGAGATGGCCCTATGCCCCATAGCAAAGCTGAAATTATTCAACAAGCCCATCCTTAACCTGTTTAGCCTACTTACTATGAAAGTCAGTAAAGGCTCTTCTCCCCTCATTCCTTCTGCTTTCGACCAAGCCTGATGCTTCTCCATGTGGCCCTAGATGGCACGCCATGCCTCCTGTTTCCAGGGATCTGAGGCTATAACCTTCTTCCTCCATGACAGTCTTCTCTGTGACTGCATGTCTTGCCACACCTGATTAAAACCAATCCTGTGTACAATGTGCATTAAAATGCACAATGCTCAACATTTGGCTGTACTAATTCACTCAATGGGGCAAACACCATTATTACCCTGAGAAGGAAAACAAGGCACAGAGAGCTTTGGCAAGTTGTCCCAGGTTGGGCTGTTGGTTAAGCAGCAAGGCAGACTCTGAGTGAGGGCAGTAGGCTGAGCTGTGTCCTTCTCCACTGTGTCCTAAGGGCTCCAGTCCAGCACTTTTTTACCATCCCCCGAGCTCCCCCTCACACGAGAGCTAAAGAGGCCTGCAGATTGTCTATTCGCATCTCAAAAAGAAATGGAAAAAATATGTGGTTCTGCACTTTTTAAAAAAGAAATCATAATCTCTGGATTTGCATATCTATAAACTGCTCCACCCATCTTCTTGGATTCTCCATTTGTGGGAATGGCCAGCGTTCAACTCCTAAATCTTTCCTAGAAAAGTGCTCCTGAATTTTTTGCTTCTCTTGTGGGGGCTTCTACTCCCTACTCTGGGGGATTGTAAAATATTAGACCCAGATGCTTCTCTTTCCTCTTAAAAATAATGTCTACGGTTTTTAAAATGTTCTTTTCTGTCCCTTATTGCAAAAGTTGTACAAGCTGGTGATAAAAATCTGGAAAATGCAAACAAGTAAAAGGTAGAAGAGAATATGCAATACCCTTGGTAATCATTGTAAGCACCCCTTCCAGCCTTCTTTCTGTAGATATATACTTCCCCTTAAAAGTTGGAATACTTTTCTACATAGTGCTTTTTAAAGTGCTTTTCACATTTACTGGGATATTGCAGACATCATGCCTCATTAACTTTTACAAGATTTTCATTACACAGTATTCAGTCGTATGGATGTACCATACCATTGAATGATCTTATCCGTAAATGTTTTACTGCTATACACATTGCTGAAGGGAATTCTCTTTGTAGCTAAAACTTTCCACAATCTTGGGATATATTCGTATCCCAAAATACGTAAAATTGCTGGGTCAAAGGGCTGTTAAAAAGTGAATGCTTTTGCAAAACAATATTAACTGCCCCAAGAAAGACTGTGCCAGGGTACATCTCAACCTGCACTATGTAGGCTTCCCTACAACCTCAAAATCCTAGCTCTGGCCATGCTTTCCAACTTTCTCCATCTGATAAGCCAAAAAAAAAGAAAGAAAGAAAAGGAGAGAAAAAAAGGTATTCTACTGTATGTCTTTCCCTTATTGCTCTGCAAAATTCATTTTTCACTTTGGCATCCATCCAGCCCTCAGGAGGGAAAAATCGCCAACGTCCAAAGCAGAGCTTCGGAGGATGAGAGAAAATGCCCTGAAGCTCCCCTCTGCCCGGCGGTGGGCTCCATTTTTCCACCTCTGAGGATCAGAGGCCTCGCCCGCTCCCTGCAGGCGCCAGTTTTTGTTCTGCACTTGAACTCAGGTTCAGTCCCTTCTCCGCCCAAGATCCCAGCTGCTGGGGTCAAGGATGGCCTATAGAGGAATCTGTCCACGGGAGTCCCCCCTCCTTGTGGTTCCTGCTGCACCGAGTCACATTACAAAGCTGTTGGCATCCAGCTGATCCGGTTTTAAACGAAGCCCCATTGGGCGCGCGTAGAGAGGGCCGGCGGTGGGTCCAAGTCCCGGCAGCCGGGACAGGGACCAGCGCCCTTCCCGGGGGCGGGCGGCCGGCCGGCCGAGGGCTGGCAGCTTCTTCGGGGTCCCGCTGCAGAGCTACGCGCCGCAGCGTCAGGATCGGTCCCCCGCTCCCCGCCCTTCATAGCGCTACGGGCCGCGGCGGGGCGGGCAATCCTCGAGCCCAGGCAGCAGCCGCACGCGGCCCGCGGTGGGCAGCACACGTGAGCCCGTGGGGGCGTTTCGGGTGACCACGGTCCCCTAGAGGGGACCGCGCGCTGACTCGGCTGCCTGGCCTGCCCGCCCCGCCGCAGCCGTGCTGGAGCGGCGCCTGAAACCCCGCGGCCTCTCCGCGAACCAGGCCAGGTCAGCACGTGCCAGATTCCGTGGGAACGGATGTCCCCTCTCTGCTCACATTGCTCACGCGGACGGGGGGTGCGGTTGGATATCTGGGCCTAGCACGGTGCCTGGCACATGTCGGGCGCTTAATAAAAAGGGGTTGGACAAAAACAGGGCACGTATTGCACAAAGCAGACCCTCCCTCATTCCTGGGCAGACTTACAGGGGCTGCATCCCTCCCTCTCTAAACCCTTGTCCAATATCAGTGGCCCTAACTCTGCTGCTAGATCTCAGTAATGCTACCTCTCAGGATCTTGCACTACTGTCAGCTGATGCTCTGCTGCTGAGCCCACACCAAACACTGCACTGGTCCCAGCCCTCCTGCCTCCGTTTGTGTGTGTGTGTGTTTACTCTGGGACCACCTTCTCCCAGGGCTGCTCCACCCTCACCCACTGGGCTCATCTGTTACTTGATATACCGCTCCATGGTTGTAAAATAAATTCTACTCCCTTTTATTGGCTGCCCCAAGGAATATGCGGTTTCCCAGCCAGGGATCAGATCCAAGCTGCAGTTGCAACCTACAGAACAGCTGCAGCAATGCTGGGTCCTTCACCCACTGTGCCAAGCTGGGGGACGGAACCTACACCCCAGCCCTCCAGAGACAGCACCAATCCCGCTGTGCCATAGCGGGCACTCCAAGTTCTACTCCTTGATCACAAGTCAAGGGGCTATTAAGATGAAGTGGATGCTGGTGGCCCCTGGCTCGCTCACCTTCCATTGTGTGGGTCCCTCTTGCTTCTTGGCAACCTTTCCTCCTGGGGTCTATTGGCCCCATTGGTTCCCTGCAGAGAAGACTGTTGGGCACCTTGGAATCAGAACATAAGGGTCTGAATCCTGGCTTTACTCCTTCCCAGCCCTACAGATTTGGGGGTATTGCCTTTCCTCTCCTGCTCATGGAAATAGCCTTCCTTGCAGGTGCGTTTGTGAGGATTAAATGGGATATTAACGTGGAACTCCCTGGCATACACCACTGATTCCTTCACATTCACTTTCTTCTTTCCCTCCTGCCACCTCCAAACAACCGACTGTGGAGCTCTGAGCCTTGTACTCAGTAGGCACGCAGCAAATATTTATTGAATGAATAAATATAAATTCCTATGCAAATCTTCACACCTTATCGAAACTGCCTTTTCTTTCTGACCTAATTGCATTGGAAGGCAAGTCAATAAATTCATCCCTTATGAATTTTTCACATTAAGAAATTAACACATCAGGAGTTCCCGTCGTGGCGCAGTGGTTAACGAATCCGACTAGGAACCATGAGGTTGCGGGTTCGGTCCCTGCCCTTGCTCAGTGGGTTAACGATCGGTGTTGCCGTGAGCTGTGGTGTAGGTCACAGACAAAGCTCAGATCTGGCATTGCTGTGGCTGTGGTGTAGGCCAGCAGCTACAGCTCTGATTCAACCCCTAGCCTGGGAACCTCTGTATGCCACAGAGGTGGCCCTAAAAAGCAAAAAAAAAAAAAAAAAGAAAGAAAGAAAAAAAGGTTGGATGTGAGAGAGGCAGATTGAGACATGATCCCATCCCAACAAGCTGATGTCTGGGGAAATGTGCCATCTCACGGCACACACCAGATTGCCCCCAAAAGGATGAGCTTCTAAATCTGTGCTGGACCCTGATGCCCTAAGGGCCCATTTTGGTCAGAGGCAGTGAGAGGGGAGAACTGCTGCAGCTCAGAGGGGAGAACGGGACCCCTGCAGTGTCCGCTGGGCCCACAGGGCAGACCAACAGGGATTCTTCAAATCCCACTTCCTCCTTGGACTTCTGCCCTCTTGGCTCACCTCCAACAATGCCTGCAGCTGAGCTCAGGAGGCTACAGGGGGTGGGGCATCTCCTCCTGCTGAATGTGTGAGGCTACCGGGCCACCCACTGCCATTTCCAAGTAGATGCTGGCCTCAGGGGGGCAGAAGGAAGGCTCCCAGGGCGAGAGGCTCTATCTTTTAGCATCACAGTATCTTAGAAGGTGGCTGAGAGGCAAATGTGCCTTAACTTTGGGGATCTGGTCATTTTATCCTGCATGGACTGTGGAGAGCCCTTCCACATAGCTCACCCCACCTAGGGACCACACAGACTTCTTTATTGTCTGCCTACTTTGTGCAGGCACTTACCTCCCACCACCCCCCGCCCACCTTGTTCGAAAAGATTGACCTCTGCTTTTATACAGCAGCCTGGACACCTCCTGGGCTGGCGCTGAAACTGGGCTTCTGCTCAAGAGAAAGTTAGATTTTAAAAAAAAACAAACAAACTTCTATTTACTGATTACATATTCTATGTCCATTACTGCGTGAAAAGTGCTTTACAGGTATGAACTCATTTAATCCTCTGGTCTAGTCTAGCGTTTCCCAATAGAAATGCTACACATGTGATTCAAGCCACATATGTCATTAAAACTTTTCTGGTAGCTACATTAAAAAAGTAAAATAAAATGGGAGAAATTAACACCGAAGATACATTTTGTTTAACCCAATATGGAATCAATTTAAAAACTACTAATGGGATACTTTGAGCTCTGTACTAAGTCTTTGAAATCTGGGCTATACTTTAACTGACAGAGTATCTCAACTTGGACTAGCACATTTCAAGTGCACAGTGGCCCCATATTGGATGGTACAGCTGCAGGCAGCCCTATGAGACAGTTACCGTTAACCTCTGTATTTCCCTTAGGGTAAACCAAGGGACAGGAAGGCTATAGCTAAAAATAATCAAGTTGGGGAGTTCCCGTCACGGTGCAGTGGTTAACGAATCCTACTAGGAACCATGAGGTTGCGGGTTCAGTCCCTGCCCTTGCTCAGTGGGTTAACGATCCGGCGTTGCCGTGAGCTGTGGTGTAGGTTGCAGATGCGGCTCGGATCCTGCGTTGCTGTGGCTCTGGCGTAGGCCGGCGGCTACAGCCGCGATTAGACCCCTAGCCTGGGAACCTCCATATGCCGCGGGAGCTGCCCAAAGAAATAGCAAAAAGACCAAAAAAAAAAAATCAAGTTGGGATTTGCACCCATGCAGCCAGATACCAGAACTGATACCTTCCTTTACTAATTATTCTTATCTCTGTCTCTGGGACAAGCACACTCTGATTTATCAGGCATTGGCCAGGGACTAATTTCTTGAGAAGACTGCTTTGGATCAAAGGAGTTGAGCTTCATTCAGAAACCTACCAGGATCCAAAAGATTAAAAACAAAAGCAAAGCAAAGCTTCAATTTTAATTTGAATCAAACGAACAAGGAAACAAAACCAAACAAACTGAAGTGTGTTATATGGTAAACTCTCCCTTTACTCTCTGGACACCTGATGACCTTTGCTTTGATGGAACTCACATTTCTCCTCTTCCCACCTGCTGTCAGTCCTCAGCCGGATGGAGACAACGATCTGATAGCACAGTTGGGAGAGTTTTTAGACAATAGGGCGATCTATTCTCAGCATTCACCTGCAAACACCTCCAAGGTCATCCACAGCCCAAGAGCCTATGCCAGGGAGGTTGCATCACGGAAACTCCAGGAACAACCTCTACTCTGAACACAAGCCAACTGGGTCAGCAGAACATTTTTGCAGTTGGTTCACACATGCCAAACACAGTTCAGGTTTCGCCAGCCCTCTCCAGGAAAGGTCCAACACAAGGAAGACCTACCTTGCAAAGTATTGTGTTAAACCACATCTGAATGAAACCCAGGAGCTACTGCAGCAGGTGGTCTCAATTCCTCACACAGTTTAGCTTAGCAGTGGCTCATCATCAGGGGGTCAAGGCAAGAAGCCCAAGACCCGCAGTACTGGACTAATGCGAATGAGCCAGCGGGTGCCAGAAGAAATCGGCGTCAACCGTGGCTTATCAGAAAGCGGTGTCTCCCCCGGTACTTTCTCACTGGGCTCTTGGCTAAGCAACTGAGGACATTCTTGCATTCAACTCAATCCATTTGAGAAGGAGTTCCTGTTGTGGCTCAGCGATTAACGAACCCCACTAGCATCCATGAGGACGCGGGTTCAATCCCTGGCTTCACTCAGTGGGTTAAGGATCCAGCGTTGCTGTGGCAGTGGTGTAGGCCAGCGGCTGTAGCTCCGATTGGACCCCTAGTCTGGGAACCTCCATATGCCTCAGCTGTGGCCCTAAAAAGACAAAAAGACAAAACAAAAAAACAAAAACAAAAACAAAACAAAACAAAAAAAACCAACCCATTTGAGGATGCAAGCTCACACAGTTGATACCCATTTAAGGTTTGCTAACAAAGGGCTTGTGCCCCCAGGGGTGTCTGGGAGAGATGGGGAAAGAATTCTTTCACAGAACCAGGAATTAAACCCAGGCGGTTCTGATAAACATCAGCCAGAATCCGCTCACCTTCCTTCCCTAGGGGCCTGGAACACTCTCTACACGCAGTGACCCTTTCAGGCAGCCTAAACATTCATCCTCCAGGAAAAATGGGCTGTACATGCCCCACCTCCCTATTGCCAGTAAGCAGCATGACCCAGTGGTTTAGAGTCACCCAAAACTGAGTTCAAATCCCTTTTCTACCACCTATTAGCTCCTATATGCATACTCAGGTTTTCTAAGTCTTAGTATTGCATCCATAAAATGGAAACAATATGTACTTAAAAGTAACTTTTTAAAAATTTTTAATTTTATTTTATTTTTTGTCTTTTTTGCTATTTCTTGGGCCGCTCCTGTGGCATATGGAGGTTCCCAGGCTAGGGGCCGAATCGGAGCTATAGCAACGGGCCTACACCAGAGCCACAGCAACACAGGATCCGAGCCACGTCTGCAACCTACACCACAGCTCATGGCAACGCCGGATCGTTAACCCACTGAGCAAGGGCAGGGACTGAACCCGCAACCTCATGGTTCCTAGTCGGATCCATTAACCACTGCGCCACTACGGGAACTCCAAAAGTAAATTTTTAAAGGAAAAGCAAGAAACACTCTCATTTCAAAACTCTTAGAGAAATCAAAGGTCTTGGTTCTTAAGTTCCTGATCCATAGTAGGTGGTCCAAAAAAAAAAAAACAAAAATCAAGCAAAATATTTTAGTTCAAATAGGTGCTGCCTGGGTCAAGCTATTTAAGTGCCAATTACCGTTTTGGTTGATGCTAAGATGTATTTAATTTTGATCTTCAGAGTTCCTCGAATGTTATTTGGGAAGTTGGGAACTCCCACGGGTGAGCGGAGGTAGTTTCTCCGGGATCCAGCTCTTGCAAGAACTTATTTGAAAACCAGAAAGAGACATTTGCTCCACAGAATACATAGTGTTGGAGAAAAACTTAGTTGCCTAAATCAAAAGGTGTGTTCACATCTAAGTAGGTGCTAAGTCGTGCCGAGCTCCATGGGACGGTGGGCCCCAGGGAGGCTGTGGTGCCTGCAAATAAGACTTTTAAGCAGGGCTGAAATCAACCAGTGCTTCCTGGTCTTGCTGCAAGTTGGAGCTAAGGGCATGGTCCGAGGGAGAGAAAAAAGTTCTAAGCCTGGATCTTGCCCAGTTTTCTCAGTTCATCATGAACAGTGCTCCTTCAATTGTCTGATAAACTTCATTTGTTAGAGCACAGCTTTAGCTCCAAAACATATGTCACCCCTGGAACTTTTCAGTACATTTTAGAAACACTGATTTTCTATGATACTAAGAGTGGCGTTGTACTGATAATGGATGAATATTTGAAAATCCTTTACTTAATTTTTTTTTTTCTTTTAGGCCCACACCAGTGGCATATGAAGGTTCCCAGGCTAGGGGTCGAATCCAACAGCTGCCAGCCACAGCCTCAGCCACAGCAACGCAGGATCCCAGCCACATCTGCGACCTACACCACAGCTCACGGCGATGGCCAGATCCTTATCCCACTGAGCGAGGCCAGGGGATCGAACCTGTGTCCTCATGGATGCTAGTCAAATTCGATAACCGCTGAACCATGGTGGGAACTCCTCCTTTACTTGATTTTGACCCAACATGTCTCCGAAAGGAAAAGGAGAAAATGTAAAACTGGAATTTACAGAGTCCTTTTCTTAGGCTGCTCTCTTGACAGTTGAATCATTCCGCCTAGGAAGGACCATCAAAGGCCTACTCCAAACAAGTCTGAGTCTCAAGATTTCCTTGGGGCCACTCAAACGTTTTCCTTCCCCCAAAAGCAACCCCATTCAAATGACTTCACCATCTGCCTAAGAAAAGGCGGTCTGTGTTGTAGAACCTGCGTGCAACAACATTTTCTGAAAAGCTCAGTGGCTTTGGACTTGCCCAATGCATTCTTAACTAATAAGACCTTGGCCTCTTACCACTGACACCCGAGTGTCAAAAAATGCCCAATATGACCAACTATTTCCTAGTCAGTAACAAAGACATGCACAGATAAGGGGGGAACACATTATAAAAATCATATAGTATTTGTGCATAGTGCATTTAGCTAAAAGCACTGCTTTTAACACCAGTCGATCTTAACCGCCCCCCTCCACCCACCCACCGATATGCCTATCTGGGCCACAGAACCTCCTAAAACAGACCTCACTTGGGCTCCAGCTTTGCCTCATCCTTTTGGGGGTTCCTGGTAGGCAGGGAAATGATTCTGTTCCACCTCTTGTGCTCTGGATCCCCCAGTAATGGGCCGGTTGCTCCAAATGGGAAGCATCACATTGGCAACGGTACTATTCCCCCCGGGGCTGGGAGCAGGGGCCTTTGATGCAAAGGTCACTTACTCAGTGTCAGCCAATGGTGCAGCGGGGAGCTCGGCTGGATTCTTTCCCCCACACAGAACGCTCCACCCGACCTCTCCAGATGTCGGCGGTGACATTCAGATCTGGGGTCAGGGTGGGATGGGGGGCCTCCATCAGACCCACCCCCTGCTGCCTGCCCCAGATTCCCTGCTCCACCAGCCGGAGTGATGAATAGTCCTCATTCATGGTTCCAGAGAGGCTACCCCAGCTGTGGTCGGATGCTGCCTCTGGCCCCACACGGAACACATTCCTTGGTGGAAGAAGGCTGTCTTGGGTGAAAGGGGGGTGCTCTGAAAAGGAGGGAGGGGGGCGGAGACTAGGGGCTCCTTCTGCAGCACCTCAGACAAGAATGCAGACGCTGACATCAGGCTTGGCCAGGGCTGGTCCATTGGGCCCCTGGCCAAAAGATTCCGCCCTTATAGTCCTGTCTATTTCTGGGCACAAAGCAGGAATGGTCAGGGCTCAGTGAGATGGCCAGGAGGTAGGCACACAAAGCTGATTTTTTTTTTTTTTTCAGCATCGAGAAAGAGGCCTTTGTCAGGCATAATTCGTTGTGACCGATTGGGGTTCCCCACAGCCACCTCTGGTTCTGGGTAGAATCTCATTCTGACCAGGCTGTTTCCTGGGGAGGATGAAGGTACAATTTCAAACACTTTACACAGTGCCTACTGGAGACGCTCAGACTGGATCAGAAAGCTAAAGCCAAATACATAGTGTCTGTAAGAGACACATTTTATCTCTACAGCCCAAGACCAGTGCTGCTGCTTGAAGGCAGAAAAAACAGATGAAGGCAGGAATGCCCACTGGGGTTAGCCACCCCAAACCCCTAAAAAAAATGGAGATATGGTTTGACTACAGGATAACACATGGTAGTTGAAAGAATGTGGTGCTGACAACTGAGAGTGGTCCCAGGTTCAAATCTGGTTTCTGCACATAGAGAAGGGTCTCAGGGTCTTAGTGGGTTATAGAAAAAGTATCAAGTGCCCAGGACAGTCAGTGACTGGCTCAGAGCGAATGGGTAATAAGTGGTAACTATTAAGGGTTTTTATAGGCAACAACCTGGAAAAATTCCAGGAGGAGTGTCACTTTACCCATCGACCACTCTTCTTAAAAAATTTTTTAAAAGTATAGTTGATTTACAATGTTCTGTCAATTTCTGCTGCACAGCAAAGTGACCCAATCATACCTATATACACATTATTTTTCTCATATTATCTTCTATCATGTTCTATCCCAGGTGACTGGATATAGTTCCCTGTGCTATGCAGCAGGATCTCCTTGCTTATCCACTCTAAGTGTAATAGTTTGCATCTACCAATGCTAAACTCCCAGTGCATCCCACTCCCTCCCCTACCCCCTTAGCAACTACAAGTCTGTTCTCCATATCTGTGAGTCTGTTTCTGTTCTGTAGACAGGATCATTTGTGAAATATTTTAGATTCCACATACAAGGGATATCATATGGTATTTGTCTTTTTTCTGACTGATATCACTTAGTATAAAACTCTCTAGTTGCATCCATGTTGCTGCAAATGACATTATTTTGTTCTTTTTTATGGCTGGGTAGTATTCCATTGTGTATATGTACCATATCTTCTTAATCCATTCATCTGCCCATGGACCACTCTTTTCGAGGCTCTTGTGTAACAGGTTTTCACCATCCTCCCCCCTCCTCCCACAGGCACTCTCAGAGTCCCTGTTTCCCGGAGCTAATAGTCAGCAGCCAAATTGGTCTGAATTTCTCTGCCACTTTGAAAGCAATACTAAAATGCATAAAAGGCAGGGAGGGGAGGAGAACAGAAGTCAGGGCCAGAATGGTGTGCTGACATGGCAGGCAAGCCAATCACTGCAAACAAGTCTTGTTCCCACGGCAGGAAGTATAGTTAGAGATGCAGCTACTACATGCAAATCTCTGGGGAGGGAGTGCTGAGGGCTGGTCCAGGCATGGACACTGAGCTAAAGAGGGGCCTGGGCAGCTGCGGGTAAGCAAAGCATACTGGGTGTGGGGAGGGAGTTCTGGGATGGAAGGGGTGTACAAACCAGCTTTTCTAAGAGATGGAACCTCAAACCCACCAAGAAAGCCCCTTCTGAGCTCAGTTCCTAAGTTCCTTAGTTATCTTAGTTCCTCCCTAAGCCCTCCCTAGTTAGCTTCCTTCATGTAGCAGGGCGCACTAGTCATAGTAGGTTTCAGCTTTGGCTTTGGACACCTTCTATGTCTCCAGAAGCATTCCATCCAAGCAATGCAACCTGTATCAATGGTCAATTCTTCAGGCCTGAGCCCCTTCGATGAGAAATGGATCCCAGAGCCCAAGGAAGGAAGGAGAAATTGGTATAGAGGCCACAGCCACATCCTAGGCTTATCTAGAAATGTCTGGCAAGACAGGGGAGGGTGGCAGGAGCTCGCCTTTAAAGTTTGTTAAGCGCCTATGATCAGAGATTCTGCTGTTCATAGAGGCACTGGCCCCCTTCCAGAAGCCTGGTGAGTAATAGCAGCAGGTACCCACTGCCACCTCACTGACCCTGGCCAGGCTCAGCTGCACAATGCCAGCCAGTACTGTGTCAAGATAATGACATCCGCAGAGTAGTGGCATACACACACAGAGAGCTACAAGTTCTTGCTCTTACTGTGGCAGGCAGATTTTCTCAGCTACTTTTAGAGCTGATCAATGTCTTTGGTGCTAATCCCAAGTCTTTTCCAGACCTCCTTCTGAGAATGATTCTAATACTCTGACTGCATCTCCAAGCATGGCACAGCTCCCACTGGCAATTACAGGATGCTTCCACTTTCTTTAGCATGACATCCCCTGGCTTCAACCCACAGCCCCGAGCTCTAGCCATACTGACCTAAGTGCATGGGGTTCCCAGAAGGCACCCTGCTTCCACTCCACCCTGCTTTGGACTTGCTGCTCCCTGCTTTAGGACACCGCATGTCCACCTCTTGAACACCTACTCTGTGTTTAAGAATCTGCTTGTATGTATATCTAAAAAATCCCAAGGAATATACTGAAAGACTATTAGAACTGCTATAAGAATTCAGCAAGGTTATAGGATACAAGATCAATATAAAGAAATAGCTGTTTGGGTTTTTTTGTTGTTGTTGTTGTCTTTTTAGGGCCAAACCCACAGCATATGGAGGTTCCCCAGTCTAGGGGTCCAATCGGAGATGTAGCTGACAGCCTACACCACAGCCACAGCAACTTGAGATCTAAGCGGAGTCTGCAACCTAAGCTACAGCCCACGGTAAGAACAGATTCTTTTTTTTTTTTTTTTAATTGTATAGTTGATTTACAATGATGTGTTAATTTCTGCTGTACAGCAAAGTGACTCAGTTACATATTTATATAATCTTTTTCATAGCACAAAAACCATTCTTAACACCGGATCCTTAACCCGCTGAGGGAGGCCAGGGATCGAATCCACATCCTCATGGACACTAGTCGGGTCCGTTAATCACTGGGCCACGACAGAAACATCAAATCAGCTGTTTGTGTATGGCATCAAAGAACAATCCAAAAATGAAATTAAGAAAACAATGCCCCTTACAATAGCATCAAAAAGAATAGAGTACTTAGGAATAAGCTTAACAAAAGACATACAACATTTATGCCTCAGTGAACTGCAATACATTGTTGAAAGAAATTAAAGAGGACTTAAATTAATGAAAAAAAAAAATCCATGTTCATGGGTGGGAAGACTTAACATCGTTACGATGGGAACACAAACTGATCTATAGATTCATCATGATCCTTATCGGAATCCCAGCTGACTGTTTCATGGAAACTGACAAGCTGATTCTAACATTCATACAGAGTTGTAAGAGACCCCAGAAGAGCCAAGACAGTTCTGAGAATGAACAAAGTAGAAGGCTGCCAAAAAATACTACAGAGCAGTGGTAATCTAGACAGGGTAGTACTGGCCCAAGGACAGGCATATAGATCAGTGGAACAGAATCGAAAGTCCAGTAATAAACGCATACATCTATAATCAATTGATTTGGACAGGGGTACCGAGACCAGTCAATGGGGAAAGAATAGTCTTTTCAAAGAAACAAACAAAAGTAATGTTGGAGTAACTGGAAAGCCACGTGGAAAAGAAAGAAGTTGGACCCTTTCCTTGCACCCTCTACAAAAATTAATTCAGGAGTTCCCGTCGTGGCGCAGTGGTTAACGAATCCGACTAGGAACCATGAGGTTGCGGGTTTGGTCCCTGCCCTTGCTCAGTGGGTTAACGATCCGGCGTTGCCCTGAGCTGTGGTGTAGGTTGCAGACGCGGCTCGGATCCTGCGTTGCGTTGCTGTGGCTCTGGCGTAGGCCGGTGGCTACAGCTCCGACTCGACCCCTAGCCTGGGAACCTCCATATGCCGCGGGTGTGGCCCAAGAAATAGCAACAACAACAACAACAACAACAATAACAACAACAAAAAGACAAAATAAATAAATAAATAAATAAATAATTCAAAATGGATCAAAGGCCTAAAGCTAAAACTAAAACACTCTTTGGAGAAAACACAAAGGTAAGTATTCATGACTTTGGGTTTGGCAATGTTTTCTTAGATATGACACCAAAGGCCCAGGCAACAAAGTGAAAAATGTGTGTATAGTGAACTTCATAAAAATTAAAAGCTTTTAGGAGCTCCCATGTGACACAGTGGGCTAAGGATCTGGCGTGGTCACCGCAGTGACTTGGAACCAAAGTTCCGTTCCAGACCCAGGGAACTTTCACATGCTGCTAGTGCCGAAAAAAAAGAAAAAAAAAAAAAGAGAGAGAGAGAGAGAGAGAGATTACAAACTTTTGTGCACCAAAAGACACTATCAGGATGCTTTATGAACCAGAGCAGCAGAAGTGGGGTTAGAAAAAAGGAAGCTGTATTGATCAACTTCTTATTGTACTGTTGTCATAGCTGTCTCCCTCCTCATACTATGAATCCCCTGGAGGCCTCAGACATCTCTGGATCTCCTGTCCCCAGCCCACAGAATAAATATTGAGAGAGTGTGCTGTGAACTGAGGGAAAAAAAATCAAGAATATGAAAAGAAAACCCACAGAATGGGACAAAATATTTGTAAATCATATATCTGATAAAGGTCGAGTATACAGATCATCTTCAGCTCTTAAAATTCAACAACAGGAGTTCCCTTTGTGGCACAGTGGAAACAAATCCGACTAAGAACCATGAGGTTGTGGGTTCGATCCCTGGCCTAGCTCAGTGGGTTAAGGATCCGGCGTTGCCGTAAGCTGTGGTGCAGGTTGCAGACGTGGCTTGGATCTGGAGTTGCTGTGGCTCTGGCGTAGGCTGGTGGCTGCAGCTCCCTTTAAACCCCTACCCTGGGAACCTCCATAGGCTGCGGGTGTGGCCCTGGAAAAAGACAAAAAGACACACACAAAAAAAAATTTGATAATGAAAAGACAAGCAATCTGATTTAAAAATGAGCAAAGAACTTGAAACAGACATTTCCTCAAAGAAGATACACAAATAACTGACAAGCCCATGAAATGATCAACAATATTAGTCATCAGGGAGATGCAAATCCAAACGATAAGGAGATAACACTGCACACACGTGAGGATGCTATAATTTTTTTTTAAGTGGGGAAAAGTAGGTGTTAGTGAAGATGTAGAGAGATGGGAACCCTCATACATTGCTGGATGGAATATAAAATGGAAAACAGTTTGGCAGTTCCCCAAAAAATTAAACAAAGTATTACCATATGATCTAGCAATTCCATTCCTACTTACATACCCAAGAGAATTGAAAACAGATGTTTGAACAGAAATTTGTACACAGATTCATAGCAGCACTGTTCCTAATCACCAGAAGGTAGAAACAACCCAAATGTCCATCAACAGTGAACAGATAAACAAAATGCAGTGTATCCCTACCATGGAATATTACTGGGTCATAAAAAGGAATGAAGGAGTTCCCTGGTAGCTCAGTGGTTCAAGATCTGGCATTGTCATTGCCGCAGCTCAGTTCACTACTGTGGTGTGGGTTCAATCCCTGGCCTGGGGAACTTCCACTTGCCGGGTACATCACCAAAAAAATGAATGAAGTGTGGATACACGCCACTACACAGATGAAGCTTCAAAATATGACAAGAGGTTGAAGAGGTCAGACAATCATATAATATGTGACTCCTTCATGTTAAATATCCAGAATTGGCAATATAGAGACAGAAAGGAGATTAGTGGCAACTTATGGAGGGGGATGGAGGAGCGGAGGAGAAGGAGGGGACGGCTAAAGCACACAGGTTTCTCTTAGTGATGGTTGTACACATCTGTGAATATACCAAAATCCATGGGCTTGAATGATTTAAATTGTTGAATTGTATGGTATGTGAATTATGCCTCAATGAAGCTGTTGCAAAAACAATTCACTTAAATGGCACTTCGGTTTAGTAGTATCTATTTACTAAGCATCTGTTACGCGGCAAGCAGTGTGTCAGGTGCTAGGACTCAAAGATGAATGTGACAAGGGTCCTACGCTCGAGGAGATCCCAGGATATCTAGAGAAGCATATGAATACAGAAATATCTACAGAAATAGAACTGTGAAAATAAACTCAAAATGGATGAAAGACCTAGATATAAGACCAGACACTATAAAACTCTCAGAGGAAAACATAGGCCAAACACTCTCTGACATAAATGACAGCAACATCTTCTCAGATCCACCTCTTAGAGTATTGACAGTAAAAACAAAAATAAACAAATGGGACATAATCAAACTGAAAAGTTTCTGCACAGTAAAGGAAACCCTAAACAAAATGAAAAGACAACCCACAGAATGGGAGAAAGTCTTTGCAAATGAATCAACTGACAAGGGATTAATCTCCAAAATTTATAAACACCTCCTGCAGCTCCATACCAAAAAAAACAAACAACCCCA
This sequence comes from Phacochoerus africanus, assembly GCF_016906955.1. NCBI lineage: Eukaryota > Metazoa > Chordata > Mammalia > Artiodactyla > Suidae > Phacochoerus > Phacochoerus africanus. Next base: position 7,678,388 of record NC_062558.1, read on the forward strand.
TCAAAAAATGGGCAGAAGATCTAAACAGACAGTTCTTCAAAGAAGACATATGGATGGCCAAAAAACACATGAAAAGATGTTCAGCATCACTCATTATTAGAGAAATGCAAATCAAAACTACTATGAGGTACCACCTTACACCAGCCAGAATGGCCATCATCAAAAAGTCTATAAACAATAAGTGCTGGAGAGGGTGTGGAGAAAAAGGAACCCTAGTACACTGTTGGTAGGATTATAAATTGGTGCAACCACTGTGGAAAGCAGTATGGAGATTCCTCAGAAAACTAAAAATAGAACTCCCATTTGATCCAGCAATCCCACTCCTGGGCATTTATCCAGAGAAAACCATGACTTGAAAAGACACATGTATGCCAATGTTCACTGCAGCACTATTTGCAATAGCCAAGACATGGAAACAACCTAAATGTCCATTGACAGAGGAGTGGATCAAGAAGATGTGGTCCATATACACAATGGAATATTACTCAGCCATTAAAAGGAACGAAATACCAGCATTTTTAGCAACATGGATGGACCTAGAAACTATCATGCAATGTGAAGTCAGCCATACAATGAGACGCCAACATCAAATGCTTTCACTGACATGTGGAATCTGAAAAAAGTACAGACTGAACTTCTCTGCAGAACAGATGCTGACTCACAGACATTGAAAAACTTATGGTCTCCGGAGGAGACAGTTTGGGGGGTGGGGGGATGTGCTTGGGTTATGGGATGGAAATCCTGTGAAATTGGATTGTTATGATCATAAATTATACAACTACAGATGTGATAAATTCATTTGAGCAGTAAAAAAAAAAAAAGAAAGAAATAGAACTGTGATTACAACTGGAGAGGAGGAACAGGGAAAACTTTAGACAGGCGACATGGGAGCAGGCTGTGAAGACAGGTATGAGTTTGACAGGCCAATTGTGGGGAAGGGAGAGCATTCCCAGCGGGTCTGAACTAACACAGAGGGTTATGAGAGGGAAAGGGAAAGGAGGCTGGATAGGAAATGAGCAACTCTCTCCAGGCGAAGGAGATGCCGGGGTACCATCAGGTTGGGGTAACAGATGACCTAGGGGGTTGATGGTGGGATGGAGGGGTGGGCATGGCTAGAGCAGCAGGAAGCAAAAACACCCGGGGAATATGTGTAAGAAAAGTAACAGGGTCACTGAGCAGGATTAGAGACCTCACAGTGTTTCACTGATGTCTACATTTTTACTTCTTCTTCCTTTCAAATGCGTTACCTTTACTTATTTGTTTTTATCTTTTTAGGGCCGCGTGGGTGGCATATGCAGGTTCCCAGGCTAGAAGTCGAATCAAACCTGTAGCTGCTGCCCTACGCCACAGCCACAGCAGCATCTGCGACCTACACCACAACTCACAGCAACGCCAGATCCTTAACCCACTGAGTGAGGCCAGGGATCGAACCTGCGTCCTCATGGATACTAGTCAAATCTGTTTCCACTGTACCACAATGGGAACTCTCATTTTTTTCTTCTGAAATCATTAAAATGGTCCTAAAATCACCTTTAGCAGTGTGCTCTCAGACAGAGCACCTGAATTCAAAGTAAATGTTTTTTAAAATTATTCTTACAATTTGGTTGTCAGCATGCGAGAGCAATTCCAGATCACCTGATGGAAAGTCTTTCTTTCTTTGTGTGTTGCCACAGGCCCAAACGCCACACATTCTTTGGCTCTCCTCTCAGGCTGCAGCTGGCAGCTGGGCGCCCTGGGGTTGGTTGCCAGGAATCAGAATATTATTCTTGACTGATGATTTTTTTTTGGACACACCCATGGCATATGGAAGTTCCCAGGCCAGGGATCGAATCCAAGCCACAAATGTGACCTACACCACAGCTGCAGCAACCCAGATCCTTAACCCAGTGTGTCACAGTGGGGACTCCTGATAATTTATTTTTAAATGCACATGTTAGATAATCATGTCTTACTCATTTTTATCTCCTACGGAGACTGGCAGAGTGTCTGGCACATAGAAAGCCACTAATCATTTTAGTTAAGAAGAGAGAGGACTAGGTGGGAAGGGAAAGAGGAAGGAAGGAAGGCAGGACTCAGCCATGAATTTTTCACTCATGGCTTAAAACTCATGACCTAGGAGTTCCCTGGTGGCTCAGCAGGTTAAAGATCTGGCATTGTCACTGCTGTGGCTCATGTCACTGCTGTGGTATAGGTTCGATCTCTGGCCCTGGGAACTTCTGCATGCCTCAGGTGAGGCCAAAAATAAAATTAAAATAAATAAATAAATACATACAAATAAAACACATGATCTAGCAGAAGCTGACAAAACAGTAGGTGTTCTCCAGGTGGACACAAACCCCTCTTGGCCCAGGTAGAGCCTGGGAGAATGATACTCAGTGCAGATGTTCTAATTCAACCGCAACTGCAAAGCCCGAGTGTTCTGTATTATTTTCCCTAGACATTTTAAGGAAAGAAGTTCCTTAAATCTCCCAACTAATCTTGCCACCTCTCAGATTATAAACTGTGCTTCTCAAACATCTTCTCTAAACTGGCTCCTAAACAAACAAACAAAACAACGGAGTTCCTGTCGTGACTCAGTGGTTAACGAATCCGACTAGGAACCATGAGGTTGCGGATTCGATCCCTGGCCTCACTCAGTGGGTTAAGGATCCGGCGTTGCCGTGAGCTGTGATGTAGGTCACAGATGCAGCTCAGATCCCATCTTGCTGCGGCTGCGGCGTAGGCCGGCGGCTACAGTTTCAGTTAGACCCCCGGCCTGGGAACCTCCATATGCCGAGGGTGCGGCTCTAGAAAAGACAAAAAGACCAAAAAAATTAAAAGATAAAAAAAATAAGCTGGCTTCTGGTAAAGAAGATAAACAATCAGGTGGCTACAGCTCTGATTTGACCCCTAGCCTGGGAACCAACAATATGCCGCAGGTGTGGCCCTAAAAAGCAAAAAAAAAAAAAAAAAAAAAATCCAGCTAAAATGGGTATTTGTACAACTACATTCATGGTGGGGTTATTCCAATAATCAAAAGTGGAAGCAACCCAAGTGTCCAGGGACAGAAGAATGGATAAACGAAAACCTGATATAAACAAACAATGGCATATTATTCGGCCTTAAAAAGGAAGAAAATTCTGTCACGTGCCACAACTTGGAGACAATACAATGAAACTCGAAGACAATACGTCAAGAGAAATAAGCAAGTCACAAAAAGACAAGTACTGTATGATTCCACTTATACGAGGTATTGAGAGTAATCAAAATCATAGAGACATGGAGGTGGCCAGGGTTATGGGAGAATGGGGAGTCAGTGTTTAAGGGGTACAGAGTTTCATTTTTGAAAGTTTAAAAAATTCTGGAATGGATGGTGGTGATGGTTGTAAAAAAATGTGACTTTATGTCATATCACTGAACTGTACACTTTAAAATCGTGAGTTTTATGTTATGTCTATTTTCCCACAATAAAAACAAACCCCAAAGTTCATCCCGTTGTATACTTAGGATTGGTGCCATTTTACTTACATCTGCTATTCTTGGGAAGGGGGCCACTTAAATAAGGTACTTTACTCAAATGTATCTTCGTGTTTGTCTTAGAAGAGCTTTGCATTTTTCTTTAGAAAATATAGGTCATGAGTCATGCAGCATTCTGGAAAGCTGTGCTAAGTTTATCTCAGGACATCAGTGGTGCCCTGGGACAAGGCTCGGGGGGGGGGGGGGAAGTTTATGGATCTAGAAGTCAGTACAAAGAAACTGAGCAAACTAAGTTGTTCACAAGTCATTGACAAATGTTATCTTCTCATGAACCATTTGCTTTATAGGAAAGCAGCACTATTTTCTCAGAAGATGCTTTTAGCATCATGCTGGCAACATATCAAGGACATATGGGAACTGTTACCATGGGGTAGTCCCGGGGCCAGCTGTGTCTGCTCTGCTCATCTGACAGAGATTCCAACAAGAAAAAAGCTAAAAAGAACATGCATCAGCATTCCTATACAATATAACATTATAACATAATACTGAAGGTGTTTCAAGGGAAGGGATCTAGAAGCCTTGGACAAGGCCTTACTCTGATCCTAATCACATCCTCATTATCTGCCGATTTGCCACACACACATTTATCAGGGTCTATTGTTTCTGCCAAAGGAAATGCAAGAGAGTTTTTACAACTCTGGACAGACATCTTATCTAAACTGTCACCATCTTGCTTTATCACCCTCAAACAAGTGCCTATTCTGCAAGGCTGGTTCTGTTACCTAAAGATGTCTCGAAGGCAGGTAGGGGGTGGGGACTGAGCAGCCCACCTGGCCGGGCTGGGCTCCCTGCCTAGTATACGTACCTCCTGCAGGAGGATGGCTGGAGTTACTAGGATGAGAAGACTCGCTTCAACCTAGACATGAGGTTGAGGAGTGCATCACTGAGGACCTGTCTCTGGATATCAGCTCTCCCTTTGGTGGCCTACGATGGTTAGTCCTGCTGGTTCTGTGGGTCTGGAACAGGGCAGGCTGTGGCCACTTCATTTGAAGCCTCATGGCCCCAGAGTCCGGAGGGCAGGTGGGTCTCCGAGACACTGTCATGCAGACTGACCACTGAGCCTTCTCCAGAGGGACATGAACAATAGTCATTATAAGCTGTTCTTCTGAACCCAGGCAGCCCCAGGGGAGGGAAACCATTCCTCCTAAAGCTCCCAAAACTGCAAAAGGAAGAAAGCCAGGGTAACTGCTGATGTGGAATCACCTAGAAATTCTTCCCCCATGGAGACAGCCATTGAGGGGAAAGAGAATTCACGGCTGCCAGAGGGCAGTGTGGTTACAGGGGAAGGCTTTGCCCCTTTTGAGTCCCTAGGGTTAGGTAATGGGATAGGAGCCACCAGTGTCTCTGTCCCTAACTGGCTGCTTTGTGGAAGGTCTGTTCATTCAATGTCCACTTCAGGACAATGAGCAGGCCAGCAGAAAAATTTAGGAGTCAAGAAACAAGAGGTTTCATTTTCCCACACAGCCAGCCAAGGAAGGAGAATTTCACTTCACGAGTCTCGTTAATAAGATGTAAAAATGACTTAGTTGTCACCGCATTCCAAAGCAAATAAACACAAGCAGTGAACAGGCTAAAAGCAAAATGTTCTGGTGTTCTACAGCCTCATCGGCCAAGAGCAGAATAAACGAGTTGTCTGTAAATGAAGGACTTCGAGGGGAGCCTCTCCTCTGCCATAGAATTTAGCAGCCTCCAACTAAAGATGCCAGCTGCCAAAATATTTGGGCAGTGATCAGTGAGGGGTAATTGTTCTCAATGAGATTTCTTCCTGAGGCCTTTGCCTCTTCCAGGAATTTCCACTCCAGTCATTTCACTCACCCTACTTTCAGAACTAGGAGCCAGAGGGTGGGGACTGGATGGTGGCTCCTAGTCCAGAGAGGGCCACCCTGTGTGAAGTGCTTTCATACAGTTTTATAAGCTTGGAAATCTGCCCAGGCTTCCTGCCTTTGCAGCTGATCTATCTCCAGGACCAAATGGCCAATCACTAAATATTTACACTGGGATTTCTGATAGCAGGTGTATAGGAAGTGATAAGCCCAGGATGAAGCCAGAGCCAAGACGAATGCATCACAGAACAGCTGATATTCTGTGAGCAGCCCTGAGAAACAGAACCACTGATACCCAGGAAACAGGAGATTGGGTCAGGCCCTGGCTCCACCAGTGGCCCGCTGTGCCATCTGGACAGCTTATCTGTTGGCCAATTTATGCAACTGTAAAATCAATTCAATAAAACCCACCTCACTCTTTAGTGGGAAGTTGTAAGACTCAAATAACACAGTGGATAGAAAAGTGGCTTGAAAGGAATGACATACAATATAAACCTAAATTATGAAAATCAACAGAACTCAGGTCAACCGTAAAGAAAACATTTTGGGGGACAACCAGGGAAAATTTGAATACGGACTGGGTATTAGATGATGCCAAAGAATTATCATTAATTTCATTAGTTATAGTAATGGCATAATGGGTATTTAATATTTTTAAAGGTTGCATTGGAATACATAAGAGTGAAATGATTTTATGTCTGGGATTTGCTTTAAAAATACCTCAGTGAAAAAGTAATAAGAAAAAGAGAGTTTGCAAGTCTGGCCAAAAGTCAATAATGTTGAAGCTGTGTGAGAAGTACATGGGTGCCTTTTCTCTACCATCATCCATATTTGAAATTTTTCAGGATAAAAAAAATGATTTTTAAATAAACAGGGCAGAATTTTCCAGGACACTACACAGCACCATTAGCGGTCACTTCCAGATGCACAGAAAACCTATCTCATTCACAAGGCCCTTGCACACTGGTCATCCAGAGGTGAGAGGACAAGGACTTGGGAAAAGGCCAAGAGAAACCAGGCAAAGAGCTCAGCTCTAAAGGAGGTAGATGGAAGCATCTAGGCAGAATCTCTTGTCTGCCATACACCAAATGTCAGCCAACCTGCAACATCAAGTGGATGCTTTGTCTCCAGACCTAAGATTCCTATTCACCTTTGCCATTTAATGGCTAAATGACCTTAGACCAATTCAAATTTCAACACAAAGTCAAACAGATGCCGGTCGCAGGGCACATAGACACCTCTGAGACTCAATGCCCTTGGGCCCCAAGAGCCACCAGGGGCCAATGGCATGCAAGCATTTTGCCATGGGTTTGATGGTCATTCCAAGGACAGATCCTAAGGGCCAGGAAGGGGAAGAGGACAAAAGGAGGAGGGAGATGAGTAACTGAGCTCAGGCAGGGTCCAGGGAGTCAGTCGTTCAGCGGGAACGGACCACGGAATTGAGCACTTCGTCTTCGTCCTAAGCCCCATCTTGACCAATAAGTATACAATACACTATAAATAACTAAATCATTCCACAAGGGTGACAAATGGCCTTTTGCGGGTCCCAGACAGGCTAGAGGTGGGGGTAAGGATGGGGCCTGGAGTAAGGGATATAGGTCGAGTCTCCACACTGACTACGCAGCATCTTGAGCATCAGCAATTTTCCTTTTCTGAAAAAAGAATCGATTGGACTAATCTGAACATCTCCACAGTTCTGAGATTTCAGGAGATGAAATTAGTTCGGGGGTATGTTTCTAACTTTCATTCCTATCGCAGGGCCCGAAGTTTCCCAGCTTCGAGAAGTTCAGTCCCCCTCCCCCACAGCGTGTCGCCGCCTTGCCTCACTCCACCCAGGCTGGGCTTTGGTGGTCTTTCCCCGGCCTGGTGAGGGATGACGACGGAGAGGAAGGCATCTCGCCGGCTTCTTCCAATCATATTTATTCCGGCGCTGATTTACAGCGACACCTCCGGCGGGCAGCTACTTCACAGCGTTCCAGAGGTGTGGGCTGGGGGGCGGGGGCGGGAGCGTGGTGTCCAAAGCGCCTGCGTAAAACTTGGGGGCACTGAGGACAGAGGGAGTATCCGCACACCACTAGGATGAGCCCCTGGGCGATCCTGCACGTACGACCTATGGGTTCGCCTGTGCTGGTTCTTTCCTATTCCAGGGCCTCCCAGTGACTACGGCGGGAGAGGTTTCCTGGAACCCGGACGAGCCAAGAATGAATACCTCGGGTGCGGACCTCGTCGCTCAGCGCACAGGACTCAGGGCGCTCCTGCGCTCAGCCGAGGCTTTCTCGGGAGAAAACTGACTCCAGGCTGTGGGCTCTAGAGCTACCAGGCTCAGCCCCACGCCCCCTACCCCGCCCCGGCAACCCCAGCCCTGTGCGCCCCCATCCCCGCGCGCGCTCCACACCTCAAAAGCCAGAAGTCCGGGCACCAGCGCAGCCCCCAGTGTCCCGAGCTCCTAGGCACCTACCGCGCACCGAGTCTCTCCTGGCTCTATCCTGCCTGGTCGCAGGAGCCCCTGGCGAGCAGCGAACCAAACGCCCTGCTCCCTGGGGTGCGCCTGCTGCGTCGGCTCGCAGAGTTCAGGCGAGGTGGGGCTGGGTGAGTCCGCCCTAGTCGGAGCAGGACCCGTTAGCCTGCACGTCCTCGTCTCTCCAAACATGAAGCCCTCCCTCTGGATGCCCGCCGCTCGAGTCCTGGGAACCCCAAGCAAGGCTGAGAGGGGGCCCCGAGGGGAGCGGAGCCTGGAGACCCCACCAGGACGCCCTGGCTTTCCCGAGAACCGCCATGGGGAGAGGGGACGCGCAGGCAGCGCTCTTACTTGGCAGCAGAAGTGCGCGCTGGCTCGGCTAGGGCCAGGCTTTCCGCAGCGGCCCCTCTCCTGCGCCCGGCGCCGCGGAGCCCACTATCCGAACAGAGCGGACGAGCCGAAACTTCCGGCCGTTGGAAAAAGCGAGCTCCCAGTTTTAGGAAGCCGAGCGCCCGGAGTAGCGCTTTTCCCGGTACTTTTAACCAGCGCCCCACAGCAAACCCCTCCCCGGACCCACCCCCTTCCCTAAAGGCGGCCACCGCGGCAGGCCCGGCCTCCTGCCCCTTTTGTTCCGCGGGGGAAGCCGCGCGCCAATGGGGCAGCCCTTCCCAGGCTCTTCTCGCCCAGGTTTCCGGAGCCTGAGAAGATAGGGAGCGGACTTTTCCTCTGGGAGATTCTTCCACACTCCAACCCCCCCCCCCCCCCCCCGCCTAGATCCTGGAATTTAACTCTTTGTGGTCCTAATCCACCAGCATTCGGGTCCGTGCCTAATCCATCTTCCTATCCAGAACCCGGCACTTTCTGGCACGTAGTAGACGCTCAATAAAAACTGATGAATGAAAGACTTCAGAAACTTTCCTCCATCTCCCCTGGGTTCTCCTCTCTGGAGGAAGCAGTCTCCGAAGGTGATTGCAAAGAGCCCCCTTTCTTCCAGCAGATCACATCTTCGGCCTCCGCCAAAATTCTTTCTCCCCTGGGGATCAGTTTTCTCCTTTGTAATTAAAGGCTTTGGACTCAGTGACCTCTAAGGTCCGTCCCCACACCGGAGGGCCAGGATTAGCAAGCCTGGGCTAAGGGCGCATATTGTGCAGAAGGATCTCCATGCCTGGTTCTGAGGCTCACACTAGGGGCAAAGTGAGGGGGTCCTGCGGGCTGGGGGCATCCTCTGAGGAGATTCCTGGACCTCTTAAGCAAGAACAAGGTTTGGCTGGGCAGGAGGCAGCCAGCTGCAAAACAAGGCACCCATCTGTGGGATGTCTATGCAGACAGAACCCAGAAGGGGACTTCCATTAAGTCCTCTCCAGGTCCTTAGTACTCTCTGCCCATTCGGGTCCCTCCCAGCAGACCCCAGCTCTAGCCCTGATAGGTGGCTAGTTCATCTAGTCCATCTCAGATCCACTAGCGGTGGATAGCTCTAGTCCATCTCAGACTCCAGCAAAAACTTCCCTCCTCTAGGGTGGACTCATAAATCCATGGGTCTCTAGGACATCCCCACAGCCACAGCTAACCTAGCAAGTCCCAAACTTAGCACCCTAACTCACAGCCCTCTACCCTGTGAGTTCTCTTCTGCCCTCCTTCCTACCCTCCACACTGAATCAACCCCTGGTCTGGTGGGCGGTGAAGCCAAGGAACAGGAGGGAGGTGGGTGTGGTTCTAAAAGGGCACCAGGAGTTCCTGTGCTGTTGGAACTGTTCGGTATCTTGGCTGTGGTAGTGGATACAAGAAGCTACACAGGTGATATAATTGTATAAACTTAATATACACAAGGACACACACACACTACACACAAAGTACAGGTAAAACAGGAAATCTGAATAAGATCAGCAGATTGCATCAAAGTCAATATTCTAGTTGTGATTATGTCCTATAGTTTTGCAAAATGTCACCATTGGGGAAACTGGGCAAAGTGGGAGGGCTCCCTCTGTATTATTTTCACAATTGCTCATGAATCAACAATTATCTCAATAAAATGTCCACTGGGGGGAGGGGGAAGCCCGCATAACTCCAGGGCCCTCAGGATGCCGCCTGAACCTCTTATTACAGCTGACACTTTCTCCAAAGGGCGTTTTCAGCCTGCCCACCTCCCAGCCACTACCCCCATCCAATAGGTTCTACTATGCCTAGTTCTTACCCTATGCCTATGCCTAATTCACACCCCGTTCCTGTTTCACACCCCAGGGCCTTTGCACATGCCATTCAAATTGCACATGCCCAGCAACACCTGGGTCTTTGAGACCTCACTAGAGATAAATAAATACCACTGGACCTGAGCTCTCTTCTCTCCTCTCACCCTTTTCTCAGACCCCTCCTCTTCTAGTACTACCTTTCCTGTTAAAAAATTAACCAATAGGAGTTCCTTTTGTGGAAACAAATCCAACTAGGAACCACGAGGTTTCAGGTTCGATCTCTGGCCTTGCTCAGTGGGTTAAGGATCCAGCATTGCATTGCTGTGAGCTGTGGTGTAGGTTGCAGACACAGCTTAGATCCTGCGTTGCTGTGGCTGCGCCGTAGGCCGATGGCTGCAGCTCCAATTCGACCCCTAACCTGGGAACTTCCACATGCTGCAGGTGCAGCAGTTGAGAGAGTCAAGGCTCAGAGAAGCTAGGTGATTTCCCCAGAGTCACAGAGCTGATAAGTGGCCACACTGGGATCACTACGGAGGTGTGAGGCCCCTACTGCAAGTTCTAAGTAGCCGCGTGTACTGCGGGTCTCAGCAAGCCCCTCTGTGCCTCTCCATCCCCCATTCCCAAGAGAAAAGGAGCATTTGAAGCTTGCATGGAGTAGTTCCTGGATGTAATTTTGTGGAACCAAAGACCTGGGAGACCACTTCAGGGAAGCAGTAGACACCTGTTCTAGATGGAACAGTTATAATTGCCATGTGCTTTATGACTTTAAGTCTGGATCTGCCACCCCCTTCTCCCAGGCTCTGTGCTGCGGCAGAGGAAGGGCCACACAATGGATTCTGAGCAGGCTTCTGCAGTCAGAGGGCCTGGGCTCAATCCTGGCTCCACTTACTTCCCTGGACCGGTCTCTGCCTCACTTGCTTCATCTGTAGGAAACACTTCACTCAAAACCCCCTAGAGAAGGGAGTTCCTGTCTTGGCTCAGCGGCAACGGACTCGACTAGTATCTATGAGAATGTGGTTGGATCCCTGGCCTCATTCAGTGGGTTAGGGATCCTTGCTGCCTTGAGCTGTGGTGTAGGTCGCAGATGCAGCTCGGATCTGACGTTGCTGCGGCTGTGGTGTAGGTTGCAGATATGACTCGGATCCTGCCTTGCTGTGGCTGTGGCCTAGGCTGGCAGCTGCAGCTCTGATTTGACCCTTAGCCTGGGAACTTCCATAAGCCCTGGGTGCAGCCCTCAAAAGACAAAACAAACAACAATGACAACAACAACAACAAACACATACAAACCATAGAGGAATAAAGGGGCTCTGGATGCACAGAGGACACAAAACAGTCCCTGCTCTGTGGGGCTGCACCATGAGTTGCTGTTTGGCACCAGCTCCCGCAGGCCTGCGAGGGGTCAGAGGGCCCCATGCAGCACCTCCGCCCCCTTCCCGCCCTACCCCCCAGGGGCCACGGGAGTCACCTTCCCGGGACATGAGGACTAGTCCAAGGGCTTGGACTGTTCTCTCTCTCTCTCTTTTTTTTTTTTCTTGGCTCTTGAGCTCCATTGCCAAATCACCTTCCCAAGGGTCTGGGCATGTCCCATCCAGGAAGCACAGCCTGGGAGTCAGTGGGGGCCCAGCAGATGTGCCAGCCAGTGTGGGGAGGCTGGCGAGACACACACTGACATAGAAACAGGGACGTGTGGGAGTCCGGCGGTGGCAAGTGCTATGGACAAGACCAAAGCGGAGTAAGGAAGAGAGATGGCGAGGGCAGCACAGTACTCTTTCAGCTTGGGGGGGGGGGCGCGGTGGGGGCGGGAGGGGCGGAGCGGGGCGGGGGGGGCTGCGCCGGCACAGACAGAGCCTTGGAGTGGGGAACGGGTGTGGAAGATCCGCCTTCCTCCGGTCTCCGCAGCCCTTAACTTGCATCATTCCTGCGCTGTGCATCACACTTCCTATTTGTGTTAGAGTTATTGGTGTATCCCATTTATCTCTTAGAGGACTGTTAGGAGCTCGCTCCTTGTGCACAGAAACCACGGAGGTCTGTCCTGTTAACCTCTGCGGTCAGCAGCACATGTCGTGGGCCATCTGTGTCTGTTGAAGTGACTCAAATCGAACCCAAACCACTTGAAAGCCCACAAGGCCTGATTAAAGTCAACCAGCTTTTAGTGGATATCATGAATGATTACCCACGCGCGTAAGAGTAGAGCAACTAGCAGTTTCAATCTACAGAACTGAAGCAGAGCCTCCCACTTGCCTATTTGTTAAGTCAAAAGGGGAACCGGCAATCAATCAGCAAAATTGGTCCAGTGATTTGGGAAATTGATTTGGAATGAATGTGAAGTGGCCAGGCTGTGGGTTTGGATCTGGCCCTGGGCGGGGCGGGGGGGGGGGGGTGTGTGTTTGTGGTTAAAGGAATCATGTGGGTCAAATATTTCACATATTCCAGTGGCCTTGTGTTGGCCAGATATCTATCAGGCCCTACTATCTGGCTTTCTCAGATTTAGAAGTCTGTAGTGTTCTCTCACAACCACTTTTTTATTTTTAAAAAGTATTGTTGATTTACAATATTAAATAAGTTTGAGGAGTATAACAGTGTTTTGCAATGTTTAAAGATTATACTCCAGTTATATTTATTATACAATACTGGCTATATTCCCTGGGCTGTACAATATATCTGTGTAGCTTATCTATTTTGTGCATAGCAGTTTATATCTCTTACCCTACTCCTGTCTTTCCCCTTCCCCATTCCTCGCCGTCAATCACTACCCTCCTCTCTGTGTGTAAGAGTTGGTTTCTCTTTTGTTATATTCACTAGTTTGCTTTATTTTTTAAATTCCACATATAAGTGATATCATACAGTATTTGTCTTTCTCTGACGTTTTTCGCTAAGCATAGTACCTTCCAAATTCATCCACATTGCTGCAAATGGCAAAAATTTCATTCTGTCTTATAGCTGAGAAATATTCTGTTTTATATTATATATAATTAATATAATTCGGTTACATATATAATGGAACACACACACACACACACACACACACACACACACCATGTCTTCTCTGTTCATTCATCTGTTGATGGACACTTAGATTGTCTCAGATTGTTTCCGTGTCTTGGCTCTTGCAAATAATGCTGCTATGAACACTGGAGAGCATATATCTTTTAGAATTAGTATTTTTGTTTTCTTTGGCTATATACCCAGGAATGGAATTGCTGGATCATAAGGTAGTTCTCTTTTCAGTTTTTTTGAGAAAAACTTCATACTGTTTTTTTCACAGAGGCTGCGCTAATTTACATACCCATCAACAGCATATAGGGTTTCCTTTTCTACATATCCTAGCCAACAATTTGTTATTTGTGTGTTTTGTTTCGTTTTGTTTTTCGGAGCTACAGCCACTGACCTACACCACAGCCACAGCAACCTGGGATCTGAGCCACGTGTGCAACCTACACCACAGCTCATGACAGTGCTGGACCCCGACCCACTGATGGAGGCCAGGGATCGAACCTCATCCTCATGGATTCTAGTTGGATTCCTTTCTGCTGCACCATGAAGGGAACTCCTGTTATTTGTGTTCTTTTTGTTTTGTTTTGCTTTGGGGCACACCTGCGGCATGCGGAAGTTCCCAGTCCAGGGATCAAACCTGAGCCACAGCAGTGACAATGCCGAGCCCTTAACTGCTAGGCCACCAGGGAACATCTGTGTTCTTTTTGATCATAGTCATCCTGGCAGGTGATATCTCATTGCGGTTTTGATTTGCATTTTCCTGATGATTAGCCCTACTGATCTTCTTTTCATGTGCCTGCTATTTTCTTTGAGAAAATGTCTCTTCAGTTCTTCTGACCATTTTTTAATTGTGATTTTTTAGTTTTTTTTTTTTTTGATGTTGAATTGTTTGAACTGTTTATTTTGGGTATGAATTCCTTATCAGTCATATTATTTGCAAATATTTTCTCCCATTCAGTAAGGTTGTCTTTTTTGGCCAAATCCACAGCACATTAAAGTTCCCTGGCCAGGAATCAAATCCAAACCACAGCTGCAACCTGTGCCGCAGCTGTGGCAACACGACATCCTTAACCTGCTGTGCCACAGAGGGAACTCCGGTAGGGCTGTCTTTTTAGTTTTGTTGATAGTTTCCTTTAAGTTTAATTAGTTCCCATTTGTTTATTTTGCCTTAGGATAGAGATCCAAAAAACTTTTTGCTGTGATTTATGTCAATCAGTGTTCCACCCATGTTTCTTCTAGGAATTTAATGGTTTCTGGTCTTACATTCAGGTCTTTAATCTGTTTTGAGCTTATTTTTGTATATGGTGTGAGAAAGTGCTGTTTCATTCTTTTACATGTAGCTGGTCCAATTTTCCCAACATCGAGTATTGAATGTGTCTTTTTTCCATTGTATATTCTTGCCTCCTTTGTCATAAATTAACTGACCATAAGTGTTTAGGTTTACTTCTGGCTATATTCTGTTCCATCGATCTGTGTATCACAACCACTTTTGGTGAATGTTGACACTTCATAGGCAAAAGGGTTGGGCGTCACTTCTGCTTTCTCCTAGGAGGCAGCGCCACCTAGTGGTCCACTTCTCGCACGGCATTGAACGCTTGCACTCGTCAGCGCCAAGTTATGAAACCAAAGGTGTTTAGGGAACATCTGGGCCAAGCATCTCCTTTTCAGACATGGAACCAGAAACCCAGGGATCACTGTCTCTTAGCAGATTAGCAGCACTGCTGAAATCCAATCCATATAGAGATTTTCTAATCCACAGGGGAGTCACAAATCTGCTCAGAAAACACAATTTTCAAGAGTGCTTATGATATGGCTAACTTTTCTCTGGGGAGCACATATTCACATGCTCCAGGGATCCTCTATTGGTTGATGTCTATCAGGCCTTCCTTTCTCAGATCCAGAAATCTGTAGTGGTCTGTCCTTATATAGTGTGTGTGTGTGTGTGTGTGTGTATTTTTTTTTTTTTTTGCTCTTTTTGTCTTTTCTAGGGCTGCACCCACAGCATATGGAGGTTCCCAGGCTAGGGGTCTAATTGGAGCTGTAGCCACGGCCTACGCCATAGCCACAGCAACACGAGATCCGAGCCACGTCGGCTCACGGCAATGCTGGATCCTTAACCCACTGAGCAAGGCCAGGGATCGAACTGGCAACCTCATGGTTCCTAGTTGGATTCGTTAACCACTGAGCCGCGGCGGGAACTCCCTGGTTTTTATATTTTAAAACTGTAATTTCATTCATATAATATTATTTTCTAGGGTGAATAATCATTCTTCGTCCCACCCTGTGGGACCCCTCCCTCCCCTCTGGCCCCTGACCACCACTGATCCTTTTCCTGTCTCTGTAGTTTTGGCTTCTTCAGAACGTCATATAGTTGGATCCATATAGTATGTATCCTCTTCAGATTGGCTTCGTTATGTAATACGCATTGAACCTTTCTCTGCTTCTTTTCATGGCTTGTTAGCTTTTCTTTCTCTCTCTTTTTCCTCCTTCCTTCTTTCCTCCCTCCCTTTTCCTTCCTTCCTCCCTCCCTCCTCCCTCCCTCCCTCCCTCCCTCCCTCCCTCCCTCCCTCCTTTCTTTCTTTCTTTCTTTCTTTCTTTCTTTCTTTCTTTCTTTCTTTTTCTTTCCTTTCTTTCTTTCCTTTTTCTTTCTTTCTTTCTTTCTTTCTTTCCTTCCTTCCTTCCTTCCTTCCTTCCTTCCTTCCTTCCTTCCTTCTTTTCCTTTTAAGGCCACACATGCAGCATATGGAAGTTCCCAGGCTAGGGGTCAAATTACAGCTGCAGCTGCCAGCCTCTGCCACAGCCACAGGAACTCGGGCTCTGAGCCGCTTCTGTGACCTACATCACAGCTCATGGCAATGCCGCATCCTTAACCTACTGAGTAAGGCCAGGGATCGAACCCACAGCCCTCATGGATACTAGACTGGGTCCTTAACCCACTGAACCACAATGGGAACTCTAACTCATTTCTTTTTATTACAAAATAATATTCCCTTGTCTAGATGTACCACAACTTATTTATCCTTTCACCCATTGAAGGATATCTTGGCTGCTTCGAAGTTTTGGCAGTTATGAATAAAGCTGCCGCAAATGTGCGTGTGGACCTAAGTTTTCAATTCATCTGGGTACATACAAAGGAGAGTGATTGGTGGATTATGTGGCAATAGTATGTTTAGTTTAATGGTTTATATGTAGAACAGAATATTATGCTGCCTTAACAGGAAAGGAAATTCGGACGCATGCTGCAACACAGATGAATCATGAGGATAGTACACTAAATGAACAAGCCAACCCCCAAAAGACAAATACTATAGGAGTCTACTTTTATGAGGTACTTAAAGTAGTCAAAATCATAGAAACAAAATGTAGAATGGTGGTTGCCAGGGGCTGGGAGGAGCAGAAACAGGCCATCATTGTTTAAAGGGTATAGAGTTTCAGTTTTACAGAATGAATGAGACGGAGTTATGAGATCTTATAAAGGAATTAACGAAGACAGATGGTGGCGATGGCTTCCCAACATTATCAATGTATTTAATACCGCTGGATCGTACACTTAAAAATATTTGCTATGGTAAATTTTGTGCTCTGTGTATTTTACCCCAATGACATTGCTGGGGAAAAAGTCACATAAAGCAGAGTGATTGTGGGGGGAAGAGAATATGTTTAGTTTTGTAAGAAAGTGCCAAGCTGTTTTCCAAAGGGACTGTACTTTTTGAATACCCTCAGACAATGATGAATGAGAGTTCATCTTGCTCCACATCCTTGCCAACGTTTGGTGTTCTTAGTGTTCCAGACTTTGTCCATCCTAATAGGTGGCAGTGTTGTCTCGTTGTTGTAATTTACGTTTCTCTGATAACATGGTGTGCAGCATCTCCTCCTGTGCTTGTCATCTGCCCATCTTTTTTGGGTGAGGTGTCTTTTCAGATAGTTCCTCCACTTTTTAAATGGATTGTTTGTTTTCTTATTGCTGGGTTTGGAGGTTTTTGTATATTCTGGAAACCGTACTTTATCAGACATGTGCTTTGTAAAGGTTTTATTCCCCAGTCTATGGCTTGTCTTTTTTTTTTTTTTTTCCTGAAGCAGTTTTCACAAAGCACCTAGAATACCATCCATACCTTCCTGTCTTCATGTATGTGTGTGTGTGTGTGTGTGTGTGTGTGTGTGTGTAACTTGGCCAGGATTTGGAAGAGGGATGAGTAATAGGAATAACTAAGATTTGATGCAGTTCTTGGGCTCATATTGTGCTTTGTGGCTTATATGGTGATTTGGGAGAAAAAATCACATAGACATTAAATAACCAGACAAAGCAGTATAAAATTAAGGTTAAAGTGCTTGGCACCAGACAATGAGTAGAGACCAGAGAGACTGGAGAGTCTGGGAGAGGGAGAGGGGGTGTGTGGGGTCTGTGGGTGTGCGCACGGGTGGGGGCGGGGTGTGAGAAGAGGGTGAGGACTAGCCAGGCAGGGAAGTGAGGGCAAGGGGTCCAGGCTGGGCCAGGTAGGAGTCTAGAGAGAAAGACGCATGGCCAAAAAACACATGAAAAGATGTTCAACATCACTAATCATTAGAGAAATGGGCATCAAAACTACTATGAGGTACCACCTTACATCAGCCAGAGTGGTGTAAAAAATTCTGCAAATGATAAAGGCTAGAGAGAGTGTGGAGAAAAAGGAACCTTCTTGCACTGTTGGTGGGAATGTAAATTGGTGCAACCACTGTGGAAAACAGTATGGAGATTCCTCAAAAAACAAAAAATAGAATTACTATTTGATCCAGCAATCCCACTCCCGGGCATCTATCCAGAGAAAACCATGACTGGAAAAGACACATGTATCCCAATGTTCATTGCAGCACTATTTGCAATAGCCAAGACATAAAAACAACCTAAATGTCCATCAACAGAGGAGGGGATCAAGAAGATGTGGTCCATATACACAATGGAATATTACTCAGCCATTAAAAGGAATGGAATAATGGCATCTTCAGCAACATGGATGGACCTAGAAATTATCATGCTAAATGAAGTCAGTCAGACAGTGAGACACAAACATATTTTATCACTTATTTGTGGAATCCAAAAAAAAGGAGACAATGAACTTCTTTGCAGAACAGATACTGACTCAGACTTTGAAAACCTTATAGAAGGATGGGCTGGGGGTTTGGCATGGAAATGTTGTAAAATTGCTGTTGCTGATGATGGTTGTGCAACTACAAATACAATAAAATTCACTGAGCTTAAAAAAAAAAGAGGGAAAGACACAGAACTGGGAAACCAGCTTAAATTAATCCTTGTTCAAGGAGGAGCCCCAGGAAGCCTGGGAGCAGGTGGGGTGGGGGCAGGGTGGACATCGGACCCCGGAAATCTGGCAAAGCCACAGAACATTAAGGGATAGGTTCTGAAGACCGGCTGTGCCCACTATTATAATTTTGCTGCTCCCCTCACTTCCCACTTGCCTCCTCCACCCAAAAGATGAGAGTAAAATGTAGACTTTCACCCAGCGCAGTCATTTAGAGGCAAAAAAAAAAAAGGTTTAAATCTCATTTCCAGACACCTGGCTTCTGCCAGCGCTGACCAACTTGTCTCAAGATGCAGCTAAAACTGGGAGGGGGAGCCAGACAAAAATGAGAGCTTTTCTGCTTTGCGACGGGCTGGCATCTGGCAGGGCCCCCATTCCGGCCACAGCCCAGCAAAGCCCTGCCCAGCTGCCCAGGTTCTCAGGGTTGGCTGAGGACACAGCCTGACTCCGTTCCATTCTAGCCACTGGCATTTGCAAGGCTCCTGTATGCCCAGACTCAGTTCAGCACCCCGGGGGAGAGAGAGGAGCCAGAATCCTGCTGTCGCCAGCCCCTACCCCTGGGGGAGAAAGCCCCCCAGAGCCTGCAAAGGCAGTTGGCTTATTTTAAATATCTGGGAAAGGGTGCAGAATAAAACCCTTGACCCCAAGGGCTCACCACCTCAATGGCAGGAAGACTACTGTGGCCTGAATTGCATCCCCTAAACTCAGATGCTGAAGCTGAGGGTATTTGGAGGTGGGCTTGGGGAGGTGAGGAGGGTTAGATAGGGTACAAGGGCCAAGCCCTCATGGTGGGATTCATGACTTGATGAGAAGAGGAAGATCAAAGCCCTCTCGCGCCTCCTGCTGCGTGAAGACAGCAAGTACATATGTGTCATTGAGGCACCTGCGCCTGTGGTGTTCTGTTACAGCAAACTGAGCTAAGACAGCCTCCCAGCCACAGCTGCCGTGGCCAACACTGTGACCCTGGGGGACTTGCCTCCACCACCCTCCTCTCACTGAGCCCCCACTGCCTTCCCAGCAAAGGGGTCCACCCAGTAAATCGAGGCCCCTGAGAGATGTGGGAATACCGACACGCCCTTCTTCCAGTTGGCCACTCATGCTCATAGGCTATCAGTGCTTCTCCAGGTGTGGCTTGGGTAACCCCTTGGGGTTTCCCAAACTATTTTCGTAATAAACCTAAGATCTTAATTTCCTTCTTATTCTCATTCTTTGGAGTTGGCGATGTGCCAGTAGCAGCCCGCGGGCTTCCTCCGGACGGACAGACCTGTGTCAGGAGAGCGCCAGGAATGTTAGGCAACTTGGACCTCACCCCCAGGTTTTCTCCGCAGGAAATAAGGGGCAAATTAGATAAAAAATCTCCTTGTTCTATTTTCTCTGAGTCTTGGTTTTCTTTCTTATAGATTGAGAAATACCTTCTGCAACTACCTCACGGAGCTGTTGAGAAGGTGAAGGAAATTCAACGTCCATCTGCTGTAAAACGGGAAGTCACTCCAGCATTACTTGGTAATAAAGAGAGGAGCAACCCACGGAAAACTAGTGCAGTCAGAGGCTGGTCCCCAGCTCCAAGCCTCCTTGGTTGCCAGGAGACCATGGCAGGGCTGCTTAAGCCAATGCAGCATCGGTCTTAGACCATGGCCCCTCTTTCCACATGGCTTCTACCTTAGGAATTGGAATCATTTTCCCTTAAAGGATCCCTGGAGCTCCTGAGCTGTAGTAAAGGGAAAAGAAGGAGGGAAGGGGGAGAGGGAGGAAGGGAGGGAAGGAAGGAAGGGAGGAAAATGCAGCTCCCTATAGCTTAACATAAATAATTTATGCCCATTCAATCTCATTCTTCTAGTTTTTCCTTATCACTCCAATATCTATCTGTGTCGCTATCTATCATCTCAAAACATTTAAAATTATAGAATACGACCTCGTTAAAAATATATTTTCATGCACAAAGGGGAATAAAATATGGGTCTAATAAACTAATATAAAGCAAATACCCTTACAACTGCCATCCTATTCAAGAACTGGGTGACTACTGCCATCCCAGGAAGACCACCGCAATCCACAGGCACTTCCCTCACCACCTCCCTGCCTTGGAGACAAACATTTTCTCTCTCTCTTTTTTTGCCATACCTGTGGCATGTGGAAATTCCTGGGCCAGGGACGGAACTCATGCCACAGCAGTGACAACACCAGGTCCTTAACCCACTAGGCCACCAGGGAACTCTCTCTTTCTCTCTTTTTTTTATTTTTTATTTTTATTTTTTGTCTTTTTAGAGCTGCACCAGAGGCATGTGGAAGTTCCCAGGCTAGGGGTCAAATCGGAGCTGCAGCTGCCGGCCTACACCACAGCCACAGCAACTCCAGATACGAACCGTGTCTGCAACCCACACTGCAGCTCACAGCAATGCTGGATCCTTAATCCACTGAGCGAGGCCAGGTATTGAACTCAAGTCCCTATGGATACTACTTGGGTTCATTACCATTGAGCCACAACGGGAACTCCTCTTTTTAAAATAGTAATGACTTCCCTACCTGTCTCTCCCTGATCTCTTAATGTCATCAGAGGCCTCCAGAGCTCAGCTTTGAGGGACCCCATCCAAGATCCTGGCTTTAACTACTATAAGCTGCCGATTCTAGAATGTCTGTCTGTAGCCTGGTCCTCCCCCAAACTCATCGGCCTCCTGTGTGCCACTCTATGTCTAACCTTACCTATGGGGATACAAATGACACCTCAGCTGGGTTATGTCTCAAATTACACTCCTGGTCCTCTCCCCAAATCTGCCCCCATTGGGGAGGGTAAGGGCATCTTTTCCAGCCTCCCTTTTCCTTTTAACCCCGATTCACTCCAAATGCTGCTGGCTTTGCCTTCGATGGATCTCCCCTCACGCCTCAACTTCTCGCCTCTCATTTAGATGACTGGAAGAGCCCAGCTGATGGCTTTTTTTCACCTGGGCCCCAGCAGTTGATTTTTGTGCCCACAGGCCAAATGCTGTTTTTAAAATATCACTCACAGCCTGTCACTCCTTAGATCAGCCCCCCGAACTGGCTTCCCATCACATCCAGTGTGAAAACCGAAGTTGTTGCAACAGCCCACAATCTCTACGCCCCCTGCCTCCACCCCCGTGCCTTCCTGACCTCATCTCCCCTTTGACCTCTCTGCTCAGGTCCCACTGCTGTTCCTCAAATGCCCCGGACCTTCTCCTGCCCCAGGGCCTTTGCACGGATTCCTTTGTGCTGGATGTATTTCCTTGGGTCTCCTTGGGTTTCCTCCCTCGCCTCCTTCAAGAGTTTTCTCCCATGCCATCTTCTCTGGGAGAACTTTCCCGACTGTAATAGTTTAACTTCCACCTCCCTCCCCTCTGGCATATTCTTCTCTGCTTTTTATTTCTCTATTTGGCCTTTAAATCTTGGCACATACTAGTTACATTATTCACTTGTTTTCCTCTCCACTGGGATGTAAGTGCCACAGTGGCCAAGCTTGCTTTTATATTTCCCTTATTTTTCTCCACTGCTATTCCGAGTTTTCCACTGCTATTCTGAGTACCTTTGTTTAATAAATATTTGTGGAATGAATGGTTGGTTCCCTCTGAGGCCAGGGAGTCCTGCGGAACAGGCACAGGGTTGGTCCTGCTGTCCTGCTTGGCTCCCAGGCCCAGCATCCTCACCTACTGTCAGTTCCTGACTTCTCTCCCTTTGGAAAATATGAAGTTCATACCTCTCTGTTTTCCTCTTTTTACAGACACAATCACTTCTTCCCTAAAAAGTCAGGGAAAGTTCTGTCTATTAGTTAATGGAGAACTGAGGAGTGGAGAGAGTCCGAGAGCTATTCGGGGATTAGCTGCATTGCGGTAACTGTAGATTTTTTGGGGGTGTGTGTGTGTGTGTGTGTGTGGTGTGTATGTGGGGGCTGTATATTAAACAGTTTGCCTGTTTTTTGTCCCTGGTTCTGGACAGGAAGCCTCTAAACCCTTGGAATTTCCCCAGTGGCAGAGTGTCGCTATTGTTCGTGGGGGGGGGGTCCCTCCAGCCACACCCAAATTTATGCTAATGAGGCGACTCAGGATCGGCCCCTGGTTAGTTTCAGGATGGCGGCTGGCCATTCGGAAGGACCCGCTATGTGCTTAGAGTCTTGGGGCTTGGGGCCACATGATATCAGTCTGACTTCCCAATCTCTGGAAGAGGGGGCTACAGATTGAATCCAGTTATGTAGCCAATGAGTCAACCAATCACGCTTATATATTGGACCTCCAATTAACCCTCAGGACACCAAGGCTCAGCGGCACTTCCTGGTTGGTGATGTACCTTGAGGTGCCTAGAGGGTGACACATCTTGAGGACAGAAAAACTTCTTGTCGAGGGCCTTTCTGGACCCTGTCTTCTGTGTCTCTTCATTTGCCTGGTCCTGATTTGTATCCCTTACGATAAAACTGTAATTGCAAGTTTTGTGCTCTCCCGAGTTCTGTGAGTCATTCTGATAGGGATGGAGCAGGCACAGGTAGTTACAGAAGTCCCAATAAGGGACCATAGATAGAGAGGGAAACCTAGGGGACTTTGGGAGATCACTTTAAGTTCATAATTACTCAAGAAAGTCTCTGGTCAATGGGTGGGGGATAGGATGAGGCCTGCATTCAGATTCAGACCAAGGGCGGGAGTTTGAGGACCAGCCTCCTGCTAATTTGAATACATACCTTACAGGATACTAAAGAGGAACTACTACGGGAAGAAAGTGGAAGGAGGCTGTCTTTTCCGATCCCCAACTTTCCTTGGATGATAAAACTGTAGCCCACTGGATCCCGGGGGCAGGGCCTCCTTGCATCTCTCACAAGGGTCCTATCTTAATAAATCTATTTCTTGCCTATCACTTTGTCTCTCTCTAAATTCCTTCTGCATGGAGGCATAAAGAACCTGAACTTCAGTAAGTCCAGACACCTGGTGAGTGATTCTAATTTAAAACTGGGTTCAAGTCCCACTCTGCATTCTGGCTGGGTTCAGGCCCTTAGTTCGGTCCGTTTCGATTCTAGAGTGTCATCAAACCTGGGGGTGTCATGAGAAACCCAGAATTTGTAGCCTATTGGTCAGAAAGGCAGGGGACTGGGGTCCCCAGAGGTTTCAGCTGGTGTCTGAAGTGAGGGTTGTCTTGTGAGGGGGACTGTGCCTTTAGCCTGTAAAGCTGACCTGACTCTGGGGAGGTAGCGTTGGAAAGGCATCAGTGCTCCTTCAATTCCAAGTGGAAATTGCAATCTCTCCAACTTGGGCTCCTAGGCACAAAAAGAAGTGTCATGGCTCATGCAACGGGGAGTGGGGGGTGGGGGTGGTTGAGGGAGTCCAAGGAAAACGGAACTGAAGCCTGGGCAGGTCCAGGGACTCGATGGGCAGGTCCAGGGACTGAAGCCTACGCCAGAGACACAGCAACATGGGATCCGAGCCATGTCTGCAACCTACACCACAGCTCAGGACAACGCTGGATCCTTAACCCACTGAGCGAGGCCAGGGATTGAACCCGAAAACTCATGCTTCCTAGTTGGATTCCTTAACGACTGAGCCACGACGGGAACTCTTTCTCTTTTCTTTCCTTTCCTTCCTTCCTTCCTGTCTGTCTTTCTGTTTTTCTGCCTTTCTTTCCTTTTTGCCTCGCTTTTTAGGGCCCAACCTGAGGCATATAGAGGTTCCAGGCTAGGGATCAAATAGGAGATACGGCTGCCAGCCTACACCACAGCCACAGCAACGCCAGATCTGAGCCCCGTCTGTGACCTACACCACAGCTCACAGCAATGCTGGATCCTTAACCCAGTGAGTGAGGCCAGGGATCAAACTCACATCCTCAAGAATACTAGCCAGGTTCATTTCCTCTGAACCATGACAGGAACTCCCTCTGTTGTATTAAGCCACCTAAATGTGTGGTGATTCGTTATGGCTGCTACAAGAAACTAATCTATTTGCTCTTCCAGTGTGTGGATTTGAAGTGAATACCTCGCTGCCTGCCACTCACGCCTCACTGCCCGGGTTAGGACGCCCCTGTGAGGTGAGGGGTGAATCTGTCTGGTTAAGACCTCAGCTCTCCAGGTCCAGACCAGCCTTTGCTCTGGTGAGTGAGAGTGGAGACCCCAGAGGAGGGGCCTGGGCCGTCACAGGTGTGTCACCCAGGAAGCCAACTGGCCGCATCATCACACCTCTGGTTTCCCACTAACATGGGGCTGAAGTGAGGCCTGTGGAAGCTTTCGCACAGAATGCGCTTCATACATTCACACATTTCTGGACTTCTACTGATAAAATGATTACTTTTAGCCTGTGATTCTGCTGCAAAGGCTATATTGCTTCTTCAGAAGGGCAGTGAGGTCCAGAGAGAGAGAGAGAGAGAGAAAGAGAAGCGAAGGTGGGGAAGAAACCAGGGTTAGAGCAGCCACGAGGCAGTAACATCTCTTTCTGTAGCTGGATGGCGGCTGGACTCCAGACCCTGTTGGGGCTGGTGTGGGGGTGGGGGGTGCGCAGTGAGGTTATGTCCCACCCCTGCTGCTGGGGCCATCAGTCAGGCTGTCTCAAGGGAAGCTATCCAGACTGTCTGAGGCTGCACCTGGAAACTTATATCCAAGAAAAAGGGTGACTCTGACACTTGAATGGAGGCCATTATTGGAGAGGGTGGGCAATAAGCAATCTTCTAGAATAACAGGCAGGTTTCTGGTCTGAGTTACCAGGGGGTGCCTAGAGGGAGGACATCTATGGGCCATCTAAGGCCTATCTGGTAGGAAGGGGTAATTCTCAAGGGGAAGAAATGACAGGCAGAGGCTGGCACCAGGAGACCGGACGAGCTCCCCTATCAGGCCAGCAAAGAGCCGTGGTCTAGGGGAGCGGCTGGCAAACACTGTCTGCTGGTGGAATTGGCCTTCCACCCACTTTCCATGAAGAACACATTTTTTTTTTTTATCAGAACAAAACCACACCTATTCGTTTACGTGCTGTCTGCGACTCATTTCACACCACAAAAAGCAGAGTGAGGTAAGTTTTGAACAGAAATCTTATGGTCTGGGAAGATAAAATTGTTCCTATATGACCGTTTGGAGAACATTTTGCCGAGTCCTGGCTGGACCAGCACCGCCTAACCTTCCATGTGGGTTCTGACTGGCCTAGCGATGGTGTGGAACGGAGGATCGGCTTCAGGAGGTCCCAGCCGGGCCCTGAGATTCAGCACTTCTACCAGGCTGATGCTGCTGGTCTAGGGACCACGCTTTGAGAAGCAAGGACTCAGAGCAGTGCGGTCCAGTGGAAATATAATGTGAGCCCACAGTAATTTACAAGTAAAAGGAACAGATGAAATCTCATTTTATTGAACTCACTATAGCCAAAATATTATCATGTCTTATGTTGAGATTTTATGTATTTGGGGATGGGGACTAAGCCTTTGACATCTGGTATATATGTTGCCTCTGTAGCCCATCTCAGGACTGGCCACATTTCCAGGGGCCCATGGCTGCCACCGTGGGCAGCGAAGCTCCAGAATAGACTGGAGCCAGGCTGCCAGACGCCAAGTCCCAGCCCAACCACTTACTAGCTGTGTCGCTGTGGCCAAGTTCAACCACCTCTCCACGTCTGTTTCCCCATTTCCCCACCCTAGAGAGTGAGAATAATAAATGCACCTCCTCAAGATGTTGTCTTCAGAATGACCTGAGATGCTAAAGCACCCGAAACAGCCTGCCTGGCCCATCGCAAGCTGTTATGCTATTAGCTCTTCTGCACAGGAAGCCCTTTCTTTCTGTCCAATAAAGGAAGGGGTTTGAGCCCTGCTTCCTGCCCCCAAGCCTCAGGGGCAGATGGAAAGTATACATACTCCTTGGTTCTTAGTCCGCTCTTACCCCTTCCTGCACAGATCTTCTTTTCCTCGATCCCATAAATAATTATTGACCCTTTATGGCTGTGCCAGACTCCGGGCATCCAACACCAAACACATGGGGAGTTCCCATTGTGGCACAGCAGAAACGAATCCGACTAGGAACCATGAGGTTGCAGGTTCGATTCCCAGACTCACTTGGTGGGTTTAAGATCCGGCGTTGCCGTGAGCTGTGGTGTAGTTTGCAGACGTGGCTTGGATCCCGCAATTGCTGTGTCTGTGGTGTAGGCTGGCAGCTACAGCTGCGATTAGACCCCTAGCCTGGGAATCTCCATATGCCATGGGTGCGGGCCTAGAAAGACAAAAACAAAGACAAAAACAAACAGGAAAACCTGCATCCCTGAGGATTACGTTCTGGTGGGAAGGGCTCACAAGCAACACAGTGAAGGTGAGCATGTTGGGAGGTAGTACCATGGTGAGAAACTAGAGCAGAGTCAGGGGGATGGAACGTGCTGGGGAGAGTGGAAGTGTCAGCTTTCAGTAGGTGGCCAGAGGAGCCTCCATGGGAGAGCGAGTCATGGAAGGTGAGGCCAGTGGGACTGGAGCAGAGAGAGGCAGGAGACAGAAACCAGATGTGATCAGAGAGGTGAGGAGTATCGTGCATTATAAAGACTCTGGTTCTTCTTCTTCTTTTTTTTTTTTTTTTGTCTTTTTGCCTTTTCTAGGGCCGCTCCCTGGGCACGTGGAGGTTCCCAGGCAAGGGGTCTAATTGGAGCTGTAACCTCTGGCCTACACCAGAGCCACAGCAACTCGGGATCCGAGCCTCATCTGCAACCTACACCACAGCTCACGGCAACGCCGGATCCTTAACCCACTGAGCAAGGCCAGGGATCGAACCCACAACCTCATGGTTCCTAGTCGGATTCGTTAACCACTGAGCCACGATGGGAACTCCTGGTTCTTCCTTTGAGTGACATAGAGAGCCAACTGGAGGGGTTTTGCTCAACAAGTGTCAGGGTCTGGAGTGGGTTTTTCAAGGCTGCCGTGTTGAAGACAGGCTAGGTGGGGGTCGGGTAAAAACTATCTATTCCCCGCCCCCCCCCCTTGGGAGGGGGGCCTGGACTGAGGCTTCACTGGGCTGTGAGAACCAGGAAAGACCTGAGCAAATGGGTGTGGCTAGTCAGCCTAAAACAGAGAGACCAGTTTTATCTGTTGTCCTCTTTCTCTAACCCATCTGTGTCCCCCATCACATCCATTTTAGTGTTTAATAGTTGAAATACCCACACCCTCATAAGATGTAGTGCTGTGGGCCTTACATTTCATAAATGGCATTCTGCTACAAATCACATATTTCTTTTAAGTATTTAACCCCCCCCCTTTTTTTCCTCTTTAGGGCCATACTCCTAGCATATGGAAGTTCCCAGGCCTGAGGTCCAATAAGAGCTACAGCTGCTGGCCAACACGACAGCCACAGCCACAAGGGATCTGAGCCATATCTGCAACCTATACCACAGCTCACAGCAACGCCAGGTCCTGGACCCACCAAATAGCAATGCCAGATCCTGGACCCACCGAGCGAGGCCAGGAATTGAACTGGAATTCTCATGGATACTAGTTGTATTCGTTTCTGCTTCGCCACAACAGGACCTCCTGCAACCCTGTTTTTAAGATCTATCCATTTTGCTGTACTTACCTCGAGCTCATTTTGCAAATGGCTGGCCACACAGTGCTCACAGCCTGCACCTGCCCCATTTTACTTAAATAACACTGCTGAGAGGAGAGCATCCTCCCAGAGAGCCCTGATGGACCCAGGGAGAAATGTCTCTGGGAACACTGGAATCTGGACACGCACACAGCTAATTTTAAAAGTGCTGCCGGGGTATGTGTGACTGGGTCACTTCGCTGTACAGTAGAAAATTGACAGAACACTGTAAACCAAATACAATGGAAAAAAATTAAAATCATTTAAAAAAAAAAGGAGAGTTCCCTTCGTAGCACAGTGGAAATGAATCTGACTAGGAACCATGAGGTTGTGGGTTCAATCCCTGGCCTTGATCAGTGGGTTAAGGATCCCACGTTACCGCGAGCTGTGGTGTAGGTCACAGATGCAGCTCGGATCTGGCATTGCTGTGGCTGTGGTATAGGCTGGCAGCTGTAACTTCCATCAGACCCCTACCCTGGGAACCTCCATATGCCGAGGGTGTGGCCCTAAAAAGCAAACACAAAACAAAACAAAACAAAAAAGTGCTGCCGGGGAGTTCTCGTGTGGCTCAGTGAGTTAAGGATCTGGCCCTGTCACTGCAGCGGCTTGGGTTGCTGCTGTGGTGTGAATTCAGTCCCTGGCCAGGGAACGTCTGCATGCCGTGGGTGTGGCCGAAAAAGAAAAAAAATAAAAAATAAAAGTGCTGCTGCTGGCTTGCTTCCGAGTGCCTGAAGAAGTTTCTATGACCAAGAGTGACACCAAAGTGACGGTCCCCCCCTCGTTTGGCAATTCCAGGGGTTCGAGGTAGCAGCCCTTTATTTCCATTTGCGCATCTCTGGCTCCCTGGGTTTCTCCCTTTTGGTTTATTTTTTGGTTCATGTTTCACGGTTCAGGCTCACCCTTCTGTGAATCATCAATGGCCCATTTTTCTTTTGGATTTCCTTTTTCCTTTTGATTGCAAGAAATCTTGTGTAAGATATACCAATCCCTTTTCAATTTTGGTCACTGCAAACACCTTTACAGTCTGCACCTTTTAGCTTTGACTGTGATGTTGAACAGAAATCCTTACCTTTTTTATTTTAATTTTTTTCTTTTTAGAGCTGTGCCCACAGCATATGGAAGTTCCCAGGCTAGGGGTTGAAGCAGAGCTACAGCTGCCGGCCTACACCACAGCCACAGCAACAAGGGATCCGAGCTGGGTCTGCGACCTACACCACAGCTCATGGCAATGCCAGATCCCTGACCCACTGATGGAGACCAGGGATCGAACCCACATCCTCATGGATACTAGTCGTATTCATTTCTGCTGCACCACAACAGGAATGTCCAGAAACTCTTACTTTCAATGCAGCTAAATCGATCTTTCCCACTACCCCCCCTGCATTTGGTGCTTCTGGGGGTCGAGTTTAAAAAGTGACCAACTTTTTTTTTTGGCCAGTGCTCACAGTGTAGGGAAGTTCCCAGGCCAGGGATTGAACCTGCATCATAGTTGCAACCTGGGCCACAGCTGTGGCAATGCCGGATCCTTAACCTGCTCTGCCACAAGGGAACTACCACGAGGTGATGAAATGTTAAGGACAATTTAGAAGGAAAAAGAATTCTGAAGCTATGGCTTGAATAAGATCAACATAGAGAAATTATTTTCTCCAAGCTAGATTTGGAATACTTCCACCTTACTTTGCTTCTACGCATCAATATCTAATTTTGAGGTTCTTTTTCCTTTTTTTCAAGACTGTGAAGAAGCCACTTGAACTAAATTTGGTTCTCCTAAGTTTTTTCTACATAAAGCTTTAAAATGCTACATTCCTTGAACAAACTTTATGGTGGGAGGGAAGAGAGAGGCCTGGAATTCCATCTTATCCTTTACACCACACTGCACGTGGTCTGCAGCATGTGGAAATTCCTGGGGCAGGGATTGAACCTGAGCCCCAGCAGTGACCACGCCAGATCCTTAAACTGCTAGCCACCAGGGAACTCCTGCAGGTGACTTTAAATCAGGACAAAACTCTGATCTGGAAAGAAGAAAGAAGATTGAGAATAAAATATTTATAAAATGTGTTTTTGCAAATCTGAGGACCCTAAAGCATTAGTGACTTGACAAATCAGATTTTTTTTATTAGACTACAAATATTTATGAAACTGTGTGCTATGAGGTGTTTTCTTTGTTGGAATAGTTATAAATATAGATACAGATGAAGTAAGCCTAAGACTGGTCATGATCCATGTTCAAGAGGACTCAGGGATGGAACAGACAGACTGGTGGACAACAGGGCCACAGAAGTTTGAAGAGAATTTTAAAATGTAATTTGAACATTATGGAGAATGGCCAGGAATTTCCAAAAAGTTCCGTTGGCTGCCAGGACCCAAATAAAAAACTTTACAAGGCTAGGTAGGGACCATTAAACGTTTAAGTGTCTCAAGCTTTTTGAATCCAAAATCTAGGTCATACATCAGGCTTGTGCAAAGTGGAGAAGAAGGCCTCTTAGGAGAAAGTGCTGAGTCTGGTTCCTGGGGTTTAAGTCATGTGTAATTAAAACAGAGCAGGGCCCATGGTCCTTCTCCTCCTTGTCCTCTGCCGGCCTTCTGTCTGTAGAAAAACTTTAGTCAAAGTTTAATCAGAGAGGTGAGAAAATGCAGAAGCAAAGGAAAACAGTCAAATGAGACCAAATAGTAATAGCTTAGTCATGAAGCAAAGTCAAGGAGCTTTTGTTTCTCCTCAAGGGCTCTAGATAATATCCAGAGCCATATCCTACAAGCTCTTATAGATGGCGAAACGCCCACCATGTGGAAGAAATCAACTACACAAGGACCAGACTATGGCCATGACGTAGCTGCCACAACTCCAAGAACTGGCCTCAGGGAAACGGGAACAAAACGACCCTGGAACTGAAGGCAAACTAGACCTACAACAATCAAGATGATGCCGGTCGCACCACCACATGACCAGCTTCAAGCTGCCTGTCAGAGCTGACGGCACTGTTTCTGCATGTAGCCCCCCTCCCTCCCCCTGTACACCGCTGAAACTCCCCTTTAAAATACCTTGTCCACTGATGGTCAGTGGGGGGAGTTGGCCGTGGGACAGGAGTCCTCCCCCCGCCCCCCCGTCCCACCGGTAGCTGGTCTCCAAAATAAAGCAAACTTGCCACCTTATTGGCTTTAGAGCCACGAGCAGCCAGACCCACTTTTGGTAACATAATCACAGGCAAGAAGAGGATAATTTTTTTCTTTTTTGTCTTTTTAGGGCCGCACTCACGGCATTTGGAGGTTCCCAGGTTAGGGGTCTAATTGGAGCTGTAGCCGCCAGCCTACACCACAGCCACAGCAACGTGGGATCCAAGTCACATCTGCAACCTACACCACAGCTCACGGCAACGTTGGCTCCTAAACCCACTGAGCAAGGCCAGGGATCGAACCCACAACCTCATGGTTCCTAGTTGGATTCGTTAACTACTGCGTCATGATGAGAACTCCAAGAAGAGGATGATTAATCCTTCCCAAAATCTGATTATCATGAAGACAAAAA
The DNA here is from genome assembly GCF_016906955.1 of Phacochoerus africanus. NCBI lineage: Eukaryota > Metazoa > Chordata > Mammalia > Artiodactyla > Suidae > Phacochoerus > Phacochoerus africanus. Next base: position 7,709,696 of record NC_062558.1, read on the forward strand.
AGGGTAGAAGACTGTATCAAAATTATAAACCTGGGAGAACAGCAAGAAGGGCCAGCCTGGGGACTTCCTAGAACTAATGCAGTGTATGTCCCATGTGGGAATTAGGCAGGCGTCTGCCCTCTGGTGACCTGGCCACAGACCAACATTGCCCTCTTTTCTTTTTTTCAGGAAGGAGAATCTCCTTTTCCCTCCCGGAGTTGAGTTTCTGTGGCTGGTCTGGGGCCCATCACCACCATGTTCCCTGAGGAGCGTTCAGTCGTTTTCTCAGGGCGGAAATCTCATGGCCGCCCTGGGCCTTCTGGTTTGGGTCTCTAGCACACAACGGGCTGTTGACAGAAACATTTAAGCGGCCGTGAAGTCTGGAGCCCGGATGCAATCCACCTGCCACACAGGATCAAAAGTGATGGGCGGAGACGGAGGGCCAAGGGCTGCGGGTCTCTCAGTCCTCAACTTAATGGACGTTAACAGAAAGCAGGACGGGGGCTAAGCTTGCTAAGGACAAAGAAAATGCAACAGATCAATTGGCTCTGCTAAGAGCAGCAGATCACAGGCTGAGGCCATCAGGCTCCCAGACAAGGTGGGGATGGGGGGCACCTTTCTGGGTGTAGTGTTGCCTCCAGAGGGATGCTCAGCTCCAGGCAAATCCCCCATCTGCCCTCGGGGCTGTGGGAGAGGGCGTTCCTCTGTCTTTGCTGACCTCTTCCAGGCCAGTGAGAGCGCTGCAAACTCCTCTTTGCAAACTATAAGCATTTCAGGATCTAAAAAAAAAAAAAAAAAATCCACTTGCACATTCCAGACTCAGGGGGCAAAAGGAAACAGATGAAAAACAAACAAAAAGCCAGAACTGCTGCCTTGCAGATCTGTCAACAGGGGCAGCCCTTGCAGAGTCATTTACTTCTCTTCTGTCAAGAGGAATAAAATGCAGACGTTTTTAGATGTTTGATGGAGTTTAATGTATTTACCCTCAGGCACAGAGGCCTGTATTTATTGCATTGCCTCATGTTTAAGCAGGTTCTCTTTGCACATTATCATTCCTTCCCTTCTGCAGTGGTGGCGAGGGCACCCCCTCCTGCGCTCACTGCCCTCCACACTCTCGCACTCTCCCAGTTCGTTCTGCCTGCCCAGAACCAGCTTTGCTTTTATTTTTGACAGCTGGTCCCCGGCCCTTTCCATCCGTCTCTATCATCTATTTTCAGGTTCTGGCTCAGGCCCTTCCTCCTGCAGGAAAACCTCTATTTATATATTCTCAGACAGCTGAAAAGAGGGGTGGCTGCTAAGAGGTGTTAGCAACACTGGTGATGGGATTCATGTTTCTCTAGAAATAAGCCCATGACTAAGCTTAGATCTAACTGCACAGTGGTGCCATATAAGGTCAGCCCTGACTTTAAGACAAAATACATAAAGATGAATGACTTCTTTTTCTTGTGTATACACACACACACACACACAGTTTAAAAGGTCCCTTGAGATGATAACTTTATATACAATAGTCTTGGAATGGCCTTTACTGCTGATAAATTTGGCTTGCTGTTACACCTTGGTCTGTCTTTCTCCCTGCGAAGCACTTGGTCTCCCCGCCGGACGTTCGGACCCCTCCCTCCACCACCCACACAGCAGAACTTCACAACACACACGTCAAATACAGCAAGCACACGTGGTCAGACTCGGACAATTTGTTCTACTGATTTAGATTCAAGTTCAACCAAGCATTCTAACAAGTAACAAGATTCAAACACCTAAGAAAAATCTCTTTAGATCGTAGGAAAGCATATACCTGCACAGGCACGCACACACCAGGGTCCATGAGCCATCAGAGGAACTTTCACTTTATTGATTCTCAACACCCATCTGTGTGGAGTATGGAAAATATTGGAAGTGATATGACACCACAACAATCTCCCAAAGATAATTATTCTTTGAATGGAAAACACCACTTACAAACATAAAAAACATTTAAAGATGACCCCTCCGTTTGCATAATTCCTAACTGTAAAATATACTCTTAGTAACAGAACAAAAAATTCTCCTTGGTTGGTCACATCATTCATTACTGAAAGGGAAAATCAATAAAAGTCATAAAAAAACAAAACCCTGAAATAGAAATAAATAACTCAATAATTTACTTGTAGGTAGGTTTGCTGCACTGCACATTACCACACAAAATTCTAAAGCTGATTTTTTTAAAAGCTTGGGAAATACATATGCCTTTTTGCATTTCTGGCTAAGTGGTGCATGCTTCTTAGAAGGAAAAGTATCCTAACTAGGAGTGAGTTTCAAATTTCAACAGCAGGTAATCTAGAGCTGGCCTACCTGGGCTTGCAAGTGTGACAATGGGTAGCAAGCATGAGGACCTTCCAGCCCCCAGGGTGGCCAGGCCGAGCCTCAGCGACTCTCAGTTTACCCCCCGGTTGGGGAGTGATGGAGAAAGCCAGAAGTTTTAGGGTGAAAACGTGTGAAACCCACTGGTACAACTCAGTCTCTTTGTACCTTTAAGGTGGTGTCCTTAAACAGACTGTAAAACCTTTGAGAACAGCCTCTGGAGGTTTACAAAGGAGCAGCACATGGTATGACGGTGCAACAGAAGCGTTCACTGTAGGAGTCTGCTCACCAAGACTTAGCAAGGACTGTTTTTTCTTTGCGGGGCTCTTAGCAAGTTCCCACCAGTCCAATCTCTCTTGAGTCCTATCACTAAGTGTTCAGAGTGTATCATCTTCTTGGCCAGCCCTTACCTGATGTTAATTCTTGGCTTCCTGAGGTCAGCTCCCCACCTGCATGCCGGCTATCCTAGCCTGCACCTGGAGAGAAAGTCCTGGCTGTCTTCTCGCCCTGCGGTGCAGGGCGATGAAAAACCACCCAGGCCTCCTGAGACTGCAGACAGTGAGCCCTCCAGAATAGCACATTTTAAACTGGAGCGGGGGCTGAGGAGTATGTTACCTGGTTTGTTATTAAATCGCTCTGGAAAAGAAGCTAGAGGAGGAGTTCCCGTCGTGGCGCAGTGGTTAACGAATCTGACTAGGAACCATGAGGTTGCAGGTTTGATCCCTGGCCTTGCTCAGTGGGTTAAGGATCCGGTGTTGCCATGAGCTACGGTGTAGGTCGCAGATGTAGCTCAGATCCTGCGTTGCTGTGGCTCTGGCGTAGGCTGGCGGCTACAGCTCCAATTGGACCCCTAGCCTGGGAACCTCCATATGCCGCAGGAAGCGGCCCTAAAAAAAAAAAAGCTAGAGGATAAAAGAAGTGAAATTTGGGTGCATAAACAACCATTTTGAGCCTGAAGACTGACCACTTCTCTTGCCTCCTTCTGTGTTCATGGGTGGCAGCCGTCTTCCTATAGGAGGAGGTGCTGCTGTGTGCCCACACCTGTGGCACATGGAGGTTTCCAGGCTAGGGGGCAAATCAAAGCTATAGCCGCTGGCCTACGCCACAGCCACAGCCATGCCAGATCTGAGCTGCATTTGCAACCTACGCCTCAGCTCACGGCAACACTGGATCCTTAACCTGAGCAAGGCTAGGGATCGAATCTACATCCTGAGAGATGCTATGTCAGGTTCTTGACTTGCTGAGCCACAATGGAAACACCTGCGTATCCATTTTTGAATGGGACCATTTGTGCAGCGTCAGCAAATGTCTCTTAAACACTTGAGGCTCTACAGGCCCCATGTAGTCTCTGTTGCGTATTCCTCATTTTTTTTTTCTTTAATGACCCTTTAAAAATGGGAACACCTTTCTCAGCTCAAGGGTCTTTTCGATTTCCCCTGTGGGTAACAGTTTGTCAAGCCTGCTCCCGGAGTTCTTTGGCAGGGGGATGTGGCACCTAACTGTGCAAAGTCCAAGGCCACTGGGCCCTGGAAACCTCATCTGGGACTTCTTTTGGAGAATGAGGTAGGTCCTTGCAAATGATGCTCAGGCTTGGATTCTCCTGCGTGGTCTCTATTCCACTTCCCGAATGGTACAGAGCTGGACCAGATTAGCATCCTTCATTTTAAAAGTGGCTACTTCTGGGAGGAAATCTTAATTAGGCCCCATTAAAATCTGTACCTGTGCTAGCTTATCCTTGCCTTGATTTGAAAGGCAAAATCCCATACTCTAGGCACTGGAAAATTTCCATCCTGCAGGTTAGGGCTTTACTATTCCAAGTGGTTGGGGGCAGAAAAGCTAACATGTAAACTTACTTCTTCTTCACCACTAATGCCACCCACGGCCCACAGGGCGAATCCCCTGTAAGCACTCAAGGAGAAGCACGCCAGCTCCCTCTACCTCTGGGGTACCCAGGACACAGCTCATGGGTGGCTCCATCTTGATAAGGAACAGTGTTTACCAGGAACCAAGGATTTAAACAGCTGGAGACCAGCATTTCAGAAGCTGGATTTTTCGAGAGCTACCCATCTCTACCCTCTCTGAACACAAGAGTCTTTCTACATGGCAGGTGCTACAACACCATACGGCTCCTCCAACCGTTTTATGTTTGAGAGGCAAACTTTCTACCAACCATTTTCCCACTGTTAGAATATTCATTTTAAAGAGCAGAATAAGAGGATCTGCTTTTCTTTCACAAATTTGTAATCTTTTATCAATATACAGTATGCCATGTTTTTAAGTAATTAATGGACAGGATAAAAATTCATTTTTCTCTCCTAAATTAAATGAGGACTTCAGAATCTGAATTCTTTTTCTCAACAGTGATTTAAGTAGCTGATGGTTCTCAAAATATACATTTGCTACCAACTAGATGAATTTATCTGGTTCTGGAATTATTAAGAAATAGCCTGTGGACACACACAATGCGTGTGCGTACGCACACGCACACACACACAGCTTCTAAACTAAATAGGTGAAAAACAACCAATCTCACATATGCCACCCCAGTTGTCCTTTTTAGGTTTTTGTTTAAAATGTTCAATTTGTTTTCTTCGAAGTGTGAGCTGATTTCTTGTAATTCTTCTCTTAGTCTGGATTTACAGTGGTCCTGTCGACATTGCCTCAATAGCCGTAGTCAAACTAAGTGGGATCTCTGAATGTAACTGCTGAGACCATCTCTAATTAACAAGGCGGGGGGCAGGGGTGGATACCAACTTGGAGATGGAAGAAACTGGACCACAGTTAAACAAGCACAAAAGAACCACTAAGAATTACGAACGTGCCTGTTGGCAGGTGGCAGTACTAGTTCTAAGAACACCAAAACCAGGGAAACTATGAATTTTCCAACTCACTCAAAAACACAGCGTTCTAAGGCCGCTGAAAGACGGGATGAAGAAGTGACTACCTGAGGTCAGGAAAAGGTAACAGCGATGGGGATTGATTTTTTGAAATAAAATGAAACATGAAATTCTGAAGTGTGTGCTTTTAAAAGTGAGAGCACGGCATTCCCTCACTCTCTCCCATCAGCAATTTTCACACACACATACTCTCTCTCTTTGTTACACTTTCTCTCTCTCTCTCTCACACACACACACACTCACACACTCACACACACACACACGCATTTCTCCCACACACCCCCTCCATGGCACTCTGGTCATTATTTCACATTTTTCAGGTCTCTACTATCAATTTTAAAAACTGTTACTTCCTGATACCTTTTCCTCTCTATTGTGGATATAAACAGTTTTTGGTTTTTTAAACCAGCAAAGAAAACACACAGCAATAGCTCTGAACAATAAATTAAACTATCACCATCTCCAGGTCAGAGCTTTCAAGACAGACAACTAGAGAGAATGATCATTTCAGTCACTGCATTTTTTTGGTTCTGTGAAAGCACCAGCCCTCGGTCCCACCTCTACGGACAGAAACCGCCTTGCCATTTCCCTCCGACCTCAAAGTGCATCTGTTTAAAATCAAATCTATCTCAAAGAAAAACCAAAAATCTTAGTAATTTTTGGCAGCTACTATCCTATGCAGCAAAAACAAAGTGATTTTTCCCTTCCCTACTCCTCAATTTAAAGCTGTACACAGAACGGCCAAACGCAACACTTCTACAACAGCAGGGTTTACGAACAGTGGGTTTTGGTTTTGTTTCAAGGAACAAAAGGGAAAGGGGAAAAAAAAAATGAGACTAAGGAGGAGAAACCCTGAGGCAAAAATGGCTTTTCCTTTAGAGTCTCTGGAGGCTCTGACTGTGGCTCACACGGCGCCAGCGATCTTCTGGGACGGAAGGCCTTCCTCCAGCCAGAGGGTGGCGGCCGAGCCACCTCGCGGGGTCCGCCTGTGGATGCGCCGCAGCCGCAGCAGGTAGAGCAGGATGGCGAGCAGGACCACCAGGAAGCAGCCCGAGAACAGGTAGTGATTGTACACAAAGGAGAAGCCCCGCCAGTGCGCGTGGCTGGCCCGAAAGGTCTCCTGCTGGATGTCTCTGCCCGCAGGGAGGAAAACAGACCGAAGAAGTAAGTCAGGCAGGAAAGGCAGTGTAAGGGGATGTGGGCAGCGGGGAGCCTGGTCAGGGACTCAGCTCTGCAGACAGACACCGTAACCTCAGGGTGCCCACCTGTGAAGAGCAGAATGACGTGGCCCAGGAGAGGGCAGTTGTAAGTATGAACAAGATAACACCTCCAAGTGTATTCATAAATCTGTAGCTGTTACCACCATTATAATTTGGGCAACAAATTATAAATTTCGGAGAAATTTAGAAGAATTGGGAGGGTTTCACTAACACACAGAAGCCAGTGTTTGTGATCAGTTATACCCACTACTCACATTTTTGGCAGTTAACCCAGCTAAACGTACTGCTGGAAGACGCTTAATTAAAAGAAGGGGGGAAAAACCTTATTTATCAGTGATCCACGCTTCTTTTGTGGGCGTCAACTGACAGCCAGGTCTGTGACCCTGACCGGAGGCAAAGGCCCATCCTCATTTTACCCATCTCTGGCTGTAAAGCAGTATTTCCACTGAATGTGAATGCAGACGAAAACCTGTCATAGCAGCAACGGGACTCGTGACTGTGTTTCCTAGTGAAACTCATGGATCCTCCACGTCACACTGTGGTGCTTTGCAGATGCCTCAAAAGATCATCAACAGGCATCACTGTATTGAAATTACAGAGAGTACAGAGAGGACATATTACTGTAACTCAAGTCTGTCTTCTGTAATATTTTGATAAATGTATTGCAATACAATGGTTTCCTCTATAACCTATGTATTTATATTATGCATTAAAAACAAGATTTTGCATCTTTTTCAATGAAAGTTTTGTCTGGATATAGGCCCAGGAATAGGACTGCTGGGTCATATGGTAGTTCTACATTGAGTTTTCTGAGGAACCTCCATGCTGTTTTCCATAGTGGTTGTACCAATTTACATTCCCACCAACAGTGCAGGAGGGTTCCCCTTTCTCCACACCCTCTCCAGTATTTGTTATACGTAGACTTACTAATGATGGCGATTCTGACCCGTGTGAGGTGGTATCTCATTGTAATTTTTAATTTCCATCTGTCTAATAATTAGTGATGTTGAGCATTTTTTCATGTGTCTATTGGCCATCCATATGTCTTCATTGGAGAAATGTCTGTTTAGGTCTTCTGCCCATTTTTCAGTTGGGTTGTCTGAGTTGGGAAGGGAGGAGGCTCTTGTAGGGGAGACCAAGTCAGAGCTCCCTGACTCTCCTGCTCTGCCCAAGGCCGGCTGGCACTAACAATGCCTTGAACACCCACACACACCACTGCCATGACACCTCAGATGCAGAGAAGCATCTTCTATTAGGCTCTCCTTACCAAACTCCCGGTCATACCTTAAGGGTAAGAAGCGGGTCCTATAGAGGATTGCTCCGAGCGTCCACTGAACCTCCTTGTCGTAAACTTGCAAGGCTGTCTTTAAACTTCTGTAGTTGACAGGAAACGAGAAGCCCCTGTGGAACACCTCAAACATCCAGGCGGATTTGAAGCACTGATACCTACAAACAGCCCAAACATAAGTAGGACTGAGTCACTGGTCTAAACACACATGAGCAGAGCCGGCCTCACCCTCTGTGACCTATGTGGCTGCACAGGCTTCATGAGGCCCGTACTCTAAGGGCCAAACTGACCATATGCACCTCGAGCTGATTCGCTTGGTTTATGTATCTTGTCCCACACCATTCATTCATCTGTCAACATCAATTTGCGCATGAAACTTGGTCTCAGTGTGATTTAATGTGTGGCCATAAGAGATTATTTCCCCTCTAGGCCTTCTGTTATTTACTCAATCCAGTACTGAATAAATACTGAGCAAGGAAGTTCCCATTGTGGCGCAGTGGTTAAGGAATCCAACTAGGAACCATGAGGTTGAGGGTTCGATCCCTGGCCTTGCTCAGTGGGTTAAGGATCTGGTGTTGCCGTGAGTTGTGGTATAGGCCGCAGATGTGGCACAGATCTGGCATTGCTGTGGCTGTGGCATAGGTTGGTGGCTACAGCTCCTATTAAACCCCTAGCCTGGGAACCTCTATGTGCCATGGGAACGACCCTAGAAAAGGCAAAAAGACACACACACACACAAAAAATACTGAGCAAGTTCCAACTTCTCTGGACCTCAGTTTTCAAATTACAAAATGAGAAGGTAGGACGGTCCGTTTCAGCTCTGATAGTCTATGACTCTAAATATTTATCAGAGAGAAGTTCCTGTTGCGGCTCAGTGGTTAACAAACCCAACTAGTATCCATGAGGATGTGGGTTCCATCCCTGGCCTTGCTCAGTGGGTTAAGGATCCAGCATTGCTATGAGCTGTATGTAAGTAGCAGATGTGGCTTGGATCCGGTGTTGGTGTGGCTGTGGCTGTGGCGTAGGCCAGCAGCTGTGGCTCCAATTCGACCCCTAGCCTGGGAATCTCCATATGCCACAGGTGCAACCCTAAAAAGACACAGAGACAAAAAAAAAAAAAAAAAATCCAAAAAAAAGCAACAACAAAAAACTATCAGAGGCTTTCTTTTTGCAAAGCATTGGGCTAAGTGGTAAGATATCAGAATAAATAATAAGACAGCTAATGTGCTTGATGACTTACAATGAAAGAGGATTTTTGCAGAGCAAGAGATAACTATGAAATAAAGCAGAACATGAAAAACGCTACTAGTAGAGAGACTGAGTGAGTGCTCTGGAGATACACCGAGGGACTGAGTCTGGCTGAGTGGACAGAGGATGACTTGGAAGAGGCAGCCTCTGACTTGGACTGTGACGTCTGGGCAGGGCCTCAACAGGTAAGAGAATTCCAGCAGAAGCAAGAGCAAAACTCCTCCTCTGAGCCCCAAACTGTTAAGACATGTCTGGGCACGAGTACTTCCCACCCATCTGAAAGGAGCCAGGACAGAGGAGGAGGAGGGACTGACCAGGATAGAAAGGTAGGTTGGGACCAGGGTGTGGTCAAGACTGAATGTGTGGTTTCTTCTTTTTTTTTTTTAATTTCCTCTACCTGAAGAAACTTTCGAGGCTGAGTATTGACCTGCCACCTCCAGAGAGACAAACCAGATCACTAACCCACTGTACCATAGTAGGAACTCAAATGCACTTTTTTTTGCGTTTTAGGGCCAGACCCTTGACATATGGAAGTTCCCAGGCTAGGGGTCCAATGAGAGCTGCAGCTGCCGGCCTACAGAGCTGCAGCTGCCAGCCTACAGAGCTGCAGCTGCCGGCCACAGCCACGGCAATGAGGGATCCGAGCCACGCCTGCAACCTACACTGAAGCTCATGGCCAACACCAGATCTCCTCCCCACCTGAGCAAGGCCAGGGTTCGAACCCGCATCCTCATGGATACTAGTCAGATTAGTTTCCCTTGCACAACAGGAACTCAAGTCCTTAGCATTTTTGAATTAACACACACCCTGGGCTCCGTGACTTACTTGAGCCTGTGGAGGTCGGCGTGAGAGGCGTACAGCCCTCGGTCAAAGCGTTCCCGCAAGATTGACCACTTTGTTGCACAATAATCCTGAAAGAAATTTCACCCCCAAATAAATCATTAGCAGAGGTTGATTAAATTTTTTTCATTTTCAAGTGTTTACCATATTCATAACAAACACATCCTTCCAATTCAGAAACATGAGCTTAGTTTATGTCTGTCCCATGAGGACGAGACACACAAACACTCCTTGAATACTTCCTGATGAGCAAAGACAATGCTTGTTCTTTGTTTTAAAATTTGGCTAAAGTTATCATTAAAGAGAACTTCACTGCCCACAACCAACCTCTTCAAATCTGCTGAGTTTCTCCCTCTCTGACTGCATGGGACAGGCACAAACTTTTAGAAGGTGAAGTGATACTTTGGCTAGTTCAGACTGAATACCTGTGTCCGTGGCTACACGGTGCAAGGTTCTGGGAACACAAACATGATAACAAAAGGCTTCATCTTTAAGAGAAGGGAAAGAGGTGCTGCATTTTCCTGAAGTTGTTTGTAATGATTTCTTTTTTTTTTTGTCTTTTTGCCTTTTCTAGGGCCGCTCCCGAGGCATATGGAGGTTCCCAGGCTAGGGGTAGAAGTGGAGCTGTAGCTGCCAGCCTATACCACAGCCACAGCAACATGGGATCTGAGCCATGTCTGCAACCTATACCACAGCTCATGGCAACACCAGATCCTTAACCCACTGAGTGAGGCCAGGGATGGAACCTGTGCCTTCATGGATGCTAGTTGGGTTCGTTAACCGCTGAGCCACGACAGGAACTCCTGATTTTTTTTTTTTAAATGGCTGCATCCATGGCATATGGAAGTTCCTGGGCCAGGGAATGAATCTGAGCTGCAGCTGATACCCACACCATGGCTGCGGCAATGCCATAATCTTTAACCCACTGTGCCACTGGACCACAGTTTGAATCTGTCCTTCATAGTGACCTGAGTGGCTACGGTTGGATTCTTAACCCACTGTGCCACAGTGGGAACTCCTATTTGTAATGATGTTTATTTTAAGAGCTAACATTTACTGAACACTGTGTTGGTGCCTTTTCCAAATGTAATGCTTACAGCAACTCTTTGACATGGCTACTACTCTAACCTCTGTTTCAAGGACTGAGGCTCAGAGAGGCAGTGAAACCTGCAAAAGGGAACAGCACTCAGCCTGGGTGAGAGGGTGAGGACAATGGGCATGTCAGGCAGAGGAAACACCATGAATGAAGACAGGATGAGAGGGAGCACAGACGGGAGGGGAATGAATAGGCACCTGACAGGATCGGAATGAACAGGGCTAGGTGGGGAGATGAGGCTACAGGGAGGGGATGACACACTAGGCCATTTGAAATTCATCTGGAAGCAAGAGGAAGCTGCTGGAGACTTTAAACAGGAGAGCAGGTGGCTGCACGTGGGTTTAGACAGAACACTCGGGAGTAGAGAGGAGGAAGAATGATGGAAGGAGACCAGATGCAGGAGGACCACTGGGAGGCTCCTGCAATGGGGTAGGTGACAGACAAAGCCAGGACTAGGACAGTGAGGGAAGGACAGAAAGGAAGGAGGGCAGGGGTCTGGGAAGTATTTATGACAAAGAATAAGGTGCCTGATGACTTGCATTATGGGGGAGTTCAGCGAGGGAGGATGAGTGGCAGGGAGAAGTAACTCCTGGGTTTGGGGGACTAGATGGTTAGGAATGCCATGACCGAGACAACACAGAACAGAATGGGGACGAAAGTGGGTTTGTCTGGAGCTGTGAAACCCAGCAGGCACTGGACGGGGGTCAGGTGTGGAGCCGCTTCCTGAGAGGCAGCAGCAAACCATGAACATGGATAAGACCATCCAAGAACCCGAAGGTCAGAGGGCCAAGCGGGGGAGAATGAGACCACCAAGGCTTAGAACCCAGGAAAGTGTCACGAAGGTAGGGAACAAGGGCTGAGGAGCCCGGCAGCCAAGGGGAGGAGCCTGAGAGGAACCGTCAGATCACAATCACCATTACATGTAAAAGACCAGGAGCCGGTGACGGCCAGCAGCGCAGGCCACGGGGTGGGAGCAGAAGTCGGCTCACAGGGGACTTTCTGCTTCTCTTGTGACTATTTCTCATGCCCAACCAAGGGAAAGGGCTTCCCAAGGGGCTGCACCACAGCCTTCCCCCCTCCACCCTGCCCTGCTCCTCCCCTGCTGCTGTCTACACCACATCTCAAGGGCACGCAGGGAAGCTGGCTTCCTTGGCGGTTACCTTGGCGGCTCTAGTAAACGCAGCAGCATTGTAGTCGCCCCCCATCCGTAGCACGTCCTCAGTGCAGTAGTAGAATTCGGAAAAGCCGTAGAATTCACTGTTCTGGAAGTGAATCGGGGGCTGGTAGACCCCATTGAGGGAGGTCTGTGTCTCATTTGTTTTGTTCATGAAAGGCTGGATGGTCTCCCGGCACAGGTCGAAGTCCCCCGTGCCCCGCAGGTATAGCGTCTGTCCGTTCTGCTGGATTTCATCTTTAATGTCCAGGGGCAGACAGGGGTCCAGGTATGGAGCATCAGGGGTCAGCCCTGTCTGTTTCCCCAGGAGCCTAGAGGACAAAGGGAAACTTCATCATGAGACCAACAGAAAACTGTGTGAAGAAGAAAGGGGTTGCAAGTCAGTGTTTCTCAAACTCTGCCCTATGGAACATAAAAGGGTTCTGGAAACCTGCCTGGAGATTCATGATACACACCTGCGGAGAGCAGGCACCTGAACAGGGCCCAGTGAAACCTGGTCAGAGTACCTGATGCTTTCTGTGCTCTGTGACACAGCCTGGAGCCCACAGTTGGTAAGCTCCTCCCAGTCTCCTGCTCACTGCATTTGAATGCCCACCCACTGTGTTGTTTCTAGCCCGGTTTTTGCCACTAGTGCCTGTGATTTTAATTACATATAAAAGAAATGTGACTGTGAAAAGAAGTCGCAGGTCCTGTGAAAGCTAGGTTAGATGCCTTAGAAAAACATGATAAAGGCAAATTGCTAGAAAATTGCTGTCAAATTTTAAGATACAAAATGTTGGGACAATTAACAAAAATCTAGATGGAATTGGTATTAAATTGCTTCACAGATGTCTTTAAGGCCAAGATATTCTTTAAAGAAAGCCAAAATGACATCAGGATGAGTGGGTGTGGCGCCTGCCTGAGACATGACAGATGTAGCCTCAGAAAAGACTTTTCTGAGTCCAGGGCAAAAAACTGGCAACTGAACACATAACTTAAAACAAAATGCTTTGTATGGCTGATTCACTTTGCTGTACACCTGAAACTAACACAGCATTGTAAGTCGCCAATATGCCAAAAAAAATTTTTATTAAAAAAATGCTTGAGGTTGATTCTATTTTTATCATTCACAAAATGTTTTAATTGGTTTTTAAAAGTTAACCAACTATTGATTCCAACCGTAGCAGATAACAGTTTCTATGGCACTACAGGCTCTGAGAGGTCCTGTAGAAATCTTAACTGTGTTTACTGAAGCTTACTATTTCACAAGGAAATGTCCAGAACTGTCATCCTACTGTGTGTACTCACCATTAAGCAACTGAGAAACAGAAAAGAGCTTGCAACAGCTGGAATTATATTAGTGTTTGATACCAGGAAATCATACAGGTTTAAAAGGCTTTTAACTATTAGGAGAGTGCCTGGATTCAACATTCAGGCACTGATATTAAGTGAAGTTTCTACCTGCAACTCAAATGACAACTTGTTTACTACTAAGATCAGGGCAACTCAAAATGTACTTGAATTAAGAAATTAAGGTCTGTAGGAGTTCCCTTTGTGGCTCAGTGGTTAACGAATCCGGCTAGGATCCATGAGGATGCGAGCGAGATGGATCCCTTGCCTCGCTCAGTGGGTTAAGGATCTGGCGTTGCTGTGGCTGTGATGAAGGCCGGCAGCTACAGCTCTGATTTGACCCCTAGCATGGTAATCTCCATATGCCACAGGTGCAGCCCTAAAAAGCAAAAAAAATAAATTAAAAGAGATAAAATAAATAAATAATAAAGGTCTTTGCCATTAATTAAAAATGTTTAAGTAATAAAAATAATGTTATTGTAATAAATAAAATTGTAATAAAAATAAAAGAAAAATTATGTTATTGTAATAAATAACATAAATAATGATATGTTTAAGTAATAAAAATAATGCATTTCAAGGCTCAATTCACAACACAAGTAAAAGGTGATGATTAACATTTATAATTATTATAAAGGCTCAAATGAGTCAAATAATTCTTTAACACACAGTTTTTAGTTGTTCTATATCTATATTAAGAAGTACCATTGCATTGTCCATTGTACAAGCTCCTTAACATTTAAATCAATTAGTAAAAACTAAAGTAGCAGAAGATATTTTCTCTAAAATTCTAATTCAAATGTCACTTATAAAATATTTCTATGTTAAGACTACTATTAAAAGTAATTATATCAAAGTGTGCTATATATCACTTTTCTTGGCCATGCCTGTGGCATGTGAAAGTTCCTGATAACATCAGAGCCTTAACCTGCTGAGCTACCAGGTAACTCCTAACATATCATTTTTAAAAAGAAACTGGGACTAGTTAATCTCTCTCTCTCTCTCTCTCTTTTGTCTTTTTAGGGCAGTACTTGTGGCATATGGAAGTTCCCAGGCTAGGGGTTGAATTGGAGCTGTAGCTGCTGGCCTACGCCACAGCCACAATTAACGCCAGATCCAAGCTGCGTCTGCAACCTACACCACAGCTCATGGCAACACCAGATCCTTAATTTGCTGAGCGAGGCCAGGGATCGAACCTGCGTCCTCATGAATACTAGTCAGATTTGTTTCTGCTGAGCCACGATGGGAATGCCTAGTTAATATCTCTTAATTTAGCACTACTCAGTTAATGTTTGGAGCAGACAAATAATAATTTTTTAATGCTTTTCCTATTCACATATGTGAGTTTTTGGAGAATGAGGTACTGAATGGCTCTGACTTGGCCTTTCTTTTTTTTTTGTCTGTTTGCCTTTTCTAGGGCCGCTCCCTGGGCACATGGAGGTTCCCAAGCTAGGGGTCGAATCGGAGCTATAGCCACCGGCCTACGCCAGAGCCACAGCAACGCGGGATCCGAGCCACGTCTGCAACCTACACCACAGCTCCCGGCAACGCCGGATCGTTAACCCACTGAGCAAGGGCAGGGATCGAACCCGCAACCTCATGGTTCCTAGTCGGATTCGTTAACCACTGCGCCACGACGGGAACTCCCTGACTTGGCCTTTCTTAAGGTCTAGGCCTCCACAGGTGTATTAAGATTAAATTTTAGCCAATATTTTATAATAACTATAAATGGAATAAAACCTTTAAAAATTGTGAATCAGTATACTGTACACCTGAAATATACTGTTGAAGTATATCAACTATGCTTCAACAAAAAAAGATTAAATTGATCAAGGAAATATACTACCATTTATCTCTGTCAGGATTTTCCCCTCAAAATTATTTAATCAAAACAAAACAAACTATAGTAATTAATGATATATTTTATATAATCCCAGACTTCGGATCTTTTTATTCATGCAAAAGGCTTTGTTCTTATGTACTAATCTCAAATAAATAATTGCTATATACTTAAAAGTTATAAAATTAAACTGATAAAGTCTTTTTATATATTTTCTGTACCAGAGTTCTTCATAAATTCATTTTTAAAAGTCTCACTGCTAACAATGTTAAAAACCACTACTTTGGGAGTTCCCACCATGGTGCAGTGGGTCAAGAATCTGACTGCAGCAGCTTGGGTCTCTGGAGAGGTTTTTGGGTATGATCCCCGCCCTGTGCAGTGGGTTAAAGGATCCAGTGTTGCCACAGTTGTGGCATAGGTCATAGCTGCTGCTGGAATTCAGTCCTTGGCTCATGAACTTTCATATGCCTTGAGTATAGCCATAAAGTTAAAAATAAAAAAATTTTAAAAAAACCCACTAACTCTGACTTCTAGATCATTTCTTCCTCTTGATTAACTGCCTCCACTATGGTCTTATCCACTGAATAACTGCTTGGGCTGGTTCTCCATAACATCGCCAGGACATCCCATAACTCAAAGCTACCATCACTTACTGTGGGCCTCCAGGTCACCTGAGTGGCCTAGGTGCCAAGTTTCTCTGGAATAGCATCACCTGGGGCTCAAAAGCACTTCAATATCCTGACAGTGAAACTTCGAATCCATCAGGGAGCTGTGGGTCTGAGAGAGAGAGAGAGAGAGAGAGAGAGAGAGAGAGAGGGGTAGGGAGAGGGAGGGAGATCCTCCTTTGGAGCCTGGTGGGTGGGGTCCGAAGGCAGGACCCTGGTGTGTTTTAATTTCTTCTCCCGCCTCAGCAGGCAGGGAGCATAAACAGCTAATGGTGCGATGTGCTCCTGCTGACTGAGGTCTCCCTGCTTTGTCTGGATATGTTTTCTATGAGGAAAAACCCAGGTTTCAAAGTGAGAGCTGAGCAGTGGAAGTGCTTTACCTGTTCTTTTGAACTGTGCTGGCAAACAGTCTGTCTTCGTATCTCTGTCGAGCGGCATTGCCACCAAACCCAAGGAACGTGGCCACATAGACGCGGTACACGTGCTCAGTTTGGTGAACATCACATCCCAAGTTAAATTCAGCCAACAGGTTCTTAGCTACTTCTTCCTGCACACGTAAGGATATCAACTTTAGTATGTTAAGCAATTCAAAAACAACTACCTCCTGTTAAAAAGAGGGATCTAAGAAGATTCTCATCTAAGAGGGGCAAAATTTCCGCTTCTGCACTTCCCAAGGGTCCTTCTAAGCATCCCTCCTAATTTAATACGACAATCCTGACTTAAGAAATTTCAGATGGGCTGTGCATCTGTGATACTGATACAACTCTTTGAAAAGGAAAGTTAGCAAAATAGTTTCATATCCTCTGATGGAGTAAATCTACTTATGGAATCCAATGCTTTGAAAATAATCCTAGGACACTTGGGGTGGGGGTTGTTAATTATGGTAACAGTTTATGGAGGAACATGCTTATGTGTTGTTAAACAAAAGACACAGAATCACAAAAACAGTAAGATTTTAACAATCACATTAAAAAAAAAACTATACATAGGAAAAAAAGAATGAAAAGAAATAAGCCAAACTGCTAACAATAATTTTAAAAAATGTATACATTCGTGGGAAAGTTTTATTCCTGATTTTTCAGTATTTTTTTCCAAACTTGCTTTTATATATATTTTTTACTTTATCTCGAGGGCAAAAACATGACCTTTTACAAAGAGTGTAACAGTTTCTTAGAGGCAAGTCAGGATGGGATGTAGGAAACACAAATTCTAATGCCTGAATTTGCAAAGCATTTCTCTAAAGAGCTTAATCAGTACATCAATAACATTTACCCAGGTGACATGAGGTGTCTGGCAGTGCATTAGATACGCTCTATTCACTGCCTTATTTAACCTTATGATAATAACCGTATAATAAAGATGAAAGCACTTGCATTCATCTTTACAGCTGAGGAGACCTGGAGAGAGCTGAAGTTAAGCAACTTGTGTAAGGTCCCACTAGTGAGGACAGGGTGATGACACAGCCCATGTCTGTCCCCTCCCCTCCACTCTTTCCTAACTACTCAATCCGCTAGAGGATAGTGTGGGAAACCAGGCTTTGGTATTGATCTACCACTGAACGGAAAGAGTAATAAAGCAGAAGCAATTCAGGAATGCATCTGGACACCCCTACACAAGGCCGCCCAGCCCACTGGGAAACTATAGCACCGAAGGGGTTGCACAATGACAGGGTAAACCATGAGTTCATACATGTGGAAGCAGTGGATACAAACCTCTATACTTTCCAGAAAAGTCAAAAGTCACGTGAGCCGCACATAAAAAAGCATTTACCCCCCATTATAACTTAAGAAGTCTGATGCTATTATATTAAGTTTTACACTAGCTGTTGAGAAAAGTGGTGACTGGAAATAGAAACCAAAACCCAAGTGTGTGGCTTGACGTATATAACCGAGAGCACTTCTAGGTAAGTTCAGAAAACAAACCAGCTGACTTCAATGAACAAACACAAACGGCTTAGTGGAGGTTTGCCTTGGTTTCCTCCTGTCTCCTTTCTCCTGGGTTGAGAAGGCGGTACCTCAGCAAGCACAGTAAAGATGTGTTCAGACTCAGAAAACAAAACAAAAATGGATGGAGACATGTTAAATGAAAACCAAACCAAACAGAAGGAAATTTGTACAGATAATAACCTGCTGTGAGGAGGCAAAGCTTACAGTTTTGGGGACTTCGTATGCTATCTGGGTCGACACGCCTCCCATGTCGAGAATACCGGCTGTTCTTTTCCGGAGGATGGCTTCGCTGCTTTCACTACCAGGGATGTTAACTTCTACAACTGCCTCATCATCTGGAAAAGATAAGAAACATCTGTCGGAACAGAACAAAGGCGGAGAAGTGGGATCTTATGAAGAGTCATCTTGCTTTCGTGGTAGGTTCAAGCATTTCTAGGCAAACCCAGCTAAGCTCAAATAACTGTGTGAGACAGCAGCTCCTCCCACTTGGCTGTGTCACAGCTCTCAGCTCCCTTTTTATCCTGTGCATTCATTCGAAAGAGCCATCATTTCCGGGTAGACATGTTAGTTGGAAACATGATGCTTACCATCTTCAATATGCTCAAATCGTCCAAGGACAAAATTAATGCCAATCCAAGCATACACACCTAGAGACATAAGAAGAATAAAGTTTTAAAATATTTCATGTAACTCGGATCAATGCATTTTGTGCAATTATTTCATTCTTTGACAACCTATGAAAACATCATTTGAAATACATTTCTACTGATGTATTTTATATTTTCTGACTGGTTTTCCAAGAACTCGCAACTTTTTTTCGTCCCTTTTTTTCTAAAGGGCCGCACTCATGGCACATGGAAGTTCCCAGGCTAGGCGTTGAATCGGAGCTGTTGCCACTGACCTACACTACCGCCACAGCAACGCCAGATCCTTTAATCCACTGACCGAGGCCAGGAATTGAACCCGCATCCTCATGGATACTAGTTGGACTCATTACTGCTGAGCCACAATGTGAACTCCGTGAACTCTCAACTTTTAATTTTGTAGTTTCATATCATTTGTGAAGGTTGAAAATATAATTCCCTAGGTGCTAGTGCTCCTTTGAAATTTATAGGTTGTTTTGAAATACTGGAGCTTTTACTTTTTATGAAAATAAATCTACCAAGCACAAAGTTTTAAAAACATATGAACTCTCGACTCCCCCATTCCTTTATCCTGCACTCTCAGTTCCCAAGTATGGTTCTCTACTTATTTATGTGGCCGCATCCACAGCACGTAGAAGTTCCCAGGCCAGGGATCAAACCTGCACCACAGTAGTGACCTGAGCCACAGCAGTGACAATGCGGGATTCTTCACCCACTGAGCTAACAGGGAAGCCCTTGATTCTCTTTTTACAATATTTCCTACACACAATCTTTTTTCTTTTTATGGCTGAACCCACAGCATATGGAAGTTCCTGGGCTAGGGGCTGAATTGGAGCTGCAGCCACAGCAATGCTAGAGATCCTTAATCTACCGAATGAGGCCAGGGATTGGACCCAGATCCTCATAGAGACAATGTTGAGTCCTTAACCCACTGAGCCACAACAGGCACTCCCCCTTCTTTATCCATTTTCACCACCACCTTGATTTAAGCTGGTACAGAGATCTAATTAATCTTCCTGCCCTGACTCTCCCACTCCAATCTACTCTATTCTCTACTGGACTGATCTAGACAACAAAGGCCAAACTCCACAGCCAATTTAAGACCTGTCCAACTTTTTCTTTGAACGGAGTAAATCTGACATTTAACATTGTGCAAATTTAAGGAATACAGTGTGTCACTTTGCTACATTTATATACTGTAATACATATAGCAATCAATATCAGTATCACATTTCATCATTATAGAACAGTATTATTGTCTATATTCACTATACCATGCATTAGCTCTCCATGGCTTATTTTCTACTTGTTACAAGTTTGTACCATTAACCACAATCAATTTTATCTCCTGTACCCCCTCCTCTGGTAACCAACGTTTTACTGTCTGTTTGTGTCCCAGTGCTCCCAAGATGCACAGATCCCGTTGCACCACAGCAGGAACTCCTAAAGCTCTTTCCCTTTAACTTTTACGCTATAATTGTTTAATACACTATTTTTAAAAAGAGTGAATTTTCTATTTAACACTTTTTTTTGGGTCTCTTTAGGGCTGCACCCATGGCATATGGAGGTTCCCAGGCTAAGTGTTGAATTGGAGCTATAGCTGCCGGCCTACACCACAGCCACAGCAATTCCAGATCTGAGCCACATCTGTGACCTACACCACAGCTCACAGCAACGATGGATCCTTAACCCACTGAGCAAGGCCAGGGACTGAACCTGCATCCTCATGGACACCAGTCAGATTTGTTTCTGCTGAGCCACGAAGGGAACTCCTATTTAACACTTAAATCAGAGTTTTGTGTACCTGCATCTCTTCACTTCAGTTTGAAGATCTCTCCTTTTAACACGTTTTGTAGTCTAGTTGTGTAGTCTTTCTCAGCTTTTGTTTACCTGGAAAAGCCTTTACTTCTCCTTCATATCTGAAAGATACCTTTACTGATAAGAGCATTCTTGGTTGACAACTTTTATCTTTCAATACTTTGATATGTCATTCCATTCCTGGCCTGTATATAGAGTTTCTCCAGAGAAATCTGGTGATAGCCTAATGGGGGTTTGTTTGTAGATTATTGTCTTTTTTTCCCCTGGCTGCCTTTAAAATTTTTTCTTGCTGACTTTTGACTGTTTTAATATAATGTGTCTTAGAGAAGGTCTTTTTGTGCTGAAACAATAAAGTATTCCACTAGCTTCATGTTTTAATATAATGTGTCTTAGAGAAGGTCTTTTTTTGTTGTTGTTGTTGTTGCTATTTCTTGGGCCGCTCACGCGGCATATGGAGGTTCCCAGGATAGGGGCCGAATCAGAGATGTAGCCACTGGCCTACGCCAGAGCCACAGCAACGCGGGATCCGAGCCGCGTCTGCAACCTACACCACAGCTCACGGCAACGCTGGATCGTCAACCCACTGAGCAAGGGCAGGGACCGAACCCGAAACCTCATGGTTCCTAGTCGGATTCGTTAACCACTGTGCCACGACAGGAACTCTGAGAAGGTCTTTTTTGTGCTGAAACAATAAAGTGTTCCACTAGCTTCCAGTTCCTTCCCCAGGCTTGGGAAGTTCTTAGCTGTTATTTCTCGGAATGTGTTCTGCTCCTTTCTTCTCTTCTTTTTCTGGGATACCTGTTAATCTTACACTGGCTTTTCTACTGAAGCCTGCTAGTTCTCATGGGGTTTCTTCACTTTTAAAAAATCTTAGTTCTCTTTCCTCTTCCACCTGAAACATTTCTACATTCCTACACTTGAGCTCACTTATTCTCTCTTCCATCTAACCTGCTCGACTTTCAATATTTTCTAATGCATTCTTCATTGTATTTACTGAGTTCTTCAACTCCAGAATTTCTGTGTTTTTAAGAATTTCAATCTCCTTAGTAAATTATTCCTTCCTTTTGTTCATTTTATTCCTGAGGTCACTATACTGCTTTTATGAGTTTTCTTGGAGCTTGCCAAATTTCTTCCTAACAGTTATTTTGAATTTGTGATCAGTTACATTGCAGTATTCCATGCCTTAAAGTTCGGTTGCTGGAAAATAATTTTTTTTTTTCTTTTTGTGATACATTACTTTGGTTTTTTACAGTGTTTGATGAAAAGTACCTCTGTTATTGCATCTGAAGCAGTGAATGACTTTCTTATTTAAGTAAAGCTTTGCTTATTTTCATTCTAACAATTCAACGCACTGGTAATTAGAAGCCTTTGTTTTATGTTCTACAAGGTGGTGCTACAGCAAAAGTTTCTGGTTCCTCTTACCAGAGCTGATTCATCACTAAGTTTGAGAACAGGAACATAAAAAGAGCCAGTGGAGGTGGAGAAAAAAAAAAAGAATGGCAACAGAGTTAGAAAGAGATGTGTACTTAGCACCTGGGGCTTTAGGTGTGCCATTACCCAGAAGGGGAGCCTTGTGGGGGCGGGGGCGGGGGGCGGGTGGGGGGTTGTCCCAGAGGTCCACGGACAGTCCTCTTTTCAGAGTCCTAGGGCAGACAGCAAGAAACTGGTTCCTTCAGTTCTCTTTGCCTTCTTCTCTTTCCTTTCCCCGCCCCCAGTCACTGCGGTCTCTCTTCAGAGAGGGCAATGGGTCCCTCTCTGAAGTACCGCAGTACTCGTGGCCAGGTGAACTCCCTACTCCCACTCACCACTTTCACCCTCCACCTCCTCTGCCAGAGGAGTCATGCTGGGTCACATCACCCCTGACGTGGCCGCCTCTGCTGCCCCTCTCCTGGCTTTGCGGCCTCCTCTGAGGTCCGGTCCACTCACATTTGTGGGCACAGAGGAACTGATCTCTTGGGTGTCCTCATGTGTTGTGCAGAGGCACTTTTTTGGTTATGGATGTCTGATTTAGTTGTAAATCAAAGGAGAGAGAATAAAGGAACCACTCAAGCCATTAAGATGTTGACATCACTAAGACCTTCCAAATTTCAATACTACCATAACCTTTTAAAGGGCCACAATAATCCCATCAAATTAAATCATTTTTATTCCTCTGTCCATAGTGCAGCTTTTCTCATTTGTGATGATGTAAATCATTTCTTCTGCCTAGAAGGAGCTTCCCATCGCTCTCTCTGAGCTCTAGTCTTACCACGCTGTGGCATGCTGCATTTATAATAATCCCTCAATTCAAATGTCACTTTCTCCATGATGCCCTTAGCTAGGGAAAAAAAAAAATCTTCCTCTTTCAAATGCCCATGATACATTCTCCTTATCTTCCTTCTGGCACCTAAAACTCAACCTTATATAAGCAGTTAACTGTGGACCTCACTTGTCTGTAAACAGCTTGATGGCAGTATGTGAATTTCACCCAATTCTGAATTCTCTACTGTGTCTTTCACAGAAGAGTTATTTGGAGAAATGATAAATGATTTTGAAATAAATGCTTTTCTAGCAAGCTAGAAATAATTTCATTGATGTGCCATTTCATTCTCAAGTAATTTCTTTGAAAACAGAACATTTTCTCAGTGTATCAAAGTCAAGAATAATTTTCCCTTTCTAGCAAGTAAATCAGTAGAAGGCTCCAACAGCTCAGTAATCATCATAATTTCACAAAACTGAATAACTTGGGCAAGGAACACAAACCTTTTCTATCAAAATGAGTCCAAAATATGTTTCCTAAGTGTAGTGAAGATAAACTAAGTTATTTTTTTAATAGCTTAATGCTTGGAAAATAAAGACCAGTCATGTAAGAAACTAAATTTTGCCATTTAAAAATTATTTGAAGGTTATGGTTTCCCAAATTTTAGCATGTTAAGAGTAATTTAATAAAGGGTACACAAGGAAGGTTGGGAGGACTTAAAGGAATAGCTTCCCAAATTTCAAGTTGAAGACCCATATACTAACCTTCTTGTTTCCCTGAAATTACTTCTGCATGAGAGTCAGAAAACAGAAAGTCAAAGTGCACAGGGATGTCGGTCAGAAGGTCTTCCAGAATGGCTTTCTGCTGGCTGTAAAGCAATCCAAAAATTTACAGTATCAAAATATTATATCCTGAATTTTTCTATTTTAAAAAGAAAAAAAAAATATGGCTCTGATATATCCCATATGAAAAAAAGGAAATTTTAAAACCAAAACAATTCATTGAAAAGATCGTTTATTTGGAGAAGGAATTTTTGGAAGGTATATAAATTATATGATTTCTAGACGTAAAGCTACAATTGCAACGAATCCTTAGACTAATAAAACAGAAAATCAGTTCTTAAAAAATGACTTTATAGTTTACTATTTATAATCATAAATAAATACATTAAAAGACATTTGGAGAGTGCTGGCTAAGGGAATAATTCTGCTACTATTCCAGATTTGAAGTAAGAATTTTTAATGTCTTCCTTTTGATGATGATGATGATGACGGAAGAGGAAGACAAGGAGGGACAGACGAGGGATGAGGAAGGAAAAACCCACCACCACCACCACCACCACCATCACTGGCCTGGCCCGCCCTGGTGGGGAGGATCACCTTTCGGGGAGGATTCTCATTCCAGCTGTACAGAGAATGTAGAGAGGGGTTTCTTTGTGCTTTGCCCGTGGTACATGCTCTGCAGCAAAGTTCAAGAGTGGAGAAATGTAATCACTGACTTTCTCTGGAGAGGTAGCAAATTCTGAAATGCCTACAGAAAAAAGACACTTATGTTAACAAGTAGATACTTTAGCTAATAAGTTATGTTTCTTCATAAAACCACCACTGTTTGCAGATGACATGATACCATAAATAGAAAATCCTAACAGATACTATAAATAGAAAACCCTAGAGCTCATCAATGAATTCAGTAAAGCTGCAGAATACAAAATTAATATACAGATATCTGTTCCATTTCTATACACTAACAACAAACTGTCAGAAAGAGAAATTAAAGAAACAATCCCAATTACCGTCTCATCGAAAAAAGTAAAAAACCTAGGAATAAACCTACTTAAGGAGGTAAGAGATCTGTACTCAAAAAACCATAAGACACTGATGTAAGAAACTAAAGACAACACACAAATAGATGGAAAGATATACCATGTTCATGGACTGGAAGAATTAAAATTGTTAAAATGACCGTATCACTCAAGGCAATCTATAGATTCAATGCAATCCCTATGAAAATACCAATGGCATTTTTCACAGAACAAGAACATGTAATTTTAAAATTTTCACAGAAACACAAAAGAACCCAAATAGCC
Organism: Phacochoerus africanus; assembly: GCF_016906955.1. Taxonomy (NCBI): domain Eukaryota; kingdom Metazoa; phylum Chordata; class Mammalia; order Artiodactyla; family Suidae; genus Phacochoerus; species Phacochoerus africanus. The sequence continues at coordinate 7,734,345 of NC_062558.1, forward strand.
AAAACAATCTTGAGAAAGAAGAACAGAGCTGGAGGTATCACACTCCTGACTTTAGACTATATTACAAAGTTACAGTAATCAATATAGTAAGGTACCAGCACAAAAACAGACACATTGATCAATGAACAGAATAGAGAGCTCAGAAATAAACCCATGCACCTATGGTTATTTAATCTATGACAAAGGAGGCAAGTATGCAATGGAGAAGAGACAATCTCTTCAATAAGCACTGCTGGGAAAACCAGGCAGGTACAAGTAAAGGAATGAAATTTGAACATTTTCTCACACTATATGCAAAAATAAACTCAAAATGGACTAAAGATCTAATGTGATACCAAAAACCATAAAACTCCTAGAAGAAAACATAGGTGGAACACTCTTTAACATAAATTATAGCAATATATTTTTTTGGATCTGGCTCCTAAGGCAAAAGAAATAAAAGCAAAGCAAAAAACAAAAACAAAAACAAACCAAACGGAAGCTAACTTAACTTAAAGCTTTTGCATAGTAAAGGACACCACTGACAAAACAGAAAGACAACCTACTGAATGGGAGAAAATATTTGCAATTGACATGACCAAAAAAGGGTTAATATCCAACATACATAAATTGCTCATGTAACTAAAATCTGATTAAAAAATGGGCAGGAGACCTGAATAGACATTATTCCAAAGAAGATATACAGTTAGCCCACAGGTACATGAAAAGATGCTCAACATCACTAATCATCAGAGAAATGCAAATCAAAGCTGCAATGAGTCACCTCATACTTGTCAGAATGGCTATCAACAAAGACCACAAATAACAAATGTTGGAGAAAAGGGAACCCTCATATACTGCTGATGGGAATGTAAATTAGTATAGCCACTGTGGAAAACAGTATTGAGGTTCCTCAAAAAAACAAAAATAGATCCAGCAAATCCACTCCTGGGTGTATCTGAAGAAAACAAAAAAGCTAATTTGAAAGGATACATGTACCCCCAATGTTCACAGCAACATTATTTACAACTGCCAAGATATGGAAGCTACCTAAGTGTCCAACCACAGAAGAATGAATAAAGAAGAGACTTTTTTATATGTGTGTGTGTGTGTGTGTATACAAATGCATGCACACACACACACAATGGAATATTAGGCAGAAAAAAAGAATGAAAAATTTTGCCATTTTCAGTATCATGGCTGGACCTGGAGAATATTATGCTTAGTGAAATAAGTCAGACAAAGATACTTGTATGTTATCACTTATATGTGGACTATAAGAAATAAAACTAGTAAATGCAATAAAAAAGAAGCAAACTCTCAGATACAGAGAACAAACTAGTGGTCACTGGTGGAGAGAAAGAAGGGTGTTAGGGTGAGATGGGGTAGGGGATTTAGAGATACAAACGAAAAGAAGTTATGCTTCCTTAATGTGGCTAATTTGAAAGAAATTCAAGCTATACACCATACTCTCTTAGTTTTTCCCTATCCCTCTGGCAACTCTTTCCACAGTGTCTTGGCTTTAAATGATGGTGGTACTAAATGTTCAATCCTATGCTCTCTTCTCAGTCATCAAACATGGACTTAATTAAGCAACTACTATGTGTCAGACATGGGATCAACTGCACAAGCTCATTCTTGCTCTTAAGAAAACATGCCTGCACTGTCCTCAGGCAAGTTCACTCAATCCCACAGCTGCCATCACCATCTATGTCTCAGATCTCTAAATCTTTTCAGTAGCCACTCAGATCTCTGCCCCAAACTCCAGCTCAGGATGTAGTAACTGTCCACTGGACATGGCCATGTGCTTGTGTCACAGCAACATATGTAAACCTGAACTCGACTTCTACTACAAACCTGCTCTTACTGCTTGTTAGCCAACTCAGTGACCACCATTACTGGCTATTCAGCAGCCCCAGCCAGTATCCTAGATAAAGCCCCCCTCCTTCACTCCAACATGCATTCTGGGTTTCACTGATTGCCTGTCCTAGGTTCCTTTCACATTATTTCACCTCTCATCTGTTTCAGACACCGCCAGCCTCAGCCAGCCTGCTGCAACACATCCTACTCTCCAGTCCTGGGAATCCCCTGACCATTTGCTATGCAAAGGGTGTCCCTGTCTTGAGATCCTCTGGTGGCTCCTCAATGCCCCCCAGGTATAGCTCAGCTCTAGAACAATATAACCTCGCCACATTCCTTCCATTCCACTTCAACTGTACGACCGAGTAAAATTTCTACACTGCATCATACTCTGCCCTTAGGGCCCCTGCATTCCCACCAAGGAGAGCCTTCTCTTTGACTATCTCCCCCCTCCTCCTTCACCTGACTGACTCCTACTCACCCACTGAGCTTCTTACTGTCTGGAGGTCTCCCCTAACAGGACCCCGAAGGTGATCTCTCACTACATTCCATGCTTACCCCCACCTCTAGATGTAGCACTCATTCCACCTCATTGAAAACGACCTATTTGCTTGCCTGTCTCATTTTAACTGGAAGCTTCTTGAGGGTACACACTGTGTCTTATTCAAATGTGTTCTCAGCTCAGCACCTGACACAGTGCCTGGCAAATAGCAGGTGCTCAGCAAATATTTGCTAAATGAGTATATAAGTGAATGACTATTTCCAGCTGTCATTTAGTCGCCAATATATTAAAGCTGAGGGGGTCTAGAAGTCTAAAATTTATCTCACAGATTAGGAAATTGTGGGCACAGAAAGATGTCAAAGCAATCAGCAGCAAACAGGCTAAAAAGTCAGATTTTTCTGACTTTACATACAATGCTTTTTCAATAGGCACCAACACCAGTACTATCCAGAATCTACTAAAGAAATTTGTTATACTGCTATACACAAGAGTCTGTACCTCAGGACAGAGAAGTGCTATAAAAAGGCGTTTGAATTTCCACTTAAAACATTTCTTGCAGTATCAGAGAGAATTCAATGAGATTCAGGGATGCTGTTGTAGCTGTCCCTTGTTATCTAAAGACAGCTCAAAGGCACAGAAGTTTTCACCTTATTTCATGAGAGCAGGTTAATCTCTGAGAGAACCTGGGATGTGAAGCCAGATGAAACGTAAAGTGCTTTCCAGAGTTTTATTTTTAAATTTTCTGATGAATGTATTTAGTCAATCTTGCTTTAACACTGCAAGTGTTTCTATATTTAGAGACACATAAAAATTTAAGAAAATAGAAAACTAAAAATTAAGTTATTCACTAAGACAAAGAAAATAATCTATAAATAACTTCCAAAAATGTTCATGGACATGTATTGTGATATCAAAATAATGCTTGTATGGAGACTCATATTAAGCTTCCTCTAACCTGAAAAATGAGGTAGAGATTTTGAATTTTCTGAGCAATATGTTGGCGCCCAAACCTCAAAGAACAATCAGCTTGTCACATGTTTTCTGAAGAAGAAAGTGTGGCCTGACTTAATCACTGAAGAATGAGCAGAATGCAAGGGGTCTGTAGTCTACTGGTTAGGAATCATTTCAGGAGGGCAGGTTTTCTTATCAGTTAAAAGCAAATCTCCTTTTCACTGACATTTTTGAAACAGGAGATAAGAAGCTACGATAGTTATTTTTATCATCATTCTCTAATATTTTAAGAGATAAATTCCTTGTAATTTTTAGATTTACTATTTTGCCATTTAACACAATAGTAAGATGAAATAAAAGTGCTGAATCTCTCTATGGTCCAGTGGCACTGTTGATTATCAACCATTCAAGATGCCTATTTCAAGGTCCTCCTGACGTCTTCCATTCCTAATACTACTGAGAGAAGGGTGCTGCCCAGGGAAACGGTGTAGATACAGAAGAAGATTGAGAACTACTGATGTCAATTGTCTAATGGGGAAGGCAAACCCCAATTTTTGCATAAGACACTGACTTAAAAATACACTGGGGCAGCAATGTTTAAAAATAACAAATATATATCCATGTCAAGTACAGATATCCACGAGTTATCTGAAACTACCTTCTCATTAAGGATAGAAACCAATGGCTACCAAGGAGAAAATAATCCCTCCATAATTAATGTCAACCAGCAAACATTTGAGCAGACACCATAAGCAAGGCACTACAATAAATGCTTCAGGAGACAAAAGACAGCCAAGGGCTTTGACTATTTAATGAAGGTGTTAAGCCACCTTATGTAAGATGGATAGAAAAGGGAAAAGAAATCGAAACAGGGAGACCAAATGGTCCTGGTGTGAGCTCTGACTGAAGGTGATGACTGTGAGGAGAAAAAGGGAATGGGGTGAAAGCCAGCACAGAGGACGCAGGCGAAGAACCTGGGTAACAATCCAATACTTGTTGTTTACATACCAGGCTTTATTTTCATAACCACAGGCTTGCGGTTTTTGTCCCTCATCTGTCTGATATCCAGCAGATCATGAGGATTGCCATTATGTCTGGGCCAGCAGTAGACAAATATCCGGGACCCGCTGCTACCACAGTCCACCACGATTCCGTAGTTCACATTGGGGTTGCTGGTGTCTGTAGCTTCAATGTCAGTGACTCGTGCCAAGTACCTCGTTTAGAGAAACAAACATATGCTTTTAATGGGACAGAGAGTATCAATAATGCAATAGATAAATACCAAGTCAGTGATCTCTAAGCAGTGAGGCAGCACCACTGTGACGCTTTTACAATGGCCAAGTGATTCACAAATCAAAAGAAAACAAAAAAAGTGGAAGTGATAAATCTAAATCAGATACACACTTGCCATTCCTTTAAGTAAGTTCAACGAAAAGCGACACTCCATTTCCAAACTATCGACATTAACTGAAAAGTCAGCTTAAAAGATATCACAGGAGCAGCTTATGCTGAAATCCTCTTATGATGTGGATTTGGTGGTTAATGATTAAATGGCTTTAAGCAGTTTAATTTTTCATGCCACGCTGTATTCAGTACCAAATCCATTTCCTCCAGCCACATGCTCCTTTAAATTCCAACCTAATCCCCAAAGTCTTGAAGACCTAGAATGAAGGCAGGGTGTCCCATCTAGAAAACAAATGTTTTTCCTCTTACTTTTGAAACTTCTTGTCTCTGGAGAGCCGCCCGTACTTATTTCGGATTATAACAACGGAAAAGTATAGAAGTGAAACAGCAGCAGCCAGAATACTAACGACAATAATCTGGCGTAGGTTGGTGTTCAGAATTCGAGGGCACCCCACTGGAGAGATGCTGAAATGCCAGGAAGCAGGGAAAAGACAGGAGATGCCGATCCTGAAATTCCGAAAGCCAGGTTTAGTTGAAGCAGTCTGCTCCAGAGAGCCCCCGCCCGCCCCTACACTGATCTGAAAGTAAGACATTCTGCTGGGGCTGCCCCTGTTTCCCTGCCAGTGGGTTATCTGTGTACCAGCACCGTCCATATTGTGATTTTGCTACATAACTCATTAGGTAATAATGTGAATGAGAATTAGGCCCCAATGGGTAGGACACATCTGTGTTTCCCCCTTTCCTGTTTTTTTTATCTGAATAAAACCGGTAGTTTTTTTGGAGTTCCCACTGTGGTTCAGCAGTAACCAACCTGACTATTATCCATGAGGACATGGGTTCAATCCCAGGCCTCACTCTGGGTTAATGATCTGGCATCGCCCTGAGCTGTGGTGTAGCTTGCAGCTGCAGCTCGGATCTGGCTATGGTGTTGTAGGCTGGCAGCTACAGCTCCAATTTGACTCCTAGCCTGGGAACTTTCGTATACTGCAGGTGTGGCCCTAAAAACACAAGACAGAATGAAACAAAACAAAACAAAAAACAGATAGTTTTTATTTGTACCCTGCTTTGTTCCAAAAACAGAATTAGAGACAGCTTACAAGAATAAGTTCAATGAGACAAATAAATAAATCCACATGGAAACCAGGTTAAAGGGTGATGAATTTAGAGCACAGAAATACATATAATAAGGAAAGCCTGCCAAGGTGGCTGAATGTGCTGGTGGCCAAATCTTTGCCCATTAGAGTAGAAACATATAAACAGCCCAGGCGAAGTAAGATTTTCAACCCTGAAATCCAAGGCCAACTTCTCCGTGCTGAGTGTGTGAGAAAATGGGAGAAAACAGTATATTTAATGACATTCCCATAGCAGTAGATAAATAAGTTTGTATGTCCTGTGTTTTTAGAAATATTCTTGAGACTTTTTTTTTCCTTCATTTTTGGCCACCCCATGGCATGTGGAGTTCCCAGGCCAGGGATCAGATCCCAGGTGCAGTTGTGACCTACGCCACAGCTTGCGGCAATGCCCGATCCTTAACCCGCTGTGCCAGGCTTGGGATCAAATCTAAGTCCCAGGGCTCCAGAGATGCCACTGATCCTGCCACTGATCCACAGAGGGAATTCATTTTTACAAATAAACAATTTTCTTCTCAGTTTATGTCAGGAATTCGGCTTAAAAAAATTCTTGCTGCTATTAGGATAAAGTCTATTGTTTTACAGTTATTTTCTCCACTCTTCCCTTTAAAGAGTGCCTCACGGACTAAAATATCTCACAGAGGCGGAGGTATCCTGCTAACCTGATGGAATTTTCTATTTGTAGTTCCTAGGCTCCATGCTGGTTCACGGGCCGCTCCTTGGAGCTACTCACTCCTTCCTACCTCCGAGGCTTATAGACAGTTGTCCAGTGTTTAATTCAACTCCTCACAGATTCCAACATGCATGCCCTTATTGTAAATAAACCACATGAACCTCCATAGGACCCATGTGGCATTATCACTTTCCTTCTGTGACAGGAGCCCCAGTGGGGCCTGGAAGAACCACGGGGTTAAACAGAAGTGTAGCACAACTTTGAACACTTTTCACTCGGGATTTAGGTTTTTTCCCCCCTCTTGAGACCTGTTTCTGTGACACTGAAATCTCAGGCTTTTCAGCACCAGTGATTGGGCACCGTCACTCACCTCCCCATGCTGATGGGTCAGAGGTCAGGCAGGGTAGGAGTCAGTCCTCATGCACCATTATGGAAGTCCTGGCATTAGAGCCCTCCTGTTCCTCCTGCTGGGGAAGTGAGACACACAAAGGTGGCACAATCCAAGAAAACAGCCAAGTTCTTTATCAAGTGAGTGTTCAAATCCATGATCCCGGCACTGAAACTCTTAGCAGGGTTTACTGTGAGTAACACATTTTGAAGTTAGTTTCAGGCCAACATCAAAAGAGATAACAATAGTCTGGCACTAGTTAGTGCTTTCTACCTAAAAGTGAATCAGTCAGTGATCCCAAAATACAAGTCACCAAATAGGTCTTAACTACTTTACATTACGTTACAGAAAATTAGGGGTGGGAGTAGGAGACGGGCAGTCATCTGATAAATGTCTACCAGATCTTTTTCCATGTACAAGGTACCACTTGAGTCTCCGTTTCCTAGGGAGCTCTTCGCCACCTTCACAGCTGCTTCCACTCCTCCAGCCCAGACCTCAGCTCACAGAGAGAACAGGCAGCCATGGCCAGGGCCTCCTTCCAACCTGCCTGATCCAGAGGACGTGTGATAGTGGGGCTCTTTCTCGGTCTCGTGGCAGCGCTTTGCCCCTGACCAGGCCGCTCAGGGTGCCATTCCCCTAGTCTGCCTCTTAGCCCTTGAACAACTGCATCTCAGGGTTTTCCACGTCTCCGCAGTCACACACACCTTGTCCGCTCTGTTACCCAGGTCTTCTGTCCTGGCTCCAATCTCTTCTAACTCCAAGCTCTGTTTCTGGTCAACTTCAGTTACTGCTTCAATGATATGACACCTGGAACTTTCTTTCTCCACCCTGTGCTTTTCTTCTGAGTTACAGATACACATCTTCAAGCACCTACTGTTACACCCATCAGAACACTGCCCAGGCCCAGAAGAGACACTTTCAAAATGAAATCCTTCAACTGCAGCTCTCACCCGCTCCTAGTGCTCAATCTCACCCACTGCTCAAAGCAGCAACTAGGGAGCGTGCCTGATCCACCCCCACCACCGCTTCATCCTCCAAAGCCAGTTTCTTACAGAGACCTTCCATTCCTTTAATTTCGATTTATCTAAAATCTGTCCCTTTCCTTCAGGCTTTTGCCTGAGGTCAGTTTCTTCCCCTGACCCATCACGACGACGGTCCCTGACCTGAGGCTCTCCAACTCCTCAGCCAATAGCTTTAGGCAGATTCTTCATCTGACACTGACATCCACCCCTACCCCTGCTCAGGTCCAGGATCCTGTTCATCTTGTGCTGGAAATCCTCCAAGGGCTCCCTTCGCCCATAAATAAAGGCCACGGGCCGTGCCCTGACTGCTCACCACCTGTCCTGCTCTGACCTCCCTCTCCACTCGCCCCTTCTCATTCCAGTCCAGCACACCAGCGTCTGCACTGTCTGCACACGTGCCAGCCACTGTCTGGTCTCAGGGCCTCTGATGTGCTGCTTCTTCTACTTGGAAATAATTCATATGGCTTAGTTGTTCACGCCCTTCAGGTCTTTATTCAATGTCACTTTCTCAAGAAGCCTTGCCCTGGCCACCCAATCTATAACTGTCAGCTCTCCCCTCCATCCAGCTCTCTTCCCTGAGTGACTTCTCCTCCTGGGTGTTTACTTATTAACTACTTGTGTAGTGGTTACTATGTGCCGGGCCCTGCTCAAATGCTTTACAAGAACTCCTTTATTCCTCCTATCAACCATCGAGGTAGGTAGTATTTGCATAATATTTTACAGATGAAGCAGAGAGGCTAAGTAACATGTCTGAGGTCACCCAGCTAATAAAAGGTGATCATAAATAAAAGAGCTGACATTCAAGTATGTGAATCCACACCCCTAGCCTGTCCTCTAACGCAGTGCATGTGTTTGCATTTCTGTTGCTCATATGTCTCCCCTCTCCAGAATGCAAGCCCCTTCAGGGGCCAGATTTAGGTCTGCTTGACTGTCCGCTGCACTCCCAGCATGGCAGCCTCTAGGAAAAGGCCTGGCAATAAATCACATTTCAGAGTTCTGGGACCCAGAAAGGTTATAAACTTACATACCAGAGGAATCTTTCTAAAACGAGTGGGAATCATGACACTTTGTACCACCTCCCAACTCTTCTTCCCCACTCAGGAAAAAGTCCTAACTCCTTAGGATGGCAAAGGGGGCCCTCTTGACTGGTCTTGCGTTGTTCCATATGATAGCCATTGCCATGTGTGGCTACTTAAAGTCATTAAAATTTAAAAATTCAGTTTCTTGGGAGTTCCCTGGTGGTCTAATGATTAGGATTCAGTGCGTTCACGGCTGCAGCCTGAGTTCAATCCCGGGTCTGGGAACTGAGATCCCACATCAAGCTACTCCACGTTGCAGCCAAAAAACAAACAAAAAAAACCGTTATATAAAAAAATTCAGTTTTGCCTCGCTCACAGTTATAACGAGTAAACTAGTGGTTACCAGTAGGGAGACGGAAGCAGGGAGGGGAAAGAGAGAAGTAGGGGATTAAGAGGTACAAACTACTATGTATAAAATAGGAGTTCCTGTTGTGGCACAGTGATTAACAAATCCGCTTAAGAACCATGAGGTTGCGGGTTCAATCTCTGGCCTTGCTCAGTGGGTTAAGGATCCGGTGTTGCCGTGAGCTGTGGTGTAGGTTGCAGACTCGGCTCGGATCCTGCGTTGCTGTGGCTGTGGCATAGGCCGGTGGCTACAGCTCCGATTTGACTCATAGTCTGGGAACATCCATATGCCGTGGGAGCGGCCCAAGAAATGGCAAAAAAGACCAAAAAAAAAAAAAAAAGATAAGCTATAAGGATATACTGTACAGCACAGGGAATATAGTCAATATATTATAATAACTATAAATTGAGCATAATCTTTAAAAATTGTGAGTCACTGTGTTGTAACACATGAAATTTACACAACACTGTAAATCAACTATACCTCAATAAAAAAAAGAACTATATACTGGATAAATAATAACTCTTGAATGTATGTAACAATCTTCATGGATAAAGATGCTGTTTTAATGAACAAAATTTATTTAAAAGGGAGAGAAAAACGTTCAGTCTGTCAGTTGCATGAGCCCTTATTTCAAGGGCTCCACAGCCACAGGCAGCTTCTGCATCAGAGAGGACTGATCCGGCCATCTTCCATCTTTCGAGTCCTATCCCCTGACAGGCCAATGAGACAGATCTGTGCCCTGTGCTCCAGTCACACTAAACTCAAGCTGCAAGACACTGGAATGCCCTCATCCCTCTGCATTTGTGGAATGACACTCCGCTAGGGTGCACCTCTTGGCCTCTTATGTGTTCCTTGTGATGATGCAACCAGAGTGACCTTCCAGGAGGACTTCCCTCATTTTCATGTCCCCAAAGTACTGGCTCATCACAGCAGCATTATGATTGTGGTTGACTTTCTCATCACATGGCAAACACCTCACTGGAAGGGATAATCGCTTATCCTGTGTTTCCCCAGCAACCAGTCACACGAATGATGAGCAACTACTGTCTGTTTCATGGGTGGCTGGGAACAGCGGATGTAAGAATGAATCAGATATGCACCTGCCCTTAAAGAATTTATAATGAGGGAGAGGGGACAAAACATACATACACACAGATGTTATAAAGTAAAATGGATTAATAATGCCGACCTGACAAAGGGGCAAAAGTTGTTTTAATTATTTCAGGTTTTGATCCAGTGTCCATATCATACACGTATCCAAAGCTTAGGACAAACAATATTTGTGATTTAAAAGTTTACACAAAAAGGAAAAAAAGTTAATTACCTAGATGTTTAAATACACTTTCATATTTTTTTAAATAAGGTAGCTAGCTACCTTTTAGCATTTGAATATGGTGAGATTACCATCTCACGCCTTTTATTAAAATTTCGAAGGCTCAAAGATTTAAATATTAAATAATCCACAAAAACATAAGATGAAAATGTAGGCAGATATTTACATAATTTTAGAATAAGACTTTCCTTCAAAAGACATTAGTATCTCAAACCATAAATAAATAAAAGAAAATACATCCACTCATGCATTTAAGACTTCAGAGTGTTTAAAAAAAAAAATCCCTTCCACACAAGGCTGGGGAAAATTACTTGTACATGACAAAAGGTAAACATCCCTTACACATAAAAGTACTTATGCCTAAATGAGAAAAACACTAGAACAGAAAAATGAGCAAGGATAATTGGAGATTAACAAAATAAGAAATACAAATGCCTGATAAAATCTAACTTCACTTGTATTTAGAAAAATATAAATTAAAACCAAGACTTCGCCACCATCAGATGGGCAGAGATTAAAGTCTGATGATACCTTGCTAACCAGTGGGAGGGAAAAAGGTTGTGAGAACCACTAATATCCCAGAAATAATCAAGAGGCTAACAGGTCAATGTTAAATGATCCCAATTCTTGTTGTAAGAGTTCAGAGAAGAGCACGATGAAGGCTACCATGTTAACAGAAAGATTCCTGGAGGTGGGAGGAAGGCTTTGGAGTGGGGAGGAAAAAACAGAATACATTTCAAGGAAGAGGAACTGTTAGGAAGCCTCATAGCAAACTTAGTAAACGTCATTTAATCTGGTGTTTGTCTCAGGACTTATTTTTTTGAGATATGTGATGATTTTTAACCATGAGGATAAACAAGTATTTCTGTAAGTTACAAAATTTGTGTTGAAATAGGATAGCTTATAAACTGCTGAAGTAATTACTTTTATTTAGGACAAAAGTATAGCTAACTATTCCCTAGTAGTCAACAATATGGTAATTTGATCTGAAAATGTAAACTCCAGGAGTTCCCATTGTGGCTCACTGGTTAACGAAAATCCGACTAGGAACCATGAGGTTGCAGGTTCGATCCCTGGCCTTGCTCAGTAGGTTAAGGATCCGGTGTTGCCATGAGCTGTGGTGTAGGTTGCAGAGGTGACTCGGATCCCACGTTGCTACGGCTCTGGCGTAGGCCAGCGGCTATGGCTCCTATTCGACCCCTAGCCTGGGAACCTCCATATGCTTCGGGAGTGGCCCAAGAAATGGCAAAAAGACAAAAAAAAAAGAGTAAACTCCAATTGCATTTGCAGCTACGAATCTCAGCACCAGAGTTTAGGGAGGCAAACTCTTAGCAATATTAATTATATAAAATTGCCTGTTTTTTTTTAGGGCCACACCCACGGCATGGAGGTTCTTAGGCTAGGGGTCGAATTAGAGCTGTAGCTGCCAGCCTGTGCCAAGACCCTCAGCAACACCAGATCCGAGCCGTATCTGTGACCTACACCCCAGCTCATAGCAATGCTGGATCCTTAACCCACTAAGCAAGGCTAGGGATCGAACCCGAGTCCTCATGGATACTAGTTGAGCTTGTTGAGCACTGAACCACAACGGGAACTCCCTAAAATTGCCTGTTTTTAAAAGGCCTAAATTGACCTATCACCAGAGAGATGCATTAACTCTCACGACTTCATCTGGTGGGCTCCCTTAGCTGAACATTCTTAGGTCCATTGGGTCCTGAATCAAGGTCTTTGTCAGTCACACTCTCACTGACAGTCCCTAGGAAAACATGAAAACAGTGCAAGTCAAGTGCAAAGTGAAATGGCTCCTATGGTGACAAATTCAGGATGCAAGGATGTGGACATTAGAAAATTCTGAAATCCCAGCCAAACAAAATCACAGACAAATGAGACTGTGAAGAGCTAGACCTCTGAGAGGAACAGGTAAGATGGCACAAAGGGTGCTTCAAAAAAGAATGATGCTTCGCGACACTCAGAGGTGGGAAAAGTACATCGAAATGGCTTGATTTGGTTAAGAAGAAGGCTTGGTAACAAGTGTTGGTGAGGATGTGGAGCAAGAGGAGCCTCGAGCTTTGCTGGTGGGAATGCAAAGTGGTGCAGCCACTGAGGAAAAAAGGATGGAGGTTCCTCAAAAAATTACAAAAGGAACTACCACGTGATTTAGCAATTCCATTTCTGGATATTTTTCCGAAGGAAACAAAAACACTACTTTGAAGAGATCTGTGCATCGCTATGTCCATAGCAGGATTTGCAACAGCTAAGACATGGAAGCAACCTAAGTGCCCATCAACAGATGGATCAAAGAATTCTGATTATACGTATACAATGGAATATTACTCAGCCACAAAAAGAATGGAATCTTGCCATTTGTGACAACATGGGTGGACCTGGAGGGCATTACACTAAGTGGAATAAGTCTGACAAGTACTGTATGATTTCACTAATATGTAGAATCTAACAAACATAATAAGACAGAAAGAGACTCATCAATAAGCTGGTGGCTGACAGAGGGATGAGGAGGATGAATGAAATGATAGGTGGGGAAGATGAAGAGGTACAAAATTCCAGTTTCAAAATAAATGAGTTACAGGGATGAAATATATGCTGGAAAATATAGTCAATAATGTTTTAATAAGTTTGTATGTTGACTACACTTACGGTGGTGATCTTTTCGAAATGTACAGGATTATCGAATCACTATGTTTTGCACCTGGAACTAACATAGTGTTGTAGGTCAATTATACTTCAATTTGAAAAAAATAGAGAAAAAAAAAAAGAATGCATGTAGTTGCATTTATGAGCTACATTTTCTTCACTATTTTTTTTTTTTAATGGGCGCACCTGCAGCATATGGAAGTTCCTGGGCCAGGCAGGGGTGGAATCAGAGCTAAAGCTGCAGGCCTATGCCACAGCCACAGCAACACTGGCTCTGGGCCACATCTGGGACCTATGCCACAGCTTGTGACAGGGACTACAGCAGATCCTTAACTCACTGAGCCAGGGATAGAACCTGCATCCTCAGAGACCATGATGGATCCTTAACCCACTAAGCCACAACAGGAACTCCTTTACTACTTATTTTTAAAAATTTACTTTCATTTTTCAATAGCAAGTTCTAATTAAACCTTTTCCCTACCTCTCACTGTTCATTTGCAAACTTTGAGTCCCCATTTTGATCCCTTTTTGGTCACACTTTTCCTGCATTACCTCTGTAGTTTTCCAGACCTGCAACTCTGACTTTCCTCAAGTTTCAGTTCCACATCCTGAGCTTACTCTATTACCAAAAACTCAATTAGTCTCCGTTTAGGCTCACAAACATTTAACACAAACCAATACCACTTCCTAAATTCCCCAGGACTAAGAGGGGTACCACCACGGAATGGGGTCACCTAGTTCTTCTTTTTTTTTCTTTTTACGGCCGCACCCACAGCACATGGAGGTTCCCAGGCTAGGGGTAGAATTGGAGCTGTAGCTGCCGGCCTATACCACAGCCATAGCTACAAGGGATCTGAGCCACGTCTTTGACCTACACCACAGTTCACGGCAATGCAGGATCCCCGACCTACTGAGCAAAGCCAGGGATGGAACCCGAATCCTCATGGATCCTAGTTGGATTCATTTCTGCAGCGCCATAACAGGAACTCCTGGGGTCACCTGGTTCTTAATTATCTTAATGTCCTCATTATCTTTGAGTCCCAATTATCTGTGTGTTGATACTTCATGTCATTCATCAGGTCCTGTCAATTCTTCCTTAATTATTCTACACATCTAAAATGACCAGAGCAGGTACCATTACCTCAAGACAGGTTTTCTAGGTTGGTCACTCCCCTCTGCCTTCTACTGTGCACACCATTTTTTGGAAACATCTCTTTGTAAAACATTACCTACTCACAGCCCCACTCTCTAGCTTAACGACCACCACCACAAAATGCCCTGAAGTCACTTCAAAATATGACCACCTCAAGAACCATCCAGAGCCTACAGATCAACATTAACTTCCCTGTGTGGCATCTGAGAGCTTCCATCCATCAAATGGTTCCATCTTATCTCACTAACTTGTTCTCCCCTCAGCCCCAGATAACATCTCTCTGCTGTAGTTTGGCAGGTCTCTCCTCTGCCTGCAATCAAGCTATTCTCATTCTTGCCCTGGGCCTTTACTTAAGTCTCTTCCCACTCAGTCACATGTCCTGCTCACTATATTATACTTCTCTCAAAGCCCAGGTCAATATTTTTCTTTGCCAAGATTTAGCTTGTTATACTTCCTGATGTTTTCCCACACTCTTAATCTGCCCTTTACTCATGTGTAGTCTATTTTAAATAAATATTCTGAATAAGTATGTGCAGAATATAAATACGTAGATCAACTTTCCTTCTGTTTTTTCTTTCCAGACTACATATATACACAAGGGTTGAGAGCATGCATTCCTTTTAGGCCTGGAAGAACGTTAGCCATAGGTTCAATATGCGACGAATACAAGTGATAAATCAATGGGCAGGTAAATGCAGAAATAAACAATTAAACTACTTAAACAAATTAATATTCCATTTTATAATTCTGCTGATGTGTCAAACAGCACGAAGAGACCTGATACAAAGACATGATAACATCAAATGGAAGATAATACAAAGAATTTAATTCTTTTAGGCCTCTCTAAGGCTGGAAAATTAGTTATTTTCATTACACAAAGCAGAATCTCTAAATTAGAATTCTTTAACAACCTAGTTTATCCTCTAGCATGGAAGTTTCTGAATTGTAAAGCATTCCTTTTCTTTCCTAATAGTGATAAATGTTCTCTGAAATGCTCTAAACCTGTGTTCATCTAACTAGGATCTGAGAACCCCTGTGGGTTCTGAGACAAATTCCAGAGAAAAAGCGAACTGTTCCTTTAAGAGGTGTCCACGTATTACTCAAGTTTGAGAAACACTGCTCTTACCATCACTTTATCGCTCAATTAGCTCTATTGTTTCAATGGAGCTAATTAGATTGAGATTTTAGAGAAATCTAAACCATGAAACGCAGTAAAAGTAGAGCAAAGCGAAAAACGATGCTGACTTGTAAATGTCACGACAAGGTGGCAGGCAGGAACCGCGAGGTCCTCGGGGCAGCATCCTCTCCCCAGCCAGGTCCCTCCCCAGTGCGGGCCAGATTCGCGCTCACTACGTGTCAGAGAGGGAGAATCCAGCTCGGTCACCGGAGAGGGTGCGACAGCACGACTGCCAGGTATCTCCCGCCAGAGGCCGGGGGACAGCACCTGCCGCCCCAGGTCACGGGCGCTGACGGCCGTCGCGCAGCAGGGGCGGCGGGGAGGACCCCCGGGGCAGAGCTGCTAGTCCGCGGCCTCGCCGCCCGGCCGGGCCCCGCTCCAACAGTCCCCGCGCCGGCCGGACGCTTCAGCAGCCCACCCTCCCCGTCCGCGTGCACCGGAAAGGCAGCCTCACCTGCTTGGCAGCGTCCGACTTGTCGGTCTCGGCTCCCAGCAGCGGGAATCCACCGGCGGAGCGCATCACCGCCACCGCAGCGAGGCAGCGCCGGCAACGCGGACGCGGCTTCCCGGGGGCGGCTTCCCAGAGGCTCGGCTCCTTTCCGAGAGCCCCACCGCCGCTCGGCCCCCACTCGCGTCGCGTCACCGCTCGCGCCGGGAGCGCGCACGTCTAGGGGCGGGGCCTGCGCCGTGGGCGGGGCCTGCCGCCGCGGTGACTGGCAGCCGAGAGCCTGGCTGTTGGCAGAACCCAGAGCGCGCAGCTGGGCTCCGAGAGTGCCAAAAGTGAAAGTTGCATCACAGAAGTAGCGAATGCTGTGGCTGGGTTACCACGAGTCCTGGCCTGTCTGGTTGTTAGCGAGCCGCAAAGTGCTATAACATCGCAGTTCATCTTTCCTTTGTGCTTCTTAGGATTATGGAAAACAGCACTTGAAAACCTAGGAAGAACTGGGCATTTTTGCTCAACTTTTATTTTTTTTTTACAGCGTTGCCAGTAGCTATCCCTATTTTACAAGTGGGAAACGAAATCTCACACTCATTCACTGACATTCTCAAAGTCCACCATAATTAGTAAGAATCAAGATTTCGTCCTTGCCAAAAGTTGCATATATCAGAGCCTGAGTTAGACAGAGCACCCCCAACACACGCAAAAGTTACGAGAAGAGATAGTAAAAATGGACAACACCAGTTCCTGAGATTGACCCCACGACCTGGTACTTAGCTCACAACCTCACTCTCTAGCTTAACAACCACAACAATAAAATGCCCTGTAATCACTGAGCTGGAAGAGACTTCGAGAATCATGGCTTTTTATCCTTTTCTTCTCCCTCTCTCTCTTTTTAACGAGTACACTGCTGCCCAGAGATACATGGGCACCTTCATGCTGTGATTTTAGGACCAGGCCCCTTCATAATTGTATGCCTTTCAAAGTCCTTACCATTAGAGATACTGCTTTGTACTATGATAGTCTCTCTCTGAAGGAGAGCTCCCCTAAAATGCCAGACTAGTATTATCACACCATCAATATTTCCTTATAATTCGTATGTAATGAATATCTGATCAGAGCTAAGAAAAGAAGTGTAGAGAAAATACGACAACATGTAGCGTGGTGTACGTTTCCTAGAACAGCTATAACAAATGACCCTAAATTGGGTAGCTTAAAATGACAGAAAATTATTTTTTCACAGTTCTGGAGGCCAGAAGTCTGAAATCAAGGTGTTGGTGGGGCTGTGTTCTCTCTCAATTGTCTAGGGGAGGATGCTTCCTTGCTTCATCTCAGCTTCCGGTCACTGTGGGCAATCTTCGGCATTTCTTGGTTTGTAGATGCATTACCCTAGTCTCTGGCGCTGTTGTTACGAAATGCTCTCCTATATGTCTGTGTCCAAATGCCCCTTTTCTTAAAAGGACAGCAGGCGTATTGGATTTAGTGCCACCCCCTCCCCCACCAAACCAGTAGGATGTTTCTTAACATGATTACATCTACGAAGATGGTAGTTCCAAACAATGTCACATTCACAGGTTCCAGTGGACATGAGCTTTGGGGGCAGGGGGGGACGCTAATCAACCCAGGGTGAGAGAGTCTGTACCTGAAAGTACAGCCCAGTCTTGTTTACCACGGAAGGCTTTTTTTGAGGAAGTGATGTTTTAGGTCACACCCATAAGATGAGTAGGAATTATCTAGAAGAAAAAGGAAGTCTGAGTCTATATGAAGAAGTGCTGCAAGCAGTGGAAATAGCAAAGGGGCTCTGATGGGAGCAGAAACACACCTGTCAGAGTGAGCTACTGATTTATCCTCCCTTATTAACAGGAGAAATAAAAAACTAAGCTAATAGGAGGCAATACTTTACCGAATCCTTCATGTCAGGCACAGCTCTAAGAGCTTTCACGGAGTTCCCGTTGTGGCGCAATGGTTAACAAATCCGACTAGGAACCATGAGGTTGTGGGTTCAATCCCTGGCCTTGCTGTGTGGGTTAAGGATCCGGCGTTGCCGTGAGCTGTGGTGTAGGTTGCAGACGCGGCTCGGATCCCATGTTGCTGTGCCTCTGGCGTAGGCCGGCGGCTACAGCTCCGATTCGACCCCTAGCCTGGGAATCTCCATATGCCGTGGGAACGGCCCTAGAAAAGGCCAAAAAAAAAAAAAAGCTTTTGGGAACATTTCAAATACAATGGCAAAGAAAATACAATATATCATATTTAGTACATTAAGTACATCAAATTCAATACATCAAAATTCATGGAATATAGCTACCCTAGTACTTAGAAATCTACAGCTTTAAAAGTTTATTTTAGTAAAGAAAATGACTTACGTTTCCACCTTAAGAAGTTAGGATAAGTAAAAAAAATTAAACCTAAAGGGAGCAGAAAGAAGGAAGAAATTTTTAAAAATTGGTTGGACAAAATAAACCACCAAGTTGGTTCTTTGGAAACATTAATAAAATTGATTAACTCCTAGTGAGACTGATCAGGAAAAAAAGAGGAAACAGTGGCTGCGATCCCATGTTGCTGTGGCTGTGGTGTATGCCCGATATTCAACCCCTAGCCTGGGAATTTCCCTGGTGAGGCCCTAAAAAAAAAAAAAAAGAAATAGAGTTGCCTAGGTCCATTTTGGCAACACTAAATCACTAAACTAATACCAGCCACTGAGTGTACCCCCGATTTCTTGTTATGAGAGGAGAATAAAATTTTTGTTTGCTTAAATTACTTCTGGCTGAATATTCCATTACTTGCCATTAGGTCTTCAAAAATATTTGTTGGCTGGTTGATTGAAAACCAGAAGGGATTTCAAGGAATCCTATTTCCCAGCTGTCTTTCTTTAATCAGTTTAGGTTTCATTTACATTTTATAGATCAGACAGCTGAGGTCTCAGAGGCAAAGTGACTTGGCCAGGTTCCTAAAACCAGAAGGGAGACAGGATAATTGAAGGTGAAGAGTACTAAACTGGGAGGTGGAAAACTGGATCCCAGTTCCTGCTATGCTAATTGACTGAGTAAGCTTAGGAAAATTTAGTTTACCTCATGGGTCCTCAGCATCCATATGTAATTTTAAAAAGGGCGTGAAGAGGTGGCTGGGTTGACCTCTCACGTCCAAAATTCATGATTTCTGGAGTTCCTATTGTGGCTCAGCAGGTTATGGACTCAACTAGCATCCATGAGGATGCAGGTTCAATTCCTGGCCTTGCTCAGTGGGTTAAGGATCCAGTGTTGCCATGAGCTGTGGTGTAGGTCGAAGAGGCAGCACAGGTCCTGCAGTGCTGTGGCTGTGGCGGAGGCTGGCAGCTGCAGCTCCGATTTGACCCCTAGTCTGGAAACCTCCATATGCTGCAGGTGTGGCCCTAAAGAAGCAAAATAAATAAATAAATAAATAAGATAAAATAAAATAAAATTGATGATTTCTGAGAGGCAAAGAGGAGACCAGAAACAAGCTCCTTCCCCTCTCTCCCTCCCCCCTCCTCCCCTCTCTCCTCCCCTCCCTCCCCTCTCTCCCTCCTCCACCTGCTCCTCCTAAGATCAAACATAAGATGGAAGAGCTCTCTCTCTCTCTTTTTTTTAAATTAAACTCCAGATTCTTTTAAAACTGTGTATGCAGGAACCTTGATGATTGGATCAGGGTGAGTGGAAAACACATCAGTATTTAGAACTCAAACAAGACTTATTTTTTAGTTATCTTTCTGAAAAAAACTCCAGTGTGGCCATAGCTTAGTGCTCTGTTGGCTTTTCTCTCCAGATGTTTTAACCCGTCATTCCAGGGAGCTCAAGTCGGCAAACCCATCCCTGCTGGCAGTCTGTGGGTGTTGGGGGGAGGTAACTGAGGCACTAGATGTCATAGAAACAAAGAAATCACATGGCCCTTGGAAACAATGAGTCCTATTGCCCTTCCTTGGTCCTGTTTGCCTTCCAATGCACTCATGCACAGACTAGTTTTTGAGCGACTTGGCTAATAATCCTATATATTTATACAGCATTTGTCTTCAAGAGGCTCATAACACTTTGCAGACATGACCTCATTTATAAGCCTGGCATTCCTAAGGCAGGGAATGGGCCAGGAGAATTCTTATTATATGATGTTTTGTTACGGAGAGAAAGTACTTGAGATTCAGAAAGAGCAAGTTCTTTTTCTTCTTCTTCTTTTTTTTTTTTTTTTTTTTTTTTTGCTTTTTAGGGCTGTGCCTGAGGTGTATGGAGGTTCCCAAGCCAGGGGTCCAATCTGGAACTACAGCTGCCGGCCTACGCCACAGCTACAGCAACTCAGGATCCAAGCCGCATCTGCGACCAACACCCCAGCTCACAGCAACGCCAGATCCTTAACCCACTGAGCGAGGCCAGGGATCAAACCCACAACCTCATGGTTCCTAGTCAGATTAGTTTCTGCTGTGCCACGATGGGAACTCCAGAAAGAACAAGTTCAAAGCAACATCAAAATACAGGGTTTCCTTCAAACTTTAGCATAGCAGTGTGATTAACTGTGAAAGAAAGGGGTCTTGCAGGATGTGGGTCATTGAACATACACATGCGCGTGCACACACACACACACACACACACACACACACACACATGCTCGCTCATGTAGGGTGTGGACATGGTTGCTTTTGTTGCCCACAACCAATCTTTCTGTTTTTGGTAATAATTTCCTAAAAGAGCATACTTATCTCACACTCATGACTTTTGGGTCAGAGCATGTGACCTTGGCCTCATTAAGCAGAGTAATTTCATCCCCTGACCACTGTGATTGGCACATGAATCAAGCTGTTCTAATCTGATACAAGCTACATTCTTCAATATCAGCTTCATTTGCAAAAAAAGGCATTTTTATTTCTGTACAGTTTTTGTTTCATTTCTCAGAGCACCCAGACTTGGGCAGGAAACAGCAGGTTTTTTACTGTATCCCGCAATCTCAACATTTCTGTGTCGCTCTCATCCCAGATAATCTACCATTCTCCTTCTCAGCATCCTTCATTAATTCCTCATCCCCTCTAGGTTAGAGTTGAAATTCTTAGCAAATCAACTCTGGGAATCAGTGGAGTGATTAGATGTTATTGACAGTTGGCCTAATACCCATCTCCTTGGCATGACACCATGATTGAGAGCCCTCCAATTTTTTAAGCCTCATGTCCTAACACTTCTTCATATAGCTTCTGTGTTTTGTGTTTTTTGTGGCCACAATATGGGGTTCCTGGGTCAGGAATCAGATCTCAGCACCGCAGTTGCAACCTACCACAGCTACAGCAACACCAGATCCTTTAACCCACTGTGCAGAGGTGCCACAGATCCTGTTGCACCACAGGGGGAACTCCTATCCCCTGTATTCTAGCATGCTGAACTACTTGCTGAACTACTTGCTTGTTCCCAGACTGTTCCTTATTTTCATGTTTCTGTTCTTCACACACATTTCCTAGGGCTGGAATCCTTCCTCATCCTTCATTTTGCCCCTTGCAATTGTACCGTGTGTTATTATGTGTGTTGTCCTTAACCTTCCCAGGCAAGAAAGTCTTTCCCTGATGCTGAGCAACGTTGTTCGGTAAAACTTCTCTTGGTCGTTGCTGCCGTCTTACGCCTCTGCCTATTCCTAGCCTGGGGCAAACACAAATTCAATTCAAAAACACCTGTGTGCCCGTTTTGAATTCCTCCAGAACGCTCTCACTACTTTGCCTTCCATGAGAAGAAACATTTCACACACACACCCCCCATTGCAATGGACTTTTTTCTGTCTCCAAATTCTTCTCTATTTGAAATCCATGTTGGAGTTCCTGTTGTGGCTCAGTGGTTAACGAATCTGACTAAGAACCATGAGGTTGCGGGTTCGATCCCTGCCCTGGCTCAGTGGGTTAAGGATCCGGCGTTGCCGTGAGCTGTGGTGTAGGTTGCAGACGTGGCTCGGATCCCGTGTTGCTGTGGCTCTGGCATATGCTAGTGGCTACAGCTCTGATTCAACCCCTAGCCTGGGAACCTCCATATTGCCACTGAAGTGGCCCAAGAAATGGCAAAAGACAAAAAAAAAAAAGAAAGAAAGAAAGAAATTCATGCTGTGTGTTTTGGGGTAGGTACTCAGTAATGTCTGTAGGACCTGCATTGATGATTTCATCTTATTCAAGTCAGGCTAAGCTTCATCTGCCTGAACCTTTGGAAGTCATGTTTTGTTTTCCAACTTACTCATTGCCTTTTTGGTTTTGAATAAAACCTATTTGCATACATCTCTTCTCTCCTGTATCTTCTCAAGTGAGACTGTGATCTCTTTAAAGACCGGGGTTGTTTTCTAGGTCATGCCCACCCAAGTGCAAAGCACCCAGGAGGTGCTCAAAACATGTTTGCTAAGTGATTAGTGAATGAATGAATGATATTACTATCTTCTTGATCAGAGGGAGACATTTATGAAGATAGAGCTTGGTAAGAGAGGTCACTTCTCTGCTTACCACCCTTCATATTCACTGAAGAGAGGGGACAGAAAAAGAAGAGAAAGCTGGGGGTGATCCAGATAGAAAGCTTTATCTTTCCTTGTAACACTCTGATCCTACTTGCCTGGTGTGTCTAGCAAGGAATTCTGGAGAGTTTCTGGACTTGGACGGTGAGTGATGCAGATTGAGCCCCAGCAGTCTCTCATCATTTCAGCTGGAATTGGTGATGAGGAGTCCAGTGTGTGTTTTCAGCTTGACATCTTTCTCTGGGATGCCTCCTCAGACCCCCATTTACAATGGCAAGCTGCCCCCCCTTGGGCCCCGTGCCCTCTATTTTGCTTTGCTTTTTCTCTGTAGCATGTGTCCTCTGCATTAACACTGATTTTCTTATTTTGTGAGTTTCCTTGCTCTATGAGTCAGGAAGCAGAAAGCATAGAGCTTATTTAAACAAGAAAAATGTAATAGAAAGAGATTTTAACTAGTAGAAGGAGGTTAGTTACTAAAAGACGTAAAAGAAGAGGTTTCATGAAGGGTTGCAGAAAAGCAGCTACTACCTCTGGGCTGGGGTGAGGAGTGGACAGGAAGGGACTGAGGACCTGGGGGGCATCCCTCGGACCCCCTTCTCTCCCCACCCCCAGGCTTTGGTTAAGATCTCTTCCAGGAGGGTGTGGCTACCTAGGACAGACTACATAATACATAATAGACTCAGTGCAAAACGAAAACGCAAGTCTCTTTGTTCCAAAGTTATTAAGAATTTCAAGACGGT
The DNA here is from genome assembly GCF_016906955.1 of Phacochoerus africanus. Taxonomy (NCBI): domain Eukaryota; kingdom Metazoa; phylum Chordata; class Mammalia; order Artiodactyla; family Suidae; genus Phacochoerus; species Phacochoerus africanus. The sequence continues at coordinate 7,757,647 of NC_062558.1, forward strand.
GGCAGCAGAACCTGAAATCAAACACAGGGCTTTTCTGAGTGCCAGGCCCCAGCATAATGCGAGGCTGGCAGCATAATTCTGTTCAGCTCTGTGGCTATTGCAGGAATGCATAACCTACTGGTGGTAAAGAAATTTACTGGAGGGTGCAGAGTAATCTGGATCTGTGGAAGCTGCTGCTGTGGCCAGAGGGTTGCACTGGCCTGGGCCCCTCTGCTCTGCAGAAACGGGCAGATAGAGTCAAGGGAGTGAGGCTTAATGAGAGAGCCAGGTCTTGAGAGTTTACCCACCTTCATTGTTACAGAATCCATCTCTTTATACCCTTTGCATTTTGTTGTCACAAAAAATATAGTTTCAATTTAGAACAATGTAACATTCTATTTACTCGTGGGCTTCCTAGGTTTATAATCCGGAACCTCTCTAAACAACAACGAATGTTACCCTCAGTCCTACAAATATTCGTGGTGATTCTGAACGGGAGAAAATAGAAGGATCAGCTGCCTGGCAAGGGTGACTCGAGAAAGGATTGCAGATGCAACAAGAAAAGACAGTGTGAGGAGGAAGAAAGACTCTGTGTGTGTGTGTGTGTGTGTGTGTGTGTGTGTGTGTGTGTGTGTGTGTTTTAAAATAGACATAAAATTGACCATTTTGAAATGCTTAGGTCAGTATCTTCAACTGTTGTGCAGTCAACCTCCAGAACTTTTTCACCTTGAAAAACTGAAACTCTGTCCCCATTAAACAATCCCCATTTCCCCTCCCACCAGGCTCTGGGAACCACTATTTTATTTCCTGTTTCTATGAATGTGACCACTCTAAATACTGACTATAAGTAGAATCGTGCAGTGTTTGTCTTTTGTGACTGGCTTTTTTCACTGAGCATATTTTTAGGGCCGCACCTGCAGCATATGGAAGTTCCCAGGCTAGGGGTTGAATCAGAGCCGCAGCTGCCTGCCTACGTTACACCACAGCAGTGCAGGATTCAAGCCACATCTGTGACCTATGCCACAGCTCACAGCAATGCCAGACCCTTAACCCCCTGAGGGAGGCCAGGGATCAAACCCTCATCCTCATGGATACTAGTCAGGGTCTTAACCCACTGAGCCACCATGGGAGCTCCCACCAACACTTGTTATTTACTGCTTTTTTTTTTTTTTAATAGTAGCCATCTTAACAGGTGTGAGGTGGTAACCCACTGTGGGTGTGAAAACTAGTCTTCTTTTGAAATAGGAGGGAAAGAGGCTGGATAAATGAAGAGGCAGAGCTATTTTGAAGTAAATAAGAACTGGGAGCTAGCTCATAGCCAACATCCCTTTTGTGAGCATTTTGGTGGCAAGGCCATAAACCCAAAGGAGGAGGGTAAAAGGAGCAGGTACGGGCAGGCGAGGACTGGCCAGGGTTAAAATAGGAGCTGGCAGGGATGTGGCAGGTGAGTCAGCGGGGGGATGATTATAAAAATACCTGAGCGGTTGTGAGGTTCCCTCTGAGATCACGAGGCTTGAATAGATAGTGGACCCAATCCTAGTTTTTGACTCTCTCCAGCAGGCAAGAAGTCAGGAAGGAGCACACAGAGGCTGGTGGGGTCACCTGGATTAGTGACTGAAAATCCCCTTCTTGTTTGTGATGGGGCTGGAGATAGAGCCATGCCAGCCGTGAGTGGTTGGCGTAGACATGGCTATGGAGTTGGAAGAAGAAAGAAATCGTGAGACGAGGGTGTTAGAAGTGTCAGTGGGAACCACACTTCCTTGTCTTGTGATCAGGAATCTAGGGGGGAAAAAAAATCTGGGTAGATTTTCCTTATATAAGAGCCAGCTTTTCTTATATAAGTCTTTAGGAAGAGTCGGTTTAAGAAGTTCAGCAACACAGGAAAATACTGTGGAGCAGAGGCTCCCCAGAGGCGGGATGCTCCAAGCCTGATGCCAGAACCAACATCATCAACCTCATCTGGAATCTTGTGAGAAATGCAAATTCTCTGGCCTGCCCGTGTAACTGAGCAGGACCCTGGGAGGTCTTCCCAGAGTGGACTCCCCCCAGCCCCCCAACTTATGTCGTTTACCTGCCTTTGTATCTATAGAAAAACTTTAGCCAAAGAAGCGATTTAATCAGAGAAGTGAGAAAATACAGAGAAAAAGGAAAACAGTCAAGCAAGACAGAATAATGATTGTGTAGTCATTCAACCAAGTCAAAGACCTTTAGTGAGCTCTTCTTCAAAGACTATAGATAATATTCTGAGCCATGGCCTTGGACCTGTTTTGCAGGTGCTGGAGCCCCACCAGGTGGAAGAAGTCAATTATGTGCTGCCCAGAAGCACAGAGACCCCGGACTGGTTGGAGCCAGATGGTGGATGATGCTGACTCCCAATGACTTCACCACCCACCAATCAGGAAAATGCCCTCTTCCTCAAACATTAGGACTCCTCACTGCCTACTCGGGGGGCGGCGGGGGGGGGGGGGATGGTGCACAGTCCTTGAGACACTAGCCTGCGGTATTCCCCTCTTTTCCTGGCATTTAAAGCTACTTTTTCTGTTTCCACATTTCTCTTTGGCATTGATGTAGAGAGGAAAGCTGATATTTCGGCAACACCCAGGCCCACTGCATCATAAAATCTGGAGGCGAGGCCCAGTCATCTGTATTTTAATAAGCCTGCCATGTGATTTTGGTACATGCTCATTTGCATGCTAGATCCCAAGATATAGTATAAAATACTAGGGGAGGTTTGGACCAGGTAAAGTGAAGAAGAAAGGGACTAGACTGAAGTGCATTCATATTGAGAGCTTGAGAGAAGAGAGAAGTCAAACCCATTAGGTAGGCAGAACTGCAGCCTGTAAAGCCATGAAGCCCAAGAGGTTGGGAGTGTGGCTGGAGAGGGGACAGTGAGAGGGCCACCAGAGAAGGTTGTTCCATTTGCTGGAAGAATGAGTAGAAATCATCAGACACAAGTTTCCAAAGGCAGTGATAACACACAGGTGAGAATCCTCAACCTAGACTTCCAAGTCCTGGACCACGTATGAATTATGAGATCTTGGGCAAGTCATTAACTTAAACAGCTTCTATTATTCTCAAAGGCAGAATGGAGATTATGTTCCCAGCTATTTGGGTTGTTGAGAGGATTCAATGACATCATCCAAGTCGAAGGCTAAGCACATGGCCTGGCATGTTAAAAGAGTTGATAAAAGTCAGCTGTTAATGGTTTTTTTTCTTTTTTGGCCACCCCCACCGCACATGGATGTTCCCGGGCCAGGGACTGAATCCAAGGTGGAGCTGTGACCTAAGCCGAAGCTGTAGCTGCAGCAGTACTGGATCCTTAGTCCGCTGTACCGGGTCAGGCATCGAACCCGTGCCTCCACAGAGACAAGCTGGATCATTAACCCACTGTGCCATAGTGGGAATTCCTGTTATTATTATTATTATTATTATTTTGTCTTTTTGCCTTTTCTAGGGCCACTCCTGCGGCATATGGAGGTTCCCAGGCTAGGGGTTGAATCGGAACTGTAGCCGCCGGCCTACACCAGAGCCACAGCAACGCAGGATCTGAGCCGCGTCTGCAACCTACACGGCAGCTCAGATCCTTAACCCACTGAGCGAGGCCAGGGACCGAACCCACAACCTCATGGTTCCCAGTCGGATTCATTAACCACTGAGCCATGACGGGAACTCCACTCCTGTAATTTTTAAAGCAACTTCTGGTCTGGTAGGAGAAGGTAAGTCAAGAGAGAAGACAGCATTTCTATAAATGTCTTTCCTAACCACACCCCACCCTCCACAGACGTGACGGATAATTAACGTTCACTGTGAATGAGTCTGTCCTTCACTTTCGTTATGGGCTCAATAGTCGTACAGTCGTCAGAATGTTCTTTGTATCTGCACCTTCATGAAAGCGTCTTTGGATGAGAAGCTGGGCAGCAGGGGCAGTGATTTCTTAGCCCTTGACCTAGAGCCCAGCACAGTCCCATGGCTGCAGTCTTTAGAAGGCATTTTATAAATGAACAAGCCCTGACTTTCCTTATTCACACAGGGAACTTATGCAGGCCCAGCAGATGTGGTGCATCCAACACAGACAGTGGCATAAAAATGACAAGCAGTGCAGCATCTGCTTTCCCACTTAACCTCTCAGTGTCCAGGGAGGCAGAGACAGGTGTTGTCGCCCCTCAAGGCTTAGCCTAGTGCAGCAAAAGTTTTCCAAATACATAGGGATGTCAGGTCAAGCTCAGATGTGTCCCCCTCCCCTCCCCAAGAGCCGACCCCCCTGGAAGGGACCCCTGTGTACAGCTGGATTCGTCTTCCCTGCGGGGGAGGAGCCTGACCTCCTGACCTGCCAGGCTGTTGCTTGTTGTGTCTCTAAACAGTATATTCTGACCCTGTTTCCTTGGCCCAGAGCTCCTGCAACTCCCGCTCTGCATGGGGACTTAGGTCCAGAGGTTTATGTTTCTTCCTGCTCTATCCCTTAGTATAAAGATATAAACCCAAAGATAATTTATTGCATTCGGAGTAGATAAGCAATGAGGTCCTGCTGTATGGCACAGGGTACTATAGCCAATCACTTGTGATGGAACATGATGGAAGATGATATGAGAAAATGAACATATATATACATATATATATATAATTTGACTCTTTCCTGTGTTTCATTGTTGTTTTTTACTGTAACGATCTTATGTTAATAAGTTTTGTGGACATTTCATTTAGCTTCCCTAGAGTTAGTTTCAAATACAAATTCCCCAGAATGGCATGACCGTGTTAGGAGGTTTGGACAACTTTATGATTAAATAAGTATTTCTTAAGGTGACAATGCTTCCTGATAGAGATAATCCATTTGTGCTCTCTCTGCAGAATATATCCATACATCTGTTTCTAGAGTGCATCCTAGTCAATGATGGGGGTTACAGAAGCCATCCCCAAGAACCCCCCTTTTATTGAAGTGTAGTGGATTTACAGTGTTGTGTCAGTTTCAGGAAATTACAGCACAGTGATTCAGTTATACGTACATGTATATATATATATACATGTATGTATAACTGAATATATATATTCTTTTTCAGATTCTTTTCCCTTATAGGTTATTACAAAATTTTGAGTCTACTTCCCTATGCTATACAGTAGGTCCTTGTTGGTTACCTATTTTATATATAGCAGTGTGTATATGTTAATCCCAAACTCCTGATTTCTCTCTCCCCCTCCCCCACTGTCCTCTTTGACAACTATGTTTGTGGTCTATGTCTGTGGATCTATTTCTTTTTTGCGTATAAGTTCAGTTGTATCTGTTTTGTTTAGATCCTACATATAAGCAATATTACATGGTATTTGTCTTTCTCTGTCTGGCTCGCTTCACTTAGGATGAGAATCTCTATGTCCCAAGAGTCCCTTAATTCAGAACTCCTTGAAGCATCTGAAGACATTCATCAGATTGTCACTAGTTGGGACACAGTTGGTCTCTGCGTTTCTGAACAATAAAATAGATTATTAACAGAAATGGTGCCTTCCCCCCAGGTCATGAAACCAAAATCCCAAAACCATGGCTCCCATCGGAGCAAAGAGGCAACACAGCTCCAGGAGGTCCTTGCTTTGATGCCAAATGAGACTATGAGATCTCCAAACCTTAAAAAAAAAAAAAAAAAAAAAAAAGGCCTGTATTAGCTTTTATTGCTCCTCTAACAAGTTCCCACAAAGTGGCTTACAATGATGCAAATTATGTTACAGTTGGGCAGAAGTCTGGACATGGTCCTAATAGCTGGGCCAAAATCTACAAGGCTGCATTCTTGTCTGGAGACTCTAGGAGGCGATCCTTTTCCTTGCTTTTTCCAGCTTCCAGAGGCTGCCCACATTCCTTCGTTGGGCGTGATCTCCTTTTTCCACCTTCAAAGCTAGCCATGTTACATTTCTCTCTTCTCCTGCTGTCAACTCTCTCTCTCTCTCCCTCTTTCTGGCCGTAGTCTGCAAAGGTTCTCTGCTTTTATTTATTTTTATTAGATATATTTTTTCAAATCAAAGTACAGCTGATTTACAATATTGTGCCAATTTCTGCTGTACAGCAAAGTGACCCAGTCACACATATATACACATTCCCTTTCTTATATTACCTTCCATCGTGGTCTATCCCAAGAGACTGGATATAGTTCCCTGTGCTGTACAGCAGGACCTCATTGCTTATCCATTCTAAGTGTAATAGTTGGCATCTACTAACCCCAAATTCCCAGTCCATTTCACTGGTTCTCTGCTTTTACAGAGCTAATATGATTACACTGGGCCTGCCCGGGTAATTCAAGACAATCTCCCCATCTCTAGGCCTTTAACCATAATCACATCTATAAAGTCTATGTAACATATTCACAAGTTCTGGGGATTAACATGTGGACATTTTTGGAGGGAGGGGATTATTTTGCTTACTACAAGACCTAAAATGGACATATATTTTTAAATAAAAAATATATGCATTTGCAGAACATATAACATTACTCGTTCACTTATATAATGAATGATTAAATTGGGTGACTCAAATACAAAAGTCAGTGTGAGCCTGGAGAACCATTCATCACCGAGTGGTACCCAGAGGACATCCTCCAGGATGCCTCTCCATCACCTCTGATACCAAAGTTAAGCCCACATCTCTGGACTATTGAGACAGCCAGTCTCCCTTCTTGTCCAGATCCAGGCTCTGCACAAGTGCCTACCCTATTGGCAGGTGGCTAGGGCTGAGGGGTGGGATACCAGGCAAAGAGAGGGGACAGAAAAGCAGGAGGGAGACCCTGATACCTTGAGGGGCTGCTGAGGATGCAGCTGTTTACAGAGGTTCCTTTTGCAAAAGCATTTTCTTCCTTGGTGGTCCTCATCCTTTCGCTTTCCCAAGCTGCTGGATTCTCCCCACCTGGATCTTGTGTTTAGGAAAAATTCCCCTGAAGAAGAGCTCTCTGATGAATGATCTTGCCAACAGGTGGGGGGTGTGTGTGTGTAGCTGCAAGACTAGATTAACTGAGTTTTTTTTTTTTCCCTGTTTGTGACTAACAGGAATAGAAATACAAAAGCAGAGTAGAGAAGGGAATTCAAATTTCTTTCCAGAAACCATGGAAAGGGAAGGTATGGGCTGAGAGAGGCCACTGTGTTCAGGGATATGGATAAGATGGCAAATGGGCAGAGAATGAATGTCTTTGGAGATGCTACGATGGGTTCCGGGCCTGGGATTCAGGACCCACCCCTTTCAGCGGTCTCTCGAACCTTAGCCCTTTAGGGATCATGAGGCGTGTTGGCACCAGATCCTTTTCCGAGCGCTGCAGAGAGGCTTCTGACTCACCACTAGATGGCGCCCGAACCGTGGAGCGCAGGAAGCGGGGCCAGAACCGGGTGAAGGTGAGGCTCCTCCGAGGAGCTGGGCGATCAGTGGGCTACACGCAGTCACAGAGTTCCACCTGGTAAGACGCAGTCACTCCTGTCCCTGGTTTTGCTGAATTTCATTTTGGCATCCCCTAGAAGGCAGTTTTTGCTCTACTCTGTGGATCCAATCATAGGTTAAAAAAAAAAAAAAAAAAGGCTCTTCTTCCTGCGGCTCAGGAAAGAAATTTTATCTGCCCTGTTGAAAATTGATTGTTTGGTAATTGTATTTTGCTTATTTGTTTATGGACAACACGGAGCTAGAGTGACTTGGGTTTGAGTTTTGGCTCTTATTTTCTGGGCAATCTTTTCTAGGGCTCAATTTTCTTACGTCAAAAAGAAAACAACTGGAGTTCCCATCGTGGCTCAGCGGAAGTGAATGACTAGCATCCATGAAGATGCAGGTTCGATCCCTGGCCTCAATCAGTGGGTTAAGGATCCGGCCTTGCCGTGAGCTGTGGTGTAGTTTGCAGACATGGCTCAAATCTGACATTGCTGTGGCTGTGGCATAGGCTGGCAGCTATAGCTGCAGCTCCGATTTGACCCCTAGTCTGGAAACCTCCATATGCTGCAAGTGAGGCCCTAAAAAAAAAAAAAAAAAAGGAAACAAACCATCCCTGCCTGATGGGGTTGTCGAAGAGTCAAATGTGACAAGACTGCCCCCTTGCATCTAGTATAGTGCCCAGAGCTTAGTAGGCACTTTCTGTCTCACTTCTTCTCCACATGGAGCGAGGGCCCCATCTCACTCACCTCCACACCCTCTCAGGTGTCTCAGTGCCTGCGGTGTGGATGGTAGACATTGCGAACAAATGAACAAACCATCTCACGAATAAAGCTGACTCACCTTGATTTTAATCCACTAATTTCCTGTTACTGAAATACAAAGTTTTGTGCAGCATTCAGAATATTATGTCATACAACTTCTGCCTACAGATTCTAACTGTCTCATTAAAGGAGGCAAGAGGAACAAAAACGTGTTTAAGGGTGAACATAGAAGCTAAAAAATGAAAAATGATTCAGAATGAATGGTACAGACTGGTTATCATTAAGTTCACAGTTCCTCTGACAGTGCTCAGTTTCTCAAAATCTCTCATTCCTGGTGTTAGTTAACATCTGCTTTGTTTGTTGATAGGAGGCTGTTAGATTCTGACGTTTCAAGGGGAAGAAGGGGACTCATCTGGGGGCAGGGACACTGTGTTTAAAAGGCAGACCTGGCTGGGAATCCAGTAGGCATCAGGAGAGCAGCAGGCTCCTGGGGATGAGATGGAGGTGACTGAAGACAGAAAAAAAGGGGTCCAAAATGGGAAGTGGGAGGGTGTCGAAGGCAGCATTTAGCCCTTGTGCCATTTGGCTGAGGATTTCTTCCTCCTTCTGAGTGTGAACAAAGTCATAGAGTTTAAATCTGGGAGCTACTTCAAAATGATCTGGCTTGCTCTCACACCCCAAATAGGAGCCTGTATATAGTATCTCTGACTAGAGGCATTCAAATCACCACTTAAACGCTTTTAAGGACAGGGAACTCACTGTCTTGGAGGAAAACCCTGCTTCTTCATTAGACGGTTTGACTATAATTATTAGCTAAAAGCCTCCCTCCAGCTTCTTCGCATTGGTGCTGATTCTGCTCCGGGGCCCCGCAGATCACATGTCCTCCCTCTTCCGGAGGTCAGTTCTTCCAATTGCCAAGAGCTGCTTCCAATCACATCATCCCTAACCTTTTCTCCCCAAACTTCCCCCACTACCTTCAGACATTCTCATTGACCCTTGCCCCTCCTAGACCACAAACTATCTGGCACTGAAGGAGTGAGCCATCAGGGAGAGGCCGTCTTGTGCCCTGGCTTCCCCCACTGCGCCAGCACTCAGCACTAGATGGCCCCACGGCCCCATTCTGGTGCTCTAGGTATTCAGGACGAACTTGACCATAACATGATCCCCCACTTCCCCGAAGAAGTTATCAGTGCCAACCCTATCATGCCACACATCCCTGTGACCACCAGAAGTCCAAAGCCCTGCCTCTGCAGGGATTCAGTGCTGTCTGACCCTCATCCGCAGCTTGCTCTGTAGATACCCAATGTGGACATCCTATGTTTTGCCCAGGATGTACACTGCCCTCCCCCTCGTGATGACAGCATTGAGGTTTTCTGCCGAAACACCATGCTATTACTTGCCAACATGAGGTTCTGGTGTGTTCCGTCCACCAGGGGTGGGCAGTGCACCCAGGCATGGCCGCTTAGAGATCTCCTCGCACCAGCCACCGTGGATGGTTCAGATTGAGTTTCCCAGGTATGGAAGGGAAGACGCAGGCGCCGAGGGCCTTGTCCCCTGGAGCTGTTGGGAAGCCATCTGATGTTGGATCGGGGGAGGCTGCCTGAGAATAGAACCTGCACGGAGGAGAGTGGACCAGAGAGACCCAGGGAGGGAGGGGAGGCCCACTCCCGTAAGACCATGAATTTAATAAATGTTGTGTGTGTTTGGACTGATCCACTGACTGGCCATTCCCCTGCACCTCTCTCTCTTCCTCTCTCTCTCCCTCTCTCTCTCCCCCATCCCCCTGCCCCTTGGTCCTCCCTATTCCCTGAAACAAAGTGTACTGACATTAGGCTAATCAGTAACCCTCCTATGACCTCCAAGTGGTCAAGTGAAAGGAAGAGTCGCTTGTCTCTGAATTAAAAGCTAGAAATGATTAAACTTAGTGAGGAAGACACATTGAAAGCTGAGACTGGATGAAAGCGAGGCCTCTCGGCCAGACAGCCAAGTCGTGAATGCTAAGGAAAAGTTCTTAAAGAAAATGAAAAGTGCTACTCCAGTGAACACACAAGTGATCAGAGAGTGAAACAGCCTTATTACCGACACAGAGAAAGTTTCAGTGTCTGGATAGATGGTCAAACCAGCCACAACATTCCCTTCAGCCAAAACCTAGTCCAGAGCAAGGGCCTAACTGTCTTTAATTCTGTGAAGGGTGAGAGAAGTGAGAAAGCTGCCGAAGAAAAGTTTGAAGCCAGCAGAGATTGGTTCGTGAGGTTTAACGCCGTAACACAAAAGCCAAAAGCACAATGGGAAGCAGCATGTGCTGGTGTAGAAGCCAAAGCAAGTCATCCAGAAGATCTGGCTGAGATCATTAATGAAAGTGAGTCTAAACAACAGCTTGTCGATGCAGACAAAACAGCCTTATGTTGGAAGAAGATGCCAGCTAAGACTTTCATAGCTAGAGAGGGGAACTCATGCCTGGCTTCAAAGCTTCAAAGGGCAGGCTGACTCTCTTGGCAGGGGCTAACACAGCTGGTGACTTTAAGCTGAAGCCAGTGCTCATTTACCACTCCCCCCCCACCCCCCCCCCACCCCCCGCTCCCAAAATGCAAAAACCTCCTCTGCCTGTGCTCTACAAATGGAACAACAAAGTCTGGAGGGAAACACATATCTTTATAAGATGGTTTACTGAATATTTTAAGCCCACGGTTGAGACCTCCTGCTCAGAAAAATATTACTCTTCCATGACAATGCACCTGGTCACGCAAGAGCTCTGACGGAGGGGGACAATGAGATTAGCGATGTTTTCGCTCCTGCTAACAAACATCCATTCTGCAGCCCATGGATCAAGGAGTCATTCTGACTTTCAAGTCTTATTAAGAAACACATTTGGGGGAGTTCCTGCTGTGGCTCAGCCGGTTATGAACCCCACTAGTGTCCATGACGATGCGGGTTTGATCCTTGGCCTTGCTCAGTGGGTTAAGGATCTGGCGTTACCCTGAGCTGTGGTGTAGGTTGCAGTTGCAGCTGGGATCTGGCATTGCTGTGGCTGTGGCATAGGCTGGCAGCTGCAGCTCCAATTTTACCCCCTAGTCTGGGAACTTCCATATGCCGTGGGTTCAGTCCTAAAATAAACAAAACCAAAAAGTCATTTTGTAGGGCTATAGCTGACACAGATAGTGATTCCTCTGCAGGATCTGGGCAAAGGCAATTGAAAACCTTCTAGAAAGGATTTGCCATTTTAGACGCCATTAAAAATATCATGATTCATGGGAATGGGTTAAAATATCAATAGTAACAGGAATTTGGAAGAAGTTGATTCCAAACTTCATGGATAACTTTGAAAGTTCAAGCCTTCAGTGGAGGAAGCGGCTGCAGATAAGACAAGAGAACTAGATTTAGAAGTAGAGTCAGAAGATGTGACAAAATGGCTGCAATCTCATGATTAAACTATAATGGATGAGGAGTTGCTTCTTATGGATAAGCAAGGAAAGTGGTTTCCTGAAATGGAACCTACTCTTGGTGAAGATGCTGTGGAGATTGTTGGAATGACAGCAAAGAATTGAGAATAATACATAAACTTAATAGATAAAGCAGTAGGATTTGAGAGGACTGACTCCAGTTTTGAAAGAATTGTGGGAAAATGCTGTCAAACAGCACTGCATGCTGCAGGGAGATTGTTTGTGAAAGGAAGAGTCAATCAATTCGGCCAGCTTTACTGTTGTCTCATTTTAAGAAATTGTCACTGACACCCCATCTGTTTGCAATCACCATTTGATCAGTCAGCAGCCATCAAATTGAGGCAAGACTCTCTACCAGCCAAAAGATTACGATTCAGATGGTGGTTAGCATTTTTTAACAACAAAGTGTTTGGTTTTGGGGTTTTTTGGTTTTGTTTTGCTTTTTTGGCTTTTTGCTTCTTAGGGCCGTATGGGTGGCATGCGGAGGTTCCCAGGCTAGGGGTTGAATCAGAGCTGTAGCCGCTAGCCTATGCCACAGCCACAGCAACGTCAGATCCGAGCCACATCTGCGACCCACAGCACAGCTCACAGCAACGTTGGATCCTTAACCCACTGAGCAAGGCCAGGGATGGAACCCACATCTCACGGATACTAGCTGGGTTTGTTACCACTGAGCCACAACAGGAACTCCCAAAGGCAGACTTTTCAAATTGTGTGTATAAAGTCTATAACAAAAGATCATGGTGTAATATTAAATGAGAGAAGCATAAAATTATATTCTTATAACTATATTATTTTTTACTAAGCAAAAATAATTAATGTACTAATAATCTAGAATTACAGGAGGTGATTATTTCAGGTGGTGAGACTCAGTGTAATTGTAAATGTTATTCTCACCTTTTTAAAAATTTATTTTTATTTTTTATTTTTAAACTTATTTTATTTAACTTTTTAACTTTAAAAATTTTAATTAAAAATTTTTAATTTTATTTTCTATTTAATTTTTTTTTTCTTTTTTGCTTTTTAGGGCTGCACCCATGACTAGGGGTTGAATCAGAGCTATAGCTGCCAGCCTACACCACAGCCACAGCAACATGGGAACTGCGCCACTTCTGCGACCTACACCACAGCAACGCCAGATCCTTAACCCACTGAGTGAGGGGTTACCAAGTGGATTCGTTTCTGCTGCACCACAATGGGAACTCCTAGTTAAATTTTTTTATTAAAATTTAAAAAAAAATTTAAATTTATTTTTAAAATTAATTTTACTTTTTAGAATTTTTTATTAAATTGACTTTTATATAGCTCCAAATATAGCATTTATTATTTGTCTAAATAGAAAAAAATGTACAGTTGTTTTAAAATAAAATGTATCTGCTCTAGGGGAGGGAGACTGATGAGCTGAGTTTATCTCTTTCTGGGAGGCTCCCAGGGTTGGGTGGAGACGAGCATAACAAACAGCTGTCCTTGTTCAAGGGCCCCGGGGCCCCACCCCCAGAGCAGGGACTCCCCAGCCCCAGTCACTCACTGTCAGATAGAACACACTCCCTCCAGCCAGATGCAGGTTGGCCCCGAGGGTCCAGCCCAGGATGAGGGTCTTTCCTGCAGGTGCTTGAAATCCTCAAAGAGATGGGATGGGGGGCTCCTATCACTCATTCCCCTGCTTGCTCCAACCAGAAAAATCTCCCCTTCCATCACTGTCACCCTCCCTTACTCCTACGCCATCTCCACGGGGTGCTTTTGGTAACGATGGCGACCCTGTGGGGTGACTATCTCACTGAGTTCCCTCGGCACACCAGTCACATTACGTAGAGCATTTCAGTGACTCTTCACAACGAGGTCTGTACCCACCTTGAAAGGTATCAATAGTTATCCTCACTTTATAGGTCAGGAGATTTGGAGAGATGAAGCCATTTCCTCAAGACTCCAAGGCTACCAAATGGCAGATCCATTTAGTGTTGCCCATCCCCAATCCATGCTCTTACCATGATCTTGATGCAGGTTGAATACTCAGCCTGTGCTCTAGGCCATACTGTCTCCCCTTCTCCTGCAGAGGCCACCCCACTAGTCCAACTGGCGATGGTTTTCTTTTCTTATGTCATTCTCCAGTCATCCTTCTTCCCCCAACCTGAGATCTGAGGCAGCAATGTCAACAGCCTCTGTGCGTGTGTATCATAGTTTCCAATTACCCCACCGAATGGTATTTATATGATGAAACCAAAGCTACATAGATGAAAATCATAAGGCTCCAGCGCACGACCAAAATCTAAACCCCTGAAGTCCCACAGATTTGTCATTGTCTATGTAGGTGATCACGTGGGGCAGAATGAGCCTGACTCTTCTCAGTATCAGCTTACAGCGCCCAGCGTGGGGCCTGGCACCTTGCATAGCCTCAGTGCAAGTTTTCTGAATAAATGAATGAAAGAAAGAACAAATGGATGTTTTAATGACATCACAGATGGCATCAGTTTTTCCATAAGACAGATAAAATTGTATTCTATCCTATGAGATTGACAGCTGCTGAAGGGCGCGGAATGGATTGTATTCCGGCACCTAGCGCACTGCCTGGCAGACAGGACATACACAGTAAAGGTCAGCTGGCTAAAGTGAATTCCCCTAGACTCCTAGGAGGGGTCTGAGGATGAGCGAAGCAAGGCCTGGGGGTGCCCTGCCTAATTCTTAGAGAAGGGCATTTTGATATTCACTTACTGAGATGGCCCGTGCTCTCTGCCGCCTTGCAGAGTCTGTGTGCAAATTATATGCCTGTGTCTACAGGAAGTGGTCTCCTCGAGTTGGAAGCATTCACAGTCCTGGGGTGGCCCAGGCCAGGCCCTCAGGGAGCCACAAAGGAAACCAGGCTCCCCCCTGGGCTTCAAGACTATAAAACTTGGTCTGACCCAGACTCAGCTTTATTTGGAGAGTTGAGGCTGGAGCCTCCCTGGGATTTTGCTGCTCTTTGCTGAGCACCTGCCGAGGATCAGGAACTGGTTCAGGCTGCTGATGCTTTTCAGGCAAGAGTCCCTTTAATTGCTTGAAGGATAAAGTGACTCTCCTGCCTAGCCACCTGCCTGGCCTCTACAGCTCTGAATGTTCTTTCAAACAGCCTTCCTTCCCAGCTCTTTCTCCTTTCCCCCCCGTCTCATTTTCCCTTTCCCTGCCTCTCTCCCTGGACTGTGTCACCTCTCAGACAGCAGCTTTGAATGAAAGACTGAATGAGCCTCCTCCTTGCTGTCCCCACCCCACCCATCCCCTCCCCTTTCCCCTGCCCTGAAATCTCTCTCCTTTTCTCACCTACACACACACACACACACACACACACACACACATGTCCCTTCTACCACCCTCACCGCGAGGCCAACACATCAGCTTCCAGAAACAAGTAGAGTTATTGTCTAACTCTGACCCCACCTTTAGGGATTCCTGAAGGCTACAGGCCACCTGAGTGGGAAGAGGATTCTCTGGAAGAAGGGCAGACCCTGGGAATGACCTGGTGGCCCATATGTCATCATGGCCACACTGCTGGAAACCATTCTCTGAGCTAATCTAGGTGTTAGTCTCTATATTTTGACCCCAGAGATGGGATTTCCCCAAATGTGTCTTACAACCATCTGTGTCTCTCTCTCTCTTTTTTTTTCTTTTTGGCTGCCCTATGGCATTTGGAGTTCCCAGGCCAGGGATCAGATCCTAGCCACAGTTGCGACCTAAGCTGCTGCTGCGGCAGCTCTGGATCCTTCAACCCTCTGGGCTGGGTCTGGGATGGAACCTGCGTCTCAGCGCTCCCAAGGCATTGCTCATCCTGTCGCACCACAGCAGGAACTCCCAATCCATCTGTCTCTCCTGCTACCATTTTTTCCAGGGTAAGAGGGGAGTTCTGCCCCCAACTTTGTCAGTATCCCTTCAGCGTGGAACAAGTATTATCATCTGTATCTTGTAGTTGAAGAAACGGTGGCTTAGAAAAGTCAAGAAACTTGTCCATCGTCACCCAGGCGGTAAGTGGCTAACCAGGGCCCCCACCCCAGCCACACCTGCCCATGTGTGTCTGCTTCACAGTCTAGCTCACTCTCGGCAATTTCTCTCCAATCAGTCTGGCTCCATTTGCCAGTCCCCTGAGTCCACAAGGGCTTGCAGAATCCCACTCTGGGTCTGGACCCCTGGAAGGACTCAGTAGGCAGGCAAGCCTACTGAGGAGACAGGACAAAGACATATAGAAATTCAACCCCGGGTGACCCCTGCCAAGTCACTTCCTGTGTCTGAGCCTCAGTCTCCTTATCTGCAAAATGAGGGGGTTGCATTGGGATTGGGAAGTACAGTCCCATTCATTTATTTTATTATTACTTATTTTTATTTTTTGTCTTTTTGCCATTTCTTGGGCCACTTCCGTAGCATATGGAGGTTCCCAGGCTAGGGGTCTAATCGGAGCTGTAGCCACCGGCGTACGCCACAGCCACAGCCACAGCAACACGGGATCCTACCCAAGTCTGCAACCTACACCACAGCTCACGGCAATGCTGGTTTCCTAGCCCACTGAGCAAGGCCAGGGATCGAACCCACAACCTCATGGTTCCTAGTCGGATTTGTTAACCACTGAGCCACGACGGGAACTCCCAGTCCCACTCATTTATGATCACCTGAGCTCGCCTTGCTAATTAGAAGGTGGGGATGCTCAGGCCCAGGGATTAGGACCATTCCAGAAAAGAGCTGGAGCAAAGCCAGGAAAGAAAACCATCAGATTTCACCCTCCGAAGAAAATGGCTTTGTTACGAAGAATAGGACTAACACTCAAGAATAAGCCCAGCGGGGGCCCAGTGAGGGGTGAGGGGGTGCATTTACTTCTCCATCCTTTTGACTCTGACAAAGCCTAAGCAAGCGTCATCCTGGTGTGGATTCCCTTTAGTTCTTGGGCGCTCAAGGAAAAGTAAGCAGGTTGCTTCTGACCCTTTCACTTCCAGGGTACTGCAGGGTGCCCAGAGAGCAGAAAAGCGCCACACCAGCCATTTCTAAACCATTTTCTTTGGAACAAGAAATGGCACTGGAGTTTGGAGGAGTGACTGGAATGAGGCATCTTAGCTTTGGGACCAGATGTGTAAACAGAAAGACAATTCATGGTTTATTATTTCTTCTTTGAGAAGGAGCTAACATGTGGATTTCAGTTTTGCAATAGGTCTTGGATGTGTTTGTGCTTTTTGTGTAATTGTTAGTCACAATGATGACATTTACATATTATCTTCTTGGAATAACCACTGACTCTATGAATTACTGCCTGAAATAATGACCGTTTTGATTGCAATCCTTTTGCTGATGAACACGGGTTTGAACAGTATAATGCAAAAATCTAATCAGCACAGGCTAAGGCGCAAGTCAAGGTGTAATAGGGAAGGACCTTTGTGTTACAAGTTAATCACTAAAGGGATGTTGCCCAAAAGCTTATTTTATACACAATGGCCCATCTCTGGGAACCCCGCCTTCCCAGGAAACATCCTGACCAGGCCCACCTGTGAAGGGCTGCAGGAAGGGAGAAATTAGCATATCCCCTCCAGAGACTGGCCTAAACCAGGACTTTACCCTCTCCCCAAAGAAGCCTGATGTCTAACTCAGCCATGATTCTTCGGGACTCAAGTCCACCATCTTCTTGGTCTGCTGGCTTTCGGAATAAAGTCATCATTCCTTGTCCCAACAGCTTGTCTCTCAATTGATTGGCCTGTCCTGGGAGAGCAGCCCGGGCCTGACTCTGTCCTCATACACAGGACAGAACAGGGCAAGGGCTGGCCACCCAGCCAGAGCCTCCCTGTGTGGCATCGCCAAGCTGGGAGCTCTTTGTTCCCCTGCAGACCTGGAAGCAGTGAGCCTGACAGCGACAGCCGTCTTCCTTGTCAATCGGTCCAAACAGGCATACGTGGCCAACCCCCTGGCTCCTTTCCTGGGCATGGAGGCCGACATGCAACAGTAAACCCCTTCCAGAAGCAAGGACACCTTCTTATCCCTTTGGTGATGCTGGCCTCTTGCAAAAGGGGCACTGCCAAGGGATGGGGACATACCTTGGGTCACATAGTTGTAGGCAGTGGGTGAAACAGGGACACTTGGCCAGTGGCTCTAACCGGCAGCTTTGCCTGTTGGCCACAGCACTCTCCTTGCTGCCTGTCCCTCCTAGGTTGCCATCAAATCGAGAAAGTATTTTTCTCTCATTCTTCCTTTTCTTTTTCCCTTATGTTTTTGTTTCCCATGACTGTTTGTTTTTGTTTGTTCCCTTTCTGTTTTTTGTTCCAGACACACGGGTTGGGGAAGTAGCCCAGGGGGGCCCACATATCTGGGCTGGTGGGCGGCTATCTCCTGTGGACACGCCCGCCTGCGCGGCTCACTCCTCCCTCCTGCTGGCAACTGCGATGGCGCGATGGCTGCGAATCTGCATCTTCGGGCTGGCTCCCCGCCCCTAAGGACTGTCTGGGTGACGTCTCTTGGGGGGTGGGGGACGTGGTGTGGTGGGGCCGGTAGGGGGTGGGTAGTAGGGGTGGGGCGGGGTGGGGGATGGGGCCAGCATCCCCACCATCACCGCAACACACTCCAGGCTTTGCAGCCCGTTTCTCCTCTCTTCCCTTGGCCTCATCTCGCTGCTCTTTGGTCAGGAATGCGCGGAAAGGCTCGGGACTGCACCCTGTTATTATGGGACAGTCACAGCCTGGAGCTCTAAGTCAGGGGTCAGGAATGAACCCGAAAGGAGGCAGCTCTGGGGAGAACTGACCCCACCTGCTCTAGTTCTGGCAGGGCAGGCAGAGGTGTGGGTGGGACCCGAGAGCCTCCCCGTCGGCCTGCCGTGCCTCAGTTTCCTCTCTGAACCATCTTCCCCAAACATATTGCTCTCAGAACAGAAAATTTGGAAAAGCCTGAAAAATACAAAGAACTCCCTCCGGCCCCCCCCCCCCCACCGCGCGCCGCTTAGTTCTTCCGTTAATATCCTGCTCTTTTTAATCTATCTTTTAAATATAACTGAATTATGTATTCTGTTCTTAAACAGTAACCTTTCCATAATGAACAAGTCATATGTGTTCATTCTGTAACATTCAGAAAATTCAAACCCAAAGAAGGAAAATGACTTAGCTTTGCTCTCTTCAGCAATAACAAACATTAATATTTTGATGTTGTCTTTCTGATCTTTTTAATAAACATAATATACCAAAAGGGAAAGAAAAACCACAAGAAATTCATACTTTCTGTACTTTTGAGTAACTTTTCCTTTTTCATTTAATTTGGCATGAATAATTTTTACATCATCATATGTTCTTTTGCCACATTTATGATGATAGGACATACAAATGAGATGTATTTTATTTAAGCAATCTCTACTGTTACCCGTTTGACTTGAACGCAGTTCTTCCTCGTCCTCAACAGGGATAATTGTAGCTAAATCTTTGCACTTCCCTTGTTAACACCTCTGAATCTCCCAGGCGTGGCACCATCATAGGTTACAGGGAGATGGCACTTGATAACATGTATGAAAGTACTTTGAGAAATACATACATGTGAGGGATTATTGTCTGTCAGTTAATTCAGGGAGTAGGTGGTATTGATGGAAATGATGCATGTATAATGTAAAGAATCATAATAGGCATTCCTGTTGTGGCTTAGTGGAAACGCATCTGACCAGCATTCATGAGGACCCAGGTTCCATCCCTGGCCTCCCTCAGTGGGTTAAGAATCCAGCATTGCCGTGAGCTGCAGTGTAGGTCACAGACACACCTTGGATCTCATGTTGCTGTGGCTGTGGGGTAGGCTAGCAGCTACAGCTCCGACCCCTAGCCTGGGAACCTCCATATGCCGTAAGTGTGGCCCTAAAAAGCCAAAAAAATAAAAGAATAATAATACAAGCAAACACATAACATGGTACTTTCCTGTGCCAGGTACTGTTCCAAGAGCTTCATATTATTTTTAACATTTTTAATCCTATCCTTAAAACAACTCTATGAAGTGAGTACTATTAATTAACCTAGCTTTTATTTATTTTTGTTTTTAAAAATTTATTGAAGTGGAGTTGATTTACAATGTTGCGTTAGTTTCTGCTAACACAGTGAATCAGTTATGCGTATATGTACACTCTTCTTCATATTCTTTTCCGTTATGGTTTATCACAGGATACTGAATATAGTTCCCTGTGCTAAATGGCGGGACCTTGTTTTTTTATCCATTTGATATATAATAGGTTGCTTCTCCTAATCCCAAACTCCCATTCCATCCCTTCCCCCCCACCCTTTACAACCACAAGTCTGTTCTCTATGTGAGTCTGTTTCAGTTTGGTAAATAAGTGGATTTGCGTCATATTTTAGATTCCACATAAAAGTGATATCACGTGGTATTTGTCTTTCTCTTTCTGATTTACTTCACTTAGTATGAGAATCTCTAAGTCCATCCATGTTGCTGCAAATGGCATCATTTCAGTCTTTTTTTATGGCTGAGTAGTATTCCACTGTATATATATATATACCAGGTCTTCTTTATCCACTTGTCTGTTTAAGGACATTTAGGTTGTTTCTACATCTTGGCTGTTGTAAACAGCACTGCTTAATCATTGGGGTACATGTATCTTTTTTGGTTATAGTTTTGTATGGATTAATGTCCAGGAGTGGGATTGCTGGATCATATGGCAATTCTGTTTTTAGTTTTTTGAGGAAAACTCTGCTTTCCACAGTGGCTGCACTAATTTACATTCCCACCAACAATGTAGGGGGGTTCCTTTTTCTC
Organism: Phacochoerus africanus; assembly: GCF_016906955.1. NCBI lineage: Eukaryota > Metazoa > Chordata > Mammalia > Artiodactyla > Suidae > Phacochoerus > Phacochoerus africanus. The sequence goes on from NC_062558.1 coordinate 7,777,938, forward strand.
CATACCCTCTTCGGCATTTATTTGTAGATTTTTTTTTTAATGATGGTCATTCTGACTGGTGTGAGTTGGTACCTTCCTGATTTTCGATTTGCACTTCTCTAATGATTAGCAACATTGAGCATCTTTTCATTTGCCTGTTGGCCACCTGTATGTCTTCTTTGGAGAAATGTCTATTTAGATCTTCCGCCCATTTTTCGAGTGGGTTGTTTGTTTTTTGTCGTTGTGTTGTATGAGCTTAAATTAATTAACTTAGGTTTTAGATGAGAATATTGAGGCACAGAGAGGTTGAGTGTCTTGCCCAAAGTCACAGAACCGGGACGTGCTGGAGCTAGATTTCTAAGCCAATCTGGCTTCTGAGTCTACCATGTAGCCCTCTCTTAAGAAGACCATTCCAGTGTTCCCGGTGTGGCTCACTGGGTTAAGAACCCAGCATAATCTCTGTGAGAATATGGTTCAATCTCTGGCCTTGATCAGTGGGTTAATGATCTGGTGTGGCTGCAGCTGTGGCATAGTTCACAGAATGGATCGGATCCCTTGTTGCTCTGGCTGTGTCGTAGGCTGGAAGCCGCAGCTCAGATTTGACCCCTAGCCTGGACACTTTTATATGCCGCAGATGTGGGAAGAAAAAGAAGGAAAAGGAGAAGAAGAAGCCAGTTCCCCAGAGTATGGGCAACTGGGAAATGGGGAGTAGTGGTAGAGTACGTATAAACCAAGATTTTAGTGCACGCTTGAGTCCCATGTGACAATAATAGGCGCCTGACCCAGGCATATCTTAAAGGAGCTAATCAGCCTTCAGGCTCTGCCTCAGAGATCAGAGCACTTCAATAACAGCACAGAAGTGATTATTCAAAATGAGATGTTATCTGTTAGAGATACACTCTATATTTATAGATAAAATAACAGTGATGTGTTTTGTTTGCTTCAGAATAATCCTGGTTGGGGAGGAGGGTGCATAGTGAACGGATGCAGTGTAAATGGCACAAAATCAGTGGTGAGTTGAATTTCTTGAAGCCAAGCGATGGATACAGGGGACTCTCTCTTCTCTTGTATTTGCTGGATACTTGCCATGCTAAAACATTAAAAAAAAAAAAAATCTCAAGTCGTTAGATAACTTGTGAATGAGCTTTGTGGGGATATTCCAACCCAGAGTGTAAATGTCCAGTCTAGAACAGAAAGCAAACCCAACTCTTGATTGGGTTATTTATTTATTATTATTTAAAAATAATATTCTTTCTTTCTATCTATCTATCTATCTATCTATCTATCTATCTATCTATCTAACCATCCATCCATCCATCTATCTATATCTAAAAAGCTTCCCCAGTGTTGATCAGTCAGTGGAAACATCCCCAAAGACCCCAGCCTCTCACTGAGAACCTGTGGGATGAGCATTAGAGGTTTCTTCATTCATTCAAGACTTGTTTTTATCTGGAGACCAGGGATGAGTTGTGAGTATGAGTTTGGGAGAAAAGATACACAAAAGTTAGGCACACAAGGCAACCCTTCCACAAACATCTCAAACCTTAGTGGAGGCTAAGGGGGTAAAAGGGAGGGCTTGGGTTGTGTCCCCCTGTGCAGCGCTTATGCTCTCTTTTTCCATACTCACTCCTTCTCACCTGAGAGTCTTGGGGCTCAGGGCTGAGCCTGGGGCAGATGTGAAAACAGGATGCTGCCCCCCCCCCTTCCCTCTATTTCTATAAGCATTAGCCCTGGGCTCCGCTGCATACTTGGCAAAGGGAGACCTTCTTCCCAGCTGGCTTGAACCAAAGCAAGAAAGCACCTCTTAACACCATCTCTCATCCTTAGATGGTGGGAAAGTTCAGACAAATCCGTTTGTGGTGTATTTTTTCAGTGACTTAATTTTCTGGGAAGACTAGCAGTGTATGATATGTATGTAATCTCCTCCAAAATGAATTTCACATTGGAGACAGATTGAGAGAACAAAGCCCCTCAAAAGGTGAGGTGGGCGTGGCCCTCGAACAATGAACTAGTGGAAGACTCATCTGTGTGCTTTGTGCTCAGGAAGATCCTGGATCCCTTAGGATCACATGCTCCCCGTCTACCAATGGAAGCTCAATGAGGTCCCGCCCTCCCCCACACCCTCCTCCTGCCTCCTCCCTCGCCGGAAAGCCAATGTTTAGTTTCTGACTTAATTCACTAAGGTCTATGCCGGGATTTAGGGCAACACAGAAAACTGAGATCCCTAGCTCTGTAATTAGGCCTCCCGGTGAATTTCAAGCAGGGCCGATTTGTGACTCTGCCTGATTTTTTCCGGTCTGAAGGCAGCAGGAGAGGGCCGATCAGACGCTCCAGAGAGGCCGCCAGTTTCTGGATCTGCACCGCTGCTGTGGCGTAGCCCAGGGCCACGGCTCCATGGAGGGGTCCCGCCAGCCTCCTGCCCCCACGCCTGCGCAGTCGGCCTGAGGTGCTGATGGCAGGCTCCGTGGGGGAGGGAAAGGGAAAGATGAGCCGGAGGAGGGATCCCAGGTGTCAGGCTCTCTGTGGATTAGAGAGGAGATGCCTGAAGGGCCCGACTGAGGCTCTGCAGGACCCCAAGTGTACTAGTCACAGAGTAATTGGGGCCTGAGTATTAATTTCCATTTTGCATAGACAGGCATACATGTTGGCATAGACAAAACAGAAATTTAAGTCCTTCCTGCTCCCAACCAATCCTGAGACTGAAAAGTGGCAAAAGCTCAATTCCCAAAAGCTGCCTGCCTGGGCAGAAACCTATGCCTGGAACAAGGAGCCCCCAAAGTGATGCATCCAGGAGTATCTTTGTTGGGCAGGCTCCCACTGTCCCTGGGCACAGGAGCTTTCACAGCACCCATGATTCCACAGCCTGGAGTCTTCAGTTTTACAAGGAAAGGTCCTCCCTCTCCCATTTCTCAGCTTTAAAGCCTCCTCCCATATTTCACCAAAGTCTATTGGGAGTTCATCTTCCCCCGTGAGATCTCTTCTCTTGCTTTGGTGCAAAGGACCAAACTTGTTTCCTTGATGACAAGGCCCAATGGCTGAAGCTTGAGTTTGTTATCTCAAACACAGCTATAACCTGAGGTGCATTCATTTAAAGACAAACACCAAGTAAGGAATGAAGTACTCCCAATTTATGGCACTGGTCTGATGCAATCTGGAGAATTACGATTACTTCTGCATTTCCCCTTTAAAAGAAATATTAGCTATTTTCCAACACTTGCAGAGGAGAGGCTGGGATGTAGAGAATCAAGAACTAGGTCCCCAAAGGACTAATCAGGAATGACAAGCCCGTGGAAGATAAAACCGAAGGGGGACGGAAGAGCCAGCTCCAAAGCAGTGAAGTCCTATGTTGGCTCGAAAATGCAAAAACAGGTCAAAGAGTGGGGGAGGGGAATCCTAGGAGCCAGACTGTCACATTATAGCAGCAAGAACCTTCTAATAATTAGACTCTTTAAACATAAAAGAGCTTAGTGAAGTAGTGAATTAGGGCCTTGGCAAGCAGTAGGCATGCAGAGGCTGGACAGACCCCTAGAAGAGCTACAAGCAGATTCCTTCATTGGGCAGAACATGAACTCGAAGATTCTGTAACTTTGCGTCTCCCTGAAATCTAAATCCTACGTACCACAGATTAGATTAGGGGATATACTAAAAAATTTTAGTGGTTTCTTTAAAAACAGAGTTTTTGTTTATAGAAATGAAAAATGAATGAAAATGAAAACCTTGAATAATTTTTTTAGGTTCCTTTCAGCATTTTGATTTCCTGTGTCTTTGTGTTCCTCTTAATTTCAGATTCTGTTCTTATTCTTTTATTTCCACCCTGATGGCCTTGTATCGTCTCCATTTCTCCTTTTACACAGAAGGTTCTCATTTATCTCATGGGTGGTAGGACTTTGGAACATATTGGAAGAATTTAAGGTCTAGGTCTGGTTATTTGGAAATGGTTAGAGCAAAAAAAATCTGTAATATTTTACCTAGTTTGATAAGTGTTTCTTTATACTTTTTTCTCTCTTCTCCAACCACATCTTTTGGTCAAGACCACATTTGGGTTGAAGAAAAATCATTAACGCTCATAATATTACAAAATAAAGAAAAAAATTCTGGAGGAACACACATCCAAGTATAACCAAACTATTCTTGAAACAAAACCAAGAAAACCAAATCCCAAAATAAAGAAATAATGAGGACTTTCCATAATACTAGAATTGGGTACACCATAATTACAATAATTAACATAACGCTAGCAAAAGAATACACATCAGTTAAGACAGAAAAGTCCAGAGAGAGATCCAAGTCAGTATATAATTAAAGTCCCATTTAAAGTCAGTAAGAAAAAGGTGACTTTCATGAAATGATTAAACTGTTTGGAAAAAAAGAGAGTTTCAAAAATAAAACCATGGAAGTACTGGGGGAAAGTATTGGTGAACATTTAAATACTCTTTGGGCAAAAGACTCTTTAAAAACACCCAAGACAGAATCAGAAATTAAAAAAAAAAAAATTGAGGAATTCCCATTGTGGCTCAGTGGATACGAATCTGACTAGTAATCACGAGATTTTGGGGTCAATCCCTGGCCTTGCTCAATGGGTTAAGGATCCAACATTGCCATGAGCTGTGGTGTAGGCGAAGGATGCACCTTGGATCCTGTGTTGCTGTGGCTGTGGTGTAGGCCGGCAGCTGTAGCTCTGATTTGACCCCTAGCCTGGGAACCTCCATATGCCATTGGTGCAGCCCTAAAAAGCAAAAAAAAAAAAAAAAAAAATTTACATATCTGGTTTTAAAGTGTTTGTATGTCAAAACAACAATAAATGTATAGGCAAATGGCAAAACAGAAAGGAAAGTATTAACGTACATGGAAAAGAAAGAGTTAATGTTATAAGACGCTCTTATAAACCACGAGAAAAAGGAATGTCTCAAAGGAGGACAGAGCAAAACACAAGAATAGTGAATCAACTCAGAAGAAACATGTCCAATGAACATGTGGCAATCGAATCTTGGACTAATGGCAAATTAAAGCTATGAGATGTCTTTTTTTTTGGTCTACCCAACGGACAGCATGTGTTTGTTTAATGTAAACATTTAGCATTGGTTTCAGTTTGGGGAACAGAATATTCATATACTGACATGTATATTAATGCAACCTTTTTGGAGGTTTACTTGTCAACCTATCTCAAAGGCCTTTGAAAATATTCTGTGTGGTTTGCTTGTTTGTTTGTTTTTTCTTTTTCAGCTGCACCTGTGGCATATGGAAGTTCCCGGGCCGGGGATGGATTTCAAGCCAAAGCTGCTACCTATACCACAGCTGCAGCAATGCCAGATCCTTAACCCACTGGTCCCAGCAGGAACTCCTATTCAGTGGGTTTGCCAAGGGCAGTCCACTCATGGGAATTTTTTTCTAAAAAAATAATTAGGGCTGTATGCCGGAGGTTTGTTGAAGTGATGTTTGCATTGAGCAAAAACTGGAACCAGTCTAAATGTCTAATAGTGACTAATCAATTTTGACATGTCCTAGGTAGCCATTAAAAATGTTCCAGAAGAGGAGATCCCTTGTGGCCTCGCAGTTAAGGATTCTGCTTTGTTACTGCTGTGGTGCAGCTTTATCCCTGACCTGGGAACTTCCTCATGCCATGGGCATGGCTTTAAAAAAAAAAAAAAAGTAGAAGAATATTTAATAACATGGAAAGATGTTCATAGTGTACATTTCTGTTGTTAAATTCACTGTCATTTGTTTTATTCTCGGTTTGTTTAAAGAAGAAAAAGTATATGCTGTGAGGAAAAGAAGTGAGATTTAGTTTGGAAGCTTAAGAAACTGAAAGAGAATCGTGGTTCTAGTGTGCTCTCGTGTCTCAAACCGTTCTCCTGGATGCAATCCCAAAGCACTCAGCCTCTGGCCTGGAGGACTTCTCTGGCCACACTGTGTGTTATGAGCACTGTGTTTGCATGAATGACACACCAGGGCTGGAAGAAGGGACCAAGTAAGGGTGAAGTATAGCAGCAGGCAGCTCTCCTGGGAACTCCTCCCCCGCAGGTGACTTGTGTTAAATGTCCTCCAGGCCTGGAGCTGTACAAGGAACTGCACTGTCCAATCCAAGAGCTGTTATACTCTCTGGTTTATCATAAACATAGCTTCATGCACAAGTGCCCAAGGGCTGGCCGGTAATGCCAAGTCAGGCACTGAGGAACAAGCATCTTTTGGAAGCATCTCTTTGTTTTCCCCTATTTTCCTTTTCTCTCCTCCCTCCTCCCCTCCCCCTTTTCTATTCTCCTCTAGGGATAGGCTTGAGTCTGATACAGTTTGGAAGAGGAGAGCCTCTTCAAGAAGGAAAAAAAAAAAACGGGAGTTCCCATCATGACGCAGCAGAAACGAATCCGACTAGGAACCATGAGGTTGGGGGTTCGATCCCTGGCCTCGCTCAGTGGGTTAAGGATCTGGCGTTACCCTGAGCTGTGGTGTAGGTTGCAGACGTGGCTTGGATCTGGCGTTGCTGTTGCTGTGCGTAAGCCGGCGGCAATGGCTATAATTAGATTAGACCCCTAGCCTGGGAACCTCTATATGCCGCCAGTGCGGTCCTCAAAAAGACAAAAAAAAAAGGAAAAAAAAGTACACAATTATGAAATCAAATTCAAGTACAGGATCTCAAAAGGGTTCTGCCTAAGTAATAGGCTTGAACTTAAGCTTCATAAGCTTCATGGTATATCCACCTTTAACCTTGAATTTGGTTTTTATCATTCACGTTCATTTTAGTTTGCATTACATGTGTATTCCTTAACTATTCAAATATTGTTTTACATGTTTTTAAGCTTTATATAAATGCTATTTTTTATAATCTTCATTACATGTTTATGCAGCTTGTTTTTTTTTTGTTTTTTTTTTCTTTTGCTCAGTGTTACCTTTGGGAAATTAGCCATGTGGATATGCATAGCTTTAGTTTCTTTTAATTGTTTTTAGTGTCTTTTAATTGTTTTTCTTTTTTCTTTTTTTTTCCTGTCTTTTGTCCTTTTTTAGGGCTGCACTGGCAGCATAAGAAGGTTCCTGGGCTAGGGGTCTATATCGGAGCTACAGCTGCTTGCCTATGCCAGAGCCACAGCAACACCGGATAAGAGGTGCATCTGTGACCTACACCACAGCTCATGGCAACGCCGGATCCTTAACCCACTGAGCGAGGCCAGGGATCAAACCCCCAACCTCATGGTTCCTAGTTGGATTCGTTTCTGCTGTGCCACGACAGGAACTCCAGTTTCTTTTCATTGTTACTGTCTGAGAGTCATCGTATGATTTTCAGAATGGATCCACTCTCCTGCTGCAGTTTTTCAGTAAAAACAGCAGATTGGGAGTTCCCGTCGTGGCGCAGCGGTTAACGAATCCGACTAGGAACCATGAGGTTGCGGGTTCGGTCCCTGCCCTTGCTCAGTGGGTTAATGATCTGGCGTTGCCGTGAGCTGTGGTGTAGGTTGCAGACACGGCTCGGATCCCGCGTTGCTGTGGCTCTGGCGTAAGCCGGCGGCTACAGCTCCGATTGGACCCCTAGCCTGGGAACCTCCATATGCCGCGGGAGCGGCCCAAGAAATAGCAACAACAACAACAACAATAACAACAACAACAACAACAACAACAACAAAAAGACAAAAAAACAAAAAACAAAAAAAACCCACAGCAGATTGTAAAACAAAACCAGGTTGTAAACACACACACACATACACTGCAGAGCAAGTAAATCAGTGTCATTTTCTTATAAGACTAGACTAGAACTAGGTCAGTAAAACATGATTTAAGAAAGAATCCGGGAATTACCGTTGTGGTTTATCAGGTTAAGAACCTGACATAGTGTCCATGAGGATTCAAGTTCAATCCCTGGCCCCGCTCAGTGGGTTAAGGATCTGGCACTGCTGCAAGGTCATAGATGCAGCTCAGATTTATTGTTGTGGCTGTGGTGTAAGTTGGCAGCTGCAGGTCTGATTCAACCCCTAGCCTGGGAATTTCCATATGCTGTAGGTATAGTTGTAAAAAGAAAAAGAAAAAGAAAAAAAAATCCAGAAACAATGATAGGAAATTGGTATATGATACAGACAGTATTTCACTTGGGCAGGGAAAATGGTCTATTCCACAAATGGTATTAAGAGAATCGGCTGTATGTTGACCAAATAAAAAAATAAATCCCTACCTTACATGATACACAAAATTATAGTTTAGATGAATTAAAAACCTTAATTCTCAAAACATAAATTTTAAAGTATTAGGGGAAAAAGCGTAGGGAAATATCATTATGATCCCAGGGAAAGAGAAATCGTAAATAAGTCATGGAAATAAAAACTCATATAGTAAAAGGCTGAACAATTTAAATTAAATTAATGAATAAATGTCATCTAAACTGTAAAAAAAAAAAAAAAAGGAACCATATAAAAAGTTCCTTCAAACAATGTGAAAGATGAGCTAAAGACTGGAAGAAAATTTTGCAACTTATGTAACAGAGGGAATGAGTATAACAGATAAATGTGGAAAAGAGCTAAACACCCTTTAGAAAAATGAGCAAAGAATATGAATAGGCAATTTATAAAAGAGGAAAAACATGTAAGAAGATGCTTGAACACAGTTTTTATTGGGTAACCACCAATGAAAACTTTGAAGAAGTATCGCTTTACCCCTAATACACTGGCCACTGTGAAACGTCTGGTAGGTGAAGAGTCACAGAGAGTCTGAGAACAAGGAAATTTTAGACTCTGTTTTCATACTCCAAAAAGGCTCAGCTACCTGGGAGGCAATGTGGGCATAGCCTTAAACCCCCAATTTCCTCTGGTGGGAATTTACACTCTCAAGATACGGAAAATACATATAAGACATTTATGGCAACACTGTTGGAGGTAGTGAAAAATTGTTAACGAGCCTAAGTATCTACTAAAAGGAGAGAAAGTAATAAATAAAATACAGTATATCCATACCACGCAATACTATTCAGCAGTTAAAAGAAACATACTTGGTCTATAGAGTAACACGATTAGATATCCAAAACATTGTTAAATTGCAAAATCATACTTATAGTATGATGCCTCTTGTGTAAACACGACACATAATATGCACATACATTAATATAATAATTATAAGGTCTGAAAGGAAACACACCAAACTCCCAAGAAAGGTTGGTCAATTCAATAGAGGGAAGGGTCTAGGATTATGAAAGATGGTCAACGGGAAATTTCCTTTTATATATGATGCTCTAATTGTGTTTAAAAGGTGTATGTATTTATGTATCTCTTGTTCAATTAAAATGCTTTGAAAGATTGGAAGGATGTATGTCCATAGCCCAAACTCTTTGGATGAAATTATAAGTTTTACTTTTTTTTTTTTTTTTTTTAGGGCCACACTTGTGGCATACGGAAATTCCTAGGCTAGGGGGGCTCAAATCAGAGCTGCAACTGCCAGCCTACACCACAGCCACAGCAACATGGGATCCGAGCTGCCTCTGTGACCTATGTCGCAGCTCGTGGCAATGCTGGATCCTTAACCCACCTGAGTGAGGCCAGGGATTGAACTTGAATCCTCATGGACACTATATCAGATTCTTAACTCACTGAGCCACAACAGGAACTCCCCGCTGGGTTTCCTTATCTGTTTCCTGAAATTTTTACAACATTTGACAATCACATTTGTAATAAGAAACCAGTTATTTTTCAAGGATTGCTGAGAGTTAAGAAATTCTTTAAAAGTTAGTTTTAGTTTACTTTTAACTATACCCTCACCCCTCCCCAAACTTAAATAGATAACACTATGTTTGGAAAGAGTGGCAGGTTCTACTGCAAAATTAGATAATTCCTCAAAGTCTAAAAATATAGAAAAAGGTTCTGGGAGTCATTTAGCCAAGCCTGGTTCAGGGGGTTCTAGGGAAACAGCTCTTGTTTTCTACTCACCTGTATTCTATTAACCAGCACACTCCAGGGACTTGACTTAAGAGCTACTGATAATAAATATTTAACTACAGTTAAACTTAACCACTTTCTGGTGAACGAGTCTTCTCAGGTGAGAGTTTTTAATTTCTTTGACGTTTTTACATTGTAATGATTTGGAGTAGAAAATTTTCTAGATTGTTCTATGTACTTAAAGAGAACACAGTATCTAGTTACAGCTTTCCCAGCTCTGCTATTTCTAAGAGTTGCTACAAGTTGTGCTGTCAGTGCCTGTCTATAAGCAACATCCTCTTTCTTGCTGATGGCTTTAGCAGGAATTGTTTTCTTGGAATTGTTTGTAAAATAATCAATGTGTGGGGTTCACACTAAGAGGATTCCCTAAGATAAAGGAACACACATGCTTCATGGCATCTATTTTGGCTGTTCCCCAACCCCCTTTTTTTCCCTCCACTTCTTTTCTGGTTTTTGGTGATGTTCTGAAGTGCTGGCTTCAAGTCTGGAAGGTGGTACAGGTAGAAAAGAAAGAACAGCTTCATTTATTACAAAGCCGTGTTCTCTATCAAGGTCAAGGCTTTTGCTCTTGCCACAGGGCTCTTGCCACAGAACCGAGTTGCCAATAGATGAAATGTGTGAATAACCCTAAGTTAAGACAGAAACTGTAAACTTAGAACAGTTATACAGCATCTACTGGAAGATTTTGTGGTTTTATACAAGAATTTCCCAAGATACAGCAAGAGTTTTTTTTTTTTTTTTTTTTTTTTTTAACGGCTGCACCTGCAGCATATGGAAATTCCTGGGCTAGGAGTTGAATTGGAGCTGCAGCTGAGGCCTGCACCGCAGCCACAGCAATGCCGGATCCAAGCCACATGTGCAACCTATGTTGCAGCTTGCAGCAATGCTGGATCCTTAACCCACTGAGCGAGGCCAGGGATGGAACCTGCATCCTCACAAGCATGATGTCAGGTTCTTAACCCACTGAGCCACAACGGCAACTCCAGCAAGGGATTCTTAGTGAAGCCTTTGTAACAACCTTATACATCTGAGAAAACTGGGGGTCCAGGAGGGTTTGCAGAGCTGGGAATGTTATATCAGTCCTACTCTTTCAAAACCAGATGAGGGCAGGGAAGGGAGGGTATAAAATGAAGCCCCGAAACTCAAGTATCACAGATAAAGATTTTCTTATGTGTATGTCTGGTTCTTCATTTTTCTTTCCTATTGCAATGACCAGGCAGTGACAAGGAGGGGTGGTGATTTCCAACTACATTCCAAGGCTCTGAGTGTAGGAAATTATGGCTCATTTAATGTTATCAGTTGGTGGTGTCCAGATCTAATGAAAACACATAGGACAAAAGTTCCAAATTCCTTTCAAAAGGAGTGTCTCACTTATTATGAACGGTGCAGGGTCTGTGCAGATCATTCCTGCGATGTGTATATGGGAGGTCAATGCATAGAAATACTGTGGAAGAGAGAAGGCCTGTTCATAAGCCTTACCCAGGGTGATGCTCTTTATCTCTAGCTGATGCCGAGCAGAGGGTGGCTCCCAGTGAGTCAATGTCACTGCAGCAAAAATGCCAAGAGGATGGAGATAAGCGCCTAGGAATCCAGGAGAGACGACGGGCTGTCCCTTGGCTTGCCCATCTCAGTGAGCCTCAGTCTTTCCAATAAAAGGGGAGGCTCATCCTTTGCCCTGCCTTACACAAGTCTAAAAATAAATTATGCCTGTGGAAGGGCTTAGACTTACTCAGGGAGGAAGGGGGTTGTATTAGACTGAAGTGTGGTCTTGTCTCTCCCGAGAGACCTAAGTCTGAGAAGGGAATGGGAGAAAGCTCTGTGATTTGTCACCTGACCCTCTTTAGGGGAGAGCTCAGTCTGAGGGTCAGTTCCCATTCTAAGAACTTTGGAACCTCCAGGGCCTTGGGCGGGCATTGCCAGTGGGCTTAAACTCTTAGAATATTGGTCCTGGAGAGGGTCCAAAGATGGGTTCCCTCATTCTAGAGACCCAGAAAGGAAGGCCCAGAGAGGGAAAGGGGCTTCTCCGAAGTCACACAGCTACTCCCAAATCCAGGCCTTTAATGGACAAGCCCAGGGCCCTATTTACAGGACTTTGCAAAGTGGGGTCCTCAGATAGTGCATGTCAGAATCACCTGGAGTGTGTGTGGGGGTGTCAGAGAGGCAGTGGCAGTGGTGAGGAGAGTTGCTAAAGTGCATACTGGGTCCTACCCCAGACCTGCTGAATCAGAACCTTTGGGAGCAGTCCCTGGAAATCTGTATTATTATTATTATTATTATTATTATTATTATTATTATTTTGGTCTTTTTAGGGCCGCACCGCAGCATATGGAAATTCCCAGGCTAGAGGTCAAAATTGGAGCTGTAGCTGCCAGCCTACACCACAGCCACAGCAACGCCAGATCAGAGCCACGTCTCCGACCTACACCCCAGCTTGGCATCACCGGATCCTTAACCCACTGAGTGAGGCCAGGGATCGAACCCTTATCTTCATGGATACTAGTTGGGTTTGTTACTGCTGAGCCACGATGGGAACTCCAGAATCTGTATTTTAGTAGGAAGCAATTCTTGTGCAGCCCTGCTTTATTTCAACAACACCTTGAACTCTTGCTTCTGAATGACCTATGTAGAGTGGCGACACTTTATAAACGGTCCCGTAGAGACTATGAAAAGAACAAATGCTATTAGTTGCCCCGGATGATGCCTGCCATGCCCTCAATGATGGAGGGACAGTCATCCTCTCGCCCTGTAGGCCAATGTCACACAGTTGAATGTTCTCAACAATCAAAGCACATCTGGGAAACAAAACCAACTCACATAGCCCCTTTAAGAGCCTCCCCCCAACCCCTGGGTTCTGGGATGGGTGTGCTCACCTTGGCTGGTCACTCCCAGCTTATCTTACTGTCCCCGCCACCTCTCTGAGACATCTCACTTCACACACGTGTCTCCAGCCTGCGAGCGGATGGTTTCTGATACAAGGCTGAACCCGCCCTTCCCTTAATCAACCCTAAAGACCTGCAAGTCCTTGGGAGATAAATAGAGCTGAGATCTTCCCTGTAGGAGCCTCTTGGGAGGTTAAATATGGTACGTGAACAAGTGATGGAATTGCCAGCAGCTTCCGTCTCCCACCCGCTAAGGAGCCCTTCTTTGAACAATGGCATCAACTCTGCTGGACACTGCTGAACAGAGTTAGTCTGAAAGGGAAAGCCTCAGAACCCAGGTGGATCCCTGGTTACTCCATAACAGCTTGGAGCTGTGGGAGAGTTTGTCTCTTGAGTGCTCTTGCACCCCCACGGCACCCATGCATCCTGCACGCTTTCCAGGAGGTCCTCACCTGGCTCCAGACAGTCCTGCTGGAGTCAGAACCACGGCAGCTCCCTCTGGCTCCTCTGTCCTGGCATCATCAGCAAAGACGGAGCTGGATTTCAAGAAGGGCCCCATCAGGGAGAACCACTCATTAGAAGACAGCCTTGGGAGTTCCTGTTGTGGCTCAGTGGGTTAAGAACCTGACTAGTATCCATGAGGTAGATCTGTGGCCTCGCTCAGTGGGTCAAGGGTCTGTTGTTGCCACAAGCTGCAGTATAGGTTGCAGATGCGGCTCAGATCTGGTATTTCTATGGCTGTGGTGTAGGCAGACAGCTGCAGCTCCAATTCGACCCCTAGCCTGGGAACTTCCATATGCTGCAGGTGCGGCCCTAAAAGACAAAAAGAGAGAGAGAAAAAAAAAAGACAAACTTCATGTCAGCCACCCCAAAGGTTTTACAAAATAGGACTGCAGAACTTTTATTTTTTTACAAGGAAGTTTTTTGGTCTGCGAAGAGGTAAGAAAGGGCTGTCACTGGAATTTCTCTGAAAGTTGCTTTAGAAAACAAAACAAGAGGCTAGGAGAAAGCAGAGGCCTGGTGTCCTCTCAGCTCAGCTCAGTGGCTAGCAGCTAAGATGGTGTTGAAAAACGTTGTGTCAAATGAATAAGCCATTCTCTGGGTGTGACCACTGGAGGTATAGCTACTTCCTGTGGGTGGCCTTCATTGACAGCAAGGTGACTGACCACACAGTCCAAGGTATAGGCCACGCCCTCTAAACTCAGACACTTGCTTTTGTTGGTGCCCTGAGAGTATTTTGATTTCTCGGGGACTGGTTCATATTTATCAGACCCACAAGATTAATATGTGGCATGTGAATGCCAAATTACCCATGCATCACAGTGAAAAATAAATGTGCGAGGCCTTGCATGTCCCCTCTCTGCAGGGAAACCTTCATGGAAGTCAGAGGGTGACCTGGTGACCACAGAGCCAGAACCATGGGAACCAGATGAATCAGATGTTTTGTAGCCTCAGGACAAGCAACCAGGCTTTGCACAACCGTCCAGCCGATGGCACCGAAATGTGGTCATGCCACCAGCACTCTCGTCCCCTTTGTGTCCTGGCTTCATCAACGTCATAAGATGGGACCGTGAGGCTTTGCTGCAAGCTGCCTCATCATCTCTGCACAGACAGGTGCCACTGAGGTTTCTATCTGTGACTCTTCTTTTACTTCAGATTTCAAGACCATTTCTGACTAGCCCATTTCCTCCCCCACCCCAGTTTTATTGAGATAGAATTGACAGGAGTTCCTGTTGTGGCTCAGCGGGTCAAGAACCCAACATAGTGCCTGTGAGGATGCGGGTTTGACTCCTGGCCTTGATCAGTGGGTTAAGGATCAGGCGTTGCCATAAGCTGCAGCGTAGGTGGCAGACATAGCTTGGATCCGGGTTGCTGTGGCTGTTGCTGACAGCTGCAGCTCTGATTTGAACCCTAGCCCAGGAACTTCCATATGCTGCAGGTGCAGCCATAAAAAGAAAAAAAAGAGACAGAGATATATAATTGACAAACAGCACTGTATGAGTGTAAGGTGTACAGCATAATGACTTGATGTACATACATGGCAAAATCATGACCACAATAAATTTTGTGTGCATCCCTCACCTCCTATAGGTACAAAATGCTGCTTCAAAGTGTTTAAAGACCCTCTCAAATACAATGTGCAAGGCTCCTAAAATTAAAATGGACTTTGAGTCCCTGGAAGCGCTTGTATTCTCAAACCATAGTTTATAATCACCTTTTAAGTGAGGGAATGCAGAGGTTGTACCATGGGAACTAATGATGGAAAAAACAAGATAACCTGCTTATTAATTAGGAACATTGACCCTGAAAGAACAGTAATGGTGCAGCAGAGTTGGTCCAGGCTTAATTCCTCTCATAGGACATCCTGGTCTTAGTAACATCCTCAGAAGCTGTTTGAGGACGTGTCTTGCTGAGGACAGCGTAGCCCCTTCTGGGACTGAACAGAAGGGTCCACATGCAGCCTCTGATGCCCAGGGTGGAGGAGGGAAGAGTGGAGAGGCAGAATGGAGTTACTGGAAGAGCCCCAGACAGTACTGGAAGACCTGGGCACAGATACAAGGTCAGTTTGACCTTATGTAAGTCACCACCCTCTGGTTTTCCTCCTCGGTGTCATCTGTGTTCTATAGCTTCCATCCTTCTCCCTGGAGCTTCCCTCCTCTGCTTGATGCTAAGTACCTGGGAGGCCTTGAGCAAATGACTTGAGATCTCTAAGCCTCCATTTCCTGTGTATGAGGTGGGGTTAGGGCAGTGCTATCTTACAGAGTGGTGGAGAGTCAGTGAGATCATGCCTGCCTAGCGAGTGCCCAATAAGTGTTACATGAAAACTTAACCAGCGGAAAGGGCTCTTAAGGGCCATCCTGTCCAACTCCCACCCAAACTCAAGAATGCCCCTATGTTTTCCCTGATGTCCAGCCTCCCCTTGTTCACTGCCAGTGATGGGGACCTCACTGCCTCACAGGGTAGACCTTGTTGATTTTATTTTATTGTGGTAAAATACATAACATAAATGTCACCATCTTAACCATTTTTAACTGTCCAGCTCTGTGGCATTAAGTACATTCACATTGTAACGCAAACTTCCCACCATCCAGCTCCAGAACTTTTTCATCATCCCAAACAGAAATTGTACCTATTAAGCTATAACTCCCTTTTCCTCTGTCCCCTCAGACCCTGGTAACCACTGGTCTTTCTATCTGTGTGACTTTGACTGCTCTAGGTAACTTAAGGAAGCGGAATTCTATAGATTTGTTCCTTTGTGCGTGGCTTATTTCACTTAGGACATTATCTTCAAGATTCATCCACACTGTAAACACATCAGAATTTCCTTCTTTTGGAGTTCCCTGCTGTGGCACAGCGGAAACGAATCCAACTAGGAATCATGAGGTTGTGGTTCGATCCCTGGCCTCCCTCAGTGGGGTAAGGATCTGGCATTGCTGTGAGCTGTGGTGTAGGTCACAGACACAGCTCAGATCCAGCATGGCTGTGGCTGTGGCTGGCGCTGTAGCTCCGATTGGACCCCTAGCCTAGGAACTTCCATATGCCGAGAGTGTGGCCCTAAAAAGCAATTAAAAAAAAAAAAAAAAGGGTTTTCCTTCCTTCTTAAGGCTGGATGATATCCCATAGTACATGAATACTGCCTTTCATTTATCATTCATCCATTGATGGACCCCCAGTTTTTCAATGTCTCTATCACTTCCTCTACCCAGTGAGCTGAAACATGACTTCCTTTAACATGACTTAAACCCATCAGCCCAGGTCTGCGCTTGGGGCAGAGCATCAGACTGGCCCCCTTCCCACAGGATTCCCTGAACTTGAACCACCACCTCCTCAAAGCAGTCTCTGACTCTTTCACAGTTTCTAGGCCTGATGCCATTGTGGTTTAATGTCTATGGACCCACTTCAACATACTGATCTCCTTTTCAAAAGGAATCATCCTAAACTGACCTGACATGTAGTCTTCTCTAGGACAAGCCTCCCTTATCTTGACCCTTTACTTACACAGTCTAAGAATGCCGGGAGTTCCTGTCGGGGCTCGGTGTTTAATGAATCCGACTAGGAACAAGAGGTTGCAGGTTCGGATCCCTGGCCTCGCTGAGTGGGTTAAGGATCCGACGTTGCTGTGACCTGTGGTGTGGGTCGCACATGTGGCTTGGGTCCCGTGTTGCTGTGGCTGTGGCATAGGCCTGTAGCTGTAGCTCTGATCAGACCCCTAGCCTGGGAACCTCCATATGCCGTGGGTGCGACCCTAGAAAAAGACAACAACAACGAAAAGAATGCATTGCCTTTTCCTCGGCAGCCCTATTTCATTGATTCATTTATCAAACAGGTTTTACTGGGTGGCTCATAAAGGTGAGGCAATTCAGTTAGTAGTTTAGAGCTTGAATTCTGGGGCCAGACGTCCTAGGTCAGAGTCCAAGATCCATCCCTCTCTGTGTGCCTCTGGGCCTCAACACCCTGGGGTCTTGTTTTCTTTCTTTTCCTTTTTTTTTTTTTGTCTTTTTGCTATTTCTTTGGGCCGCTTCCGCGGCATATGGAGGTTCCCAGGCTAGGGGTTGAATCGGAGCTGTAGCCACCGGCCTACACCAGAGCCGCAGCAACGCAGGATCTGAGCCGAGCCTGCAACCTACACCACAGCTCACGGCAATGCCGGATCGTTAACCCACTGAGCAAGGGCTGGGACCGAACCCGCAACCTCATGGTTCCTAGCCAGATTCGTTAACCACTGCGCCACGACGGGAACTCCTTGTTTTCTTATCTATAAAATAAGAAGAATAGAACATGCCTCTTTGGGTGGTTGTGAGGCTTATGTGAATTAGTGCACAGCAAACATTAGAAGAGTGCCTGGCACTCAATACATGTGTTATTTCTCTGTGTAGGACACTGTGCCAGGTGCTGGGGGCAAGCAGTTGGCCAGGCATACCAGCTCTGGGCTCTTTGTGGTTTGCAGTCTAGCAAAATGGTCGGACAAGCAAACCGTTACAGGACAACAAGAGTTTATTCATGGGCAAACGTATAATTAAAAGATAGGTTTTTAAGTAGGAATAAACCCCAATTACACTACAGTGTACAGAGTCTTACGATGAGAGGATGGCTGGATGAGATGGGGTCTGGCAATGGGGCACCTAACTCACCCTCACTTATTCACTCATTCATTCATTAAAAATGAGCACTATGGAGAACAGTAGGGAGGGTCCTCAAAAAAAAAAAAAAAACCTTAAAAATAGAGTTGCTATTTAATCCAGCATTCCCATGCCTGGGCATATATCTAGACAAAACTCTATTTCAAAAAGATTCATGGAGTTCCTGTTGTGGCGCAGTGGTTAACGAACCTGACTAGGAACCATGAGGTTGTGGGTTCGATCCCTGGCCTTGCTCAGAGGGTTAAGGATCTGGCGTTGCCGTGAGCTGTGGTATAGGTCGCAGACATGGCTCGGATCCTGCGTTGCTGTGGCTCTGGTGTAGGCTGGCGGCTACAGCTCTGATTAGCCCCCTAGCCTGGGAACCTCCATATGCCACGGGAGTGGCCCAAGGAATGGCAAAAAGACAAAAAGACAAAAAAAAAAAAAGATTCATGCACCCTTAAGTTTATAGCAGAACTATTTACAATAGCCAAGACATGGAAGCAACTTAAATGTCCATTGATAGAGGACTGGATAAAGAAGATGTGGTACAGATATATAAGAGAATACTACTCAGCCACAAGAAAGTTTGAAATAATGCCATTTGTAGCAACATGGATGGACCTAGAGATTATCATACTAAGAGAAATAAGTCAGTCAGAGAAAGAAAAATACCATATGATATCACTTACATGTGGGATCTAAAATATAACACAAGGGAGTTCCCATTGTGGCTCAGTGGGTTAAGAACCTAGCTAGTATCCATGAGGGTGTGGGTTCAATCCCCGGCCTAGCTCAGTGGGTTAAAGATCCGGCAATGCCTTGAGCTGTGGTGTAGGTTGCAGACGTGGCTCAGATCTGATGTTGCTGTGGCTGTGGCGTAGGCCAGCAGCTGTAGCTCCGATTCGACTCCTAGCCTGGGAACCTCCATATGCTGTGGGTGTGATAAAAAAAAAAAAAAAAAAAAAAAAAAGGCAAACAAAACAAAACAAAGTGGTACAAGCGAATTTATCTACAAAACGGAAAGCGACTCAAAGACGTAGAGACAGACTCGTTGCCAAGGAGGAGTGTGGGAGGGATAGAGTGGGAGTTTGGGATTAGTAGATGCACGCTATCATATGTATGCATGACTGAATCTGCTGTGCACCAGAAATCGACAGAACATAATAAATCAACTATGCATCAACAAAATATATTTTTTTCCCCACTGTACAGCAAGGGGATTAAGTTATCCTTACATGTATACATTTTCCCCCCACCCTTTGTTCTGTTGCAATATGAGTATCTAGACATAATTCTCAATGCTACTCAGCAGGATCTCCTTATAAATCCATTCTAAATTGTGTCTGATAACCCCAAGCTCGCGATCCCTCCCACTCCCTCCCTCTCCCATCAGGCAGCCACAAATCTACAAAATATTTTTTTTAAAAAAAGCAAAAATAAATACTTATTGGAGTTCCTGTTGTGGCTCAGTGGAAACAAATCTGACTAGTATCCATGAGGATGCAGGTTCAATTCCTGGCCTCACTCAGTGGGTTAAAGATCTGGAGATGCTGTGAGCTGTGGTGTAGGTTGCAGATGCGGCTCGGATCTGGCGTTATTGTGGCTGTGGTATAGGTCAGCAGCTACAGCTCCAATTCGACTCCTAGCCTGGGACCCTCCATATGCCATGAGTGTGGCCCTAAAAAGACAAAATAAATAAATAAAACAAGTACTTATTGGGTTCTTACCAGTGTTAGGTACTAGTGTTGATTCTGGGATGCATCCATGACAAAACAAAGATTTCTCTCCTGGGAGGCTTACATTCCACTGGCAGGAGACAGACAAAAACATAATGAATACACTATACATAATAAAAATCAGATTGGATATTAATTAATAAATACAACTCTGTTGTCTCCTGGAGGCAGGGCTGGCATGATTCTTGATAGATCGTAGGTTCTATGTGAGTGACAATGAGGACTTTGGGGTGACTCCAAGGGTTTGGGCTTGAGCAACTAGAAGCAAACTATGAGGGCAGGACACTCGCCAGAGGAAGTGCCGTCTAAATGAGGGCTGGAGGGACGAGCAGCGGGCACCCAAGTAAAGAGAGCCAGGAAAAAATGTTCTGGGAGCTGGGGCTTGTGCTAAGCTGATGGGCAACACCAGCATCATGTGAGGTCTTGGAGGGCTCTGTCCTGCCTTGCATGTCCATCAGGTTCAGGATTTAAGGGTAAAATTTTACATTTTTAGAGATTTTGAAAACAACCTTGACTTTTCGCATTCCGAAAAGCTACTCCTCTTAGTATTGTGTCTCCTAAGAGGCTGATAACTTTGCATTCCATGACTTTTTGCAATAGCTGATTTAAAAAAAAAAATAGTTGAACTGAACCTGGTCAAGGACAGTGTACTGTGTCACACCTCCCTTCTTGCTAATACTGGCCTCATTAATCAACCTCCTTGGGTAGTACAGCTACAAATCAGTCCAACCAGTAGATAATACCATGTGGCTTGCATTTCTCCATCTTACTGTATAACAGCTCTAAGGATCAAATGAGAGAAGATAAATGCTTGTAAGTTCTCCAGAGTTCTCCGAGTTGCTAATCTTAGTGAGACTTGGTTGCCAAAATTCTGGAAATGAAAGACATGGGGACTAAGTGAGCCCAGTGGTGTCACAGTTCAGAACAGGTGATTAAAGGACAGGCCATTCTCTCTGTATTTCTACCTGTATAAATGCGTTATATTGTAATAGCCTTACATCTTGGCAAATGCATAGACTTTTAAAGGAAACATGCTTTACTTGTACCAAGCTGATCAGTTTGAAAGATGGCTATAGCTCTTAAAGTAACTTTGTTGACTGTGAAGCAAATGGTGAGAATTTGAATTGGTAATAATTGGTATAATATTGAAGTCGATTAAATGTGGCAAGTTGCTCATGCCCAGTTTTATATACTTGCACTTATCAAAAACATTTTGACAAAACTTTTGTAGACTTGCACTTAAAAAGTAGAACTGGAGTTCCCGTCGTGGCGCAGTGGTTAACGAATCCGACTAGGAACCATGAGGTTGCAGGTTCGATCCCTGGCCTCGCTTAGTGGGTTAGGGATCCGGTGTTGCCCTGAGCTGTGATGTAGGTTGCAGATGCGGCTTGGATACTGCATTGCTGTGGCTATGGCATAGGCCAGCGGCTACAGCTCTGATTAGACACCAAGCCTGGGAACCGCAGGTGTAGCCATAGAAAAGACCAAAAAAAAAAAAAAATCAGCATGTTATGAAAAATGTCCATGTCTACAGTAAGAGCTGACAAACATTTGTCAAACACCCATGAGGGACTGACATTTCTTTTCTTTTTCTTTTTGCCTTTTGCTTTTTTTTAGGACCACACCTGTGGCATATGGAAGTTCCCAGGCTAGGAGTCAAATATCAGAGCTATACCTTGGCCACAGCAACGTGGGATCCAAGCCGCAACTTCAACCGACACCACAGCTCCACAGCAACACCAAATCATCAATCCACTGATTGGGGCCAGGGATCGAACCCGCATCCTCATGGATACTAGTTGGGTTCATTACCACTGAGCCACAATGGGAATTCCTGACACTTCTGAGTATATATATATATATATACACACACACGTATAAAATTTCTGAATATATATGTTTTTATATATATATGCACACACATATATACATACACACATATATGTATATGCACACACATATATATACACACATACACACAACACACACACAGGAATATATATAGTGCTTTATATAACTTGTTTTTAAATTCTATAAAATAAAAATTAATGTGCCTGCTTTAAAATTGAGAAGCTAGACTCAGAGATGCTGTGTAATTTTTCCAAGGACACACAGCTAGGTAGTAAGTGGTAAGTCAGGACTTCTGAGTTCACAGTTCACCTTTTCTGCTGTGTTCTCCTTCCTCCTCAATCAATTGAACCCATGTTTATTGCTTTCCTGTTATGTGCAGGAATCTGCACTAGGTTCTGGAGCTATGAAGGAGCATAAGCCCAAGATTCTGCTCTCCAGGACATAAGATCTAGCTGTGGGACTGCAGCATGTACTGAAACCAACTACAGTACAAGGAAGTGAGTGATAACATCCTGTGGGTGAGAGAGCACACAGATCTTAGAGAAGGTCAGTGGAGAGAGATGTGTGTGGGTTATCAGGGTCAGGGAAGGCTTCCTGGAGGAGGTGGCATTTATTCATTTGCATGTATTCAGTCATAGCCTACTCTGTGCCAGGTATGGGGGACAGAGCTGTGAAGATGTGACTGACACCCAGTGTCTGTTTTCTCGAAACTTACATTTTGTGTGTGTGTGTGCGCGTATAGAGAGAGCAAGAGAGAGAGAATAAACAAATACGATCATTTAAGAAAGTATTGCATGCTACACATTTCTTTTTAAAGTGACCGTGGGACTGGTTTCAATTGTTCTTTCTGAGGAAGTAACATTAGAGCCGGTACTTGGAAGACAAGAACCTGTCCATAGGAAGAGCTGGCACTGGGCGTTCCAGGCAGAGGGAACAGTAAGTACAGAGCCCCAAGGGGGGAGCCAGATAGGAGGCCGGACCATGCAGGGCCTGGGTCAGTATGGCTTTAGCCTCTGGGGCACTGAGAACCACCAGGGCTATGTGGTCCTGAAAGAATGTGCAGCTTAGGGAATGAAGGAAGGAGTAGAGATATGGGGTGGGGGGAACCTGAGGGTTCCTCTGTTCCTACTTGGCGGCAATCCTGGGAGGCTTAGGAGCAGTGGTCGTCCCCCTATATTCGGTTCTATACGTCGGGGGATTTTCCATCGCACTGGTTCCCCACATAGCTCACCCTCGTCTGCACGGAGAAGGGGAAAGAGGAGTATTCAGGAAGGGATAATTCTGGATCTATCCTCCTTAAGTCTCATCAGCGCATGAAGAGATATTCTATTTTTCCTCCAAAATATATGAATAATTCTGTATTCATAGTCATGTATTGATTCATTCATGTGGAAAAGTGCAGAAGTCATAAGGGCTGAGCTCAACAAATTTCCACAAAATGAACACACTTGTGTAACTAGTACCCAGGTAAAGAGACAGAACCCAGCCAGAATCTTAGGTTTTTCTGCTGTTACAAGAGAAACAGCTGTGCTGATTTCTAACGCTATTGAGTGGCTCTGTTTTTGAACTTTATAGAACAAGGATTGCATTTTGTCCACTATTTTGCATCTGGCTTCTTTTGCTCATCATTCTGGATGTGAGCTTCATTCATGCGGTGGCCTCAAGTCAGACATCATTCATTCTGGTTGCTCCATAACATTCTGCCCTTGGTGGACAATTGGGTTCTTTCTATTTCTGGACAATTGCAACATGTGCTGCCACAAGCGTTTCTGTACCTGGTACACAAAATGTGAGCCTCTGCTGGGTACGTTAACATATGTCCAGATTTGCCAGGTCCAAGGATACATGTATGTTCAAGGACAGTCAGGGCTGTCAGACCGTTTTTCAAATGGTTATATAGTTACGGGGAGTT
This sequence comes from Phacochoerus africanus, assembly GCF_016906955.1. Classification (NCBI taxonomy): domain Eukaryota; kingdom Metazoa; phylum Chordata; class Mammalia; order Artiodactyla; family Suidae; genus Phacochoerus; species Phacochoerus africanus. The sequence goes on from NC_062558.1 coordinate 7,801,323, forward strand.
TAAAAAAATGGATTAAAAATACTCCTTCTGATGATGCTATCCAAATACTAGCTTTCAATAACCTGCCTTAAGTAGGCAAATTTCTTGGGAAAACCTATGTAGCATACTGCTACATAGACAAGCTTCGTGCATTATCACAATTTGGGCTAATCTGAGAATGTATTTCTCTCTCTCACTTTTTTTTTTTTTGCCTTTTTAGGGCTATACCCATGGCATATGGAGGTTCCCAGGCCAAGGGTTGAATGGGAGCTGCAGCTGCTGGCTTACACCACAGTAACACTGGGATCTGAGCCGAGTCTGTGACCTACAACACAGCTCACAGCAACGCCGGATCCTTAACCCATTGATCGAGGCCAGGAAATAAACCTGCATCCTCATGGATACTGGTTGGGTTCTTAACTTGCTGAGCCACAGCAGGAACTCTGAGGATACATTTCTTATATTAAAAGGAACTCTGGTAATTAACAAAGCAGAATTAAGGACTTCAGAGTTGGTGTGAGGCTGGATTTTCCCCATAGCCTGGAGCTTTAATTTAGGGAGAAGGTAGCTTCCAGCCCATTCTAGCATAGCCACGCTTGTGCTGCAGCCCCCAACACAGCAGGTGAGGGGTTCAGTCCAGCTCTTTTGAGGCCACTCACAGGACTCTTTCCTTCTACCCTCCATTTCTGAACCACAGAGACGATCAATGCAGTGGTTATCCTTGGTTAAACCTCTCCCGCTCCGAGAGACCTCTTGTGTTAACTGAGCCACTGCCTTGTTCACTAGTGGCCCTGAGCACAGTTGTGTCACTTGTAAATTCACAATTGCTCTGCAATTGTCTTCTAGTAGTAGCTGAAACTGAGGTCCACACTTGAGAGGCACATGTGATTAAAGGTCAAGAGAGACATGCCATGCATAGCAGGATGCTGAGGGCAGAGAAAACAAATATGGAACCCAAGTGGAAAATCCCAGTGGTTGGTGCTCCACCAGCAACCAAGGAAGAACAACTCCTGGACACAGCATGTATTTATTTATCTAATTCTGGTCTGACTCCAAAGACCAGGCTTTTTATTGTTCTGCTATATCATTTCCACTCTCCTAAAGAGCGCCTCATCTATGCTCAGCAGTCTATTTGAGGCGTTGGAAATATGGCAACTATGTTGCCTGGAGGATCCTGATCCACAAACTCTTCTCAATGACGATAGGGTGAAACTCACCTGTGGAATGTGGCCAATATGGCTATGTGCTAATGTGCTGTGTCATGTGGACCTGGCAGAGTGGAGCATTGGTGACTATTGATTTTTTTACAGAGCAGGAACCTGAGATAAGACTAATACCAGCAATAAAGGAGTCTTATCAGTCTCAAGGGTTGTTTCAAAGGTGGTGAATGAAAAAGTACTGCCACTCTCCACCCCTGGGTCCATGGACAAGTTACCTTACCTCTTAGATCTCTTTGGTCCCCTGTGAGATCGGACTTATATACACTAGATCATATTCTAGGCCTCTTCCAGTTCCTGGGCTTTCCAATCCAGGCTCCTAAGAAGAGTAGTACTTTTATTTAGCATTTGTACTTTAGAAGAAAATAAAATGTCACTTTTTAAGCAACCTAAGTGTCCATCAACAGGTGAATGGATAAAGCAGATGTGATACATATGTACAATGGACTAGAAAAGAATGAAATAATTTCATTTGTAGCAACATGGGTGGATCTAGAGATTATCATACTAAGTAAATCAGAGAAAGATACGTGTCATATGGTATCACTTATATGTGAAATCTAAAAGAATGATAGAAACGAACTTATTTATAAAACAGAAATGGACACACAGACATAGAAAACAAACTTATGGTTACCAAAGGGGACAGCAAGTGGAGGGCGGAAATATATTTGGAGTTTGGACTTAACATGTCCATACTACTATATATAAAAAAGATAAAGAAACAAGGACTTACTATCTTACCCCGTGAACTATATTCAGTATCTTGTAATAACCTATAATGGAAAAGAATCTGGAAAAGGACATATATAGATAGATAGATAGATAGATAGATAGATAGATAGATAGATAGATATCTACAACCGAATCATTCTGCCGCATACTTGAAACTAACACAACATTGCCAAGTCAACTATACTTCAATTTAAAAAAATGGTTTGAAAAAGTCACTTTTTTCCCTCTTCTCCACCAACTGTCTGTGTTTAGAGCCTTGGAAGCTATGGTGCAACGTGTCTTCATTTCCTCGAGACCATGAATGTCTCTGCAACATGTTAACAGGAACATGGAGCTCCTTTGAAGGAAATGCTTATTCCTTTAATAAATATTAATCACTTACTCACTTTACATCCTCAAGTTCACCTCATGAGGGTTGGAAAAGGCTTCAAGGAAGAGAGGCCATCTGAGCTGAGAATGAGTTCCTCCTACAGGTGGAGACCTGAGAGCCCTCCCTTAGGAGGGGGCAGGGCCATGGGTGTGGGGAGGAGGTTTTGGGATGGGAAGCAAGGGCTGGCTATAAGCAGGTTGACTATATGTCTTAGTTTTCCCAGGGCAGTCTCAGTTTATACCTTCTGTCCTGGTGTAATTCTTACCAGGGCTCCTTGTCACACTTTCTCTTTTTAAAGGGACTGTGTGGCATAAGAAGGTTCCCAGGCTAGAGGTCCAATCAGAGCTGTAGCTGCCAGCCTACACCACAGCCACAGCAATGCCAAATCCGAGCCTTGTCTGCCACCTACACCACAGCTCATGGCACAGCCAGCTCCTTAACCCACCCTGCGAGGCCTCATGGATACTAGCCAGGTTCATTACTGCTGAGCCACAATGGGAACTTCCCCCTTGTCACTCTCAAAAATCATCTTAGGTTGGATGATAAATTATGCAGTCACGGTAGCTATAAGTGTCTCTCTCAGAGGCCAAATCTCCCCTGGCTGATAGGATTAGAGAGGAGAAGAGAAGAATTAGGAATGACTAAACTTGCCAGCCACTTGCCAGGTAAAACAGAGATAAAATACAGGAGGAAGTAGCATTACAAGGAGTTGGCGATTAGCAGAAAAGATTATGAATTCAGTTTTCCATCAGAAAGACAGAGCTGGAGGGGGATGGGCAGCACAGGGTCCAACTCCTCCTTTGGAAGGTAAAGGGACTGGACAAAGGATATCCATTGGGACTGGAACCCAGGCTCCCTTGCCCATCATCTTCAGCTGCCTGTCTCCCTCACTGTCCTGAGCTCAGTTGTGCCCCCTGCCCCCCAGAATTCATGCCTGCTTGGAACCTGGGAAGGTGCCCTATTCAGAAATATCTTTGCAAATTATAATCAAGATGAAGCCATCCTGGCTAATGTGGTCTCCTAATCCAATATGTTCTTATAAGAAGAAGGAAATCTGGACATGGACATGGGGACACACAGGGATGTGACAACAGGGGCAGAGGCAAGAGTGACACATATAAAGTCAAGGAATGTCCGAGATTGTTGAGAGGCTGGGAAAAGGTAAGGATGGATCCTGCCTTTGAGCCTTTGGAGGGAGTATGGCCCTGCCAACACCTTGATCTTGGACTTCTAGCCTCCAGAGCCCTGAAAGAGCATATTGCTGTTGTTTCGAGCTGCCCCTTTGTGGTGTTTTCTGAGGGGTCTTGAGGACACTGATCCACAATGTGAGTTTCTGGTGGAGTTGTCTGGGAGGCACAAAAAAATCTGGGGCTGGAGGGCAGAGGAACAGTCAGAATTTAAAACAGAGCGAGGGGGAGTTTCTGTCATGGCTCAGTGGTTAACAAACCCGACTAAGAGCCATGAGATTGCGGGTTCGATCCCTGGCCTCACTCAGTGGGTTAAGGATTCAGTCACAGATGTGGCTGGGATCCCACGTTGGCTGTGGCTCTGGCATAGGCCGGCGGCTACAGCTCCGATTGGGCCCCTAGCCTGGGATCCTCCATGTGCTGCGGGTGCAGCCCTAAAAAGACAAAAAGACAAAAAATAAAATAAAATAAAATAAAATAAAACAGAGCTAGGGTTGGGAACGGGAACGTCGGGATGGGAGTGAGGACCAAACAGGCAGAGAAGAAGGGGCTGTGAGGCCAGGCTGTGGGGAGGAAGGAGAGGCCGATTAGGAGGCCAAGGGCGCTGTGGGAAGGGCAGAAGGAGGGCGGAAGTGGGACAAATTCCAGAGGGGGCCGAGGTCAAGAGGCTGGTGCGGGAAAGGCGGGCTGATTTGGCAGTGAGGTCACTGGTGACCTTTCCAAGAGCTTCCTTAGAAAAGTGTAGGAGTAAGAAGCCACATGAAGGTTTCAGGAGTGAGTGCATTGTAGGGAGAAATGGGCAGGGGCGGTTGTTTTTCCTGGGACTTCAGGATGGAGGAGAGACATAGAGCAGGGAAGAGGGATTTTCTTAGGCTCCAGAGGATTGAGTTTATTTGTGGAGAAAGCTGAGGAGAGGGAAAGATGACAGATGCCCGCTGTTTTGGTGGGGGGCTGCAGATAGACCAAGGTCACCCAGGGAAACACACCCCACCCACAATTCAGCTAATGCTTTGCTTCCACTCTGGGGCTCCTCGACCACCTCCCATCCCCCTGCCCCTGCTCCCCCTCCCCCCTTTCAGGGGCCCTGAAACATCCTCTCAGTGATGGATTCTCAAGTGAGAGCGGGAACAACTGCAGTGTGGAGACCAGAGGTGAAGAGGGGGCAGCTGGCATCACGGGTCCTGTCTGTGACAGTGCAGGGGATGGCTGCTCAGGAGGATGGCATAGGAATTGGGGAGGGGATGTCTCGGCAGGGGGCCCAGCCCCATCACAAGGGACTCAGGCAATAGGCTCTGCAGCAGCTGAGCCCGGCAGACTCTGGGGAGACAGATCTGGGCATCGCTCCTCTAGCAACCCGCTGACTAAGCCGCCAGCTCTGACCATTGCTCAGCACCACCCTTTGTAAAAGGAAGCCGGGTACACTGAGGCAGCTCTCTGTTCTCTGCGCCTGGCGGCTCTCCCCCATCCCTTCCTTATTTGATGGGGGCTCTGGAGGGGGCCGGTCAGCTTTTGCCTCCATTTCTTCCGTCTCACGGAAAGACTCATCTTTGAGGATGAATCACAGACGGAGCTTTTAGGGAAAACGCAGTACCGACTTTGGGAAAGTGAAGGGTTCCAGGATTACAGGGCCGATGTGCATAGGAAGGAGGAACTCTGCATGTCTAGAGGACCCACAGCCCTCCCAACATATGCTCTTGACTATATTTATTTATTTATTTTTTAGGGCCACACCTGCGGCATATGAAAGTTCCCAGGCTAGAGGTCGAATCGGAGTTGCCGCTGCCCACCTACACCACAGCCACAGCAATGCCAGTTCCGAACTGCATCTGGGATCTACACCACAATACACAGCAAGGCCAGATACTTAACCCACTGAGTGAGGCAGGGATTAAACCCGCATCCTCATGATTATTAGTCGGGTTTGTTACTGCTAAGCCACAAGGAGAACTCCTACTCTTGGCTTTAAAGGAATAGAGGAGTTCCCGTCGTGGCGCAGTGGTTAACGAATCTGACTAGGAACCATGAGGTTGCAGGTTCGGTCCCTGCCCTTGCTCAGTGGGTTCACGATCCGGCGTTGCCGTGAGCTATGGTGTAGGTTGCAGACGCAGCTCGGATCCTGCGTTGCTGTGGCTCTGGCGTAGGCCAGTGGCTACAGCTCCGATCAGACCCCTAGCCTGGGAACCTCCACATGCCGCGGAAGCGGCCCAAAGAAATAGCAAAAAAAAAAAAAAAAAAAAAAAAAGGAATAGAGGTGTGTGGGAGTTCTCTTGTGAGGCAGTGGCTTAGGGATCTGGCATTGTCCCTGCAGAGGCTTGGTTTGCTGCTGTGGCATGGGTTCAATCCCTGGCCCCAGGATTTCCACATGCCATGGGTTCAGCCAAAAAAAAAAAAAAAAATTAATCGAGCTGTGGATGAGTGCACATTTCAAAAAACACAGACAAAATGCACATCTCTCCTCCTGCTACCCAGCACATGATGCTCGAGGAGCCGTCCTACCAGCTGCCAGTTCTCCATGGCCTCAGCCTCTTTCTGAAAGAGGGGTTCTGGGGCTCCAGGGGGAGACACAGCATTGGCTACATTCTGGATAGGGTGTTAATATACCTGTGTGTGGCTTGGGTGGGCAGGTGGATGCCAGGGCTTGGGTAATTATTGTGAAAAAAATAAGATTTTTGCAGAAAGTCTAGACCTCTTACCTCTGTACTCTTGTTTCTTTTTTGTTGTTGTTGTTTGTTTGTTTTTTTTTTGTTCGTTTTTGTTTTTGTTTTTGCTTTTTAGGGCTGCACTCTAGGCATATGGAAGTTCCCAAGCTAAGGGTCGAGTTAGAGCTACAGTTGCTGGCCTATACCACAGCCACAGCACTAAGGGATCTGAGCTGCATCTGCAGTCTACACCACAGCTCACGGCAACGCCAGATCCCTGAGGCACTGAATAAGGCCAGGGATTGAACCCGCACCCTCATGGATACTATTCAGAGTCGTTTCCGCTGAGCCACAATGGGAACTCCTTACCTCTGTACTCCTAACTCCTTTCTGTCCTCTTTCCTCCCAGCACCCTCACATTATAAATACTTTGCCGTGAGCTTTCTATATTTCTTTCACTGTGTGTTAAGTGTCAACACCCATGGTCAACAGGTGAGGAAGCATGCCAGCCAAAAGGGCCAGCACCGCATAGCTGGTAAGTGGTGGAACCAGGGCTTGAACAGGACCGTGACTCCAACTCTTCACCCTCTGCCTCCTGTAGCTTCCTGTTTCTAAGTGGAGCTTGACTCCCTGTTGGGTGAAGGCAGCATGATGACATCTTCAACGTTCAGGAACTTTATGTAAGACTTGGGTGGAACCAACAAGTCATTTCTGAGTCTCCTGGTCCACCTCACAGGGCAGGATGGCTGCTCTGCTCCTGGGTCCTTCCTGCTGCTGCCTCCTTGTTGGCAGTATGGCCAAAGCACTGGGTTCTGGTATCTGGGATCTCACCCTCCTCCAAGCAGACCCTCCACTGGTGTCTAGGACCAGGGCCAGCTCCTGTATATCCTGACATCCAGGAGTGCCTCCTTCATTACGATGCCCATTGGCTACGCTACACAGTATTGTTGGATGGAAGAAGGAGCTGAAACCTAGGCTGGGTCTCCCAAGATGACTCTCAGACCCATATCATCAAACTGGCTTCCCAAGGGAACCTCCGCCATGTCCTCAAAGGTGAAGAAGACCACCTATTGAAGCGACAATGCAGGGATCAGGAGGCTCCCACCATCCCTTCTGCTGCTCCCAAGGCCACAGCTGCCTCTCAACATTCAGGAATATGCTGTCCAGACACTGCAATGCTGTGCCCAGCCAACTGCTCTGAACCCAAGAGTCTGTGACTTTGCCAAGGCAGCAGATTACATGAAAGCAGCAGGAAGGCGGCCTTCATGTGCCTTCCACCTCCCAGAACTCCCCAGTTCATCCAACTGGCAGAATGTAAATCACATCTAGACTCCTAGCTACAAACAAGTCTGGGGAATGCGGTTTAAAATTTTCTGGCCACTACCGTACAAGGAGAAGATTAAGATGAATGAATGCTAGGAGCCAAACTACCACCTCTACTAGACTGGTGAGAAAAAATATTGAATATTCATAATAAATATTCCAAGGATTTTCAAAAGGATTCTGGTTTAACATTTATTTAATACGTTTTTTTTAAAAAAAATCTCATGTCTCAGAGTTCCCGTTGTGGCACAGTGGAAATGAATCCGACTAGGAACCATGAGGTTTCGGGTTCAATCCCTGGCCTTGCTCAGTGGGTTAAGGATCCGGCGTTGCTGTGAGCTGTGGTGTAGGTTACAGACGCGACTTGGATCTGGCATTGCTGTGGCTCTGGCGTAGGCCGGCAGCAAAAGCTCCGATTAGACTCCTAGCCTGGGACCCTCCATATGCCATGGGTTCGGCTCTAAACAAACAAACAAACAAACAATCAAAAAACTCATGTTTCTGAAGATTTATGGGCATGTTCACAAGTGCTAGGAGTCCTCTTAACCATCTGAAGGCTGACACTTCTTACCACAAATATCACCATTTCAGAGTTTAGGGGGTTTCATATGCATTGGGAGATTATATCCTAGAAAGAATGACCCATTTTCATTCTTTTCTTTCCTTTTCACTTTTTATGGCCATATCTGCGGCAATATGGAAGTTCCCAGGCTAGGGGTTGAATCAGAACTATAGCTGCTGGCCTAGGCCACAGCTGCAGCAACGCCAGATCCAAGCCACATCTGCGACTTTCACCACAGCTCAAGGCAATGTTGGATCCTTAACCCACCAAGCAAGACCAGGGATGGAACCGGCATCCTCATGGATACTAGTCGGGTTCTTAACCTGCTGAGCCACAACAGGAACTCCCTTCATTTTTTTTTTTAATTATAGAAATAATACAAACATTATTTGCCTGAAAAAATATAGTGAAAATACCTATATGCCTACATCACTATCGCAATAACCACTTTACCCTTTTCATGTGTGTATTTACATCTTTGCAAATGTAATGTTCATAAAATTTTGTTCTGATTTTTCACCTAACATTCCATCATAATCATTGCCCATGTTGTTGCCTAACATAACCACAATTTTAATGGCCCCATAATATTTCACTCATTCAGGTATTATCATTTAATTAGCCATTCCTCTCCAGTTGAACATTTTGGTTGTTTTCCGTTATTCATTACTGTAAATAATGCTTTGAAGAGTGTTATGCATATCTTAGACTCTTGTGTCACATTCTCTGAAGTGGGAAAATGGGTTAATATGTACTGGTTAAAGGGTGTCCATTTTTATAGAGTATCAACAGGTGTTGACCAACCTTGCTTGAAAAACCACTTTTGGTAAGAACAGGGAAATTTTTCTCCAGCAATCACCAAATACAGAGCTTGTTTTTACCTAGCCCATCTTGGGAGGAACTATTGGCAGCTACCAAAAACGGGGAGATGGTGCCCTTGGCCTTGAAGCCTCTATTGACATTGCTCACATCACTGAACCTTAAATCCCTGAGAGCTTCCTGGGTTGTTGTTGCTGGGGCCAGCTCAGCAGGATGGGGCTGAAGAACGGGTGCTGTGGAACTTAAGGAAAAATAGTTAACATAAAACAAGACACAGAGACATTTATCTTAGGTAAAGGTGGGAGCCGGGGAACTCAAGGTCTCAGGGACCAAGAGCGCTCTGCCTCAAGAAACCACACTGCTTTTATTGTGAGATCAAGTGAGAAGGGGCTATGGGTGGATGATACAGGGTTTGTTTATTATATATAAGTTCTTTTACTATTTAAAAAGCCACTTAGGTGGTAAAGGGTTAAGCTCTTACTCTGACCTCTAGGCACCTAACAGTTCTTAGGCTTAAGTCACTTATGCCTTTAGGTCTTTGCTCTTAAACTTAACTCATTTACCAGCACTGTGACTGTTTTTCAAAGCAGGAAGATGGGATAAAGTAAGACAAGAAGATGGGATAAAGTAAAGAAGGACAAGATGGAGTTTTCAAGGAAACATGTCTTGCAACATGTTGTGACCTGAATCTTGGGCCCAGGGTGAGGCCAAAGAGGGGTGCAGCACATTTAAGGTCCCCTTCCCCACCCTTTCATTATCTCAAGGCACAGCTTTCCTGACCAGAAGGCTTCTCTAGATAACGGGCAGTAAAAGTTGATCAGCTAGAGCCATGCCTCAGGGCACAGAATGTGCACAGTTTGATGTGCAGATGCCATGCTTCCATGGAGCCCTAGATAAATAGGTTACTCCTCTACTTTTTGATCTCTCCTCCATCCCCAGATGAAATAAGACAGTATTATTTAGGTTAAAATAAAGTACCCTGGGTTACACTTTGAGAAGACAGCTTGCAATTAGTTTAACAACTAGGAGACCAGAGCCTTTCAAGCCAGGCAGACACAAGACTGTAAGATTTACTCTTTCGGCTACTTTGCTCCCTACTGTGAGACTGGGCCTCTAAAGCTCTTTCAGCCTCAGAAAAGTGAGCTGAAGGTGCCTACACAGAAGGGCTCCATCCTGGTGACTACTTGTCTTCACTAGCCCAGGGCAGGGTGAATTTAGCCCTTTTGTGAGAATGTGATGAGGAGAAAATTTTACTCTACTTTGTGTTTTCCGTGAAAGAAAAGACTTTGACTAAATGGCTGTTCTCCCCAGTTAAAGCATCCTGGTGCAGAACCTTGAGTTTTTAGCTTCTTCTCTCCAAGGCACATGTCCTCTTGTTGCACAAAAGGAAATGCAGCACTCATATCATGCAGTGGGTCCTCAATTCTAGAACTCTACTCCACCCCCACGTGCCCCCCCTCCCCCGCAGTCACCATAACTGTTCCATTGAGAATATTCGCAATAACTTCCCCCCACTCCAGGCCTGAGGAATGCCAAAGCTTTCTAAGTAATACTGTTTGCAAAATCCCAGGCTCTAAGGGCAGAATGACCACTGTTCCAGATCTCCCTTCAGCCTTAAGCATTTGCCCCCTGCGGCCAGGCTGACCCACCCCAGTGACTGACCCCCCTGCCTGTCCCAAGCCTGGCAGCACCACCTCACTAGGAGGTAAGACAACTTTCCGGGACACCCCCAACGTCTCTCGCCCCCGTCCGGTTGCTTGGAAATTTGCACTGGACAGTGACGTCACACTGGGAGGCGGGTCCCCCCTTTCCCGCACACCAATGGCGAGGCAGCGGCTGGCCTTTTCTTTTCCAGTGATTGGGGCCCCTCTGCTCCACCCCAGCCCGCCATGGCGTCAGGCGCCGCAGCACCGGGGAGGTGGTTCCCACTTTAAAGAAGTGAAGTTTTTCGCCCCCTCCCCCTCCCCGCCTGCCTCTTGCAGCCTCCCGCGCCCCGCGGAGCCGGCGGATGGAGCTACGCTGCGGCGGCGTAGGGAGCCAGGCTGGGGGGCGCAGGATGGATGGGGACAGCCGAGATGGCGGCGGCGGCTGCAAGGACGCCGGGTCGGAGGACTACGAGAACCTGCCGACCAGCGCCTCCTTATCCACCCACATGACAGCCGGAGCGATGGCCGGGATCCTGGAGCACTCGGTCATGTACCCAGTAGACTCAGTGAAGGTGAGGCGCTAGGGGACTTTAGGGACGGAGCGAGAAGAGAGGAGAGCGCACTCGCTTGCGTTTGCATTTGCATCCCGCGCTGGAGCTGCCTGGGGGTAGCTCCCCGAAACTGCGCTCTCCCTGGAGCAGTGGCACCCCGCGTCTCGCCGGGAGCTGGCGCGCGCAGCCGGGGCGCCGAAGAACGCGCCGCGCCTCTCCTTCCGCTGCGCGCCTGGGCCCTGGGGCACCCCCGAGCCCACGAGGGTGCCCCAGCCTGCGTCCGGCTCAGGCACTGGCCCGCGTTCACGGCCCGGCTGGCTGCGGCCGGCGAGGAGAAGTGGCTAGCGCCGCTGGCCGCTGTGGCGGAGGCGGGGTTCCCGAGGGAGGCGGCCGGTGCAGCTCTGCACAGTCTGACCGTGTCTGGCCACGCGATCCGACGGTTTGCGATTCCGGCTCGTCGCGGCTCCCGCTGGCTCGCCTGGTGTCCGAGCCGTGGCGAGTGGCGTCTGCCAACCCGTGCCGGTGGTTGAGGCTGCCCACACGTGCGCCGTCCCCGGGGGACTCGCCGCCGGGAGCGCTAACCGCTCTCGCTCCGAGAAACGTGGCCCCGGCCCGGCCGCACGCACTCCAGCAGTAGAAGCGTAAGACGTGCAGTGACATTTGCCATCTCTTTTTGTTACAGGGAGTCGGGGAGGCTGGGAGAGCGTGTGCTATAATAGCCCTTCTTAGGGTCTTGTGTAATAAGGCGTTCTGTTTGTCCCGCTCTTCCCGGGTAGTTTTAAATGCATTTCCTTAAGGAGGCAGCTTTAGCCAGGCCGATTTTGCCTGAGCTGCCCTCTGTCAGCCTGTTCAGGACACCGAATGGCTAGGGGATAGGGTACTGCAGGAAAGTAATTCCAGGATTGATACATTGCACTTTTGTAGGCTTAACTCATCTAATTCATAGAGCAGCCCTGGGAATTAACAGAGGAAGAAACCCAGGCACAGAGAGGTGAACAAATTAGCCTGCTCTGGCTCATTTTCCACCTGAATCCTTTGACTCCAGCCCCACTGTGCTTTGGGAGATTTGGGGGCTCTCTAAAAGGGTGGCAGGGACATTGAATGGCAGGGCCCACAGAGCTCCGCAACTAGCATCTGTATCTTGTTGCTCATGCTGGCTCCACAGAAGCAGCGTGAAGGCTAGAATGTCTAACTCAGATGGTTTTCCCCTCCCTGGGCAGTTCTCAGAGTTGTGAGTCAGTGGCTGGACAGACACTGGTCCCAAGAAAAACCATGGATGTCCTCAGTCAGGTGAGGCCCAGGTTAAGACTGGGCCTGAGCCATCACACCTTCTGTCCCTCTGGTGTCTCGGGGGGGAATTAAAGGAATGATCCTTGCCTGCCAGGGTTATGGAGGCCATGGGGAGATCTTGTCTCTTTGGTTTTCGAAGCTGCTCCAGGAAAGATCCTGGCCAGATACCAGGTGGTGTTTGTATAGCAAAGAATCCCTCACATTTAAGAAAACTCCCCATATTTGAGGCTGTTGTCTCAAGTGCCTTGGACAGAGTGTGGGAAAGTTGGAAGCAGGGAGATGCTATGTGAGCAGGCACCAGACCCACTGGCTCACAGAGGTGAATGTTCCATCAAGGAATTAAATCACTTCTGAGGCCCTGGGCCTCTGCTGTGAGTTTAGCTCAGGGCATCATTTTAGCTTAGCTTTAGGATTAGGAATAGTTGCTTTTGAGCTCCTCATCACTCTCTAGATTATGCGATCTGTATTTAGTTTCCTTCCTGCCCCTCCTTCTGCCCTGCCGATATGGGTATGTTTTCATTCAGACGTCACTGTGTACTTAGTATTACTTTCATAACAGTTCTCACCTGCGAACAGGTTAACGTGGTGGGTGGTAGAAGGAACAGGCTGTGCTAGGCAAGTCATTCTCTGGGGCTTGGCTGTAAAATAAAGGCTTGGGTGCGCTGGTCAATAAGGTCTTCTAGGTTCTGGGATTCTAAATCTGGCCCTGATGACTTTAGGGAGTCTTTTGGGTTTGAGCATGCAGGTTTGGTTTTAAAGCACCTCTCTCTCTCTCACTTTTTTTTTTTTTTTTGCTACCGGTTTCTGGATTACTCTTGTCATTTGGCATCTGAGATAAAAGGCATAGAGAGAGTTGAGTGGCATGAACCTTACAGCGCGACCCCAGGGAAGCTGCAGCAGAGAGCCAAGGTGTGCCAAGACCAGCACAGTTGTCTGTGCCCAACGTGAGACGTCAGGGACCATCCATGCTTCAGTCATGGCAGTGCTCCACTTGGGGAGATGCTCGCTCTGTTCTTAAGTATTTGGGATGATGGAGACTGTGCGTAATTGAGTCAAGAGCTCTGGGCTAGGGTTCAAGCCCTGCCCCTGACTTGCACATGCCTTGGGCACTGTTCTGTGCCGTAGTTTTGTCACTAGTAAAATGGGCTGTTGACCAGTTCTGTATTTCCCATTTTTAACCTGTCCCTTTTTCTGCAAACACAGAACACTCATTGTCCTCTTTTATGTTATTTGAAATTTCAATAATTATTACACCTAAAGCTGAATCAATGTAAGTCATACCTCAGCAGGAAAAAAAAAGTTTCTTTGATTTTATGAGGCACACATTTTTAACCTTCATTTTGTAAAGTTCAGGGAGAGTGTTGGATGGACCTGTTTTTTCCAGTTTTTCTATGCTACGTGGTATAGACTCTGATGCTCAGAGCTGGTTGCTTTTAGTTCTGAGGCCAGTGAGCCTGCTAGGTTGAGTCACAAGTGCAGAAAGCCAGCCTTGCTAATCTTTCAAATCGTCCTATTAAATACATGCTCCCATGAAGTCCCCTCCCCCCATATCATCTCAATGATTTGTGTTTTTCAAAGTGTGGATGGTGACTTGGTGGGAGCAACTTTTTTTTTTTTTTTTTTAGGTCTGCATCTGCGACATGTGGAGGTTCCCAGGCTAGGGGCTGAATCAGAGCTGCAGCTGCCAGCCTATGCCACAGCAACGCCAGATCCAAGCTGAGTTTGCAACCTACATCACGGCTCATGACAACACCAGATCCTTAACCCACTGAGTGGAGCCAGGGATCGAACCCATGTCCTTGTGGATATTAGTCCGGTTTGTTTCTGCTGAGCCACAGTGGGAACTCTGGGAACAAAATTTTAAAAATCCAGATTAATGAGAATACAAAACACAGGCACGCATGGCATGCATCAAGGAACCAGCCATACTGCTCCATGAACGTCTTTGTGGGTTTTGTGTATGCGTATTCCCTGAGTGACTGTGTAAAATGCACTTCTGGCTGAAGGTTATGGCCAAAAAAGTCTGAAAAACACTGAACCTAATAATCGCTAATGCCTCTCGAGCTCCAGCAGTCAACAGCCTGTGATTAAGTGGGTATTTGGAAGACTTTTTGGCAATTTCTCTCCTCCTTCCTGTGTCTTCCTCTCTCCCTTAGCCCCACGGTGGTGGCATTTGAGTGTTTACTCATCTGTGAAGGGCCAGGCCGCTGGGACCCAGCAGGGGTACCCAGCTAGGGAGCAAGAGGGCTCTGCAGGGCTTTCACCGAAGGGGAGCCACGACTTGTTCCTTTCCAACTGGGGCTTTGCAGCAGCTCTGCCGTGAGCCTCTTCCTGGTGCACCAGAGCTGCCACTGGCGTGGTCGCCTAGACCAGCAAGAGCTGGTGGATGTGAGAGCCCCTGGTCGGGAGCACTCAGGACTTCGGGGAGAATGCCAGGTGGGTGGAGGAGGAAATTCCAACCAGATTAGGCACACCGCTCCTCAACCATGCTGAGTCCCTCGGTGGTGAAAGCAGGGGCAGAAGGAAACAGGAAAGATTTGAAGCGAGGGAACTTCCGCTGACCCGTTCACAGCTCTTCTCTTGCTTTGCTTGTCAGGGAAACGCTGTCCTTAGTTTTGCGGGGGTGGGGGTGGGGGGAGCCCTCCTTCCCAGCCTGGGTGCAGCCAGATGGCAGGGCTCTGACAGCAGCCCAGTGGGTTCAGGCTCAGCCTTCTCTCGAGGAGCTGGTGGGTGCCGAGCCAGTTGGAAGCGTCGCCTGGCTTCAGGGGTTTTCGTCACTGGCCCGGCTGAGCTTGGAGCAGCAGCAGCAGCAGCAGCAGCAGCAGCAAGCCGTGCAGGTGCCAGGCAGCTCAGCATTCCTCCACATCTGAGTCTGCTGTCCTGGTCCCAGCAGTGCAGGCTGACTGCTAGGGTCCTCCAGGGGAAAGGCAGCTGCCAGCATCCCCTCCCACTCACTCCAGTGCTTTTGAAACCAAGTGCGGTCCAGTAGATGCCATTCCGCTTCAAAAGGGCGTAAAATCCCAAATTGCTCTCGTTCTTGCAACAACATTAGTGAATTTTTTTTCTGTCTCCTTCGGATCCCGCCCCTCCCTTCCTTTCTGTCCTCCTTCAGTGGGAGGTGCTTTTCTGGAAGGTGGATTTCGGAGTGGCATGGAGTCCAAAGAGGAGGCCCCTTGAACTTCTGTGCTATTTGTTTCATGAAAACCCAGGCCCTGTGATGATGCCGGGGTCAGGTCTGCACCACAGGAATAGGGGTGGAGAGCTCAGGCCGTCCCAGAATCAGCACTTGGCCCCCTTGTGGCCACTTTCCTCCCTGCCCAGGGGGCCCCCTTTGCCCGGAAATGGGGGAGGGTGAGGCCAGGGCAGAGGGCTTGGAGGGGAGCCCCCTCCGATTATAGTGGGCAGCAGTGGAGGCGGTCTCAGCTCTTCAGTACCATAGGGAGAGGCGCTGGAGGCTAATTGGGGGATCTAGTTACATTGTTGAATGTGCAGGGGTGTGCACATGGAGGGGGGGGGCGTGTCACGTGCAAGGGAAGGCGTTGCCCTGTGGAGTAGGCTTCCCATAAGTTTCCTGGTTTCTGCTGGGCACGTTTAAGCCACCAGTGCTCCTCTCATTAACGAAGGCTTTTGTCCCATTGCTCTTTGGCGCGGTGGCCAATCTCAGGACTTGAGTCCCACTTTCCTTTTTTTTACAGGCTTGGGTTCTGGACCCCTGCTGGCTTTGGAAGGGCTGCCTTTCCCTGAAGCACTGGATAAACTGGCTTGCTTGTGTTCAAGGAAGCCTTTGGCAGTCCCTCTGGAACCCCAGAACTTCCTGGCTCTTTTCATATCTCCCCTGGTACCCAACCTTTCCTTCTCAGAGGGTTTCTTTTTGTTTTTGATCTTTATTGGGAGTTCTACTTCTCCCAAAGCCTGTCCACCTCCCGGCGTCCACCTGGAATGGTCACTGCCACCATTTCTCACAGGAGGTTTGTATCTGATCACTCTCTTTAACTGCAGACCTGCTCTCACGCTTCAGCTGAGCTGCGACTTCTCACCCTCAGGGAACTTTCTTGGGGCATTTTAGATCTCAGTGACTGACTTACTGGTTGGGCGAGACACAGCTTTTCCTAGTTTTAGTTTCCTTATCTGTGACATGCAGACACTAATTTTCTTCCTGCTTTCTCTCTCCCCAACCAACTTTCCATTGCTTCCATTTTTCCTTCTTTTTTCCTCATAGCCTGTGGAAGTTCCTTGTAACAGGCCCCTTTCCTTGAGCCTCCCTGTGCAGATAGAAATCTAGCTCTTCTCTTGAGGTCCCCACATCCCTGAGGCCTCTCAGTGGTTCCCATTGGCTCCATCCAGGCACCTTGGAGCCTCTGTCCTTTCGCTGTTACTCGCCCACCCTCTTATCCACCTCTCCTCCGCCTTCGAGGCTCTGACCATCCACTTTCACCAGCGTCCGTCCCACTTCTCTCTCTGTCCTCACTCACCCCAGACCCCACCCGGATGGCGGGATGGATGGAGGCAGGGTCCCTTGAGCCTGGCTTCGTGGACTGGGTCCTGCTTCCAGCTGGGGTGTGACCTGGGGCGAGGTTCTTCGCCTCTGCCCAGTTTCCCCATCTGTCAAAAAGGGAAAAGATGGTGCTGATGCCTCACGTGGCTGAGGGTTAAGAGCTCATAGCCCTTACCAGAGCCGGCTGTGAGTGTCCTCTAGGTGTGAACGTGCCTGTGCACCATCGCTGTCATTGGCACCGTGATCCAGGCACTTTCCCTCCTTCTCTGGACTTTGGAGTCTGGCTCACAGACGGCTCCTCCACCACGAATCCCACCATCATCCTGAGAACGTCCCCACTTGGTCACTGCCCGACCAACACCAAGATCCCTCCATTCTTTCCCCCTTTTGGCCTTTACCTCCTCAGGGCCTCGTTCTAACCCAAAATGTTTTTGCCCCTGAAAGCAGACATCTCATAGCCTGGCCACAGCTTTCTCACGGTCACAGTGTGCTAGATCATGGGCCTCTTCGCGCTCTCCTCTCAGCCCATCCCTGGCTTCCTCATCTAGCCTGGACCCCACGGCCCGCCCATCAGTGCAACCACTCCGAGGCCCGATGTTTCCTGCCTTTGGTTCCTCGAACACGGGCCCGCCCACACCTGATCCCCAACAACCCGGTGGCCCGCTGGATAGCGGAGCCCTTCAGGAGAGGCCCTCATGTTGCCTCCACCGGTACCCTGTGTGCCAGGCCTCTGGGGCCCCAGCCTGTCCTCCCCTGGCCTCTGGTCGCTCTGCTTCCATCCTCTTCAACAGCTGCTCAGACTATCTCGCTCCTTAGACTCCCCCCCCCCCAACTCCTCCACTTTTTTCAGCCTCAGTGGAACATCTTGCTCCCTGTTCATAGAGGAACCAGGCCCCCCCTCAAAATATCCTCCTGTGACTGTCCTTCCAACTAGCCTTCTGCCCCTTGCCCACCCTCCTACCATAAGGTAAGAGGGTCCTTCCTTCCTCTAGGGGGAGTCAGCAGAGCAGGGAGGGGTGATGTGTAGGCACCACCCAGGGTTTGAATCCTGGCTCTACACCTGGCCCACCTTACCTGACTTCTCTAAGCTTGGTTTCCTTGTCTACAGAGTGGGGATGATAATCCCAAGACCCAGCTTATTGGGTTGCTGAAGAAATGAAGTGACGTGGCGTATGTAAAGCTCTTGCTGCAGAGTCTGAAACCTGTGTTCTCAATAAAGGTCATGGTGCTAGTTATTTTGGTCATCTGTCTCATGAGTAACCCAGTTCTAGTATCTTTAGCCTCCTCCCCGCCATTGGTTCCTTCTTAAAAGCATTTATGTGTCCACACTTGTCCCATCTTAAATAACAAACAAACCCCAGGCTGCTCACCTTGACCCCACATGCCCCGAGAGTTTTTTCTTCCTTAACAGATGCTAGGAAGCGATGGTTGGTCTGTCTCTACCTGCTCCCCTTGTCCCACCACAGGCCTCTGGCTTTTGTGCCCCCACCCCGCTGAAACCCCATGAGGCTGCTAGTGATCTCCTGGCTCATACATTCAGCCATGGGTTTCCTGGCCTCTGATGACGGGTGACCTCCTGATCTTCCTCAGAATTCTGCCTCCACCCTCTTTTCTCCCTCGGGGACACATCTCCATTTCTGCCTGGGTCCTGAGAACTTGCAGGTTGCACATCTGTGTCTCCGGTCTAGTCTCCCTGGGAGCTGGGGAGCTGGCTGCCTTGAAGACATGTCCACTCACGTCCTGCCCTCCTCGCCTCCTGGCCTGCCCTTTGGGCTTGGCTCCCTCCCTCAAGAAATTTCTCCTGCCTTACCCACCCCCCCCCATATGCTTCCATGACCTGTTCACTTCTGCATCTGTGATACCTCTTGAATATGTTTTCTTTTCCCTCCCACTGCCGCTGCCTTGGTTCAAGGGACTTAGCTGCTGCCTCAGTGGCTGGCCTCTCTGATACTTAGTCACAATTGACTAAACCCTTCCTTCCCCTCCTCCTCCCACACTTTCTGGTTGCCTGGCCCTGCTTTTTTTCTATAGCGTGTGTTACTTTATAACACATAATACCATTAACTTATGTTATTGTTTATATCATTTTGTATTTTCATATTTGTAATATTATTTGCATTGGAGTTCCTGCTGTGGCACAGTGGGATAGGTGGTATCTCTGCAGTGCCAGGACGCAGGTTCAATCCCCAGCCCAGCACGGTGAGTTAAAGGATCTGGCATTACTGCAGCTGTGGTGTAGGTCACAACTGCAGTTCAGATCTGATCCCCTGACCTGGGAACTCCATATGCCCCAGGTTGGCCCAAAAAGAAAAAAAGTGTGTGTGTGTGTGTGTGTGTAATATATATTATTATACATATTACATAAAATAATATATAATATATAGTATATATAAGATAAAAAATATTTTTTTTCTTTTTTGGCCAACCCGGGGTGTGTGTGTGTGTAAATATAAAATTTACATTGTTCATGGTCTGTTTCCCCTCATTTGAATGTCAGCTCCCAGTGGGCAAGAGTTTTTTCTTTTTTGTTCTCTGGTGTGTTCCCATTGCCAGAAACCGTACCCAGCACACAGTAGATGTATTTGTTGAATGAATTCCTGCAAATCCTTCCTAGCTGGTCCTGCTCACTCCCACCTCAGCCCTCCAGCAGTTTTTTTCCTTTAATAGGGAACAGTAACAGTACTCACTCTGCCCACCTTTCAGAGTGAAATATTGCATCTTGGAAGAAAATGTAGCCAGGTTTGTAGTGAACACTTAAACTGCATAAAGCTCTCTTTAGGTGCCAGGTTGTGATATTTATTATCAAACCGGGATCGTGTTAAAGGGTAAAAGGTTAGCTGGTTGGAATGGAAAATGTAGCCTGTTCTCCACGGTGAAGCAGAGCCTGTGAGAGGTTGGAGGGGGCTGAGGGGCAGCCCATGGTCTCAGTTCACATCTGGTGGCGTCTCCCTGCCTGGCCCTCCCCTCGCTTGTCCCTGTTGTCTTCAGAATAAAACCTGGACCTCGAGCAGCGGGCTGCAGGCACCCAGACCCTCTTCCCCTCTGACTTACCCACCAGAGACATGTAAAGGTTTTTTTATGACTCTTGGTTGAATGAATGAAGTTGTTTCAAAGTGATGTGTGTGTGGTGGTGGGGGGGGGGAGCTGCTTTAAAACCTGCTGTTAAACAAGTGCTGGTTTTTATTTTGTTTTGTTTAACATTGTTTGGAATCCCTCACATGTCCTGGCTACAGACAGACTTTCTCAGCCCTTTCGTTTGTCCCTTCTTTGGGTGGTAGGGACCCACAAGCCCCAACTCCATCCCGCTGCGGCTATTAATTCATCTGGCCACCCACTTCATTCATTCCGCACTTACTGAGCGCCCTCCCTAGACCAGGCAACCAAAATAAGTCCTGGCCCCTCTTCCCAGAGCCTGCAGCTCCCTATAATTAGACCCTGAGCTTAGGTGACAGCACCTGCTCCCTTTGAAGAGAAGAATGGCTCAGCTCCTTATTTACTTTTGAATGGGGTGTGTGGCCTCTGGAGGGCGCAGGCTGCCATGTTGAAGGGCTGGGGCGTGTTCCCAGGGCATCTTTGCCGGGTACTCTTGAATTGGCTCCTTCCCAGGCTGAAGACAGTGGCCCTCAGTTGCTCTGCCCCTGCTCCCCCCCACCCCTTCCTATTCCTCACCCCTGTGGTTGTTAGTCATTCTGGAAGCTGAAATTGGCTCACAGAAGGTGTCTTTGAGAACCTCTCCCCCACCCTACCGGTAATCCCAGCCCGCCAGGAAGGGCCGTTGTCTGGTCACTAAGAGGTGTTAGGGTTTCACATTTGTGCTTTTCTCTCCAAAGAGAAAACAAAACATGTTGAAATAGAGTGAAATCCCAGCAGAAGCTTGGTTGAAGCAAGAGTTGCATAACAGGTTTAGGAAACGTCTGGCCTCTGTGGGTCAGGATGGGGGACTGCAGCTTTGTGTCACTCAGAGGGTGTCCTCTGGGGTCACCAGCCTCCAGATGCATCCCGCACCTCCTGCGAGAGACTCGGAAAGACCCTGAGGTCTGGTGGCAAAAGCCCCTGATGGATCTCTCATTGTAACGACAGCCTTTGTTCTCTGGCACTGCCGTAAAGGTTCCGTTCGAGAGGCTGCCATGGACAGGGGCTGGGGAGGGTGTGTGTGTGTGTGTGTGTGTGTGTGTGCACGCGCGCGCGCGTGTGTGTGTGCGTGCATGCACGCACCAGGCTTCTGTTGGTGTTGATGCCCTAGAAAGGGTGCAGGCCCCACAAATTTAAGTCCCAGTCCTGCCGTTAAGCCGTTTTGAAACCTTGGGTCAGTTATCTCTCTGGGTTGGTGTCTCCTTGTCTAATAGACTATTATTACTAGTCGCCAAGACTGACATTATTGGCTTCCCACTTGACTGGACTGTTGAGAAGCTCAAGTGGGAGGGATCACGTTTGTGGGCGGCTTTTGTAAACCTTGACATGCCCAGCTAATGACAGATCATATCAGAAGCAATATGCTCAATGATTAAGTAGAGCCGTTCAGGTTAACAGCACAGGCTCTGGGGTTAGACTGCCTGGGCTGGCACCTGGACAAGTTCCTGAAACCTCTCTGTGCCTTAGTCTTCTCATCTGTGAAATGGGGATAAAAGAGTATGCACCACACCATGTTGCTGTGAGAATTACTTATGATATACCGACACCTAGAGTGTTAAGAATTGTATCAGGTACCTGGTAAGCACTGACATAAAATTAGTAGCTCCTATTATTATTTCTGAAAGTGTTATTACTTGAATGCCTGGTTATGCTTGTATGTTGCTGTTGTAATTGTATATGATGATATTTTTGTTTTGTTTCAACCTATATTCTTCTGTCATTCGGTCCTATTAACTCTCCTTTAAAGATGGGAAAAGGCATGTGCAATTTCTCATTTCATAGCTGAGAAAGTTGAACTTCAGAACAGTAATCTGCCCTGGGACTCCGGCCTCTTTCTGCTGTATCAGAGCTGAAGGGGGAGAGTCGAGGAAAGGAATCAGGTGGGAGGAGGTGAGTGAGGTGCTGGGTGCAGACTCAGATGTTAGTGACAGTAGAGCCCTTGAGTGTTCTGAGAGGACATGATGGGGCCCTAGCTGCATTCTTGGGAGGGGGAAACTGGAGAGAAGGGAGCGCCAGCAGGAAATCAAGATGTGGCATGGGACTTGGGGCTCTAACGTATAGGTAGGAGTTCCTTGGCCAACTACTCCAGTAGGTAGGGTAAGGAGATGATGACAAATGGTTGTTGCCAGAGGATATTTTTGGTACTGTCTGGCTTCTCTCTCTGGAGCAAACTGCAGCTGCTATGGCACATTCTCATTTCAGCCGTGAGTCAAAGTTGGACTCAATATGCTAATCTGAATTTGGATTGGCCTGAGGATTCCTTTCCAGAACACAGCCTAGAAATGGCCTCTTGGAAAGAGCACTACGTCATAGTTCCTTGGTCTTCCAGGGCTGCAGTTTTCTTTTCTCAAATAAGGGAGAACAACAATGCCTGTCTTGGCCTCCCTTTCAAGTCTACTTAATACGTCTGGTAAGAATATACAGCCAGGTTTGCAGTGAACAAACCTTTATACCATTTAAAAAGTATAAAGCTCTACGCAGGTGCTAGGTTGTGGTATTTATTATCAAGCTGGGATCCTGTTAAAGGGGTAAGGTTAGCTCACTGGAATGGAAAATACAGGCTCTGGTTCCAGCCACTGCAGGATTTGCCGCAGCTGCGTGGCCTTGGGGACTTAACCTCTCTCCTTACACAGAGTCTCCCATCTGTTGGATAAAGACCAAGGTGGCCGTCTGCTGCCATCTCTTGAGCTGGCTAATGAGGAAGAGCCAGTTACACTCCCGGCCTGCTCAGAAATGCATTTAAAATTGATGATGCAGGACCAGCCGTGAGAGGGGCTGCGTATGGCCTCTGTGATGAAGGCCAGTGATTAAGGCCACCTTCAGGGCGTGAGGGCCCCATTCATCTCCGCAAGGTTATCACTTTATAGGTTTCACAGTATCACTTGGACTTTCCAGGTGAGTCTGCCTCTTTGAGTGGCAGGCAGGTGGGGCTGGGGACTAGGGAAGGTGGCTCATCCTCCTGCAGCCTGTCTCTTTATTGGCCGATGCTCTTTCCCAGCTTGGTCTCTCCTGTCTCTGCCTTGGTTGCTCACGGCCACTGACACAGAAAAGCAAGAGGGGGAAGGAAACAGGACACACATGCTTTTGTCTTGGGGTCCCCGATTCTCCTTTCCTCATGCTGCCGACATGGAGGGTCTTGCCGGCATCTTGCTTTGCCTTGGGCCTGGCAGTCACTGGAAGGTGGAGGGTGGGCGCTTGTAGCTGCAGGAAGCTCGCTGGCCAGGCTTGCTGGGAATACGCTGGGCACTGCCTCTGCCTTGCAGTGGGCTACTCCGCTCCCCTGGAATAGAGGCTGCCCCATGAGTGTCTCGACCCTGTCTCCAGCCTGGATTAAAGGAGCAAGCAGTTGGCTGATGAGCTGATCGGAGACGTCTGAGCTGAGAAATGGGAGGGAAGCCTTTCTACAGGAAAGAAGACAACAGTGCATGTACCTGAGTGAGAGGGTGGAAGGGCCAACCTGAGGTGTGTCATTGACCAGAGAACCAAGCCCGTTTCTTTCCTTAGCCTCTGTTTCCACACTTCTTTGCTAAATGTCAGCTTATGGGAGCCTGATTCATAGAACCCTGTCTACCGAGCAAAGGGTTAAAAGGCATTTGAAAAAGTGCAACTTCATCTCCTGGATTTCATGGCATGACTGAGGAGTGGGAGCATATGGGTATGACCACGTGTGCCAGGCACAGGGGGGTGGGGGGGCGCTGAGGCTGGGAGGCTTGACACGTCCAAGGTCTCTCCCCACAGAAGAACCCTGTCCCCCAGGGACAAAACTATTGAGGAATCTTTCTTGGAAGGGGTGATGAGCCTGTCCTCATGGAAACTGAACCTCTTTGGGAGAGGTCAGGAAAGGGCCCCTTGAAGAAATAATACCCCAATATTATTATAATATCCAGGCTGAAGGAGATGGAGATGTTAGAACAGAGCTGAATGATTCTGTCCCCTAGAATGTCGCGGCCTGTCCCCAAGGTGCCCAGCCATTGTCAGACACCTCTACCCTCCCCTGATATGCTCATTTTGGGGTCCTTCTCTGAGCCTTCTGACCACAGAATCAGCTGAGAGAGTTTTTGTGGTTTGGGGTCACACTGGGGCCTCCAGGTGGGACCTGCGCCCCCATTCTGAAATTTCTTCTTTTCTGCCCCCTCGTGTGCTGACACTTTCATTCCCTGTTTGTCCGCCAAGTGACCGCCTGGTGGCTTCTAGGGTAGCTGAGCCTCCTCCCTGGGTGGGGACTTTCCCTGCAGAGCTGAAGCCCAGAGGAGGGTGAACATACAAGGGAGGGAGGGAAGCTGTCATGTCAAAGAAGGCATTTCTGCTCTTAATTGGCTCATAATTGATGGGCAGCTAGAGTGGCAAATGCCTGCTGGAACAGCAGCCAAGTAAGTAGCTAAAAATTAAATGCCGTCATGTGACTTGTCCAGGTTTGAGGTTTGCCAGAGTGACCTTTACCAGCCTAGGTCACAGTGTGTAGGGAGACATGACAAACCACTGTGCTTTCCAAAGGACAGGGTTGATCTGGAGCCCGATGCAGGGACCTGTGCTCGACACTCAGGTTCCTGTCTCATTCCTTGTCACTTTTTAAAGGCCACTAAGGAGTGCCCATCATGGCTCAGTGGTTAGCGAACCCGACTAGCATCCAAGAAGATGCAGGTTCGATCCCTGACTTTGCTCCATGGGTTAAGGCCGGCAGCTTCAGCTCCGATTGGACCCCTAGCCTGGGAACCTCCATATGCTGCAGGTGCAGCCCTAAAAAGACCAAAATAAATAAATAAAGGCTGCTGAATAACTGGACATGTTTTTCCTGCTGTTTCCTTTGAGCCCTTTTCTTTCCCGTGGATCCTCCTATATAAGCCGAGGGTACAGTTCCCAGGCTTGTGCGTTAACCCTCAGTGATTCTGATAAAGGCCGGAAACTGGGCTTTTGGGGATTTTCCTCCTGGTGCCTATATTAGTCCAGGTTCAGACAGAAGCTCCTGGATCTTGCAGCTTCAAAAAGCTGAGTTTGGTTTTCTCCAAAAGGCCAGTTGGGTGACACGGGCAAGAACTGGCTGACCCCAAGGCCAGCCCTCTCTTTCTGTGTCTGCGGATTCCCCAGGCACAGGACATCTTTGGTACTGAGTCAGTTTGCTGGGTGTTTTGAAGGAGGACATGTGTGGGCCTTTTTCAGTGTCTTTAGACAATGCTGAGCTGTTCCCCAAAGAAACAGTTGGGAGAGAAGCCAAGATTTGATCTGGTTGAAGTTACGCCATAGTGAGTGCTGTTGAGATAAGAGTTCCCAGTGAAAGGGTTAAAAGCTGAACGGGTGAAAGATGGGAGCACTCTCTTGCAGGGTAATTGTGCTTAAAAATGGTTTTTCCTTGAATCTTGGCTTCGTATAGACAATCACTGGATTAATGAACATGAATTTATGCTGGCCAGGAAGCGTAAGGCGTTAAATGAACTTATTTCAACAAGGACTAAAGATTTACAGTTAGTCCTCGGAGCATCCAGAATATCAGCCTCAGAGATGACTTACCATTGTGAAAACAATAGAATAACAATAAGGAATACGCTGACACGTTCAGAGTGACTTCTAGCTCTGTCTTTGTCCCCCTAAAAGTCTTTCAAGTTTCAGAAGGAGGAGGAAGGAGTTGACACTGCAGTTTGTCCCAGGGGTGTCTGTATGGTGTGGATTTTTGATGGTTCCATTTATCCTGGGAATTAGGGCTGTTCCCTCTAGAGGCTTCTGAGAGTGGGCCGGCTGGTGACGATTCCTGGGTCAGAATTCTCTTTTTAACTTTCCCTCGAATATCTCTTCCAAGAATCTTTCGTAGTTTCTGATCATCAGATAGGAACAAGGTTTCTGAAATTCTCTTTCAGTCCCTAAAAAACGAAAGTTAACTACAAAGCTGGGTTTTTGCTAGAAGTTGCTTTAAATTGGAAACAGATTTCTGATCCTCCCTGAGCAGGCGGAGTTTAAGGGACAGGGAGAACCTTTGTCAACCCTGAACTTGAGCGTGGAGGGCAGGGAATGAAATGAGGAGAAGCACTGCAAAATGGAGCCTTCCTCTGGGACACACACACACAATGTTTATATTTGCATGTTAGGGTGACTTGTAATTTGCTTAAGATGACCAGAAGCCCGCCAACTTGAAGGGCTCTGGGAAAACACTTGGAGTCTCCGAATTTCACTTTTCCTCATCTGTAAAATGACAAGATGGAACTACAACTACCTGGTCTCTTAAGAGGCTTCCAGTTCTAAAATTTCCACTCCTTATTCGCAAGGGCGATAGACCTTTGGGCACTGTCTTTGTTTTGGAATATAAAGTGTAGACTTATAAGCACTTCATCTTTAAGGTGGAAGCTGGGGGAGTTTGCCGTTGCGGCTCAGCAGGTTAAGAGCCGGACATAATGTCTGTGAGGTTGCGGGTTCGATCCCTGGCCTTGCTCAGTGGGTTAAGGATCTGGCATTGCCACAAGCTGTGGTGTAGGTTGCAGATGCAGCTCAGATCTGGCATAGCTATGGCTTTGGCGTAGGCTGGCCGCTGCAGCTCCAACCTGGGAAATTAAACATGACAGAGTGCGGCCCTAAAAAGCCAAAAAAAAAAAAAAAAGGTGGAAGCTAGTAATTCCACCCTGTAATTCCACTGGGGGGCTAAGGATGAGAGGGGCTAGATGCCCACATACCATTTGGAGCCCCTTATCGCAGAGTACCTGCTGAGAAATTATATTTATGTAATTTACTTAAAACCTCCAACTGCAACATTTACAGACTACAAACCATTCATTCAGACAATTCCAGAAATGCTGAATGGCCACAGCCCCACCCTGGAATCAAGGGGAGCCGTATAGCAGTTGCTTCTGGAAGCCTCTGTTTATAGCTCTGTGACTCCTTCCTGCCGGGGACCTTTTACGAGCTCACTACCAGGAAGCTGAGTCATCAAGGGGTCAGACGGCATAGCCAGGGTCACCCAGTGTTGCCAGTAGCAGGGATGGGATGAGCCCAGATGGCCTGGGCATTTTGGGGGAGTGTTGGCGGGAGCCCCCGGGTGAGGGGGACTTCCCTTCACCTTGGGAGACGTGCTGCAGCCACTCGCCTCACTGTGACGGGAACCCCATCACCTCCTGTGGCTCGTGCTCCCTTTCAGATTCCACAGTAAGAAACCTTCTCCTCTTTCTTCCTCCCCTTCCTTCTCCTCCATTCACGAATCTGAGGCAGGAGGTCAGGACCAAACAGACTGAAATGACCCCCTCTCTGCCACGGTTTGTTGGGCTCAGCATGGGCTGTGCTGTGCCTCTGGTTCTCACCCGGCTGCCGTGACACCACCTCCCCCAGGGCCTCTGTTCACACCCCACTGGCCACTGCCTGGGCCCCCAGGTGGCCCCCTTTTCCCAGACTTCTCCTGCGTGAACTCCCTCCCCCAGGCTTCTGGTCTCTGCTTCCAAGTCACATCCAGGGCCCTGCCCCAAATCTAACCCCTTCCCCCCCACCTCAAACACCCCCTGTCATAGCACCTTCACCTTCACTTCAGGACATTTAGAGTTTGTGGCCACATCTGTGGCATATGGAAGTTCCTGGGCTAGGGGTTGAATTGGAGCTGCATCTGCCAGCTTATACCACAGCCATTTCAACACCGGATCCAAACCGCATCTGTGTCCTGCACCACTGCTTGCTGCAACACCAGATCCTTAATCCACTGAGCAAGGCCAGGGATCAAACCCACATCTTCATAAGTGACTAGATATAGTTCCCGGTGCTATGCAGCAGGATCTTATGGCTTATCCATTCCAAAGGCAACGGGGTCACCTTGCTGTACAGTAGAAAATTGACAGAACCCTGTAATCCAGCTAAAATGGAAAAAATAAACATCATTTGAAATAAAAAAAAAAAAACCACCACCGCATCTTCATGGTTACTAGTCCAGTTCTTAACCTGCTGAGCCTCAGTGGGAGCTCCTGTAATTCTTTGTTTGGTTTGCTCTTCCGCTCCCCTTCTAGACTCTAACCTCCTTGAAGACAAGAACTCTCCTCTGCTCCCCTAGCAGCTCATTGTTTATCAGTAGGCAGAACGTTTTGGTAGAATGAGCCTGTTTCACCACCGTGAGACCCTGTGGACCTGCCATCACTCATCCCTGGCACCAATCTCCCTCTCTCCTTTCTGGAAACCTTTCAGTTGGCTTTGGCTTAAATCATATGCCTGAGCTCTTTGTTTCCAGGATGTGGGTTTTGGTTGGCATGAAATCTCACCCACGATGGAAGGTTCCTGCCATTCTCCTCAGCATCCAGGGAAACTCAAGAATAGCTCCCTCTAAACTTAGGAAATACTTTGTACATGCACAATGTTGTACGTACAGGTAGATTTTGGAGGCTGAGAGGTGAGTCTTTTGGATGACACCTTTGGTGCCGTTCCCCCGAAACCCTTAGAACACCAAGCCTGGTGTTTCATCATCTTTCTCTGTTACTGCTTGGTGGGTGGGTGAAGAAAGCAGGAGAGTATCCCCTCTAGCTGTGACCCTGCCCTGCCTGCATGTAAATCACCCAGCATCACGGAGATGATGTGACAGCCGCGTTCGTGGGAAGTCTGGTTTCTGTAACATCTGGGAAATTTACCCGGGACCCCTGCTTAGACCTCTCATGTTCCCTGAACTCTGGAGCTTGGCTTTCCTGGGGCTCGCACCCTGGGCTCTTATCCTGTGTGTTAGACCCAGAAAATGTGAGATGCGTCATGCTGTGGTACACAGATCTTCAGCCTTTTGGGGAGGAGAGAGCCTCCAGGGCTTAAAGTGCCTGCTGTGTGTATGCCTGTGGATGAAATGTAGCATGCCTCTGAGTCCTTGGCCATCAGTTATGGAGTGCCTGTCCTGTTAAAGCATGGTGCTGGCGCTGAGATCACCCCGGGTGAGGCTGCCCCATCCTTTTTGGGTTTCTCTTAGACTTTCATGGGAGACAGGCATGCAGATGCACCATCTGATATAATTATAAGTAGAGGGATGAGCAAGAGAAGGATGGCGACAGGGCAGCTCTGTAAAGGCTTTTTTTTTTTTTTTTTTTTTGCCGTGGATAATAGGCTAATAGTGGGGCATGCTTTAGAAGGTGTGGCCTCTGTGGAGGGCGTGGAAACTGGTCTTGCAGAAGCTGGCAGGACCGCACTTGACTTGGTGACCATGCATGAGGCTTGCGAGGTGCCCGGCTCCCTAAGCCTGTCCAGGGTGGATTCTAGGAGAGCTGGCACCCTTGGCACGTGGAGGACCCCTTCTGTTCCCGGGCTCTGATGGAAAAGCAGAGCCTTAGAACCACCAGCATCGTCCCCCAGTCTCTCACATACAAACGTTTGGCTGGTTTTCGGCAGCTCCCTCCACACCTGAGCAAGTGGGGTACTGTTTCCTGGCACAGTATCTTTTGGGCTGGCATGGGGCTGGTGTATACTGGACAGAGAAGCACTGCGTCATTGGGACTGGGGACCGGCACGTGGAAGAGGATGAAGAGCCCAACTCTGCCTTGCAAGCCTTATGCCTTCCATAAAGCTCTGCCTTCCATCCAAGAGCCCGTGGGCTGAACTTCCAGGTGCTTCCTTCCAAGGCAGGCTCTGGAGCCAGGGGTGTTGCTGTGTCCAGGGGATTTTGCTCTGTTCCTGAGACCCCTGGCTGCCTTTACCCAAAACAGACAAACCCACAGCTGCTGTCCCAGATGTTCAGGGAAAGCTCAGGGAACCCATTGGACTGTGTGACAGGATTTCAGAAATGCATGTGGAGTGAGCTGTTGCTTAGATTGAGGATTTTTTAAAATTGTGGTTAAAAGGCACAAAACATAAAACTTGCCGTCTGCTCTTCTTTCCAGTGCACAGTTCAATAGTGTGTAAAGTACGTGGATGTTGTTGTACAACTGCCACGACCGTCCACCTCCAGAATTTTTCTCATCTTGGAAAACTGCAACTCTGTCCCCCCTTAAACAACTCCCCTTCGCCCCTTGTCTCCTGGCAAGCACCATTCTTATCTGTCCCTTAGCCTTCAACTGTTCCAGGTACTTCAGTGAAGTAGAATCATGCAGTATTTGTCTTTTTGTGACTGGCTTATTTCACTAAGCTTAATGCCTTCAAGGTTCATCCATGGAGCAGGTGTCAGAATTTCTTTCCTTTTTAAGGCTAATAATACTCCATTGCACGCACCTTTTCTTTACCCACTCATCCACCAGTGGCCACTTGGGTTTCTTCCACCTCTTGGCTGCTGTGAATAACACTGGTATAAACATGGGTGTGCAAACCTCTCTCTGAGACCCTGCTTTCAATGCTTTGGGTTATATACCCAGCAGTGGGATTGCTAGATTGTGTGGTAATTCTCTTTTTAAATTTTTTTAGGAACTTCCATATGGTGGTTTTCCATAGGGGCTGCAGCATTTTACACTCCCACTAACAATGGACAAAGGTTCTAATCTCTGCTGGAATTTTTTTTTTTTTTTCTTGTCTTTTTAGCGTATGGAAGTTCCTAGGCTAGGGGTCAAATTGGAGCTGGAGCTGTTGGCCTACACCACAGCCACAGCAATGCCAGGTCTTGGCCGCATCTGTGACCTACACCACAGCTCATGGCAACGCTGGGTCCTTAACCCACTGAGCAGGGCCAGGGATCAAACCTTTGTCCTCATGGATACTAGTCGGGTTCATTACCACTGAGTCACGATGAGTACTCCTCTGCTGGAATTCTTTTATACAGGTGTTCCCCCTCCCCCCCACCACCTGAGGCGTGCAGAAGTTCCCAGGCCAGGGACCAAACTCATGCCACAGCAGTGACAATGCTGAATCCTTAACTGCCAAGCCACCAGGGAAATCCTGTACAGGTGTTTTTAAGCTGCAAATAGTCCTGATGTATAGTAATGTAGAATTACCTTGCCCCCAATAAAACTCATGCCCACACATTTGTCTTTCAAAGACCTCTCCACTGGTTTTAGAGTTTAGCATTTTAGAGGCTAAGAAGGACCTCCTTAAGGACGATAATAGTAACTCCATTTCCTCACTGGACAAATATTTGCAGTTGTAACAGGAGGGTGAACAAAACAAAGGAAATCTCAGGAGTTCCCATCATGGCTCAGCGGTTAACGATCCTGACCAGGATCCATGAGGATTCGGGTTTGATCCCCGGCCTCACTCAGTGGGTTAAGGATCCGGTGTTGCCGTGAGCTGTGGTGTAGGTCGCAGATGCGGCTCGGATCTGGCGTTGCTGTGGCTGTGGTGTGAGTCAGCATCTGCAGCTCCTATTCCACCTCTAACGTAGGGAACTTCCATATGCTGCAGGTGCGGCCCTGAAAAAAAAAAGCAAAAAATAACCCCCCCAAACCCAAAAAACAAACAAACAAAAAACCCCAAAACAAACAAAGGAAATCTCCTGCCTGTTGTGTTGATGCCCAGCTAGGTGAACTGGTTGCTCAGAGGCCCTCAGGGATGTGGTGGCAGTGCTGGATGGGAGCTAAGATCTTCTGACTCTTGGAACAGGGCTCTCTCCAGTCTGTCATGCTCACATTTAGGAGCACATTTGGGGGGCTTGCCCCTGTTTGGGAAAGGGGGATACTCTTGGTGGAAACATCTATGCTTTGTGCATCACTGGATTTACCCCAGCATCGGAGGGACCTGAGAGCCTGCCCACACCCACACCCGCGGGTGGAGCACCGGAGAGGGAGCAGACGCCACATAGGGCCCCAAGCCCAGTCCTGTAGCTCAGCTTGGCTCTGCTGGCTGTTGCCCTGCCGTTTCAGAGGATGGCGCGTCCCTAAACATCAAGAGAGGGCCTTTCCCACTGTGGTGACTACCTGGGTGCCAATCAGTAGTGTCAGGGTACCTTGGCATTTAAGGGCCCTGCCCGGCCCTAGCCCTGGACTTTAGCTTCGGTTAAAGGTCCGCAGAACTGCCTGGGCTCTGAACTTTTTGCAACGCTTTCATCTTGGACCTTTGCTCCGGTGTAAATCGACACTAGTGATTCCCCCCCTCTTCCAGCTTTCCAAGTTTCCCTCGTTACATAATCAGGATTAATGTAAGCAGCGGGCTCCATTCATCGAGAAATGGGCAGTGAAGAAAGGTGAATGTAGAAGTGGGGTGGGTGGGAGGGACGGAGTCCCTGACAGGCTGTTGTGTGCAAAATCCTCCCACTTTCCTGGGCTTCCGGTTCTCTTCTGTCAAGAGGAGCAGCAAACGCCAGGGCTTCTGGGGCAGTTCTGACAATGACTCAGGTAGTCTGGTCCAGATACGCCCGGATGGGGGGTGGGGGAGGGGAGTGGCTTGCTTCCAACCTGGGCAGATCCTGGGGGCCTTGTTCTCCTCAAGGAGTTTGGAAAATCTTACGAGAGAATTAAAGTAAAAATAACATCTTCCTTAAGAATTTGCTATTTAACACCCTCCTCAAAAGCATAAATAGAAGCCTCAGTAGCTGGGCTTCTGAGATGGTAGGCAAAGGGCTCTTCATTCGTGATTTCCTTTTAATCCTCAGAGACTAGGAGGCAGGTGCTAAAATGAGTCTCATGTCCAGATAAGGAAGCAGGCTGGGAGAGACTGAGTCACTTGCCGAAGGAGCAAAGGTGTGAGGAGGAAGCCGCAGAGCTGGGATGGAAATCCAGCTAAGCGCAGGTGCTACCCCAAAGCCTGTTCTGCCAGCTGTTGTGGGTCTGGACTCCAGGGGAAACTGGAGGGCCACTGCCAGTTTGTCCAGCCTCTTTCTGATCAGAGAGGTTGGGATGGGGGAGGGGGGGTCCATTCCTATCCCTTTATTACGAGGTTGTAGGAACTGTGGCCTGGAGTCCCCAGTGCCCCGAGGCTGGTATCTTCCTTCTGGGACGCTGGACTCTTCGGTGTGGTTTATGGCCCATCCTATTCTGTAATTTAATGATTCAGTTCAAACCTGTAATGAGGTCCATTGTGCCAAACAGCCATTTATGAGCAAGCAGGGAGAAATACCTACACCTCATAGGCAAGATTAAGCTAGTTTTGGAGGTAGTTCTTGATGTTTCAGAGCCGTTTGTGTTAACACAGGTGGTGGTTTAGGGAACATGCTTGCTGGAGCTCTTCTTAGAAAATTGCAATGATGCGAACATGTACCGAGCACCTCCTGCACTGTACTTGGTGGTTAATGTGCTTGTTTTCTCGCTTATTCATTGCAGGAAGCATGTGAGGTAGGGATTTTCACAGATGAGGGAACTGAAGTGCAAAGTAACTTCTCCAAATGTGTACAGATAAAAAACAGTGAGATGGTCAAGGATGGGGCTGTGTTTGAGTCCTCAGGTCCTAATAGGCATCTGGCAGGTTGTCGGAGCTCCGTGTGTGATGGTTGAGTGGATGAATTGCAACTCCCAGAGACTGTCTGAGCACTGAGTGGGTGGGTGATTGAATTTATTTTTTTTAAGGGCTGCACCCGCGGCATATGGAAGTTCCCAGGCTAGGGGCTGAATTTGGAGCTGCAGCTGCCAGCCTGCACCGTAGCCACAGCAATGAGGGATCCTTAACCCACTGAGCGAGGCCAGGGATCAAACCTGCATCCTCATCGATGCTAGTCAGGTTCTTAATCTGCTGAGTCACAACAGGAACTCCTGAATGGTTTCTTTGCGATTCTGTGATTGGGATTTTTGGCAAAATACAGTTAAAGGATGTTCAGACAGGTGGGGTCTGGGAGTTGGAGTGCTGTCTAGTGCTTGTGCCGTGGCGACCAGCTCTGGGAGCTTGGGCAAGTCACACAGCTGTTTCCTCCTCAGCCAAGCAGAGCTGGGGGTGAGCTGGATGGGTGGGCTTCTGAAATCAAGCTGGAGCCTAGAGGAAAGAGCTCCTCCACCCCTGCCCCATGCCCCCCCAGATGATGGCGGAGCTTCGGGGGCTGAAGTAGGGAGCAGAGGCATCTGGACTCTGCGTCTCCTGCGCACAGTAGGTGTACTGGTGCTCTGGGGCCGCCTCACATGCTTCCAGGGCGCTTCCATGTGGTCGCCTGTACTAGACATCGTCTTCAGGATGGCGCTGTGATGCTTCAGCTCGTTGACCTATGTGCCAGGAAAATACAACACTTTGGAGAGCGAGGTGTTTCTCCGGTCCTGCCTCTGACGTCTTGTCCGTACTTGTAGGTGGGGTGTTTTTAAGCCAATGACATAGACAAGGCTGCTGAGTCAGGGGAGGCCCCGGGGAGGCCTGGTGAGTGAAATTCCTTCTTGAAAGCAGCCTGACCATTGGAACATTCTGCCTTTGCCTTTGACGGCGTGCCAGGCGTTCATCGGTCAGGCTGACCTTCCTGCCCACAACCTGGGTGGGCAAAGGGGTCAAGCTCTGTTCAAGAAGAGAGAGGGCTTCGTACGGAACCAGCTACTATTACCCGGTTGTGTTGGAGCCCAGGGTCCAGGCTGACAGCCAGAGTTGGGAAACAGAGATGCTCTGTGACCTCCAGGGGGGATCGGGCTCTGACTGCCTGTAATTACTGAGTGTGGGCTGCACATAGACCCTTGCAGGAGCTGCGTGGACTTAAGCAGCAAGGGTTTAAGTGACTTTGATGTTTCTGGGCCACTTCCTCTTTAAAAGATCGGGCATGTGAGGTGATGTGCCTGTGACTTCATGTGGTCCTAGAAGCAGAGCACATCAGGGACCAGAGAGAAGCTGGAGGTCATCAGTGACCCTTCCAGTCCATCTTTTCATGAGCTGTTGTGTAGCCTGGTGGTTAAGGACGTGGTTCTGGAGCCAGACCCTGTGGTGACCTTGGGGCAGGTTGCTTATCCCCCCTGTGCCTCAGTTTCCTTGTTTGTAAAATGAGGATAGTTAGCTGCTAAGGTCACTGTTTCATTATTATAATGTTTTGTGACAAGGCATTGGGGCTCAGAGAAGCAAGTCGATGTCCCTAAGGCCACACAGTCCTTCATGCCAGATGTGGGGTTAGAACATAGGACCCCAGACCTTGCTCGTCTGACTCGAGCTGGGCAAGGTGGGAGTGACCAGTGGTCCAGGCATCCCCTCCAGCCCAGTGCTCTCTTCACCCTCTCCGTCTTCCAGCGAGGTCTCCAGTCCCACCCATGAAATTCCAACCCTCTTACCTGGAATCTTGGGAATTTGCCCACCTGTAGAGCGGAGATCATTTAATCCTTAGGGTGGGCCACCAGCTAGGTGCTCTGAGTGTCCCAGGTACATTGGACCTGAGCCAGGTACCGATTCTTTCAACCCTCCCAACTCTTGCTAAGGAATTTTCTAGAGAAGGGGAGGCGTGACCAGGTTTGGGCCCCAGGATAAAGGAATGGCATCCTTGGAGCCACAGGCAAGAGGGGGCGGGGAGGGAGGCCTCCGTGGTAGGTGCTGTTACGATGCTCTTGCAGCTCCAGAGAGAGCCACCAGCCTGTACCGAGAGCCGGTGGGGAGGGCTCGGGTTGCACAGGCCTGATCCCTTCCCCCAGATTCGGGAGACATCCTGCTTTCTGTGCGGCTCCTCATAGCTGCTTCGTCAGGTGTGGTACGTAACCATGGCAAACACCTGACTGTACAGTAAATTCCAAACACCTCAGCAAGCTGTTCAGTCAGGGCCTCCCATAGTCCAGCCCCAACCTGCCTTTTGCCCCAGCAAACATGTATCCATCACCTAAGCTTCAACCACCCTCCTGAGTCCAGGACTCCTCCTCTATCCGAGCTGTAGAGCTTCATCCCCTGCACACATGCCTTCCAGCCAGACCCTCCTCCATCCCCAAACCCACCGGCACCCGCACATCCCCCTCCTCTGTCTGCTCTGTTTGCATTTCTTTTTTCAATCAAAGTCATGCATGCATATAGTCAAAAAAATCAAATAGTATGGCAGGGACCGTATTGACAGCTCCATTTCTTGCCACTTGAAATACCGCCCCTCTTTCCACTGAGCTGCAGCTCAGGCGGCCCCTGTGCTAACCCTTTGCAGGTTGGATGTGCCTGTTCCCAAGAGAAGTGGTGTTTGGTGCCGTGGCTTCTTCCCTGGGAAGCCAAGGAACTTGGTTTGGGTTGTCTTGGTGGAATTTGTATTTTCTTTTTTCTTTTGGTCTTTTAGTCCTTTTAGGGATAAGGCCGCAGCATATGGAGGTTCCCCAGGCTAGGGGCCCAATCGGAGCTGTAGCCGCTGGCCTACACCACAGCCACAGCAACGCCAGATCCGAGCCGTGTCTGCGACCTACACCACAGCTCACGGCAATGCCGGATCCCCGACCCACTCAGTGAGGCCAGAGATCAAACCCGTGTCCTCATGGATGCTAGTCGGGTTCGCTAACCACTGAGCCATGACGGGAACTCTAGGAGTTTGTATTTTCAACTGAATATATGATGGAAGCTCTTCACTTAGTCCTTTTTTTTTGTTGGCCACATCTGCAGCATATAGAAGTTCCTGGGCCAGGGATTGAATCCTAGCCACAACTTTGACCTATACCACAGCTGCAGCAGTGCCAGATCCTTAACCCAATGCACCACAGTGGGAACTCCAGTCTTTTTTTTTTTTATTATTGAAATATAGTTGATTTACAATATTGGGTTAGTTTCAAGTGTACGGCTATATACATTGTTATATATATATATTTTCCAGATTCTTTTCCATTATAGGTTATTACAAGATATTGATCATAGTTTTCTGTGCTATACAGTAAGTCCCTGTTGTTTATTTTATGTGTGGTAGTGTGTATGTGTTAATCCCAAACTCTTAATTTATCCCTCCCCCCCTTTCCCCTTTGGTAGCCATAAGTTTATTTTCTCTGTCCATAAGTCTCTTTCTATTTTGTAATTCACTTATTTGTATTATTTTTTCGATGCCACATGTAAGTGATGTCATCACTTAATCCCCTTGTCCCTAGAAGTATCAGTGCCCCCTAAGCTTGCCCCTAATGGACACAAAGCTTTCAGGAACGTGTCTGGGGAGCACGGATGACAGACGGCAGGGCTCCCTTGCAGTCCAGGCGCCGCACTGCCGAGGAACGTCCCAGGGTGGCTGGTCTGATGGGCAGGGCGAATGGGCCTTTTGTGAACATCGGGCCCCACGGGAAATAAGTGAAAAGGCGGAGCGTGCTTGAAGATTTGCTCTCCCATGTGTGAGCCCACTTCCTCCCACCCTCCCCCAGCCTCGGGGCCACCTGAAAACCCTGGGAGCTCTGGGGCTTCCTGTAAGCAAGGCAGGGACCTTGACGCAGGCCTGATTTAGCTGGGGGTGTGTTCTCCCCACCTCGCAGCTCTTTTCTGTCCAACTTTTCTGCCTATTTTCCAACAAGCTGGCCCTTTGGCTGCTTTCATATGTGGGTTCCCTGTAAGGGGCTTTCAGAGTGCAGGTGCTGGACCTCTTCTGCACCAGCCCACCACGTGCTCCTGAGGCAATCAATCTCCCAACAGCGCCCCCCCTCCCCTTTACGGGGGGAAGCAAAGACTGCTTTTGAGGAGTCGTTTTTCTCTTGCTGGTTCCTAAACTTTAAGAGGATCAAGTTTTTCTTTTGATGCAAAAAGACAAAGGATATTCATTCTCCTCCTGTGTACACTCTACCAACTGGGCAGTTGTAATAAAAAAGATGTCATTTGCGATTTTGAACGTGGGAGTGAACTTTGATGTGCCTCAGAGTGCCTGGAACAGTGAGATTCCCCTTAAAGGATTTTCTGCATTGCTCCGTTCCTGGTTAATTGGTGGAGGGGGGGCGAGTGAGGCTGGATGGTGTCCTCATGCCTCGTATTTTATGATTTCTGCAAGTGTTTTCAAAGGGCCAGGCCCTGATTGTTGGAAGAATCACCAGGAGTTCGTCCCCCTTAATGAGCATGATGAGGATGCAGGTTCTGTCCGAGTCAGGACGCTGGCTGTTTTGAACTCGGGAGTGCTGAAAGTTTTACTGTGCATTGGTTCCCTTGATGTGGTTTGGGTTTCTTTGCCTGTTGTGCGTGCCTTGTAAGGATCCTGGAAGGTGAGATAGGGCTTTCCAAGCCCTCGATGAGGTCTGTGGCTTTGCTCCGGAAGACAATCCTTTCCCCACAAAGCGCTGTGCCAAAAAAAGCCTCTCCCTGCTGGGCCTGCGTGGGAACCGGCTCCCTGGCTCCCGCCCCTGCCCTGGGCGGTGGAGGGATGGCAGCTGGAGCATCATCAGCAGACAGACCCCAGTGCGGCTCTGCATGGTGCCGAGGATGGCCTTGCACCCATGGCTGGGAGCTGCGAGGCTTGGATAATAGGGTGGGGGCTGAAGTAGGGCCCTGCAGTCTGGCTCATGCATTTTACTGGGGTTCAACTTAGTG
This sequence comes from Phacochoerus africanus, assembly GCF_016906955.1. NCBI lineage: Eukaryota > Metazoa > Chordata > Mammalia > Artiodactyla > Suidae > Phacochoerus > Phacochoerus africanus. The sequence goes on from NC_062558.1 coordinate 7,839,448, forward strand.
ATGTCAGTGCTTCTAGGAAGTAGAGCACAGGCAGGGGTGGGGGCGGGGAGTTACAGTCACCAGTTTGATTTTTTTTTTTCTTTTTATGGTCGTACCCACGACATATGGAAGTTCCCAGGCTAGGGGCTGAATCAGAGCTGTAGCTGTCAGCCTACACCACGCCAGATCCGAGCCCCATCTGTGACCTACACCACAGCTCACAGAAACGCTGGATCCTTAACCCACTGAGTGAGGCCAGGGATTGAACCTGCGTCCTCATGGATACTAGTCTGGCTTGTAACCCACTGAGCCACAATGGGAACTCCCGCTTGGTTTTTATTTTTCAGAAATGCAAAAAGAAAGGTTGGGAATCCCTAGCCATATCCAGGTCAGGGGGAGGGCGGTAGCCGAGCGATGCTGCAGGGGCTGGGGCCAGGCTGGGCTGTCCTCTTTGAGATCCCCAGGGAGGCCCGAGGGCTCTCTGCCAGTCTCGGCTTCCCCCTTCTTTTCTGGGTGGCCTAAGTCTGTAGCTCTCGGGCGAGTCTCTTTCCCATTCTGGGCCCCAGGTTCCCGTCAGAAAAGGTGCCGAGCTAGATAATGCCCTCTGCCCAGCCCTTGCGGCTCCCGTTATACGATCCTTCAAGCTCCCCTGGGGCAGAACACACATTTTCCACTCCCCCACTGCACCCCCCTCAATAAGAGAACAGGCCTGTGGAGTTCTCATAATGGCTCAGTGGTTAATGAGCCTGACTAGCATGCATGAGGATGTGGGTTCGATCCCTGGCCTTGCTCAGTGGGTTAAGAATCCGGTGTTGCCGTGAGCTGTGGTGTAGGTCACAGAGGTGGCTCAGATCCTGAGTTGCTGTGGCTGTGGTATAGGCATCGGCTACAGCTCTGACTCAACCCCTAGCCTGGGAACCTCCATATGCCGAGGGTGTGGCCCTAAAAAGACCAAAAAAAAAAAAACAGACCTACAAGGCGAGCTTGTCCTGTTTTGTCTTCTTAGTGGAGAATTTGAGGAAGGGGCTTGACCCCTCCAGTCTGGCCTTGCTGACAGCCGATGGAGCCAGTTCAGGCACTTTCCTCCATCCTGCTCCTTCGAGAGCAACAGCAGTTATGCAAGTCCATGTGGGGTAAGGCCCCATCTCACACAGCACAGGGTCTGTCCTGCCCCCCTTCTCAGGCCTAGTCTTCCAGGCTGTTCCCTGCTGACCACTCTGCTGGGGCTGCCCGAGAGGGCCCTCTCACCCCTGGAGCTGATCTCTGAGCTTCTGCTTCCAGTGTCCCTGCTGGTGGCTGCAGCTGTGCTTTCTCAAGTGTGTCCTGCAAGGTGTAACTGGTTATTTATTCAGTGAGAGAAGGCTTCCGTGGCCAAAGACGAACCTAGAAGAAGTGCATTGAAACAAAGCTCAACAGATTGCATTCCCGAGTCTGTAATGTGCTAATTAATGTACATTATGAATTTCCAAGAGGGGATAATTAAAATGCAAAGAATGCTAATTTATTATGAGGAAACAGGAGAGCTGTATAGCTAGGCAGGAACTGAAACCTTGGACGAGAGTGGCAGTTGGTGAAACTCTGTGTCTGCATTTTCTTGCTTTTTGTTTTTCTCAAAATTTTAATTTCTGCCCTCTCTCTGTTCATCTTCATTCATTCATTTTTCTTTTCCTCCTCTCACTTTTTTTTTCCTTTTTTTCTTTTTTTTGACCGCCCTGCAGCATTTGGAGTTCCTGAGCCAGGGATCAGATCTGAGGCGAAGTTGCAGCCTACACCACAGCTGAGGCAACGCCAGATCCTTTAACCTACTGTGCTGGGCTAGGGATGGAACCTGTGTCCTGGTGCTGCAGGGTTGCTGCCAATCCCGTTGTGCTACAGCAGGAGGCCCACCCTGACCTTTTTTTAAAAATTGGGGTAAAAAACACATTTTAATAACATCAAATATACCCATCTTAACCATTTTTAAGTGTCCTAGTCAGTGGCGTCAAGTATGTTTATATTGTTATGTTACCATCATCAGCATCCATGCACAGAACCCTGTATCTTGCAAAGCTAAAATCCTACCCATTAAACAGTAACTCCCCATACTCCCCGTATCCCATCTCCCACCCCACCCCAGCCCGTGGCAACCACAGTCTGCTTTGTCTCTGTGAATTTAGGACCTCATATAAGTGGAATCATACACTGTCTTTCAGTGAGTGGCTTATTTCACTCACCATAATGTCCTAGGAGTTCAACTATGTTGTAGCCTGTACCAGAATTTCCTTTTTTTTTTTTTTGGCTCTTTGTCTTTTTAGGGCCAAACCCCTGGCATATGGAGGTTCCCAGGCTAGGGGTAGAATCAGAGCTGTAGCTGCCAGCCTACACCACAGCCACAGCAACTCGGGATCTGAGCCACCTCTGTGACCTACACCACAGCTCACGGCAACACTGGATCCTTAACCTACTGAGTAAGGCCAGGGATCGAACCCACAACCTCATGGTTCCTAGTCAGATTCGTTTCCACTGCGCCACGATGGGAACTCCCAGAATTTCCTTCTTTTTTAAGGTGAATAATATTCTACTGTGTGAGTGGACCACATTCTGCTTATCCATTCATCCATCAGTGGACACTCGGTGGTTCCCACTCACCCCTCGTGTTTGCTCCTCGGTCCACAGGCAGCTAGAAAATGCCCAGCCCTCAGTTGTACCTTTTACAGGCAGGCAGAGTCACAGAAAAAAAAAACTACCTTGATTCTCTCCTCTCGAGTCCCATCACAGCTGCCTCACTCTCACCTGCCCACCTACAGTTTCTCTCACAACTCCATGGAACATACAGATGGGTGCCTCCTGTGATTTCTTCTGAGCTCCTTCCTTGCCCTTCTCCCCTGCTCTCACACTTTCTTGGTTTATTTCCTGTCTCCTGGTGCCAAATCCTGAGTGGGTGCCCCCTGCAGGCAGATTGGAGAAGTGAAGGTGCTGCAGGTCTTAAAAGGCCCTGGCCCCTGACCTGGCTGCAGTGGCCGTGGTGGGCCGAGGGGGGGCACCGTGCTCACGGGCTACTTTCATCTGTCCTGGACATGGACCACTGAATGTGGCCTGCCCTTGAGTAGTACACCGCCCGAGGACAGAGAAGTCCACTGAGTGTGCAGATCCCCATAGGAGGACGGTGTGTTTTAATTCAGTGTTTACTTCTGCCACCTCACTCATCATTTAAGGAAGGGGAGGTGAGAAATCAATCCCAAATTTCCCTTATAAGTCTACACCCCCTCCTCCCATGCCTTCACATACACAAGGGACAGGTAAAGCGGACAGTTATTGTTGACTGCCACCCCGAGCCAGGCGTTTCCCCAAGTCTCCTCCCTCATTCTGCCAACAGCTTGGGGATTAGACCACACCCCAAGATTAAGGAACCTGCTTGAGGTCCCAGAGCTGAGATTCAAACCGACGATGTCGGCGTGGATGGCTGTAAAGCCTTGGCACCACGTGCCCACTGCTTCCTGCCCGCTTTACAAACACTGCTTCCTCCCAACCAGCCCTCTCCACTTCCTCACATAATAACCAAAGGGGAATTGATTACTGCCAAGGCTGCATGAAGAGCATTATTAGAACGTATGGGGAACTTTATTTAGCAGTTCTCCAAACAAAAGGATGAGCAGAATCATCTGGGGAATTAAAAAAAAAAACTAAGCCAGGCAGAAAAAGACAAATATCATTGTATGTAGAGTCCAAAACTCAAGGAAAAAAAGATATAAATCAACTTATTTACAAAATAGAAACAGACCTACAGACGTAGAAAACAAATTTAAAGTTACCAAAGGGGAAAGGGGGGGAGGATGGATAAATCAGGAGTTTGGGATTAACAGATTCATACTACTATATATTAAATAGATAGCCAACAAGGACCTTACTCTACTGTACAGCACAAGGAACTATATGCAATATTTTGTAATAAGTTATAAGGGAAAAGAATCTGAAAAAAATGTGTATATATATATAGAACTGAATCACTTTGCTGTACACTTGAAGCTAATACACTTGAATAAAAAAAATGTTTGAATCAGTGTGTGTTGGGGGTTGGTGTCCAGATAGGTATTTTTAGACGTGTCCCAGGTGGTTCTGATAATCAGCCATTGTTTGGATCCTCCCCTTCATTTTCCACTTGAAGACACTGGGGACAGAGAGATGAGATACCACAACCAAGGCCACTTGGCCCTGTGAGAGCCAGTGATGAGGGCCAGGAGCCAGCCTCCCGGCTCCTCTCTCTGGTCCTGTGTGTTTTCTCACCACCACACCCCTGCTTGCAAGGGGCTGCTGGGACCCAAGAAGGCTATCCTCTGGATGCTGGTCTTGCCACCCCAGGCCAGAAGCCAGGAGGAGGAGGCACAGGCAGCTGCTGCAGGCCTTCCCCAAGGCATGCGTCTCCTCTGGGGATGGGCCTGGGAGGAACCACCTCTTGTTGACGGGCCCAAGGTAAGACCCTGGAGACAGGCTGCTTCTGCTCCACTTGCGGCTCCCACTCTGAGCTTGAGAAATGCAGCCAGATCTGGACTTTTCATTAATAAGGAAAGCTCTAGACTTAAAGGGTGATGGGAGGGACAAGTAACTCCAGGAATATGGGCTTCTCTTTAAGGGAGGGAAGTGAGAGGCGTAGCAGCCACTCACCCTAGTTGGTGTGCTAAGGTGCATGTGTGTTTGTTTGCCCATCCATTCAACAAATATTTATTGGGCCCCCCCACTGTGAGACACCGTAATAAGGATTGGAGATGTGCTCTGACTCAGACAGATACAACCCCCACCTCCACGAAACTTGGAATGGTCCGGAAGGCCATGTACCCTAGAACCCTAATTCACCTAGACTTAGCATCTTGGTGAATTCTTCATTGTTATTACCCATAAGGAGAGTATAGACATGTAATTTTTTCAACCATTATCTCAAAAGAGGAAGCTAAAGCTTGCCCAGGGTCACATCATAAGTTTTCCATTCTGTCTAATAACAGAGCCCGTTTTCTGAGCCACCTGGTTGTACCCCCCTCCTGCATCAGCCTCTTGATTTTTTTTTTTTTTTTTAACCAGGGAAAGTTATCAGCAAAAGGGGAAAGACAAAAAGCTTCATTTGCCTAAAACTTGAGCAGTTTCAAAAATCTTAGAATTTAGGGCTGGAGAACCTCTGCTATCCTTGAAGCATCCGTGTTGCTTCTTCCAAAGAGAGCACCTGGCGTTTTGTGTACTTGGTTCCCTCTGACAGCTGCGCTCTCGGGAGTAAAGGGTGGGTTTCCTGGCCACGAGTCAACTACCCTCCTGGTTGGCACACTCTCCCCTTCAGCCTTTGGTCTTGTTTGCTTATAGTGTGTCCTCCATTATTAAGTCACCTCAAATCCTTTTGAAATGGTTAGAGTAGAAAACAATTAAAGAAAAAGGTACAGGAACATTGACCCAGCCCCTTCCCCCCTGGGAATGTGGGGCCCAGGTGTCCCTTGGCTTCCTCTGGCTGGGGCGGGGATATTCCTGCCAGTCTGTGGCAGGAAAGTAGTATTTAATAAAACTAAATTTAATTTAAAAACCAGTTTTATAATCAGATGTAGCCTTAGCTGGTTTTTTTTTTTGGGTTTTGTTTTGTTTTAAGCATTAGAGATACCCTTTTAGGAAATGATGATTGTAATAGAGGGCAGTGGTGCTTGTTGCTTATATTGTTATTATTTTTATGTCTGTCTTGGCAAAATGAAAATTTCCAATGGCGTGCCCATTTTCTTTGTGAAATACAAAATCTGAAAATGACCACTATTTTTTTTTTCTTTTCTTTTTAGGGCTGTACTAGAAGCATGTGGAAGTTCCCAGGCTAGGGGTCAAATTGAAGCTACAGCTGTTTGTCTACACCACAGCCACAGCAATGCAGGATCCGAGCGTTGCTGTCTCTGTGACCTACACCACAGCTCACAGCATTGCCGGATCCCTGACCCACTGAGGCCAGGGATCAAACCTGCATCCTCATGGATACTAGTCGGATTTGCTTCCGTTGTGCCACAACGGGAACTCCTTTTCTTTTTTTTGACCACTAATTTAGATTGTTGGTTTTCACACTGTTCTTCTAAAAGCACCCTGGGGTTCCTGGTGGGGGGAGATGTCTGCCTTGGCGAAGGAGAGGAGGCCCCAGGACATTTCATCCCATTTGCAATCAGATTAGTTCTTCTCCCATTCGTATGATTGTGTTAGGAGATAAAAGGGAATTCTTGCCAAAGTTTGGAGACCCTCTGCTCTAGACTGTGTATGTGTTGGGGGTACAAGAGTGGAGGAGTGAATTTACAGAGCTGAGCCAGCATGGAATTTTTACATGCAAATATTTCTTTCTTGGTTTTTTTTTTTGGGGGGGGGCTTTTTAGGGCCTCACCCATGGCATATGGAGTTTCCCAGGCTAGGGGTCTAATCGGAGCTATAGCCATTGGCCTTCACCACAACCACAGCAATACCAGATCTGAGCCATGTCTGCAACCTACACCACAGCTCACAGCAACGCTGGATCCTTAACCCACTGAGTGAGGCCAGGGATCGAACCTGTGTCCTCATGGATGCTTGTCAGATTCGTTTCCACTCAGCCACGATGGGAACTCTGCAGATATTTCTTATCCAGTGTACTGCTCAGGGTTTTTCAGTGAAACAGTCAATAGAGTGTGTGCATGTGTGTGTCTAAGAATTGATTGACATGATTGTGGAGACCGGCAAAGACAAAATCTGCAGGGCAGGCCAGCTGGAGACCCAGGGAAGAGTTGATATTACCATTCAAGTCCAAAGACTGGAGGCAGAATGCTTGCTTCCTTGGGGGACATCAGTTTTTTTTCTCTTTAGGCCTTCACCTGATTAGATGAGGCCCACCCACACGATAGAGGACAATCTGCTTAACTCAAAAGTCTGCTGACTTAAAACGTTAATCTCATCTAAAAAACGCCTTCCCAGTAACATGTAGACTAGTGTTTGGCTATAATTGGAGCCATTGTGGGTACCATAGCCTCGCCAGGTTGGCATGTAAGATTACCATCACACCTACTCAAGGGCCCAGGGAGCGTGATGGGGCTGACTGAGATGGGGAAAGCTGATCTCTGCCTCCTGGATTCAAGACTATACATAGGAAGAAATGAAAAACAAGATCGTATATGCCAGTGCTAACTTGTAAGGATGAAATGTAAAATGTATTTAGGGAAGAGGAGGACGTGAAGGATGGAGGCTTCCCAGGAGATTTCACGGCTGGGGCTAAACGGAGCTTTTGCGACAGAGAGGTCTCAGAAGACTGAGGACACAGCAAACTTTAGAACCAGAGTGGGACCCCCTGGATAATCATAATACTTCTGTTTGACTGGGTTTCTGAGTTTATTAAAGGTTTTCACACAGGCTGTTTCATCTGAGGCTTGCAACAACCCTGCTTTCTTAGCCAAGGATCCTGAGGCCCAGAGATGTTAAGGGGTTCTTCAGAAGTCACACAGCTTGCCAGTGGCCAGGCAGGTCTTCCTACTCCAAATCCTGCCCCTCATCTTTTACCCCCTCTCCCGGGCATAGTGAATGCCCTGTGTGTATGTGTGTGTGTAGAGGGGTGGAGATCACTTCAGGAAGGAGAAGAATAAATGTTTTCTTCACCCAGAAATCCTACAAAAATGGCCTGTTTTCTCTCCCTGGATCTTCCCTTCCCCCTCTTTACCATCCTTATTAATCCCATGCTTTTCTCATTTTCTTGTTCTCCCCCAGACACGAATGCAGAGTTTGAATCCAGATCCCAAAGCCCATTACACAAGTGTCTACGGAGCCCTCAAGAAAATCATACGGACTGAAGGCTTCTGGAGACCCTTGCGAGGCCTCAATGTGATGATAATGGGTGCGGGGCCGGCCCACGCCATGTATTTTGCCTGCTATGAAAACATGAAAAGGACTTTAAATGCCGTTTTCCACCATCAAGGGAACAGCCACCTAGCCAACGGTATTTGCAAGCGTTTGTCTGGAGTTAGAAAGGTCTCTCCTTCAACAGACCCTTCCCCGGGGCTCTCGTGACCCAGCAGCCTGACGCCTCATCTCCGCCGTGCTTGCTTATGAATCAAGGACTCTAGAGTCGTGTGTGCACACACACCCAAACACACGCACACGCACACATGCGCACGCGCTTTTTTCATTCCCCTCCTTCGCTTTCTGAAGCCGGGGGAAAATCGGTGACAGAGGTGTTTCATTGTTGAATGGGTTTTGCCGTTTTGGTGTTTTTTTTTTTTTTTTTTTAAACCCTCAAAAGCAATTCATGATCAGATCTAGGGAAAACAAACAAACAAACAAACAAACAAAAACCCTGAATAGAAACAAAACTTTTGAATGCTGGATTCCAAAAAAAAAAAAAAAAAAGTTATCTGGACAGCTTCTTTGAGACTATTTAAAAAAAAAAAAAAACTGGTCCAACAGGGCTCTACAACGTCAAGATCTAACTAAACTTTAAAAGGTCAAGAAGTTTTATGGCTGACAAAGGATTTGCTCCAGCGCAGAGGACCTTTCCCACCTAAGCTTCTGGGGAATTTGGGAATTTCACCCCCTTCTCTTCCGTTTGTCTGAGCTGCACCTCTCTGCAAGCAAGGGCTGCAATAGTTTTCTTTTGTTGGTCTGAGGGAGCCAGGCGGGCGGGGGGCCTAAGTTGGCTGGCACCTGTTACCATGTAGGCTTGTCTTACTGGGCCCGGCCGAGCGGTTATTTTCGACTCCTGTGGGTTTGGCTTTTATTGGTTTTTTTGGTTTGGGTTTGGAATGGGACTCTGGGTAGCAGTCAGAGTACTTTAACAAATTTATTTTTCAGCAGCGGGGAGGTAAATATGACGGGTGACAACTTTTTACTCTTTCTCTCTACTGTTCTGCTCAAAACCAAAAAGCGTCCCTCCCATTAGCAAACCTGGGTGGTAATAACTCCACCGGGCTGGTTTGCAGATGTATGTTTTGCTTTTGAAAAATTGGCCCCTAGTCGCATTTGATGGGACGGTCACTGAGATGTGCACTCAAATGCTGTCCCCAAGTCCATGGCCTCTGGGCTCTCCTCTTGTTGAAACTGCCTTTTTAGCTTTGTGGTCACTGAACCGCTTTGAAGGCGGTTTGACGGAACCCGGTTTATGTCTCATTCTGCCCAGTGCTGCTGTGGTTGCGTTTTGACCTTTCTGGAATAATCCAAAGTGTGCATGGAGGAGGGAGAGGGTATCTATGCGTTTCTGAGGCCTTGGCCTGTGTCCCTGTCCCTCCCACCTTCCAGCGGTTATCTTAATGACTGGGCGAGGTCTCCCGGTAAAGGGAGGAAACCCAGAACCAAAAGCCAAATTCCAGGCCTGAATCTGGCTTTATTGAAGTCCCTGGTTCTTGAAACCGGGCCAGATGAGACCCTCAGATGGGGTCGGCCCTCTTTGAGACATGTCATCACTTTGCAAGCTCACCCTGGAAATCTGCCAGAGGCGGGTCCTCCTGAGTCCTTTTCCCTTGGCCATTTTCTTTTAAAAACATGCCTGGATTTTATTATGATATTTTCTTCAAGATTCCTCTTCTCCCCCCCCCCTGCTCTGAATGTGGTCTCATCCCCTTCGATTACTCCAGCTTCAGGGCAGAGTGAGTTGTTCTGTAGACAAAGGCAGGGGACAAAGAATTAAAATCTCAACGGTAGGAGTGCTTGTTGTGGCTCAGTGGGTTAAGAACCTGACTAGAATCCATGAGGATGCAGGTTTGATCCCTGGCCTCACCTAGTGGGTTAAGGATCTGGCATTGCCGTGAGCTATGGTGTAGGTTGCAGACAATGCTCAGGCACCGAGTTTCTGTGGCTGTGGTGTAGGCCGGCAGTTGCAGCTCCAATTGGACCCCTAGCCTGGGAGCTTCCATTTGCCGCATGTGTGCCCCCTCTGACTGCCTCCCCCCAAAAGAAAATCTTGGAGTTCCCGTTGTGGCGCAGCAAAAATGAAGCCAACTAGGAACCATGAGGTTGTGGGATCGGTCCCTGGCCTCACTTAGTGGCTTAGTGGGTTAAGGATCTGGCATAGCCGTGAGCTGTGGTGTAGTTTGCAGGCGCGGCTCAGATCCTGCATTGCTGTGGCTGTGGTGTAGGCTGACAGCTATAGCTCCGATTAGAGCCCTAGCCTGGGACTCTCCATATGCCATGCAGCCCTAAAAAGATTAAAAAAAAAAGAAAAGAAAAGAAAATCTTGACAGTGGAAAAAGCTAGTACGTGTGGCTTCTGGTCCCTTCCAATGTTAGCAGATCCTGCCTCTTCCTAGAGGAAATGGGGCTCCTGCAGGATTGAAATGTGGGTAATGGTGCCTGTGTTCCCTTCCCCATTTTTACCCAGTATTTCCATGATCACTTGAGGGTTTTCAGAGTCAGGGCTCCCCTGGGTGGGGTTGGTAGTGAGTTTTGCTTCTTGGAAAGCTAGATCCAGGGTTCTGTCTGATTTTAGGTTCCAGGAACTTCCTCAGAAGCCCTGGTCCCAGAGGGTAATTTTCTGGAGTTTGTTTTGCAGGGATAGCTGGGAGTATGGCCACCCTGCTCCACGACGCGGTAATGAATCCAGCAGAAGGTAATGTTCATGGTTCCCAGGGAGCGGCCGTAGGGGTGCACAGAGGGGCGGGAGGAAAGGTGGGGGGTGGGACAGGAGGTCAGGCAAGGGGACCCCTGGCCCCCAGTCAGAGTATGCAGGAGAATTCTTTACCTCGTTATCAAAGGCCTCGAGAAGGGATGTGGGCGTTTGCGTGCTGGCGTTCCTGTTCACTTACACAGAGCTGCTTAGGGTTTGATCCCTGGACCAGCAGCATCAGTATCACCTGGGAGCATGTTAAAAATGCTGATTCTTCGAATTCCCTTCGTGGCTTAGTGGTTAATGAACCCGACTAAGATCCATGAGGGCAGGGGTTCGATCCCTGGCCTCGCTCAGTGGGTTAAGGATCTGGGGTTGCCGTGAGCTGTGGTGTAGGTCGCAGACACGGCTTGGGTCCTGCATTGCTGTGGCTCTGGCGTAGGCCGGCGGCTACAGCTCCGATTCGACCCCTAGCCTGGGAACCTCCATATGCCACGGCCCTAAGAACAAAGCAAATACATAAATAAAAAGCTGATTCCTAGGTTTCACCTACTAAATCAGTTTTTCTGAGGGCAGGGACAGGATATCTGCTTAACAAGCTCTTCTGGCGATCCTTTTTTTTAAAAAAATTATTTTAGTTATTTCATTTTTTAAATTGACGTATAGTTGATTCATATGTGTTGATTTCTGTTCTACAGCAAAGGGATTCAGTTATATATGTATGTTTTCCCATCCTTTATTAAACCTTTACCGTTATGGTTTAATCTCAGGATATTGAATACCCTGTGCGCTACAGTAGGACCTTGTGGTTTATCCATTCTGTATACAGCAGTTTGCATCTGCTAGCCCCAAACTCCCAGTCCTTCCCTTCCCCCACCCCCCTTTTGGCCCTTGTTAACCATGATCCACCTTAGGCAAATTCCTCTTAGAAGGAACCTCTCAGAGGCCAGTCATTAGGGCTTATGTTCAATTTGCTTTTTGAAAAGAAATTGGAAATTAGGGAGAATTTCAGACGGGCTGATGTAAGGTGTGTAGCGAACCCCTCCATGTACACATCGCTCCTTCGTAAATGAACTTTTGGCCATTTGGTTGTCCCTTCTCCTTCCACGTTACCTTGCTTTTCCTTGTGAATTTGGGGAGTGTTATAAAGCACTTCGCAGCTGGGCTGACGAGTTCCGTCAGCTTTTTCTATATTCTAGTGTCCTTAGCTGCCCAGGTCTGAATAGCAAGGAGCTTTTGGCCCTGGTACTGGGCGGACTCTTGGCTGGGTTATTCTCTGTCTGAGATGCGGGGTTCTCTCCACCTTCTCCCCCATCTGAAAACGGTCCCTTGCCAGAAGGGAAATGGGAGGTAGAAGCTTCCACATTTTAAGTCTTGTGTTATAAGTGTGTCTGTTTTTGTCTTTTACAGTTAAAATGTATTTGCTTTCAGCCGCCTCCCATGTCCTAGCAGACAGGAAACTTGTTCTGACCTTGAGGGATGTGATGGGTCAGATTAGGAGATGGGCTGGGTTTTTTATGGTGTAAGGTGATCCATACAGGGACCTGGTCAGCGGCCAGTTAGTTAGCCCATGTCAACCAGAAGAATTTTCTTTCTTTCTTTTATTTATTTTTTTATTCAAGTATAGTTGGAGTTCCCATTGTGGCACAGCAGAAACGAATCCAGCTAGTATCCATGAGGGTTCAATCCCTGGCCTCACTCGATGGGTCAGGGATCCACTGCTGCTGTGAGCTGTGCTGTAGGTCACAGACAAGGCTTGGATCCCACGTTACATTGTGGCTGTGCATAGGTCGGCGGCTACAGCCCCGATTTGACCCCTAGCCTGGGAATTTCCATATGCTGTGGGTGCAGCCCCTAAAAAAAAAAAAGGGGGGGAAAAAAAAGAGTATAGTTGATTTACAGTGTTGTGCTACTTCTTCTGTACAGCATGGTGACCCAGTCATAAACACACACACACACACACACACACACACACACACATTGTCTCATACTATTTTCCATCATGGTCTATCCCAGAAGATTGGATATAGTTCCCTGTGCTATACAGTAGGACCTCATTGCTTATCCATTCTGAATGTCATGGGAGAAAAAAATAAGGTTCAACTCTCCCCTCTGATTCTTGACAGTCTATTGATTTAAGAACTTTATTTCTTTAAAAGTAAAGCACACCGTATGTGTTTATCTTGCAATGTGTGGGGACAATTAACACTCTGAGCCTGAGGAACCGCAGTTGGCCCTCATTTGCCCCATGCCCTTGAACCACCAGTTACTTTTGTGTTACTAAAGCCAGGGTCCTCCCTGGAGTTTGTCATTGAACTTGAGCTGACATAATTCTAGTGTCTCTTCCAAGAGCACGGAGACACAGAAGCTAAAGAACTCTATCAGAGGTACAGACCACTGAGAATAAAAGACAGGACATCTGTCCAGGAGACCTATTGGGACAGAAGAGGATGAAGGAGGACAGAGGGGCCAGGAACAGGATTTAGTTTTGCAGTGTAGTCGATGCCTAGGGCAGCCAGAACCTGGGGGATCAGCTCAGTGGATGTAGTGTGAGGGGGCTGCCTGGTTTGGGGGCCACCTTAACCAAGAATCAGGCAGGAGAAATGTCAGGAAAGGGCCACCTCCTGGCCCTGGGACCTGGAGGCACCTCTTTAAAGGGGATTTGCCCTCGGTGCCTTCGCAGGCTGGGCTGGGTGTGTGCTAGCTCTCCGTGCGTTACCAGTATGTCTAAACTTGCTTGTTTCTCTTTATGGCTTGGCTTCCCACCCCACGCCGACCCGGGGTGGAGCCAAACCCAACCCACCTCGGCCCGACCACAGTCGTGAAGCAGCGCATGCAGATGTACAACTCGCCGCACCGGTCGGCCCTCAGCTGCATCCGGACAGTCTGGGGGACTGAGGGCTTGGGGGCCTTCTACCGGAGTTACACCACGCAGCTGACCATGAACATTCCCTTCCAGTCCATCCACTTCATCACCTACGAGTTCCTGCAGGAGCAGATCAACCCTTACCGGGACTACCACCCGCAGTCCCACATCATCTCAGGCGGGCTGGCCGGGGCCCTGGCTGCAGCCGCCACCACCCCCCTGGACGTCTGTAAGACCCTCCTCAACACTCAGGAGAACGTGGCCCTCAGCCTGGCCAATGTGAGCGGCCGGCTGTCGGGCATGGCCAATGCCTTCCGGACAGTGTACCAGCTCAACGGGCTGCCTGGCTACTTCAAAGGCGTGCAGGCGCGGGTCATCTACCAGATGCCCTCCACGGCCATCTCCTGGTCCGTCTATGAGTTCTTCAAGTACTTCCTCACCAAGCACAAGCTGGAGAATCGGACTCTGTACTAAAGGAGCAGGCTGTGGGCAGTGATTCTGGAAGCTCGGGTTGTGCAGAGACTCCCCCAGCCTGCTTCCATTCCCCTTGCCCTGGCACCAAGATTATTGGGGCAGGGTGTGTGTAGGACGGGACTTCTGCTCCCTGACGCCCTAGAGAGAGGAGGGGATGGGACAGCCGCTTCCCTGAGGGCCGTTCGCGGCGACATCCCAGCTGGTGAAAGGTGGGGAAAGGTTTTGGAAGGGGATCGAGAAATTGCTTTTTCTCTTCCTCCCCTCCCGAGAGTGTGGTGGCTTCTCTGTTTCTGTGTAGCAGCTTCTCCCCTAGAATCAGATCACACAGGAGGGAAGAAAATGGGCAGTGACCGAAAACATTAAAGGGGAAAAAAAAAAAACAAAAACCAATTATGTATATAAAAGTTCCAGTACACAGTATAAAATAGATGGATAATGTTTATCCTTTATTTTTCTATGTAGAAGTTTTTGGATTTGTGTGTGTGTGTGTGTGTGTGTGTGTGCCTGTGTGTGTGTACAAATAAGTGTTAACAGCTGGGAATATGAAGCTGTTGTTAAAATTAAAAAAAAAAATAGAGGGCTAAATTCTTCCATGGGGTTAAGTCACAAGGCACCAAAGTAATAAGTTGCTCCATGTGGCCTAAAATTGTGTTTGCCCCTCCCCCCCATGGAAGTTCCACTTGAATGTAAAATAATAAATGTAAGGTTTTTATTTTGAATTTCTCTTTTCATGGGAGAAAAAGGTACGTTGAAAAAAAAAGTCAAAATAATGATATATTACTTCTAGCTACTTTTTTTTTTTCTCTTAGTCACCTTCATGTGCCTTTTCCCTTTGTCTTTTCTAGAAATTCCAGGGCCAAGGATCTGGCCCTGGGCTTTTCCTCTTGCTGTGGGCATGCCCCACATGCTCACACTGGGTGGCAGAATGGCCCACATTGCAGGACAGTGCCCCCCGCCCCAGTGGAATTAGGGTGGCTGGTTTTAAACTTATGAGACCATTTCCTTCCCCCGTGAGTGGTGTGAATGTATGCCTCTTGGGGCCATCACTTAGACAACCTTGCAATGCCAGCATCTGGCTGCTTGTGGGGGTGGGGAAGTGGGATAAGTCCTACCTTGATCCTAGTAAAAAGGCTAATTCTCCATTCGGCCTTTTTAAGGCACTTCAGGCACACATGTTTGTGTGCATTTCAACTAAATCTCCTGATCCTATGTTTCTCTGTGCAGTTTTAGGGATTTTGAAAAAACGCAGCGGTGTATCTATGGCATTTGTTTGTGCCCTTGTCCATCACGAATTCCCCCATTAAAGTGCCAGGCCAGGCCCCCCAGCCCAGCTGCCAAAGGGACCCGGGCCCACGTGCACAGTCAGGACGCCTCGAGGGCCGTCTTTGGCCTCGCTTGGTCCGCCCCAGCTGAGAAGACGCCACCGCCTGCCTGCCTTGCTTTCTGAAATCTGAGCCAGAATATTACTGAGGGCCAAGGCAAGCCACGCCCATCCACGGCCGCCAGCCCTCTCTGGGAAGCCCCAGTAACTCCCCTCTTGAGAGCCATCTTTCAAAATGAGCGGAAAGCGCATGTGTGTTTTCGTTCTGGCCGGCTTGGTCGTGACCTTTGCCCTTTACCCTCCGCCCTTCGCCACCGGCATGGTCCATGTCCTGCATTTTCACCGAGGCTCAGACCTGGGCTGCTTCTGATACCATGAACCCTGGGATGGGCTTAGGTGGCGCTGGGACAGTTCGCATCTTGGGATCCTACATGCGCTGCCTCCAGGAGTAGTTTGCAGGTCGGGGACAGCGGAGGACCACGTCAGGCAGCGCCCACCCACGTTCATGCCTGATGAGTAAGTAGGAGCTACTCCTGGGCTGGGAAGCTTGTCTGTTGACCTCAGAGTTAGCTCACCCCCCACGCCCTGGTGGAAATCAGTTGCAGAGAGCTTATGTCCCACTCAGGGAGGCGGAAACCCCAGGGAGACCGAGCTGCCTCGGGAAGCGTTTGCAACTCTCCCTCCCATAGCGCGGCATTTTGCCAAGGGAAGCAAAACGAGGTTCAATTGTAAAATAATTATCCCACCACACCTTTTTGTCCACTGACAATACACCACACGGCTGCAAGATATTCCTTGTTCCTTATGGCGATTTTGTGTGGGATGGTATTAAAGAAAGAAGCTCCTTGCTTCCCTGAGAAAACTCCTTTGGGTAGAGAGATGTGAGAGGTAGTTTCTGGATTTCAGAGTCCATGGGCTCAGTGGAAGAGTCGATCCTAGCTTGATCCTGGCTTTCCTTTCGCAGTGTGTGTGGATCAGCTGGGAAAAGGGGGTGATGCCTCCTGCCCTGTCTCCCCAGGGGGGTCTTCCTGAGGCTGACCAAGGGATGTATCCGAAAAAGCTTTGAAAGTTATGAAGCACTAAACAAATATAAGTGGTTGTTAATTGTGTGGGAATTAACCGCCCACCCCCTTGCCTTGAGCTCCAAAGCTGGTCTCCCTGCCCCAGGCAGACTGCAGCCTTGTTGTTGATTGTGACCTTGACTTGGAATGAACAAAATAACAAGTTCTCCCCACCCCCTATCCCCAGTGATCCCGGACCTAATGTAGTCGTGACATGTACTTGGTCATTGAGATAGCGTGTCTTCGGGGTGATGACTGAAGCCAAGCAATGTTCCTCGGGTACAGGGCTCAACAAGTGTGTGTGTGACTCGTCTGCTCAGACCCTGATTTGGGATCCAACCAACCACTTGTAGATCCGAGTTTTATTTTAGAATTTAAAAATTGCTTTTTTTCCCCCAAATGGAATAAATCTTCAACCCATGATTATTTTTTCTTAACTTTGGATGGAATCTAGCTATTTATGGGGCTACATCCTTTTGTGTGGTTTCTTTTTCCTTTCTCCTTTTTAAAGGCCTACATCTGTATTCCTGGAGCTGTCCCCCCCAATACCCCCAAGGCTGCACCAGCCACCCATTGTTATGCCAATAAGGTTTTATTGAACTTTATTTAAGGATGATTGTGCCTGATCGATACAAATGTACTGCTGCTTCCTTCCTATGGGACACATGATTTATATTATCAGGGTGAGCAAGTGTTGTTTCTTAAATGCCTGTCATAAGTATCATGGTTTCTGCCAGCTCTTGGAAGGAGGGGAGAAATGTGTGTTGCTGTATGGGGATATTTCTGATATGCTGCTACAGTTGTGACACTGGAGCTAGAGAAAATAAAGCCTTGATTCTTTGAAAGTGTTGTGGGCTCTGTGGTGGGAATGTGGAAATAGGAGGGAAGTGGATGGAGAGAAGGAACCTAACTCACGGGCTGGTGCCTCCATCAGTCCTGCATTAAGAACCAGGCTCTAAGACTTCAATAGACAGTCCGCCTTCAGGAGTTCCCATAGTGGCTCAGCAGGTTAAGAACCCTATATCTGTGTCCTTGAGGATGTGGACTGAGGGTTGAGGATCTGGTATTGCCACAAGCTGTGGCGCAGGACACAGACGTGGCTTGGATCCAGTGTTGCTGTGGCTGTGGTGTAGGCCAGCAGTTGCAGCTCTGATTCGACCCTTGGCCTGGGTATTTCCATATGCCGTGGGGTGGCTGTAAAAAGAAAAAAAAAAAAAAGAGAGAGTTGAGATCAGCCTTGAGAACCAGCCATGGGCAAGGGTGCTGGGAGGTGGTACTGATCAGAGAGTGGACAAGGCTGGACATAAACTTCCTCCTTTGCAGTTTTACCAAAAGCCAATGATGCACTTCTCAGAGATGACTTATGGTTTGTGATTGCTTCCACTCTGGGCTGGCGAGTATGGAGGACCTGTTTTCAGTGCATATGTATCCATTCACAGATATTTCTCCTACCCCCAGCCCACGTGGTCCATCTGCCAGCAGATCAGGGTTTCTCCCTCCAGCAGAACACCGTGTCTGGTGCTGTAGGAACAAGAGCCACGTGTAGCTGTGGTTCCCGCCCTTTCAGGCCATACAGCCTAATAGAAGCACATACGTTTGTAAAACAGTAATGAGATGCCATTGGACCAAGCTCCTTGAGACACTTACTTGTCCATCTTATCCCTGGCTGTGTCCTCACCAGTGCTGTCCCATCCTGTCCCATCCTACACCAGCTCCCCAGAGCTGACCATGTGCACTTTTTCCCTGCTTTGCATTCTGGAGCATCACATGGGTAGCTTGAAATCAGCAATGGTAGAGATGTTTACATCACAGAAATAGGCCAGTGCAGCAAATCAGGGCTCTGTACATATTTTTAATTTTTTATTTATTCTTTGCTTTTTAGGGCCGCAGGTGCGGCATATGGAAGTTCCCATGCTAGGGATCAAGTTGGAGCTGCAGCTGCCAGTCTACGCCACAGCCACAGCAGTGTGGGATCTGAGCTGCATGTACACTGCAGCTCATGGCAACGCCAGATCCTTAACCCACTGAGTGAGGCCAGGGATTGAACCTACGTCCTCATGGATACGAGTCAGGTTCGTTTCTGCTGAGTCACAGTGGGAATTCTTGGGGCTCTTTAATTTTGATGAGCCAGCCTACCTTTCCACCCCTGCTGGCATGTGCCACAGGGCTTGGTGTGGGGTAGATGTTTAGTAAAGTTGCCCTGAGAGAAAGAGATGCTGGACACACTTCTCGTCTTCAGCCTAGGGTCCCTTCTAGAGCTGGTACTTCTGGTTTCTCATGTGACAGAGACCATCTGTGTCATTCAGGAGCTGTCTCCAGCACATCCACACTCTTCGACTTCCAGCCCAGAAAAGCCACCAGAGGCTTCCTGTCCTCCTGGGCCAAGGTTTCCATTCTGAGTTCCCATGGTGCCTCTAGCTGACCAGCTTCCTTTTCTTTCTTTCTTTCTTTCTTTCTTTCTTTCTTTCTTTCTTTCTTTCTTTCTTTCTTTCTTTCTTTCTTTCTTTCTTTCTTTCTTTCTTTCTTTCTTCTTTCTTTCTTTTTCTTTCTTTCTTTCTTTCTTTCTCTTGCTTTCTTTCTTTCTTGCTTGCTTTCTTTCTTGCTTTCTTTCTCTCTTTCTTTTTTTTGTCTTTTTGCCTTTTTCTAGGGCCGCCTCCCGCGGCATATGGAGGTTCCCAGGCTAGGGGTCGAATTGGAGCCGTAGCCACCGGCCTACGCCAGAACCACAGCCAACCGCAGGATCCGAGCCGCGTCTGTGACCCACACCACAGCTCACGGCAACGCCGGATCCCCAACCCACTGAGCAAGGCCGGGGACCAAACCCTGCAACCTCATGGTTCCTGGTCGGATTCTTCAACCACTGTGCCACGACGGGAACTCCCCAGCTTCCTTTTCTGGGAGAGACTCCACTGCCACCTGCAAGAGTGACCTTAGTGCAATAGACATCTCAGAGAAGACTCTAAGCCCAGGGTTGTACCAGAGACACAACCTCTCCGGGGGATGGAGGTGGGTTAGTACTGCTTACAGGGAGATAAAGCCTGGACTCTAAGGCAGACTGAGTGGCCGGTTTAGCCGTGAAGGCCTTGTAGAGAAACCCTGGCCCTGGGAGATCTCCACTCCTCCCAGATCTTCGCTCCTGCTCCTCCAACCCCAAAAGACTCTGGCCCCTGCTTGCAATGTTACTCACCCTGTTACTTCCTTATCATGTCATTTATCATGATACTCCTTTACCATGTTACTCCCCATGTTACTCCCTTACCATGTTACTCCTTTATCATGTTACTCCCTTACCATGTTACTCACCATGTTACTCCCTTACTATGTTGCCCCTTCACCACATTACTCACCATGTTACCCCCTTACCACCTTACTCCCTTACCATGTTACTCACCATGTTACTCCCTTACTATGTTGCCCCTTCACCACATTACTCACCATGTTACCCCCTTACCACCTTACTCCTTTACCATGTTACTCCCCATGTTACTCCCTTACCATGTTACTTACCATAGTTGTAAAAGCAGTTGCAGCCATTTAAACATTCCCAGATTATCTCACCTTGCTCGTGTCCTCTTTGTCCCTGGTTTGTTTCCCCTCCTCTTGCCTCTTCTGATTCCCTTCTAAATCCCACCTTCAAGTTCAGCTGCCTCCCCTCCCAGTGCCATTCCTAATGTACCTGATGTAATATTCCAGTAGCCACCCAAGGCGATAATCAGACAAGTACCCAAAAACGCCCATCCCAGGCTTGTTCATGGAAGTCAAATCTGGACACAAAGTGGCTGTCTATCAAGAAGTTAAATGGTCTATAAAGCTTCTTGGCTATCCTGGTATTCTAGAGGAAATGAAGGATGTTTCATCGGCTACACAAATATTATTTAAAATTTGGGCTCTCTGATACATTTACAACATTTGAGAATGCTTCCAAGCTTACTCATTTCTCCAGCCTTGTCTCCTAAAAGTACTGTCACTTTGGGGAACATATGAGTCCCCTTTTGTGAAGGGGTGGTTGTGGGGTGGCACTTTAGAGTTCCATGGTTTCCTATTGTTATGGCTTCTTTAAGAAGCTCTTTGTTTACTTTTTTTTTTTTTTTATTCTCATGGCAGCCGTGATCTTTCACTTTCCATGGTAGGTAGGACATCTGGGGAGAGCCATAAACATGACTGCTGAGAGGACACAAGTGCCACGTTAGGAAGGAGAGCCCAGCCCATGTATGTTGTCACCTGAAATTCCTCGGTGAGAAGAAAAAATACAAAGTCAAGATCGTACTGGAGATGTTTTAAGTCTCTGACCCAAGGCCGTTGAAGCCTGGGTGTTGCCTCAGAGTCCTCAGGAGTTTCTGTCGTCAGGGACTCACTGCTGGGAGCACTTACTGCATAGCAGAACCCACGTGAAGCCCAGAGCCACAGAAGGAGGCACTGTGGATACCCAGCTTCTCTGTCATTGTCACCCTGGCCCTTGGTGGCTGCCTTTAAAAGAAGAGGTGGTTTAAAAAGAGGAAATGAAGACTAGTCCTGGGAGTATTTGCTCACATCGTTTGTGGGTGTGTGTGAAGTGGGTTCTGGCTTCTGCTGGATGGTCAGAATATTCTCTTGCAGGATTCCTCCAGCCTGGGTTAACAGGTGACAAATACATATCTCCGTGTTCAGATTTTGAGCTTCATGCAACCGAGTGGGTGAAATACTGCAACAAATCCTCTGCCTTTCCCTGATTTTATCCATGTAAAATTTGGAATAAGACAGAGCACACATTTTAATGAAAATAATTATGGAGAGGTTCCCTGGTGGTTTAGAGGCTAAGGATTTGGTTGTCACTGCTGTGGCTTGGGTTGCTACTGTGGTGTGGTTCAATCCCTGGCCTGAAAACTTCCTCATTCTGTGGGTGCAGCCAAAAAGAAAAAAAAAAAGAAAAGAATTATGGATACCCATACTGCCATTCTTTTCTGCAGTACTGGGCTGCACAAGGTGTTAATGGGTGTTGCTTTAAGGAAACCACTTTCATTTTGTTGTCTTTTGTCTTTTTAGGGCCGCACCCATGGCACATGGAGGGTCCCAGGTTAGGGGTCTACAATTGTGGGCCTACACCACAGCCACAGCAATGGCGGATCCTTAACCCACTGAGGGAGGCCGGGGATCGAACTTGAAACCTCACGGTTCCTAGTTGGATTCGTTTCTGTTGCGCCACGACAGGAACTCCAAGGTCACCACTTTTGATAATGAGAGCCCATGACAACAGAAGTACCTGGGGACTCAAAACAATGTCCAAACTTCAGCTGCCTCTGGTCCAGGATTAAAAGAACGTCAGCAGCCTGGAAGCTGGTGTGACACAAGTGCCAGCGGCGTCCTTTGGTCTAGCTCTCCCAGTGGTCTTATCCATGGTTTCGTGTAGGTCCATCATAATGAAACTCTGTGGTCAGTTCACAGTCTTTCAGCTGGGCCCGGGGCTAAGCGCTGGTTATAGGACTCTCCTGTTTCCCCTCAAGCTCATGATATGCGTGAGATCTGGGTAAATTACACATCACAAAGATCATGATGAATGCTTCTGAGACAACAGTTGTCCTGGGAGAACAGATGGGAATAAGGAATGTTCTAGATGGAAAGACTGGACCAGACCCGGAGCCTATTATTCATCGTGGCAGAAAAACAGCCTCCACGCAGCATGGAACGCAGAGTTCTAAGCCTCAATGTTCCAGTGAGCAAGGGCTGCTATTGCCAAGAGCACTCACTCTCTAGTGTTCTTAGGTTCTTACCGTCATGTTTCATTTCATCCAGTTTCCTATTTTGAAGAGATTATTTTTGCTGATTTGGCTTAGGTCAAAAATCTTTGTTTATTGATGCTATCTTGTCTTTCCACCTTGGCCTCTATACTTCTTTTATTTTTAAGATCAGCACGTTTCTAAAAGACAAATTTGAAAAGCATACAATTACATGCAATTAGTGAGTATGAATATGATAATACTTTTTTGATTTGTTGGTGTAATGCAGTAATTTATTTTCCCTGGTCCATTTTGACCATCGAACCCTAGCAGATGGGTGCAGTCCAAGCGCCTGGGCACTAGTCCTGGTGGTCACTAATTAGCTGGGCACTCTCGAGTGACCTCGGATGTATCATTTAGTCTCTCTAGTCTATTTTGCTCGTCTGCAAAATGAAAGCATTGTGTCAGATGACTTGTACTAGTTCCTCCAGCTGCAATAGCCTATGCTCTTTTAATACAGGCTCTATTCAGTCTCTAAGTCTGTAATTAACGTGTGATTACATGCTTCTGTAGGAGATCAGAAGGAGCACCTTGACAGACCTTTTAGCTTACCTGCCATAAAGAATCACTTGTTATCATTTTGCTTTACTAATACTCATTTCTCACCTCCTAAACTACTCTGCAAATAAAATATCAAAATTCAGGAACTTAGCACAGGGAAATGATGGATGTAAATGTGTTTCGTATCTTTGACTTTAATATGTCTTTTAATGCTGCATCTCCAGGCAATGGTAATTAAATAATCTGCTTATGTCGTTTTAAATTCTGAGTGAAGACTGTTGCATGTGTTGAACTGCAGGCCCAGTGCCTGAAACAGAATAGGTCATATTCAGTGCCTTTATCTTGGGGAATGTGACCAAAAAAATACCCTTATTTTCACACTGTATGTGACTATAGGAAGACACATGGGGTTTTCCTGGGGCATTTTTAAATCGTAGAGTGTATATGTCTGAACTTAAAAAAAAAAAAAAATGCATGTGTTGTCTTTAGAACAGTTTTTGGTTCACAGGAAAATTGACAGGAGGTACAGAGTTCCCATATACCTCCTGATTCCACACATGCATAGCCTCCCTCATCATCAACATCTCTCATCAGGGTGGCACATTTGTTACAATTGATGAAGCTACATTGACACGTTGCTATCACCCAGAGGCCCCTGATCTGAGCCGTGCCTGCAAACTACACCACAGCTCACGGCAATGCCAGATCCATAACCCACTAAGTGAGGCCAGGGATCGAACCCACAACCTCATGGTTCCTAGTTGGATTTGTTTTCACTGCACCACGAAGGGAACCCCTCATTTCTTTTTAGCTCTGAATATTATTTCACTGCCTGGCTGTATTACTTATCCATTCACTTACTGAAGGAAATCTACGTTGCTTCCAAGTTTTAGAAATTATTCATAAAGCTGTTATAAACATCTATGTGCAGGTTTTTCTCCAAACACAGTTTTCCATTCCTCTGGGGTGAAAGGAATGTGATTACTGGACTCTATGGTAAGAATATGTTAGTTTTGTAAGAAACTGCCAAACTGCCTTTCAAAGTGGCTGTACTATTTTGCGTTCCACGAGCAGTGAATGAGACCTCCTGCTGCTCCACATCCTTGTCAGCATTTGGTGGTATCAGTGTTCTGGATTTTGGACATTCTCATAGCTATGTAGTTGCATCTTGTCGTTGTTTTAGTTTGCATTTCCTTGGTGACATATGATGTGGAGCACCCTTCATACGCTTATTTGCCATCTGTATATCTTCTTGGTAAGATATCTGTTAAGGTCATGGCCCATTTTTTAATTGAGTTGTTTGTTTTCTTATTGTTGAGCTCTTAAGTGTTCTCTGTACATTTGAATAATAGTCATTTACCTGATACGTCTTTTGCAAATCTTTACGTCCTGTCTGTGTCTTGTCTTTTCATTCCCTTGACAGTGTCCTTCATAGAGCAGAAAAACTTGATTTTTAATTTTAATGGACTCCAGCTGATCAATTATTTCTTTCATGGGTTGCACCTTTGGCGTTTTTTCTAAGAAGTCATTGCTAAACCCAAGGTTGGTCATCTAGATTTTCTTCTGTGTCATCCTCTAGTTTTATAGTCTTGCATGTTATATTATTTAGATCTATGATTCATTTTGAGTTAATTTTTGTAAAAGGTATAAGGTCAATGTCTAGTTTCATTTTTTGGGCAGGTGGATGTTTAGTTGTTCCAGCACCACTGTTGAAATGACTACCTTTTTTCTCCCATTGTGTTGCCTTTGCTCCTTTGTCAAAACTCAGTTGACTATATTTATGTGAGTCTATTTCTGGGCTCTTTATTTTGTTCCACTGATGATGTATTTGTCTATTCTTTCGTTGTTACCCTACTATCTTGATTTCTGTAGCTTTATCTTCAAGTCAGGGTGTCATAGTTCTTTGACTTTGTTCTTCCCTTCAATATTGAGTTGGTTATTCTGTTTGTTTTGTTTTACCTCTCCATGTAACTTTAGAATCAGTTTGTCAATAATCACAAAATGACTTCCTGGGATTTTAACTGGAATTGCGTTGGATCTACATATCAAGTTGGGAAGAACTGACATCTTAACGATATTGCCTTCCTATCCATGAATATGGAATATCCCTCCATTTATTTGGTTCTCCTTTTATTTCTTTCGTCAGTTTTGTAGGTTTCCTCATATAGATCTTAAACATACTTTGCTAGATGTATACCTAAGTATTTCATTTGGGGGGGGGGTGCTAATGTAAATGGTCTTGTAGTTTTTAATTTCAAAGTGTGTTTTATGGCCCAGAATGCAGTCTGCCTTGGGTGAATGTCCCATGTGAGCTTGAGAAGAATGTATATTCTGTAGAATGTCTGTTACATCCAGTTCATTGGTGGTGGTGTTGAGTTCAACTATCCTTACTGATTTTCTGCCTGCTGGATCTGCCCCTTTCTGATAAAACGATGTTGAATCTCTAACTGCCTGGGGGATTCATCAGTTTCATCATCTCTCTGTGGTTCTATCACTTTTTGCCTCACATACTTTGATTCTCTGTTGTTAGGTGATGGACATTAAGGACAGTTTTCTTTTCTTGAAAATCGATTCTTTGTCATTATGTAATACTCCTCTTTTTCCATGGTAATTTTTCTTACTCTGAAGTCCATTCTTTCTGAAATTAATAGAGCTAATTCTACTTTCTTTTGATTAATTTTAACACAGTATATCTTTCTTCATTTACTTTTAATCTATGTGTGGCTTTTATTTAAAGTGAGTTTCTTGTACACAACATATAATTGGGTCTCCCCTTTTTTTTTTTTTTTAAATCTACTCTGACAGTCTCTGTCTTTTAATTGGTAGATATGTAATCTTTTAAAAAGCATCCAAATATATAATATCTGCAGTAAAACGTGACTATGTTTATATTGACCTCTTCTATTGAGTAACTCTTAGTTTGGGGCAAATTCTGAATTTTCCAGCACTGACAAAATTGGTCACTTACATCTGATTATAGGATATTAAAAATTATCAATTTTATAAAATATAAATAATTTAAAATAATGCCATAAAGTAGAAATCATTTAATTTATGATATCACAAAATATACATATTATAAATGATAAAATATTTAACACTTACTTAACATAGTCAGCTTTTAGCAAACATCCATTCCCTTGTTATTACAATTTTATTTGTTCATGAAAGGAAATTGTGTATCTCCTTATACCCTTGAAATATCTGTGAGGTCATCTTCAGTCTTCAGAGATGGAAACCTCCCTTGGAGTTTTAGGAGTTAATCAACACTGGATTTAGGGTAAGGTGACAACCAGCCCTGTAGATTAGAGTGGAGGAAGAGGTTGTTTAGGAGGCTTGTAAATGTTACGTATGTGTGTGAACTAGGGATTACATCTGTAAGGATGTCATAGATTAGAGCAAAGAAATGTTTTGAGGATTAATGTGGGAGTACACTGTGCCCATTTGAATGGACTGTGTTACTTGTGGATGCAATTCTATAGTATTTGATTCCCAATGCAGTGGTTTTTAGCCTAGTTAAATCCCTGAGTTCCTATTTCTGGCCACAAGATGGCAGCTGATTTTCATTAATGCTTGAGACCACACCTCATCTCTCACCCTTCGAACTAGAAACACACATCTGTCTCAGGTTCTGGATCCTTAGTGTACTAGACTTTTTTCAAACGGCAGTATTTCCAAAGGATATTAACTTGCATTAGCTTTTGTTTCTCTAGGAGTCTTGACCTAAGCCTTTTGTGTCTGTAAGTCAGATCTGTACCAAATGGTGCTCATGCATTTTTAATTTCTTTAACTTGATCATTCTGCTGAATTTTATCACAGTTTGGGAACATTTCCCATATGTTTATTTGCTTTACAGCCAAGAGTGGAGGCATGAACTATTTTGACACACGCTTGTTATATGCCACATGCTATTCTGCTTGAGAATGAGAGAGTACGGAGAAGGCTTACTCAAAGATCTAGCTTTCAAGATGGGTCTATACAAGGTCCATGCCTAAAATAGCCTAAAGGAAAAACTCTCAAGGCAAATTGTTTAAGTTGAAGACCATTATTAGGAGTAAGATCTCTAGGTCCATGTGGGAAGGGATCAAGTCTGTTGGGTTTACCCCTGTGCTTCCTGCCACTTGCACAGTACTTCACTGAGTGTACATTCATAAAACCAAAAAACTCCACAAAAAAGACACTCATGCAATGCTTGGGCAAAGGAGCCTTGGACAAAGAAGGATTTCATGGAAGAGTGCAGTGAAGCTGACTCTAAAATAACGGATGCGAGGCGGATGGAGAAAGTCAAGGTGGGGGTGTGTATTGCAACTTGGGGAGACAGCATGCAGGGGGCGCAGGGAGCAGTGGGAGCAGGCTGGAGGGTATGAGGAGAGAAAGCACCTGTGATGAAAGAGCCAGGTCTGCACCTGTGGGGGTCACGCCAGGGAGCCACTACTTTCCCCAGGGAGAGGTTGAGAACCACTTTAATGAACTGTAAAAACGTAATGTGCAAGGAACTGTGGTCCGTGGAGGACTGAAAACGCATATGACACCCACCTCAATAACAATCCAGGGTAAGATGGGGCATGTGCTCTTAGGGAGTGTAATACCTGAGCTGTATCTTCCAAGAAAGGAAGCAGTCCATCTGGTGGGGCACCACAGGGCTTGCTGCAGGCTGAGGAAGCCCGTTAGCCAGGGCTCCGTACTCATGGCTGGGATTTGAATAGCCCTTACAGTTTAACAAGCATCTTTTCTAACACTAGTGTATTTAATGCTCACAGCATCCCTGGGCTGTCAGCACAGTAACTACCTCCATGCTATCAGATGGAGAATCTTGAGACGGGGAAGAGGTTAACCGACTAGCCTAAGGTTGGTCTGGCCCTCTGGTCTGACCCTGCTTATTGAAGGAGGGCAGAGTGAGGGTCAGCAAAGGATCTGAGACACAAAAGTAAGATTCCCCCACTTCGCTTTCTGTACATTACATCCCAGAGATGGTGAGAGAAGCAGCTGCTGCCTGTGAACAAAGGAAGATAATTATTTTTCTTATATGATTTCCTTGGGTGATATTTATGCCAGGTAAATGGTCTAAGGGTTTTATTGTTCAATAAGCGTATAGGGGTAAGGAACTGATAGAATGCCATTGAGTTAAAAGAACAAGGGATCTCAATATTCTAGATAAAATCATGCTACTCTACCATTGAGACCATTTGCCTGGCTTTTCTTCTCTTTATGTGATTTTTGCACTCAAGGAGTTTACAGTCTTGAGGCTGGAGGAAGCACACACGTGGTCACTGCACAGATCTTGGGACCTGGGGCTCAATGCACCCAAAAAGGAGTAGCTCTTGGCTGCCTCCAGGCTTTCTTGAAAACTGAAGTTCACTCAGCCTTGCCAGGTGTGACCTGAAGGTTAACGCTCCGGGGCAACCCTATCCTGTGGCGGGAAGTTGTTCCCTCTTCAGTTAGAACAATGCCCAGGCACATTCCAGGTGGTTCCTCAGAGGATTCCCGTGGGATTGAAGCCCCCTTGCTCAAGGTGGCAGCCACTTTATGATGCCCCCTTGTTGGCTTCCCTTCCTTCCCCTCTTGCATCCTGTCCTCTCTCATTTCTGCTTTCTGGTGCCACCCTCCAAATAAACTACCTGCACGGATATCCTTGACCCAGGCTCCGCTTTTTTGGGGAACCCAGACCAAACACACACACACACACACACACACACACACACACACACACACACACACACTTGTTTTTCTAGAAAAGCTTGCTCTACAAGACAGGAAAATGGCGCCACGTAGGTGACGCATGCCTCAAGTCTTCCATGACCTCATAGGAGCTGGGCCTTGCAGGATGTTGCTGGTGGGCACCTAGGCTTTGTGGGGGAGAAGAGACTCATCTGTTGGATTGGGGACTTTGGGGAGCACCAAAGGAGGGCCATTCTAGGAGACGTGGAGTCTTGTGTGCAGAAGCTGGGGGTTTTGGAAAAGAGCTGAAAGAATGGGCTGCTTGGCTGACTGGATGTTAGGCTTGGGGGAGGCTTTAGGTTTGGGGCAGGCTGAAGTGCAGCTGTGTTGGGCCTGGAGTGCCCGGGGGTCTTTCTCTGCCTGGGATTCTATTATAGGTGGGGTCTTTGCTCCCCTTGGAGTCATGGAGTGGAGGGAATCCCTTTTCCCTAGCAAGTATTTTCCTGGCTCCGCCCAGATGTACTAGTTGAAGAATCTGATTTGTTCCCTGCCTGCTGCTTCATCCTGAGTCTGGAGCCTCTTTCCCATCCAGTCTCTCCCCAGTCCCAACTTCTTCCAGAAGCTTTCATGGTGCTTCAGCCCATCCACCATGACAAACTCTTCACCCTGACAGTCTAGAACTTGAAGCAAAGAGTTTAGCAAAGTGTCTTCTCTGTGAACCAGCCTCTGTGTTTGCACCTGTGATGTTTTCTTAGGGTAAGTGCTGAGGGGAGGGTGCCTGTTTGAGTGTTGCTAATGGTGCTCAGAACATTCTAGGTACTTAGTGATTAGATGGTACCCTCAGGGACTGAGGTTCTCTCTCATTTCCTGAAGGGCTGGAAGGCTCTCAAAACTCTCACAAGACTGCCACTGGCTGACAGTTTTCCCTTGCTCTCCTGGAACCTGACCGCTGAACCGGCTGTCCCATCGTATCTGATGCCTGGGTTCACTCAGCCACTGGGATCTAGGAAGCCCAGTTCAGTAGTGGTTGAACTGTTTATAGCCCATGAATATCTTCAGTTTGGCGAAAAGACCAGGGACCTGCTTCTCCTGCCAGGGTCAGTCAGCAGCACTTCGGCTAATCACCCTGTGTATGGACATAGTATTTTCTAGATTGCAAAGCACTTACACATGCATCGGCTTGCCTTCTCATCTTTCTACCAATCCTGTGAGCTAAGCAGGGCAACTATGATTTCCGTTTTAGAAACAGACTGAGAAGTGGAGTGATAACTGGTTGGCTTCAAAGAATTGGAAACTAGGACTCAGTACTAGACCTCAGGGCTAAAGGAGAAAGCAAGCGGCACATGGCCCAATCTTAACCTAAAGATCCCAGAGCATAAATTGAGAGAAACCAGATAACGTGGGACAATGAAGGGATATTGGGTTCCCAGAGCCAAGGGAGGTATGTGCTGTAGGCATACAGGGGAGAGATTCCTCACAATGAGTGAGGCTGAGAGAGAGAAGAGAAGGTAGCTAGACTCCAGCCCTGCAAAAACAAAATGGAACAAGTAACCCTTAATTAGGAATACTATTTACAGCTTAATAAGGCCATTTTGGACAGAAAGATAAAGACAGAAAAAAATGCATGAATACATTCTAAATAATAATAACAGATCTGTGAATGTACAGAGTGTTAAGTAAGCATTAAAATAGGCAACAATTTATCTAACTTGATTTTATTTTTTTGTGGCAAGACAGTATACATATTTTTATTTCTTGCAAAGGTCTTTATAAGTTAATTTCCTTATAAGTTAATTTCCCTTCTCAAATAAGAATAATATCAGGGACTGCTGTATTTTGAGATTAATCTGTATTTTAAACTGGAATTTTCCTGCTGCAGTAATTATATTTGCTGTTCCATTAGTTCACACTTGATGGTCTGTTGACATTAGTGTTCCCTGAAAAGCTTCTTGATGGATTATTATTATGTTTCCGTTCTGCCCATCGACAAACCCACTTATTTTCTTCTCTGTTGTCATCTGGCCTTTTCCCTTTTCTTTCTTTCTCTCTCTCTCTTTCTTTCTCTCTCTCTCTTTCTTTCTCACTCTGTCTTTCTTTCTATCCCTTCCTTCCTCTCTCTCCCTTCCTTCCTCTCTCTCCCTTCCTTCCTCTCTCTCCCTTCCTTCCTTCCTTCCTTCCTTCCTTCCTTCCTTCCTTCCTTCCTTCCTTCCTTCCTTCCTTCCTTCCCTTTTTCTTTCTTCTTTCTTTTCTTTCTTTCTTTCTTTCTTTCTTTCTTTCTTTCTTTCTTTCTTTCTTTCTTTCTTTCTTTCTCTTTCTTTCTTTCTCCTTCCTTTCTCTCTCTCTCTCCCTCTCCCTCTCTCTCTCTTTCTTTCTTTCTTTCTTTGCCATGCCCACAGCATGTGGAAGTTCTTGGGTCAGAAGTTGAACCCTGCACCACAGCAACAACCACTGCAGACTATCTAACTTTAAATATCAGGGAGGACAGCTGTGACTTTCTGCAGAAGACGTGACTCAGCTGAAAACGTCAACTTTGGGACTGTGAGCCTTGGGTTCAAAAGCCCACTTGCTAGTGATGGGACCTTGGACAAGTCACTAAGTCCTCTTGGGATTTATTTTTCCTTTCTGTTATGTGAGGAGGATAATAAAAACCTCAAAGGCTATGGTAAAGATTGAGTGAATTATCTAAGTGAAACCAACTGCCAGTGTGTGTTAGGGCCCTGGGTTTCTCCTCTATTCAAACATTGTTGTCCCCATGGGCGGTAAAAGCATCTTGAGTTGTATGTTTCAAGGATTTGGTCCAGAGGCGCTTGCACAAGGCCATTGTGTCCACTGAGCACTATAGATTCGGTGCCTCAGGGGTACCAGCTTTACGGGGAACAGTGGGAATGTTTGGGAAACAAAAAGAAATGTATTGATTTCAAAATATGACAAGAAAATTGGAAAATCAAAACTGATGAACCCTTAATTAAATGCCTACAAAACATTGTATCAGCTGCTATTCATTCTCTTAACAGCTTCTAGCTCTTACGTAGCCATATAGAAGTTGAATTTAATGTGGAATGTGGGTAAATGAAACATTTTTGACTTGATGTGGGTTGAGGACTTAGGGACACGGACCTATACATTTCTTAAAACACTTCCACTCCTATGGTGCGGTCACGGAATCCCTAAAGAGGAGCCTGGCGTGGTGTGACAGATGAGGATGTCTGAGGGGCTTGTCAGTCCTGACCTGTTGCTCTTCTTCAACAGCTAGATCAGAGGGCAAAGGATGAGGCTGGCAGAGGATGGAGAATGGCTTGGAGAAAGGATTCTGTGGATTCTTTCTCATCAGTGGATACTCTTTGACGTCTGAGTCATAAGGCAATTAACAATTTGAATTTGACGTATACTTGATTTTAAAAGTCTAGCAGTATCCATCGATCCTTTCCAGGTGCAGTGAGAGCCCCAGAAAAAGAAAAAACGCAGTGTATGTTGGCAGTAGGAGGGGATATTCATATTACACTCTATTTCTTCTTATTTACTACATGAATGCTTTATTGAAAAATATCCTTCCCTTGTGTTAAGGCTCTGCCTTCTTTGGTAAAGACAGGGAGTGCTGGACAGAGCTGGGAGATAAACAGAAGTGTCTGTGTGCTATAGAAAGAAAAGAAGATGCTTCAGTAGGAGCTTGGCGCGCCCAGGGATGGTTTTGGTATCCAGCAATTAAGCAATTAAGTTCAAGCTTATGCCTCCCAGAATCACTGCATTAAAGCAAAGGTAATTTTAGGAACCCAGGAGGGTGAATATTAGATTGCTCACCAGACCAAAAAAAAAAAAAAATCCCACTAATTGCCAATAAGAATGGCAAGAGAAATTGGCAAGTGTGTATGAGTAGTGTGTGTGGTATATGGTGTGATGTGTGTGTGTGTGTTGTGTGTGTGTGTGTGTCTCAAAAGAGGGGTGGATTAGCTTTTTTGCAAAAGAAGACTTCAATCTGTAGAAGCCTCATTGGGTTACAGGGAAACCCTATCCTGCTAGGCATTCATAATGTTCTGTGATTGATAACAATGAGGTTTGCATCCACTGGTTTTTTTGTTTGTTTGTTTTGTTTCGTTTTTTTTGTTTTTCCAGGAAGTTTTGAGTACAGTTTGGAGCACCATCCTGGGAAGGACAAGGGCAGAGTTGCAATTTTTGAAAGACTAACAAACCTGAAACACAGCTTATGAAAGTGAGGCCTGAGGAAATGTGACCAGGATGTGCAAACTGGCCAGCAGAGCACCTGAGCTAACTGTAGGGGAGACGGCAGCCAGCACAAGGTGCACAGTTTACCTGGTTTGTTGAATAGGTGTCATCTCTGACATATATCACTAAGCACCAGGCTGAGACAAAGGCCACTTCCTCCTTTTCCTGGTGCTGCTGTTTGCACTTGACATCAGGGCTGGCAGGGTGAGAGGAGGGATGTGGCCCTGATCCAGCTCAACAAGGCTCAGGCCCCAGTGACCTTTAGCTTGGAGCTCAGTCTAAGAAAGGGCAGGTCCTCTTCACTAAGTCAGAGAATGTGGGTTTCTCCAATGGCCAGGCCTGGAGCCTTGAACTGCTTAGGAGTCCTCTCACATTTTTCTTTCTTCCAGTCATGGTATTGGAAAGGGCCAGGAGAATAACTAACCCGACCTCCTCTTGGTCAGAACTACAGGGAAAAAAAATCCTTGAAAGTCATCAGAGTTGTGGACTTACCTCACTTTAAGCAGATGATGAAATTCACCGTGAGTATCAAATGCATTAAGTTTACTTCCAAAAGAACACACAGTAAAAATTTTTTTAAAACAAGCTCCCTCGGAGTTACTGTTGTGGCCCAGAGGAAGAAAATCCGACCAGTAACCATGCGGTTTCAGGTTCGATCTCTGGCCTCGCTCAGTGGGCTAAGGATCCGGCTTTGCACGAGCTGTGGTGTAGGTGACAGATGCAGCTCGGATCCTGAGCTGCTATGGCTGAGATGTAGGCTGGCAGCTGTAGGTCTGATTATGCAGTGGGTGCAGCCTTAAAAAGCAAAAACAAAAACAAAAACGAGCTCCCTCGGTCACTTTTTAAATACTTAAATATGCAAGAGTCCCATGTGCACTCAGCTTTTAGAAATGTGTATGTTGACTTGACAGACATGTGAAATTGAAGAAATGAACAGACTGCTAATTAAACTTTTAAAAATAAATTTACATTGAGAACAATGAACTTGTTTGGTATTCAGTTTTGAGTTTTGAGACGTGTACAGAGTCATGTAATCACCACCATGATCAAGGTACAGAAAATTCTATCACTCCCCCCAATTCCCTTGTGATGCGCTTTGCAGTCACCTTTTCCCTCCACCCCTAACCCTTGACAAACTGTTCTCCATCTCTATAGTTTTGCCTTTTGCAGAAGGTCATATAAATTGTAGACTATTTTCTGTCGTGTGGCGGTACCTGCGATTGTTTATCCATTCACCAGTTGAAGGATGTTTGGATTGCTTCTAGTATGGTGATTATGAATAAAACTGCTGTAAACATCTGCATACTGGAGTTCCTGTTGTGGCTCAGTGGAAACAAATCTGCCTAGCATCCATGAGAATGCAGGTTTGATCTCTGGCCTCGCTCAGTGGGTTAAGGGGTTGCCTGAGCTGTGGTCTAGGTCACAGATGTGGCTTGGATCTGATGTTGCTGTGTCTGTGATGTAGGCCAGTGGCTACAGCTCTGATTCGTCCCTAGCCTGGGAACCTCCATATGCCACAAGGGCAGCCCTAAAAAGAAAAAAAAAAATCTCCATACAAGTTTTTGTGTAAATATGCTTTCATTTCTCTAAGGTAAATATTTAGGAATGGGATTTCTGGGTTATATGGTACGTGTATGTTTGTCTTTATAAGAAACTGCCAAATAGCTTTCCAAAATGGCAGTATTTGCATTCCCACCAGCAATAGATGAGAATTCCAGTGGCACTAAACAATATAAAATGACTTTTGCTCTTAATGATCGTGCGTATGTTCAAGAACTTAAGACAAGCAAAATTGCTTATTATTCTTAGGGAGAGTTTTAGAATTTCTGTTCTTCATCTTCATTCCTGAAATTTTAGGTTTCTCTTTGATGTCATTTCCTTTCAGCCTGAGGACTTTTCTTCAGGATTTCCTTTAGTGCAGATCCTCTGGCAACAAATTCTTACCTTTCCTTAATCTGAAAATATCTCCAATTTGCCTTGGGGTTATAGTCGGTGGATTTAAAGCCTGGGCTGACAACTCTTTCAGCGTGTTAGAAGTTCTGTTCCATTGTCTTCTGGCTTCCACAGTTCCTGATAGGAAACCTGCAGTCATTTGACTGATGTCTCATATGTAATGTGTCATTTTTCTCTGGCTGTTTTCAAAATTTTTTTTCTTCCCATGTGTTTTTCATCAGTTTGGTTATGATTTGCTGGTTCTCACTGAGTTCGTCTTGTTTGGAGTTCACTGAGTGTTTTCAATTTGTAAATCTATACCTGTTGTAAAATATGGAAAGTATTCATTCTTATTTCTTCAAATATTTTTTCTGTACCAATAGCTCTTCTCTCATTCTGGGACTTCAATGACATAAATGATAAACTTTTGATATCATCTTACAAGTTCCTAAAATTCAATTTATTTGTTTGTTTAAATTTTTTTTCCCTCTATTCTTCAGATTGGAAAACCATTATTCAGCTATCTTCCAATTCACTCACTTTTTCTTTTGTTATCTTCATTCCACTGTTGAGCCCATCCAATGCATTCTTTATTGAAGCTATCATATTTTTAGTTCTACACTTTCAACCCTTTAAATAATGGTTTCTTTTTCTCTGATGAGTATGTCTATATTCTTATCAAAAGTGTGTATATATACCTCATGGGGGTGTGGTTATAATACTGCTTTAACATCTTTGTCTGATCATTCCAACACTTAGGTATTCCATAGGGTTGGCATCTGCTAATTGTCTTTTCTTAAGCATTGGCCGCATTTTCCTGGTTGTTGGCATGTTGAGTAATTTTATATTGTATCCTAAATACTTTGATATATTATGTTGTGAGAGTCTGAGTCCTATTAAAATCCCTTGGAGAATGTTTTTATTTCTTTATTTTTTTGTCTCAGCAGGCAGTCAAACTGATTATGTTCAGACTATGAGTTAATTTTCACCTATCATGGATGGTTGGTCCAACATCAGTTTGGTGTTCAAAGCCTTTGCTATGCTATATGGATCTACTCAAGTATATACCACTCAGAGTTTAATCTGGGTCTTGGTCAGTCTTTATATCATAGTTCAGGTCTCAAAGTCTTTACCCTGCTTTTTTGGTCTGTTCCACATGTATACAATTCAAAGGTGAGCTTGGGGTTCATATTGATTCCTACACAGAACTGTAGTGGCTGCTTCTTTAGCTCTCTTCTCTCTAGAATCATACCCACCCACCCACCCACCTAATTTGATGGGCTTATTTCCTCTGACAAGAAATATAGTTTCTCTGAGTTTTGGTATCCACCTCACACCATGCTATCACACAGTTCCATGTGATGGTGCTACCCTAGGGACAAAGTGGTAAGAGAAAAGTGACAAAAAAAATAGTGGGAATTGTTCTCATTATTTTTTTTTTTTGTCCTGACCTCAGGATCACAGAAGCTTCTCTTTCCAGTTTTATGGGTTAATATTATTGCTGTCACTGCAGTGGTGGTAGAAGAGAGAGAAAAAAGAGAAAGCAATGAGGTTTCTTCCATAGTTTCTGGCTCATAAGGACCCCTTTGCCTAGTCTTATGGCCGGAAAAAAGAAGGTTTTTTTCAGTTTTTGCCACACAGTTTAGCACCTAGATCACCCTCAGGCCAAAGCCAGGAGGAAAAAAAAAAATCCCCAAACAAACGAAAAACTAAGATAAGATACTATGATACTGATCATTTACGTCTGGACTTCCTTCCTTCCCCAACTGCCTGCTAGTCTTTATTTTCTCAGAGTCCCTCAGGAATTTGCTTTTTTTTTTTTCTTTTCTTTTCTTTTTAGGACTGCACCCACAGCATATGGACAATCCCTGGCTAGGGGTTGAATTGGAGCTACAGCTGCTGGCCTACGCCACAGCCACAGCAACACCAGATCTTTAACCCACTGAGGGAGGCCAAGGATTAAACCCACATCCTCATGTATACTAGTCAGTCTCACTACCACTGAGCCACAATGGGAACTTCCTTTTTTTTTTTTTTAAATCTAGAATTTTTGTTGAAATCAGTGGAACACCCTCCATTCTGACCAGCACTGGAAGCCTTTGGACTGCTGAATTTTACCACATGGTGAGGAGCTTGTTGCTTGTCTGTTCCCCTGGACTGGATATAGTTTACTACATAAACATTTTTAATGTATGTATATAAAAAATACAGGATTGTTAGGGGTAAATGGGAACTCTGTATTACCTTTGCATTTCTGAAAAATGACTCCAAAATCAGTCACAAAAAAGTCACACACATACACACACTCAGACACGTAATATCTATCAGAATATGAATCTATATATCCTTTTCCACGTCTGGGAATTTATTTTCCAATTGTACTTGCACATGTACAAAATGACCATTGTGACAAGCTTCTCCTGGTTCAATTCTTGCCAAGTTATTTGCAATAGCAAAATATTGTATACAACCTCAATTAAAGTTATAATGAACTACTTTAAAAAATGACAGTATATTCATACAGTGAAATACCATCCAACCCTTGAAATAATAACAAAACTGTTAATATGGAAGAGTGTCAAAGACAACCAATTTTTTCAGTAACACATTCCCCCCCCCCCTTTTTTGGGGGGGGCTGCACTTGCAGCATATGGAATTTCTCAGCTAGGGCTCGAATCTGAGCTATAGTTGCTGGCCTATACCACAGCCATATCTGCAACCTACAGCACAGCTCACTGCAATGCTGGATCCCCGATTTACTGAGTGAGGCCACATCCCCTTGGATAATAGTTGGATTTATTTCCCCAGCACCAAAATGGGAACACCCAGTAACAAATTTTTAAGTTACCACCCCCCCACACACACACAAAAGTAGAAAAATTAAATAAAAATCCCAAAAGAAAACAAAGCAAAATGTTTTAATATGTTAGTTTTGGGTGAAAAGAGGAGGTGAGAATATCTATTTATATTGCTAATTTGCACAAAAAAAAAAAACACCCAAAACTCAAAAACCAAAAAAAAAAAAATAATAATAACCTCTAGAAGGATACAAAGAACATTGATAACGTGGTGGTATGAGTATATGGTCAGCAACTGGACAGTGAAGGACAGAAGCAGGAGGGCAACATTTGCTGTAAATAACTGAACTAAAAGGTTATGTCTCTTATGTCTGCACCATGTGAATGCGATATCTATTTTAATAATTAAATTGAAACATAGGAGTTCCCTTCGTAGCTAGGTGGTTAATGAACCTGACGAGGATCCATGAGGATGCAGGTTCTATCCCTGGCTTCTCGCAGTGGGTTAAGGATCCGGTGTTGCCTTAAGCTGGGGTGTATGTTGCAGACATAGCTTGGATCCCGTGTTGCTGTGGCTGTGGCTGTGGCTAGCAGCTGTAGCTCTGAATCGACCCCTAGTCTGGGAACTTCCATATGCTGCGGGTGCGGCTCTAAAAAGCAAAAAAGAAAGAAAAGAAGGAAGGAAGGAAACAGCTCTTGACCCAGAAAATTCTCCAAAATGCCAAGTGTTAAAGACCCACAGGGCATGGCTGTAAAGGTAGGTTCTCAGACATCTGAATCCACTGAACCTCTGATCACGTCAGTTTCTTTTCACTTCTGCATCAGCCTGGTTATTCCAGATGCCATCACGATCAGAAAGCCAGAATAGGAAAAGCGATAAAATTCCTCTTCAAGCCTTGCTGATGAGTGGTTCCACAGTGAGCCGGCTGTCCACTTCTCTCTCCACTGCCTAAGAAGCCACTCAAGATGTGAGCAGTCATCTGGGATTTCCAGCCGTCCAGAGTGAATGTGTCCTTTTGAACTCAGCAAATCCAGTCATGTACACACACGAGTGTTTCCCAAGAACCTCGAGACTTTGGGTATTACTCTCACACCTTCCATTGGTCCTTTGGAGTTCCTGGGGTCCCCTGTAGGCTCAAGAATGTTCATTTGGAGTTCCATGGTGGCTCCTGGGTTAAGGATCTGGTGTTGTCGCTGCTGTGGTGCCAAGGGTTCTTCCCCCTGGCCCTGGAATTTCCACATGCTGTGAGCATGACCAAAAATAAATAAATAAATAAAAAGAATGTCCGTCTGGATTTGCCCGTCTTGTCCTCATCCAGTGGCCCTGATCAAGGGTAGAAATGGTTGCCTCTTCCTCATGTTCCATGCTGAGGAACAAGTTAATCTGGCGGACTGGATTCTGGGTGCTGTGGGGGCCCGATAGCCTAGAAATGCCTTACTCTCTCCAGTGAGTCCCTAAAATGACTCAAGGTGAGACGTTGGCTATGAGATTTCTATATGTCCAAGGACAGAGCAGTGGCCTTGCTATTTTTGGTTCAGACTGACTGCCACTGTATTAGTCCCAGGGCTGTTGGACAGACCAAAGTGACATAAGTTGTGGTTGCTAGAGCCAAAGGCACAGCCCAGAGGTTATACAATGGATGCTTTGTCCTCTGAGATGCTGAAGGGTTGACCAGCTCCTGTCCTTCTGAATGAGACGAGGCCATCTCTAGCCCCTTGGCTCCAGACACCAACAAACTCCTTCATGTCTGCCTAAGAAGAAATTGTGGCGTACTGGCAAATGGTCATTTAAGAACTCAAGCTTGGTTTGGAGACCGTGGGTCTTAGCCAGCTCAGGGTGCCATAACAAAATACCACAGACCGGATGGTTTAAACAGAAAACATCTATTTTCTCATAGCTTTGG
Organism: Phacochoerus africanus; assembly: GCF_016906955.1. Lineage (NCBI taxonomy): Eukaryota > Metazoa > Chordata > Mammalia > Artiodactyla > Suidae > Phacochoerus > Phacochoerus africanus. The sequence continues at coordinate 7,878,452 of NC_062558.1, forward strand.
AGGCTGGGAAGTGCAACATCAAGGCAAATTCTGTTGCTGGTGAGAACTTCCTTGTAGATGACCACCTTCTTTTGGAGAGAGAAAGAGGAAGGTGGTGGGGGGGAGTTGTTGAGGAGCCAGAGCATTAGTCTCTCTTCTTCTTATAAGGGCGCTAACCACACCATGCTGCCCGCCCCACTGCACTGATCCCATCTAAACCTAATTACCTCCCAAAGGCCCACCTCCAAATCCCATCACATTGGAGGTTAGGGCTTCAGCATTTGAATTTGTGGAGGACAAACATTCAGCACATAGAAACTTGGAACTCCTTTTAGCCTTGTAATATCACTTCCTGGAAGGAGCAAGGCTGCAGGGATGATGGTGCTGGGGAGCGTTACAGTCTCCTCTGTGTACTCACTTTAAAAAGGAACTCTAAACAGGATCATCGAGACTAATCCCTATCTTAAGTGTGTCTCTTAATTGCACCAGAAAACACTTTAAAATGGGCAAGACTTATCCCTGGAATGTACGTTTTGGATTAGGATCAATTTTAGACATGTCATTTCTTTAGCTAAAGTGAAGGGAAAACAAATTTTATTTGATCTTCCTTAAGATCTTTCCTCAGTGTCTTACTTCTTCTCCTGCCATCACATTCTTACCTTGACTGAAAAGCCACGTGACGTGCAAGCCAATTTCTCACCCCTTTGCATAGAGAATAGCAACCTCTGGGTGATGGAAGGCTCACCTGAGCTAGTGCTGCCCTTACCAGATGTGTGACCCAACAAAAATGCTCTGCTTTCTGGGTCTCAGTCCGTCATTTCTAGAATCATAGGTCATCTTCTTTACTGAAAATCCTGGGTACAAAATCTATTTGAAATTGGAACTGGTGTCCAAGTAAAAAAGTGACGAGGAGTGTATCTTGTAGAATCAAGCTGAAAATCTTAAAAAATAAATTAATCTTATTTTGTATATAAAATGTATATTTAAATTAAAACTGTTTTTATTCTTAGAACGAACAAAGGATGACATAAATAGTCATTCCCCTTTGGAAGGTGTGATTTTTCTGGCAAAATTATATGCTGGCATAATACAATGTCCTCCACTTCTTGCCTGAGTTTCATCCTACAATTACCAAGAGGATCGTTTTGGGGGAAAATATTCAAGAACTTCATTAATTTGTTTAAGGTCTTCTCTTAATTCCAGGACACTGAGAGTGTTCTTTCTTGAAGTAACTTATGTGTCACCATCCTTGCAATTTTCTCTTCTTCCGTGAACACTGTATTTCTAGTAGCTCTTCACTTATCAACAGTTTTACATCTGATTGAGCAGTTCTTCAACATCAATTTGATTGACTTTATTATTTCAGTAGGAGTTTTGATTTTATTTTGCAACTAGTTGGCATTGTGTTGGTGTTTATAATGATCAGGGAAAGACTGGCCAACAAAGATGTTGACCCAAAGAGTGAAACTCAACATCACCCCTGAGCGAGGAGGGATGTTTGAAAGGGCACTAATTTCTTTTAATTTTATTGTTATTAAAGTATATTTATAGTGTTGTGTTCATTTCTACTGTACAGCATAGTGACCCAGTCATCCATATATATACATTCTTTTTCTCATACTATCTTCCATCATGTTCTATCCCAAGAGATTGGATATAGTTCCCTGTGCTATACAGCAGGACTTCATTGCTTATCCATTCTAAATGTAATAACTTGCATCTACCAATCCCAAACTCCCCATCCATCCCACTTCCTCCACCCTTTCCCTTGGCAACTACAAGTCTGTTCTCTAGGTCTGCGAGTTTGTTTCTGTTTTGTAGATAGGTTCATCTGTGCCATTAGATTCCACATATAAGTGATATCATATGGTATGTGTCTTTCTCTTTCTGACTTACTTCACTTAGTATGAGAGTCTCTAGTTCCATTCATGTTGCTGCAAATGGCATTATTTTGTTCTTTTTATGGCTGAGTAGTATTCCATTGCATATATGTACCACATCTTCTTAATCCACTCATATGTTGATGGACATTTAGGTTGTTTCCATGTCTTGGCTGTCGTGAATCGTGCTAAAATGAACATAGGGGTCCATGTATCTTTTTGAATTATAGTTTTGTCCAGCTATATGGAGAGGGCACTAACTTTTAAGTGGAAACTCATTCAGTGAATATTTTCTGTTTAAAACCACTTTTGCTGCCTTGCACAATCCATAGCTTAGTCCCCTGGATGACTTGTATTGGGATAATGAGGAGCTACTTTAGGTTTTAGGATCTGAAGCACATTATGGCCATATTTCTTCAGCTGACACAGTTAATGAAGTGGGAGTTATATAGATGGTAGATCTTGGTTTTTTTAACCGAAAAATGTATTCAATAATAAATATTTAACATTTTTCTAAGATTTAACTATGAGTAATCTGCACCCACTTGAGTGTAAACTCCTTGAGAAGTTTTCCCATCTTGGTAAATCCAGAGACAAGAACATACAAGTTCTTAATATAGGCAAGATGTCCAAAAAATGTTAGCTGAATGTTCACTCAGGCACAAGCGTGGGAGGGATTCTTCCACTAATTAGTTACCTTATCTAGATAATCTCTTAATTACCCCAAATCTCAACTGTAAAATAAAGGAAAAAGGACTGAAAAATCTCCAAAACTTGCGTATAGTTCTAAAATTCTGTGATTCCATTTTACCCTTCGTATTTAGAGAAAATCATTGTTTACCAAATTTTCTAGAATCCCAGGGCAAGTCATCGTATTTGTGATTTGGAAAAAAAATCTTGATATTAGTTGGCAAGAGAAGTAGGCAATGTTAGAGTAGAAATTTCTTAATTTGTTCATTAATTTTTCAAACTTGATGTGAGTGATGAAAATAATTTTTAAGATTCATGGATCTTGATTTTCAAACTAGAATTGCAGGTGTGAATGGGAAGATCCTGATTCTCACACCTGGGTGAAAAGCAGCCCCCATACCACTTTACACAAAAGAGAAAGCCATCCAGTGTTAAGGTGGCAGCGCTTTTCATTGAGTGGGGAGATCTGATACATACTCTGCACAAATAAAGGGCACATTTTAAAAATTTCCCAGCACAAACATGTACAACCGCTTGCTTTTCTCAGGCTTTCGTTTGTTCTGGGAGAACAGTGAGGACTTAACGTCCTCAAGGCTGGGATTTGCTTTTTTGTATTTGCCCAAATGTTCAGGCCTAGCTTGGAGTTTGTTTTGGCCCTGTCTCTACAGGGGTGTCAAGCCATTGCTAAGCAGGGGCCAAATGGGAAGAAAGCTTCGCAAAACCTCTCATGACCAACTTGTTTGAAGCTTTGGTTGTATCAGCATTGATGGGCTAAGAATCCTTGTCTTCCACTTGGGTCACTGTTATTGGGCCCAGGAACATTTCCTCCATGTTTGTCATTCAACCAGCGGGTCGCTAAAAGTAGGGAGTTTGGGTTTTAGCCAAAACTAAAATGGACATTTTCTCATTCTTTGGTTATGGTATCTCGAAGCAGGTTTGGCAGCCAAGACTGTTTAGGCTCCATTTTCTCTACTTTGTAAATGCTCCATCTAGCACTTGTTACACACGATTTCACCCTAGTTTTGTAACTACTTCAACTGTGCAGCCCTCATCTCCTCCCATTGAGATTTATAACTGGGCAGGAACTGGGTTTTCAACACAGGTACTGTACCCAAATAGTATTTCTAAATTATACAGAAATAGTCTCGTCAGGATGATGGGAACATGGCCCATTCAAAATTTTTTCTTTTGGAGTTCCCGTCATGGCGCAGTGGAAACAAATCCGACTAGGAACCATGAGGTTGCAGGTTTGATCCCTGGCCTCGCTCCGTGGGTTAAGGATCCAGTGTTGCCGTGAGCTGTGGTGTAGGCCGCAGACGCGGCTCGGATCCTGTCTTGCCGTGGCTGTGGCGTAGGCCAGCGGCAACAGCTTGGATTAGCCCCCTAGCCTGGGAACCTCCATATGCCACAAGTACAGCCCTCAAAAGACAAAAAATAAATAAATGAATAAATAAAAAAATAAAATTTTTTTCTTTTAAGTTTTCAGGATTAAAAATGTGCTTTTTAAAATTATATTTATACAAAGACAAATTAAATCTATTAAATACCCTTGTTGACTCATCCTGCTGGAGTCTGTCACTTTGGCATCCTCTACCTCACCAGTTCCTCATTAGTTATATAAGTGGTACAGGACAGACATGTTGAATGATCCCAGAATTTCACAGAAGAGTCCATCGCAAACTAATTCTTCCCTTTTTCCATTCCAAAATATTTTGATGTTGGAAAGCATCCGATGAAAATAATGTTTTGGAAGGGCCTGCATCCTGAAATCCCTAATTTCTTATTTCTTAAGGTGATTGTAAGCACCTAGTTGCCTACTGGAAACTGTAAAAACATCATGACAAAGGTATGTTCCACCAAGACAGTAAAAACATATACTCGAAGATGGCCATGGGATGTGAACATGACAGGAGAGAAGAGAAAATGAAATATAAATATTAACCTGCAAACTCTTCACATCGAGTATGGATTAGAGATGAGAGAACTGTTGAGTGGAGGGAACAGAAGCCTTTTGAGACGAGCAGAGGGATGAAAGTCATGGGAGTTTGCAATTCACTCTTCACAGGATAGAAGAAAAACATCAGACCTTTTCAGGAAAATCTCTGAGAATTTGTGGGATTTCAGAGATTATTGTCATTGTAGAGAGAGGAGCATTAGTAAGGTTTGTGGAGACAAGGATGACAGGCTAAGCATATCCTGAAGCTCTGAGGATGACAAAGGGATCCCTTGCATCAATCATTCCAGTGCTTCTTGAACTGCGCAAAACACTGGCATCATTCCTTCAACATGAGTTGAGCACCAGGGCTGTGCTAGGCGTTGTTTAGATGCTTGGGTCCTTTTCCTAAACTACCCTCATGCGAAGGTGATGCCATTAATCTCACGATAGGGATGAAGGTGGTTGTATGGGAGACAAAGAAGTAGAGGACTTGGTCTTCCCGTCAAGATGCTTTAGTCTAGTTGAAAACACAATATTTACACATAGGAAACAGCTGCTAAATAAAATATACCATAGTGAACATCAGCTTTTTCCGGGACTGTCAAAGGTTACGTCATCCTGGAGAATCCATCCAGTTTTCTGTATATCTGAGAAGCTGTCTCTTAATACCTAAGATAGTGGCATTAATGAAAATTAGTAATTTTACTTAAATCCAATACAGTAGTTCCCTCAGGGCCTAAGGAAGTGAGGAGTTCCTGAGTGGCACAGTGAGAGGGTGATCAGGCCTTGTCACCACTGTGGCTCAGGTTCTATCCCTGGCCAGGGAATTTCCACATGCTGCGGACAGAGCCAAAAATAAAATAATAATTATAATAAAAAGAAGTACACGTATAAGAGTTTCTATGTTAGAATCACTTGTATTTTGTTGTATCTATATTTTATGGTCTCCTCTCTTATCATTGGTTTGTCAATGCACCCTTTAATTTATTGATGACAAACTAGCAAAGGTTTGAGAACAAACTAATTTTATAAGGTTTGGATGTAAAATACCCAACAAATTAACCCTAAGTAAGCCCATGGGTTTCTTCTTTTAGGGAAAATCCCCAACCTTTGATTGGCCTGCTCGGAGACCTTCTCTTCCTCCTAGTTAAACAGCTTCTTATCTGATCCTTGATTTTATTCTGGAGAATTGAGAAATCAAGTGAACCGAGTGCTAGATGAATGAGGTATTCGTGTGTATTATTTACTAAACTGAATATAGTTGAGCATGAAAATATGACTGACGTGGTTTTTGAAGTTATGACTAGAAAGCAGAAGAGCAATCTTAATGGTGTGAGAGAAAAGTAGTAATTGTGTAGAAGTCTTTCCTCTGCAAAGGAAAGGATCATCTTTATCGGAGGCACTTAGTAGTTACCAATCCTCATTTTTCCAAGGGTAATGTTGAAGCCAAGAGAAGTTAAGCAACTTGTTCACATCTTCAAGCTCACAGAGAACCATCTGTAAAATCTGATCATTTGATCTTTTTTCTCATTGTTCCTGGTGCCTTTATTTTAAATTTATTTTTTATTATTTTATTGTATTATTATTATTTTAAGGCTGCAACTGCAGTATATGGGAATTCCCAGGCTAGGGGTCGAATCCGAGCTAGAGCTGCCAGCCACAGCAATGCCAGATCCGAGCCGCATGTTTGACTTACACCACAGCTCACAGCAATGCTGTATCCTTAACCCTCTTGAGCGAGGCCAGGGATCAAACCTGCATCCTCATGGATACTAGTCAGATTTGTTTCTGCTGAGCCATGACGGGAACCCCTTAAATTTTTTTAATTGAAGTATAGTTGATTTATAATGTTGTGTCAATTTCTGTTGTACGGCAGTGACCCAGTCATGTGTGTGTGCATATATATATATATATATATATACACATATACATACACACACATGTGCATATATATACACACATTATTTTTCTCATATTATCTTTCATCATGAGATTGAATATAGTCCCCTGTGCTGTACAGGAGAACCTCATTGCTTACCCATTCTAAATTTAATAGTTCTTGTTTACTAACCCCCAATTCCCAATCCATCCCACTCCCTTCCCCTCCCCCTTGGCACAAATCTGTTCTCCATGTCTGTGAGTGTGGTCATTTGATCTTAAGTCTGGTTTTTGACATATTTATTGTCACGATCAGTGAATAAATGTTTCTGACTTGGCCAAAGAGCGTATAACAGGGGGTCCAGCCTCCAACATTTACTTACATGACAAAAGAAGGAAAGGAAGGAGAGAACCCCTGTGGCCCCAACCCCAACCCCCCACTCCTCCCCCTCTGTCCACTGAGGAGCCTGGAAGTCCAGGTTTCACTTACTCTTGGAGACTTTCCGAGAAAATCAGCGACCAACTCCCATTTCTGGTGGAGGCAGGCCAAGGCCGCTGGACCAACCACCCAGAGCTGTCGCTGTACTAAGGCGTCGCTGGGCTAAAGAGGAAGGGAAAGGGGAAACCTAGAGAACAAGGGGATTATTGTGGAAGTTGCTTTTGCCCTAAGGACATTTGCTGATTTGAGCCAAAATATTTTTTTTAATTATTTTATTTATTTACTTATTTTTGTCTTTCCTAGGGCTGCACGTGTGGCACATGGAGGTTCCCAGGCTAGGGGACCAATCGGAGCTGTAGCTGCGTCGGCCTTCGCCAGAGCCACGGCAGTGCTGGATCCTGGATCCAAGCCGCGTCTGCCACCTACACCACCGCTCATGGCAACGCCGGATCCTTAACCCGCTGAGCCAAAACATTTTTTAAGACAGCTTTCCTGAGATATAATCTATATTAAATGAAATTCCTCTGTCTTAAGGGAATAGTTTGATAAGTTTTTGTTGTTGTTGTTGTTGCTATTTCTTGGGCCACTCCCGCGGCATATGGAGGTTCCCAGGCTAGGGGTTGAATCGGAGCTGTAGCCACCGGCCTACGCCAGAGCCACAACAACGCAGGATCCGAGCCGCGTCTGCAACCTACACCACAGCTCACCGCAACGCCGGATCGTTAACCCACTGAGCAAGGGCAGGGACCGAACCCGCAACCTCATGGTTCCTAGTCGGATTCGTTAACCACTGCGCCACGACGGGAACTCCTAGTTTGATAAATTTTGACAACTGTCACAGAGCCACTTCCACTATCAGGAAATGTACTACTTTCATTACCTGCCCAAGTTTCCCCCTGGCCCCTTGCTGTTCATTCTCTTCCTCTATCCCAGGCCCAGGCAGTCACTGATCTGCTTCTTGCTATTATAGTTTGGCCTTTTCTAGAATTTCACAGAAGTGGCATCATGCAGCACAGTCTTAGGGCTGACTTCTTTTATTAATGTGTTAATGTGCTGAATTAAATGAATTGATTTTCACATGTTAAATGAGTAACGTGTTCCTGGGATGAACTATACTTGCTTCATGTATAGCTGTCCTTACATTGATGGATTCAATTTGTTAATATTCTGTGAAGGATTTTGTATCTATGTTCACGAGAGCTACTGGTCTGTACTACTTTCCTTCGAATGTAATCTCTGGTAATGTTTTTGCCTGGTTTTTAAACTTTTTTTACTTTTAATTTTTGTCTTTTGTCTTTTTAGGGCCTCAGCTACAGCACATGGAGGTTCCCAGGCTAGGGGTCCAGCTGGAGCTACAGCTGCCAGCCACAGCCACAGCCACAGCAACATGGGATCCCAGCTGCGTCTGTGACCTACACCACAGCTCACAGCAATGCCAGATGCCCAACCCACTGAGCGGGGCCAGGGATCGAACCTGAAACCCCATGGCTACTAGTCGGGTTCATTGACCACTGAACCACGACGGGAGCTCCCTTGCCCGGTTTTAATAACAGGGTAATGCTAGCTAGCCTCATAGCATTTTGAATTAGGAAGTCTTTTTTCCTATTCTATTTTCTGGGAAAATTTGTGTAGAATTGATTTTATTTTTTCCAAAATGTTGTGTGGAACTCAGTGAAATCCTCTAGGCCTGGAATTTTCTTTGGGATAAGGTTTTTGATTACGAATTACATTTATTTAATAGAAATAAGGCGGTGTGTGTTATTATAAATGTTATTGTGTTAAGAGCTGGATTTTGCTGTATGACTTTTAAGAGCATTGGACCTTATTTAAAGTTAACTTGAGGTGAAGGCACTCGTAGACAACTTGATCTCTTTGAGGCTTGCCTTTTTCTTTTCTTTTCGAAGGTAGATTTTGTTCTAGGACGAAACTATTAAACTACTAAAGCATGGTTCATCTAAAGACTCTACTCCATGCTCCGTGGTATTCTGGTAAATATTTAACAACGGTTCTCCAAGAAAAAAATACAAATCTGATTCATATTGTTAGTTTACTTCCTATTATAGCCAGTTTCAATCTACCAGGATAACATCAAACAGCTCTCAAAATCCCCAAAAACTTAGCAATCAGCTGTCTCAGGTTTACGCAATCCAGCTCCAACACACCACCACCAATGAATGCCTCCCAGGGTTCACCCTGATTGGTCAAAATAGGAACTATGGTTAGCTTTGAGCAAAGCTCCCGAAATTGCTTTGTCTACTGCTATCTGGTGGTTCTTTCCCCAGCCTCATAAAATTTCACTTCATATGTGTGTGACTAAGCCTTCAGCCAGACTCAAGTAGACCCTTCTGCACATCCCCAGGGCTCCTTGCACATGCTCTCCCTCCCTCCGCATCCATGCTGCAAATACTCCCTCCAGTCCTCCAGTGTGTGTTGACTTTTGGGACTTTTGCATCATCCTGGGTAGGTTTTTTCCTTCTATTCAGTCCCATCTGCCCTTTCTAGCAGACATTCTTCCCAGATTTTGGTTTTAGAGTTCCAATCAGCATTCATTTTCATTTTTGTATTCTTCTAAATCTCCTTGGATGTTTTAATGCGAAACCTGGGGAACCATGATGAGAGACTATGACCCGTTGCCAAGGGACTGTTATTATATTAGGATGCTAGTGTTACCAAGCACTAAGGTTGGTTCTCTAAGGGGACATTCCCATTATAATTTTAGAGCCTGTGTCAACGCAGTGTAAACAAGAGAATCACGCAAAAACGAAAACACAGTGATTTTCAGTATTTTCATCACCAATGACCCCTTTTATTTTTTCTTCTCCCTTCTGCAAACCAGGTCTTAAGGGACCTCATACATAAATTTATTTTTAATTATTAAAAATTAATTTGAGATATGCCATTGCCAAGTCGAGTTTCTGAATAGCATAAACTGTCTGGTTGGAATTCATTTAATTTAGCTAAAAGCAAAAAGTCATAATGAGCACTTGGTGAGACCTGACTGTATGCCAGGTGCTGCTCTAAGTGCCTTCCTCGCATCAGAGGAGGAAATCCTCGCAATCATCATACAAAGACCACGCCGTTGCCATCATTATTTCACTGACGAGGAAACTGAGGTTCAGAGAGGTCGAGTATATAGGACAAGGTTTCAGAGCTAGTGAGTTGTGGAGCCGCATTGAATTTCAGACTGTCTGGCTCCGGCCTCTAAAGGCTTAAACCTGTGCAATGCACAGTTGACACTTGATCAGGACCATGTGATTACCTGAGCGCAAATGAACGATTTCCACTAGACTTTCTGAAACAGTGAAAACAGCACAGAAACATCCATTACTACCTTTGGGGACACGGGACACCTAAGTAGAGGGCTCGGCTCTAAAATTTATTTTATTTTTTTTTTCTTTTTTGACTTATTTAAATACATGGAACTCCTGGGTCAGGGATCCTTTAACCCAAACTGTGCCCAACTGGGGGTCGAACTTGTGTCCTGGTGCTACAGAGACATCGCCAATCCTGTTGCGCCACAATGGGAACCCTTGCTTTAAAATTTAAATACTGATTAGTATCCTGAGCTTTGCCTTGAACAAATGTTGCACACTCCACCACTGGATCTTTAGGGAACTCGAAGAATGCTAAGATACAACCCTGATGTGGTAACTAGTCATGTGGAGAAATGGGGGCAGCTTCTCCAGTGTTCATGTAAACTAATAAGAGTTTCACTTAAAAAAAAACAAAAAAAAAAAAACCAAAAAACACCCAAACTGGGCTTATTCAAAAGGGAAACACCTCACCCAGTGGCCTATTAACCTGCAAATATGTATTTAGGGACATTTGAAGTTGTTCTGTTTACTTAATCATCACTAATGGCTATTTTGGATCTATGACAGCTGAACGTGTACATACAGCTCTTAGACATTTCTCAAGGTAAGATACCAGCCCCATAGACTGTATAACAGGCTTCTTCAGAGAACAGTATTTCCTTGAAGCAAAATCTGAGTATCACACAGAGCTCAGACCGCATTAGGAGTTTCTCAGTAGGTCATTTTGAACCTCTCTCCTCAGAGCGAAGTGTCAGAATTTACCAGGAAATTTGGGTACCACTAAGCTCGGAACATCAATAAACATGAAAGCCAAACATTGATTTTTTTAAAAAATGAGAACAGAGTCAGCACGATTCTTCATGGGCTATAAATAGGTAATAAGCACGGAGATGTACTTTTAAAAGAATTTGTGCAGCCAAACCCAATAGATTAGGTAGCAAGGTTATGATCGTACTGATGACTAAAGAGTATAATGGAAATTGCCGATCTTATCCAGAGGGAACACAGATGTTATTCCACTATCTTAGAGCCTGTTGAGAAAGAATTAGTTTAACTGGTGACGCTCCCCTCACAGACACTCCTGTGTGATCTGACGTCATCCAGAGAATCTCCTTCTCTCCTCTGCTGTGCCCATAGGGATACAACACAGCTTTGGAGGCCCTGCTCAGATCTGGTCTTTGTTGCACCTGCTTTTCACAAAGCACCACAGGCAGGGTGGCTCAAAACAGCAGAAGTTTCTTCTCTGTTCTGGAGGCCTGAGGTCTGAAATCAAGGAGCAAGCTTATGCCCCCTCTGAAATCTGCAGGGGAGGGGCCCTCCTTGCCTCTTCTAGCCCCTGGCATTGCTGGCAGCCTTGGCCTTCCTGAGCTTGTAGCTGCATCCCTCCAACCTCTACCTCCATTGTCACAGCGCTGTCTCTCCTGTGTGTGTCTGTTCACATAGCCTTCCCCAGCGGGGGTCTCCCTCTGCTCTTCTTTTATTTTTGCTTTTTAGAACCTCGCCTGCCACATATGGAAGTTCCCAGGCTAGGAGTCAAATCAGAGCTGCAGCTGCTGGCCTACGCCACAGTCACAGCAACACCAGAGCCGAGCCACATCTGTGACCTATGCTGCAGCTCACAGCCACACAGGATCCTTAATCTACTGAGTGAGGCCAGGGATTGAACCCTTGTCCTCAGGGATACTGGTCTATTCCTAACCTGCTGAGCCACAGTGGGAACTCCCTCCCTCTGCCCATCTTACGAGGACACCAGTCATGCTGAATCAAGGGTCCACTCTGATCCAGTATGACCTCACCCTGACTAATTACCTCTGCAAGGTCCCTATTTCCCAATAAGGTGCCATGTGAGGTCACCTATGAGACTTCAGCATCTTTTGCAGAGGGGCAGTTCAACCCATAATCACTCTCTGTTCTATGTCTGTACAGCTCGTTGGTCTGTGGCTCCTTTTCAGTGCTTGTCCCACTCATCTGGTCCTTACTGTATATCATCTCCTATTGTTAGCTATTATTACACACTGTATGTCTTTATTGTAGACTCTGTGATTGGTAAATAAGTCTTACTCAAACGTATAGCCACAAAACACCTAAAACAGTGACTTGACAGCCAGAGCCTCTCCTGTTCTTAAAACAACGTTTCAAAATTCTTTCCCATCCGTCATCTACCACGGTCTTCTGTTAATATCCCTGCATGGTGGACTGAACAGCTGGCATTATTCTAGTTTTATCTGCAAGGGAATTAAGACTCAGAGAGGTGAAATGAGACATACGACTTGGGCTAGACCCAGCCGCCCTTTGTCGAAAAATGCCTCCTCCCTCCCCTCATTCCCTGTATCTTTATTATTCGTGAGCCAAGAGTCTCTCTGGGGAAAACCTCTCCTTCTTCTGAAGGTAAAGTGAGCGAGAGGAGAAAGGAACATGTGTCTGAACCCAACGTCTGCCTTGTCCACAAGCACAAGCAGTTGGAAGAAAGTCACAAAGCCATCCAAGCCACCTTCTGCTTTCTTCCTCAGTTCTCACCCCTTTCCTCACGTATAACCACGGAAAACTTAACTTTTCTGAAACTTCTGACCCCACCCCCTACTCTTTCAGTCTGAGAAGATGATTTCACCTCCTCTATTTTTTGTTTTCTTAAAAAAGAAGTATCTGGGAATTCCCTTGTGGCGCAGCAGGTTAAGTATCTGGCATTGTCACTGCAGCGGCCCGGGGCTCTGCAGTCGTGCCAGTTTGATTCCTGGCCCCTGAAACTTCTACCCACCGTGGGAGCGGCCAAGAAATAAATTTTTAAACAAGTTTCTGGTGGGAACTCCTTCAGCATTTTTCCATCTTACCTTACACATGGCTAGGGGTGAGGAGGGGAGAAGAAAGAAGGTGAGTGTGAGCAGGAACAGGAATCCATGGCATCCTTTTTAGGGCCATACTTGCAGCAAATGAAAGTTCCCAGGCTAGGGGTCGAATTGGAGCTGCAGCTGCTGGCCTACACTACAGCCACAGCAACGCCAGATCCAAGCCTTGTCTGCAACCTACACCACAGCTCATGGCAGTGCTGGATCCTTAACCCACTGAGTGAGGCCAGGGATTAAACCCGCATCCTCACGGATACTAGTTGGGTTCATAACTCACTGAGCCACAATGGGAACTTCCCCCATTGTCTTTTTCTCTTTCCTGGGACTCACAAAGGAGAGCTTGGAAAATCATTATCAGCTTAGAGAAGACAAAGGTGGTTCTCTCTTGTGGGAGGGAAGGGGGATGGGGAGAGGAAGAGGGGCAAACACACACACACACACACACACACACACGTACACACAGAGAGAATAGAAAGAAAGAGATAGGAAAAAATTCTAAGTAGAAAAATGTAACAGAGTTCTCCAAGTGGTAAGCTGATAGTTAAAATACCAGATGCTCTCTACTCCAAATGGATGCATTGTAACTAGGCTTTTGGACTCTGAATTCTCTCCTTGATACTTTTGCCTCAAGATTTTTCTGTTTTTATAGGCTGAGCATCATCTGTCAGTAACCAGTAAAGGTGATTTATTTTAAAAGGTGTGGGGCGGGGTGGGGGGGATTGAGAAAGATGTTTTATCAACTATTTAAGTTGAAAGGCACTCCTAGTTTAGAAATACAATCTGTTGGCACAGATGAAGGGTGCAAAGAAAATTTAGGGGTAGGCTCTTTGGGACTGGGTGACAGGTGAAGTGGGTAGCTGAGGCCTTTAGAGGAAGGATAAAACCCTAATAGAAAGACAAGTAGAAGAGCAACATTTTATGCAATGTGAATCCGTCTGCCTTGCACATGCTGTGCTGTCCTCATGCTGTGCTCTGTGACACCCACACATAAACCTTTGCATAAATTAGAAAAACCTACCCTCCTCTGGGCAGCCCTGCCAGTGCCTTTGCAAAGAGAATCTGTTCCCCACATGATTTGGCTAGTGATAGGTAGGCTGGCTTTCAGCCCATGCACTCCTTCGGACAGTGCCTTTGAGCAGTGTACAAGCTGTGCAACTGTACAGGGCAGTCCTGATCTCGGAAGCAGCTATCTTCTGGACAACTGCTAAGACAGCCCTGCTCACGATCCATCAGAGATGGTCTGCTACTCCCTCTCCCCTTAATGGCATAGCTCAGCAAGGCCAGCATGGTACACTTTTAAACTCTCATTCTTGCATTGAAATACTTGTTTTTCTTCAGAGACTGCCAGAATGACACATGGGAATGAACTGTGAAGCGAGTTTGACCCGTGGCTCCTGCACTCTTACTCAGCCTAGAACTCTAATTAGATGTTCTCTCATAGTTCCTCATCCACTGCTTCTGCTGGAGTCCTTGTGTTTGGAATTTTATACCTCACGTCATGTATTAATCCAGGATCTAAACAATTAAACTCCTTTGCCTATTCTTGTACGTGACTATTACCTGGTTTGCTCAAATCTTTTGTTTCTCATCAAATATTACTCCTCCTTTATAGGGGATCAGACCTAAAGACAAAGAGCCAAGGACCTGAGATTTCACTAAGCCGTCTGTTTATCTTGGATGGCTGCATCCAGTGCAGTGCCGGACTTGGAAAGGTTTTCCTGGTCACACCTCTGCCTGAGCTGTCTTGTCCTGCCGTATTATTGGGGAGACCTCCAAAATATTTGTTTGTCTACCAGTACTGCCAGATTCTTTTCTTTATAGGAGCTGAAGGTCAAGGTGGGGAGAGCAATAGAACCAGTTAGGAGAGGCGCCCCAGCAAAAGTAAGCTCAGCTGCTCTGGATTTTCTTCAAAGCATTTGGTATTGGCCAGTCAAAGATCTCCTGCAAAGAAACTTTTGGCCAAGGACAGAAAATTCTGGTTTCTCTAAGTAGCAGATAAAAGATGCAACAAAGTAAAATATAAAGATCCCTGGGCTAATAATCTGGAGGTTTTGTTTCTGTTACCCAAGGCTGCCTGCCTTAATTTCTCTTGGTTAAATCTATACAATGAAGCAATAGAATTACATAAGTGGAAGATTCTTTCTAGTTTTCAAATTGTAAGAGTCTATGAAGTTTGGTGGCTTTTGCCTTCTTTTTCTGTTAAGCTAAATTTATGAACTTAAAATGAAGTCCTTCATGTTAAAAGACAAAGGAATTGATCTGTAACCTAAATACATTTGTATCATATTTTAGTTCAGAAATAATGAGCTTGTGGGCCATAGCAAGTTTTAATTCCATTGCTTTCTAGCCTCTCAATTTATTTATTTATTTATTTATGGTTTTTTTTTGTCTTTTCAGGGCCGCACTTGTGGCATATTAGACCCAGGCTACGGGTCTATTCGGAGTTGTAGCCGCCAGCCTACACCACAGCCATAGCCACTTGGGATCCAAGCCTTGCCTGTGACCTACACCACAGCTCACGGCAACGCCAGATCCTTAACCCACTGAGGGAGGCCAGGGATCAATCCCGCCACCCCATGGTTCCTAATCAGATTCGTTTCTGCTGTGCCACAACGGGAACTCCATAGCCCCCCAATTTAGATGTTGGATTCCTATCAATTCTAAAAGACCCATATAACTCAATGGAAAAAACAGGAAAGGATATAAACAGACTGTTAAAAGAAGGGAAAACAAAAATGGCTTTTAAGCATGTGCAGAGATGTTCACCATATCTCATCATAAGATAAATGTGAGGAGTTCCGTGATGGCATAGCAGTTAAAGATGGAGCTTTGTCACCCCTGTGGCTCAGGTCTCTGCTGTGGTGCTGGTTGGAACCCTGGCCCAGGAACTTCCACATGCTTTTGGTGAGCCCCCTCCCCACCTCTGCCTCCCCAAAAAGATAAATGCAAAATAAAACCACTCTGAATAATCATTTACTGTCTCTAAGATTAGCAAAGATAATGCAACCTAAATTATCTGCCATTAATGAAACATTTACATAATTCACGACATATGAGTACTATGAAATTATATATAGTTGTAAACAAATTGAAAAAAAAAAACTTCTCTCTGTACTGTCATGGAAAATTTCCCAGTATCATATATTTTATTTTATTTTATTTTATTTTATTTGTCTTTTTGCCTTATCTAGGGCTGCTCCTGCAGCACATGGAGATTCCCAGGCTAGGGGTCCAGTTGGAGCTGTAGCCACTGGCCTACGCCAGAGCCACAGCAACGTCAGATCTGAGCCACATCTGTGACCTACACCACAGCTTATGGTAACGCCAGATCCTTAACCCACTGAGCAAGGCCAGGGATCAAACCCATGTCCTCATGGATGCTAATTGGGCTCATTAACCACTGAGCCACTACAGGAATTTTAAATGGGGTAAAAAAACAAGGTACAGAATGGTGTGTGTAGCACATTGCCCTTTGTTTGGTGTGTATAAGCAGTTAGTGTGGATTTTTTCTTCAGTTAAATAAATGTGTTCTCTCCTTGGGCTTCTTGCTGGGTAGAATGTGTTGATTGTCAGCTTTCTTTTCTTTTTTTTTTTGTTTTCTTTTCCTTTTTTTCTTTTTGCCTTTTCTAGGGCCGCTTCCTGTGGCATATGGAGGTTTCCAGGCTAGGGGTCGAATTGGAGCTGTAGCTGCCACGTCTGCGACCTGCACCACAGCTCACAGCAACGCTGGATCCTTAACCCACTGAGCAAGGCCAGGGATCGAACCCATAACCTCATGGTTCCTAGTCAGGTTCGTTAACCACTGCACCACGACGGGAACTCCAGTTGTCAGCTTTCCTTCAGGGTGTAAATGTGCAACGTGGGAAAAGTGAGGGAGGCAGCAGTCATGGCACTGAAGGCGTTGATGTGTTGGACATTGTGTGTTTCCCTTTCTGAAGGGTCCCCATCTCTTTCCTCTTTCCCTCCATGTCTGCTGTGTGGTGAAGACTTAAAGCCCCTTTAAACACAAATCTGCTGATCCTCATTCTGCAGAAAATTTAGACTCAGAGAGGCTGAGGCAGTGCTGCCCACATTTTCATGGGCACACAGCTCATCTGTGGATCTTGTTAAAATGCCCATTTTGATCCGTTGAGTCTGGGTCAGAGCCTGAGAGTCCTCATTTGATTCCTCATTCCTAACAAGTTCCCAGATAAAGCCCAGGTTGCTGGTGGAGGACCATACTTTAAATAGCAAGAGGCTGTATGTCTTGCCTAAAGGCAAGGAAGTGAACAGAACTAGGACTGAAACCCCATTTCCTGACTCCAGGGTCTTTCCCTCCTGGAGGACTTGGAGCCCTCCCTGCCCCACTTCTCCCTTCCTGCAAACAGGTTCTGAGCATAAAAATGACGGTAGGGGGAGAGCAATCGAGAGAGAGCGAGCAGCTTTGCAGTAACAGACATGGCAGATAAGGACGCTTCCGGAAGGAAGTTTGAACAGGGAGGAGAGAAGAGATGCGTATAGCATTATTGAGATTAGTGTCCTGGATTCAATGTCCATCCATTGTTTCTGGTCCAGAAAATGATGCTTATTGCTTAACCAGTCATCTTGAGATTGTGTGATGCTTACCTCAAATAGGAGGGTAAAAATAGATTCCTATTTCCTTTTTTAAGAATAGGAATCACTGCTTTAAAGTTTAAGAAAGTGAGCCCCGTGCTTCTCTGTTTATCTGTTAGACACAAATACTCACCATCAAGTTCTACCAAAAAATATATATATACATCAAGAAGGAGTTGATATAAACTTCTACATGAAGTAGGATCTCAGAACTATCAGTGCTTAATCGTGATGCCTATCTATAAAATGTGCCATGACAAATGGAAAAATGAGAACAAGAACAGGCCCTTGGGAAATAAAAAATATTCAGTGGGAAGAGATGGAAAAAAGATACAGGATCAAGCCAGAGTGTCCAACATCAGCTTATTAGGAATTTAAGAAAGTAAATAGAGGGAAGGACATAATCAAATGATGAAGAGAAGAAAAATTTCCTGAGAGAAGATGAAGTATGAGCCTTTAAAATGCAAAAGTTCATATGTCCCCAGAGAGGAACAGGACATCTGACAAGAGAACCCCTCCCCCACCCCCCAGTGCATCACTGGGCAATTTCAGAGCACAAAGGATGAAGGAAAGATGGTGACAAATGGCTCATGAGAAAAAAGGAGTGAAAAACCAGACTGGTATCAGAGTTCTTGTCTGTAAATTTCTCAGCAGCAATAAAAGATGCAAGAAGACAATGGGCTCAGGTAATCGAAGTTCTGGGGAAAAATACAGTTGCTTTTAGGACTGCATACTTAGCCAAATTTTCCATAAATGCAGGTGCAAAATTAAAATCATTTTCAGACCTAAGAGGACTTTCTGAGATAATTTCTGTTCAGAAGACAATATGGAGGGGAGTTCCCGTCGTGGTGCAGTGGTTAACGAATCCAACTAGGAACCATGAGGTTGCAGGGTTCGGTCCCTGGCCTTGCTCAGTGGGTTAACGATCCGGCGTTGCCGTGAGCTGTGGTGTAGTTTGCAGACGTGGCTCGGATCCCGCGTTGCTGTGGCTCTGGCGTAGGTTGGTGGCTGCAGCTCCGACTCGACCCCTAGCCTGGGAACCTCCATATGCCGCGGGAGTGGCCCAAGAAATAGCAAAAAGACAAAAAAAAAAAAAAAAAAAGACAATATGGAATCCAAGAAATGGTGTCTCTTACTCGGGAGCTCAGTAAAAACCAATCTATCAAATTAGAAGCAAAGTGCAGGCGCTTTAAGAAGAACGACTTCAAGAAGAACAGAATCCAAGCAGCAGAGAACAGCAGAGGTCAGCAAACTTTTTCTGCAAAGGCCAGATTGCAAGGTGGGGTGGGGACTAGGGTGAGTTAAGTGAAGCATCTGCTTTGGGTGCAAATTTCACAGGGTGCCAAAATCTCAGTCATCAAGATAAATGATAATTCAACACAAAGTTTTATAAAAATCTGCTTAATGCCAAAAAATCTATGATGAACAAGATATCAAAATGTTGAATAAAAATGGGATCCAGCCATGCACTCTCATGACCGGATTTCATTCTAATCCTGACTCTGGTTCCAATAAAACTTTACAAAACAGGTGGCTCATCTGCAGACCACATGTTGCCAATCTGACTGTTTAATATATTACATTAAAATATTGTCTTGATTATAGAATTCTTTGGCTCCTTCTTAAATGTTGTACTCCAGGTGTGTGCCTCCTTTGCTTGACCCCGCACAGTCTCTCTCCTCCCCCTCCTCTTTATGTAACCCTTAAAAAATATAAAAGCCATTATTAGCTCCCAGGTGCTTGCCAGAAAACTGACTGTAGACCCAAGGTGGCCTGTGGGCTGACCCCTGGATAAGAGTATGAAGCCGAAAAATGCTAGAGACCTAGCAAAGAAGGCCTGCATTTGCTGTCCCAACAAAGAATAAAAAAGGATTTAAAAAATCTAGGAAAGCAAAGTTCCTGTCATGGCTCAGCAGTTAATGAACCCGAGTAGCATCCATGAGGACTTGGATTCTACCCCTGGCTTTGTTCAGTGGGTTAAGGATCTGGAATTGCCATGAGCTGTGGTGTAGGTCACAGACTTGGCTCAAATCCCATGTTGCTGTGGCTGTGGTGTAGGCCGGTGGCTAGGGCTCCGATTGGACTCTTAGCCTGGGAACCTCCATATGCCACAGGTATGGCCCTAAAAAGACAAAAAAAAAAAAAAAAGAAAAGAAAGAAAAGAAAAAAAAGAAAAAATATAGGAAAGTAAAATTAAAACAAAAAAACTATTCAAGGTTGTGTGGTCCACATGGGCAACTAACTAAACTAACTAAACTGAGGCACAACTTTGAACAACTGGTGAGTGAACAGGTTCTCAGCAGGACCAATCAGGGAGAGTTGGAAGATGGCGGGGAGGAGGTTGACTGGGTGAAAAGAGCACCAGGCTGGACTGGGTAATCTAAGCAAGTTTGCTCAAGAAGTGGCGAAGAGAAAATAAACAGAGGAGATCAAGATGACCTTGATTCAGTCAGTCCAACTCTCTCACCTGGACACACGTTCTTAGGAAAAGATGCCTCACTGAGGGACGCCCTAGCCAGGTGCCTGAAGGCTCAGCCTCCCTCCCCACCTCCCCATCTTCTCTGGCCTTGGTAGTTTCCCACAGCCTTGCAGCTGAGGCAGACAAGCTGATCTACCCATGTAGGTTCCTGGTCATCAGCAGTCTGCCATCCTATCTTCTCTTGCCTTTAAGACTATGAGTTTGGAGTCAGAGCTTAGTTTCTAACCCTAGCTCCACTCTCTGCTTATCTGCCGATTGACTTTGGGAAATGATAAAAACCCTCTAAAGCTCAGTTTCTCCACCTACAAAAACATGAGGAATGACACCCTGTCTACCTAATGGAGTTGCTGAGACCAGTAAATCAGACGATTCTTCCAAAATGTTCTATGCAATGCTCGGAACAGAGACTGTACCTTGTCAATATCAACAGAGGGTAATTTGCTCCTCTGTGGCTTTATCTATTTTTATACCTCTCGGCACAGAACACCAAAGTCTTTAACTCTGGTTCCAGCCTTCTTTGAGAGAACCAGAACACTCTCACTGCTCACTAGATGCCTAGGCCAGTCCAATGCCGCTTCTAATACATCCCAAAGCAACTTCCAAATCATGTCCTGACCTCGCCTTTATTTCAGGAGAAATCCTGGTGCTGCTTTTGAGTCTAGAGGCCTTTGCCCTGTTGCCCACATCCTGCGAATTAGTAAATTCTATCGATTTTTCACTGGCAACTCTGCTTTCCTTCTTATACCCCTTATACCTCTTTCTACTCTCATGGTCTCAAGCTGAGATCATTGCAACAGCCTCCTCCTGAACCCTTGGTCCTTGAGCCCTTCTCTCCTTTTATCTGCTTATAATCCACCTCCAAAACATGTCCCTGAAGACTTTCTTAATCACTTCCAATTTCAAGAGATTTGTGCTTCATTTGAACCCCTATTGTCTGCTTCCCTAATTTTAGCACCTACTGTATTACAGTTTATGTTCTAGCTGTCTCCTTTCAGTGTAGGTTTTGGTTCCTAACCAAGCTGTAAACAGGAAGTGAGTTACATTTCGCCCAGTACCTAGATTTCTGGCGAGCATATACCAGTTGCCCAGTAAGTGCGTATTGATTGATTGAATGCGAGTCCCGTTGAGTCCGTTACCTTTTTTGAGACTGTGGGAGAGGACTATGCTCTGAGTTTAGGGACTATGCATAAAGCTCTGTTTGACCTGCAGATGTGGGAAATGACGTTCATGTCTTTTTATTTGAGGCATTACTATTAACTCAGAAACTTTAGTATTAAAAGCACTGATTTTCAGTATTAAGGGCACCACTTACCCACTAGTCTTTGACAATAGCCAGCGTAACCAATGTATTTTCTATCTTGGGAATGTAGAGTTCTGTGTGGTAAAGCAGACTATAGTGGAAATATCAAACACTGGTCTTTGACTTCATGACCATCCTGGTTTTTCCATTTTGCAGGGTGGGTGGGGGGCAAGTTTCTTGATTTCTATGCCTATAATTTTGAATTAAAATTCAGATTTTAATTAAGCCAAGTAGGATGTTGGAAATTGTTATTACAGTGCTGAGCACCAAGTAGGCATTCAATAAATGAATCGGAGCTGAACAGCAATATTCAGGAAGGCTATTAATTTATCTGCTAGGTAGCACCAGGATTGGCTTACAAGGCACCAGGCAAGTTCCTTCCTACCATCGTCCTCGGAATAGCTCCTCCGTGAATGCCTGACTTTCCACGCTGAAGATTCACTCCTTTGATGTAGCATTGCCTTCCTCAAGCTGCGCGTGTTTTTTTTTTTTTTTTTTTGTCTTTTTCTAGAGCCACTCCCGCGGCATATGGAGGTTCCCAGGCTAGGGGTCGAAACGGAGCTGTAGCCACCGGCCTACGCCAGAGCCACAGCAACGCGGGATCCCAGCCGCATCTGCAACCCACACCACAGCTCACGGCAGTGCCTGATCCTTAACCCACTGAGCGAGGCCAGGGATCAAACCTGCAACCTCATGGTTCCTAGTCGGATTCATTAACCACCACGCCATGACCGGGAACTCCCCTCAAGCTGCGCTTTTAAAAAATACTCCTGGGAGTTCTTCTTGTGGCTCAGCGGGTTAAGAATCCAACTAGTATACAGGAGAATGCGGGCTCCATCCCTGGCCTCACTCAGTGGGGGTAAGGATCCAGCGTTGTTGCAAGGTCAAAGATGTGGCTAGGAATCTGTGTTGCTGTGGTTATGGTGTAGGCTGGCAGCTGCAGCTCCAGTTTGACCACTAGCCTGAAAACTTCCATATGCCTCAGGCACGGCCATTAAAACAAAACAAAACAAAACAACAAAAAACTCCTAACATGCCTTAAAATTGTGCAGAATTACATATTAAGTCCTAACACCATAGTATGTATTCATGTATAGGAAAGCAAAAGGCAGCATGATCTTATGCCCTTGAGAAGCTGTGGGAATTGAATCTGGGGGAAGAAAGGAAGGAAAAGGGGGTTGGGGGATGGGAGAAGTCCAAGCTAAGTAGACAAATATTCCCTTCACTCTATTTAAAAAAAAAAAAAAAAAGACTATTTTTAAATAACTGTTTAGGTTCACAGCAAAATTGAGCAGAAAATATGGAGGTTTTCCATATATTTTTCTCCCCTTCTATATGTGTGGAGTCTCCCACTACCAACATCCCTGCCCCTGTGGCACATTTATTACAAATGATGAACCTACACTAACACTATAATTGCTCGAGGTCCACAATTAAATCAGGGTTTACTCCCAGTGTTGCATGTTCTATGAGTCTGGACAAATGCTTGAGGACATGCACCCATCACTTAGAGTACCATACAAAGTAGTTTTACTGAAAATCCTCTACAGTCTGCCTATTCATCCCTCTCTTCCTCCAACCCCTGGCCACAACTGGTCTTAATTATTTCCATAGTTTTGTCTTTTCTGGGATGTGTATAATTGGAATCATATTGTGTGATATTGTTAAGTGATAAGAAATCACTTGGGATAGAGCAAGATGGAAGATAGTATAAGAAAAAATGTATATATATATACAGAGAGAGAGAGAGAGATGTATGACTGAGTAACTCCGCTATACAGCAGAAACTATACAACACTATAAATCAACTGTAATTTTAAAAAAGAAATCTAGGAGTTCCCGTCATGTCAGAGGAAATGAATCTGACTAGCATCCATGAGGATGTAGGTTCAATCCCTGGCCTCGCTCAGTGGGTTAAGGATCTGGCAGCTACAGCTCTTATTCGACCCCCAGCCTGGGAACTTCCGTAAGCCACAGGTGGGGTCCTAAAAAGACCAAAATAAATAAATAAATAAAAATAAGTAAGAAAAGAAATCTATATTTGATCTTACACCCATTTATGGCATAGAGTTCCTAAAACACTGAGAATTTCCTAAGTGGTAAAGGCAATAATGATGTCTTTTTCATTAATGAGGTAAATTTTAGAAAGCACCAAAGGATGGGGGCCAGTTGGCAAGAGAACCAACCCTAAATAAGAATCGGAACTTTTGGAGTTCCCCTTGTGGCTCATAGAGTTAAGAATCCAACTAGGATCCATGAGGATGTGGGTTTGATCCCTGACCTTGCTCAGTGGGTTAAGGATCCAGCTGCAAGCTGGGGTGTAGGTTGTAGGTGCAGTTTGGATCCAGCATTTACTGTGGCTGTAGCATGGGCTCACCCCTGCAGCACCAATTTGACCCCTAGCCTGGGAACTTCCGCATGACACAAGTGTGGCCATTAAAAAAGAAGAAGAAGAATTGGAACTTTTATTTTTTTATTTTTTTATTTTTATTATTATTATTATTTTTTTGGTCTTTTTGCCTTTTCTAGGGCCGCTCCCTCGGCATATGGAGGTTCCCAGGCTAGGGGTCCAATCGGAGCTATAGTCACCGGCCTACACCAGAGCCATAGCAACGCAGGATCCGAGCTGTGTCTGCTCACAGCAACGCCGGATCCTTAACCCACTGAGCAGGGATCGAACCCGCAACCTCATGGTTCCTAGTCAGATTCATTAACCACTGTGCCATGACGGGAACTCCAAGAATTGGAACTTTTAATCCTCTGATTTCCAGGAAGAGGAGAGGGGCTGGAAGTTGAATCATTTACCATGGACAATGATTTAATCAATCATGCCTATGGAATTGGGGCAGATGCACAGATAATAACCTAAACTTACAATTAGCATCAGAAACAGAGGGCAGTCTTGCGGAACTGAGTCCTTAACTTGTGGAATCTGATCAATCTGGGTAGATGGTGTCAGAATTGATCTGAAGTGTAGGACACCCAGCTGGTGGCAGAGAACACACATACCCTGGAACTGGTGACCAGAATCTTAGTAGCATTTGTTTTTTTAAAATGGCCACACCCACAGCATATGGAAGTTCCTGGGCAGCTGTAGCAATACTGGATCCTTTAACCCACTGTGCTAGACCTGGGATCAAACCCATTCCTCCACAATGATCCAAGCCACTACAGTCAGATTCTTAATCCGTTGTGCCATGGTGGGAACTCCCTTAGTAGCCTTTTTTGATTGGCCTCTTTCATTTAGTAATGTCTACATAAGGTTCTTCCATGTCTTTTCATGACTTGATAGCTCTTTTTCAGTGTTAAGTAATATTCCATTGTGTAGACATACCACAGTTTATTTATCCATTCACCTACTAAAGGACATCTTAGCTGCTTCCAAGTTTTCGCAATTATGAGTAAGGCTGCTATAATCACCATGTTTGAAGATAGTTCTGGAAAGAGGTCCTGGAGGGATGCAGATGGGAAACTGGACTGAAGGAAGTCCTGAGAAGCCTGATCTTTCCTCCTGTATGAACCACAACCAGGAGTGCCATCTTACTGCTGTCCCAGGAACTTAATGAGAAAAGTGAGTAGGAAACATGGACTAATGGAGCAGAAAGGAAGTTCACACACCGTGTGACTCTCACTGAATATGTGTACCATAATACACACCACACCTGTTCACCTTGCAAAAGCAATCACTCAGCATTTGGTGAATTGTTTCATGTTAAGAAGCCACTTTCAAGAAACCCCGCCTCCATGGAGATTAACAAGTGTGGGCTTTTGGTGATGAGGAATGTTTGATAACATTCATCATCTAGTCAACTTTACCAGTGCTGTTGAAGGGGAGCAGCAGCGGAACCAGTCTTCAGAAAGAAATGACCCAAAGTCTTGCCCAGACCTGGCTTGGTTTGGGATGATGGCATGGGAGAGGGTTAGCCTTAGAATGGAGGCTAGGGTTCCCACCAGTGTCTGAAGCCCCGCTTCTACTAAGTTCTCCCACAGCTATGTGATGGAGGGGGGTGTCTCCCAAACACTGAAGCCCAAACCTGTAAAATAAGTGGGAGGGTGCTTCTGTATTGTCCAGAGATTTCTCAGCTCTAAGAGTCAACTTCTCAGAGTTCCCGTTGTGGCTCAATGGTTAATGAATCCGACTAGGAACCATGAGGTTTGGGGTTCGAACCCTGGCCTTGCTCAGTGGGTTAAGGATCCAGCGTTGCCATGAGCTGTGTGGTGTATGTTGCAGATGCGGCTCGGATCCCATGTTGCTGTGGCTGTGGTGTAGGCCGGCGGCTACAGCATCGATTAGAGCCCTAGCCTGGGAACCTCCATGTGCCGTGGGAGCAGCCCTAGAAATGGCAAAAAGACAAAAAAAAAAAAAAAGAGTCAACTTCTCTTTTAACTAAATGAAAGTTGTCAGTCACCTGCTTCAATGAAGTAGCCTATGTAAAGCGGTCCCTACCACAGCACCTGGCCCCAAATCAGCCTTTGAGAGAATCTAGCTGCTGTGTCCTCTCCAGGATAACTTGCGGTTCGAGCAGGTTAGGCAGACATTTATGTGATATGATTTTAAAGGACCATGAAGGTTGCTTACCCCAAAGTATCTCCCCCAAAGCTATGCCTTTGGTGCTTTAGGACTCCCACACCCCCTTAAGGAATGGAGTTGAAGATCTTTAACGTATCGTGTAACAGAAATGGAGACGTTTCACACTAAACCTCTCTCTCATTAGCACCTCATGGGCAGGTAAGTTTAGCAAAGAGCACTGATAGGATGTGCTTAATAAAAAGCACTGGGAGTTCCCATTATGGCTCAGCAGGTTATGAACCCCACTAGTATCCATGAGGATGCAGGTTTGATCCCTGGCCTCGCTCAGTGGGTTAAGGATCTGGCATGGCTGCAAGCTGTAGCATAGGTCACAGATGAGCCTCGGATTCGACCCCTAGCCTGGGAATTTCCCATATGCCTCAGGTGTGGCCCTAAAAAGAAAAAAAAAATTAATAAAATGAAAAAGACTGGCATTAGTGTGGAGAGAGAGGACAAGAGCGTGTCCATCAGGAAGGCAAACCTGGGTAGTTCTTAGAAGTGAAGACAAAATGAAGAGAAGGGAGCCCAAATCTAAGTCTGTCCCCTCACCATTTGGATAGGTTTGCATAGACTAATTTTTAATTCATCATCATTATTATTATTATTATTATTATTATTATTATTAGTAGTAGTAGTAGTAGTAGTAGTAGTGGTAGTAGTATTTGTCTTTTTAGGGCCGTACCCGCAGCATATGGAATTTCCCCGGCTAGGGATCAAATTGGAGCTGTAGCTGCTGCCAACACCAGATCTGAGCTGCATCCTCGACCTATATCGCAGCTTGTGGCAATGCCAGATCCTTAACCCACTGAACAAGGCCAGGAATCAAATCCTCTTCCTCATGGATACTGGTTGGGCTCATTACCACTGAGCCACAATGGGAACGCCTATACTAATTTTTTTAAATTAAAGTTTAGTTGATTTACAGAGTTGCAGGTGTATAGCAAAGTTATTCAGATATATAAGTGTATACATATACATATGTATATACATATTCTTTTTCAGATTCTTTTCTAAGTTATTACAAGATATTGAATATAGTTCCCTGTGCTATGGAGTAGTAGATCCTTGTCGTTTATCTGTTTTATTACTGTAGTGTGTATCTGTTAATCCCTAATTCCCAATTTATCCCTCCCCTGCCCCCTGCCACAACCTTTCCCCTTTGGCGACACTAAGTTGGTTTTCTATATGCATAGACTAATTTTTTTTTTTTTGGTCTTTTTTGCCATTTATTGGGCCTCTCCCTCGGCATAAGGAGTTCCCAGGCTAGGGGTCTAATCGGAGCTGTAGCCACCGGCCTACGCCAGAGCCACAGCAACGCGGGATCCGAGCCGCATCTGCAACCTACACCACAGCTCACGGCAACGCCGGATCGTTAACCCACTGAGCAAGGCCAGAGATCGAACCCACAACCTCATGGTTCCTAGTCGGATTTGTTAACCACTGCGGCACGACGGGAACTCCGTAATTTTTGATTGTTGATGAAGACTTTGTTGCTTTCCTTTTCTGCTGATCCTTACAAACCCAGGTGAAACAGGCAGGACAGTGTAGTGAGGAAACTGAACTCCTGACCAAATTCTGCCTATGAGCTAAAGCACTTCCATGTTCCCAGAATGACTTCCTTTAATCTAATATTCACGCCGGAGTGTGTCCCAAGTGATAGCGGAGCTAGAGCCATAAGGCTCTGAACTGATTTTGTCTCTGAGGAGACGGCAGCCAAAACATTTGCTGGGGGCAACCTCTAAGACTGCAAGTTCGTACAGAGATGCGTGCAAAGCCTCCTTGGATGCCCGCCGCCCTTTAGGGTGTTAGAAGAGAGTCGAGAAGATGGCAACAGTTGATGCACATCGACTCTTCCATTGGCAAATTTCATGTCTGCTGAGTAGCTTGACTTGAAGTTACAAGAGGAAGGTAGGGCTTCCCTTTGATGCTCAGCCTCCTGGGTCAGGCTTCCCTGGTCCCTTTCTCGTTTTCTCTTACTGGATACACAGTGCCCAGGCAGAGGTGTGTCCTTGAAGAAGTAACAAGAGCGATTTTTATGCAGCTTATGGGTTCAAATTCATGGTTTTTACCCATACCCATCTTATTCAGAGTCATCTCTCAGTTTGGACTTGTTTTCATTCTACTTAAAGTCTTCCTTTCCTGTGTTTCTTTGAAAAGGGGTTTCTATGTACAGTGGCTTATGCTTTCAATGCCCCAGGTCTGATGTGCAAATAAGACACTCTATCTCAGTGTGTTCACTTGGAGAAAGATTTTATTAGGTAAATACAGCAGTAAGGCACCTTTTCATCAGCATGCATACAAAGATGTTTGGCCTTTTGTCGTTTTTCCTCCTCCGCCAGAGGAAATGATCCATTCACCTCACCGAGTTGTTCCTCATGTGGGTTCATAGGAGGCAGAGTGTGCTTAGGGGGAGGAGCTGTGTCATTGTCTTAGGAAGGAGCTTTCCAACTAGAGCCTTCTGGTGTTAATTTTGCTGGTGGAGCAGACAGCATTTCTCTGCCTGTAAACTGGGTAAATGTATAAAACATTCTCCTAGGGAATGAAAAACGGAGTCAGTGGCCCCCATGCCTGATACACAGAGGTAGCCTCTGAAGTGGGAAGGTCCCCACAAGAAGGAAAGAAAAAAAAAAAAAAAAAAAAAGAATCTCAGGAGTTCCCACCATGGCTCAGCAGAAACAAATCTGACTAGCATCCATGAGGACGCAGGTTCGATCCCTGGCCTCACTCAGTGGGTTAAGGATCCGACGTTGCCGTGAACTGTGGTGTAGGTGGTAGCAGATTCAGCTAGGATCCTGCGTTGCTGCGGCTCTGGTGTAGGCCAGCAGCTACAGCTCCAACTCAGCCCCTAGCTTTGGAACCTCCATATGCCACAGGTGCGGCCCTAAAAAAAAACAACAAACAAAAAAAACAAACTCAGACTCCAGTATTCGTAATGATCTTATAACCACCTAAATCCTTCAAAGAGGTAAAGTTCATGCCCTGTCTTTTCTTGTTTCCACAGACTCCTCTTAGGCTGTGTGATTCAGTTACTTTTCCCTTTAAATTTCTCTGGAAGCTTCTTTAACATGGTTTCTCTTAAATAAGAACACCATGGATGGGGAAAAAAAATGTATGCATGTGAGGATAACTTGATCCTCTTGCTGTACAGTGGGAAAAAAATAAAATAAAATATATCCTGATAACTTTAAAAAAAGAAATAACAAAAAAAGAAAGAAAGAAAAAGAACACCATGGAGCTGAAGAATCAGAGAGCAATATGACACAATTTGCTTCTAACCTTTGAAGGCTCTTGGGGCAGGCCTGGGCCCTGGGGACTCAGGGCAAGATGGGATGGGGAAAAGAGGAAAGAAAGCAAGTCCCTGCTCTTGCCACATAGGGACAGAGGGACAGGAGAGTGGATGGGAAAAGATGGACTCTCTTCTGAAGGTAAGGGCTGACCCAGGAAACCAATGCTGAGTCTTGTGGCTGACTGTGCTTCTGAAGTGCTCTCAGAGTCAAGAGAAGAGGAGTCGAAAAGAAAAGGAAAGTGGCTGGAAACTGCAGGCCTAAGAGGGACCATATTAACTTCTGTAGTCCTTGTCCCCACCCAGGTCCAGCCAGCTGGCTGTCCCCCTTCAGGCTGGCTTTGCAGTAAGCAAGAGGGAGGATGTTTTATCTCTGAAATTCGACTTCAAGCCTGACCACAATTTCTCCCAAGGGTGAAAGAACTCCAAAGAACACCTATAATCTGTAACACCCAAGCTCTAAGGAAATGAATTTTGTTAACTGGTTTACCTTAGTTGCTTTTCTCACTAAATGTTCCCCTATTGTTGGTTTCAAAAGTGCAACCATGAACAATCCTTGCCTCCTGGAACCCAGCAAAGGAATAGTGTTATTGAGAAGAGATGATCGCTTAGACAGGGGTTGGCAGACTTTTTCTGGAAAGGGCTAGACAGTAAATATTTTAGGCTTTATGGACTGTATGATGTCTTGCAGTGACTCAATGAAGTCATTTTATGTTGAGAAAGCAATGACTGTGGCTCTGTTTGAGTAAAACCTTATTATTTGAACTACACATACAATGTGGATATAATTAAATTGTGTCCTTTATATCTATCTATCTATCTATCTATCTATCTACCTATCTATCTATCTATCTATCAACTACCTACCTATAGATATATATATATCTATAGATAGATAGGCTTTTTCAGGCCACACCTGAAGGATATGGAGGTTCCAAGGCTAGGGTCGAATCAGAGCTGTAGCTTCCAACCTATGCCACAGCCACAGAAATGCCAGATCTGAGCCGCATCTGCGACCTACACCACAGCTCAAGGCAATGCAGGATCCTTAATCCACTGAGCAAGGTCAGGGATTGGGCTTGCATCCTCTTGGATACCAGCTGGGTTCATTAACTGCTGAGCCATGATAGGAACTCCCCTTTTGATATTTTCAGCCATTTAAAATTGGAAAAACCATTCTTGGCTCAAAGACCATACACATAGAGATGGGGGCTGGATTTGCCCCATGGTCCCTGTAGTTTGTTGACTCCTGGTCTACGTTAAAGGAAGTCAGCATTTTTGAGTAAGGAAAACACTGTCAAAGTCAACTGTATTGAGGTATACTTTGTATACCTATTAAAATGTACCTATTAAAAATTTTAACAAGCTAATTTTCAGAGCAGTTTTAAGTTCATGGCAGAACTCTGCCAAGTACAGAGAGTACTTATATTACAGCCCTGCACCCACTCATGCACAGCCTTCTGCACTGTCAACATCCCCCACCAGAGTAGGGCATCTGGTGCAATCCATTACCCTACATTGACACATCTCTCTTACCCAAAGTCCACAGTTTACAGTAGGGTCAACTTTTAGCCTTGGACATTCTATGCATTTGGGCAAATGTATAATGATAGGTATCTACCATCATAGCAGCATACAGAGTAGTTTCTTTGCTCATCCCTCCCTACCCCCTAAATGTACCAATGTAAAAGGTACCGTTCAATAAGTATTGAGAATTAATACACTCATGTAACCCCTGCCACGACCAAGATGTAGAATTATCTCTATCACCCCATAATAAAGTTCCCTTAGGAGTTCCCGTCGTGGCGCAGTGGTTAATGAATCCGTCTAGGAACCATGAGGTCGCAGGTTCGATCCCTGCCCTTGCTCAGTGGGTTAACGATCCAGCGTTGCTGTGAGCTGTGGTGTAGGTTGCAGACGTGGCTCGGATCCCGCGTTGCTGTGGCTCTGGGAGAGGCCCAAGAAATAGCAAAAAGACAAAAAAAAAAAAAAAAGTTCCCTTGGGCTCCTTCCTACTCAGCCCACCACTACTTCTAGCCTCAGATAGGAAGTGGCCTGACTTGTCATTTATGGATTAGATTTCTCTTTCCTAGAATTGAATATGAATAGGATTATATAGCATTATGCTCTTGTGTCTGGCTTCTTCCGTTCAGCTTCACGTTTTTGAGATTCATCCATGTTGTGACTTGAATCAACAGTAATTCTTTCCTTTTTGAGTCTGAACACCCTCCATTGTACGGAGGTACCACATTTATTTATCCAGACATCTGTCAATGGACTTCTAGGTTTTTCTTCTTTTCTTCCCTATCATGACTAAAGGGACTATGAACTTTCATTTACAAGTCTTAGGGTGAACATATGTTTTCATATGTCTTGAGTAAATGCCTGACAGAGGAACTGCTACATCATACGATAAATATATGACTTTATAAAAAATTGCCAAATTTTCCAAAGCGGTGGTACCCTTCTACATTCTCACCAATAGTGTAAGAAATTTCTGGTTCCTCCACATCCTCACTAACACTGGTGGGTATGCAGTGGTGTCTTATTGTAGTTTTAATTTGCATTTATCTGATGATTAGTACTGTTGAGCATCTTTTTAGGAGTTTATTGGGCATTTGCCTATCTTTGTGAACTGTCTCTTCACATCTTTTGCCCATTTTTAATTGGGTTATTTGTCTTATACTAAGTTATGAGTTCTTTACGTATTTAGATATAAGTCCTTTGTCAGATAGACGTATTGTAAATATTGTCTCCCAGGTGTGTAAGTGTGTAGCTTGTCTTTTCATTTCTTTTTAATCTTTTTTTAGGGCTGCACTTGTGGCATATAGAGGTTCCCAAGCTAGGGGTAGAATCAGAGCTGTAACTGCCAGCCTACACCACAGCCACAGCAACATGGGTTCCGAGCTGTGTCTGCAACCTACACCACAGCTCACAGCAATGCCAGATCCTTAACCCACTGATTGCGGCCAGGGGTCAAACCCACATCCTCATGGATACCAGTTGGGCTTGTTAAATGCTGAGCCAGGACAGAAACTCCTGGCTTTTCATTTCTTTTTCTTTTTTTTTCTTTTTGTCTTTTTGCCTTTTCTAGGACCGCTCCCTCGGCATATGGAGGTTCCCAGGCTAGGGGTCGAATCGGAGCTGTAGCTGCCAGCCTATGCCAGAGCCGAAACGATAGATCCGAGCCACATCTGTGACCTACGCCACAGGTCACAGCAATGCTGGCTCCTTAACCCACTGAGCAAGGCCAGGGATCAAACCCACAACCTCATGGTTCCTAGTCAGATTCGTTAACCACTGAACCACGATAGGAACTCCTGCCTTTTCATTTCTTAATAGAGTCTTTTGATCAGCAGATATTTAAATTTGATAAAATCCTATCTATTTATCAATTTTTTATGATTTATAGGGGAAAAAAGCCCTTTCAATATTTAAAAACTTTATGGATCTTCATATGATGGTGGGTATATTTTAAGATCTGCTAATTGAGCAAATACGTAATACTTTAACTTTAAAATCTATTAAAGTTTCTTTCTCTCTTCCTGTCTTTTTTTTTTTTTTTTTTTGGCTATTTCTTGGGCCGCTCCTGCAGCATATGGAGGTTCCCAGGCTAGGGGTCGAGTCGGAGCTGCAGCCACCAGCCTACACCAGAACCACAGCAACGCTGGATCCGAGCCGCATCTGCAACCTACACCACAGCTCACGGCAACGCCGGATCGTTAACCCACTGAGCAAGGGCAGGGACCGAACCAACAACCTCATGGTTCCTAGTCGGATTCGTTAACCACTGCGCCACGACGAGAACTCCTCTTTCTGTCTTTTTTTTTTTTTTTTTTTTTTTGACCGCCCCATGGCATATGGAGTTCCCAGGCCAGGGATCAAACCCTCATCCCAGTGCTCCCAAGACGCCACCGGTCCCGTTGCCCCACAGCAGGATCTCCAAGTTTTTCTCCTTCTTAAATAGCTTTATTGAGATAAAATTCACATCCTATATAATTCGACAATATAAAGTATAAAATTCAGTGGCTTTTGGTATGTTCACAGATATGTGTAACCATTGAACAGTCAACTTCAAAATATTTCCATCACCTCAAAAATAAACTTCATACCCCTTAGTTATCACCCTTCCATCTCCACATTATTTTCCTCCCACTAATCTATGTTCCATCTCTATAGATTGCCTATTCTCAACATATTCTCAATATATGGAATAATATATAGATCATTTGTGACTGTTTTCTTTCACTTAGCATAGTGTTTTAACGGCGCATCCATGTTATAGCATGTATCGGTATTTCCTTTTTTGTGTGGCCATACAATAATATTACACTGGTGGACATTCCACATTTTGTCTTTACGTTGATCAGCTGATGGACATTTGGGTTGTTTCCATGTTTCGGCTGTTATTAATAATACTGCTGTTAACACTTGTGTACAAGTTATTTGTGGACATACATTTTCATTTCTCTTGGGTATTTATCTAGGAGTGGAATTGTTGGGTCATATGGTAACACTACGTAATCACTTGGGGAACTGTCAGACTGCTAGAGAAAGTGTCTGTACCACTTTCCCACCAGGAGTAAGTGAGGGTTCTGTTTTTATCATGTTTTTGCCAACATTTGTTATTCTCTGACTTTCTGATTTTAGCCATCCTAGTGGGTATGAAGAGGTATCTCATTGTGGTTTTGATTTGTATTTCCCTGATGACTAATGGCATCAAGCATCTCTTTGTGTGCTTATCGGCCATTTATATATCTTCCTTGGGAAATGTCTATTTAGAACTTTTTTGGGGGGGACACACCTGAAACATGTGGAATTTCCTGGGCTGGGGATCAAAGCCGTGCCTCAGCAACAACCCAAGCTGCTGCAGTGACAATACCAGATCCTAAGCCCCAGCACCACAAGAGAACTCCTATTTAGATCTCTTGCCTGTTTAAACAATTAGGTTGTCTTCTTATTGAGCTGTAAGAGTTCTTTAATAGTCTGGATAAAAGTCTCTTAAATATGGCTTGCAAATATTTTCTCCTCTTACGTAAGTTGTCTTTCCACTTTCTTGATGGTGTCCTTTGAAGCATAAAAGCTTTTATTTTTTGATGAGGTCCAACATATTTACTTTTTCCTTTGTTGCTTGTGCTTTTTGTGTCATAGCTAAGAATTCCATACCAGACTCAAGGTCGTGAAGATCTACCCCTAAGTTTTCTTTTAATCTTTTTATAGTTCTGGTTCTTACATTATGTTTCTGCTCCATTTTGAGTTACTTTTGTTTATAATGGGAGGGAAGGATCTGAGTTCATTATTTTGCATGTGTTCTATTCAGTTGTCCCAGCACCAGTTGTAGAAAAGACTGTTCTTTGTCCATTGAGTGGTCTTGGTATCCTTGTTGAAAATCAGTTGAATGGAAATGTGTGGATTGCTTTCTGGACTCTCAGTTCTGTTCCACTGGTCTATATGTCTGTTTCCATGCCAATATCATACTGTCTTGATTACGTTGCTTTGTTGTGAGTTTTGAAATTGGGAAATGTGAATCTTCCTACTTTGTTCTTTTTTTTCGAAAATGTTTTAGCTATTGATGGTCTCTTGCAATTCCGTATGGATTTTAGAATCAACCTGCCAATTTCTACAAAGAAGTCAACTGAGATCCTCATAGGCATTACATTAAATCTGTAGATTAGTTGGGGTAGCGGGGCCATCTTAACAATGTTAAGTCTTCTGATCCATGAACGTGGGATGTTTTCCCATCTATTTAGCTCTTCTTTAATTTCTCTCAACAATGTTTTATAGTTTTCAAAGTGTAAATTTACACTTCCTTTGTTAAATTTATTCCTCGGCATTTTTATTTTTTGATGTTATAATGGAATTGTTTTTAAAATCGTATTTCTGTATTATTCACTGTAAGTATGTAGAAACAGAATTGAGTTTCGTGCATTGATCTTGTATCCTGCAACACCGCTGAATTTGTTTATTAGCTCCAATAGTTTGTAGAGGATTCTTTAGAGTTTTCTTTGTATAAGATAATGTCATTTGCAAATAGAGATAGTTGTAGTTCTTCCCTTCCAACTAGGATGACTCTTATTCCTTTTTCTTACCTAATTGTCCCGCGTACAATGTTGAATAGAAGTAGTGAGAGCAGATATCCTGTCTTAGTCCTTTTTTTTTTAGGGCCGCCCTCACAGCATGTGGAGGTTCCCAGGCTAGGAGTTGAATCAGAGCTGTAGCTGCCAGCCTACGCCACAGCCACAGCAACTCAGAATTCAAGCCTCATCTGCGACCTACACATAGCTCACAGCAACACAGGATCCTTAATCCATTGAGTGAGGCCAGGGATTGAACCCAAATCCTCATGGATCCGAGGTTCGTTACCACTGAGCCACAATGGGAACTCCATCCTTGTCTTATTCTTTGTCTAGGAGGAAAGCATCCACTCTTTCACCATAAGTATGGCCTTAGTTATATGTTTTTTGCTTATGCCTTTTATTAGGTAAAGAAGTCCCCCCTTTTTGAGGGGGGCTGTGTTCACAAGATGCAGAAGTTCCCAGGCTAGGGGTTGAACCCAAGCTTCTGCAGCAGTGCCAACACAGAATCCTTAATCACTAGGCCACCTAGGAACCCCCAATAAGTTCCCTTCTATTCCTGGTGGTTCAGTGTTTTTATCATGAAAATGTGTTGATTTTTTTTCACATGCCTTTTCTGCATCTATTAAGATGATCATGTGATTTTTTGTTTTTCTCTCTTAAAAGTTTAATAAATTTGTGATTTTCAATTACGGCAGCATCTACATACTCAAGAAACATTATTCCTTCAGTGTAGAGATTGGTTGCTTCACAATGGGATTCTTGGTTGGTTTGAAATGGTGCTGTAAATCTCAAGGGCCTGTAAGTACAAGTTCAGAACCATTGGTCTAACAACTAGATGTCTATTTGATAAGGTGGAGTGCTCACAGCTTTACTTTACTTTGTGTGATACATCAGTTCACTTGCTGTATAATTTACTGGGCCAAGGCTCAGCTTCACTAAGCCTCCATTTCTTTCTCTTTTAAATGGCAATGATAATAATAATAACAAGAATAATATCTTATTAATTATGTAAGTCCTAGCTTCTTCACAGATACTGGGAGGCTGAAAAAAGATAATGTATATGAAGACAATTAAAAATATAAAAGTATCTTATACATTCTAATTATTAATATCAGACTACCTTAGTGTTATTTGAAGCCAAAGGAACAGGAATTAACACCTTTAAAAGGTAGGCACTTAGTATTTATTTATTTTGTCTTTCTAGGGCCACACCCACGACATATGGAGGTTCCCAGGCTCGGGGTCAATTCGGAGCTATAGCCGCTAGCCTGCACTAGAGCCGCAGCAACGCAGGATCCTAGCTGAATGTGCTACCTACACCACAGCTCACGGCAACGCCAGATCCTTAACCCACTGAGTGAGGCCAGGGATCGAACCTGCGTCCTCATGGATGCTAGTCGGGTTCGTTAACCGCTGAGCCACGACAGGAATTCTGGCACTCAGTATTTCTTAAAAATTCAGAAAAGCAGAGCTCAGGGCTTTGGTTTCTCTTGCTGTAAATGAAAAGTTCAGTCAATACTTGGGTTGGAGTTGAAAGCTAAGCCAGGCTAACAGGTGTTGACTAAAGAGCTTAAGGGTAAGTGAGTAGTATGGGAGTTCCCTGGTGGCACAGTGGGTTAAGGATCTGGCATTGTCACTATAGTGGCTTGGGTCACTGCTATGGTGTGGGTTTGATCCCTAGTCCAAGAACTTCCACATGCCATGGTCCAAAAAAGAGAGAGGAGTGAGTAGTGTGGAGCAGAAGCTAGCACCCTACACTCTACCCTAAGACAGCGCTCCTGGCTGCAATCCCTGTTATGCCTCCTCCACTCCCAGAATGGGGCGGTATCACTACAAAGAAACCTTCTTCGCAAAACACACCCAGTGGCAACATCACTTGAGCTGCTGCATTTCAGGTCTGGAAGGAGGGAGTATGAATCACAGTCTGACATTGACAGAGAGTGGTTCTGAAGATCAGCTTTGTAGTTGGTTACCTTAGAGATTATTTCTCTTTACTGACCAAGAAGAAGCGGACAACCAGTGGAGGAGGCTCCCTCTCCTCCTAGAGCCTGAGCCTTGGTGTTTCTCTTGTTCTCCATCTGAGGACTTGCACGTTGGTATTGCTCTGAAGGAAAAGAGGTTTCAGCAAACAGACCTTAAACCTCCAAGTTTGCTTTTTCAATCCCCCTTTCCCATCTATTCAAAAGAATCTCTGGGAGTTCGCTTTGTGGTTCATCAGAAACAAATCTGACTGATATCCATGAGGACGCAGGTTCAATCCCTGGCCTCGCTCAGTGGGTTAAGGATCCAGTGTTGCCGTGAGCTGTGGTGTAGGTTGCTGACGCAGCTTGGATCCCGCGTTGCTGTGGCTATGGCGTAGGCCAGTGGCTACAGGTTCAATTCAGCCACTAGCCTGGGAACCTCCATGTGCCACAGGTGGGGCCCTAAAAAGACAACAAGAAAAAAGAAAAAAAGAAAAGTAAAAGACCAAAAAAAAAAAAAAAGAATCTCTGATCTAAGTACCCACAGGCTCCCATCCAGATTAGACCATAGGCATCTGTCTGAGGAGCCTTGGAAATATTTAAGCTAAAATCTTCCAAACAGAATTAGCATCATTGCCAGAACTCACTTGATTTCCCCTTTCGGGTACTGCATTCTGAATGGAATAGCAGAGGAAACCAGATGTGAACCATAAAGAACTACTCTTCTTTGCCAGGGCCCAGGGGAAGTTTCCTGTCCTGGGAAATTACTTCTTTGGGGAGAAGAGGGCAGCAGAGGGCCCTTTTCCTTGACCAGCAGCAGCAGGTGCTGTTTGGAAATAGCAAGACAGTAACAGTTGTTGGATCCCTCCTGGGAGCTGGAAATCTTGCTCCCTTCCCAAGAGCTGAGGTTAGCAGTTGCACTTGTTACTCTGTTGCTGCCCATCGAAACTACAGAATAGTCCAGCATTATAAGAGTGGGAGCTGAGAGCTCTTGATGTACTGCACTTTTTAAAAGGAGGCAAAAGTGTGTTGGAAGCAGAGCACATCCCTGCCAGGGTCCTTTGCCAGGGAAGACTGACTGCATTGTCTGCACTTTGCTACTTCACTCTGATGGGGTGGTTGGCATCTCTGGGTCAACGGGAGGTGCTGGGGCCTTGTAAATGTAACATTTCCTGGGAGCCCATTGCTCCCAACTTGTACTTCTGTTTTATCATGGTTTAGGGACTAAACTGGAGAAGATTGCTTGATTTTCTTTCCCAAACACTCAGAAGTCCTATAAGGACTCTTCAAAGAGTGCATATATCCAAAGTGTTCCCAAGAATTTCCGTTGTGGCGCAGTGGAAATGAATCCGACTAGTATCCACGAGGATCAGGTTCCATCCCTGACCTTGCTCAGTGGGTTAAGAATCTGGCGTTGCCATGAGCTATAGC
This sequence comes from Phacochoerus africanus, assembly GCF_016906955.1. NCBI lineage: Eukaryota > Metazoa > Chordata > Mammalia > Artiodactyla > Suidae > Phacochoerus > Phacochoerus africanus. The sequence continues at coordinate 7,917,105 of NC_062558.1, forward strand.
GTAGGTCGCAGACGAGGCTCAGATCTGCCATTGCTGTGAATGTGGTGTAGGCTGGCAGCTGTAGATTTGCCCCCCAGCCTGGTTACCTCCATATGCCATGGGTGAGGGCCTGAAAAGCAAAAAAAAAAAAAAAAAAAGGCATTTCCAGAATCTCCTGGCGCTGCCTAGTTAGCACGGCTGATTGGGGTCATGCAGTTACAAAGGCAAAGTGTGGGTCCTTTTCCTTGTGGGCCAGTTAGCTTTGTGCTGTTTCCTGGCCTTGGGCTACACTCCTAGCTCCATCTGGTAAAATGTCATGGGTAAGTGAACGAAGATTAAAAGCCCAACATAGTACACAACCTATAGGAGCTATTTAATCTATGTTTGCATAATGAATGAGAACAAATCCATCAGAGCATCATAGAATGACAACAATAAAAATGATTTTTAGATACTTATCTGCTGCATCCCTTTGTAATATTGTTTATCAGAGAAAAACACAGCTCCTTGGATTATTTACAGTTACTATTTAACTTCCTCAGTCACAGGGCTAGGGTTGCATCTGATTTGTCTTTTTGTCCTTCCCAGCTCCCAGGACCCTTCTGGCAAAATGGAAGAGGTAGCGTTTAGCAACCCTCATGGCTAAGAATGGCCTTTCCTGAATGGTCTCCCTGTGTATACACTACATTGGTCACAAAGGTTATTAAGATTACAGAGCATTCAGAGTTCCTATAGTGGCTCAGAGGAAACGAATCTGACTATCATCTATGAGGATGTGGGTTCGATCCCTGGTCTTGCTCAGTGGGTTAAGGATCTGGTGTTGCTCGCAGACGTGGCTCAGATCTGGCATTGCTGTGGCTGTGACATAGGCCGGCAGCTATAGCTCCATTTCGCCCCCTAGGTGCAGCCCTAAAAAGAGACAAATGACAAAAAAAAAAAAAAAAATTACAGGGTATTGGTGATGGCACAGCAAGTTAAGGATCTGGTGTTGCAGCTGCCATGTGGGTCTTAGCTGCAGCTTGAATTTGCTCCCTGGCCCAGGAACTTCCATATGCTGTGGGTAGAGCTATTTAAAAAAAAAAAATAGAGGGTATTTCTTGGAGAAGGCTGTAATCTAAGAAAAAATTCACGCCAAGGAGTCCCTCTTCCCCCAGGAATAAAGCCCACAGCAAGTAGAGAAAGCCTGGCTTGTGGAGCTGCCGCTTGAGAAGGTTCCTGCCGGTGGAGGTCCTGGGGCTGCCAGGGTGACAGAAGAGCAAATGACCATTCCAGTGTATTGGTGACCAGTGGGCAGAACTGAAGATCAACCTTTCTGACTCTGCTTAGACCCAGTACAGAGAAACGAGAACTGATGTGCAGAAAGGCACCACCACCTTGGGTGAGTGGGGAGGGAAAGGCCATCAGATTTAATGGAAACGTCTACTGCAGAGAACAGCCCAGTGTAAGAGAATTTTTCTAGGCACAGATGTTTGGACTGCTCTCGTGAAGAGGTAGAAACACTTGACGTCCAACTTGCAGGGCAATGGGCTTGGGGAGGCGTGTAGGGAATTGTTCTTTTTGTAGAGACAAAATCCAGGATTGCTATTTGAGCAGCACTGACGGGGCCGGGGAGACAATGTGGTGGCTCTAAGTAGTTGAGGAGGAGGCCAGTTCTAGGGGAGCTGGAGACTGAAGACAGCCTCTGATGGACGGGTAGTCCCAGCCTACGCCAGTCTGGGCTTGGAGAGGAGGCCTCTGTGCTTTGCAGAGATCCCCCAGTGGGACAGCTCATCCTTGTTTTGTCACCTCCTTTCTGGCAGCCCTTTTAGGAATCCTGGTCGCTGAGGTTAGATTCTTGATGGTATTTGTGAATTTGCCAGTGGAATATATGCCTTTCTGCACTGGGGCAATGGAAACATGTGACATTATTCCCAAAGCTGCTAAGTACAGTTGTGGCAGAGGCTAGCCAGCTCTGGATGTGAGAAGACCCAGCAGAAGTTGAGGACAGGTGCCTTACAGGAGGCCCAGGGGAAGGCCAGCCTCTGCATGCCGGAGGCCTGGGCCATACCAGCTTGAGAGCTTTTGCTCACAAATTCCTCTCTACTATAAATCCTCTTCTTGCACTTCTCCGCTTATGTTAGTCACCCCTCACCCCCCACAACCGCTGACCCAATGGTCAGGGTTCAGCTCAAACTGAATGGTCAGTTCTCTGCCCGGCCTGCCAGAGAAGACAGCTTCTGTCTGTGCTACTCCTTTGAGATACTGCACAATGTAAAAATTGTTCCTGCTTTTTAGGGCCATACCAGAGGCACATGGAGGTTCCCAGGCTAGGGGTCGAATTGGAGCTACAGATGCTGGCTACGACCACAGCCACAGCAGTGCAGGATCTGAGCCCGGACTGCCACCTATACCACAGTGCATGGCACTGCCGGATCTCCGGCCCACTAAGCGAGGCCAGGGATTGAACCGCATCCTCATGGATATTAGTTGGATTTGTTTCCACTGCGCCACAACAGGAACTCCCACAATTAAGTAACCAGCTTTGTTATCAGAGTAGCTGAGTTCAAATCCTCACCCTGCCATTTATCTATATGACTTGACGAGCTATTTAACTCTCTGAGCCTCAGTTTCTATTGTAAATGGAAATAATTGTAATACTATAATTAGTTGTCACAGCTCAGGAGACAAGTATAAGCGTTAAATGAGATAGTACATGCAAAGTATTGTTAAACACATAATACCCATTTAATAAAGGCTACCTTTTATTACCAATTATCTGACATTCAGAACAGTCTTATTTTACCGATATTTTCATGAGTGATGTGTTTCCATATGGTGCAATTTCCTTAATGTCAAATACCCTGTCATTCATTTATTCAATAATTCAATTATTGTGTTTCATACTGTGTATTTTTTTTTCTTTTTAGGGCCACACCTGTGGCATATGGAACTTTCTGCATCCTCATCACAGCCACAGCAACGCTGGATCCAAGCCCCATCTGTAAGCTACACCACAGCTTGCGATAACACCAGATCCTTAACCCACTGAGTGAGGCCAGGGATGGAACCCGCATCCTCACAGATACCATGTCAGGTTCTTAACCCACTGAGCCACAGTGGGAACTCCCTGGGTTTAGCTGATTTTTTTTGTAGTGAAGTGTTGTTATTTTCTTATTTCCTTTTGTGCACATTCGACAGGTATTTCCTTTGTAGTCTACCATGGGGATTAGCCTTAACATCTAAATTTTAACATTCTAATTTGAATTTATATCAGCTTAATCTCAATAACTCATAAAAGTGCTGGTCCTTTACAGCTCCATCCCACCGTATCTTTAGCATTACAATCTCCACTTATTTACAAAGTTTCCTAGGTCAGCACCTCACCCACTCCTTCAGTAAAGTTGTTTCATACATTTGTAATACGGTTAGAGTCCCTTGTCACAGACTGCATTCCTTCCTGGGATCTCCGGACCTCCTAAGTAATTTTTTAAAAATTTACATACATTAAAGATCTTTCTTCATGATGCGAAGTTCTGTGGATTTTGATAAAGCCCTATCATAACCCACCAATACTGTATCACACAGAATTTTCACTGCCCTGAAAATTCTCCATGCTTGGCCTATTCATCTTTTACCCTTTCTTCTGAATTTCTGGAAATCACTACTCTTTTTACTGGTTCTATAATTTTACCCTTTCCAGAATGTCATATAATTGGAATCATACAGTAGGTAGTCGTTTTATACTGGTCTCTTTCACTTAGCATTGTGCATGTAAGCTTCTCCATGTCATTTCATGGTTTGATAGCGTATTTCTTTTTATCACTAAATAATATTCCATTATATGACTTACCACAGTTTATTTACTCATCTATTGAAGGACATCTCGGTTGCTTTCACTTCTTGGCAATTATGTAAACTGCTATAAACATTCACGTGCAGGTTTTGGTGTGAACATATAATTTCAAATCAATTGGATAAACACCTAGGAGTGTAATTGCTGAATTATAAGAAAGACTGTCTTTGTTTTGTAAGACTATCCGTAGTTTTGTAAGAAACTGCCAAACTGTCTTCCAAAGTGACTACCATTTTGCGTTCATGCTGGCAATGAATGAGAGTTAATATTGCTTCGAATCCTTGTCAGCATTTGGTATTGTCAATTTTTTTTTTTTAAGTTTTAGGAATTCTAATAGGTGTATAGTCATATCTCATTATTTTAATTTGCAATTCCCTAATAAGTGATGTGTAGCATGTTTTAATGTGATTATTTGCCGTCTATATATATTTTGTGAGATGCCTATTCTAATATTTTGTCCATTTTTAAATTGGGTTGTTTGTTTCTTATTGTTAAGTTTAAAGGCTTCTTTGTATATTTGGATACAATTCTTTTATCAGATACAGTATTACAAATGTTTTCTCCAAGTTTTTAGCTTATCTTTCGTTCTTTTAACAGTATCTTTCATGGAGCACACGTTTTTAATTTTGATAAAATATCATTCTTTACTTTTTGTTTCATAAATTATTCCTTTGGTGTTGTATCTAAAATCTCACTGCAAACACAAGGTCATATAGATTTTCTTCTATGTTTTCTTGAGAAGGTTTGAGTTTCACCTTTTTTATTTAGGTCTAAGATCAATTTTGAGTTAATTTGGGGGAAAAGCATAAAGTCTGTTCCTAGATTCTCATACTTTATTTTACATATGAACATCTAATTTTTTTCAACATCATTTATTGAAAAGGCTGCCTGTTTTCCATTGAATTTTCTTTGCTGCTCCTTCGTCAAAATCAATTGACTATACTTGTGTGGGTCTATTGCGTGGCTCTCTATTCTGTTTCACTGATCTGTGTCTCTATTCATTTGCCAATACCATACAGTCTTGATTATTTGTAGCTGAGTAGTAATTCCTGAGGTCAGGTGGTGTCAGTCCTTCAACTTTGCTCTTGATCAGTATAGTGTTGGCTGTTCTTGGTCTGTGGCCTTCATATTAAATTCAAAACTTCTTTGACTTGAGAGCCTTACTCAGAACCTTATATCCATCATAGGTTCTAAATTAATCATTTACAGTTTGCCTACCCCTGGGTACAGCTAAAGCCATTTCAAGACTGCTTGAAAAAGACTTTTTGGAGTTCCCGTTGTGGCACAGTGGAAATGAATCCGACTAGGAACCATGAGGTTTTGGGTTCGCAGAAATGAATCCGACTAGGAACCATGAGGTTTGGGTTCGAACCCTGGCCTTGCTCAGTGGGTTAAGGATCCAGCATTGCCCTGAGCTGTGGTGTAGGTTGCAGATGCGGCTTGGATCTGGTGTTGCTGTGACTCTGGCATAGGCCAGCAGCAACAGCTCCAATTAGACCCCTAGCCTGGGAATCTCCATATGCCACCAGAGAGGCCCTAGAAAAGGCAAAAAGATTAAAAAAAAAAGTTTTATTGAAGTATAATTAATTTACCATGTTGTGATAATTTCTGCTATACAATAACGTGATTCAGTTATACATATACACATATCCATTCTTTTTCAGATGTTTTTCCTATACAGATTAGCACAGAATATTGGGTAGAATTCCCCATGAGATGCTTTTTGGGGGGGAGGTGCCTTAACTTTTCCATCTGAAAGTTTTTCAACATTATAAATTTTGTATGCAATGCAAATGGATGATTATTACTACTATTACTAAGAGTTATTCTTAGAGAAAAAAATGCCACTGTTTGGAAAAATATATGAAGGCACGAGACAAGGCAATGAAAGTGGTGGCGATGTGCCCTGATTGGAACAAGGAGAGGCCTCTTTCTGTCCTCATGGGGGAGGATCCACAAAGAGGGAAGGAAAGAGAACGCAAGGCCAAATTAGCAGATAATAGGAGGCTGAGATCCCCCGTCAGTGAATGGAATTATAGAGATTTCACAACTTAATATTAGGGATTTCTGACGTTTAATTTGAAACTCTTCACCATGTTGTGATATAACATCCACTTTTGTCCCTCAACTTATTTTCAGCAAAGTTGCCCACACATATGAATGCTCTGTGTGAAAGCTGTGTTTGCTTTTAGGAATTCAAGAAAGAATTTGAGGTTCACTTCTGCCATGAAGAACTGAGTGAGCACCTGTGGAAACTGAGGATGAAATGAACCCCCCTAGGAATTAGCAGCCATTTTGCTGCAGGTTAGGATTTTGACAGGACATGAATGGAGGTTTGAGTTAAGCTTCTGTGGCTCTCAAAGGGCCAGGAGATCCCAGCTATGCCAGCATTTGCATTATACTATAGTAAGAACTCTTTCATAACTCTCAAATGACTCGAATGGAATTTTTTTTTCCTTTGACTTCCACAACAACCATGTTAAGGAAACTTTTTTCTTTAGATTGTGCAGATTTAACTCAATCTACGTTGACCTTGACATTGTGACAGATTACCAGAAATCTGCTTGTACGACATCTTGTATGCAAGCTTAATGTTTACTTTTGTTTGTTTGTTTTGTCTTTTTAGGGCTGTACCCATGGCTTATGGAAGTTCCCAGGCTAGGGGCAGAATCAGAGCTGTTGCTGCCAGCCTACACCACAACCACAGTAAAGCCAGATCTGAGCCACTTCTGCAACCTACACCACAGCTCACAGAATTCTTAACTCACTGAGTGAGGCCAGGGATCGAAGGCACACCCTCATGGCTCCTGAGCCACGATGGGAACTCCTGTTTACATTTTTATTCATTCAAACATATGGTATTGGGAAGCTTCAAAAATGGTAGGGAAATCATTGGACACAGACTGGTAGAGCTGGAAGGAAACTTAGAGACTACTTTACAGATAAGGAAGCTAAGGTAAAAGAAAGTGAATAACTTTCCTGAGGTCGCACAACCATCGAGCAATATATTTCCTGGATCGATTTGAAGAGAAAGCCCAATTTTTCGTGCCAGAAGAATTTCTATAATGGGCCACCGCCTTAAAGAGCTAACTTGACCATGGAAGAGAACTTGGCCAACTCAAAAATGTTTATGTCTTTAGACTCTTTCCTCTATTTCATAAAAAAAGTAGTCAAAATAGCTAAAGGAAAAAAAATGATCTACGTGATCATAAAACATGGTTTTTCAGAACCCTTCAACCCCAAGTCCAAATTCTGGAGGACTTTAGTGAGTGAGGTCTCGGCAGACAGTTAGATGGTTAGGTAGGCTTTTTCCCACTTAGTGTGTCTCCTGGGACTGATGGTTGGCAACTGAAAAAACCAATCAATATATGTTTCACTTTTGTTTTCTGTATAAATAGTTGTCTTATCTGAAATGACCTTTTCCAAGAGCTAATCGCCATAAATTTTTGCAGCTGGATATGTTTAGAAATGCCTCTTAGCTATTTTTGTTGATTTATTTTCTTTATCTGTATTTGTGCAACCCAGCTTTGGGCATGGAAGCAAGAAGCCCTGGTCACTAGACCTCCACCTCTAGTGATATAAACTCGGGGAACGCAGTCGCTCTCCTGTGGGAAAGATCCCATATGGAATCTCACGGAGCTAAAGCTCAGTCCGAGGGAAATGACTGTATGTTGGAAAATCATCTTCAGTTCCCTTTGTAGCAACTTCAGTTTGCATTTTCCCCTCCCCCCCTTTTTTCTCTTTTTTGCTTTTTAGAGCCACACCCACAGCAAACCAAAGTTCCCAGGCTGGGGGTTGGATCAGAGCTACTATGGCTGCCCGCCTACACGGAGCCGCATCTGTGACCTACACCACAGCTCACGGTAACGCCAGATCCTTAACCCACTGAGGGAGGCCAGAGATCAAACCTGCATCCTCATGGATACTAGTAGGATTCATTTCTGCGACACCACAAGGAGAACTCCTCCCCCTGCTCATTTTATTCTTTTTCTATCTACAACGTCAATGTCCAATAATATGGAGGTTACATATATGGAGTATTAAAACTCACTGGCATATTAAAAGGCCACAAAAATGAAAATGCAAATATTATTTGCTGTGTAGCTTCATGGAAAAACATATAAAATGCATTAGGTGACTGTTGCCTATATTCACTTAGAGTATGCATATTTTATTTATATGTTTGGATAAAGTTTAGACATTTTCTCAAAAAGAGGAAAGTGAGCTGACAAAACTTGATGACCCAATATACGCTGAGTCTATCTCGGTTAATGCTTAGAACAGCCCAGTGAAAAGGCTTTATTACCTTCATTTAAATATAAAGAATCTGAGTTTCGATAAGGCCAAATAACTTGCCAATTATACAGCTAATACAAAGGTACAACCAGGGTTACAGGTCAGTCCTAAAGCTAAAATCCATGCTGCTTTTACTGTGCTATCTATGGTGCATTTAGAGAAACCGAAACGATTATTGATTTCGGTAAAGAGCTTACATCTATGTCATTTTTGAATAAAAATAAATGCCAAGGTCTTTTTGTCCTCCCTAATCAGTGGATTTCTCACTTCTGAGTGAGGGAAAGAAACATGAGTAGTGCAAAGGCGAGAACTCGTCATCCATCTGCCCTTCCCTGTTACCTCTCTCGGGACGTCCATTTCCCAGGCAACAATACACATGTCCAGAGGTCTAAAGTCAAAAGACTTCTATGAAAAGAATGCAATAGTTTAAGCCCTGAATGTAAGACAGAGCAATAAAGCAATCAGTATGGGCAGGGCTAAACTTAGATGAAATTTAGAAATAGAAAAAAATTTGTGTTTCTTTTTAAGCCTCCAGCATTCTTTCATGTGCTTTCCTCTCTTCTGCAGTGAACCATTGTCAGGATCACACGTTGTCTCCACTGAAATTAATAAACTTATTGAGGAGTTCTGAGTGTTTCCCTGGGAGCCATTTGTTTTCTGAAGCAGCTGAAGGTCCTTCTACCTCCTAATGCGTAAGGGGCCTGCGGCCATAAGTTTTATATACTAGGTCAACTCTAGGAAGCTTGAAAAAGGTTCTGGATCTACCTTTTACTGCCCCCACCCTGCTTTTTTTTTTTTATGGCTGCTCCCAAGGTATATGGACGTTCCTAGGGCAAGGATTGAATCCTTAACCCCTGCGCTGACCGGGGATCCAGCCCCCGCCTCTACAGCAACCTAAGCTGTTGCGGTCAGATTCTCTTTTTTTTTTTTTGTCTTTTTGCCTTTTCTAGGGCCACTTCCTCGGCATATGGAGATTCCCAGGCTAGGGGTGTCTAATTGGAGCCGTAGCCACTGGCCTACACCAGAGCCACAGCAACTTGGGATCCAAGCCATGTCTGCAACCTACACCACAGCTCACGGCAACGCCGGATCTTTTAACCCACTGAGCAAGACCAGGGATCGAACCCGCAACCTCATGGTTCCTAGTCGCATTCGTTAACCACTGCTCCACGACGGGAACTCCACAGTCAGATTCTTAACCCACTGTGCCTCGTCAGGAACTCCACCTTTTGCCTTCTTTAAGTTTGGTATTGAGTTTGAATTATTAAAAGTCAGTAAAACATTTTTAAAAATAAACACTAATATTGGGGGATAAGTGTTCATCAAATTTAATCCATTTCTTTTCCCAGGACTATTTATATTTTAGCTGGAGATGGGATTCTTATGGTTCAAGAATGAATCTCTAAGGGTGGAATTTCGGATATCAATTGGCAGATACCAGTCAATCAATAGGCCTCCATTGCCACTAAAATTGCAAAATAGTTTGTCTTATGAATCAGACATAGGACTTGGGGAGCTGAATCGATTTAGTTCACCATCACAAGGATTAATTTCTCCATTAGGAGTTCCTGTTGTGGCTCATTGGTGACTAACCTGACTAGTATCAATGAGGACGTGGGTTTGATTCCTGGCCTTGCCCAGTGGGTTGAGGATCTGGTGTTGCCATGAGCTGTGGTGTGGGTCTAGGACAAGACTTGGACCTGGTGTGGCTGTGGCTGTGGTGTAGGCCAGCAGCTGCAGCTCCGATTCGACCCCTAGCCTGGGAACCTCCATTTGCTGTGGGTGCAGCCCTAAAAAGAAAAAAAAAAAAAAATTCTCCATTCAACAGAGGAGCAGCTGAGACCCAGGGGAGTTGTGACAATTTGCCCTCACCTCACTGTTAGTAGGTGGTAAACCGGTTAGAACCCAAGACTTCTCCCTAGAATTGCAGAACCAGAGGGTTGGCAAAGATCGTAAGATGCCACGTGCGTGCATGTGTGTCCATCCTCCTTAAGACGTTCTCACCAAATAGTTGTCACCTCCCCAGTGGCAGGGAACCCACATCAGCCCAATGATCTTTTTTTTTCAGACATTGCTGACCTGAGCTCTATGTCACCTTGATGATTCCACCTAGGACAACACAGGAAATGTGTCATGCTTCTCTTCTCTTCTCTGGCTCCTGTGTTTCAAATCCATGCATCATCCCATCCCTTGTTACAGTTTGCCTCAAACCATGGCGCTCAGAACCAGCTCAGGTGAGGTCTGGGCTTGCTCATTCCTTCAGCAGACACATATCTGATCACCTCCAAACTTCACATAGCTCCCTGCAGAGTCAGGAAGGATGTTTAGCCCCAGTGCTCAGGACAGGGTCCATTTTTGGTTGCTGTCCAAGATCAAATTCGTTCTGGTCTTTAAGAGTCTGTGGTCAGTTAGCTCTCTGAAGTTCTTTCTCATGGCCTCCTGTTGCAGTGTGTGCCTCACTCTCTACTGGGCTATCTCTCTGTGTGGGAAGCTTGCCCTCTTTGTGCAAAAACCCGTCCTGCTGCTCTGGGATGTGTGTCTACACAGGCTTCTATAAACTCATTTGGGTTGTAATGAGAACACCTTTCCTCAGATCCTGGTCCAGCTTTTGTTTCTTCCTGATGCCAAAGTTGACATGACCCCATCTGTCTCTGTAATAAAACCTAATCTCTGGGACAAGGGAGCCATCTCCGCACCCAGAGGTCAACCAGGAGCCAGCAAGAAGGTGATGAGCTCACACGTACGCACAGATGCTTCCGCAGGCTGTGGAAAAGCACCTGTCCAGTCCCTTCCCACTCTGTTACCCCTCCTCCCCTGCCTTCGCTCTTCATATGCACTTGAACTGGCTCAAGGAAAAGGCAACATCCCAGGAACAGGGTACACAATTTAAGTCAAGGTCTGAATGTCCTTTCTGGAGTCGGGATTCTGGAAGTAGGAGGCTGCAGAACTTTGGCCTCTATACCATCGTTATCTTATTGTCTTTCCTCACTCACACCATCCCTCCCTGTTCTTTCCCCCCTTCTCAATTGAAAGAGATCCTTTCCGTAGAATCTCCCGAGGCTCTTTACACATTTGTGGAGGGTCTTTCTCAATAAAATAAGCCAAACGTAAAACCCAGAGCAATCACGTGTGTGAGTCACACCAAGGGCCCTGAGACCCTTGTCCTAGGCTTCCATGGTCGATTCACCCTGTCTGTTGGTACATTTCACGAAGTGAGCAGCAAGAGAGAAGCCCACAACCTCTAAGGGACTCCCTCCTTCAATTCCGAAGCCTCTCATGTTTGCATCTCTGTTTTGTCAGTTCTTGTCTCAGGATGGAGATGTGGATCTTTTACCTGGAGCTCTGCTAAAGCTAAACCCAAACATCCTTGCCTGCTTTGCCGTGGAAACCCTCCGTGCCTCCGCCACACCTCACTGTGCAAGGCGCGGAACCTGCATGTATTCGCCTCTGCTGAGTCAGAGCTTCCTTGAAGGGGGAAAAGATCGTCCAGGATCCAAGTAAAAACAAGCTCTCAGCATAGAGTGAGGGAGAGTCCAAACTTTTCCACGGGAGAATGACATCTCCTCCCCACCCTCCAAGTTCAAGTTGTGAATATTCTCCCACATTCTTCTCCATCAAAACTGGGCAGAGCTAACTCCTTTTGACCACTCTTGTTTTCAGATGTGGTTTAGGTTAAGCGTAAGCTTTTCTGACTTTGAGCTGGAGTTTGGATGCCAGCTCTTTGCATGCAAATTTTAGACAAAAAAAAAAAAAAATCTTAGACATGGTCACAAGGCACGTCCCTTCCCTTACCCGGTGAACCACCCTCCACCTTATCCATCTCTGCACACAGACTTTTTTTTAAAAAAGTTTAATGTTACTGATTTGGCAGGAGGAAGTGTAAATGTTATGCCAGTGTTAAGACATGACTTAATCCTGAGAGATGGTTGTCAGGGAAGCGTGATGCTAATTGGCAGATGTTAAATGACACCCCGCCTCTCCCCGGCGGTGCACAAACGAGGCACTTCCAGGACAGGTGAAAACTGCTCAGCTAGGGTCGGGGATGGACTTTTCTTTGCTGTCAGGCCAGCGGGTGATAAGTGCATCAGGATTACCCTGTGAGCCAAGTACCCAGGAAGTTTGGGTTCCTGCAGTTTTGAGTGAAGGATCAGCTGGAATGTGCTGGGCTCGCCCGCCCACCCCCCCAATAACAGAGGGCCTTTTGATGATGTCAGACATTCCAAGAGGAGGAGTCTTGAGAAGAAAGTAAGAAAAGCTGAACATCTGTTCTTTGTAAAGAGAAAGGGCAAGCAACGAAACAAAACAAACAAAACCAACCAAAACCCACCCTAATTCCTCCCTTCCTGGCTGCCTCCTCCAGGTTGTTAGTTCTCTCTTGTCCTGGCACCTGTGTCGCTGAGTAGAGGCTGAAAAGAGGCTAAGTGGTTTGTAACCTTGGATATTGGTATTAAAGAAATTATATACGAATGCCTGAGCCCTCTTTTAGAGTTTATGGTGGCGCTGGTGTTAAGTAGGTCTGGACCTCCAATGCTTCGGTGAAGACTCCCAGGATATTCTATGAGCAGCCAATGCTGATGACCTTGACACCAAAGGGCATCCTGCAAATGCCATGGCGATTGTCGGGCCAACTGGAATTTGACATTAAATGCTCCACGATTTCCATCTTCAGGAGAGCCAAGCCAGCATTTATTCCTCATATACCGCCATGAATTTCTAGGCTTGAAAATAACCTCTGAATATCCCTCAGTCATTCCAAGGAGGAAATGGAACGGTCCCCTTTCCTCTCTGCCCCATCACCTCGCTGTTGAGGGCTGTGCGCATTGCTGTATGGGCTGGAAACAGATGGAGACTGTCCCACTGGAAAAAGCTACACGGGGGACCTAGCCTAAATCTGTTCCCTAGCTCTCCCCTAGACCCTACATCGGGCCCAGAGCCAGTTTCGGAAATAAGTCCTGGCAGTATCTGGAGCCCTTGCAGAGGTCAGAGGAGGCCACACGTTGGAGACTGAGGTTCTGCTTTCCCTTGCCGACTCTTTGACGGGCTAGTCTGTCTGGGAAAGTTTGCAGGAAGGCCAAGTCTCTGGCTAAACTAGGAGCTCTTCACGTTCCAGAACTATCATTCCTGCCCCCTTTCTTGGGCAGTAAATAACTCTCGGCTTTGACAAACAAGCCCTAGTGACACGTTGGTGGTGGCTGGGGGTGGACCCGAGCAAGTATGGGTGCCTCCGTGCAGAGCCCGGTGCTCCATGCCTAGTCTGAACCTCTCGACTCAGAATTTTCCTCTGTGCAAAGAACGGTGGTGACCGTGGCCTGGAGAGCGACTCAGACCAGGGTCTGATGTCTTCTAGTGAATTGTGTGGCGCTCCACCGGGACCCCGATTCAGGGGCGACGCAGCCCCACCGGGCTGGGAGTATTGGTGATGGTGACTCACAGCTGTGTGGCTCAGTGGCCAGCGCCTCGGGCAGAGGGGAGCTGCATTGCCCAAGGCTCCGCTCACTCACCGGAGGTGCCTATGCGGGGAGGCAAGCGCCCCATCCTTTCCTCAATCTGGGGCCCACTGGCTCTGGAGTTCTTGAAAGTATCAGGTGAGGGCTCAGCCCCACCTGCCTCGTGGGTCAGCTTCTCCCACTCCTCGACCATGCCGTCCTCACTTCCTCTTGGGTGTTAGGTCCTGAGCTCACCTCAACAAGCCTTCTGGGTACAACTCTTCCTCCCAAGCCACCCAAGCGAAGTGACTTGTGATGTTAACGTCACCCCGCCAGAAAAGCAACTTGCTTTGTAGCTGGAAGGGAAGCTTTTATCAGTTGTATCTCTTTGACATTTCCCCGCTTCTGGCAACTGCGGCCTTCCCAAGGAGGCCTGGAGAGGACCAGTGGGGACCTCCAGTGACGAAGCTACAGTGACTCTAGAAATTTGCATCTGATGTAACTTGAGACAGATTGAAAAGGAATTCGGAATTCCACCGACTCGCTAAGGCAAGTTGCTGGAAGAAAACAGGTGTGAGGTTAGCAGAGATATTGAAGGAAAGCTGGAAAAGTGACAAGGAAGAGGAGGCAGAGAACTTTCTCTAGAGATGAGAGATTTGGGTTTAATTTCCTGGATTACTTTTTTTCCCAATAGAAAGTTGTTTTTTCTTTTTCTTTTTCTTTTTTTTTTTTAAGTGTAGTTGATTTACAATGTTGTGTTACTTTCGGGTGTACAAAAATGTGATTCAGGGAGTTCCGGTCATGGCGCAGCGGAAACGAATCCGACTAGGATCCATGAGGATGTGGGTTTGATCCCTGGCCTTGTTCAGTGGGTTAAGGATCTGGCGTTGCTGTGACTGTGGTGTAGGCCAGCGGCTGTAGCTCTGATTCGACCCCTAGCCTGGGAATCTCCATATGCTGCGGGAATAGCCCTAAAAAAAAAAAAATGTGATTCAGTTATACACACACACGTTATGTATTCTTTTTCAGATTCTTTTCCCTTATAGGTCATTACAAAATAATTGAATATAGTTCCCTGTGCTATATAATAGGTCCTTGTTGGTTATCCATTTTATATATAGGAGCGTGTATCTGTTAATCCCAAACTCCTAATTTATCTCTCCCACCTTTCCCCTTTGGTAACATAAATTTGTTTTCTATGTCTGTGCATTTATTTCTGTTCTGCAAATGAGTTCATTTGTATCATTCTCTTTAAGAGTCCACATACAAATGATATAGGATATTTGTCTTTCTCTGCTGACTTACTTCACTTAGTATGATAATCTTTAGGCCCATCCATGTTGCTGCAAGTGACATTATTTCATTCTTTTTCAAGGCTGAGTTATATATATATATATAACTCAGCCATATATATATATATATATATATATATATAAAACTCAGCCATATATATATATATATATATATATATATATATATATATAACTCAGCCTTATATATATATAAATATATATATATATATCTCACCTTCCTTATCCATTCATCTGCTGATGGGCATTTAGGTTGCTTCCATGTCTTGGCTATTGTGAACTGTGCTGCTATGAACACTGAGGTGAATTAAGGTGAATGTATCTTTTTGAATTAGAGTTTTCATCTTTTCTGGATATATGCTCAGGAGGGGGATTGCTGAATCACAAGGTAATTCTGTTTTTAGTTTTTAAAGGAACCTCCATGCTGTCCTCCATAGTGGCTGCTTCATTTCCAAAATACAGAAATAACTCACACAGCTCAATATAAAACAAACAAACAAACAACCCAATCAAAAAATGGACAGGAGAGCTAAATAGACAATTCTCCAAAGAAGAAATGCAGATGGCCAACAGGCACCTGAAAAGATGCTCAGCATCGCTAATTATTAGAAAAGTACAAATCAAAACGACAGTGAACTACCACCTCACACCGGTCGGAATGACCATCATCAAAGAGGCTACAAGTGATAAACGCTAGAGAGGGCGTGGAGCAAAGGGAAACCTCCTACACTATTGGTGGGAGTATACACTGGATTAGTTACTTCCAATGGTTTAAAAAAAAAAAAAAAAAACCGCATCTGTTAATTTACTGCAAGAGCTTTTGTAATTCGAGAGCCTTCCAGGGAAGGGGAGGATGACTGTAGATTCATGCAAAGAGTTAAATCTCATGATGTGAACATGCACCAGGAGGCCCCACCTGTGTGTACAATGTACTTAAAGGATTAGAGCGGACTTTGAAATGATGATATGTTTTACCGAGAGTAGAAGCACCTTACTCTTTAAGCTTCTATTTCCTTGAAGGAGGGGGAAGAAAACCATCCATCCTCTCAGGTAATTGGGTGCGTGAGACACCCTGCTTGTGGGATTTAATGAAGGTTTAAGGGCAGGCAGATGAAGGCTGTGCTATTTAAATATTTTATTTTAAACCTATTTTCTTTTTTTGCTTTTTTTTTAGGGCCACACCCGAGGCATATAGAGGTTCCCAAGCTAGGGGTCGAATTGGAGCTCCAGCTGCTGGCCTACATCACAGCCACAGCAATGTAGGATCTGGGCCGTGGCTTCAACCTACACCACAGCTCACCGTAACGCCCAGATCCTGAACCCACTGAATGAGGCCAGGGATCGAACCCGCAACCTCATGGTTCCTAGTCAGATTCGTTTCCACTGTGCCACAACAGGAACCCCTAAACCTATATTCAGTATTTGTAATTCCAAGTCAAAGGTGTTACTTGCCAGAAGTTTGTGTGCCTTGAGCAAAGGTGATGTGTTGAGGGAGATGCAGGTGCTGGGGACCAAGGAGAGCAGATAGAGTGCACGGGGCTGATGGGAATAGAAAGGAAAATTGTAAGCGTTGCTGTGGTCTCCAAGTTTCCTTCTGGGGCTTCAAGAAATGTAAGTGAATACCTGGCTTTCTCTATTTAAACAAAAGGTATCTCTGGGTTGACGCAGGTGGTTATTAAATCGAGATAGAAACATGCCTTTTTTTTTTTCCCTCTGAGACAGAAATTTCTTTCCCCTCCACATTTAATCAGTAATGGAAGCCAGAGTATTTATGAAAGAATGACCATCATGTGCTACCAGCTAAGCTACTGTTTTGATCACTTGGTGTCCAGAGATCAGCCAGGCAGGCTGAGGGTGGGAGAACGGGGTAGGTAGGAACGCAGAAGTTCAAGGGCACACAGTCTTTAGGATGCAGAAAATCACACACAGATGTGTCTAAAAATGACACGGCACTTTATTTTAAAAACACTCTCATGTTGCAAAAAATACATAGAAAAATAAAGTTTGGTTGGGGTACTTTACTGAACTTCAATGCACAGGCGTGTGTGTTACAGATTGGAGCAGAGTTTGTTATGCACGTGGAGAACCTCAATGAATTTATTAAGCAGGATCAAAATCCAGGCTGTCTGGGTGAAGTGGTCCAGGGCACCGTGCAGTTCACCTATCAGATAAAGATCTACTAGCTCTTCAAATGTTGCTCTACCAGTTTGGACATGGGTGAGTGACCAGTTCCAACAGGAGGGAAAGCAAGAGAGAGTCACCAAACCAAATAATTTTAAACAAAGACTTTTTTTTTTCTTTTTCCAACACAATATACCTCATAGTAAAATATTTAATACTTGTAGATTTGGAGGTTGAAGGGATTCAATGCAGAAGGTAGGGAGGAAGGGTACGGACCAGAGAGCCAGCACTGAATGCTTATCTTAGAAGACGTGTGAGAATGTGAGAAGGAGAAAGCAGTTTGGGCTGCCCGGCCTTCTGTGCTTCCCTGTGTTGGCAGCACGTGGCATCTGACAGTGTTTCAATGTGGGGCTCCAATGATAGAAATGAGCCAACTCTCTCTTGACTTTGGCAGTTTTGCCACCAACAGTAAATTGGACCTTTTTAATAGGAGGAAACTGGAAGGTTTCTCATTGAACAGTATTAAGTAGAGGGATCAAGAGATTTCCAGGCCTCGGGGTACCTCATTAGTAACTGGCTTTTTTCATTCCCATGTCTCCCCTCTACCAGGTCACCTGAGATAACAGGATAAAAACAGAAGGGTGGCCACATTTCTCCTGTGCCCGCTCCTCCTTCTCTCTGAAGTCACCAGGTGGCTTTTTTTTTTTTTTTTTTTTTAATGGGTGTTAAACACAGTTCCTGAAGCATTGGGATCGTTTCATTGTTTGGTGATGGAAACCGCAATACTGTGTTTTGAAAACGGTTTCCTTTTTCTTAGCCTCTTCCTGCAAAGTGCTATCAGCCCCGTCAGCTTGCCCAGGGGGTTGGGCTTCGGAAGGCCAGGCCCCTTTTCTCCACCCCTCACCCCAGAGCCCTTGATTTCCACTGATTTCCACCAGGCAGCCTAAGGGCATCTACTGACCCTTCACTCTGCATTGTGTTCCTGCGTGTGGAAGCCCCATACCTCTCACCTCCTCTGCCTGCAGGGATGCCAAAGAGTTCGCCAGAAAGTCCTACGAAAACGGCAGTGACCTTCTGGAGCTGCCAAGACTTTAAATAGGATTTGGGATTTAATGCTATATATTTTTAAAGGAAAGAAATAAGAATTGCTAGGTGGTGAGGTTTTTTTTTTTTTTTTTTAATGCCTGTCTTTTAGCTAACTTAGAATCTACTTCCCTTTACTTTTTTTTCTTTTTTTTTTTAACCCAGGAGAGAGAAAACTTTGAAAAAGAGAAAAAAAAAAAAAAAGACTAGGGATCAGGCTAAATAAGGAAGGCATAAGTTAGGTGCAGTCAGACTAAAAGTCTGGACTGAAAAGAAGCCCTGCTGTGGAAAAGGAACAAAAAAAATAGAAGGAGGGCAAAAAGGGGCTTGAAAAATTATGTTACCTGTCATGGTGTTGTATGAATTACAGCCTGAAAACTCCAGGAACCTTCTCATTCTAAATTCTCAGGCCCAGGGCAAAAAGGTCCTTTTGCTAATAAAGACATGCGAGGCCCCCCGCAGCAGCATGCGTGGGGACTTCTCCTTAAGCCACTGTCTTGGACACGGGGAGATTCTTCCGGCCCCAGCCCACCTCTTGAGGGAGAGTTTCTGTTTAGACAGCTTGTCTTAAAACCACAGTGAGTTCTTCTTGTTCTGCTTGGGCCACCCTGTAAATACTTCAGTTGGCCTATTATTTTAAAAGGAAGAATAAGAAGCTTATATTTTCATCTCCTCCTACCCATCTCTGTATCCTGTGCCAACCTGCCCTGAGCACCACAGGCTTCTCTGTGGGACCCTGTGCTTCCTGCTCTCCCCCAGGGATGGAGAGCAACCCGTGGTCATACTCCAAGGCCAATGAGAGGCGTCTGACCTTCAGTTTAATTCTGGAGGTGACATCTCATCTTAGCTCCCCTCCCCTCCCCCCCACCCCCTTCAGGAGGAGCGGATGCTCAGTCACAAAAGAGGATGGAGCTGGAGGAGGAGAATTCTCACAGGTGATGTGGGCAGCCTCCACAAGTGATGCTGGAAACAGCACTTGGCTGTATCCCGCCCCACTTCAAGCGGGTCTCTCAAAGCAAAAATGACCTACATTCCCGTGTGGGGGGACCTATTTGGCTCTTAAGTTATTTCCTGTCCCAGGTCTTTCATTGGCACACCAGTGAAGAATCTGGGATTTCCAAGCAAACCTCCAATGCTTTCAGTTCTGCAGGTCTCTTGCGGCCCAGTCCTCCCTGACCCCGGGCCCTTCTGCCTTCCAGAGGGACCACCAGGGGAAGGCAGCTTTTGATCACACATGGTTGTCTGAGCCGGCGTTGTTACCAGAAAGCTGGGCTCCAGCCTCCCAAGCAGTAAAGGTAGGGGTAGTAAGGGTAAGTGTTATGCATGGCGATGAGGGAGGCCCGAGAGAAGCCATCCTCCTTCAGAGCCGGCAAGGAGGGGTGCTTCTCCAGGTCCCCCAGGTCCGAGGTGAGCTGCTTCCGCTTGGTTTTATAGCGTCTATTTTGGAACCATATTTTCACTTGGGTCTCCGTGAGCTTGAGGTTCTTGGCCAGGTGAGCCCTTTCGGGGGCCGACAGATACTTCTGGTGGCTGAACTTCCTCTCTAACTCTATGACCTGAGTGTGGGAGAAGGCGGCCCGGGAGCGCTTCTGTGGCTGCTTGGGGGTTGGGGGCAGGCTCGGCAAGGCGCCTGGAGTGTTTTCACAGTCCAGCAGATAAGTCTCAAGGTGCCTATCTGGAAAGGAGAGCGGAGACGCAGGGATGGGAAGGAAAACGTTACATGTTAGCAAGGAAGAGAATAGAATTCAATCCACCCTTATCTCTTCTGGTGAGTGAACAAACAGCCCACTGTCAGTTTGGATACACTGCACTTTTTTCACAGGACGCAGGAACTCTATGAGTGGGGCATGAGTGTCTACTTAGACCATGTATTCGTTTTCCAGGAGTCATCAAGACCCCAAGGTAGGAGAGGTTAGTGGTAGAACTTCCTGCCACATTGTCCAGTAGAATTAAATAGGGATTCTGGATCCATGTGTTGAGGAGAGGAGGGAGAAGGGAGGCAGGGCAGGCTCTGAGAAATAAGATACCTGGAAAAGCAGGCCCCAGAGGCATCTGGTGTTAATGCCCGGGTGGCAAGAGAGTTCATTCACTTGCTCTAACCACCCCCCCACCCCTTCTTAAATGAGCCATTAGGATGCCTTGTAAGAAGGCAGTCAATTGAATGGTAATGATACATAGACTTATTGTGGTGATCACTTTGTAGTGTATATAAATATCAAATATTATGTTGCACACCTGAAACTAATATAATGTTATGTACCAATTTTAACTACCAAAAAAAAAAGAAAAGAAAGAAAGAAAAGAAAGTCTACTGCAAATGTTCCGACGGTGTTACGTGTCCTCAAGACCAGAGGGGCTCCTAAATTTACTGTTTTATTGTCCATGGGACTGGGAAGCAAAGGGAGTCTTTGCAGGTCAAATCCTAATTTATTAATATTAATAAGTTACTGTCAGTAACTTGTTGTTATTGTAACTGCCAAGAGGTAACATGAGGCTAGCGTCGATTGTGGGTCCCGCGGTGGCTGGGAGCGGTGTGGGGGGTTCCACCTGGGACCCTGGGGCACGGTGGGCGCTGTGTTGTGCGCTCACCCTTGAGCCTGGGTCTCCTAGCGGCGCAGGGAGCACCTTGCCCGGCGAGTCAAGCCCATGTCTAAATCCTGCGCCGCCCAGACGCTGGGGTTCAGGATTAATTTCCCAGGCGCGCCCGCAGCGGAGGCGGTGAGGTCTCTTTGCCTGTCGCCACTGGCTCCCGCATCTCTGCAGCAGAGATCCAGGAGGTCCGCCTAGCACTCGCTCTCATGCGGTGTAGCCCGCGGGCCGGCTGCCCTTCCTGTGGGACCCACTCCGGCCCAGACCGGCCTCCCCAACCTCGCTAGCTTACCTGGCTCGGTCTCTTCCGGCGTCTCGGCCTCCCTCCGCGAGGCGCGGGGCCGGGCGCTCCTATGGTCCTCAGGCGCCCCGGCGCTGCCTCTTCCTCCCTTGGGCTCCGGCTCAGGGTCTCGCCTCTGGTCTGGCTGGCGCCGGGGCTGCGGCGGTGGCTGCGGCTGCGGGCTGCCCGCTTGGCCTCCGCACTGCTCCGTGCGGTCCCGTAGGATGTCCTGGATGAGGAAGGAGGTAAGCGGCTTGGACTGGATGGGTGGTGCGGCGCGGGGGCTGCAGCCTGCCGTCCCCGCCTCCCCCGGCCGTAGCTCGGGAGCCCGGAGCATCCTGGCGGCTCAGCACCCGCGCCTGAGCAGAGGCCCGGGCATCTGCGCCCAGGCTGCGCTGGCTGCGGCCGCACCACTTTCACTTTCCGCGGCCCGGGTGCACTTATAACCCGGGGGCGGGGGGGGGGGGCGCCGCGCCGCCTTCCCATTGGCCGTACTCCCGAACCCCGCCGCTGATTGGTCGCTGGGCCCTCCAGGTGAGGGGAAAGGGGGAGTCTAGCACTGTCTCGGCCTGGTCTTCCAGAGAGATTCCTTTCCACTTTCGTTCTTCTCCTGAATCCGATCTCGCCTCCCTCCCCGCTACGTCGTTTTCTCAGGCTGGAAGAGAAAACCAAAGCGAGTCTCCTATTGCCCCAACCCACAAAATAAGTTTCGCTGTTTCTGGAGAATCATGATGCAGCAGAGAAACACTCCATTTAGCTCTTAGAGGACTGTTAAAGTCCCTTTACTCACAAAAAGAAATAGTTGAGGCAGTTAACACCATCCCACTTCACAGATAAGAATTCTGGGTGCCCAGTGACAGGGAGACATTGATAGAAAGCTGAGCCTACTAAATCTAAGGCGTTTGAAAAGACATGACAGCTAAATGCAGCATCTGGCCCCAGGTTGCCTTCTATACTGGACTTTATTGGGGCAATTGATGAAAGTGGAATAGGGACGATGACAAAGTATTGAATCAGTGCTAACATTATTGAAGTTGCTAACAGCACTGTGACTGCGTAAAAGAATATTCTTAGGAAATAAACACTAAAGTATGTAAGGGCAAAGTCCCACAATTTGTGTAACTTGCCCTCAGTTGGTTCAGAAACAAAGATATAGATGGGCAGATAGATCCTATATGATGAAGTGAAGGGGTTAAAATATTAATTGGTGAATTTAAAAAAGAGTATACCAGTGTTCTTTTGAACTATTTTTATTTCTCTGTTCATCCTAGTCTAAGACACCTTTCATTTGATTGGAAACCTTTCAAAAAGTTGGTATGTTGTGCGTTTGGGGTGGGAGTAAAGTACCTGTGGATAAAGCAACAGTTAAAGAGAACCACCCTGTGCAATGGGAAATTTTTCACCAAAAATGGTTTTCTTCTCTCATTTTTTTTTTTTTTGGTAAAAATTTCTAACTTTTTCTTTTGAAATAGTTATAAATTCCCAGGAAGCTGCAAAATCCATACCCTTAGCTTCCCCCAGTGATGACATATTATATATAACTTTGGTATAATGTAAAACCCTGGAAATTGGCGTTAATATGCACCGTTAACTAGGCTACAGACCTTATTTTATTTTCACCATTTAAAAGCTTGCATTCAGGTGTATGTGTGTGTAGCTCTATGCAATTTTGTCACATGAATAGATCCTTATAAAGCCACAATCAAGATACAGAATTGTTCCATCACCACAAAGGAACTCTCTGTGCTATCTCTTTGTGTTTGTGTACCCAAATCCCTTCTCTCCATTGCAGCTCCCTGGTAACCACTAATCTGATCTCCATTTCTATAATTTTACTATCTGGAGAATGTTATGTAAATAGACTCAAACATCATATAGTATGTAACCTTGTGGAATTGTTTTTTTTTTTTCTTTATCCTCTGAGTATAATGATCCTGAGGCCACTCAGATTGTTGGATGTATTAATAGTGAATACTTTTTCAAAAAAATTGTTGAATACTCTTCCACTGTATGGTTCTACCAGAGTTTGTTAACCATCCACCCACTGAGGGACAATTGGTCTGTTTCCAGTTTTGTTTGTTTTATTTTAGTGGGTTTTTTTTTTTTTTTCTATTTTGAATGAAAATGCTGTGGACATTTATGTACAGGTTTTTGTGTGAACATAAATTTTCATTTATCTGGGATAAATGTCCAAGATGCAATTGCTGGGTTGTATGACAATTGTACGTTTGGCTTTGTAAAATAAAACAAAACAAAAATTGCCACACTGTCTTCCAGAGTGGTTGTACCATTTGTCGATTTCCACCAGCAAGGTATGAGAGGTCTAGTTTCTCCATAGCCTCATCAGCATTTGGAGTTATTATTTTTTATTTTAGCCATTCTAAGAGGTGTGTAGTGATAGCTCATTATGGTTTTAATTTTTAACTTGCGTTTCCCAAATGGCTGGTGATGTTAAGTACCTTTTCATGTAGCTCTTTGCCACGGACATATCCTCTTTGGTGAAAATTTGTTCAGTTCTTTTTGTGCATGTTATAATTTGATGGGGGGGTTGCTGTTGAGTTTCGATAGTTTTTTCAATATATTCTATGTATAAACTTTTGCTGAATATGTGGTTTGCAAATATTTTCTCCTAGTCTGTAGCTTGTCTGTTTGTTTTTTAAACAGGATATTTCACAATACAAAAAAAAAAATTTAATTTTGGTGGATTTTCGTCTTACAGATCTTGTTCTTGGTGTTATATGCCTGTAAACGCTTTGTTTATTTTGAAGTACTGAGGGTGCTCTCCTGTGTTATCTTCTAAAAGTCTTATATTTTACCTTTAAATCCATGATCCATTTGAATTAATGTTTGCATAAGGTGTGAGGTTTAGATTGAATGGCCTCTTTTCATTTAAAAAATTTGTGGCATTTCAGATCAGTGGAGAGAAATATGAATTATTTAATAACTAGTACTAGTAGTATTTCAAAAAAATACTGTTCTATTCTTATAACAAAAGAAATCCCAGATGGCTCAAAGATTTAAAACATAAACAGGCATATGGGGAAAAATTTAACCACACTCATTATTAGAGACATGCAAATCAAAACCACATTTAGATACCTTCTTTCCACCTATCAGATTGACAGTGGTTAGCAAGATGGGAGCATTGGTGGGAGTGTGAGAAAGAGTTTCTCCCAGTAAAACTGGGCACATCTTCACAACAGCCAAGACGTGAAAACAACCTAAATGTCCATCGACAGATGGATGGATTAGAAGATGTAGTACGTATATACAATAGAATACTACTCACCCATAAAAAAGGACAAAACAATGCCATGTGCAGCAACATGAATGCCACTAGAGATTGTCATATTGAGGGAAGTAAGTCAGAAAGAGAAAGACAAATTCCATATGACATCATTTATATGTGGAATCTAAAATATGGTGCAAATGATCCTATCTACAAAACAGAAGCAGATCATGGACAGGGCGAGCAGACTTGTGGTTGCCAGGGGACTGGGTGGTGGGGGGCGGGGGGAAGGATGGATGGGGAGTTTGATGTTGGTAGAGGTAAACTATTACATTTGTCACAGATAAGCAATGGGGTCTTACTGTACAGTGCAGGGAACTATGTCCAGTCTCTTGAGGTAGAGCGTGATGGAAGATGGTTTGAGAAAAGAAATGTACATATATATTTGTGACTGGATCACTTTGCTGGACAGCAGAAATTGACACAATGCTATAAATCGACTATACCCTGATAAAATACATAAAATAAAATATCATTGTTGCTTACAAAAAAAAAACTGGGCATATTCTTTGGCACAGATATTCCATGCTTATGATTTACCCTAGAAATCTACAAATACACGACACACTGAATTGAGAACACAGCCTCAATTCAGTCGGAGAGTGATTCAAGTTGCAAAAAAAAGTTACAAAATGAACTCATTATGTAAAAAAAATAGGGTTACCTAGAGAATATTTTACCTATGAGCAATTTAACATATAAACAAACCTGGAAGGATATAAATATCTCAATAGAGCAGTTACCTCTGGTTGGTGACACAGGGAAGAGGAGAGCAGAATAGGGGGCATTTCCTTGTACTAATTATAATTCTAAAAATTAAGTTAAGATTCACCCAGTTTAAGCTCCATAGACATGGCAAGGAAGGGAGAACAAGCTGAGCTTGGGTTCCCTTGTTCCACCACCTCCTCTTTAGACACCAGGTGTCCCTTCAGAATGGGGACACAGCCCCAGCACTTCCCCTGACGTTGCTTCATAGTCTTTCCTTTGGTGTTTGGCATTTTGGGTGTTTGTGTGGCTGAGACCTCTTAGTTTATTAGACTATGAGCTTCCTGAGCAGGGACTGTGTCATCCTCATATTTACACCATCCCTAATACAGTTAGTTCTTGACATACAGAGGCGCTCAATACATGTTTGCTTGTGTATGTCCAGCTTTAGGTACTATAGGCATCTCACTGGCTGGCAACATGACCCAGAAGATACCACAGGGTCCTAAGGCACATTGCAGCATAAGGTCTGTTCTCCCCTCCCTGCCATGTCTATGCACCTTAAACTGGGTGAAAGTGACAGGAACACAAAGACACAAAGGGCTGTCCTAGGCCTCTTTAGGTGGAGTAGAATTCCAGAAAAGAAGAAGATGCCACACCTCCAAATCCCTATATTGCAATGCCTGCAAATGACAAGGGGGAGTTAAGTTGTAGATGGAGTTTGAATTGCTAACCAGCTGACCTTGAGAAGGGAAAGTTATTCTGAATCATCCAGGTGGGCCCTATGTAATCACAGGGCCTTTATAAGTAAAAGAACCAGGCAAGAGAGTCAAAGTCAGAGATGGAGAGGTGACATCAAGAAGGTAGAGTGATGGGAGGTGAGAAGGACTCAAATGGCCTTTGCTGGCATCGAAACAGAAGGTGGAGGAGTGGGCAGGTGAGCCAGGGGATATGGGAAGCTTCTGGGAGCTGGAAAAGACAAGAAGTGGATTCTCCCTAAACCCTCTAGAAGGAACGCAGCTCTGCCAACATCTTGATTTTACCCCAAGGAGACCCATGTTGGATATCTGACCTCTAGGAATTAATTCAGGGGCATTTATAAAAGGACGCAGAAATGATAACAAAAGGATTACCATATCTGCCTTCATATGAAATTTGGGTCTTTTTTTTATTTGAAATATACATTTAGATCCATACTCCCATTCCTTCATTAAAACTTTCTTCTCTGTATATTTTCTTCCAGTCTTCAGCCATATTCAACTGTAGGATATGTGTAATTTTATATCCTGTTTTTCCTTCCAATTTCATATTTTATCATAAGCACTTATATATTGTTCCATTACATATTAAATTTAATTAATTAATTAATTTAGGGCCACACCTGCGGCATATGGAAGTTCTCAGGCTAGGGGTCAATGCCACAGCCACAGCAACACCAGATCTGAGTTGTGTCTGCACCTACACTGCAGCTCATGGCAATGCCGGATCCTTAACCCACTGAGCGGGGCCGTGGATCGAACCCAGGTCCTCATGGATACTATTCGAGTTCATTACCGCTGAGCCACAGTGGGAACTCCAAGATTTATATATTGTTCCATTACGTATTTTAGAAGTTTTCTAGATCCAAAGGCATTTTAGAGCTAGAAGGGACCTGGGGAGCGTCTAATAAAATTTCTTGATTTCTCTAGGAAAGAACCTGAGACGTCCCCCATTGTCCTTACAAGTTCAGTGATGTTGGTATTCAGACCTGCCCCCCACCCCCATTATCTCTCTGAGCTGCACTGGAACATTAAAATGCTGTTCATTTTTTATTTTCTGTCTCTTACAAGAAGAGTCGTGTGTGTTTCCCCATCCTGGTGTCCTCTCTGCAGTAAAACTAAAGACTTTTTAAGTCCACAGGGATAAATCATTGTTTGAAAGCAGCTTCAGGGAGTTCAGGGTGTCTTAGAATCTAGAGCATCTGGGGAGCTGGGGCAGATTTGGTTTTTTCTGGAAGGAGAACAGTGGCTAATAAAGTAGCTGTGGCTGTGGGACCTTGGGCAAGTTACCTAACCTTCCTGAGTAGGCCATAGTTTCCTCATGCAAAATGGGTGCAAAAACAGCATCCCCTCAAGGATTATTTGAAAGAATGATAAGACCTTTCACCATAAAGAACCTCAGCACCTGCCATGCACAGAGGCCCAGGAATGGTTCGTCTCTGTTAGTGGGCTTAGAGTCTAGCCCCACCTGTGCAATAAATGAAATTTGCTTTTCCCAGGCGCTCTTCATTCTTCCCAAACAAATAGGAGCTCTGAATCTAGACATCCCTAATAAAACCGGGGCGGGGGGCAGGGGGAAGGGGAAGGAGAGCATGGTGGACGAACCAACATACTTGAGGTGTCTGCATCGTGAAAAGCCAACACCCCAACTCTCCATCCCAGTTTTCCAAAGCCTCCCGCACAGGATCCCAGTTTCCTCCCTTCCTTCCTCCTTGACATTGTCCCCTGGCCTTACTGTTTCTGTCATGGTCCCCACTCTTGTCCTGCCCAGTCCCATCTTCAGGCCTCTGTGCTCGCTGTGTGTGCATTTATGGCTCTTGTTTATCATCACCAGTTGTTTCCACCCAAAGACTTTGGAGAGCTGTCCAGCTTCCATCGATGGCTCTGCTGCTCCTTTGGGCATCTAATCCTCGATTGTCTTGGGGTATTTCATCATTTTCTGCTTCTCTGTTGTGTGGTTGGCCTTATTGAAGGTCAGGGCTGTGTCTCAGCTCTCTCTGTCCTGCACTAGGAGAGGGGAGAGAAAACTGACACATGCTGAATGCCCCCTCTGGACTGGCTCTCTATGGACACTAAATGTGCCCTACAGACCACTGGAGACCATTTTTGACAGATAGGAAGGTGGAAGTTTTGAGATGAAGGTAACAGGCCCAGGTTCTCACAGCTCACCCTGGTTGTTTGGTTCTAAAGGCAGTGCCTTCCACACCACGCCGGGCACTAGGCACACAGCCAGTGTTCATCGGACACCCATCCTCAGGTTTCTGTGGTGTCTCCCATGGCAATTACAGAGTCCCTGCCGGAGTCTGCCCTATTTCCTTGCTTCTCTCTCTTCTCCCACAGGAGCATGATAGGCAGAGACACCAGAAAAAGGGACGAGAGGATGAATGACACCACCCTCCACAAGGTTAGCCTGGATCAGAGGCACTGCCCCCTGGAGTGGTTCAAAGGCATTACCTCCCCACTGATACTGCTCATCATCCTGCATTTTTCCATGAGGCATTTGGGTTGAGATGATCTTCATGTGTTGATGGGAAAATGCCATGGGAATTTGGTGACACATCAGGCTGCCCTCCGTTACATGATGGCATGAATTTGTCAGGCTTTTGTTTACCAACTGGTGGTTGGCAGAGTGCACAGCCGAGGGATGTGAGGCATGTGGCATGAGAGAGGAGGGTGAGGAGACCAGCCCAGAGCCCAGGAAAACTAGTCCAGAGGGAAGGGATAGTAGGGGACAGGTCTGGATGGCTGGACCTGTGCTTCTCAGCCTTTGAGGTGCATACAGATTCCCCAGGGTCTTTTTGTTTTTTTGCTTTTTACGGCCACACCCATGGCATATGGAAGTTCCCAGGGTCGAATCAGAACAGCAGCTGCTGGCCTACACCACAGCCGCAGCAACACCAGATCTGAGCCGAGTCCGTGAACTACACCACAGCTCACAACAATGCTGTGATCCTTAACCCACTGAGTGAGGCTAGGGATCAGGCTCACATCCTCATGGATACTAGTCGGGTTCATAACCCGTTGAGCTACAAGGGAAACTACCCCCACCACACACACACACACACACACACACACACACACACGCGCGCGCGCGCGCACCAGGGCTCCACACTGGTCTTGTTACAGGCAGATTCTGTTCAATAGGCCTGGGTCTGAGAGGCTGATGTCTAATAAGCTTACAAGGTGCCACAGCAGCTGGTTCAAGGACCCTCCCCTCTGCCTGCCACCACCAGTAGTGATGAGCTGAGGGCTCGGGGCAACTCTGGGAGACAGTGGACACTGTGAGGATGGTGTGGACGTCACTGCAGCCCCACGTGACCTACTCCATTTTTTCCAGGGCCTTCTAACCTCACATGTGCCCGAGCCTTGTCTCTCACTCTGAAACCCAGTCATGTTTCGAATACCATACTGGCCAAAAGCCCTCTCTCTCCCTCCGTCCCAAGACCCTTTCAGAAGGTCTCTTCCTCCAACTCTGTACCCATTTATGCCCGCTTTCCCTACAGTCTTTTCTGTCGTGGCAAAAGAGACTAGGGTTTGGGGAAAGCTTGGTAGCAGACAGTGACTCAACCTCATTCTGCCCCCATCTGTGCTTATTGCCCGAGCAAAGCCATTGGGAAGATTTATTTGGCAAGAGGAACCCAAGAGTATTTTGCTAACAGAGCCCCCAGTCCCCTCCTCTCTGCCCCTCCTGTGCTGGCCTATTTCTGGCAAGCCCTGGGCTGGGGCGGGGGAGGTGGGGGGGGGCAATCTGCAGAAGTTTCCATGTGCTCTAACTGGGTGGCCTCCATCCCTCCCCCGCCACCCCACCCCAGCCTGGTCTGCTCATCAGCTTAGCAGAGCCCTCATGGGCAGACACTCTGGGGGCTGTTTGTCTAGGGAAGAAGGCTCTGACCTTCTCACAGCACTCCGGCAGCCAGAAGTAATTTGAGATGAACTCTCCCCCTCCCAGCTCTCAGCGCCCCCCTCCCCATAAAACCGGGCAGGCCAGAGATCCCTCCCCAAATGATGGCATCCAGGGCAGGGCCAGGCAGATTTCTGGGGATGGGAGTGAGGGTTCCACGTTCTCCTGAGGTGAGGGACTGGGGGCTAAGACTCTGCTTGGCTCTCCTGAGGATTCTACGCATCCTCCAAGCCCCCATCCCAATCCGGGCCCCGTTTCTAGGCAGGGACTGGGGACACGAGAGGCTCTCCCACAAAGAAAACTGCCTTCTTCCAGAACTACTGACTAGGGCTTCTCTGACAGACACTTTTCGGAAACTCCGTTAGGACACATAGCCTCAGGCCCCTGAGAAAGAAGTAAGTCACCCAGCCAGGGGTTCGTATTTGGCCTGAGGCAAGTCCTGCCCAACGCAGGCCAGACCATGCTGGTGTTTTTACAGTTCACAAGGGAAATGGCCACCCAGCATGGGGAGGCCCTTCTAGACCACCCTGAAGCACCCTGCAGCCTGAAACGCAAGGCTTTCATCCCCTTCATGTATTTATCCAGGTTCTGAAGGGGCTGCGGGAGGGGAGGGAGGGGCGATAGAGAATGGTCTGGAAGGCGTGGAGACAGGGATGCTAGAGACGAAATGCTCAGAGCCCGGAGGCATGTGGCATTCCTAGTTAAACCTCGCAGAATCGGGTGTTGAGAGGCCTGAGGCATCAGTTTTAAAATTTATTTACTTATTTATTTTTCTTTTTAGGGCTGCACCTGCAGCATGTGGAAGTTCCCAGGGTGGGGGTCAAATTGGACCTGTAGCTGCTGGCTTATGCCACAGCCACAGCCACGCCAGAGCCGAGCCGCATCTGCAACCGACATCACAGGTCACAGCAGTGCGGGATACTTAACCCACCAGGGATCGAACCCGCATGCTCACAGACACTATGTGGGGTTCTTAACCTGCTGAGCCACAGTAGGAACTGCCTGAGGCATCATTTTAGCCGTGAGGAAACTGAGGTTCGGAGAATCTAAACAACTCCCTCAAAATCACATGTTAGTGACCAAGTCAGAATTTTAACCCATGTCCATTTTATTTCTATCTCTAAAAACATGATTTCAACCACAACATGTCTTAAACAGTCAAAAACATGCAGAGATAATTGCCATCATTTAATTTATGGCATGTATTTTTTTTTTAAAGACATAAGTTGTTGCAAGCACAGTCGAAGTCCCCTTGCCAGTGTTTTATTTCTAGGACATGCCAATGGGCATGGCAAGGCCTTTAAAAAAAACCAAACCAAACTAAACAAAAACCTGTTCACGGAACCTCTTGGCAGAGCCAGCAGGTAGCTGATTGATAAGTAGAAAAACTGATGAGTCAAATCAAGCATGACCCTGCTCCCTGCCCCACCCCCACCCCTGCCCAGAGACCTCTGGACAGAATGGACTCCAGCCAGAAGAGGCAGGGGAAGGGCAGCAGCGGGTGAGGAATGGGGTGTCCAGCGGATTCCAGCCTAGCCAGGTGTCTAAGAAACAGCGGTGGGGGCCCCTCATTGCTGAGCTCGGCTCAAGGTCCCTGAGAAACTAGCCCTATGGTCATGGTGGGCCCAGCACATTCCTGAAGGCTGTTTTCCTCAAACAGGGATAGAAGCCATGCGTGCCATCTGAATTCTGAGCAGGAGAAAAAATGTGGAAAGAGTGGCCGGGGATGAGGGACGCTAGCAAGGGAGAGGAAGGAAGCCAGGTGAGATCCCTGATCTTTTTTTTTTTTTTGTCTTTTGTCTTTTTAGGGCCGCACCCATGGCATATGGAGGTTCCCAGGCTAGGGGTCGAATTGGAGCTGTAGCAGCCGGCCTATGCCACAGCCACAGCAACATCAGATCCAAGCTGCATCTGCGACCTACACCACAGCTCACGGCAATGCCAGATCCTTAACCCACTGAGCAAGGCCAGGGATCGAACCTACAACCTCAAGGTTCCTAGTCAGATTCGTTAACCACTGAGCCACGACGGGAACTCCAGATTCCTGATCTTGATGGACAGATTTGCCCGCCCTCTCCAGTGAGGGCACAGCCAGGAAGCTGGCCCATTCAACGTCCAGCCATTTTAAGGCAACCTAGCATTTCATGGGGACCACATGAAATCCGCCTTTCAACACCAAAGAAATTCAGCGATACAGAAATCCTTGGCCTGGCAGTGAAACAATAGTAGCTAAAACTTACCTGACATTTGAAATTTATTGTCCCAAATACTTTTCTTTTCTTTCCCCATGGCATGTAAAGGTTCCCAAGCCAGGGGTTAAACCTGCCTCACAGCTGTGACTCGAGCCACAGCAGTGGCGATGCCGGATCCTTAACCCACCGAGCTACCAGGAAACTCCTCCAAGTACTTTTCTTATACTAACTCTTCTTATACTAATATTTCTTATGTGAACAGCCCTCTGAATAGATACCATTATGTCCCCACTTTACAGAAGGAGAAAGCAAGGCACAGAGGAGTTGACTGACTTTGCAGTAATCCCTCTGCTAACGGATGCCAAAGCCAAGATGCCCACCAGGCAGACTGGCCCCAGATCTTCTTAGTGGCAGGACCATTTTCAGATGAAATTTTACATGGATACTGAATCTATGACAGATAGAGGTGAATCTGTAGCCACTGAGCACACACTGTAGCCACCCTCCCCTCCACATACACCCAGATCCATCTGTCCCAGTGTCATTCTGGGGGCTCGTACGGTGTTTCAGAAGCTGGTTTGAAAACCACTAGACAGAAGTTCCCATCATGGCACAGTGGAAATGAATCTGACTAGGAACCTTGAGGTTGCGTGTTTGATCCCTGTCCTTGCTCAGTGGGTTAAGGAGCCAGCGTTGCCATGAGCTGTGGTGTACGTCGCAGAAGAGGCTTGGATCCTGCGTTGCTGTGGCTGTGGTGTAGACCGGCGGCTACAGCTCCGATTCGACCCCTAGCCTGGGAACCTCCATATGTCGGGGGAGCGGCCCTAGGAAATGCAAAAAGACACACACACACACACACACAAAAGATGGGCAGCTTCAGGATGGAAGGCTTCACGGAGGAGGTGAACCTTTAAAGGGACACATGGAGAGGATTGGAGTAGGTGGAGCAGAGGAAGAAGGGTCTGCCTGGTAAGAGTAGCAGCCTCGCCCACCACCTGGAGGGGCTTATACCCACAGGCTGCTAAGGGGCTATGGACACTTTGGAGAAGAGAGAAGTGATATCTTCAAATCTGTGTTTAAGGAAGACAGTGCTGGTGGCAATGATGACAGATTGCAGGAAGGGGATCAGGAAGCCAGATCCGAGGCTGACACGTGACGGTGAGAGTGAGGGCCCATGTGTAGATATTACAAAGGACAAAGGAGAAGCAGGTGTGGGTTCTACAGGGTGGGGTTTGGGCCCAAGAGGCTGAGTTTAAATCCCAGCTCTGCCACTTTCAAGGTGCAGATTCTTAGCTTCTCCTGCCCTAACTTACCTCCTCTGACAAGTGGGAGTGATAACTGTGGGTGTCCAGACCAAGGAGAGCTCTAGTCTGCGTGTTCCCAATGGCCCGGTGGGTCATGTCACTGTCCCCATCAGGGCAGAGGGAGGAGACTGCAGGCCAGGCCTTTCACCAGCTCATCCGGGAAAGGCTTCATCAACAGCTGCATCACCTGACCTTGAAGCTGAGAGTGCTCAAGAAGCAATAAGGAGTGTGTGTGGAGTCCCCTTCTGCCTGGACGTTGGGTAAGTGCTGGCGAGCCTGCCTCTGGAGACCGCCCTTAACTTTTGGGGCTCAGAGTTGAGGGGAGAGGCTGAGAGGGGGGAGAAGCAGGCATCTCTGAAGCAGAGTCTTCTTCTCTGGGTGGCGTGGAATGGAAGCAAGTCCTGGTCTGTGTGCTTCCTCCCCACCAATTGTACAAAACAAAAGCTACAGAGAGTCGGCAGAGGATGGCAGTAGACCTGGAGACTGGCATCGCTGCCTCCGGGTGTGTCCACCTGCCCCTGGGGACAGTGAGTGTGTACATGGCACGGCCGGTAGTTATGGGCTGGTGTTTTCACACATCAACCTCTAAAACTGTGATCTTCCTGGTGGGAGCTGTGTTCGTCTTGTCCTCTTCTGGTCCCTCACTGTCACTGCCCAACTGCTGTTGCTCGAAGCCTGGGGGGCAAGCCTACAGCTGCATCACAGCCTGGGCTCCCCGCCATCCCCGCCCCCACTACCCCTCCTGGGAGCCTTCGCCGCGCTGCTCTGCAGGTAAGGCTACTTTTGGGTCAGGAGGCTATGACTCTATGAGGTGGGAGACTACAAAAGCCCCAAAGTCATACTGCCTTGTTTCTTCACCCCTAGGATAAGAGATGCAGCTATTGAATGGCCATGATTAACAGGATTCCATGAAAGGATGGCATGCGAGGTCTGTGGTCTGCAAGGACTCTGATAACAGACAGAATCTCCTTCAAGAGAGAGGTTGTATAACATGAAGGTGGCATTTGTGGTGGGTCTTCTGCCACAAAGGTGTCTCTACTGCCCCTGTTTTCCATTCTTGCCTCAGAGATGATAATGTGACCCTTGGAGACGGAATGAAATGGTGCAAAGTGATACCCATGGGGGGGCGGGGGAAATCAGTCTCTTCAGGTCCATGGAGTTATAGACAGATGGGAACACCTCCTTACACCGTGGTTGAGGCCCAGGAAGAGAGGATGTCCACACAACCCACTGCCCGGCCACCCACCCCTCCCTGCAGACCCACTCTGTCAAGACGATGCATTTGTACATACAAGCAGGAGAATTGCCCTGGGGCTTCTTCGGCTGAGGGTGGCCTTCCAAATCCCTCCCATACGTGTTATCTTGCCTGATGCTCACCAGGCCCTCACCAGGCCCTGTGATGAAGAGGAACTGGCTTGATTGTTCACCCTGGAGTTGGACAGAAAATGCTTTTTTGTCTCATGTGATTCTGAGCTTGCCAGAGGCTGTGTGTTTGGCCGCGGTTTTAGCCAGCCAGGGAGAATGAAGCTGACCAGGCAGAGGAAAACAGAGATGAGAGGCAGGATGGGGTGGGGACGGAATGAGCCCTAGTCCCGGTGGTTTTCAGCCCGCCTCACCGCAAGCCTTCCTGCCACTCAGCTCTGTGGGACAAGACATTGCCTTGCTTTTTTTTTTTTTTTTTTTTGCTTATGCTGGTGTGAGTCGGGTCCTTGTCACTTACAACCCAGACAGTCACAGCTAACCACTGATTGATCCAGCTGTATTTTATGCAAGATGATGTTGACGCCAGGAGAGGGGAAGTAACTCGCCCTCCATGGCTGAACTGGTCAGTGGCAGAGCTAAAGCCAGAACCCAGTAGATTTAACTCATTAGTGCTCAAGGGAATCTTCAACCCAGGAACAGTTAGGAACCTCTGCTCAGAGTCAAGGGCAGTTCCATGTGAAGAGCCAAACAGATCAGCTTCCCTTTGGGATGTTAGACAAAACAGCCCAGAGAGAAAGTGAAAAGGAAGGCAAGGATGCAGGCTAATCTATGATACTTGCTTTACCAGCCCTTCAGAGTTAGCATGCCGCACCCAGACGGGTGTATTTTAGAGACACAAGTTCACTGGGCAGTTGTAAACAGGATCATGGGTTTACATTCAGACCCTAACTTATAAGCTGTATGACCTTGGGTAAGCCCCTCAGTTCCCCTGGTTTCCTCAGCTATGTGAGAATCATACTTCCTTATATGACAATCAAATAAGGTAGTATTTATGGAGAACATCTACATCCCGGAAAACAACCCATGGATCTTGTAGCTGTAAGCATCTTGTTGTTTTCATAATGCTGTTAATGCTTATCACGCTGAAACCATGGCCAGCTGGTATCCATGGAGCCCTCAATCCTTTGATGCATTGCCGCTTTCTGTCCACTCCCAACCATCGATAGCAGACTGGAAGACAAAGGGGTTGACCTGAAAAAGAATTCTGAAACATTGCTCAAAGCCAAAAGCATGGGCATTGAGTGGAGGCCCAAGGAATTTGGAGAATTCCCCTTTTCCCCACCGTGGGAAACTGGAGGCAAGGGTGTCCCCTGGTGGGCAGTTTAAGTGCTGCAATCAGAGGCCAAGGGTTACCCCCAGTGAGTGGCCTGCTATCTTCAATGCAAATACCCTGGGGTTATGTGCAGGGTTTTATGTAGGTAATACGTTCACGGGACTGATTCTGAAGGCACTGGTTCTGAATGCAGAGAACCGGGCCCCGTGGGAGTCTCTGTGATCTCCTACATCCTAAACATCTGACTGTGCTCCTTGGACCTTTTTCCTCTGATGACCTTCTCTGAGGTTGGGATAGAAATATTGGGATCCGAAAGAAGCACAGCCTGTCAGAGGGCCTGTGTTGGATGCTGTGGCACTAGCGAGTATAGCTGTAGGTTTAGCTAGTTTACTAACAGTAAGAAGCAGCCGCCTGAGGGGGAGGGGGAAGGAGTGGGATGGACCAGGGGTCTGGGGTTAATAGATGCAAACTATTGCATTTGGAATGGATGGGCAATGAGATCCTGCTGTATAGCACTGGGAACTATCTCCAGTCACTTGTGGTGGAACATGATGGAGGGTAATGTGAGAAAAAAATATATGTATATATGTATGACTGGGTCACTTTGCTGTACCGTAGACATTGACAGAACACTGTAAATCAACTGTAATGGAAAAAATAAAAATCATAAAAAAAAAGCAGCAGCCTGTAATGTGTATGAAATGGCAACAGAACATCATGGAAAGTAAACAAACTTCGGAGGCTCATCTTCTACTTCTGTCTTTAGAGATGGCCATTTTGGACAAGGTTCTTAATCACTCTCAGCCTCAGTTGCCTAATTTGGGAGCCTGCTGGACTCCTTAGACCCTAGAATTTGGAGAGTCCTTATGGCGATTAAGTGATAGAATGGATGTCAAACATCAAGCATTCAGCATGGTCTTAATACGCATTTTAATTAATTATTTTAATAAATACTCTTTTTCTCTGCCTACTGACTAGGCACATCTTCAAACTTGTCTCCCGCTGATCCTCTAGTGTTTCCTCATAACCACCCCATTATTTAAATATTCATGGAGCACCCCTGACCTGCCCTCAGTTGCTGGGCAAGGGAAACGGAGGGGTTAAAGGAAAACTAACAAGATGCGCTGAGGAGATGGAGCAAGCAGAACTTTTAAACCCTCCTAGTGGAAATGCAGGCTCATACAATTACTTTGGATAAATAGTAGGATCTACCAAACCTGGCCACATGCCTCATAACTCAGATGGCAGCTCTGATTTGATCCCAAGCCCAGGAACTGCCATATGTGGCAGGTGCGGCCGTAAAAAGGAAAAAAAGGGGGGATCTGTGTTTTGAAAGTGTCTTCATCAAGGGATAGACAACAGTTTGGGGTTTTTTTGTTTGTTTGTTTGTTTTTTTCATCCTATAGCTGCATGAGAAATGACCTGAAGAGAAGAGAGTGGAGGCAGGGAAACCAATTGGAGGGTAATTGCATGCGGTCAATTGAGAGATGATGACTTGAGTGTAGATAGCAGTGGCAGGAAAACAAAACAGGGCAGGTAGGGGAGAGGAGAGAATGAAAGAAGACAATGGAGTGTCATTCTGGGTCACAAGAGAGGAATATGGAAAGTGGAGTCGGATGGGCAGGTGGAAAGTGGAGAGAGGTGGATTCAGTTTTGTTTTGTTTATTTTATTTTATTTCATTTTATTTTAGGCTTTTTAGGGCTGCACCTGTGGCATATGGAGGTTCCCAGGCTGAGGGTTGAAGCAGAGCTGCAGCTACTGGCCTATGCCACAGCCACAGCAACGCCAGATCCAAGCTGCGTCTTCGACCTACACCACAGCACATGGCAATGCCGGATCCTTAACCCACTGAGCGAAGCCAGGGATCGAACCCACATCCTCATGGATAATAGTCAGGTTAGTTACCGCTGAGCCACAAGGGGAACTCCCTGGGTTGGGTTTTAGATTGAGGTGTCTGGGAAACATTCAAATGGAGATATCCAAGAAGTTCTGGGCAATTTGGATCTGGAATTCAGGATAGAGGTTGGAGCTGGAGCTGTAGTTTAGGAATTTCTTGCATAGAAATGGTAGTTAAGCCAGCAGGGTCAATGTCACACTGGGGCTTTCGGCGAGGGTAGAGTCGAACACCATGACCGGGGACACGTCCAGACTGCTGCCTTCAGGGCCATTGTACAGAGTCCTTGGATCCCATGAACTTTGGCTCCATATTCCTCTCTAAATCCTTCCTTGCAGATTCCCATCCTTCCCTCCACCCCCATCCAAGTGTATCCATCCTTCTAAGGGGCTTGTCTCAAGCTCCTTCTCTTTGATGGTCCCTTCCCAGATTACGTTGGCTTGATTTATTTCTCCTCCAAATATTTACTATCCTTGTTTCAGGCAGTCTTCTGATTACCTTCTTCTGTCCTCTACGAGTGATTCAGCTGCTACAACACAGGTCAAAATAACAGTGGCATAAATGAGACAAATGCTGATTTTTCTCTCATACAATAGATGGGGTGTAAGCAGATCCAATTTAAGAAGGTGGTTTCAGGGGTTCCCATTGTGGCTCAGTGATTAACAAATCCGACTAGGAACCGTGAGGTTTTGGGTTTGATCCCTGGCCTCACTCAGTGGGTTAAGAATCTGGCTTTGCCATGAGCTGTGGTGCACGTCGCAAATGTGGCTCGGATCCTGCCTTGCTATGGCTCTGGCGTAGGCTGGCTGCTACAGCTCCGATTAGACCTAGCTTTCTTCCATTTACTGCTCTGTCATAATTTAAGATACCTGCTACCGCTCCCACCATTTCCAGGAGCAGGAAAGAAAGGAAGTGGAGGGAAGGAGTCTCTTCCATGTAAGATTATGTCCTAGAAGTTGCACACATCATATCCCTTTAACCAGAACTTAGTTACCTGGCCACTCCTAGCTGCAAAGGACTCTGAGAAATATAATCTTTAGATGGAAGGTTGTGTGCTTAACTGCAATTCTGGGATTCTATAACTAAAGAAGAAAGGGGAAAACAGATGTTAGATGACAGCTGGAAGTCTCTACAGCATGTTCAATTAACCGAAGGATTTATGTTTATATCACACCATTTCTAGTTTTCTCTATAGCATATTTGGCTGTACAGGTATTTGCCTTCCCCACAGTTTTATAATCTTAAAGATAAGGACTCTGTGTTTTGCATCCTTGAGT
Organism: Phacochoerus africanus; assembly: GCF_016906955.1. Classification (NCBI taxonomy): domain Eukaryota; kingdom Metazoa; phylum Chordata; class Mammalia; order Artiodactyla; family Suidae; genus Phacochoerus; species Phacochoerus africanus. Next base: position 7,955,878 of record NC_062558.1, read on the forward strand.
CCATCTAATCTTGTATATATTTTTTAAAATAATACCGGTCTTAATGTTCTCCCACAACGTTCAACCTAATCTTTCTTAATACTTGCTAATTAAGTTAAATTGATCTAGCACAGGTAACTCTATGCAATATTCTATGATAAGCTATATGGGAAGGAATCTGAAAAAGAATGAATGTATGTACACGTATAACTGAATCGCTTTGTTGTACAGCAGAAATTATCACAACATTGTAAGTCTACTATCCTCAATAAAACTTTCAAAATGAAAGACAAGTAAATCAACCCACAGGAGAATAGCTAGAAGAATAAAGCAGGAATTCTTGTCACCGTGGGCATAACCGCTGGCTGACAGAAGTTCTTAGGGCCCCTGGTGTCAGGGCTCAGTTAACCCCTGCCAGGAGCCAGATCTTCATCCACACATAGGAGGACTTTCTTCCAGTGGGTTCTAACTACCAGGGAGCCAGATCAGAGCCCAAGAGACTTTGTGGGGCCATGAAAGGAAGCCAGACAGCAACCATTCGCTCATTTAGTCAATCAACAAACAGTACCGAGCCCCTTCTCCATCACAGGCACAGGGTGTGGGGTTGGAGGCAGACATGAGGCTGACTGTTCAGAGGGGACAGCAGACACAGAGAGTAAATGCATTATGATGGGGAGGTCCAGGCTGCTCTAGGAGCAGGTCCCTGGCCCATAGGGAACTTCCAAGGGAGGCACCAAAGTGTCCAGAGGACAGGAAACCAAGGCCTTCAAGAGAAAGGTTCATCTTTCCTCCACTGAAGTCCTAACTTCAGATTCCAATTTCCTGGGCCCCAGGGCTTCAGGCAATTAGGCTGGGCTGGTGACAGGAGGAAGCAGGGGCCACTGGGAAGGAAGCAGGTTTGACTGAGACCAGCTTATAAGGACAGCCCCACAGGGACTAAGTCAGAAGCTCTCTGAGGTCTGTGGCCGGGCTGCTGGCCTATCTGCTTTCCTTGTGGTGGAATCTGGACTGTGTCAGTAAGACCACATCCTTCTCTGGGGCTGAGGGTGGGAGGACCTGTCTGAGTCTAAATAGAGAGCCAGGAGAATGGCAGAGGGACTCCCCACGAAGCTGGATCCCCCAGGGTCGGGGGTGGAACTGAGAAGAAACAGCTCCTCCCTGAATTCCCTCCACTGCCATGAGCTGGCCACTGGAAGCAAGAATCAGCTTGTCTGGAGGTACAGAGCTGGAGGAAAATGTAGACAAAAATGGGGAAGGGGGTGCCAAAGCCAGTGAATTCACATATGCTGTTTGCTCACAAGTGCCCGAAAATGCAGTTACAGCTCTTCTGTCCACCTCCCACTCTCTCGGGCAGCCTGCTTCCTATTTATCCCCTCTTGACGCTTTCCAAAAGGCTCCCTCCCTGCTTATGCAATTCTCCCCCTCCAGAAATAAACAGTGTCACTCAGTGGTCACGGGTTATGACCACTGAGTGGTTATGTGTAAGGACTTGAACTCCCTCCTGTGTCTTCAGTGAAACTAACTCATGACCAGGCTACAGAGGGTCTGGGATCTAGTCCCAATTCTGTCACTAGCTTACAACATGCTGTCACCTTTCTGGCCTCAGACTCTTCCCCTGCAAATGGGAACAGTGACATGCTGTGCCTCAGAGGGAGGTAGTGAGGACACAATGAAATTGTACAAAAGGGAGAAGGCTGTTGTTATATAAATAGAAATCTGTCTGAGGGGAGTTCCTGTTGTGGCTCAGCGGGTTAAGAACCTGACTAGTATCCATGAGGATGCGGGTTCGATCCCTGGCCTTGCTCAGTGGGTTAAGGATCCGGTGTTGCTGTGAGCTGTGGTGTAGGTCATGTGGCCCGGATCTGGCGGTGCCATGGCTGTGGTGTATGCTGAGGGCAATGGCTTGGATTCTATCCCCTAGCCTGGGAACTTCCACATGCCATAGGTTTGGCCCTAAAAAGACCCCCACACACAAAAAAATATGTCGGAGGATGGAGCTTTGCTCTGCAAGGCCTAACAATTCCTAGAAGCTAGGACAAACTCCCGCTAGAGAACACGGCAGCCATACCTATGAGAAAAGGTACCACTAGCAGCATTCTACATACATTGAGGTACATGGGTTCAATGGGATGCGATGTAGCAATGCGAATGAGCCAACTTAAGCTCCATCCAACTGCATGGATAAATCTCATAAACATCAAGTTAAAAAAAAGAAAGAAGTCACTGGAGAATACGTATGAGCCCTATAATACTGTTTATGTAACATCTACAATCAGGCAACATTAAACCATATTGTTGAGGGTTGTGTCCACATGGGTAAATTCATAAGAGGAAGCCTGTCAATTATTATCATAAAAAGCAGAATAGCCGGAATCTCCTTCCAGGAAGGAAGGAGAGAAGGGCTTTGCATTCTTGGAGGGATGTCAGGAGAAGGTCTGCCGGGGAGCCAGTACCCCTGTTTCTTACCTTGAGAAGGGGTTACCTCTGTGTTCACTTTACAATTATTCTTTAAATTAGGCATGATGTGTTTGATGTAGGCTTCAAACGCATTCTGATATATGATCTATCCTACAATTTAAAAAATTAATAAAGGCATCTGAAATCAGAGAGCCATCTCAAACAGAATAATCTAATCAAAATTGGATTAGAAATCCACCTTTATAAATAAAGATGCTGAAGCCCAGAGAGGTTACAAGACTTGCCTAAGGTCACACGGTGTATCACTGGTTGAACTGGGGTAGCATGAAGTCCATCAACTCCTAACTCTGGTCCTCCACCACCTTCCATGTCCCTGAGGAGGCCTCTTTCTGGCATGGTTGCGGGGGAGAGGGTCGGGGTGCAAATTTTATGACTGGGAGTTCCCTGGTTTTGTGCAAAAGAAAAAAAAAAGGCAAGTTAGTGGGTTGATACAATGACAAGCTGGCATAAACTTTGAGGGTTGTAAGCATTTTTTGAATGGAATTTTTAAAGATTTAAATATGTCCCCTCAAGGTGTTAGCTTCATACTGACAAAAATACAAAAAAAGAAAAAAAAAATCAGAAATCTCTGACAACCCTGCGCTCTGGGCTTCGACTTGGGCTCCATCTGATTTGCAGATAGTATCAGAGGAAGTGGGCTGGAAGGGGCAGGGAGGGTGGGGGTGGTAGTGTGGGGGGAGGAAGGAGAGGGAGCCAGGAAGTCTGCATTTTTATTGACTTATCCACCTGGCCTAGGTGAGACCCTAGCCTTGGGACAGTCAAGAAAGAAACCCCTGCTATCTCTCTGAGAGCTTTTTTTGTTTTGTTTAGAGGTCAATTACTTCCCATTTGGGGAACTTGTGAACATTAAGAGGTGCCTGGAGTGATGGGACTGAATGATGCAGATAAGAGGCTGATTGCTTACTGAGTGGCTCCCTGGTGAAAGCCCTGCCTCGGATAAGCTGTGCTCAGTAAGACACACAAAAGGGGGCAGCTTTCAGTGCGCAGGAGAGATTACAGGACGGAAGATGGGCAGCTGGGGGCGGGCTGGGTGAGCTGGGAGAGGGATGTGTTTTAAAGTGATCCTGACAGGATCACTTAAAGTGGGGAGAGGGGAGAAGAGAGTTTTCCTTGGCTCTCCTTTCCTTTAGGGAAGAAATCTCCTCGGTGTCTGTTGAGTCTCAAACTTCCAGGCTCTCATCCAAAGAAAAATCACGGGTTGCACACAGACAAGGTTTTGCTATTGATTTTGTTTTGTTTAGACCAGCAAATACAGATGCCACAGCCATCTGGCCAGCAAAACAGAAAATGGCATGGGTCAATGAAGTGTCTTGGGTGTATGTGAAAGCAATACTCCCTCCAGCCTCCTGTACTGCTTCAGATAACTCACTGCAGTTTACAAAGTCCCAGAAACTTGCCTTAAATGCTATCTCAAACTTCTAGAAAAGATGACTCTAGCTTTGGTCTCTGCCCATTTGCTTTTCTCCATCTCTAAGTCCTAGACTATTCCCTGAACCTCTCTCAATAAATGGGGTCATTCTCACCCTAATCAACAGGCTTAATCCACCTCCTCTAAGCACCTTCTCTAAGCATCTCAGCTCACATAGGATTTTCTTTCTTTCCAGAGAGCTTATTGGCTGTCTGACTTGCCATGCAATGTATACCACCTTGTATTTTTAGACATCTTTCTCATGCTGGTCTCTGGTATCCAAATAGATAATAAATTCCTTACGGGCGGCATGCCAATCTCATTTTCTTTTATGTCCCATGTTCATTGATGACTGAGTTACTGATGGTTGAACTAAGCCTCTGTCCCCTTCATTCAGAGCCTTGCCCACAGCCTTTGCCCTTCCTCCGGGGCTTTTCCATGAGGCACAAAGTGTGGGGGGAGCACGGGAGGCAAGGCCTCTTCAGAACAAGACATGTCCTTGGGTTGCAAGAGGGTGGGTGAGGGAAGGCAACAGCATTTATTAATTTCCTGTGTTGCACCAAGTATTTTGCTAGTTTCATATGATGATGACCTGCATTCCCAGGTAAGGACTTTACCCAAAGGATTTTTAAAAACTAACATATAATATTTTAGAATCTGACCTTGGGAAAATTGACTACAACTCACCGAACAACTGAGGGCCATACAGATGGTTACTCAGTGGCAGCCCTGAGCTTAAACTCAACCGTCATGAGGTTAGTGTCCACAAATAATTGTAAGGAATACTCCTCCCCCCCCAAAGTGAAAGAAGAATAATACTGTATGACAGTTTTCTGTGATGGAAATTTTAACTCTAATCTCTATTTTTTTTATGTCTTAACTTAATTAACTAAGGGGTATTTATTAAGATTTCCCAATTTAAATAAATAAATACATACTGTACTTTTTAATCCCCAGGATATAACACTAACTATAATTGAAAGATACGGCAGGGTGTTTCTAAATACACTCTTTTTTTTTTTTTTTGGCCTCCTCCACTGCATGTGGAAATTCCCAGGCCAGGGATTGAACCTGTACCACGGCAGTGACCCAAGCGACAGGATCCTTAATCAGCTGCATCGAAAAAGATCTCCTAAATACAATTTTATTACCAGGTTTTTTTTAATGGAGAAATAAAAGAGAAAAGAGATGAAAACAAAAAGGAGAGAAAATGTGATGAAATGATAGTAAGGAAAACTATGAATAATTGCCCTGTTTTTAATATAAACATAACATTTAAGAGATAAGCTGTCAATAGTTAGGCGGAGTTTACATAGGACCAAACAGTTCCTGTTTCCCACATTCACAGAGAACAACCATGGCAGATTCAGCAACGAGAACATGTAGGGCCAATACAATTTAATTAAACATTAGAATTTATTAAATAATAGAATTTAACTTTTGACAAAGTGATGGTCCAGGGGATAAAGAAGCAGAGTTCTTCATTGTCTCAAAAATGATATCCAAGAAAAAAGAACAGAGCCTGATTTTCCTGCTAGTACCTGCCAAAGACAACTTTCTTATTAGATTCCATATTCCCATTAATAAAGTGAGTTAATTTTCAGTCTTCAGTTTATATGACTTCGGACATATTTGCATACGGGGAAGTTTTAATTTCCTCTAAAGTTCCAGCTTCCCCACCCATTGTGTTAGGACTTGTGGACAAGTGGAGACCCCTTCCTTGATTCCCCCATTAGAAATCTACTGTCTTCTGAAAGAAAACCTATAGGGCCGAGGTGGGAGGGGGTGATGAGAGAAGAAATTGGGTAACGTCCGCAGAGCTGGATCCCACTTTTGCCTCCCTGGGGAATCCTGTATGTACTGAAGACTCAGAACTTCCGGATTTCATTGTTTTAGTTTAATTTGAAATTTAGAGGTAATGGCGAGGTGAAGAGATTTTAATGGCCTACACACCAGGCAAAAACACACACAAGTGTATTTAGTCTACTTAAGATGCTGAGCTGTATACAAGAGATGATATGCACTTTCAGTGAGGGGAGAACTAGAACGTGGGGGAGTCCTTCTGAGAGTAATTGTGGCCTCAGAAAAAAAGGGCACCGCAGGATTAAGACTGAGTCCCAGAGAGCACAGCCCTGCAGGGTGAGGGGCTGGGCGCAGATTACACCACAGGTACCAGGACAGTCTTCCTGATCTCCCGGGTCCTCCTCTTCCAGGCTCTTCATCCCCCTTCCCCTGCGTCTCTCCTTTTCTCCTTCTTCCCACACCTAATGCCTTGAACTGGGGATTCAAGGTCCTCTAGAGTCCCCCCTGTTACCACCATCCCCAGGCCCCAGGGCTGCAGCGCACAAATTAAAGAGCCTTTCAGCGCCTGGGTTTGAGCCCCCAGAAGTCACCTGCCTCAGCACTGCTGTAACACCTGAAACTGCCAGCCACTCTCTATTTGGCTTCCCTCCCGCGCGGTGCTGCTTCGCAGGCGGCTGGCCAAGGCCCCGGCGTTAGGTCTTTTGGGAGAAAAACTCCCCCAGATCTTTCAGCTGGATGGATCCTCGGGAGCAGTTCGCGGTCCAGGGATCGCTTGGGAGAGATGTGCCATCAGGTCGCCTTTTCCATCCACGGCGGCGGCCCCTCATCCCTGTCGTGATCTGCTGGCGCAAAGGTGAGGAAGGCGCATCAGACCAGGGTGGTCTATCGGAGCCAAGATGCCTCACCAGGCCCTAACACCTTGCAGCGTGCCGGGCAGGTGACCCTGCAGGTTGGCGCTCGGCCCACCAGCGCAGAAGCCCGCGCCGGTCTGGGGTGCTGAGGGCGCGGGGCTACAAGACGCGCTCGTGTAGCTACCACCGTAGCCAGCGCTGTAAGAAGCGCCAGCGTAGCCGCCGTAACAGGAATAGGGCGCCGCGGCCGCACGGTAGGGGCCTGGGAAGGCGGGCGCAGCCGGACCCAGGCAAGGCTTGCCATCCCGCACCAGCACGGGCACCGCGACCCGGCGCGGCGCTAGGGGGTGGCCCGCCATTTCCAGGGACTTGTCCTGGCGCTGTCTCTTGCACTTGTAGCGCCGGTTCTGGAACCAGATCTTGACCTGCGTGGACGTGAGCTGCAGCGCGCTGGCCAGGTGCTCGCGCTCGGGCGCCGACAGGTACCGCTGCTGCTTGAAGCGCCGCTCCAGCGCCAGTACCTGCGCCTGCGAGAAGAGCACGCGCGGCTTTCGCCGGGGCCGCGGCTTGGGATGCCCTGAGAGGTCCCCGTCCGCGCCGCTGCCGCTGCCGCTGTCGCCCACGCTGCGCTCCGGCACCAGGGTTCCGCCGGGCGGCGAGGCTGCGCTGAGGCCAGGCTCTAAATGCACAGGAAGGAACAACATCAGCGCCAGCCGAAGGCTCACTTAACGCAGTTTTCAGAGGACACACTTCCCCCCTGGTAGCCTTCACTTGGCTACCACGTCTCTCCCTTCTGCTGACCCCTCTCCCTGTCTCAGGCAGTCTGAATATTCCTTCCCCCCAAGCTCTGTCGATTTTGAACCTGCTGAGACATAATGCAGATTGCAGCTCTCCATGGCTCCCAGTGTGCAGCCGTTTCCCCAGGGGTAGACTCTTGATCAAGAGTCTAAGCTTCAATAAACAACAAGGTCCTACTGTGTAGCACAGGGAACTATGATCAATATCCTGGGATAAACCATAATAGAAAAATATTAAAAAGAATCTTTATATGTGTATAACTGAGTCACTTTGCTGTACAGAGAAATCAACACAACACTGGGAAATCAATCATACTTCAGGAAAATTTTTTAAAATTTTTAAACAGTCTAAGCTTCATTTTTCCTCTTTAGAATGCCTGTATCTGGGCTGTTCACTATGATTCCTCTTCTAAAGTGTGAACGAGTTTGGGAAATTTTTGCAGGGAGACTGTTAGATAGAGACTGAATTTGGATTGTTCTTGATGGAGAGAGAGAGAGGAGCAAAACTCAGTGACATGCTTGCTAAGAGGCTCCTGTCTGCCTGGTTATCTGTAATGTCTGTAATGGTCAGGCGTGTTTCTTTCTTTCTTTCTTTTTTTCTTTTTTCTTTTTTTTTTTTTTTTGGTCTTTTTAGGGCCGCACCCATGGCATATGGAGGTTTCCAGGCTAGGGGTCTAATCAGAGCTGTTGCTGCTGGCCTACGCCACAGCCAGAGCAACGCCAGATCTGAGCTGCATCTGCGACCTACACCACAGCTCACGGCTGGATACTTAACCCACTGAGCAAGACCAGGGATCGAACCTGCAACCTCATGGTTCCTAGTCGGATTCATTTCCACTGCACCACGACGGGAACTCCCAGGCATGCTTCTTGCATTATCTGGCTTCAAGTCCAAGGTGGGGTGGGGCACTCCAGTACCCTTGTCTATGTGGTCATCAAGTGCTCCACAGGCACCAGGGACCTATCCCAGCTTTCTTGGACATGATGCTCTATAATCCAAATTAACAAAATAAAAGAAAACAAAACATTGTCTGGCTCCTCACTCTTAGACTTGGAAACTGAGGTTCTCTTCTGCGGGAAGTATAAAGTTGAGATCCACATTTGGCTTTATAAAAAAGGGCCTTTTTCTCCTTTGGGGTCTCCCTGGCCAGCGGATGGCATAGTCTTCTCCCTGACTTCCTCTTTGGGAGGGGCAGTGCCCTGGAAGACCACCCCAGGGCAGCTGTGCTCCGAGCCCATCTCGGTGCAACCTTTCCTTTCTCTCATTGCTCCAGTCTTGGCAAAGCTGTGTTTTTAATCCAGGGAAGGTAGGATGGATGATGAATTTTCATGGAAACTCATGCCGGGAGAAAACCTGGAACGTGGAGGGATACAAGCCCGAGGGGGCAGGGGAGAGGCAGAGCAGGACACGCCTAAGAAGAGCGGGTGCTGCTTAGAACCCAACTCCAAATCCACAGCCCTGCTGGCACAATCTCCCTTGGCGGGGGTGGGGTAGGGTTAGGACTGTTTGATATTTACATTTGAGGAAATAAAACCTTCCTTCGGAGAAGCCTGTATTCAGACAAACCGAGGACATCTCTCTGAGCAAAGAGGAAAAATATTGGGAGGGTTTGTTTTCTTAGCAAGTGGAGAAGTAAGAGCTGGCCTTCAGAGACTCCGTGGAACAAGCAGGAGCCCATTTGGGAGGCACTGACCATGCAGACCCAGGGGTTTGGGGGCATCTCACACCCTCCTTGTCACAGTCTGGAGCCCCCTCTGGCCCTGCCCTGAAAGTAAGGTGGGTCTGCTGGGGGGTGGAGGTGTGCAGAGTCCCCCAGGAAGGTCCCTTCCCCACGCTATCAGTGGCTGCTATAGCCCTGGTCTTGTCCTGGAGCTGGGAGCAGTCCCCTTCTCAGAGTCCAACGCAGCCTCATAAGACACGCTGCCCCATAAGACATGCTGCCCAGAGTGGTGGGTGCCATCGGCTTCCAGGCGACGGCAGTGGTCAGAGTAGCATGACCCTTTCTCAGCAAAGCCAAAGTGGACAGCAGCGCTGAGGGAGTTTAGTGTTTGGAAAATTCACAGGTTTCTTTGTGAACACAGCAAAGTTTAATGTTCTCCAGGCTCCTGCAGTCAGTGAATAACCAGCCTGCAAGCAGATAACTCAGAACTAGCATCTTTATTTTCTTCATGTAGTCAGTTTGAGGCTCAAATGGAGAGGTGGTGGCACAGCCTGGGAGAGGACTCCAGACTGGTGAGGTGCCTCTCTGGAACCCCCAGACCCACATGGAGGCTGCCTACAGAGGCACAGAGGTTTGGCAAGAGAAGGAGTGGCTTTTTCATCCCTCGGAATAGGAATATCGAGTCTCTCCTTTCTAAGCTTCCTGGGTCCCAAGAACCAGCCCTCATTATCTGCCTGTTTCCTTCCTGCTGCTGGAGGCAGGTGCGGGGACTATATCGCATGAGGTTTCACCTTCGAAGAGTGACTGGAAGCTCAGAGTCCATAGGAGTGGTCTCCCAGAGCAGCCAAAACCCCAGCTACCCTTGCCATGCTCCCAGACACCAGGAACCCACCACCAGGGCCTACAGAGCTGTCCAGATATCACCTCTCTTTCTCTCTCTCCTTTTTTTTTTTTAGGGCCACACTCAAGGTGTCTGGAAGTAGGTCACAACCAGAGCAACGCAGGATCTGAGCCGTGTCTGTGACCTACACCGCAGCTAATGCCAACGTCAGATCCTTAACCCACCGAGGGAGGCCAGGGATGGAACAGCAACCTCATGGTTCCTAGTCGGATTCATTTCTGCTGTGCCACAATGGGAACTCCACCTTTCTCATTTTTGAGACCAAAAATCCGGGCAGAAGAATGCCTAGGCTGGCCAGGCCACTGGGCAAGCCCCAAGAAAAAATGGGGCTGAGATTGATCCCAGTTTCCATTCCCAAGGCGCCCCGCTGCTCTGATCGCCACACTTGGGCCGAAGGTTTAGGGTAGAGAGATGTGGAGATGTCGGGAAAAGCTGGTGGTGAAGGAGCCCAGCTAAGATGCTGTAGAGCGTTTTGCTGTAAGAAAGAGAAGCTGGTGTTGCTGGAAACTGAGGCTGTGTGTGCTGTGATGTGTTGGTGTGAGTCAAAGGACAGGCTGTGGAAACAGAGAGGCCCAAAATTCAGGACCTCATTTTCGGTAGCGTGTCTGGAGGAGGGGTGGAGGCGGCGCAGAGTCCTGTATGTTGGCCTTTGCAAGTGAAGGAAAATGGGGCTAGGCCCTCGGAGCCAGGAAGACCAGAAGGTGTGTGTCCCCCAACTTTACTGGCACCAGTAGTTAGTGATCCAGCCCCACCCCTTCGTCTCCCCTAGGAGCCAAGATCTGTGCGTGTACTTACGTGGCTCGCCCACCGGCTCAGCGTCCATCTCTGTGAGAGTCTCACAGGGACCTCCAGGAGGCTCCGCATCGTTCTGCCTTCTGTCGCTGTCGCCGAAGCTACCCATGCAGGGAACCTCCGACTCTCGCTGTTCTGGAATCCGTCGCAGGTACTGAGAGTTTCCCCCGCTCCTCCGTGGCCCTCGGAATTGCAAGACCTCGGGACCGATTTGCTCACTCTCCAGCCTCAGGATGTCATTGACCGAAAAGGGAGTGGAGGTGACAGGGTTCAGAAGCATCATGGGGGCAAAGGCGGCGGAGCTGGGGCGTCCCGGGTCCCCGTAGAGCGCAGCGCTGCGAGCTTTCCACTTTGTCGCTGCAGACACCTCAGACCCAAGGCAGACGTCCAGCGTCTCGGACTGAGCCTTCCTCTGGGCCATCCCTGCCTGCCAGGGGACCAGAGCGCAGTGACCCGACCGCGGACCCCTATTGGTTTCCGCAGAAACCACGTGCTAAGCATCTCCCGTCCCCACCCCCTGCCCTCTACCCCCAGCGCTTTCTTCTCACACCCTTCTAATTCCTCTTCAATCCCTAGCAACCAACCATCAGGAAGATTTGGGTACTTAACAAGCAAGGAGCACGGTGGAGAGAGTGCGCGGCACGTAACTTGGTGAATATGATACAAACCGGAGCTTTCGAGATCAACTCTGGGTCCCCCTGGACTCTCCTAGAGGATGTGCGGGGATGCGGAAGGAACCCTTGCTCTGCAAGCCAAGCGGGTTGATCCCGCGGCTGGGAGTTCTGTCTGGGCGCAGAGGTTGGACCGCGGAATATTGGGCCTTAACACTGCGCAGCCCAGTCTGAGGTGGAGTCCGGAGAGCCGGGATCCGCCACTTCCCAGAAGGAGCAACTCAACCCCGAGCGAAGAAAGGGCACAGGGCTTGTCCTCTGGGAGCTCCAGCTTCGGTACCGGCTCTCTGCGAGCGGGCGGGGAGATGGAACCGCCAGGGTGTACGTGTCAGACAGGAACTCACCTTGCCTTTCACGATTACAAGTTCTTTCTTTTCTTCCCCTTTATCCTCAGAGGTTGATTGTCTTGAGCGTGCTTGCTTGTGTGTATGAAAGCGGCACCCCACTAAGGGGAGGGAAGTTTTTGACCAGCATCAGATCTTCAAAAAAGCTACCTTGGACTCAGCCGGCACCGCGTGTAGGGAGGCAGTGTATGTACCCTGGCCATGGACTTGCAGGTGGAATCAACAGGTCTACCCCCCCCACCCCCACCCCCCATCCCCCCATCCCCCTCCCCTGACACATCGCTACTGCGCACTTTGGGCAAAGTATTTGCTTCCAGTCTTAGGCTTAATTTTAAAAATGGAGATAAGAATACACCCATCATAGGATGATTGTGAGAATTAAATGAGATAATGTGCATGAAACCATCAGCGATTGTTGCTACTCGGGCTAAGTGGTTCAGTCAAACATGATTGGGGTCAGCAGTTACTACAGCACCAAATGTAAAAAGTTAAAAAAAATTTTTTTTAATCAAAACGAGATCTCACTAGAGTTCTTTTTGGGATTTCAGATGATTTTTTTCTTAAATAAACCTTCTTAGGATAATTCGATATTATAAGATCTAACTGGACATTATTCTTTCCTGAAATTCAGATAAAGTACACATCTCCCCAGTCTGGTGGGCACAAAATTTCTTGCTTTTGCAAGAATTAAATTAAAAATTCATGCACATTCTCGGTAAATTTGATGGTTTAGCCAAAAAAGATTTTCTTATATATCACAGCATTTAATATTTACCTCAAAGATATAGCTGAGTGTTTCCAGTTTCCTTTCTCTTTTTCTTTCCTTTCCTTTTCTTTTTTTTTTCAGTAATAAGTAACAATCAGAAAGGTTAACTCTGGAGGTGGCCCCAGCTTCCCAGCTTGTCAATGGCAGGCTGTGCTGGAACTCCAGTTTCCGCCAAAAGAGAACCCACCCATCCCTTCCCTTGAAAGAGACATTGCTTGTCCTCAGAGACATCAAAATCTTTCAATGACCCTTGAATTTATTTAAATTTTGCTTTCTTAAATTATAAAAGTCATGCATATTTTGGAGAAATAAGGAACAGTTGAAAAGTAAACAAGATCCATTCAGAGATGATATTTTAGCTCATGTCTTTATATGTTTTTTCATGAATGAGTGCATAAGATATATGTGAACTTGTTTAACTTTACAACATAAGCATGTCTGGTTTCATTAAAGAGTTTTTACAGGTATGTTTTAAAATGGTAATATAATAGTCCATGTTATGGGTAAACCATAATAGGCTGCTTATACTTTTGGATGAGTGGGAAAAAAATTTTTCTGTGGCTGTAATGAAAGCTTCAGAGAATATCTTTGTGCCTTCATCTTGGGCAACATTTTGGATTTTTCCTCAGGATAAATAGGTAGAATAAACATAAATATATATGTTTAAACATAAATATATATATAAATAGAATAAATATGAATGAAATATTTTAATGTTCCTAAAACATATCCTACGATTTCCTAGAAAAAATGTATTATGGTATCTGCCTTTCCCTTCCCAGAGGTGCAAGCTATTGTATTTACAACAACCATTCCGGGCGCCGGAAAGTGGGCCAATTTAGAACGTTTCTGTTCAGCCCCCGCGGTGTAGGCACTCCACCCCCTCTGCTCCAGGGGTCTGTTCAGTCTTCGACTTTATAAAGGTATGACTGAGGGGTAGGGGTGACACACCGATTAAAAACTTTAAACCACAAACCTCCAGAGCGTTATTCTAGGCTGGAATTTTCCCGGCGAACTGTCGCGCTCTAGGAAGTCATAGAAGGAAGGACAACTTGGGAGAAATTGACATTAGCAGCCCCGAGTTCAAATCCTGCTCTGGGGTCGCCGGATTAGCCTTTCTTTCCTAGTTTACAGAGAACATCAAATGAGATTTTGAACGTGGCAAGGATTCCTAACCCTCCACAAGCGCTGCAAACCTAAAAGGACTCAGGCTCCCAGGGACAAACTTGGAGAGCGGGACCCTCATCAGGCTCGCCCACCGCGGAGGTGGACAAGGCTAGCCTTCCGCCGCGCTGAGCAACGGGCTCGGAAGCTGCACCTCCGCGCTGGGGTCTGGGGTCCCGGTGCGCTCTGCTCCCCGCGGTGTTGCGCTGCCGGAGTCACTGCCTGTGGCTCAGGACCCCCGGGCGCGGAGACTTCTCCGCTAAAGACCGGGCTTCTGCTTCTCCTCCATTTCTCCCCTTCCAGCGCCTGGGAGCACTGTGCGCGTCGGAGAATCGAACCGATGGCGCAGATCTTCAGTGTCAAAGGATTGCAGCCGGGTTAGGGACAGCTCAAGCACCCGGCCGCTTGCAGGAGCTCGGGCTTCGGGGAGGGGAAGGGTGCAGTTAGGCCCAAGAGCCCCCGGGAGTAACCTGGAGTCCTGGGGGCTCGCAGGTTGGATCGGTGCAACCAGGTTAAGGGGGTGCCCAAGGTATGTGTTTGTGTGCCTTGCGCTTGAGTGGAGAATTCGTCACGTCTCGTCTTAAAATAAGATGGAGCGGGCTGTCCCAGGGGCGTCAGCCGAGCGAAGCTGCCTCACTCTACTCGGCTTACACAATAAAACGTTCAAAAAATACTAGGTCCACAAACGTGGTTTGAGCGCCTACCATGGGCTGCTTCTGCGCAAGGTCTGAACAAACTGAATAAATGAGGGGTGTCAGTCCTTTTATTTTATCCCAATCTTAGAGGGAAGACAGAAATCAGTCCGTGCAGTGTGATACCTGCTGCGTGCATACGGAATTTGTGCACAATATTTGTTCAACCTCTTCCCATCCGCCGTTAATGAGTTCTTTTCTCCTTCTGTTTGAGACTTTCTCAAAATTATTCCTTTTTTAAAATTCGATACAGGACAGGCGACTCCCAGCAAAGTCTGGCGCTTGGGCCCTTGGGCTTGCAGAAAATCACGTGTCCCTAAGGTCTAAATACCTGCATTAGACTGGACTAGGGCTCTGGGTCTGTTGTCACAGCTGTATCCCCAGGACCTTGTTGGGTAAAGGAATATGCCTTGCTCTGCCAGTGATGGTCCCTGAGAGCCCCTGGTCCAGTGGAGTTTGGCCACTCTTTTGGTGACACTTCTGCTTCGCCATGGTTTCTTTTGCTGGGACTCATTTAAAAATATAACAATAGCTTGTTTATTTTTTGAGTATGTGAAACATAACATAATTCTAAAAGTCAAAATTATGCAAAAAGAAGTGGCCACACACCTTTATCCGTTCTATTCCTATTCTTCTGCCTTTCCTGGTTTGTGTATACACTCCCAATCTCATCAGTTTTTTTTTTCTTCTTCATCTCTGTGTGTGTGTTGCACAAATGAGCAGCTACACGTGTATAGTTCCTATTTCTCCTTCTTCCTTAGCTGACAAGATAGCATAATATGGGTACTCTTTCTTGTTGGTACAAAGCAGTGACATTTATTAGGATTTTTGTGTTGGTATTATTGCTTCTCATTGGTCCCAGTGGATGGCGGCTGCTTTATAACACAGGATGTCACAGCTGCAACGATGATCTCCACGCACTTTCTACCTTCCTCTCCTTTGCTCAAAATAAGCTATCCATGTGTACAGTGTACTCAAGACACTGAGATCTCCCAGGATTCAGGACAGCATAGAACTTCATGACCTTTCTTTAACAGAGCACCTATTTATACTTTTAAAGTAAACCCTTTGAAAACAACTCATTGAATTTTCTCATTTTTTTTCTTTAAAATGATGGCTTCTCATGTTTTATTTTAGCCTAAATATCTCAATTTTGCAGATAAAGAACACAGGTGGTCCAAAACCACACAGCCACCAGAAGAAAATTAGGATCCAGTTTTCTCACTACTGTTGCTAGTTTTCTTTCTGCTATATTCCTGTGTTACAAACATAAAGCTGTCTCCCTCACCTCTGCTGACCCACTTTAATTCCCTCAAGAGTAGAAAGAAA
The DNA here is from genome assembly GCF_016906955.1 of Phacochoerus africanus. Lineage (NCBI taxonomy): Eukaryota > Metazoa > Chordata > Mammalia > Artiodactyla > Suidae > Phacochoerus > Phacochoerus africanus. The sequence continues at coordinate 7,971,514 of NC_062558.1, forward strand.
GATTTGAAAGAAAAAAAACCTGGGAAAAATTTGGCAAAAGAATTGGGTTATTTTATGGATAATTTTATTTTTGATTTGTTATCCAAATTTATATCTCAACTCACAGATTCTCACAATAACTCTGTGAGGTGTGTAAAGCAGCTAGTCTTTCTAGTTTACAAAGGAAGAACTCAAGACAAAGAAAGATTAACAAACCGGTTTTGAGTCACATATGTCTCCTTTTCATGTCACATTTTCAATATGGTGCTCTTTCCTTTAGAATACACAGACAAAGATTAATGCAGTTGCTTAGTTATAATCTTTTCTTCTGTTCCTTTCTTGGCTCAGTACTTCCTTGTACATTTGTTTCTAAGAAAAATTCACTCTGACTTTTTCAATGTCATTGAGGTATTACTCCAATATTTTCCAAATTATTCCATTCAATTCAGTAGAATTTTCTCAGTGCCCATCATATACGGGGAAGGTAACCACGACAATCTATCCTCTGAAGCAGGACACTTTAAAGAGAAAGGAAGTAGTCACTGGATGGGATGCAGGCATAAACCACAGCTGTCCCAAGGAAACCAGGACATATGGTCACCCTACTTTGCAAACACTCAGGACACAAAGATTAATAGCACACATTCCAGAATCCTCCAGCAGTATCCAGTCCAGGAAGAGAGAAGAAAGCTGGACCTTTATTGTGGAATGGCTTTAATGTGTCTAATTTCACCTGCTTGATGAAGGAAAACATTTCCATTTATAAAGACGTTCTCATCATCAAAATCTGTGATGTGGATCTTATTATTATATTTAATGAACGGATTGATCACCGGGGCATGCTTTTTTTATGCTGCCGCAAGGCAGGCACACCTGCAGTCACATACTTAAACCCTCTCACTGGCACAAGCCCCTCCCCAGAATGAGAGCTGCTCCCAGTAACAATTTATTTTAATAAATACTCTTTCCCGATTTGTTTTTTTGACTTAACAGTATATCCCCAAAATCACACCCTATTGGTTCAAAGAGACCTTTTTTACTCTTTTTCTCAGTTGCCTAGTACTTCATAGTATGGATGTACCATCGTTTATCCAACTGCATTGAACTAGTACTCAGGTTTTCCCTGTACTTTGCAATTACAAGCAATGTCATAATGGATGATGTTGCTAATGTAGTTTTATACTGCTAGAGCATCTTCAGAGCAGAGTCCTAGAAGTGGGATTTAGGGTTAGGAGTAAATGCATATATAATTTATTTCGGCTTGCCAAATTCCCCTCCAGAATGGTTGCACAGGCTTGCATTCCACCAGCAATATATGAGGGCCCCTGCCTTTCCTGAAGTGTCCTGGTCAAAAGACTCGATTATACTGTTTAGTTGTCACCAATCTAATAGGTAAGAAATGGTCCACAGTGTTATTTTTTTCTTTTTTCCTCACTGTTGTTTTAATTTGCATTTCTCTATGAACGAAATGGGATATCTTTTTATATGTTTAAGGAATATGTGCATGTGTGTATCTATGCATATACATGTATAAATATACACAACTTTAAAAACGCATGAGTATATATACATAAATACACACACATTTAAGTTCTATTTTCTCCCCATTTTCTATCATATTTTAAGTTTTCTAAATACATTAGTGACTTTGGCTATCTGTGCTCTATGTTACAAAATTTTTCTCCCGTTTGTCAGTCGTCTTTTAACTTCTTTTCTGGTGCTTTTTGTCATGCATTTTAAAATGTAGTCATGTGTACTGATCTTTTCTTTTATTATCTCTAGATTTGTGTCCTCGTGAGAAAAACTCTTCCTATACCAAGGTTAATCACCCATATTTTCTTCTAGTATTTGTACATTTTCGTTGTTCATTTTAAAATTTATTTGGAGTGCATTCCAGTATATGGTGTGAGTTGAGGATCTAATACTATCTTTTCCCAAATGGCTATTTTGGGATCATTTAACAGTTTGCCTGAGAATGACTTTCAGAGGCGCTCTCTGCAAACCTCTGAAAAATCTGCAGAAAAATCTCAGGGTTTGTGAAGGAGCATAGGTGGAGTGGAGAGATTTATTGTTTAAAAAACAGCCAGCTTCTCAATTTCTCTGCATCATCTCCCCCAGCCCCATTACCCCCTTTCCGGCTTTCGGGCACGGTTTAGTCTGGCCGCCAGTCCACATGGAGGTGGGGGGAGTGGCTGGACACCCTATCCTGGCGCGCTTGGCACCCTGAGCCTGTCCCGAGAGCCCGCCACACCTCTCAAACAAAAAAGACTACCATCTGGAGGCCCAGGGGACGGCCTGGGACTCCTCCCCGCCCGGGTCATCCCCGTCTGTGAGGCTCAGGCTGGGATTCAGGAGCCACAGGCGGGGGCGGGGCAGGGGTGATGCTGGAGACTCTTATCTGAGCCGAGCTCCCAGCTCCATTTCAATTAACATTCCAGCGCCCGGCCGCCCCGACGCCTGATAGCGCCGGGCCACCAAGCCGCGGGAGCGAGTCTTCACCCCTGGAAAAATAAACTCGGCCCCGCCGGCAGCGTGTGTGTGGGGGGGTGGATGGGGGGTGGGGGTGGCTACGGAGACCCAGGTCGAATAAACACTGCTCAGGCTTCCTTGCTGTGCGACGGGGTGACAAGTCTCAGTCGCAGTCCCCTTGGGTTCGCGTTCGGGTAACTTGAAGCCCAGTAGCCGAGGAGCAGCAGATGTGCCCCAGACGTGCGCTCCGCTGCATCTTGGTCCCTCCACACTGCAAGACCGGGGCTGTTCTGTTAGTAAACCCGCAGCTGGCGATCTTGCGGAGCCCTCTGAGCTCCCCAAAGCCTGGGACGTGGTCAAGGTCATCCCTCGGAACCCAGAGCCCCTGAGAGGAGTTTCACACAGACTGCCTGACCCTGGGGGTCAGACAGACCCTCTCTGGGCTGTTTTTAGTATCTGGTGTCTTGCTCAGCTTGGGCATCCATGATCTCACTGATGTCCCTTTGAGATAAGAAGGACAGACGTCAGCATCTCAACCCCAGAGACTAGGGATGGTGTGTTGAGGGTCGCAGGTTCAGTAACTTGTTTATAGACATTCGCCTCCTGAGGCCACAATGACAGATCTGGCACTCAGAGCTTTGGAGTTCATGGCTCCAAGGTACACCTTCCTTAAGAGGTCACCAACTTGCAAATTTGCTATAAATGTTACTCTGCTCTCATTATTGTTATTCCTTGCAAATGTAAAAGATGTCAACACCTCAGCACACCCAAGTACTACCTCTTAACTGAGTGGATGTATGTGGGGTGTCCAAATTGGAAAACATTCTAAGTGGAATCCTTCTACAGAAAGTTCATCTTAGCGAAATATCATTTTTAAAATTTATTATTATTATTTTACTTTTTAGGGCTACACCTGCCTAAAAATTCAACCTAGGCTAGGGCTCAAATCGGAGCTGCAGCTGAGGCCCCAGCCACAGCAACGCCAAATCCTTAACCCACCAAGAGAGGCCAGGGATCAGACCTGCACCCTCATGGACACTATATCAGGTTCTTAACTCATTGAGCCACAACAGGAACTCCTATTTCTTTAATACGATTGCAAGTTGCCCAATTATTTTTCCAGAACTCAACATCCAGGGGCCTTCTATTGCCTACCATCACCAATCTTAGCTTCCAAATGTGATTTTATAATTTTAAAAAATTGTATCATGCAAATAAATGAGATGTTTTGTGAGTTTAATTAACCAGGCATTTAAAGCACAACCTTTAGGAAAAACTAGAAACCTACTAAGGTATGGCAGGTGAGGATTAGACTAGAAGGAAATAATTGCGAAGTGAGCCTATAGTTAAATACCATCCATCCCAGATCCCAGGATCCTCCTGCCTGAATGAAAATATGAATGAAGTACCATGCCATCACTCTAATGTCTAGCCTCTATACAGAATCACCGAGTGCTGAGACACTCATAGTTTGTGTTCTCCTGCGTAAATAACCAGATTCACAGCCCTGGGCAGGCACCCATTCATAATGGATGCCTTGCATATAAGGAATTCAATTTGTAAGGTAGTCACAGATTTCCATGCTTCTTAACCCTGGTTGGATGCTAAAGTAGAAATTCTTCTGAGATCTCTCCTTCGGGAACTTTTGGGAGACTTTCCCCCAAAACCCAGGGAGAAGGGCACGTGGGCCCCTGCGCTGGGGTAGCTGTGGGAACACAGTCCATTACCCTTTCCCCAGTGGGTACACTCTCCTCACACATGCAGCAGCGAGGGGCAGCCGCCTGGATGAAGACGGCACACAGGCACAGCCAGCCTGTGGATATTTGGTGCAACGTAGATAAATCATCTTGATAACCCAGTGCATTTTCCCTTTCCACCTCGTCCCCCAGACAGTCTGACGCTGGGTAGATGCATTAGAGGGTAGTATGTCTCATTTAAAAGCCGACCTAGGGAAGGGCTGGTGTTTTGAGCAGGTCCACTTTTTGCAGGAGAGTATGCCCAGAAGGCTCTCAATGTGCCCACAGAGCCCTTCATCCCTCTCCCTCTGGCAGGGCTCCCTGCTGTCATCTGCTTTTCTCAAGCGCCCGGATGCCATGGGCTGCTCTGCCCACTTGGAGCAGGGTTGGGGTGGATCTGTAGCCACAGGGTCCTGAGCTTATTTGGAGTAGAGTGGAGGATGGGTGGGAAACAAGTTTACCCCCAAGAGAAGCTGGTGATACATTTTTCTTTCTCAGGTCCTGGTAATTTGGAGAAGCTGGAGAAGAGGGGATTCTAAAAAAGGATATAAACTGTTTGACTCTGATCCATCAGGAAGACTGTTAAATGTCCAACTTTTCGAAGTTTGACTTTGCATCTCCATTTGATTGCCCTGGGGGCCTGGGAACAGAGACAGGAAGGGAGGTGGCAAAATAGTGCTTATTACAAGACACGAATGTCAAACCATGTTATTGCAGAGAATGAAGCTGCCAGTCCTAAGAGTAATTGTTTTCTGCCTGATTCACAGGAGGGTCCCTGCATCAAAAACTAATATTTGGTCACTAATTTCCCAAACTGGGCACTGTTTCTATCACCCACCTCCCTTGTTTGTACAGACAGGCCCAGAGAGACTGAGTAATGAGGCTGAGAGCACCTTGTTAGCAGCAAAGGAGCAGGGCTTCTGCTAAGCCTGGGAGAGCCAGACTCCTGATGGGAACTACTAGGCAAGATTAGGTGTCTGCGGGGCCTCAGCCTTTGCTGTTTATCCCCTGATCCAGGGCCTCCCTGCCCAGTAGCCTTTAATAAAGGCTGATTTAATTTTAAAAATTTCATTAGAACTCTTAGCAGAGTTCCCATTGTGCTCATGGGTTAAGAACCTGACTAGTATCCATGAGGATGTGGGTTCTGTCCCTGACCTTGCTCAGTGGGTTAAGAACCTGACTAGTATCCATGAGGATGTGGGTTCTGTCCCTGACCTTGCTCAGTGGGTTAAGGATCAGTGTTGCAGTGAGCTGCAGTGTAATTGCAGATGTGGCTTGGATCTGGTATTGCTGTGGCTGTGGCGCAGGTTGGCAGCTGGAGCTCCCATTAGACCCTTAGCCTGGAAACTTCCATATGCTAAGGTTGCGGCCCTAAAAAGAAAAAAAAAAATTCATTAAAATTCTCAGCAGAGTTCCTGTTGTGGCTCAGCGGGTTAAGAACCTACTACTGGGAGTTCCCATTGAGGCTCAGTAGTTAATGAATCCGACTAGGAACCATGAGGTTGCGGGTTCGGTCCCTGGCCTTGCTCAGTGGGTTAAGGATCCGGCGTTGCCGTGAGCTGTGGTGTAGGTTGCAGAAGCGGCTCGGATCCCGAGTTGCTGTGGCTGTGGTGTAGGCCAGCCGCTGTAGCTCCGATTTGACCCCTAGCCGGGGAACATCCATTTGTGGCGGGAGCGGCCCAAGAAATGGCAAAAAGACAAAACAAACAAAACATACTACTGTCCATAAAGATTTGGGTTTGATCCCAGGTCTCGCTCAGTGGGTTAAGGATCTGGGTTTGCTGTGGCTGTGGGTAGGCTGGCAGCTGTAGCCCCAATTTGACCCCTAGCTTGGGAACTTGCATATGCTGCAGGTGCAGCCTTAGAAAGAAAGAAAAAAAAATTTCTTAGCCTTACTTTTCACCCTCGAACGAAGGGCTGGACTGAATATTCTAATAGCTGGTGCTCACTCTGTGCTTACCAAGCACTGTACTTTACATGGACTTTTCTGACGTATTTACACAATTTATTACCCACCACTTGTCCTCTTCTTCCGGATGCCTTCCTGGCTCCTTTGGGTCTTTGCTCAGATCACCTCAGGTCACCTTGATCCCTGCCCTCAGAGAGATAATATTGGAGGAAGGGTGGAGAAAATACACAAAAAGATAGCACATAAGCAAGTTGGTGATTTACTTACAGGACATAAGTAAATTGCTTAGAAGGTGATATATAACATGGAGAAAACAGATGGGAAGAAATAGGTAAAAGGATCAGGGGTGTGGTGGTGTGTGTGCGCATGTGCCCATGTATGGGTGGGCCACTGCCGTTTTAAGGGTGGTTAGAATAGGCCTCTTTGGGAGATGACATTCAAGCAAGGACCCAAGGGAGGTGAGGGGGCGAGTCATGTGAATCTGGAGTGAGTGTGTACAGCTAGTGCAGAGGCCTGAAGATGGGCTCTTGCTTTGTATGTTTGAAATCAGTATCTAGATGGTGTGAGGGAGGGCGAGCAGGAGGGGAGCAGCAGGAGATGAGGTTGGCCAGGGCAGGGGCCTCTGGGGCACGGGGCTAGTGCAGACTCTGGCTTTTACTTTGGAAGGACATTGAGAACTTTGGAAGGTTTTTGAGTAGAGGAGCGACGCAATGTGACTTGAGGTTGCAAAGAACCTCCCTGGTCTCTGTGTTCAGTATCCGTTGTAGCAGAGCAGGAATGGGAGGAGCGAGATGTGTTCGGAGGTAACTGACACCACCTAAACCACAGATGATGAGAATGGACCACGGTGGCAGCAAGGAAGGTGGTGAAAAGTGGTCAGATTCTGAGCATATTCTGAAGGTTGAGGGAACAGGATTTCCAGACAATTGGATGTAGAATATAAGATGCAGTGAGGAGGGAGTTCCCCATCATGGCTCAGTGGTTGACGAGTCCGACTAGGAACCATGAGGTTGCGGGTTCGGTCCCTGCCCTTGCTCAGTGGGTTCACGATCCGGCGTTGCCGTGAGCTGTGGTGTAGGTTGCAGACACAGCTCGGATCCCGAGTTGCTGTGGCTCTGGCGTAGGCCTGTGGCTACAGCTCCAATTCGACCCCTAGCCTGGGAACCTCCACATGCCATGGGAGCAGCCCTAGAAAAGACAGAAAGACAGAAAAAAAAAAAAAGATACAGTGAGGAGTCAAGGCTGGTTCTAAGTTTTTTCAATGTGTGCAAATGGAAAGGCGGCATTGCCATCGACAGAATGAGGAATGACAATAGCCAAGGCATGTTTGGGGGAGAAGGCCAGCAGCTCAGTTACGACCTTTGAGATGTCTCTGAAGCCCTCAATAATATATTTGAGCATGGTTGGCATATATATGCCATGTAAAGCCACAGTCCTGGATGAAATCACCTAGAGCATGAGTGCAAATAGAAAAGAAAAGACGTCCAAAACCAAATTCTCAGCAGTCCAAAGGTTAAAAGGTCAGGAATTCAGAACAGGAAACATTCACAAACCAACTGGCTTGAATGCTGCAGGAAAAAAAAAAACAAACAAAAAAAACACCAACCCCCGCCCCCCCAAAAAAGTCAGTGTCACTAAAAAAAGGTGCAATGTGCTGGGTTGTTCTACATTAAAAGAAAAAAGAAGAGTTCCCATCTTGGCTCAGTGGTAACAAATCTGACTAGTGAGGACACCGGTTGATCCCTGGCCTGGCTCAGGGGTTAAGGATTTGGCATTGCCATGAGCTGTGGTGTAGGTCACAGATGCAGCTTGGATCCGGTATTGCTGTGCTGTGGGGTAGGCCAGCAGCTACAGCTCCAATTTGACCCCTAGGCTGGGACCTTCCTGATGCCGAGGTGCAGCCAAAAGAAAAAAAAAAAAAGGAATTTCACCACCAAATACATTTTGCAAACTTGGATTGGATACTAGATCAAAAAAAGATGCTACCAAAGACATTTTGGGAACAAAGGAAGGAATTTGAATTTGAATAGCTATTAGATGAGATAACAGAATTAATGTTAATTTTCCTAGATGTGACCACAGGAGAGTGGTTTTGTTGGAAGTGTTTGGGATAAAGAGTCATGATGTATGAATTTTCAAATAATTCAGCAAAGAGAACTTATGGAAATAGAACAAACGTGGCAAAGTGGTAATCGTTGACCAATGGTTGGTTGAATAGAAGAAATCTATGCGGTTATTCATTGTAATAATATTTTAACTTTTCTATAGGTTTGAAATTTTTCAAAATAAAAACTCAGAGGATAAAAGATTGGAGGAAGAAGAGGAACTATAAAGGATTCAGAGAGGAGAAAAATCGGAGGCAGTGATCACCTGGAAACCAAGTGAAGGAAGTGGGTAGAGGAGGAGGGACCAAAAAAGGATGTAATATGCTCTTGGGAGGTCAAGGAGGATGCCAGAAATGATTCTTGAACATAAAAACATTATTGGCGGTGACCTTGATAGGGTAAGTGGGTAGCACTGTGGAGGCATAGCCAACCTGCTGGCTAAGCCCAAAGGATGGGTCTGCTGACACAGAGACTGGCCTGGGAGAGGGAGGAGTCCTTGATCTCCAATTTTTAGCAGCACAGATTGGCATTTTTTTCTCTGGAAGAGCGTAGTGTCTGTCAAAGAAACTTTTTTTTTTCTTTTTTTGTCTTTTTAGGGCTGCACCCAGGGCATGTGGAGGTTCCCAGGCTAGAGGTGGAACTGGAGCAGCAGCTACAGGCCCACGTCACAGCCACAGCAACACCAGATCCAAGCCGCAATGCTGAATCCTTAAAACTCTGAGAGAGGCCAGGGATCGAGCCCACAACCTCATGATTCCTAGTTGGATTCCTTTCTCCTGCTCCATGACAGGAACTCCTCAAATAAACTTTTAGAGCAGTAAATACTGAGGTTGGCTTTTATTTCGCAGGAAATAGATTTATTTGGATCTCCATCCAAATTAAAAAAAAAAGAAGAAAGAAAAAAGACTTTGCCACCACATACATTTTGTGAACTTGGATCGAGTAGGAAAAACAAAATAACTAGAGTAAGAAATATATTTATTTTGTATTTCAGGGGTTTCAAATTCATGTTTATTTAATAACAAAGACAACAGTATCTATTATTTACTAGCTTCTTGGGTATCAGACACTAGACGTATACTTCTTTTACTCCTTTGTTTTGAATGCTCTCAGGCACCCTGGATCAAGTATGGGTTAAGAATGACAGCATCATATTGATATTTAAATAATTAAAATTAAAAACTTAAATTCCTATAAGCAGCAGTGTGTTTTTTATCTGCTGCTTAAGTTACCCCAGTAGTTGCCTCAACTTTGTTTTCTAGGGATGAAGGCCTGGCCCTGCTGATGATAAAGGATTAGCCTAGGTGACAGATCCATCCTCCTCCCAGCAAACCATGGCATTTTTGGAAACGTCTTGAATCTCTCTCTGTTCTTCCTTTCTTCAAAAGTAACTGGATTCCTAAAAAAGCATACACTCATTGACAACAAGGAAGAATAAAGAAAAACACAATAAAAAGAAAAATTTCTAATCCTATAGCTCAGAGAAAACTTTTTAATATTATTTGTTTATATGTATATTTGCATATGTGTATAATTAATACCTTTTAAAGAAATAGGGATTGGATATTGGATATTCGGATTCCCTCCTCCTTCCCTCTCTCTTTCTTTCTTTTCTCTCTTTCTTTTTTTCCTTCCTTCCTTCTTTCTTTCTTTCCTTTTGCTGGCTTGCAGCATGAGCAAGTTCCCGCACCAGGTATAGAACCCACGCCAAAGCTGTAACCAGAGCCACAGCAGTGATAAGGCTGGATCCTCAACCTGCTGAGCCATGAGGGAACTCTGGATATGTGGTTTTCCAACTGGCTTTTTTCTTTTTTGGCCGCCCCCAAAAGGAAATTCCTGGTCCAGGGAATGAATCCACAGCTTTGATCCACACCATGGCTGTAGCCATTCCGGATCCTTAGTCCACTGTGCCACGGGAACTCTTTTTTGCTATATCTTATACCCTACCCCTCAATTAAAAAATGATAGAAATTATCTGGGGCAAGGTTTAGGGGGACCCTCCTCACTGGTTTCTGGTGAAAGGATGAGGGAGTGGAAGCCACGAACGAGAAAGTGAAATACTCTAACGCATTGTGGACGTCACATAATTTCCTCGTAGAGATTCCGTCAGTCCTACTTTAAGTCTGTAGTACAGAGGAATATTTTCTTTTTGCCTTGATTGCAGCAAACACATCAAGGCTTAGCCTGAAACACTATCTCAATTTTTTTAGGGGGGCTGGAGGGGCTGTACCCAGGGCCTGCAGAAGTTTCTGGGCCAGGGATCAAATCCTCACCACAGTTGCAGCCTGTGCCACAGCTGCAGCAATGCCAGATCCTTAACCTGAGGCACTACAAGGTAGCTTCCAATATTTCCGTTTTTTGAAAGCAGTCCACTGATTTTAATAGTTACCTATCCCCTTTGCATAGGCTAAGTCCCTATCCCAAATCAGGTGCGTTTTGAGTCCAGGAGGCCAGTTGTGGGCCTGGGTTCCAGACTCTGACTTAGTGGAAGACTGAGGTAGACACCCTCAGAGCTACTTCCCAGGGAAACTAAGCAGAGACCCTGTGGGGAAGGGAGTGCCTTGGTAGCAGGCATATTACTGGGAATTCGCTCAAGTGCTAAAAAGTAATTCTATAGCAAAATTAGAGAGCCACGGGGAATCAGAAAACAGAATGGTGGGTTTGCTGGCAAGGCAGCATTTGCTAGATGATCTTTTTTTTTTTTTTTTGGCTTTTTAGGTCCACACCCAAAGCAAATGTAAGTTCCCAGGCTACAGGTCAAACCCAAGCTACAGCTGTCGGCCTACGGCCTACGCCACAGCCACAGCAACGCCAGATCCTAGCTGCAACTTCGACCTATAGCACAGCTCACTGCAACACCAGAACCTTAACCCACTGAGCGAGGCCAGGGATCAACCAGCGTCCCCATGGACACTAGTCTGGTTCGTTACAGCTGAGCCACTGTGGGCACTCCTGATTTGATTTTTAAAATGAAAAGAGATAAGCAGCAGTTGTCTCAGCAAAAACCTGCAGTTTGCATTTTTATGTATTATATGCTTTACTATTATTTAATAGAATAGCCATACCTTTAAGTATAAATTTAGAACTATCTATTGAAACATGCACAAATAGCCTCTCCTGAACCATTTGAGCTGGGTACTCCACGTTACAGCTGGTGAACTTAAGGCGGGAAAAGCCTAAACTCTTGGCTAATTTGAAGTCTGGCAGCAGGTCCAGAGGCGAAGTTCTCAACACAGCAATGCGTTGCCTTGCAACCCTCCAGAATGACAAGTCCATGGACTGGGTCGTTTCTCATTCTTAGACCCCTGGCTGATGGATTTCTTCCCAAGATTCCGGCACCCACCCTACTCCCAGGCGGTGCTCGCATCTTCCGACCCTGGGGAAGAAGCCCCTCTCCCCCTACCTCGTCCCCGACCCGGAGAGGGGGCTGCCTGGGATCCTTTCCTCCCGCTGCTTCCCCAGCTTCAACCACAAGCTGGCAGATTTCCAGAAACAGAAGACACACGTAGCAATCCGGTGGCCCAGGTCTCCGACTTACATCTGTAGAGGGGTGGGCGCCCGTGGCGTGATGGCAAAGCTCCTGTCACACTGGCGAGCAAGGACATTGTCAAGAATGATGCTGAAAACAAATTCAGGGATGGCTTTGACTTTTTGGCCAATTAGCGTGTCCTCGAAGGGTGAGACCGTGGAGCTAGTTTTGCCTTTTGGACCCACTTACTTTTGGACTCACTGCCCGCTGCGGGGTGGCGGTGGGATCCTCACGCCGCGCCCTACTCTTGCCTGGTCCCGCAGGGCCTCCTGCCACGCCGCGGGGGGGCCGGAGTGAGGGTGGGGGGTGGGGGGTTCCTTCTACCCCAGGCTGTCATTGTCATTCCAAAGGCCTCCTGAAGTGGCCCAAACACTAGCCGCAACCCGACACCTCGAACTGCTGAAGGCGCGCGGCCGCCGGCGCCAGGGGGCTGGGGTTGGAGTGAGGGCGCGGCGCTGGCCTCTTGGGTGGATGTCACCTCTCCGAGTGGAGAGTCAAAGCCATAAAACCACCGGGTGCACTATCCTGTCCAGACTCAAGACTGGGAGAAGCTGACACTTACTGCGCGCCCTCGCGAGGCGCTTAGCTGCATCTGTCAAGCTCTCTCTTTCCACACCCGGTTCTCTTTTTCTGCCGGTATCCTATTTCCCTTGGTACTGCTATTTACTTAATAATTTGTTAATTAGACCCACTTTTACACAACCTAAATACTTACTTAAACCTGGTGCCAAGTAATAGTATTCACTAAAAGCACAGGTTTGAGGTGCTTTAGTATCTATATTTGCCGATATACATTGCATTAAACCACATTATGTATACTATGCATATTTGCCAATACACGTTACATTGCAATCATAACTAAAGTCCGTCTTTCACACCATCTGTGATTTGGACGACACACTGGAAGAGACTGCTTTATTCTATTTTAACCCCTCCTCTCAAATAAAAACCAGCCCAATTTTATAAATGAGATACCTAGGAGGTAGCTTTTCTTGGGGTGGAAATGCACACCTGCCCCACACCCGGCTGCCCTTTCTTCTGCTCTTCCCCTCGGCGCTGCGACGTCCATGTCCTTAGAGGGTGTGTAGGTGGGCGCTGACTGAGTATCATCTGCTCCGCCAGCCTGCGGAGGGGGTAGGAGATGCAGGAGACAACCTATCTGCCAGCCGCTCACACACAAAAGACCGAATCCAGTGTTTTGAAAAATTTAGGAAGTAATTCCTTGCCTGTTTACCGTCTTGCCTCTTGTTCTAAGGTAGTGCCCCACCTCTATGCAAGGGCAACTCTGGCGCCATTCAAAATCTTGCCTACACTACTTTGTGTCCCTCGGAGCTGCCCTGCTGGACAGGATCTTACTCACCTGCCTCACAGGTGATCTCACTCATCCAGCCTCACCTGCCCAGGGTCTCTGTTTAATCCTGCGGCGAAATCCCGCGAGATGCTCCCTCCAAAAACAACGCAACCAGACAATTTGATGGCTTTAGCTGGTTTGCTCGATCTGCCTCTTCGACCGTTTGCTCCAAGAGGGGCCGTTCTGACTGGAGAGCATGTCTTACCCCAAAGGGTTGCGGGTCTGTCCCAGAGCTTCTCAGACAATGTGCAGATGAATTACCTGGAATCTTGTGGAAATGCAGGTCTGATTCAGTAGTGTGGGGCCTGAGCGTCTGCATTTCTTTCAAGCTCTCAGGGGAAGCTGATGCTGCTGGTCCTCAGATTACACTCTGAGTAGTAAGGGGGAAAGGGACTCAGACTTTTGTTCTGGCTAGTGGGGCAGGAAATTGGGGGACAGTGGCTCTTCCCCACACCCCACCCTTTGCATCACCTTACCTTTGCCTAAGGCAGACCTTTTGTTTGTGAACTGATTAAAAAGACAATGAGGTTTGTGATGAAGGGTAGAGTCTTGGAGACCAAGCCATAGTTTGGCTTACACCATTTACTGCAGAAACTTGGCTGCTACACAATTTTTTCAAACTTGTTTCCTCTTCTGCAAATGGGCACAGTAACCTGTATCACCGGGTTTATTCAAAGATCATTGGGGGGAAGAAAACCCTACATGATAGCAACGTGGATGCAACTAGAGATTCTTATATTAACTGAAGTAAATCACAAAGTGAAAGACAAATACCATATGAGATCACTTATATGTGGAATCCAGAATAGGGCACAAATCAACCTATCTACAAAACAAAAATGGGCTCACAGACATAGAAAAAAGACTCGTGATTGTCGAGGGGGAGGGGGAAAGGAGTGGGATGGATGGGGGGTGTGGGATTGGTAGATGCAAACTATCACATTTGGAATGGATAAGCAATGAGGTCCTATTGTACAGCACAGGGAACTCTACAATCTCTTGGGATAGAAAATGATGGAACATAGTACGAGAGAAAAAGAATGTATGACTGTGTTACCAAGCAGAAATTGTGCAGAAATTGGCACAACATTGTAAATCAACTATACTTTAATTTAAAAAAACCCTACACGTATATGCTTTTTTTTAAAAGAAGTAAAACAATGACCACATGTAAAGAATTAATATTCTATTTTCCACAAATTTGCAGTAATTTGGTAGACTGGTGTGGTTAAACCCACAAGTAAAAAGGATATTAAATATAAATATATATATGCATGCACATAACTATTTTATTCTAGAGCAAAATATACAGTCTTTTCTCTGAGAAGACTTAAGAATCATCGTTCTTTTTTTTTTTTTTTTTGGTCTTTTTGCCATTTCTAGGGCTGCACCCGCGGCATATGGAGGTTCCCACGCTAGGGGTTGAATCGGAGCTGCAGCCACTGGCTTACACCAGAGCCACAGCAACGCTGGATCTGAGCCATGTCTGCAACCTACACCACAGCTCAAGGCAACGCCAGATCCCCAACCCACTGAGCAAGGCCAGGGATCGAACCCACAACCTCATGGTTCCTAGTCAGATTCATTAACCACTGAGCCATGACACCGTTCATTTTTATATGTTATCAACATTCTTAAGGAAAGGCGTAGAAAGAAAAATGACTGTGAGGGTATTGCTAGCTGCCTCTCTCACATCAACCCCAGGAGAGCATATACATTGCAGATGCACACTGCAGATCTGGGCACGGAGGGTATTCCTGACCAGACTGTCCTTAGAGCTTTATTAGAACTCCATCAACTCATTTTTGGAAGTGATGATCCTTCTTTTATTTGGTGGGTTTTTCCCTGTAGTAGCATATGGCTCAGAACAAAGACGCATTTTATTTGAGGGTTAGGTTGTAATTTGTATAGCAAGATAGTTGGCACGAACTTGGAAACTATATTCAGCATTTTGCAATAGCCTACAAGGGAAAAGATTCTGAAAGAAAAAGGATCACTGAATCACTGTGTTGTATTCCTGAAACTAACACGACATTGTAAATCAACTATACTTCAATTAAAAAAAGAGAATATTCATCAACTAATTAAAAAAAAAAGGAAGAGGAACCCAAATTCTAGTCTTCACTCAGCCATCAACTTCCGTCATTGTTAATTATGTATGATTTATTAATTTTTCTGGAAACGGGGCTTGTGTATATTAATGGTTGCTTCACTTCTCTTAAGCAAGGGTTACCAAATATCTGTCCTTCAGAGATGGAGCATGTGTTTAACTCACATTTTTTGTTTAATGGTTTTAGATTACTTAAAAAGTGAAAATTTGGAGTTCCTATTGTGGTGCAGTGGAAACAAATCTGACTAGTATCCGTGATGATGCAGTTTCAATCCCTGGCACGCTCACTGGGTTGGGCATCTGACATTGATGTGAGCTGTGGTATAGGTTGTAGATGTGGCTTGGATCCTGCATTGCTGTGGCTGTAGCGTAGGCCAGCAGTTACTGCTCTGTTGGACCCCTAGCCTGGGAACTTCCATATGCCACAGGTGTGACCCTAAAAAGCAAAAAAAAAAAAAAAAAAATACAGAGAGAGAGAGTTTATATAGAATGTTTATAGAAAAATTGAGCAGAAAATACAGAGAGTTCCTACATTAACTCCCCCTGCCTCCCCACAATATCCTCTGTTATGAACATCTTGCATTAGTAGGGTACATTTGTTATAATTTATGGACCAGTACTGATACATTATTATTAACTAAAGTCCATAGCGTTTACATTAGGGTTCACTCTTTGTGTTAAATATCTGATAGGTTTTGGGGTGTTTTTTGTCCCCACTTGTGGCATGTGAAGTTCACAGGTCAGGGATCAAATCCAAGCCACAGCAGTGACAAAGCCAAATCCTTAACTGCTAGGTCATCAGGGAACTCCAAGGTTTTGACAAATGTATAATGACATATGTCCACCATTACATTGTCATACAGAATTGTTTCACTGCCCTAAATATCCCCTGTGTTTCACCTATTCGTTCCTCCTTCTCCCTGAATCCCTGGCAACCATTCATTTGTTTACTGACTCCATAGCTTTGCCTTTCATGGACTGTTCCATAATTGGAATCATATGGGATGTAGCCTTTTCAGAGTGGCTTCTTTCACAGTGATATGCATTGAAACTTCCTCCATGTTTTTTTGTGACCTGATAGTTTATTTCTCTTTATTGCTGAATATTATTTTATGGTATGGATGCATCACAGTTTGTTTATCCATTCGCCTATTGAAGTTCATCCTGGTTGCTTCTAGTTTTTGGCAATACATTAATTCCAATTCTTTGGGTATTTATCTGAAGAAAATAAAGACACTAACTTGAAAAGATGTAGGCACCTCCACGTCCACTGTAGCATGATTTACATTAGCCAAGATGTGGAAGGAACCTCAGTGTCCATTGATGGATGAATGGATAAAGAAATGTATATAATTCAACCACAAAAAAAGAATGAAATATTGCCATTTGCTGTAACAAGGGCTATTTACTAAGTAAAATAAGTCAGACAGACAAAGACCAATACAATATGATCTCTTTTATATGTGGAATCTTAAAAAAAGCGAAAACGATACCCCAAATTCCAAAGCTCATAGATACAGAGAACAGATTGGTGTGGTTGCCATAAGCAGGGGTGAGGGTGGGGATTGGGAGAGATGGGCGAATTTTCTAATTTTTTTTTAGTTTAAATAAATTGCTTAAATTAAAAAAAAAAACAACAGAAAAAAAAAAAATGAAAAAGTCACAGCCTAGCCCACATTGTATTTTGAAATGTTCAGATTTGGCCCAGTATTTAAAAAAATGGAAATAATTAAAAAACAAATCTGACACTGGGCAAATAGAAATTAAACTGAAGGAGATTTTATAAAATAACAGGTTTGTTCTGATTGCTGTGGTTGGGTAACAAATAGCCCCAACACTTATTGGTGTTAAACAATCATTTATTATACTTGTGGCTTCTATGGGCCAGGAACTCAGAAAGGGCACACAAGTGGTGGTTTGTCTCTACTCTGTCTGTGAAGTCTGAGTCTCAGCTAGAAGACTCCAGCCTCGAGGGCTGGAAATATCTGAAGGCTCATTCACTTTCCTGTCTGGTGGTTGATGCTTGGCTGTCGGCTGGGACCTTGGCTGGAGCTGTTGGCAGAAACTCCTGTATGTGGTCTTTCTATGTGGCTCGCTGGCTTGCTTGTCTTCCTCATAGCGTGGGCTGGGTTTCAAGGGTAAGGAAGGAGAAAGGGAGAGAGAGAGAGAGAGAGAGAGAGAGAGAGAGAGAGAGAGAGAGAGAGAGAGAGAAGGAGAGGGAGAGGAGAAAGGAGAGAGAGGAGAAAGGAGAGAGAGAGAATCAGGCAAACGCCATATGCTTTAGCCTCAGAATCACATACTATCACTTCAATCTTTCTCTACTGGTCAGAGCAATAACGATCCCAATCAGACAGACTCAAGGGGAGGAAAAATAGTCTCCACCTCTTAATGGAGAGTGGGGAGAAAGTTCTGGAAGAACATGTGGGACTAGACATATTCTGACCAGTTTTGAAAAATGCAATGCTCCCACTCCTGGGCATCTATCCAGAGAAAACCATGATTTGAAAATATACATGTACGCCAGTGTTCACTGCAGCACTATATACAATGGCCAAGACATGGAAAAAACATCCATTGACAGAGCAGTGGATCAAGAAGATGTGGTACATATACACAATGCAATATTACACAGCCGTTAAAAGGAAAAGAATAATGGCATTTGCAAGCAACGTGGATGGACCTAAGAAATTATCATGCTAAACGAAGTCAGCCAGAAAAGTGAGATACCAATATCAAATGCTATCAAAAATCACATGTGAAATCTAAAAAAAGACACAATAACTTTGTATAACAGATACTGACTCACAGACTTTGAAAAACTCATGGTTTCCAAAGGAGACAGATAGGGGAGTAGGGGGATGTGCTGGGGCTTGGGATGGAAATGCTATAAAATTTGGTGGTGATGAAGCAATAAAAATGCTATAAAAGTAAAATAAAATTTCTACACACACATATATATATTAAAAAATGCAATGCACTGCAGACCCACAATCTCCAACATTCTTAAGGTCGTGAAAGTCGCGGAAACACTGAATAATTCTTCTAGAGTAAAGGAGGCCAGAGAGACACAAACACTGAATATAAAACATGATCTAGGATTTTCCTTTGCTATAAAGGACATTATTGGGAAAGTTGAAGGAATGTGAATAAAATACAAATGTTAATTTCCTGGTTTTGATGACTTCACTGTGGATATATGAGAGAATGTATGTAAGAAATACACGTTCAAGTATTTGGGTAGAAAGGCATCATGTCATCAACTTCTTCACAGTTGAGAAGGAATGTTTATCGACTGTCTATCTACCTACTTATCTATCTATCTACACATTCACACATACACAGAGAAAAGAATGTTTGAGGAATCTTGGTGAAGGATACATGGGAATTTTGGTGCTCTTTTGTAAGTTTAAATTATGCTACATTATAACATTTTTAAGATGACAAAAGGTGAAAAAAAGTCCCCAATCTCAATCTTTGGTATTTTTTTTTCTTTTTTCTTTTTAGGGCCACATATGTGGCATATGGAGATTCCCAGGCTAGGGGTCAAATCGGAGCTACGGCTGCTGGCCTGCACCACAGCCACAGCAACACAGGATCCGAGTTGCATCTGCAATATACACCACAGCTCATGGCAACGCCAGATCCTTCACCCACTGAGCAAGGCCAGGGATTGATCCCACAACCTCATGGTTCCTAGTCAAATTGGTTTCCGCTGTGCCATAATGGGAACTCCTCAATCTTTGGTATTTCTTAAAAATTGGAGGAACTGGCAACATCAGGCATGCATTTCTACAGGACAAAAATGGAGCTGAAGAATGGCAATCTTTTACACAATTGGTTTTACATGTTTATTAAAATTAATTTTTATTAAGTTGATATTTTAGTTAAAATGCATATAGATTGTTTCTTTCAGGCTCCCAGTGGAAGGAAATGCAGTTGTCCCCTGGTGGAGCTTACCTTCAAGACTCAGAATTCACAGAGGAAAAATTTCAAGGGATATAAAATCACAAGCAGGTCAGCACACACACACCACACATTCACGTACAGCACCATAAGCTAGAGCCAGTGGAAATAACAGATAGTAAAATTAGGGCCACAAAAATTTCAGATATTGAGGAGTTCCCATTGTGGCATAGCAGAAATGAATCCAACTAGGAACCATGTGGTTTCGGGTTCGATCCCTGGCCTCGATCAGTGGGTTAAGGATCCGTCGTTGCCATGAGCTGTGGTGTAGGTCCCAGATGTGGCTCAGATCCTACATTGCTGTGGCTGTGGTGTAGGCCGGCAGCTGTAGCTCTGATTGGACCCCTAACCTGGGAACCTCCATATGCCGCGGGTACGGACCTAAAGAGCAAAAAATAAAAAAAGAGAAAAGAAAAAGGAAACATAGGTGGTAAATAAGCATATGAAAAAGTGAAAAGTGTGAACAGATTTTTCCTATTAAGTATGAACATTTGTTCCCTATATCATTAGGGAATTGCAAATTAAAACAACAATGAGATATTCCTTTATACTTTTTAGCATGGCCAAAATCCAGAATAATGTCCACACGTAATGCTGGTGAGGATGTGGAGCCACAGGAACTCTTATTTATTGCTGGTGAGAATGTAAGACGGTACCATCACTTTGGAAGACAGCTTGGCATTTTTTCACAAAACTAAACACACTCTTACCATATGCTCCAGCAATTGTGTGCCTTGGTATTTACTCAAAGGAGTTGAAAACTTAGGTCCACAGGAAAACCTGCAGACAGATGTTTATAGAAGCTTTATTCATAGTTGCCAAAACTTAGAAGCAACCAAAGTGACTTTCAGTAGGTGAATGGATAAAAAAACTGTGGTACATCTAGACAGTGGACAATTATTCAGTGCTAAAAATAAATGAGCTGTCAAGACATGAAAAGATATGGGAGAATCGTAAATGCATATTACCAAGAGAAAGAAGTCAATTTGAAAAGCTTACATTCTGTGTGATTCTAACTAAATGACATTCTGGAAAAGATAAAACTATGGAGACAGTAAAAGGAATGTAAAAGACAGCAACGGTGGTTGCCAGAAGTTAAAGGGGAGGGAAGGAGGACTTGGTGGAGCAGAGGATTTTTAAGGCAATGGGACTGTTCTGGATTATATGATAATAGCAGGTACACATCATTGCACATTGTCTAAACTCAGAGAATGCCCAACACATCAGTGTGAACTCTGATTGAAACCATGGCTTTGGGGTGATATTACTGTCTCAACGTAAGCTCATCAATGTAAATGTAAATGTATCTTTTGGGTGCAGAATGTTAAAAACATTCAGATATTAGAGTTCCCATTATGGAGCAGTGGAAATAAAAATATAAAGGTAGTATGGAGTTCCTGTTGGGGCTCAGCAGATTAAGAATCTGAATAGTATCCATGAGGACGCAGGTTCGATCCCTGGCCTCACTCAGTGGGTTAAGGATCTGGTGTTGCCGTGAGCCGTGGTGCAGGTTGCAGGTGAGGCTTGGACTCTTGTCCAATGTTGCTGTGACTGTGGCTTCGGCCAGCTCCAATTCAAAGCCTAGCCTGGCAACTTCCACATGCTGTGGGTGTGACCCTCGCCCCCACCAAAAAAGCAAAAAATAAAAAAATAAAGGTAGGAACTCAATGGAGAGGTTTAACACAGCAGGTTGGACTGTGGAGAGAGACTTAGTGAGCTGGAAGATAGAACTAAAGAACGTACTGATTGTGCACACAGAGGGACAGGGAAGTAGAAAACATGCAAGAGGATAGAGCAAAAAGTCTAGCATACATGTATCTCATCTAAGCTCCAGAAGTTCCAAGAGGAGAAGGGAGTGAGAATGAAGTCAAGCCAATATTTGAGGAGTTAGGGATGACGTTTTTGTGGAAATAAGGAAGACATCAATTCTCAGATTCCAGAGTCCTAATGAATCCCAATCATGAAACATAAAGAGGAATCCACCCTCCAGACACATCAGAGGAAGCTAGGAAATGCAGAAGGCAGAGAAAATTGTAAAAGCAGTCATAGAGCAAAGCTGGATTTTCTTTCTTTTCTTTTCTTTTTTTGCTTTTTAGGGCCGCACCTGCGGCATATGGAGGTTCCCAGGCTAGGGGTCCAATCAGAGCTACAGCGGCCGGCCTACACCACAGCCATAGCAACTCAGGATGCAAGCTTCATCTGCGACCTACACCGAAGCTCATAGCATCGCCAGGACCTTAACCCACTGAGTGAGGCCAGGGATCAAACCTACAACTTCATGGCTCCTAGTCAGATTCGTTTCCGTTGCCCCACAATGAGAATTCTTGGATTTTTTTTTTTATTTTCTAATTTATTTTATTTCGTTTTTTCTTTTTATGGCCACACCCGCAGCTTATGGACTGCTGCAGTTGGATTCTTTTATTTTTTATTTTTATTTTTGTTTTTTTTTGTCATTTCTTGGGTCGCTCCCGTGGCATATGGAGGTTCCCAGGTTAGGGGTTGAATTGGAGCTGTAGCTGCCAGCCTACGCCAGAGCCACAGCAACTCGGGATCCGAGCCGCGTCTGCAACCTACACCACAGCTCACGGCAATGCCAGATCCTTAACCCACTGAGCAAGGCCAGGGACCGAACCCTCAACCTCATGGTTCCTAGTTGGATTCGTTAACTACTGCGCCACGACGGGAACTCCTTTTTTTTTTTTTTTTTTGTGCAGTCGGATTCTTAATCCACTGTGTCACAGCAGGAACTCTTAAGCGGGACTTCAAATGCAGACAGCTTAGCATGAGGTTTATACTCTTAATTGGAATATTGTCCTCAATCAGGTGTTAACATCTTCCCTCCAAGAGAACAGCACTCCCAAATGCCTACATCTGAGTTTTTCCCCATAATCAAGAAATAGGGGAGTTCTGGTTGTGGAGCAGTGGTTAATGAATCTGACTGGGAACCATGAGGTTGCGGGTTCGGTCCCTGGCCTTGCTCAGTGGGTTAAGGATCCGGCATTGCCGTGAGCTGTGGTGTAGGTTGCAGAAGCGGCTCGGATCCCGAGTTGCTGTGGCTGTGGTGTAGGCCAGCGGCTACGCTCCAATTGGACCCCCTAGCCTGGGAACCTCCATATGCCATGGGAGCAGCTCAAAGAAAAATGCAAAAAGACAAAAAAAAAAGAAAGAAAAAAGAAATAAGTAGTTCCCATTCCACAGAAATGGTTCCAAATCATCCAAAGAGAGTTAACCCTGAATAGTCCTGCATTTACACAAAGGACACAAGCTTGGTTTAACTTTAAAGTATCAATGAGTGTGATTTATCACTTAATGTATCATTACAACGAATTCAGAAATATTTTGTTGTCGTTGTTGTTGCAGCTGAATTTTTTCTTTTTTTGTCTTTCTTGTCTTTTTTAGGGCTGCACCTGTGGCATATGGAGGTTCCCAGGCTAGGGGTCTCATTGGAGCTGCAGCTGCCAGACTACGCGACAGCCACAGCAATGCCAGATTCAAGCTGCGTCTGCGACCTACACCATAGCTCACGGCAATGCCAGATCTTTAACCCACTGAGCAAGGGCAGGGATCAAACCCACAACCTCATGGTTCCTAGTCAGATTCGTTTCCACTGCGCCACGTTGAGAACTCCAGAAATATTTTCGATCATAATAAAAACCTGAGCAGACCCAGAACAGAAGGAAACTTTCATAACCTTATAAAGTATATTCACACACACACACACACAAACCAGTATAAAGGTAAAGGACAGGTGTTCCCTTTGCAACTCAGTGGAAACAAATCCGACTGGTATCCATGAGGATGCTGGTTCTATCCCTGGTCCCACTCAGTGGGTTAATGATCCAGCGTTGCTGTGGGCTATAGTGTAGGTCGTAGACATGGCTTGGGTCTTGTGTTGCTGTGGTGTAGACCAGCAGCTGCAGCTCCAATTCGACCCCCAGCCCGGGAACTTCCATATGCCACAGGTACAGCCCTAAAAAGCAAAATAAATAAGTAAATAAATAAGTTAAAGGCGAAGGACAAAACAGAAAGCTTTCCCTATGCTAGAATAAGACAGAGTGATCACTACCTTCACTTCATTTCAGCCTGGTGCTGGAGTCCTGAGCAGGGCAGGAACGTGAAGAGAAGGCATATGACATACAAGGACCAGAAAGGAAGAAACAAAATCATCCTCACTTACAGATGCTATGATTGTGTGCAGGAAAAAAAAAAAAAAAATCCAAGTGACTCTACAGGTAAATTACTGGCATTGCTAAAAGCATAGTAAGGTTTCTGGGTGTAAAGTCAATGTCCAAAATACCCTAATTATATTGCTGTTTACCAGCAATAAACAGAAATTGAATAAAAATAAACCATGGATAATGAGATGGAGAAATGAGGTACCCAAGAATAAATCTTTCAAAATTTGTGGAAGATCTCTACTGGAGAAAAATATAAATGGAAAAGAGAGGTGTTAAGAAGGCCAGAGCCTTTGATGCATGTGGTGTAAACTCTGCCTCTGAATACGCAGGAGCTGAGTTTTCTCCCGACTTTGAACTTTCTCAAGGTGCAGGTTCTCCTCTCCTTCCGTTGGGGAAGGGAGCCACCAGCTGCCTCAGGTCCCATCATTACTTTGGGCCTGCCTGGGGCCGGCAATTCTCTGCTGGTGGTTGGCAATGTCAACCCAGAGTCACACCCTAGCATGTCCGTTCAGGTGTTTAGGGTGGTCAGTGAAGATCTTGCTTAAGCCTTGGTTCCGATGGCTAACAGGTGCCAAGCCCAGCTGGCTGAGAGTTCCCTGCAATGGCCTCACGCTTCAAGGGAAGTCCAGCAAATATTTTATTTTATTTTATTTTATTTTTTTGTCCTTTTAGGGCCGAACCAGGCATATGGAGGTTCCCAGACTAGGGGTCCAATCGGAGCTGAAGCCTCGACCTACACCACAGCTCACAGCAACACCAGACCTTTAACCCACTGAGTGAGGCCAGGGGTCGAACCCGTGTCCTCCTCATGGATGTTAGTTGGGTTCATTAACTGCTGAGCCATGACGGAAACTCCTAGCAAATCATTTTTAAGCCTCAGAACATCCTCTATCTCCAGAAGAAGGAGAAACCCAGAAACTAAAAACTATGGAAACGCTCTCCTCTATGGTTTTGCAATTCCAGAATCCTAAAATTTCCAAGTGTCATTGTTTGCAGCTCCACGCCTTTTCAACATCCTGTATTTCATCTGAAAGGACCTCAAGATTTTACCTTTGAAAAATGGACGGATGTCACGGGGTTCCAGTTCTTCTGGAAAGACCAAGGTGCCTGCACATGAGGTTCTTCAGGTCCACAGGCAGAGCTCTGGTGGGTCCACTGAGAACAATATGCGCCCAAACCTCATGGTCAGACTTTCCTGGAAAGGATGTGAACACCTGGTCACAGCTTCCATCATCCCAGAAAAACAGCCACTTTACAAATCACCACGAATGACCTTAAAAGACCAGAATGTTTATCACTATTATTTTATTGCATTTTTAAAATTTTATTGAAGTATAGTTGAATTACAATGTTGTAATAATTTCAGCTGTACAACAAAGTGATTCAGTTACACATCTACATCCATCCATCCTTTTTTGGATTCTTTTCCGCCGTAAGTTATCACAGCATATTGGGTAGAATTCTCTGTGTTATACAGCAGGTCCCTGTTGGCCAACCATTCCATATGCCACAGTGTGCCAATCCCAAACACCCAGTCCAGCCCTCCCCACACCCACCTGTCCCTTTCGGTAACCACAAATTTATTTTCAAAGTCTGTGACATGGAAGCCACCTAAAAGTCCATTGACAGAGGAATGGATAAAAAATCTACAATGGAATATTAGTCATAAAAAGGGAAATAATGCCATTTGCAGCAACATGGATGGATTCTCATACTAAGTGAAGTTAGACAGTGACAGACAAACATGATTATCACTTTTAGGTAGAATCTAAAAAAGGGATACAAATGAACTTCTTTGCAGAACAGGAACAGACCCACAGACTGATATCACTATTATTTAAAAAGAGAAATCAGGAGTTCCCATCATGGTGCAGTGGAAACAAATCCGACTGGGAACCATTAAGTTGCAGGTTCCATCCCTGGCCTCGCTCAGTGGGTTAAGGATCCGGCATTGCCCTGAGCTGTGGTGTAGGTCACAGAAGCGGCTCAGATGGATCCCGAGTGCTGTGGCTGTGGTGTAGGTCGGCAGCTGTACCTCTGATTGGACCCCTAGCCTGGGAACCTACATATGCCGTGGGTGCGGCCCTAAAAAAACAACAAAACAAAACAAAACAAAAACAAACAGAAAAAAACAGAGAGAGAGAAGTCAGTGTACGTGTTAAGAAATTAATCTAACTCACATGGTGAAATTGATGGTGATGGGGTAGCAGTCACAGTGGCCTTGTGACTGTAAGCAGTGGGCAACTCCCAAGTGCCTCTTTTGCTCTGGGAAGGATTTTCTCCTTTTATGCTCCCCTCTCCTTTCCCCCTCTCCTCTCCAAGACTCTCTCCTCCCCTCCCTGCCCCCAAGAATCCCACACATGCCTTGGGTTTCACATGGATGTTTCTTCCCTTGTCATCTTTCAGGCCTCAACAGACCCCATGCCATGGTGTGATGTGTCCTGAAGCTGTTGTGCAGGTCTTGCAGAGTGTGTGGGGCCAGCATCCCCAGCCCCTCCACGTGTGAGATTGATGAAGCCTGTGCCTAAACCATGATTTTGCTCTCTGGCACCTTAGCAAATTCTTGCTTGAACAAGGAGAGCCGTGTTGCTTTCAGCAAGCGTGTAGGTGTTTTAAAAAACTGAGTGGCAATGGGTCATCTTACCTGGGGATGAATTGATTGTGGAAAACGAAAATCTGGGCTTGGTGGTTTACTATTCATGAGACACCTTCTGTCTGCAGCCTAATGTGTGTCTTGACACATCGCCGTCCAGACAGATTCTGTTTGGGGGGCCAGAGTCTGTGGGACCCCTTAAAAATATGATCAGTCCAGTCAGTGGGAACCTGGGCTGCCTCTGTAGGTCTTTTGTTGCCTGGGAGATATCTTGCTTCCTGAGATTCAGTTAAGCCACATCAGTCTTCCCCTCATGCTGATTTGAGCTTTATTTAGGCAGGTCAGTCAACATCACTGTTGCTCAGATCCAGATGTGAATAATCGTTCTGTGCTCATGGGAAGGGGGTCATACTGTTGTATTGAATCACCTTGGTCTTGCTCCAGACAAGCTCAGCTCCCTGCCCAGTTTACCTCCTTCTTCCAGTTTTTTGCTGTTGTTTTGTTTTTCTGCTTTTTTAGGGCCACACCTGCAGCATGTGGAGGTTCCCAGGCTAGGGGTCGAATTGGAGCTGCAGCTGCCAGCCTACACTACAGCCACAGTAATGCCAGATCCGAGCCTCGTCTGCGACCTACACCACAGCTCAGGGCAACGCCAGACCCTTAGTCCACTGAGCGAGGCCAGGGATCAAACCTTCGTCCTCCTGGATAGTAGTCAGATTTGTTCCCACTGAGCCACTATGGGAACTCTAGGTTTTGGTTTTTAACCTCATATTATTCTTTTGTTGCCATTGCAGACATGTATTTGCAGTTGATCAGATAGTCTTATCTTTTAAAAACTTATATATAAGAAATAATTACAATTTGCTTTCATAGCAAGATGATAATGAAAGTGATTAAGCTATAATCTAAATTTCCTCTTACTTCTTGTGTCTTCTTGTATGCTGTAGTTTTTTGGGCCATACTCACTGCCATATAGAAGGTTTTTTTGGTATATGGAAGTTCCCAGGCCAGAGATGGAATCCCAGCTGCAGCTGTGACCTAGACGACAGCTTGGGCCATACCAGATCCTTAACCCGCTGCACCACAGTGGAAACTCCTATATGTTATATTTTAAATTTTATTCTTTCGTAATGAAATGACATGAGAGGGCAGGACTTTGGATTTCAGTGAGCAAGTGAAGCCGTGTCATTACAGTGGGGTTGAATACGAGTTCAGAGGTATTCACCACCGTCATAGTTGATTAGTAGAGGGGAAGGTTGTGGCTTTCTCCAAGACAACCTCAAATCCAAATCTTCAGGAAGAAATCAAGCTGGCTTTTGCTGCCTGTGAGGCTTCCTGCCACCCACCACTCTGTCTTTGATTTTTGGCAAAATCCAATATCATTTTTTACTTTCATATAACTTTTAACTTGCTTAGATGTAAAACAATATCGCTCAAAAGCTTCTTTGTTCCTTTTTTTTTTTTTCCTCTCCAAATTGTGCACCCACATTTTGTTTTTATTCGAAGGTGCCTGCCTGTAGTACTGGAAATTCAGAAGTCACAGAGAGTTTTAAAGTCTTAATGTCATGATCTCCACCCCTCACCTTCTTGGGTGTAAGTTGCGTTGTGGTCCTGGACGTGCTCTTTCTTTGTCTCTCACCTATTGCCCTTGACATAGTGACATCATGTTCTAAGCCTTTTTGGGGAAAATCTCCCAAATCATTCTTTAAACAGAGGGCCCCCTATGGACAGTCACATCTAGATTTCTGTCCCAAATTGGAACCTCACTGGAACCTAGAACCTAGGTCTGATTTGGCAATAACTCAGCTACCATGTGTGCATAAGAAGCAGGTACAGGTGAAATAAATGACCTCTTTTTGCCCACTTAGAATGAAAAGGCTTGGAGGAACCCACAAAGGCTGGATCCCTTGAAAGCAGGATGAAATCTTTATCCTGCAATTTTTTTTGTTTCTATGGTTTTTTTTTTTTTTTTTTTTTTGCTTCTTAGGGCCGTACCCTCGGCACGTGGAAGTTCCCAGGCTACGGGTTGAATCAGAGTTGTAGTGGTTGACCTACAGCACAGCTCATGGCAATGCCGGATCCTTAATCCACTGAGTGAGGCCAGGGATCGAATCCACATTCTCATGGATTTGTTTCTGCTGTGCCACAACGGAAATTCCCAGTCTTGAAAATTTTTTGTATTTATTTATTTTGTCTTTTTAGGGCTGCACCCATGGCATATGGAGGTTCCCAGTCTAGGGGTCTAACTGGAGCTAAGCTGCCGGCCTATGCCACAGCCGCAGCAACGCCAGATCCGAGCCGTATCTGTGACCTAGGCCACAGCTCACAGCAATGCCAGATCCATTGATCCCTGGCCTCACCCACGAGTGAGGCCAGGGATCAAACCTGCATCCTCCTGGATACTAGTCCGATTCATTTCCGCTGAGCCATGATGGGGACTCCCTTTCTTGCATTTTTTAATGGAAGTAATTCTCAGCACCACTGTGGGACAAAGGTGTGTGTATTTGGTTTCCTGATTTTGTATATAAAGGGTGTGAGTAACAGAGAAGAAATATTTACAATTTTTAAATATCATTGGTTACCCAGGAAAAAAATGCAATACATTTTTAATGGTGAAATAGGTGCGTAGTATATTTTAAACAATATTATTTTGTATTCGTGGAATGGTTTAGTGGCCAGGAGAAAATTCCTGCCTCAAAAATGCACAGAATTGGAGTTCCCTTGGTGGTGCAGTGGTTAACGAATCTGACTAGGAACCATGAGGTTGCGGGTTCGATCCCTGGCCTTGCTCAGTGGGTTAAGGATCCAGCATTGCTGTGAGTTGTGGTGTAGGTCGCAGACACGGCTTGGATCCCGAGTTGCTGTGGCTGTGGTGTAGACTGGTGGCTACAACTCCGATTAGACCCCTAGCCTGGGAACCTCCATATGCCACAGGAGCGGTCCTAGAAAAGGCAAAAAGACAAAAAAAAAAAAAAAAGCACAGAATTGAGGAAAGAGTTAAACCAATTTTATAACAACAATAAAAAAATCATGCTAAATTAAAAAAATTGGCTTCTGTTAATTCAGTATAATTTTTTATGCTTAGCATTATTGAAATATATTTTAAAACTGTTCAATATTTGATAAATGAGAATATATGAAAAATAAAGAAAATGAATATATCTTCTGACTTAATAATATAACATTTGTATCCTATAGAAAGAATACCATGATTATGTAGATTTAGCCTCCAGGATGGTAATTAGAGTGGTATTTGTAACTGAAATACAAAAATGCTAGGATATTCACTAATAGACATTTCGGTGGGATTAACATATAGTCATTTAAAAGATGACTGGATTTAGAAAAAATATGTGTGTGATTTTTTAAAAGTGAAAATGTGAACTGTAGCCCAAAAAAATTACAGGATTCCACACTTGGGAAAGAACTGTGTGTATGTGTGTGTGTGTATACCTTCACAATGAATTTGTGTGTTTAAATTCAGGAACTAGTTAGGAAGGACGCAAATGGAAGGTGAATAGTTACTAACTTTGAGAGTTGGCCTGGATAGGTGTCCTTTATATATTTCAAACAATAAATGATGGATTATAGGTAAATTTGGGGGCCTTTTAAATTACACATATATAATATATATATTATATACAACACATAAATACACATGTATTATATATATCACACATATATTATACATGTATATGTAATATGTATAATATATATGTAATATAAAATATTTTAAAAATCCTAAAACAGTGTTAGGGGTGGGATAAAAACCTTAAGGCCAAAGAAGATGCAATGGGGAAACTTTGAGCCAACACTGCCCTCTTCTGGGAAAGTTGTGTCATGCACCAGTTTGGTTTGTGATGCTTTTGAGAAGCAGATCAGCAAGGAAGGACACTGGGAAGTCACCCAGTTGTGTGGCCTTCAGACCTGGGCTGAATGTCCAAATGACCTGGGCTGCACTTGCAGATAATTGAATCAAACAGGTTGTTATTGGGGTCAAGAATCTGTTTTCATGAAAAAGCCCCCGCAGGTGGTGGTGATGGTCGGATGTGTCTGGTTGTCTCCATCCTTCCCTGTAGATTTGCAAACTGAGCTGGACAACTAAGTTATTTATGCAGAGTTATGTAGGAGGTTTTTAGCGGAGCCAGAACTAGAGCCCAGATCCCTTGATCTCTAGCCCAGAAAATTCTTTTAACCTCCCCATCCTCCTTTGACATTTGGCAGTGGCGAGGTTTTGTTTAGTCTTGTGCTCTGAGACTACATTTCACCAGCAATGATCTTACCCACATCCAGGGGCTTTCCTTTTATGGGTGCCACCTGGGAGTGTCCTAGGCTTTCTCCTCTTGCTCACCTCTTCAGCTGAGTCACAAGTAGGTCCTGGAGATCCTACACCAATAAGTTAGGAATCCAACCTCCTTTATCCTACTTTCATTGGGAGGCACCCAAACACAGGGCCCAGAATTGGAAGGCTTGGTCAGAATCAGGCTCCACCATTCATCAGTGATGGTACCTTGGGCAGGATAGAGCAAATATGTAAGCCTCAGTTTCCACATCTTTAAAGTGCCAACAAATAATAGTACGACCCTCTCAAGGTGGTTAAAGGATCAGACGAGGGAACCTTTGTACAGCATCTAGCCTCAGTGCCCAGCACCTGATCTATTTGCTCTTCTTTTTCTAGTACAATGTGGTAATATAGAACATCCTTAGAAGGTGACATGACGTAAGATTCAGATGAACGAAGGTGGCAGTGGCATAAATGGACCCCATTCGCTTCAGAGAAGGTCTGCCAAGTGTCCATTTTATTCTGGAAAAAAAAAAAAAAGCTCCCTTCAGATAGGGGGAAAATAAAGGCTCTAAAAACTTTAGAACATAAAATTATTCCCCATGCCAGTCAGAATGGCCATCATTAATAAGTCTACAGATGACAAATGCTGGAGAGGATGTGGAGAAAAGGGGAACCCTCCTACA
This sequence comes from Phacochoerus africanus, assembly GCF_016906955.1. Classification (NCBI taxonomy): domain Eukaryota; kingdom Metazoa; phylum Chordata; class Mammalia; order Artiodactyla; family Suidae; genus Phacochoerus; species Phacochoerus africanus. The sequence continues at coordinate 8,002,404 of NC_062558.1, forward strand.
TTGTTGGTGGGAATGTAAATTGGTACAACCACCGTGGAAGACAGTATGGAGGTACCTTGGAAAACTATACATAGAACTACCATATGACCCAGCAATCCCACTCTTGGGCATATATCTGGACAAAACTTTCCTTGACAAAGACACATGAACCCACATGTTCACTGCAGCACTATTCGCAATAGCCAACACATGGAAACAACCTAAATGTCCATTGACAGATGAATGGATTCAGAAGGTGTGGTATATATACACAATGGAATACTACTCAGCCATTAAAAAGAACAAAATAATGCCATTTGCAGCAACATGGTTGGAACTAGAGACTCTCATGCTAGGTAAAATAAGTCAAAAAGAGAAAGACAAATACCATATGATATCACTTATATCTGGAATCTAATATGTGGCACAAATAAACCTTTCCACAGAAAAGAAACTCACGGAATTGGAGAACAGACTTGTTGTTGTCAAGGGGGAGAGGGAGAGAGTGGGATGGACTGGGAGTCTGGGATTAATAGATGCAAACCATTGCCTTTGGGATGGATAAGCAATGAGATCCTGCTGTAAAGCACTGGGAACTACATCTAGTCACTTATGATAGAGCATGATAATATGAGAAAAAAGAATCTATATATGTATGTGTGACTGGGTCACTTTTCTGAACAGTGGTAAATTGACAGAACAGAGTAAATCAACTATAATGGAAAAAATTAAAATCATTTAAAAAAATGAAAGAAAATTATTTCCTATATTCAGTTAAAAAATTTCCCTCCAGACAAAAATAGTTTTTCTGTTTTCCCAGCATTTTCATGTGAGAAAGTAGGAACCCCACAAATGCACATTTTGTGAAAAAGAATGCTTTATGCACAGTATGCTTCTAAACTAATGAAGTGACTTAAATCCTTGATAAACATTAAAATATCAAAAAGTATTCAAATACTTGAGAAAGAAAAACAAAGCTGGAGGCATCACGCCCTCTGGTTTCAAACAATATTACAAGAACTTCATCATCAAAACGGTATGGTACTGGCATAGAAACAGACACCCAGAAATAAACCCACGCATACATGGTCAATTGCAGAGGCCAGCTCAGCAGGATGGGGCTGAAGAATGGGTGCTGCGGAACTTAAGGAAAAAAAGTTAACATAAAACAAGACACAGAGACATTTATCTTAAGTAAAGGTGGGAACTGGGGGACTCAAGGTCTCAGGGACCAAGAGCGCTCTGCCTCAAGAAACCACACTGCTTTTATTGTGCTCTTTAGATGAGATCAAGTGAGGAGTGGCTATGGGTGGATGATACAGGGTTTGTTTACTATTTAAGTTCTTTTACTATTTAAAAGGCCACCTAGGTGGTAAAGGGTTAAGCTCTTACTCTGACCTCTAGGCACATAACAGTTCTTAAGCTTAAGTCACTTATGCCTTTAGGTCTTTGCTCTTAAGCTTAAGTCATTTACCAGCACTGTGACTGTTTTTCAAAGCAGGAAGATGGGATAAAGTAAGACAAGAAGATGGGATAAAGTAAAGAAGGACAAGATGGAGTTTTCAAAGAAACATGTCTTGTGACAGTCGATAAACTTACAACAAAGAAGCCAAGAATATACAATGGGGAAAAGACAGACTCTTAAATAAATGGTATTGGGCAAACTGGAGAGCCACATTCAAAAGAATGAAGCTGGACCACTATCTTACAACACACACACACACACACACACACACACACACAAACTCAAAATGAGTGAAAGATTTGAAGGTAAGACCTGAAACCATCAAACTCCTAGAAGAAAATACAGGCGGTAAGCTCCTTGACATCAGCTTAGGCAATGATTTCCTCACTCTGACTCCAGAAGCAAAGGCAACAAAAGCAAAAATAAACAAGTGGGACACTGTCAAACTAAGAAGCTTCTGCACAGCTCAGGGAACCTTCAACGAGAAGGTCCATAGGTCTTCCCTAGGCAGCTCACAGCACCTTCCAGCTCCTACTGGTGAATCACTTCACCCTAAAGAGTTTAGTAATTCTGGGTCTCCTAGTGCTGAGCCAACTATGAAGCAATGGTGCCCCCTCCAACAAAACAAACTCCAGAATCTCCAGCGTTTGTACACGAAGGAGAAGGTCCTGGCGAGAAGGGGAGCTGACTCCGCCATCTCAGTTTTGCTCCCTTCACTTTTGTAGCATCTTAGGGTAGAACCTCCAGCCTGGAGAATTTGCTTCTCAGCCTTTAGCTCTCTTGTCTCATAGGATAACATGGACTGGAAAGCAACAGCGAATTTTCCTCTCCAGAGAAGAGAAGGAATGAAGCCGAGAATGAAGGCCTACACAAGACGAAGCTTGCAAAGGAGATCTCACTCCAGCTAGCCTGCTGTCTGTGGCTTCCAGGCCGGGTCTTCTGCCCTTGCGACTTTTGTTTTGTCTTTTCTAGGGTCACTTTGTGTGGCACATGGAGGTTCCCAGGCTAGGGGTCGAATCAGAGCTGTAGCCAACGTGGGATCCGAGCCACGTCTGTGACCTACACCACAGCTCACAGCAACGCCGGATCCTTAACCCACTGAGCAAAGCCAGGGATGGAACCTACAACCTCATGGTTCCTAGTCGGATTCGTTAACCACTGCGCCACGACGGGAACTCCCCCTTGGGACTTTGGGAGAGAAAAGCAGACCCTGAAAAATACTCCCTTTTCACCCTTAGCATCTTCTTTCCCTTTTTGGAGACAGACTCATGTCCTAGGTCAGGGGCAGGAAGCTTTGTTTCCAGTACAGTCTGACAGGATTCCAATTGCCTGACACAGGCTAATATTGAGAGTGTTTGAGTAACTAAAATCACGTGTACCGGGGGCTGGGGGGCTGGGGGGGCTGGGGAAGCTGGGATGTTACCCCTCACATCTGTCCTCTGATAAAGTGACCCGATCCCTGATTGCAAATACCGCCATCTCTTTGATGTCTTACCGCCATCTCTTTGAGAAAGCATTTTTACATTTTTCTTTTTACGGCCAAGCCTGTGTCATATGGAAGTTCTGAGGTAGGGGTTGAATTGGAGCTGCAGCTGATGCCTATGCCACAGCCACAGCAATGCCACATCCGAGCCACATCTGTGACCTGTGCTGAAGCTTTTAGCAACACTGGAACCTTAACTCACTGAGTAAGGCCACGAATCCTCACCGACAGTATGTCGGGTTCTTAACCCTCCGAGCCACAATGGGAGCGCCCACATTTTACATTTTAATGCTCTTGAAAAGCTTTAAGCGCTGAGGAAGGAGGCAGGCCTGGGGAAGCTGTGCACGCAGGTGTACCTGCCTGGGTGGATATGTTCTTGTGTATTTGTGGGAGAGTGAGGTGTTCCTCCCGTGGCACAGAACTCACCTGCACATTGGTGTCCTGCACTTTTGGACACTCAGATGTGTGTTGATTGGTTGAGAATCCAAAGTTCCTACCCCCACTGGGGTTGGCAGCATAGGCTTGAGAATCGGGACGGGAAGGAGGACGTGGTCCCTGCTTGTAACAAGACCTAAGAATGGGAAAAAGGTGGCTTGGCTTTGGAGGGCTCTGTGTGCCCCAGAACCCTCGAGCCTAAAGATGCTTATAATCTCCCCAGGCTTTCAGAGGTGTAGGCTGCTAGCTTTTTTTTTGGCTTGCTCCACCAGCCACTCTCCCTGTGCCAACCCTAACCTGAATCCCATCCTATCCCTCTCATACTTCCCCTGCTGTTGTGTTCCTGCAGGGGAAGCCTCCTCTCTCACTGCAGGCTCAGCTTAGCACCAGTTCCCAGGCCACTTTAACCCAAGAGGAGCCCTCTAAACTGGCTCTGTAGCCATTCCCGTACCCTGGGAAACACAGACACACAGACATGCACACACACCCTCTCTCTTTCTCTCACCATAGTGTCCAGTTACTCTCTTGGCTGCTGCACACCATAGACCTCTGCCTTGTTTCCCACTGGGATGTATGGCATATGAACTTGGCCTTATAACAGGGCTCTTTTTCCAAGTTCCAGAGCCTGAGCCTTCGCCATGCTCCCAAGAGTGTTACTTGTCACTTTATTCATTCCATCCTTACCAAGTGCTGGTCAGGCACTGTGCTGGGTGTGGGGACCTGTTCCTGCACGAGGCGCCCACTTCTGCTTGGGTTCCTGCTCTGTCTACCTGGCGGTGTCTGTCCCACTCGTCTCACCTGTCTGGGTGGCAGAATCCTGTGACTCCCACCTGCACCTCCCACCTGGGTGTCCGTATGTCTGGACCTTAGAGTCCTGTTCACCTCAGGGCTTGGGCCAGTGGGAAGGAACGCCTTGTTACCTTTCGCTTGAACTGTGGTGGGAGAGAGGCAGCCTGTGCCTCCAGGGACAGCCGATGCTGGTACCTGGAACAGCCTTCTCCAATCTTGTCCAGCCCCAGAGGGAGTACTAAGAACCAACCATGGCTCATGGGACAAGCGCTAATTGGCCAAGTCCTAAGATATCCAGGTAAAGCACAGCAGCCTGCAGAGTGAGGTACAGTGAGTATGTGCATGAAATGTGTGCATGTTGGCAAAGAAGGAGCTGGAAGGGGAGGCACTGGACTATCTGTTAGAGAAAAAAGCCCCTCAAAATCAAATGAATAAGTTCCTTATGGAAGAATGTCTTTGAGCTTAAAAGGCAAGGAGGCAGAGTAAGCATGGGGTGGACAGAGGGTGGCTAGGTGGCTGCCAGCTAACCTTAGTGACAAGACAACTGGGTTGAGAGTCCTGAGTCCTACGTTTCTATCTGTCTGCCATTAAACCCATTGTGTGGCCAAGGTGTATTAAGCATGTGTTTTCCTGCTTTGATATTTGGAGCCTGGCTGACCCTGGAGGGACTGCCCCTCCAAGGGCTGACCAATTCCTAGAGATATTAAAGGACCCACCAGAGAGCATGCCTTTCATAGGCAAACCAACCAATCTAGAGCCTATTCCTTCAACCACCTCTGTTACTGGGCTCTTACACTGCTGGTGGGAACGTATGTTGGTGCAACCAGTGTGGAGAGCAGTGTGGAGGTTCCTTAAAAAACCTAATATAGAAGTGCCATATGATCCAGCAATCGCACTCCTGGGCATATACCTGGAGAAAACCATAATTTAAAAGGATTCATGCACCTCAATGTTCATTGCGGCGCTAGTCACAATAGCCAAGACTTGGAAGCAACCTAAATGTCCATCAACCGAGGGTTAGATAAAGAAGATGTGGTGCATATATACACATATACAGTGGAATATTACTTGGCCATAAAAAAGAAGGCAATGATGTCATGGTGACATCATGGGTGGATCTAGAGATTACCGTACTAAGTGAAGTAAGTCAGACCGAGAAAGACAAATGTCATATGCGGTCACTAATATGTGGAATCTAATAAAAATGATACAAAAGAACTTATTCCCCAAACAGAAATAGACTCAAAGATTTCGAAACCAAACTTAGGGTTACCAAAGGGGAAACGTTGGGGGGAGGGATGGATTAGGAGGTTGGGATTGGCATATACACACTGCTCTATACAATGACCTCCTGTATAGTTCAGGGGAATCTATTCAGGCTCTGTGATAGCCTAGATAAATATGGGGAAAGATAAATATGGGGAAAGAATCTGAAAAAGAATGAATATGTATGTGTATGTATAACTGATTCACTTTGCTACACACCCAAAACCAACACAACATTGTAAGTTTCCTCTACTCCAAAATAATTTAAAAAAGAAACCCCTGAATAGTTAAAAATAAAACATTTTGATTTAAAAAAAAAAAAAAGACTTGGAAACATGGATCTTCAATTTTTTGCTTTCCCAGAATCAGAGTGTGCCCTCCAGGCACGGCTGTCCTATTTCTGCCTCCTCCCATCCCTAAGCAGGAATGCCCTGTACAGTGTCTTTCTTGTTCTTTTATTGTGGTCAGAACACTTAACGTGCCCTCTCCCCCTCTTCACTAACTTTGAAGTGTACAATCCGGTCTTGTTAGCGCAGGCTTGAGGTTGTACAGCGGATGCCCAGAACGTCCCCGTCCTGCCGAGCTGAAACTTTACTACGCTCATCCAGTGATGCTTCCTCCTTCCCCTCCCCTCCCCCAGCCTCTGGCAACCCCCATTCTACTCTCTGATTCTAGGAGGTTGACTATTTCAGATACTTCATATACCTATGGAATCAGGCAGGATTTGTGCTATGGGCTCCTGGGTCTTCGAGGCAATTTTCTGGACTCCGGTGTTGCTCCAACTTGTCGCCTGGATGTCTCACCTGGGCATGGACTTCAGGTGTCTCTGCAGCCCAGCACCGGTCACAGGAGTTCACGCACATCTCAGATCTAGGGTCCAATGACTATGGCCCCAGGCAGAGAACCCGCCCCACTCTGTTTGCAAGAGGAGTGGTTTTTCTGTCTAAGTCCCCTAGATGGTGCTAGTTGTCAAGCATGAGTGTTTCTTTGCTTTGCTTTGCTTTGCTTTTTTTTTTTTCCCTTTCTTTCGAAGCAGCTGGCATCTCACGGTGGCCCCCAGACCTAAGTTAGTGTCCTTTGTCTTAGTGGAAAGTTACTGTTGTCCAACTGGGTGAGTAACCTCTGAGATGATGTCTGGTGGAAATAATCCTCATCTCTGGGCATTTCACAATGGTTTAGAGTAGGAAAGTGAGGTAGGACTTGTTTAATGTGTGTGGCACGTGGCTGTCATTTGTGGTCGCATGACTGTATGATCAGTAATTCTGTGTGCATGGGAGGTGGTTGATATTTGCAGTGATGTGACTGCGGAGGGAGGGTGGGGAGGAGGGTGACGTGAGAATTAAGGTGGAACCGGAGCCCTTTCCTCCTCCCTTCCTGTTCCCTGCCTCATCTCTTCTTTAGATAAGAAATATATCTGGAAACCCCGATCCATCACAAGCTTCCAAATGTCTCCCTTGTCTGCGCTCCATTCTTTCGGAAACACCACCGGGTCCCATGCATTTCTTGGCATTATCAGGCCTCTTCTTATCAAGTGTGTATGTTACCCATTCACGCCCGTGGCTAGCGCAAATCACACAGATCTGGGAATCAGCATTTTAATAATAAAGATGAAAGGATGCTTTAGGAATGCGAGGAAACTTTTTATGATCTGGGGGCTGAAAACGTCAATGGGGGAGATCATGGGCGTCAGGAGAGGTGGGGGAAGCCCTGGGGAGGCACCGGACCGTAGAAGGGAGCACCGAGTTGGAAAGTGGGGGAACAGAAGACAGGCCTTGCAGGTGAGCTTGAGGACTGCAGGCCTCCTGTAGGAATGGGGCTCTCTTGATCCAACATAGATGCCTGGGAGCAGTCTCTTAGCAGAGGAGATGCTCACCATACTTTGCTAGCGTCCCTGACACTTGCCTGTGTATACTCTCCCCAACTTACAGGCATCCTACTTGTTCCCAGCAGTTGCTTAATGTTGGGGAAGTCGCTGTAGAATACACTCAGGGAGTTCCCGTCGTGGCTTGGTGTTTCATGCACCCAACTAGTATCCATGAGAATGCCGGTTCGATCCCTGGCCTCACTCAGTGGGTTAAGGATCCCACGTTGCCACGTCTGTGACGTAGGCCAGCAGCTACAGCTCCGATTCAACCCCTAGCCTGGGAACTTCCATACTCTGTGGATGCAGCCCTAAAAGGACAAAAAAAATAAAATAAAAAATAAATAAACTCAGAGTCTTCGGAGGAGAAAAGATCACTTGCCCATTGGATGAACACAAATTGTATCTCTTGGTGCAGTTTGTTAGGTGCTATTGGTAACATTTGATGCCTTTGCTCTATCATTTGGGGCCATTGGTGGTCATCGATAGACAGGTCATCAGGAGAACTGGGAGCCCGGAGCAGGCTCAGGTTTCCTGTCATCCTGAGGAGAGAAATGCAAAGTGAGGAGAGAGATGGTCAGAAAAGGAACTCTAGTCACCCAGGTAATTATTCAGTTGAATCAGAAGTTTTCAGTGTTGTCTTTGCACTCACTTGCCATTTTAGAGTCTAAAGTAAGACTTTTCTCCTGACTGCCTTTGTGTTCCTTTATTTCGCTCTGTAAGCACGCGTCCAGTGTTAGTGTTTTATAGCTCACTGACTCGGAGATGCAAACAGTGTGTTGAGGAAAGAAGGGTAGGAAAACTGAAGAGGGAAAGAGGGCTGACAAGGGAGCAGGGTCTCTTGCCATCTGCAGTGTGTGCCCCGTCCCCTGGGTGGCCGGTGCACAAGTTGAGCCACGGTTCCACACCCGTCTCAGATGTGGTGGTACCGACTCAGGTGAAGGGAACACACAGTTCTCGAAACTGACCTGATTTCTCAAATAGACCCGGGGTTCTAATCTGTCTTACTTGCACACACCATCAACTTCTTGTAAGATGTTGGCTGATAAAGTCTTAAACATCACCTCTCCTAGGGATTTTTGCACATTAATGAAGAACTCTTGACTGAAATCCAAACCCCTTAGTTTTGCATTCAGTGTCCTCTCTGCTCTGTTCCCAGTCTCATATTCCTAGACATAGTCCCCTTGCAATGCCCTTCAAGCCGGCCAGGTCATTGGACAGTGAGCTCTTCTAAGGTAGGTGTATGATCTGCTCTTTGGTATTTGTGGTAGATACCTAGTGAACTGTGCTTCCTGAATTCAAACCTTGGGTACTCCCCTCCCTCACCATGTCTGGACTGACCTCATGGCTTGCATGAATGAATAAAACCTGGTGGAGGGGCTGTGGTGCAAGTTCTGGGTCTAGGTCCTAAGAGGCCTTGCAGCACTGGCTTTTGCTCATTTGCTGTCCTGAATGTCAGGCAAGAAAGCCTGGGCCACCTTTCCTGGGGATGCCTGTCTTGGCAAGAGATAAAGTGTGGGCAAGACCATGTTGGGAGGGAGAGGGCCACCTAGCTGCTAGCTGGTTACAGTCATCTCTGTGGAAGATGCCAGACTATGCCCAAGGTCATCCTGGATTTTCCAGTCCTTTGTGGAACCATGATTGTGGAGGGGAGATAAGCCATGCTCCTGAGTCCAGTGTAGACTGCAACTGTGTACCGTCATCAGAAAAGGAATGGTGGTTTTTGTCCTAAGCCACTAAGTTCTGGGATATTTGTTACACAGCAGTAGATAGCTGATACAGTATTGTAAGTCAACTTTGTATCTGCGTTCCAGGAGGGAGGAACATGAGCACAGGGTTTCACTAGTTGGTTCAATGTTTCCAGGGCATGCTTCATACCTTCTCATGCCCCCTGTGCTCATGTTCTTCCCTCCTGGAAATCCAACATGGAAAAATTTATTTTCCCTATTATCTCTCAAAATAAACTGATCCCACCCTCTCTGACACTCCCACCAGAATTCATCCTCCTCTTTCCAAACTCTTATGGTGCCTTTTGCTAGTTGGCAAACCCTGTCTCTGTGTATATGTCTTTCTCACTATAATTAGATTTTAAACTTTTCAAGGTCAGGTTGTCTTTTTAAGATCTTTATTGAGATAAAATTCACACACTAACAAATTCACCCGAAGCCTACAACTCAACAGGTTTTAGTATATTTGCGCAGTTGTGTAACTATCACCACAATCTGAGTCTAGGATGCTTTCACCACTCCAATCCTAAAGTCAGATTGTGGTGATAGTTACACAACTGCGCAAATACACCCATTTGTAGTCACTTTCCACTCCATCCAACTCCTAGGCTGAGGCAACCATTCATCTACTTCTGATTCCCACAGATTTAGGATTTTTTGGTCAGGTAGCAAAAGTCCAATCCTTCTACATTGACTAATGGAGTGACAATTCTAAGCCTTTTTAAGACCTCCAGAAACATCTGCAGTGGTCCAATTTCAGGTTCGGTGACAGGAGCCAAGAGGGACTTTTGCTGAGGAAGGTTTCCATGACACTTCTTACATTGCCCCATATCTGCACCTCTGTTACTCTGTGCTCAGAGATAAGAGTGTCCTGGAGAGAGGGCATGGTGGGATTTGGGTCAAAGCTTGCCTTTGCTGGTTACTAGTTCTGAGATCTAACACTAGTTACCCACCTTCTCTGAGCGTCAGTTTCCTCCCTGATAAGACTTTATGAAGAGATGACACACAGGGGACACCTCCCATTTACCAACAAGGTAATTTCTCTTCTCCCAGGGCTGTCAGCTTCAGTTCCTTTCACTCTCCTTCTGGCCCTCCTGCACCCCAGCTTCCATCTTGACTCAGCTCTAGGTGGATTGGTCTGCTTGAATGAGTACTGGGTGGACCAAGGCACCATGGACAAGAGATGCCTGGAGATCTGGGGACAGTGTCATGGTACCGGGGGGCAATATGATAGCATAGGACCAGACATTCCCAGATAGAAGACTCACTGGATAGACTTTCATTAGTCCCTTCCAAAGATCAGACTTTGTTTCTGCTTTTCAGGGCCACCTATGCCTGTGGCCTATGGAAGTTCCCAGGCTAGGGGTCAGATTGGAGCTGCAGCTGTGGCCCAAGTCACTCAAGGCAATGCCGGATCCTTAACCCACTGAGTGAGGCCAGGGATCAAACCCTCATCCTCATGGATGATAGGTCGTGGTCTTAACCCGCTGAGCCACAACAGGAACTCCCCAAAGATCAGACTTTGGACCATGGTTTTTCTTCTTCTGGTTCTCTCTACAGTGACTTTTGGGACACGCATGTCTAGGCAATCATTTTGTTGTAGATCAGTTTATCTATGGACTGCTGGTCTTTTTGTATAGATTGGCTGACATAGATTTGCTTACACATAAGGCTGGCTAAGCTCTGTGATGGTTTGGCTTCTCTAGAAGAGGCACAAGAGACAAACGTGGGCAAACACAGGGCCAGGAATCTCCAAATATGCCATTGGACTTGATATATTCCATTCTCTATCAACTTTCACAAAGTTTACAGCTGGGGCTGCATGTTTCATGCTGAACTCCTTTGGAGAGAGCAGACAGGGAGCAGGCTGCCCCACATGCAATTCAATTACATTCACTGACTTCCTTCCACCCGGGTCATGCACACGCTCTCTGCTGGGCATCTCCACCTCTAGGGTCCTGGAGGCTGGGGAACAAGACTGTACAAGCAGAGCAGCTTCTACTGAGTCAGTGGGAGAGAGATGCTTACTGTCATGGCAGAGGCAAGGCGGGAGGGACCCTGGCAAAAAGTGAGAGTCTGGGTTGCTCTCTTGCTTGGTCTCCTGGGGCAGAACTGGCATATTCACTGTGCTCAGTACTCTGATTGGTTCCTGCTCTGGGCAAGGAGAACCAAGAAGAGACGTTTGGTCTTCAGTTTCCCCTTAGTTCTGTAGTCACAATAGACCCAGCTCTGAAACCTGGCGCTCTCCCCCCAAACCTGCCAGATGCCCTGGTGAAGCTCTGCTGCACATCCTTGAGTCTCCCTGTCTTTGCCCTGTGCCATGCTGCTGGCTGCTTGGTGTGGGGATGGACTGGGGACGTGGGGACTGGGGAGGAGATGAGCCGTTCAGATCATGGTTCCTTCGGATGACTGTTAAGAGAATTCCCATCGCCAGCATGGTGGCTTCTGCCGGGTCCTCACCTGTCACTTTAGCTCTATCCTTGGTCAGAAGGGACCAATATGGGCTTTGCTGGTCCCTCTATTCTCAGACAAAGGGTGAAAGAGAGGAAGCTGCTGTGGATACATCCTAACTGCAGGAGCAGGGGGCTGGATATGTGAGGATGTGAGCAAAGGCACTCAGGAGACTCACCCTCTTAGCCCTCTTTCCTCCCACACTCCCTCCTCCACTTCCATACCCCTAGACTCACAAAAATAGGAAGCGATGTCATCACACGTGCGCATGCCTCCCTTTCGTGCAATGCCTCCTCCCCACCCCCACTCCAGTCACCACTTCCTGTTTCTGAGTCACCTGGAAGGTAATTTCTCTGCAGCTCTGTATCTTCAGGGACACTCTGATCAGCATCACCTACCCCATTTCCCCTTCTTTTGTCCTTTCTTTAAAAACAACAACCGAAAAAGAAAGCTCACCACCCCCCCACACGCACAAAAAAGAAAAGCTAAACACAGGACAGCTGCTGGTCTGAGCCGCAGCAAGCTCACGAATGCATGGTGGATTACAGCCCTCAGCCCCTGTTTAGAAGGATGGCTGAGTGCCTGCATTTAATCGGATAATTACAAGTGAAGACGGCTCTGGAGTGCCTCTCCTTCTGCAAGGAGATCTGTCCTAGATCTTGCCAACTCAGGGAAGGGGGGAGATTGTTGGCTGCTCTCCAAAATATGGAATGAATCAAACTGCCAGAATAAGATACCCCAGGAGGCGCAAGATGGCACTGGAAGGATGTGTTAGAGTCAACTGAAGCAGCTCTTCAAGGAGGTGGTTCTGTAGGCTGACCCCCCACCCCCTGCCACTGCATTTTTCCTCCCTTCTCCTTTTCTCCCTCAACCCCCTCCCCACCCCGGCTTCTTCTCCCATCCTTTCTCCCTTTATCATTCCCTCCCTTCCCTCAGTCTTCCTTCCTTCCTCTTCTTCCTTCTTTCTTCCTTCTTTCCTTTCTTTTCTTCCGTTCTTCCTTTCCTCTTTTTTTTTCTTCTTATTCTTTCTTCTTTCTTTCTTTCTTTCTTTCTTCGTATCTTTCTGTCTGTGTCCTGTCTGTCTTTCTTTTTCTTTCCTGTCTTTCTTTTTCTTTCTTCTTCTTCTCTTTCTTTCTGTTTTTGCCTTTCTTCTTCTTTTTCCTTTTTCTTCTTTCCTTTCCTTCTTTTCCTTCCTTCCTTCCCTTCATTCCTTCCTCCTTCCCCCTTCCTTCCTTTGCCGTTCCTGTCGGCACTTCCCTCCTTTCCTCTTTTTCCTTCTGTTTTTCCTTCTCCTCTTCTTTCTTTCTTTCTTTCTTTTCCTTCTCTTTTCTTATTTTCTTTCTTTCTTTTTTCTCTTCTTCTTTCTTTCCTTTCTTTCCTTTCTTCTTCTTTCTTCTCTTCTTCCTTCTTCTTCTTTCTTCTTCTTTCTTTCTTCTTCTCCTTCCTTTCTTTCTCTTTTTCCTTTTTTTCTCTTCCTTTTTCTTTCTCTCTTTCTTTCTCTCTCCTCCTCTCTCCCTCCCTTTCTTGTCCTTCCTTCCCTGCCTCCTTCCTCTTTAAATCATGCACTATGTTTGCACTTGCTTTCTTCCTATTTTCCACTTTCTCTGATTTTCCCAAGAGGGAAGTGACTAATGAGATCAGAGATATGAACCAAGTGCTTGGGGCTCAGTAACTCATTTCCTAACCACTTACTGAGCACACTAGGTGCCAAGTGCTTTGCTGGGTGCCCGGCTTGGAGGCAGGATATGGAACCCTCCTGGCCTACAAGAATCTCATGTTGTACGGAGACCTTTCGTTTATCCATTCAGCTATTGATGGACATGGGTTGTTAAATGATGTTTTAAATAAGACTTGGGTAAAGATTAGAGGCAGGGAGGGTCAGGCAGGTGTTCAAAACTAGAGAAGTGAAAAGAGGAAGAGGTTACATGTGCATTTGCCCGGATTGGGCGAAAGGGCATCCATCGTGCACACACTGGTGGCAAGAAAGCCAGTGGTATTTAGGTCTTTAATCCATTTTGAGTTTATTTCTGTATATGGTGTTAGAGAGGGTTCTAATGTCATTCTTTTACATGTAGTTGTCCAGTTTTCCCAGAACCACTTGTTGAGGAGGCTTCCTTTCCTCCGTGATATATTCTTAGCCTCTTTTGTCATAGATTAATTGACCATAGGTCTGGGCTTTCTATGCTGTTCCATTGAACTATATTTCTGTTTTTGTGCCAGTACCATTCTGTACTGTACTGTAGCTTTGTAGTACAGTCTGAGGTCAGGGAACCTGAAACACAAGACTAGATACCATAAAAAACTCTTAGAGGAAAACATAGGCAAAATATTCTTTAACATGAATTGCTGAAATATCTTTTGGATCCACCTCCTAGAGTAATGACAATAAAAACAAAAATAATCAAATGGGACCTAATTAAATTTAAATTTTTGCACAGCAAAAGAAACCATAAACAAAACAAAAAGACAACCTGCAGAATGGGGAAAAATCTTTGCAAATGAAGTGACCAACAAGGGGTTAATCTCCAAAATATACAAACATCCCATACAACTTTATATCAAAAAACCAAACAGACCAATTTAAAAGTGGTCAGAAGATATGAACAGACATTTCTCTAAAGAAGATACAGATGGCCAAAAATCACATGAAAAGCTGCTCAACATCACTAATTATTAGAGAAATGCAAATCAAAACTACAGTGAGGTATCACCTCCCACCAGTCAGAACAGTCATCATCAAAAAGTCTACAAAGAGGAGTTCCCGTCGTGGCTCAGTGGTTAATGAATCCAACTAAGAACCATGAGGTTGCGGGTTCGATCCCTGCCCTTGCTCAGTGGGTTAAGGATCCGGCGTTGCCGTGAGTTGTGGTGTAGGTTGAAGACTCTGCTCGGATCCTGTGTTGCTGTGGCTCTGGCATAGGCCAGTGGTTATGGCTCCAATTAGCCCCCTAGCCTGGGAACCTCCATATGCCGAGGGAGCGGCCCTAGAAAAGGCAAAAAGACAAAAAAAAAAGTCTACAAGCAATAAATGCTAGGAGACGGTGCAAAGAAAGGGGAACACTCTTCCACTGTTGGTGGGAATGTAAGCTGGTGCAACTGCTATGGAGAACAGCATGGAGGTTCCTTAAAAGCCAAAAATAGAACTACAATATCATCTGGCAATCCCAATTCTGGGCATATATATGGAGAAAACTGTAAGTCAAAAAGATACATGCACCTCAATGTTCACTGCAGCATTATTTACAGTAGCCAAGACTTGGAAGCAATCTGAATGTCCATCAACAGAGAACTGGATAAAGAAGGTATGTTACATACATACAAGGGAATATTACTCAGCCATAAAAAACAACAAAATGATGCCATTTGCAACAACACGGATGAACCTAGAAATTATAAGACTAAATGAAACAAGTCAGACAGAGAAAGGCAACTATGAGATCACTAACATGTGGAATTTAATTTTAAAAAATGATATAAAAGAACTTACAAAACAGAAATAGACTCAGAGATCTAGAAACCAAATTTATGGCTATCAAATGGGGAATGTGGGGAGAGGGATAAATTAGGAGGCTAGGATTAACATATACACACTACTGTATATAAAATAGATAAGCTACAAGGACCTACTTTATAGCACAGGGAAATCTACTCAGTATTCTGTAATAACTTCTATTGGAAAACAATCTGAAAATGAATGGACATATGTATAGATATAACTGATTCTCTTTGCTATATACCTGAAACTAACACATTGTAAGTCAACTATACTCCAATAAAATTTAAAAAAACTGTCCCCAAACACCCCCCCCCCCAACTAAACAAACACAAAAGAAAGCCAGCAGTGGAACTGGGAGAAAGCCAGCAGTGGAACTGGGAATGTTTAGGTAAATTCGTAAAGGCCCAGGACCCCAAGAGAGTGCCTACAGATTACTCCCAAATTTCTTGGCAGAAGTTGGGAGGAAGGCAGGACCCAGTGGAAGTGGGGCAGCTGGAATGAGAAGGGGGTATTAGGTTTGCCGAGGGAGGTATGTGCAAGGCCAAGATGGTAAAGCAAGAGAGATTTATTAAGGCATGCGAGGGGGATGGGCTGAGCTCACAATGGCACCAGCCCTGACTGTGAAGAGGTGGCAGGATTATAAAGGATCTGTGGCGGGAATCTGTGGCTGGAAGGAGTTCATGGCGGGAACTTGTGGCAGGAATGATGATGGAGGAGGAGGGGAAGGTCAAGGGAGGGGTAGGGGGTGGAGTCCCATGGCAGAGGATAGCTAATCCTTGTAGATGGTTAATCTATGCAGACAGTTGTTTTCTGCAGGCCATTGTTTCTTGCTGCCCAACTTGAGCATCCAGATTCTGGGAACAGGTGTAGATCTTGTGCCAGGCTGCAAACAGGTCTCCAAGGTGAACAGCCACATTTGGGGGGTGGGGTCGGTGGTCTGTCTCCATCCTCCTGGGATAGGGTTAGGGGAAAAGGCAGGGGGAGCAGAGGGTTCACAGACTTGACACCTGGCTGCACCCCACGTGATCTCCCTCTACCCTGCACTCTCCAACCCCCCCAAAGTACTCCCACTCATTTCAAACTTTCTTCTTTGTTATCATGGCTCTTTGAGCTGTTCAATTATAGTTGTGATAGGGATGGAGAAGGCACAAGTGGTTGTAGAAGTCCCAATAAGGGACCATATTTAAAGAGGGAAACTTAGGGAATATTGGGAGATCATCGTATATTAATAAATTGCTCCAGAAAGCCATGTGCACGAGGCAGGCTTGCTTCATTAACGGAGCCTTGAGAATTGCCTCAGGTCATTGGGTGGGGGTGGGATGAGGCCTGCATTCAGATTCAGATGAAGGGCAAGCGTTTGAGGACCACGCTTCTGCAGATTTGAATACATGCCTTACCAGACACTAAGGAGGAGCTACTACTCCCAGAAAGGAAGAGGCGGGCCTTTCCACCCCCTCCTCCCCTTGGATGATAAAACTTTAGCCCATGGGATCCTGGGGTAGAGCCTCCTTGCCTGCCTGCTTGCATTTCTCACAAGCATTCTATCCTAATAAATCTGTTTCTTGCCTATCACTTTGTCTGTCACTGAATTCCTTCTCCACAGAGGCATAAAGAACCTGAACCTCAGTAAGTCCAGACTTACTGGGTGAGTGAAAACATGGGTTCAAGTCCCAACCTGGGTTCTGGCTAAGTTCAGACTGCTAATGCTGTCAGTTTCAGTTGGGACTAGAATTGAGGAACTGTAACATCAGTGCCATGGACGTTTTGAAACCGGGGGTAGCTACAAAACCTCTCCATCTAAGTCAGTCTCTCAGATCGCTGCCTTGCCTCCCCTGGGGAATGTGGCCCCAGCCTCCTTTTGCCAAAACTTGGCTCCTGTCCGCAGTTGCCGAATAGAAACGTGGAGACAGAGGTTTGCAGTGAAGGAGAAAAAGAGAGCTTTATTCCTTTGCCAGGCAAGGGGGGTCAGAGCAGGCTAATGCCTTAAAGATGGTGCCCCCTTTGGAGGGGATTCGGAAGTGGTTTTACGGTTTGGGGAGTGGAAAATAGGGCCACAGATAAGGCAGTATAGAGACAAGCTTGCATTGTTTTCAAAGCTGGTGTTAAGTGGTCCCCAGGACTGGAGGTGGTCCTCCCAGAATGAAGAAGACTTCATCAAGTTTCACTCTGGGGTTTTGGTTCTGCAGAAAGTCTCAAGGATAGTGTTATTATCTACATTCCTTAAGGAGGAACCAGGACCCTGCCCCGAGGTTGCACGGCTTCTCCCTGGTCTCTGCATCCCCTCCCTTCCCTGATGGGCACCTGCCCTGTGGAACTCAGAGAACGTCATGGAGGCTGAAGCTTATTCCCAACAAACAAGCAGTGGAGGGCACAGGAAGGCTTGTGTGCCCAGGAGCCTCACAGGGCCCTGCTCTGTTACACTCTTCCTTCGTGAAGGGAGCAGCAGGACCCGTGATCCTCACTCATCCTGGGCTTGGTGGCAAACCAGGTCGCGGTGCTGCGTGGCCACTGGCAGGCTGCGGCACAGCTCTGAGCATCAGTGTCTTCATCTGCGGGGAGAGATGATCTCGGCTGGTGTGAGCCTCGGTGACAATGACGCAGGCACCATGCAGGACACGCCAGCGGCTGCCCTGAGTGGCTGGACTGTCCGCTGCTCTCCAGGGCTCCTCTCCTCCCTGCTCGGTCACATTGCTGCCTCGGGCACTGGAGTTGCCCCCTGTCCACTGAATCCTAATCCCCTTCTAATCCTGTCCTGGTGAGAAGATATCAAGTGTCTGCAGCCAGGCCTGCGAGCACCCCTCCCATCAGGGTGGGTCTTCTGGGCTCTGCGGGCCCGATACCATTTCACGTATTATTTGGGCTCATTCACTGGGGTTATTTTGGAAGCATGGCTTTGTGAGGCTTCTGGGAGCCTGGCTGGGAATTATGCAACCGCTTTAGTCTGGTGCACTTGAAGCCGCTGCTTCCCAGAGCTCCGGGCCCTGAGCCGGAGATGATGTGCTGAGAAAGCCGTGCAATTGAACTTCTTCGGTTCCCAGAGGACAGACAGAGGCGGGCCTGGTGGCTTCTTCTCTCCAGAGACGCCTATGTCCACTGACCTTGGTTGTGAGCCAACTGATGAGAAAAGGAGGGGAGTGTAGGATGTCCTGCGTCCCCACGCTAGGGACGGGGTTGTTCCAGCGGCTGGGAGGGAGAAGAGAGAAGAGGAGAAGCAGGGGAGGAAACAGAATGAAGGGAGAACCAGGGGGCCGAGGGCGGGGGATGGAGAGAGAGCAGCTGCCAAGTGGACAGGAAATGGCTTATTTTGTTCCAGGTGCCCCTGCTTCCTCAAAGCCACAAGCTTTCCCTCCTCCAGGTCATTCTGTCCCTTTCCCTGCAAGGGCTCGTTTGGGGGCAGAACCTGCTCTTCTATAGGGTGTGCATTGTATGTTTGGAGAGTAGCCTTTCCAAGCTAAGAGGCTGGGGGAGGGGCAGGGTGGCAAGAAAAGGCCCCATTGAGCTGGTGGCTTGGTTCAGCCTAGATCCCTGTTCCAGCCACCAAGGCAGGCTCTGGCTGCCTTCCGATCCCTTCCCTGGCCTACTGCAGGCCAGTCTATAGAAGCGCATCCTCTATACGTGTACTCATGGTCCGCCAAGTGCCAGAAACTCCCGGCACATCGCTTTCTTAAGACCTAATTCAGTCTTTCGAGGTAGGTGCCATAGCTCCCATTTTACAGATGAGTGGTCTGAGGCTCAGAAGGTGGTATGCCCCCAGGGCACAGGGTGGTGGAAAGGCAAAGCCAGTTCTCAGCTCCAGTGCTGCCTGGCTCCAAAGTCATTCCTTAGGGTGCTTTGCGCAACCCAAATGTTCTGTTGATTCTGTCCCCGAAATGTGTCCTGATTCTGTCTACCTCCCTTCACACCCACAGATACATCCAGGCCTGGCCGTCATCATCTCTTAACTGGCAATTTGCAACTGCTTCTTAACTGGTTGCCCTGTTCCTGCTTTTGTCTCGCTCCAATGTGCTCTGTCTGCACAGGGCTCTAGAGGAATCCTCTTAAAACGTAAATTGGCTCAGGACACGCCTTCACATAAAATTCAAGTGCTTCCTAGTGCACTTGAGCTCAAATCTGGACTTCCTAACATGGCTTGCAGGATCTGTACAAGATGGCTCAGCTCTCTCTGAGGGTCTGAAACTCATTACATCGTTTTATAAGTACTGCTGGCTTCTATGATCCAGCCACACTGGACATTCAGTTCTTTTCTACCTCAGACCCTTAGCACATGCTGCTTTTTTCAGAATGGAAGATGTTCCCTCCAATCTTCATCTGACCAACTCTTTCTTTCTTTCCTTTTTTCTTTTTGTCTTTTCTAGGGCTGCACCCACAGCATATGGAGGTTCCCAGGCCAGGGGTCTAATTGGAGCTGTAGCCATTGGCCTACACCACAGCCACAGCAACGCCGGATCCTTAACCCACTGAGCGAGGTCAGGGATTGAACCTGCAACCTCATGGTTCCTAGTCGAATTCACTAACCACTGTGCCACCATGGAAACTCCCCCTCCCCCCCCATTTTTTAGGGCTGCACCTGCAGCATATGAAAGTTCCCAGGCTAGGGGTGGAATTGGAGTTGCAGCTGTCAGCGTACACCACAGCCACAGCAACATGGGATTCAAACTGCATCTGCAATGTACACGGCAGCTCATGGCAATGCTGGATCCTTAACCCACTGAGTGAGGCCAGGGGTGGAAACTGCAACCTCATGGTTTCTAGTCAGGTTTGTTTCCGCTGAGCCACAGAGGAAACTCGCATCTGGCTAATTCTTATTCATAGCTTGGGTTTCCATTTAAGTGTCACTTCCTTATGGAGAAGAGACCTTTCCTGAATCCCTAACCTGAATGAAACCATCCTTATGCTTGGAGCTTCTTGCTCAGCAGAGAAGGAAGACGGGATGAGTTGCAAAGATCTCATTGTCAGAATGGAGAGAAAATGCTAGTTCCTCATGGATGAGTGCTTCCTTTGGCATCGAGTTCCTTCATGGGACCTTCCCTGGGAATCAAGAGCTGGTGTAAATGGATTGTTCTCGACATAACTCATACGGTTAAGAGTGGCCTGGACAGAGTTCCTGTCGTGGTGCAGCAGAAACGAATCTGACTAGTGTCCATGAGGACGCAGTTTCCATCCCTGGCTTTGCTCAGTGAATTGAGGATCCGGCATTGCCATGAGCTGTGGTGTGGGTCACAGATGCAGCTCGGATCCCACGTTGCTGTGGCTGCGGCGTAGGCCGGCGGCTACAGCTCCAATTTGACCCCTAGGCTGGGAACCTCCATATGCCAAGGGTGCAGCCCTAAAAAGACAAAAGAAAAAAAAAAAAAGAAAAAAAGAAAGAAGAAAGAGTAGCCTGGATGGACCACTATCTGACTTTGCAGAGGAGACGATAAGACCTCTTCCTTGTGGATGAAAGAACTTGGATTAGCTGGAAGCCAAGACAGCCTGGGCAGGGGTGACAGAATGTGGGAGTGAAAGCACTGAGGGACCAGTGTGTGGTAGCACCTCACACATCTTGGCTTGGATTTTTCCGGTCCCCAAAAGGTTACCTCGTAGGGCAGGTATAACTTTGCTGTGGTATCCAGTGTGGCTTTAGCGCTAAGCCACAAAGGGGCTGATCCCTGCCACTCCTGTGTCCACTTCCTCTTTATCTGCCCAAAACATTTCACCAACTCTGCCCAGCAGGGCCAGGACCAGTGTGTGGCAAGTGTGGTGCTGAGGGAGCTTGGTGGGTGAGCTGTGCAAGGGCCTGCTCAGATGGTTCGTCCTGGGACACTGGCTCCCAAGGGCCAACGCGGCCTTAGCCAATCAGGCTTTTGGCCCTTATGCTGAAAAAAGCAACAGAACCCCGGTTCAAGGGTGTGGAGAGGAAGTGGAGGGGGCACCAGAAGGAGGCGAGGAGCTGGACACGTTCATGTCAACGTCCTTTCCAAAAACATCTGACTTCTTTTCTTTACATTGTCAGGAAGGCTTTTAAAAGCCCAGCTGCCTCTTATTAATCCTGTTTGGGCTGATCCCCTTCCCGCCAACCTAGCTCTTGGGCTGTGCCAGCATAAACGGCCTGGTGGAAGTGGAGGGTACACGGAGTGATGTCAGCGGCTGGGTCTGGGCTTCAGATCTCAGCCCAAGCAGCTGAGAACACAGCGCCTTGGTCTCCTTCCAGTGAGAATATAAAATACTCTACCCACTGCCCTAGAAGGCCCTCAAGACTTGGGGGGACCGGAAGTCGGAAGGGAGAGCACAGAGTGGGGATTTGGGTGACTTTAAGAGGTGGCCTGTAGACTCCAGGGCCATTAGTCTTTCTCAGCGTGGGGTAGACAAAGAAGCCTGGGTCTTGGGGTCACAGAGCCTGGAGTCTGCATGAAGGCATTTACTCATTGTATGACCTTGAGTACTTCAACCTGGTTCCTTGAAGAGTACTTCCTCGGCAGTAAGATGTGAATAATGATACCAGTTCTCACCCAAGAGTGTTGTGCATTCCTTGCATCCCTTTTTTTCAGAAAGCTATTGTAGGATGTACTCCAGCAAATAGTGATATAAACCAAGAATAGGAAGACTTAGAATCTGTGCAATAGGAGTTCCCGTCGTGGCCCAGCGGAAACAATCGGACTTGGAACCATGAGGTTGCAGGTTTGATCCATGGCCTCGCTCAGTGGGTTAAGGATCTGGCGTTGCCATGAGCTGTGGTGTGGGTCACAGACGTGGCCCGGATCTGGCGTTGCTGTGGCTCTGGCGTAGGCTGGCAGCTACAGCTCTGATTCAACCCCTAGCCCGGGAACCTCCATATGCCAAGGGTGCAGCCCTAAAAAGACAAAAGACAAAAAAAAAGTGCAATAAACATTATTTACTTCCCATTCTTTTTATCTTAATTAAAATAGTGCATAAGCATAGCTTTTGAGGTCAAACAATGCTCTAAGTCTTAGCAATTTTTTTTTTTTTTGCCCTTGTCTAGACTGAACTCTACATGACAGAATATCGGTCATTTCTCTCCATCAGCTGCAGCTCCTCGGTCCTGTCCTGATGCTGTGCTCCTCTAACAAATCCCCAAGGTCCCAACTTACGTGCTTCCCCAGGATCTCAGAGGTGACTAGAGAAAATTCACAACTGGGAAGATTTGCCCTTCCGAACTTTCCATCGTCAGCTGAACCCTCAGTTCTGCTCAGATACCCTGTTACCTGCCCCAGGTGTCTCATGTCCCTATAGTAGTGATTCCACCCTTCGCACTTAGAATCTAGGAATCCAAGACTAGAAAACTGAGGGAAGTAAAGGAAATTTGTAGAATAATGGTAAAAGGAAGCTCAGGGCCATAGTGAGCAGCAGCCTAGAGAAAAATCCTTCCATGTGGAAGTGCTGGTGGAAAGATTGGGTGAGAGAAACTTAACAAACGGTAGATTTCCTGGTGTGCTTCTACTGCTCCTTTGGAAAAGGCGAGATGAATTAGAGATAGAGAAACAGAAAGATAGGTTGAAAAAAAAGAAGTGATTATCCAAAATCAAATTGTATACAAGGAAAAACATTATCATGTACACTAAATATATACAAATCAATAGATATGGTAATATAATTGTTGAATAATAATTTCACCACTAAGCATGCCATAATTATGTGGGGAGGATCAAGGGAGGGAAAAGAGATGTTTGTTTGTCTGGTGGAAAACGGTGAAGGCTTGAAAAGAGAACTGAATCCTTATCTTTTGTCGTAGGAAGGGAAAAGATAATGCCAAACTGTAAGAAAATTAAAACATAGGCTTTCCCGTTGTGGAGCAGCAGAAACGAATCTGACTAGTAACCATGAGGTTTCAGGTTCGACAGCTGTGTCTTTCAGTGGGTTAAGGATCTGGCGTTGCCATGAGCTGTGGTGTAGGTCACAGATGCTCTTGGATCCTGCATTGCTGTGGCTGTGGTGTAGGCCTTTGGCTACAGCTTTAATTTGACCCCTGCCTGGGAACCTCCACATGCTGCAAGTGCGGCGCCAAGAAGCAAAAAAAAAAAAAAAAAAATTAAATACAAGGGCTATTGAGGAAAATGAGGATTACAGAAAAATAGTTTAAAAATTTGTTAAGACTTAGAGCATTGTTTGGCATCAAAAGCTACGCTTATGCACTATTTTAATTAAGATAGAAAGAATGGGAAGTGAGGAACGTTTATTGCACAGTTGGGTTGTGAAGACCAGCCACTAGAAGTGGGGTGTTGAGTCACAGTGACCTGTGTTTTAAGGAAGAGTGAGGCCCAGGAGCATTTATAAGCTAAAATCTCAGGATGGGAAAAAAGATGGGAAAAAAGAGAGAGAATTGATGTTTAGGATAGTATCATCTTAGGACAGGATCTAAAGCAGAGGTAGGTGGATGAATTAACCTCAGGAGAAAGGTCTGGAGAAGGAAGGGTAGGTATGGACACAGATGCTTTGGGGATGCTGAGAAAGTGCTCACTTGAGGGCACCTGCTTTCTTTGTGAAATAAAAGGCAAGATATGCAGTTAGAGTGAAGACATTGTTAGGGGGACAGTTGAAGGAGCATGTGAAGGGTGGAATCATTACTGTAGGGACATGGGACAGAGAGCTGACCTGGGGCAGGTAACAGGGTATCTGAGCAGAACTGAGGGTTCAGCTGACGATGGAAACTATGCCTTTGGAATGGCAAATCTTCCAGTTGTGAATTTTCTCTAGTCACCTCTGAGATCCTGGGGAAGCACATATGTTGGGAACTTGGGGATTTGTTAGAGGAGCATAGCATCAAGACAGGACCGAGGAGCTGCAGCTAATGGAGAGAAATGACTGACCTTCTGTCATGCAGGGTTCAGTCTAGACAAGGGAGAAGACAAAGCAGAGAAGCTTGAACAGACCGGGAGAAAAGTTGACAGGGGCTTGGGGCAATCAGTGAAGATGGAGAATAAAGAGGTGAAAGAGGGCAAGGGAGCTGAAGGACCGGGTGTTATCATTGGAAGTGGACCCTGGACTCTAAGAGGCTACTACCATTTCGGTGTAGGGCAGTTCCAGTGTGGACAGTCGGCCAGAGGGTGATGAAGCCAGGGTGCTGGGCATGGGGTCCCAGGATGAGGGCAGGATGAGCCAGGATGAGGGCAGTGTGTACTGGCAGGAAAAGTTAGTGAGCCTGTTGACAAAGCCTGATGAGTGGAGGTAGAATTGCTAGGACGTCAGACAGTGTTAAAGGCAGAGACAGTTTTGGGTGAAGGAGAAGCTTTATTGCTTTGTCAGGCAAAGGGTCCACAGCAGGCTAAAGCCTTAAAGACACCCCCCCACCCCCGCCCCCAGCCTTAGGAGAAATTAGGAGGTAGTTTTATAGTCTGGGGAGTGGAAAACAGGTCCACAGATATGGATCGGGGTAGAGACGAGCTTGCATTGTCTTTCAAAGCTGGTGTTTAGTGGCTCCAGGACTGGTTCTGGTGGTCCTCCTCCCTCGGGAATGAAGAAAGCTCCGTCAAGTAGTTCTTCCCTTTGCTGGGGGTTTTGGTTCTGTGGAAAGGCTCAACGATATTGTCCTGTATATTCCTTAAGGAGGAATCAGCACCCTGCTCCAAGGCTGCCCTATCACCTCTTGACAACTCCTCCCTGGCTCTGCATCCCCTCCCTTCCCTGATTAGCCACTGCCCTTTGGAACTCAGGGAAGGTCCTGTAACTGAAGCTTATTCCCTACAAACAAGAAATGAAGGACACACAACGTTTGGTGTGCCCAGGAGCCCCAGAGGGCCCTGCTCGGTTACAACAGTAGTGCTTGAGGAGAGGCAGAGAGCAGTAGAGCCATAGAGCCAGAGAAGAAAAAGAGCGGAACTTTCAAAAATAAAAGCATGAGAAGTTGGGAGGAATTCCAGCTCTAGAATATGGGACTTGGAAATGTGAGCCGTCCACATTCTAGAGGGCTATGAGGAACGTGATGTCCTTTAGATAGGGCAGGTTGGTGGAGGACGGAGCACCTTTCAAAAATATGCGTGGCGCTTCCAGACTTTGAAAATGTGGGGAGGGAGGTTAGCAGAAAGCAGATGAGTCAGCTGACAGGCAGAAGGGCAGGCATCATAAACTGAGGTCAAGGAGATGAAAGGCATGGAACTAACCGATGTTAAGGGTTTGATTAAAAAACTCTGATGCATGTTAGGTTTGCCGAGGGAGGAACTCGGAAGGCCAAGTTAGCAAAGCAGAAGGGATTTATTAAGGCATCAGAGGCACCCGGGCTGAGCTCAAGATGGCACCAGCCCTGACTGTGAGGAGGTGCCAGGCTTATAAAGGATCTGTGGCCGGAATGAGTTCATGGTGGGAACTTGTGGCAGGAATGATGAAGAAGGAGGAGAAGAAGGTGAAGGGAGGGGTAGGGGTTGAGTCCCATGACAGAGGGCAGTTAATCCTTGCAGGAGGTTAATCTATGCAGGCAGTTGTTTTCCGCAGGCCATTGTTTCTTGCTGCCCAAATTGAGCATCCTTATTCCGGGAGAGGGCATCCACAGCAAGTCTCCAGGGTGAAGAGCCACATGTGGGGGGAGGGTCTGTCTCTGTCCTCCTGGGAACCTATCAATGCAGAAACATTCTCTCTTATTGGAAGAGAAATAGACCTACCGGTGAGAAAAGGGGAGAAGGGCAAGGTCAAACGTGTTACCTAAACCCGGCCCTTAGGACCACCTGAAATGGAAAAGGAACAAACAAACCCTACCCGTGCCAGAGAGGAGAGAGGTTCCCGTGCTGTCGAATTGGCAAGAATCCTACTAATTGTCTTGGTTTGATACTTGAAAAATGGATGACACAAAGGTAGCACCTTCTGATGAGCATGATTAAGTTTAACATATTTGACGACAAGGCTATGTCTTAGAATCTTGTTTTCCTCCAGGACTAGAATCAGGTTGGGCATCTTAGGATGGTTTTTTCCTTGAGGTGGGGTTCTAGTAAAATGAATTTTGTCATCTCCCAGAACTGCTCCTTGCTCTGAGAAGTTCTGAGACTTACTCTTTGACTCCTCCCATTTAGTATTTTCTAGGGTTTCTCATAGCTTTATTTGACGGAATTCCACTCCCCAGCACCTCATTTCCCACTTCCTGAGGATGAATGTCACACGTCGAGTGGATTAATATCACCAGAAATTCGTGAGGGCTTGCTTCCTACCTCTTCAAGAAAAACTGTGCCCAGAAGTCAGAATCTTCCTTAATATCTTTAAACTTTCCTAGAAGCTCTTCTAACTTATCTGCAGCTTGACTTTCCTAGTTCTTTTCTGCAGGCTTAGCGCTCCCTTGTGCTCTTTGCTGAGATTTTAGGGTTTGGCCATGGTTTTTGGCCACACCTCCTATCACATCAGGCACTACTACCTTAGTCAACCCCTCTACCTCCTCCCAGTCTTGGCTAATATCCTCAGTCTTTCTCTCTCTCAACAGTTCCTTCCTCTCAGTCTATAAACACAGTCCATTCTTTCCCAGTCTAAACCCACCTATGTCCCCCCAACTCTCCCTTGGTCTCTGAAGCCCATAGCCACTTCCTTCTCCTTCAGCCCTGCCATCAGTTGGAAACCAATGTTTCCCAAATGACTTTATCCAGAGGATTTGGGGGGCTTTCTTTATATGTTTGTTCTGGGTTTTCTTTAGCTTCCTTCTGAATCTGACGCTATTGATGACCTGTGTTCTTAAAGCATTATGGTTTTGGCTTCCATACTTCCAAAACTCTACAATCTCCTGATTTTTCTTCTACCTTTTTTTTTGGATCATTTGTTAACTCTCCCCTGCAGGGGCTCTTTTTCTGTCCACCTTTCCCGTGTCTGGGTTATGTCTTGGGGCCTGTCCTTGACTCAGTGCCCTTTGTCCTAGGTAAGCTTACTCCTACTTAGGTCTTCAGTGACCACTTAGATGTAGGCAACCTCTAGGTCTCTTTGGGGAGGATCAGGTGGGAATATTCTGCTGCATCTCTACTTGAGGTCCCATAGACGCTTCATCCCAACATCTTCAGCCCTGGACTCAATATCTCAAAGCAGCTCTCTTCCTGGGGTCTTGAATGCCACCTGTGCCCCTCTCTCTCCCATACATCTAAATAATCACCAAGACCTGGTACTTTTTCTTTCTGATTCATTTATGGATTTGTTCTCTCATCTCCATTCATATTATGAGCACCTTAATTTGGGTCTTTATTCTTTTTTTTTTTTTTTTTTTTGCTTTTTAGGGCTACACCCACAGCATATGGAGGTTCCAAGGCTAGGGATCAAATTGGAGCTACAGCTGCCAGCCTACACCACAGCCATGGCCATGCAGGATCCGAGCCATGTCTTCAACCTACACCACAGCTCATGGCAATGCTGGATCCTTAACCCACTGAGCGAGGCCAGGGATCAAACCCACGTCCTCGTGGATGCTAGTTGGGCTCATTAACTGCTTAGCCACGACAGGAACTCCAGGTCTTTATTCATTTTCAAGCTAATATTATAAGCTTCCTGTCTTATCTCTGCTTTGAATCTTGTCCCCGTTAGATCTACCCTTTGCACATCTGCCATCACTATCTGTTTAAAACGCCCATCTGGCCGTGTCACTCCCTTTTTTAAAACCTTTCAATCGCTCCACATTGTCTCTGGGGTTAAAGTTCACACTTTTTAACCCAGCGTGCAGGGCCCAGCACAAATGAGCTTCTCCAGCTCTTTCTGCCTCATCTGCCCTTCCTTCCTTCCTTCCTGCCTGCCTGCCCCACGCCCAGTTCCCGCTTGCATCATGCTTTTGCTTAGATTGTCTCCTTGGTAAGGATGGTCCCTTCCCTCTTCCTGCTCCTTCTTGTAATAATTCTATAAGGTCCAGTTCATGTGAAACCTGCTCCAGGAAGCCTTCCTTGAGCCCTCAGATGGCTACGGCTCAGAGTCCTTCCTCCAAGGTCTGTATACATCTGAGCACGTTGTGGGATAAAAAGAACAAGGGCTTTAGTGGAAGACTGACCTGGATATAAATAGCAATAAATAGCACCACTAAGACCTTGGAAAAGGTGCTTCTGATTTTTTTTTTGGTCTTTTTTTTTTCTTTTTTTTTTCAGGGCTGCACAGTGGCTTATGGAGGTTCCCAGTCTAGGGGTCGAATCAGAGCTGCAGCTGCCTGCCTACACCACGGCCACAGCAATGCCAGATCCAAGCCGCTTTTGTGACCTACACCACAGCTCTTGTCAACTCCAGATCCTTAATCCACTGAGCGAGGCTAGGGATCAAACCCACAAGCTCATGGTTCCTAGTTGGATTCGTTTCTGCAGCTCCATGATGGGAACTCTGAGGTGCTTCTGATTTTGAGCCTCAGTTTTGTCATCTGTTGATTGGGATAATAATATTATTTAATTTTTAGGGGTATGGGAAGGGTTATCTTAAATAATGTATATGTATGTAATGCCAGGCATTAGTGGCACTCAGTACATGCTAATTGCTAATTTTTATTTTCATTTGCATCTTCATTGTATCTACTATAATATTTTCTATAAGCCAGGGGTAGGAAAGATCCTCTTTTTCATCCCTTTAACTTTTTTTTTTTTTTTTTTTAGGCCTCACCTGCAGCAGATGGAAGTCTCAGGCTGGGGGTCCAGTCAGAGCTACAGTCACTGGCCTATGCCACAGCCACAAGAATGCAGCATCTGAGCCGCATCTGCGACCTACGGCCACAGCTCATGGCAACGCGGGATTCTTAACCCACTCAGTGAGGCCAGGGATCAAACCTGCATCCTCATGGATTCCAGTTGGGTTCGTTAACCTCTGAGCCATGAAGGGAACCCCTAACGTGTATTATTTCATGAAAGATTTCCTGAGAATTTATTCTCACTGCCTCCTGGACACAGGGCTCTTTTGGGCAGCTGTTTCTAATCAATGGAGACTTTTCTCTGTGGAAAGGTGGCACTTGAAGGATAAGGAATGGATGCCCCTCTAGCCAGGACTCTGCAGCATGATGGGGGCACAGGTTCTATGTCTTACCAGAGGTTTTCCAATCTTCTTTAGACCAAACCCCATATCATGGTGGAAGAGTAAGAAGTTTTTATTGATGGGCCTGTGTAGCTTTCAAAAGAACAGGGCAGAGCAAACTGAATGGAAGTTATATCTGTGTCTAATTTGCTTGTTCCTTTGCACATGCCAATGAAGGGCATTAAAAATGGAGGGCTTTGCAAAAAGAATTTGCAGGGAGTTCCCATCGTGGCTCAGTGGTTAATGAATCCAACTAGGAACCATGAGGTTTCAGGTTCAATTCCTGGCCTTGCTCAGTGGGTTAAGGATCCAGCCTTGCCGTGAGCTGTGGTGTAGGTTGCAGACGAGGCTCGGATCCCGCATTTCTGTGGCTGTGGTGTAGGCCGGCGGCTACAGCTCTGATTAGACCCCTAGCCTGGGGACCTCCATATGCTGCGGGAGCGGCCCTAGAAAAGGCAAAAAGACAAAAAAAAAAAAAAAAAGTCCAATATGCCTGCTCCCAGCCTATTTTCTCTTCCTTTGCCCTCTTAATGTCCCCTAAGCCTGTGCGTCCACTCCTGTTCACAATTCCCCCCCTCCCCCAGGAAGCCACCACTCCCATGCTTTACAAATTGAAGTGTGCCTTGCTTTGGCTGAATGCTGATGAAGTTGTCCCAGTTTTTCATTGCTGCCTCTGGTTGGAATGGAAGTGGGCTCTAATTCTCAAAAGAAGGATGGAAGTGGGCGCTCAGGTTTCAGTATGATCTCCCCATTGGTTTAAACGAAAACCAAGCTCACCTTGCCAAGGCAAGCAACACACTTGAGGCTTATTTGAGGAAAGTCTGTTCCTTCTCAGCCTGGTGCAAAACAGTGACACCTACCATAGTGTGTTAAGCAAGAGTCTGTCATGCCAGCTACAAAAACCCTTAAGTCTTGACTAGTTGGCAACAGATTTTATTAGATTTTCCTTAGTTTCAGGATGCCCTCTCTATGGAATGGGGCTGAGTTACACTTAATTTTGACATGTCATTTGACAATGATCTCTGAAGGCATCTATATTGCAGAGCAGACTGTGACTTCTTGAGCGTAGGGGCCGTGTTTTACTCAACCTAGTACAGTCTTGCCCATGGTGCTGGCTTCATAGAAGGCTTTCAGTACACTCTCGTTGACTATGCGAATGAATCCCAGAGCTTAAAGAGAATATTCTCACCTTTTCTTTCTTTTGTCCGTGGTTTAAGTCAAGTTAGGAGCGTAGCAAACATGGGCGTTCCTCTGGCTCTGATCTCCATTTTTTGGGAGTTCAGTGTCAAGATGCAGATGAGATTTGATGCTCCAGATCTGGCCTGAAGAACGTTCCAAAGGATGGTTGGCTCTGGATGTTCATGAATTGGTTCATCAGGTATTTACTGAGGCCTTACTACGCGCTTGGCTGTGTATTAGGGGCTGGGGCTCCAGGTGAATGAGAGACAGTTCTCCTAGAATGTGCAACGTTGCTCTAAATTCTTAATCTTTAGGAACTTTGGCAGAATCTGTTGTAAGGAAAGGAAAAATATGGTGAGATTTCAAAGGAATTCTCCCTTGCTCCAACCTGACATTCAAAATGGACTTTGGAGTTGTACTATGGATCACTTCAATCTCTTTTATATACAGCCTCCGGGGCAGATACTATCTAAATCGTGTTTAACACTCTCGTGCAAAAAGAGAACTTGAGAGCAGGCTTGGACTTGGGAGCAGGGAAGACAGCGAAGGTCCTTGGCTACTGTGTTTGGAGAAGGGGGATGCTACTCGGGTTGAAGGGTCTGGAGGCTGGGTCCCTGTGGACTGACCTGGAGAGCAGGGCAGGGCAGTGCAGACTCAACAGTCATTGGGACTTCGCTCTGCCCCCATAAGTGGGTTGATCTCTGCCAACATCCCTCAAGTTCTGATCTTCTGACTTTAAAAATCCTTCACAGAGAGATGATGATACTCACTTTTTTAGGGTTATTTTTCATGTCTTTTCCACCTCTACCATTTGCCTTGTGAGTGAAGGTAGTATTCTTTGTTAAAATGCTAATAGTCTTGGATTAAGGTATAGAAAATAATTGTTGACCTTAAATATATGGGTAGGAAAATAAAATTGGTTCCCTTGAAAAATAGAACAAACTCTAGGAAATGCTAGAGAGAGAGGATTTGTTGAGAAGAGAGGATAAGGTTTTTACATACATGAGCCAGAGTTTGTTCTGCCGTAAGGTGAGGACATGAGGAAAGAGAAGCCCTGCACATAAGGAGGAAGAGGGTCTTAGAGGTTGGGATGGGAAAATGAAGCTTGCTCTCATGCAGTTTGGTAGGCTCAGAGCCTTTTCTACATATCTTTTTCATATATCTTTATATATAAAAGATATGTTATGTATTTCTCATATATATTGTATTTCTATTTTTTTTGGCCACACTTGTGGCATGCAGAAATTTCTGGGCCAGGGTTGAACCCACACCACAGCAGTAACCAGAGCCACAGCAGTGACGACACCAGATCCTTAATCCACTGAGCCACCAGGGAACTCCTGATATTTATATTTTATATCTATCTATCTAGCTATCTACCTACCTACCTACTTACCTACCTACCCTGCCTATCTTTTTATCCTTTACATTGTTTGTATCCTTGTAGGAATAGAAGTTGTTTTTTGAAGCTGTCTGCTTCTATCAAAGGCAGTATTTTGCTCTGGAGAGCAAGATAAGAGAGACAGAGATAGAGAGGGAGAGAGAAAGAAGAAAGGAGGAAGAGGAGAGGGAGGAAGGCAGAGAGGAAGGGGAGGGGAGCAAAAGGGGAAGGAAAAGCAAAGCAAAGCAAAAGATATATTTGATGGTCAATATTAGCTTGAGGACAATATCCTGTAGCCTGGTCTGATGGCAACTAGAATATTTCATTCCATTCATGGGTACCACATTTTAGGAAGGACATTAGTAAATCTGACAGTAACTAGGGATGTGAGAAGACATTTAAGAAATTGCTGGAGGAAATAAGGTTGTTTAAGTTGGAGAAACATCTCAGAATCCAAATGAAAGCTCTTTTCAAACGCCTGGGGAAGAATCTTGGGGAAAAGAAGCAAGGGCTTGTCCTCTGTGTGTCAGGGGACTTGGGGTAAGGAAGAGTCCTGCTGGCCTGAGTCCCCCCAGGGGGTCCTGGAGAACTGAACCTTTGGGATGCTCTCGCCTGTAGGCAGTTAGGCCAAATGACTCCAGCTCTCTTCTCCTTATTTTTTTTATTTTTTGTCTTTTTGCTATTTCTTGGGCCGCTCCCGCGGCATATGGAGGTTCCCAGGCTAGGGGTTGAATCGGAGCTGCAGCCACCGGCCTACACCAGAGCCACAGCAACACGGGATCCGAGCCGCGTCTGCAACCTACACCACAGCTCACGGCAACGCCGGATCGTTAACCCGCTGAGCAAGGGCAGGGACCGAACCCGCAACCTCATGGTTCCTAGTCGGATTCGTTAACCACTGCGCCACAACGGGAATTCCTCTTCTCCTTATTTTTATTTTTTATTAAGGTATAGTTGATTTATAATGTTGTGCCAACTTCTGCTGTACAGCAAACTGAGCCAGTCATACATCTATATACACTCCCTTTCTTATATGATCTTCTGTCATAATCTATCCCAAGAGACTGGGTATAGTTCCTATAGTTCCCTGTGCTGTATGGTAGGACCTCATTACTTATCCTTTCCTTTGTCCTTTCCTTTATCCTTTCATTTTTCCTTATCCTTTATTGTAATAAGGGAGTTCCCATTGTGGTTCAGTGGTAATGAACCCGATGCACGTTTGATCCCTGGCCTCACTCAGGGGATTAAGGATCCAGCATTGCTGTGAGCTGTGGTGCAGGTCACAGACACAGCAAAGATCTGGCGTTACTGTGGCTGTGGTGTAGGCCAGCAGCTGCAGCTCTGACTTGAACCCTAGCCTAGGAACTTCCATGTGCTGCAGGTGCAGCCCTAAAAAGATAAATGAATGAGTGAATAAATAAATATATAAAATAGTTGGCATCTACTATCCCCAAAGTCCAAGTCAGTCCATCCCCCTTCCTCCCCTCGCCCTCACAGGTCTTCTCTGTGCATCTGTTTCTGTTCTGTAGATAGGTTCCTTTGTTCGAGGCTCTCTTCCGAGTCTAAATAGTTCACAACCAATTGCTTTGAGTGCAGTGAGACTTAGACCAGCTTATTAATAATACTATTTGAAAATCTCATTGTCAGAGTTCCTGTTGTGGCTCAGTGGAAAAAATCTGACGTGTATCCATGAGGACACATGTTTGATCCCTGGTCTCTCTCAGTGGGTTAAGGATCCAGAGTTGCCGTGAGCTGTGGTGTAGGTCACAGATGTGGCTCAGATCTGGCATTGCTGTGGCTGTGGTATAGGCTGGTGGCTATAGCTCCGATTTGACCCCTAGCCTGGGAACCTCCATGTGCCACAGGTGCAGCCCCTTTCCTCCAAAAAAAAAAAAAAATCTCATTATAAAAGCACTATATGTTCATTATAAAGTATCTGGGATGTAAAGAAAAATATAAAGATGATGATAACAACTTTAAACATTTGGACATATTTAATTTCAGTTTTCTTTATATTCAGGTCCAAATTGAGAACAGGTAGAATTTGCAGTGCCCCTTCCTTTGCTTTTGGTTTCTGTCTGCCCTTCTTTCCTTTCCCTTCATTTGCTTCGTACTTTGTCCCACCAGCCTGTCTTAAAGCCTGCTCCAGATAAAGGATTACTTTCCTTTTTAAAAAATTTTTTTAACTTAAAAAAATTAAACTGTGGTTCATTTATAGGGTTGTGCCACTTTCTATTGAACAGCATAGTGATCTAGTATACACACACACACACACATTCTAGTCTGCATATATATGTGTGTGTATACTAGATCACATTCCTTTTTAAAAATGTCTCCTGAGATTAAGACAGCGCGCCGTTTCTACAGAAGAAAATGTCTGCATCCCAATCCTTACTCTTGACTTAGAAGTAAAGGCTTTATTCTCATTTGAGGGCATCCCTCAAGCACCGGTAGTGGGCAGGTAGGGGCATTACTGAAGGACCCAAGAATTTTCCCTGAATTTACTCATTATCCATGGGTGCCGTGTTCCATACGCACTAGCTCTAGCCTTGCCAAGTAAGCTGCCATTTCTGCCAGTCAAGGCTCTTACTGACAAATAGCAGAGTCTAGTCTAGCAACTTCAAGCAGAAGGGGATTTACTGGAGTTCCCATATCATGGCACAGCAGAAATGAATCCGACTAGGAACCATGAGGTTGCAGGTTCGATCCCTGGCCTCACTCAGTGGGTTAAGGATCCGTGAGCTGTGTTGTAGGTCGAAGATGAGACTCGGATCTGGCGTTGCTGTGTGTGGCATAGGCCAGTGGCAACAGCTCCGATTAGACCCCTAGCCTGAGAACCTCCATATGCCACAGGTGCGGCTCTAAAAACACCAAAAATAAAAAGAAGGGCATTTATTAAAGGATGTGACATATCTCACATAATCTGGGAGGCCAGATAACTGGATTGGATGCTACACAACTGAGAACAACACATCCAGGAACGATGAGCTAGAAGCCACACCATGAAGCTGTTCTGGCAAAAGCTCTACTGCCCCACCACCCTCTGCCAGGTACTTGGCATATTTGGGACTAGATCCAGAAGCTCCACCATAGTTGTCCCCAAACCCAACACCTCTACCACCATACTGGCCCCCAAATTCACCTCCTGTGCTTAGACATTGCACATGAGACTCCCTCTGCTTTCAAGTTTGTGTAGCTCAATGGCCTGTAACTGTGCTGCAAGGCAGTCTGGGAAATGTACTATTTTTGATGCTACTTTGGGAAGGTGTATTTGTCAGGGTTTTCCAGAGAAGCAGGGCCAATAAGATATACATCTATATATTATCCACATTTATATCTAAATCTCTCTGTCTATACACACACACAGACATGTGAGAGACAGAGAGAGACTGAGAGTTTTTGTTTTTGTTTTTTTGCTTTTTAGGGCCGTGCTTTCAGCATATGGAAGTTCCCAGGCTAGAGGCCAAATCGGCTGGCCTATGCCACAGTCACAGCAGCATGGGATCCGAGCAACCCGAGATCCTTAACCTACTGGGCAAGGCCAGAGATAACTAGTTGGGTTCATTACCACTGAGCTACCGTGGGAACTCCCGAGAGATTTTTATTATGAGGAATTAGATCACCCAATTACTGAGACTGAGGACTTTCATGATCCATTCTCTGCAAGCTGGAGACCCAGGAAAGCCAGTGGTGTGGTTCAGTTCAAGGCCGAAGGGCTGAGAACCAGAGGAATTGATGGTGTGAGTTCTAGTCCAAGTCCAGAGGCCTGAGAACTGAAGAGCTGATGGTTTAAGTCCCCATCTGAGGGGAGAAGACTGATGTCCTTAGCTCAGAGAGGAAGCCAGAAAGGGCGAATTTTCCCTTCCTTTGCCTTTGTTCACGTGGGTCCTCAATGGCTTGGATGGTGCCCACCCACACTGGGGAGGGCCATTGGCTTCACTCCATCCAGTGATTCAAAGGCTAATCTCTTCTGGAAACACCCTCACAATGACCTTAAGACATAATGTTTAACCAGGTATCTGGGCATCCGCAGCTCGGACAACTTGACACATAAAATTTAGCATCACAGGGAGTTCCTGTTGTGACTCACTGGGTTAAGAACCCGACGTAGTGTCTGTGAAGATGTGGGTTTGGTCTCTGGCTTCATTCAGTGGGTTAAGGATCCGGTGTTGCCGTAAGATATTCAGTAGGTCGCAGGTGTGGCTTGGATCTGGGTGTTGCTGTGGCTGTGGCGCAGGCTGGCAGCTACAGCTCTGATTCTACCCCTAGCCTGGGAACCTCCATATGCTGCAGGTTTGGCCATAAAAAGAAAAAGAAAAAGAAAAAGAAAAAGAAAAAAGAGAAACGAAGAAGAAGAACCCCCCCCCCCAAAAAAAAACCCCTAAGCATCACAGAAGGTGAGACTCATAATGCTGGAAGTAATAAAATATAGAGAGGGTATTTCCTGGTTATTAGAGGTCACACCTATGAGTTTTGGGGATCGAGTACCAGGATCAGAAACCAGAAGGTAACCCTGATGTTGGAAACTGCCTGTGCCCTAACTATGTATCTCCTGACCTACTCCCATGACCTTGACCTGTGGTCGGATGGCTTCTGCTTTAGTGCTGACTGCACCTTCGCCCATAGGAGCCCCAAGCAGCTGGCTTAGGCTAGGTGATGCCATATTTTTCAGTTGAGTGTTGTACCTATTACATATTTTTGGCAACACCTTCAGAAAAAACTTAGAGATTCTTTTACTTTAGATGATTTTTATTGAATACCTCTCAAAAGGCAGAGGGAGAATTATATAGCTCTCGAGTCATAGGACTTGTCTTCTATGATAAGACCTATTTTGTTCTCCAGAGCCCTCAGATATATTCTTATGCCTCTCTTAATTCTCCAAGAAGTGAATTTTTTTGAAAAGTAAATTGTGATTTTTGGCTCATTATGAAAATACAGGTTTCAGCTCCGAGTTTATTTGAAAGGGAATTCAAATCCCACCTTCCTAACTTTACAGTGAAGAATTGCAGTGTTTCTCTGTCAGGTGGGCGGTTGACTCGCAGGCCAAAGAAAGAATAAATATCTCATTTCTCCTTCATGGTTAATTTAGACATCATGAATGTCTTTTTTTTCCCTCTGTGCTCTCTGAACATGTTTGCTTAAAAAAAATAAAAAAAGGTGGCAAATTTAAGAATTACTATTTTCAAAATTAAAAACATTTATTTTTTTAATTGAAAATTTTCAGAGTTACTGACATATAATTGACAAATATAATCATAAGATATTTAAAGTGTTTATCATAGTGATTTGATAGAGATATACATTATGAGAGGATTTCTCCCTTCTAGTTAACACATTCATTACCTCTCATTTTTCTGTCTCTGTCTCTCTTCTTCTTCTTTTGCTTTTTTTCTTTTTACATATGGAAGTTCTTGGGCTAGGGGTCAAATTGGAGCTGAAGCTGCAGGCCTACAGCACAGCCACAGCAATGCTGGATCCAAGCCACATCTGCGAACTACACTGCAGCTTGTGGCACCACTGGATCCTTAACCTGCTGAGTGAGCCAGGGATCAAACCTGCATCCTCTATGTCAGATTCTTTTTTTTTTGTCTTTTGTTGTTGTTGTTGTTGCTATTTCTTTTCTTTTTTTTTTTTTTTTTTTGTCTTTTTGCTATTTCTTTGGGCTGCTCCTGCAGCATATGGAGTTCCCAGGCCAGGGGTCGAATCGGAGCTGTAGCCACCGGCCTACGCCAGAGCCACAGCAACGCAGGATCCGAGCCGCATCTGCAACCTACACCACAGCTCATGGCAACGCGGGATCGTTAACCCACTGAGCAAGGGCAGGGACCAAACCCGCAACCTCATGGTTCCTAGTCGGATTCGTTAACCACTGCGCCACGACGGGAACTCCTATGTCAGATTCTTAATCCACTGAGCCACAACAGGAAATCCTCTGTCTCTCTGCTTGGTGAAAATGTCTAATTTTACTCTTAGCAAATTTGAATGACATATGCTATGCATAACTATAGTTACCATGTTTTACAATAAGATGAGCTTATCTTTTCCCCTACTTTCCAGGCCCTAGTGATGACTCTAAGTTTCTGTAAGCTTGACTTTCTTTTCTTTTCTTTTCTTTTCTTTTCTTTTCTTCTCTTCTCTTCTCTTCTCTTCTCTTCTTTTCTTTTCTTTTCTTTTCTTTTCTTTTCTTTTCTTTTCTTTTCTTTCTTTTCTTTTCTTTTCTTTTCTATTCTTTCTTTTCCTTTTTTTGCCATACCCATAGCATATGGAAGTTCCCAGGCTAGGGGTCAAATTGGAGCTGCACTTGCCAGCCTACACCACAGCAATGCCAGATCTGAGCCGTATCTGTGACCTATACCGCAGCCCAGAGCAGCTCTGGATCCTTAACCTACTGAGCAGGGCCAGGGATCGAACCCATGCTTGCATGGATACTAGTTGGGTTTGTTACCACTGAACCATGATGGGAACTCCTCTTTTCTTTTTTTCTTTCTATCTTTCTTTCTTTCTTTTAAGATTCCACAAATAAGTAACCCCAAGTGGTATTTATTTGTCTTTCTTATTTCACTTTGCATCATGCCCTCAAAGTTCATCCACGTTTTTGGAAATGGCAGGATTTCCTTTTTTCTCTTGGCTGAAGAATATTCCATGGTACAGATATTCCACATCTTCTTTACATATTCAACCATTGATGGGCTCTTAGGATGTTTCCATACCTTAGCCATTGTAAATAAGGCTGCAATGAATATGGAAGAACAGATATCTTCTTGATATTCTCTTTTCATTTTCTTTGGGTGCATATCCAGAAGTGGGATTGCAGGATCATGTGGCAGTTCTATTTTTAATTTTTACTTTTAATTTTTAAAGGAATCTTCATACTGTTTTCCATGTTGTCTAAACCAATTTATATTCCCACTGACAATGCTCAAGAGTTTCTTTTTTTTCCACACCCTTGCCAATGCTTATTTCTTGTCCTTTTGAGAATAGCCATTCTTTTTTTTTTTTTTTTTTTTGTCTTTTGTCTTTTTAGGGCCGCACCCATGGCATATGGAGGTTCCCAGGCTTGGGGTCTAATCGGAGCTGCAGCTGCTGGCCTATGCCACAGCTATAATAACACCAGATCCGAGCCGTGTCTGCGACCTACACCAAAGCTCACAACAATGCCAGATCCTTAACCCAACGATTGAGGCCGGGGATCAAACCCTCAACCTCATGATTCCTAGTCGGATTCGTTTTTGCTGAGCCAGGACGGGAACTTGGAGAATAGCCATTCTGATAGGTGTGAGTTGATATCTCATTGTGGTTTTGACTGGCATTTCTCCGAGGGTTACTGATGTTGAGCATCTTTTCATATACTTGTTGGCCATCTCTATGTCCTCCTTGGAAAAAATGTCTATTCAGATCTCCTGCTCATTTTAAAATTGGATTGTTTGGTTTATGTTGCTATTGAATTGTATGAAGAATCACTTTTCAATAGGCGGAGTGAGGCCAAAATTGACACCTCATTTAATCATAATCATGGACACAGACTGACCCCGCCCGGGTCACTGTTTACAAGCATCGTACTAGTTAGTTCCTGCTTATCTTAAGGCACAAACTGTCCGTGTTTATGTTTCTGGGCTCCTCCAAGGCCTTTGCCCTACTTCCTCTCTGCATCCCCTCCCTTCTCATTGATCAAAAACCCCCCAAAATCAAAAAAGCCCTATGGATTCAGAAAGCATGCCCCTCCCCAACAATCAAAGACGTGCCCTCCCCAAATAAATTTGCATGTTCTTTCTATAATGATCTTTACTCTGAGGAGTTTGGTGTTAGGCTTTGAAAGTATGTATAAAAGAGGAAATTGATGAGGCTAAAATAGGGAATATTCTCCTCCGAACCATAAATCAGTTTGGGTGAGTCCAGATTCCCCTGGACTGATGTGGAAGGGTTGATGAGCTGCTACAGAATTATTTTGGACTGGACTAATTGCTTCCTGCAGCCTTGGCTGGGAGTCGAGCATCGGTCCTTTGAGGAGGCTTGCAATGGGGCAAGGGCAAGGAGAATGTAGGGTGGCCGGGAGTTGTCAGAACATTTGTAGGCGCCCTGGCCAACGTGCTACGCCAGGTTTAATAACAGCAAAGCAGAGTTCCGGACTCCACTGTCCCCAAGAGGGGTCAGGCCAGTTGAAGGTGAGGTGTACGTTTGATTTCCCCAGAATTTTCTGGCATAGCTCTGGACAAGCCTTCATTGGAGGTCTGTTTCTCTAGGATTATTTGCCTAAGGCCCAAGGGCTGATTGACAAATGCCGGAAGACCTAGGCAAATCCTTTGGAAACTGGCTGCTTCTTCAGCTTGGTACTTTGAGGGTCTGTTCTTTCCTGTGTGAGTGCAGTGGAGCAGAAAGAGCACCAGATGAGCATTGTGCAATCTGGCTTTTCTTACTGGCTATGTGACTGGGGGTAAATTTGCTCATCCATAAAATGACAGACTTAGACCAGAAAATGACATTGAGCATAGGCTCTAAGATGCTTAGAGATTCATGAGATCTTTCCAATATTTTAAAATGACTCCTTGGAGTTCCCATTGTGGCTAAGCAGAAATGAATCTGACTAGCATCCATGAGGACACAGGTTTGATCCCTGGCCTCGCTCAGTGGGCATTGTTGTGAGCTGTGGTGTAGGTTGCAGATCTGGTGTTGCTGTGGTGTAGACCAGCAGCTGTAGCTCTGATTCAACCCCTAGCCTAGGGACCTCCATATGCCATGGGTGTGGCCCTAAATAGACCAAAAAAAAAAAAATAAAATAGGAATCATAATTTGCCTGGCATATTGCCACACGGGCTACAAAAAGGATCGGGAGTCTTTGCTTTGGGCTGTTTAGGTTATAACCACTCAGCAGTGCTGTCGTAGGCTGCCCAGAGGCTGTGATGGATGGTCAAGGACATCATTTCTGAAGTACACATGGCGAGCCCAGCCAAAGTCATATATTGGGTTATCACACTCAAATTCAAATGCTACCGCTAGAACTGCAACGACTACCAATAATGGTTAGTGAGTCTCTGCAGGGCAGCTCTGATGCTCTGTAAAGTTCTAGGTAGGAGGGAGGAAGATGAGGCTGCAAGGACAATGTTCCTGAATAACCATGGCCATGTAGGATGTCTGATTTGAGATAGGAAAGCCTGTGTCCAGCAACAGAATGTCCATCCTGTTTGGTGCCTTTACCCCAGAAGCCTCCTTGCTTAAGCAGGGTCATCATGAATTGGCCTGTTCCATGTTCCAAGAGTACCTACCTCTCCTTCCCCTCACCCCATCACAGGGACACTTACCCTTTTATCTGCCAAGTAATAATGGGCTCCTTAAATCACTCATCCAAATGTACTCTATAAACTAGCTAAAGGGACCTGGATATCAGGAGGACCAGCCATTCATCAATCTTCCCTGGGGTCAGGTTGTCTGCATTGATATCCCAAGTGTTCAATGAAAAAGTGTTGAAATAAATGATGTGAGTACCATTTGCATTATCAGTCAAAGCTGGTTGATTCTGCGCGAATCATTGGAAAGTTTTGCTATTTTAAATATCAAATATAGACTAGGAGGCTAGCCTGCCATGCTAGTTTCTTAGAAAATCTATTCTTCATGGAGAATCTGGATAAATAGTGTGAAAGAGACTAAAAAAGAAATGCTTAAGATATCTGAGCAAAAGAAATTGCTCGGCAGCCCACTCAAGCACCTTGGAAACCTGCTTTCACTTTGGTTCTTCTGGATTTCATTTTTAATCTTTAAAGAAGTGTAATTTTTTTTGCTCTGCAAACAAAAGAACAGAAGGAAGGAAGAAAGGAAGGAAGGGAGGGAGGGAGAGAGGGAATCTAGTTTTGGATTCTGTTACCCAGAGGTAGCGGTGGTATCTCAGTCATGGTAACAAAATTCAAAGAGGACAGCATAGTCATAGAAGTATTTAAGAAAATGGAAAACTTAACTTTTCCTCTTAAAAAAAAAAAACTTTTAAAAGCCAAGTGTGTTCAACATAGCAATGTATATTTGCAGCTGATGTTTTATGTTAGGGAACAATTTTTCAAAAGCTACATCCTGATCTTTATGATGGTCAACGTTTTGAACCGTCTGCTTCTAAAGGGACCATCCAATAATTGTAGTTTCTGTTTTTCCAAATGACCTCTCTCCCTTCTGCCCCCTCTCCTTGTACATACACAGAAGAGGAGGAGAACAGCGGCCAGAATATCTCTAATGACAAGAAGCATGCCGTTCATGTCATTTTATTCTTTGGGGAGGTAGATTCCTTGGTGACATTAAAAAGGAACAGTAAAACCTTTCTGAATTCAGGTTAGGAATGGATGGGAAGATTTTGGCCATTATGCTTCACTAGCTAAATAACTTTCACATTCCTTAGCAACCAAAAAGTTTTATAAGGCATCTCAGAAAGTTTTTTGGGAGGTGTTTCCTTTTTTTGTGTGACACAGAATAAAATTTCAAACTGCATTTAAATAAGAATATTTTAACATTGAGATTCAAACTAGTATCAGGACATGTGGTTTGCATAGAAACAAGTGATAAAATACTCTTAAAGCATTCCGCTGTATTTTGTTAAAGCAGGTGATTGAAAAACATCTGTGTTTGTTTGAAGTTTTTACATCAGGAATTTAAGAAGAGCTCAATAAAACCAGCTTGGATATACAAAAAAAACCTGTGAGTGGAGCAGAAATTAAAGTCATTAAGATCCTTCCTTGACGAGGCCGTCACTCTTAATATTTCCTTCCCATTGTTTCTCTATACATGTTGACATGTCATATCAGTCATGACAGGCTTGGTTATGATGTGGTAGTAAGCACTTGCCAATTGCGATCAAGTATCAATACAGACATTAGTTTTCTGACTCCTGGCTCCGTGTCCATTGCAGGTTGAGGGGAGACCCTGCAACCACCACACCGTGGTCCACTCTCAGAGCCATCGTGATCTGGAACTGTTGGGGCCGTCTGCTCTGGCTCAGCTGGAGGAGCGATCATCCCAGTTTGTTCAGGCTGAGGATTTCTTGGGATGTGAGGCTTTCAGTGCTAGAATTGAGAGTCTCCTTCTACGACTGGATAATTCTGGGATCTAGGACTAGGAAGCCTATTTGTGCCCTGTATAAGACACATCCTCTCCTATCACATTTAGCAGTAATCAGGCTGATAACTTAAGGTCTCATCAGAGACTTGTTGGACACATTTCTTTTTTTCCTTTTTTTTTCTTTTTAGGGCCACACCCATGGTATATGGAGGTTCCCAGGCTAGGGCCTGAATTGGAGCCAATGCTGCCGGCCTACACCACAGCCGCAGTAACACGGGATCTGAGCCACATCTGCAACTTATACCACAGCTCACGGCAATGCCGGATCCTTAACCCACTGAGCGAGGTCAGGGATGGAACCTGCATCTTCGTGGATACCAGTCGGTTCCCTTTCTGCTGAGCCACAAGGGGAACTCCAGGTCTGACGCATTTCTCAATTGGACTAGAATTCAGGCGAGCAAGAGAGACGCTATTTAGGGGGCCTGTTCAACCTGAGCCGGGG
The DNA here is from genome assembly GCF_016906955.1 of Phacochoerus africanus. Lineage (NCBI taxonomy): Eukaryota > Metazoa > Chordata > Mammalia > Artiodactyla > Suidae > Phacochoerus > Phacochoerus africanus. The sequence continues at coordinate 8,045,375 of NC_062558.1, forward strand.
GATTAGCACCATCCACGCTCGCCCTTTTCCCTGTGGCCTTACCATGGACTGAGTTGGCAGCCTCCGCAAATAATGAACCCAGATCTGGAGTTGCACTTCTCCAAGATAAACATCCCCATGGGACTAATAAGCTTGATCTAGTTGAGGTCTAAGATCAGAGTTTATTTATCTCTTTGGCTTCTGTAGTGTAATTTCTCCAAAACCTAGTGATGTTTAGATAACCAGACCCATAGTGATTAGGGAAGGGTCAGATCAAAGTCAGGGCAGAAGAGCAGGGTGGACGGGGAGGAATAAAAGAGGGAGGAAGGAGGGCGCTAGGACCACTCCATCACCCCAGGCCAGGTTGTGTGGCGAGTCTTAGAGTGAGATTGGATTCCTTAATGAGAGGGCAGCACGGACACAGGGGCTGGATTCACTTCAAACATGGACAATGGGAGGGAAGCAGCCCATACGCCAAGAGACTTACTCCTACTTTTTAGACAGAAACATTGTCTCGTATGCTGCTTTCTTTTGCTTTTCCTAAATCCTCAGATATTTCAGTTAAAGCAAGGAGGGAAAGAAACAAAAGTGCCTTTGAACAGTTAAGTCCCTTCCTACCAAGTTCATCTGTATATGTCCTGCTCTGCAGATTTGCCTGTCATTTTTTACGGAACTAGGTTCTTAAGTATGTTTAGGATCCTCCCGGCTGATATTCAGCTGCTTTTAATGACTCTGTGCAATGGTGATGGGCCCAATATTTGACAACCAGCCCTGCATGGATCCTCGCCAAGCAGAACAAATACTATGTATAAAACACTGTGTGCTAGTAAGGCGTGTTTCCTGTAGGTGTGGTTGTGCCAAACCCTGTATATATGTGGATGTGGGGATTATCTTGTGAATAGCTCTCTGCTGGTCGCTTGGATTCTCAATTCTCTGACCAATAGTCTCTGTAATAGTAAGCCTTCATATCTTTCTATTTTCTCTTCTTTTACTTTGCTATTTTTCCAAGGGTGATGCTCTGGGGAGCTTGTTGAACATGCGCATTCCTGGGCCTTCCTTTGGACCTGTTGAGTCAGAGGTCCTGGGGTGGGCCCCGGCAGTGCCTGACTTTAGCAGGCTTCTGAGATCATGCTGACCCAGCTCATCCAAGTTCAAGGATCCCGCCCCATTTCTAAAGGTGACCGTGTTTGCCTCCTGCTGTCCTCCACATTCTCCCCACTCTTCATTTTATGATTTGCTCTCTTAAGGGTAACTCCTTATTATTGTTTGACATTTTGAGACCAAGAACTTCAACTTAATCCGGTCAGTCATCCTTTTCATCGTCTCCGATGTGGTCAGACTTGCTGAGAATAAACACAAGATTTTCCAAAGGGAAGGCACATGGACTAACTTGGGCCTCACTTTCTTGTCTGCAGGGGAGGGTTTTCCGCTTTGGAGGCTCTATGGAAAAGAAAGAAATGACAGAGAGAGAGAAGGAAAGAAGGCAGGCAGGAAGGAAGGAAGGGAAGGAAGGGAAGGGAAGGAGAGAAAGCCAGCCCCCCACGCCCTTCTTGGTGGAAGGGGGGGAATGAGGTACTAATTATTTTGTCGGGAACAGAAAACGTAGGTCTTAGTGTTTCTCCTCCAGGCCAAGCTCCTTGTCCATAAACGTATTCTACCTTAAGCCAAGACCATCCACAGAGCTGGTGGCTTCTATAACCACTGGGCTTTTAACGTAGGTTTTTAGGATCTTGCAGCAGTTTGTGAAGATGGAATGATGTTAGCTACATGGGTGAATATGCTCTCAGATGTGGAATGGGTTTTCCAAAATGGGTCTCAGATAAGGCCTGTGGACTGGTGAAGTTAGATGTAAATACTCTTTCACTGGACAAGCTGTTGCCACACCATCTGCAGGTTGTTAGCTTTAAACCGGTGCTCTGGGGGTCGAGGAAAAGGCTACGGGTTGATTCTTTTCTATTTGGTGTAACTGAGGGGAAACCATCAACGTGCATGAAATGAGAGAAGGATCATACGATGCTGTGTAAGCTTGTGTTATTCAAATGGAGGGAGCTGTAGGAATTCAAAGGACAGGCCGTCCAGGGAGCACTGGAGTGGCAGGGCAAAGCTTCTTGGAGAGAAAAGAGGTAAACGTCACCTTGAAGGATGTAGAAGACCCAGGAAGGATGTGACCAAGCCTGGGAGATATGACGGAGTGGGCCACGTGCGAATTAGCGGAGCCACAGGGAGGGTTTATTCTGGGATCTGCGGGGAACAGGCTGAGGAGGCCCCTGAGAAGCAAACAGAGACGCTCAAAACAAAACAAAACAGGAAATAGGGGGTAGTAGAATGTTTCTGAAGGGTGGAAGTGACATGTTTAAGGAAAAGCTTTTGTGGTTTTGTGGATATGACTTTATGACCCAGGGCTTCATGGCCATACAAGAATTTAGCCACTACCTCGCTGAGCTCCAAGGAGCTGCAGTTCAGCTCAGAGCTGCTTCTTCCTTTCAGAAAAAGTTGAATGGGGACCTCTTTTGTGGCATAGCCAGTTAAGGACCTGGCATTGTCACTGCTGTGGCTTGGGTAGTTGCTGTGGCACAGATTCGATCCCTGGCCTGGGGAAAAGCAAAGAAAAGACAAAAAGTTGAATGGGAATGGGGAAGGGGGGCAGAGCTGGGAAAAAGAAGAGCGTATTCCAGGGCAGTTGTATAACAGAATTTTCTCAATCCACAACTAATTGCAAAGCCAGTGACTCCATCCTGCCAAGAAGCCAACCCCTTGGGAGATGTTGGTGTTGATGAAGAATTCTCTGATGGGTCTCTCACCTTATTCTTGAATGGAGAGATGAGTAATCAGTGAGCAAGAGCAGCACAGGGGGCCTGGAAGGAGAGTTAAGGGACTCAAGTTCTAGCTGTAGCTCTACTACCAGCCACCTGTGGAACAAGGGGCTTATCCATCTTTCTGGAATTCATTTCTTTGCTTCTAAAGTGAGGATAACTGTTCCTGCCTTCTGCAGGGGGTCGTGGGGTCTAATGAGATCACGCCTCTGTGTGTGTGTGTGTGTGTGTGTGTGTGTGTGTGTGTGTGTGTGCATCCTTGTGAGCACTAAAGCTTTCTGCAGGGAGTTCCCACTGTGGCTCAGTGGCTTATGAGCCAGGACTTGGGTTCCATCCCTGGCCTTGCTCAGTGGTTTAAGGATCCAGTGTTGCTGTGAGCTGTGGTGTAGGTTGCAGACGTGGCTCAGATTCCAAGTTGTGGCTGTGGTGTATGTTGCAGCTGTGGCTCGGATCTGACATGGCTGTGGCTGTGGCTATGGCCAGCAGTGGCAGCTCCGATTTGACCTCTAGCCTGGGAACCTCCGTCTGCCCAGGTGCAGCCCTAAAAAACAAACAAACAAAAAACCCAAAAATTCCTGCAAAAAGAAGCATTTTTGTCTTTCCACTCTAGCTTGCTTTGTAACTTGCTGTGTGTTTCCCAGATAACGAGAATCCAGACAATTAACTCCAGGTCAGCAGAGCTGCCTCTTTTCCCTCCCGTGTATGGGCCACAGAGGGAGGTGCCTATGCACGCTCTCCCAGCTCTGTGACTATTTCTTATTGAGGCCAGGGGACTTTTGTGGGGGAGGGGAGCTCTAAGGCCTGTGGGGGCTCCTTGGACTGTTGTCACCAATCAGATCCTGGGATCTGATGTTTCCTGGGGTCTCAGCAGCATGGAGACCTGGGAAACAGACTGCCGACCATGAGAGTCCTGGTGCATCTGATGCCTGAGAGACAGCCTACATTTCTCCCGGTCAAATGGACCCCCACAACCTGGATGATCCAGGAGGTGGGCTGGATGTTAGCCGGGCCTCCCACTGGTGTTGAGTCATGAGCAGCAGGAGATCCTCCTGCTCCAGGGCTGGAGGCGACCTGGGGTCAGGTTTGTTCCTACTTCGGTTTCCTTTCCTCTCCCAGTCATTTCCAGGCAGCCCTCTCCCTGACATGAGAGATACAGCCTCTGTTTATGGAACTTGTGTGTGGGCAGACTTAGACATCGGGGTCCTAGGCAGCTCAGCAATGGAAGGTCAGGTCGATGACCTCCAAACGAGGATCTACACAAAGGGCAAACCAACAGCAGAGCAGCTTGGATTTGGAGCTAGAACATCCAAGTTCAAGTTCTGGCAGTAAAACTTAGTGCCTGTGAGCTCCTGTGAACGTAGAGTGAGCCTGGCTGGCCACTCAGAACTTGATGAGCTGCAGGTTCCCGGTCTTAGGATGAGAGCGACAATCTCTGTCCATCCCTGACTGCCCCCAACCCCCACCTCCCACCCTAGGCTAAGGTTTGTTGTAGTCATCATACGACATGTCGGATGCTTGAGGAAGCAGGTTTTTTTTTTTTTTTGGGGGGGGGGAGCTGTTTAGGGCCACATCTTTGGCTTATGGAAGTTCCCAGGTTAGGGGCTGAATTGGAGCAGCAGCCTCCGGCCTTTACCACAGCCACAACAATGCAGGACGCCAGCTGCATCTGTGGCCTACACCACAGTCCACAGCAATGCCAGATCCTTAACCCACTGAGCCGGGCTGGGGACTGAACCCACATCCTTATGGATGCTAGTTGGGTTTGTTACCACTGAGCCACAACAGGAACTCCAAGGAAGCACCTTTAAATCAGCAAGAGTGGTGCAATAAAGTCTCTTCCTTCTTGCAACATAAAGGGAGCATTTGGGGAAAGGCAGAGCACTCACCCCACAGATTCCACTATGGTGAAACTTGGGGGATATTGTCAGAGTCCTTTGGGTACAGCTGAGTCAGCTTGGTCGTCCCTCACACCTCGGGGAACTGTACTTGACTGGATGGCCAGCAGTTACTTGGGGCGAGCGAGAAGGAAGTGGTCTAAGGAGCCTGGTCTTGAAACACACCTGGGAGTTATTCCTGTTGCCAGGCCAAGGGGTGGAACTGCAGCAGATTTCTTTTTTGCCTTTCCAGGCTGGCTGATTGGTGTCCAGATGTTTCTTTAGGGGCCTGGGTGATGGGGTGGTGAGAACTCAGCATGGATGTGTCATAGCACCTGAGCTGATTGTGTTCTAGAGATGGCTGATAGCTTTTAAGGAACATGAGCTGGCTGCCCGCTCTGAATACCTGCCCTTCATCCCATCTCCAGAAAAGGGGAAAATCTCTCTGTGCCCAGAAAGTGCCAGAGAGTCACCATCCGCTGGGCTGGTTCAGGGGTGTGTCTCAATTGGCATTATTTTATGCGGTGGATGGGGCCAAAATCTACTCTACCAAGTTGCCTTTCCTTCATGTGTTCAAAAGGATATGAAACCCATGTTCGGGGCTTATTAACACTCATTCATCACGGACCATTTGGCAGGAGTTTTTATCCAAGAATGATTTCCTGCCTGGGGATGAGGCCCATCCAGGAGCATTGGGTTTTACCCCTTGTTCTGCTCTTGTCTTGCTGTGTGACCTGGGCTAATCTCCATGTTCTTTCTGTTACCCTTTATCCTCAGCCTTGAGAGATGCTGTCCTTTTCATTTCAAAAACAAAAATGAAACAAAACCCCAAACCCTCTAATCTTTCAAAACAGAAAAAAAAAAATGCCTTTTGAAAAGAGGAAATTACTTTTTATTAGGTGTAAAAACCAACAAAAAAGCTCCCAACATCCCCAAAGTCCTGGAGTTGCCATGAACCGCTGACCCCATTCCGTTAGGTTGGCAAACAGTCTCCCCGAGCCCGCCGTCCAAGCAAAACGTTGAACTTGACTGGTGCCTCGGAACAGCTCTGCCTCACATCACTCCAGAGATGTTTCCGTATCCTCCTGAGGGTGCCCGGGCAGCCTTGGTACATGTTTTTGTCAGGGACGGTCATTGGCAGATTGACAGAATATGCCGGAGTGGACCTTGAGGGACGATGGTGTGATGACATCATTTGAGAAAATGAGGAAGCTGCAGCTGAGAAAAGGCGTTGTTTGCCAAGCTCCATGGGGGTTGATGGAAGACCTGGGATTGGAACCTCATCCTTAAGAGCAATTAGTTCTCATTCCACGAAGTCCCCGGGGATTTACCAAGGCTGTTCCCGTGGCAGCCACAGTCATTGCTCACCAAATACTAGCTTTGCTCCCTTACCTTTCCCAGTAGTCGGGCTGGTGATAGGTGAATAGATCCGGCCGGTGGGCTCATGGCAGAACTGAACAAGATTCAACAAGGAGCAAACTTGTGTTGTGTTAAGCCACGGAGATGTCAGAGGCATTTTTGTCCTTGTGGCATAACCTAACTTATCCCTGACCTATATCCAAACCAGCTCTGCGAAGTCATCCCAGAGAAACTGACTGAAGGTAGGATGACGCCTCACTGGGGGTGTCAGAATGGAGCAGTTTGGACAAACTTGTCTTTCTATAGGCTTGGAAATTGGGCTGCTAGGGTGTGTCTCTCAGATCCACCACTTAGTAGTTGTATGATTTTTGAGCAATTTACCTCACTCCCCTGTCTCATATCCTCATCCCTAAAGTGGAAATATCGATAATGACTCTATCACTGACTTGTTGGAAGATAAGATAACATATGGAAAGCCCTTGTCATAATACCTAGCGCAGAATAAGTTTTACTGTGCCTTAGCTCATGTCATTTACTGAACATACACACACTGCAAAAGTTCCTACAATGGGCTTTTCAGTAGGAGTGAATGGACCATCTTCAGGATACTTGCTATGTATCACCAGTCAGTAACCCCACAGCCAGATGTATATCTGCTTAAGATAAAACTTAGGGGACAAGGATGAAAAATATGGGCTCTCTGCGTCCCATTCCTTGGAAGAACTGCACTCAGGTGTCCCAATCCCAACCCCGTTCCATGGTATTGTCACCGGCTGTCCCCCCGATGGTGCTGGAGCATGCCTCACAGAGGAACCAATTCATTTTTAGTGTTCGTGGTATTTGAACTTAGGTTATGTGACAGCCAGTATGAGAAGATTTCAAAATACCTAAGGGCTATGGTTGAAATTAATAAGTACACTTCTCTGGGGAAAAAAAAAAATCTTACAAGGGAAAAATAATAAAACACTGCATAAAACTCCAGTTCCAAATAAATTGATCACATACCCTGGTTCTAATAATGCCTTCAGAAATATTTATTTATTAAAAAACATCAACGGCTCTACTGCGGAGAGGCTGGGATGAGTCTGGGAGAAGGGGCAGAATGCAGCGAGTAGGACCGCCAGTTCAGTGTACCTTGCATGTCATTTGGAACAGCCCCTAGTCTATCTTCTAGCACTGCCCCCAAGCCACATGCCCATCAGGATGACTCTTAAGAATCCTTACTTTTTAAAAAAATCACTATTTCTTTCTTTTTTTTTTAGGGCTGCACCCATGGCATATGAAAGCACACAGGCTAGGGGTCGAATCAGAGCCGCAGCTGCCAGCCTATGCCACAGCCACAGCAACGCGGGATCCGAGCCACGTCTATGACCTACACCACAGCTCATGGCAATGCTGGATCCTTAACCCACTGAGCGAGGCCAGGGATTGAACCCGCATCCTCATGGATACTAGTAGGATTTGTTTCTGCGGTGCCACAGGGTGAACTCCTGAAGTCCTGACTTTTGATTTTATTTATTTTCTACAGAATGAAAAGGCAGGGAAAGAACAAAACAATATCAGAAATGCCTTAGGCCTTAATTTCTGGAGCAGAGCTTGTGACTTGAAGAACTTTCTCCTTTGTTTCTGTCAGGTTCTATCATAAACTTAAAATCAGCTCAAAAACGAGGAATGAGTTTTCAGTTCCTCTTGTATGTAGGGTAATTTTTTTTTTTTTTTAAATGAGAAAAGCCCAGTTGTGACTAAAGCTCCCACGTAGGATAATCCTGCCCTACGCTCCTTAGCAACATCCTCTGTCTTGTGAGCCAGGTTGTCAAAAATAGTCACAACCGGGGCATTTCCAGCAGATAAACAAACAAACAAACAAACAAACAAAAACACACCTATCTAGGAGATGGGTTTGCATGTGTCTTCCTGCCTCAGTTTCTTTCTGAGAGGTTTTTTGTTTGTTTTGTTTGTTTTTGTTTTTTACTACTCCATTAAAAAGAATTGCTACTCTTTCTGGGAGGTTGTTAAAAGCTACACCTGAACTGGGAATGGTGTCATAAAAATTAGAACATAGGGCTCCCCCCCTTTCTGGAACCTTCTCAGTGTTGTGGTGTCATTCAATTTTCCTTGCATCTCTGTGAGTTGTGTGGAGTAGACTTTTGAATCCTGATTTTCCAGACAGAGGAAATGAAGTCCGTGGAACCTCAGGAACACAGGAAATCAATTGCCAAGTTAGGACCAACATCGAATGCAATGTTCCCAGTGATAATAGGGAACAAAGAGCTCCTTGTAGACCCTCAGGAGACCTGTGTTTTGGTTCTTGATCTGCCACCACATGGGAGTGTGACCTTTAGCGGATCACTTAAAATTCTTGACCCTCTGTTCTTCTGGTTTATACAATGCCGGGGTAGATGACTACCCTTTAAAATTCCAACCCTCCTTGTTTCTTTCCACCCTAGAAAGTGCTTCCAAGTGGGTGTCTGTGTGGGGATTGGAGGCACTCCTAGGCAGTCAAATGTGGTGACTTCCAGAAGAATGGAAAGCCTAGCTGTCACGCATGGGGACATCTGGGGCCTGCATTTTCTAACTTTCTAAGGTGCTCGGCCTCTGAGAGATGCCCACCATGCTAGGTGTGCCCAGGACAGTGCTGATCGAAAGCAGAAAGAGGAGCAATGCTTTTGCACCTTATCCATCTCTGACGGACACCCCGGAGCTGGAGGCTGTAAGGTGCCATCAGGAGTAGGGATCTTGGCGTTCCCATCATGGCGCAGAGGAAATGAACATGACTATTCTCCATGAGGATGCAGGTTCGATCCCTGACCTTGCTCAGTGGATTAAGGATCTGGTGTTGCTGTGAGCTGTGGTGCATAGGTCACAGATACGGCTTGGATCCTGTGTTGCTTGCAGTGGCTGTGGCGCAGGCCGGCAGCTGCAGCTCCGATTTGATCCCCAGCCTGGGAACCTCCATATGTCATGGGTGCGGCCCTAAAACAGACAAGAAAATAAGAAAAAGAAAAAGAAAAAAAAAAAAAAGGAGTAGGGATCCTGTTAAAAGAAAGAAAGGGAAATGTGTTGACTTGGCTGGGAGACCAAAAATGACCCTGCGTTCAGCCGGAGGAAATTCAGAGTGAAAACAAGACTTGCTTCCATTCTCTTCCCACAGGACCAGCAAACACTGAAGGACTCCTTCTTCTTTTTTTTCCCCTTCATAAACGCTAACATTTATTTTGTTGGCAGACGTTTATCTTCCCCTAGATCTCCCTGAGCCTTTGGGAAATACGGAGATAATATAACAAAGGACATGGCCCTCAAAAGATAAGTGCCTGCTTTTTAATAAAGAACCGCTGTCAAGTGAGATGGTTTAATGAAAATAGCATGAAAGGGTCCAGAGGAAGGGTTTTGTCTTTTGTTTTGGTTGGCACTAGGGAGTCGGTGCTTGGGAAGAGGTCTGCCCTGTCCAGGCTGTGACCGACGAGGGGCAACAGAGCAGAGTCGAGGGCCAGGTCAGGAGGCTGGGCATGTTTCCATCTACCGTTTCTGGCCTCGTGGCTGTGTGACCTTGGATAAGTCATCCTCCTTCACCAAGCCTCAGCGTACTCAACCGCACAATGAGGAAGAGGAGAAATGACTTTAAATTTCCGACAAAGAAAATCATTCATTCCCATGTTGCCCCTTAAAGGGACAGCTGCTTTTTGCCAGATACTCCTTCCCGTCGCCCCTCAATCATTCTCCCCCCCTGGCCAGCCCATGACCTCTCAGAAAGGCTTCCTCAGGGAGCCTCAGTAATGTTTCCTGGATGGCTGGGAAAATGGGGTGAATTCTCCTTCCCCTCTGACAGCTGGGTGGCTGAAACAGGGAGTGGCTGAAATCTCTGGTTCTCAAACATCCATGAGGACTCAGAAGCACCAGAATAATCCCAGTCGCCAGGTGACAAAATAAAACAAGACCAGCCAAACCTGACGCCCAGGGTCCACACCCTTGTCCCACGGAATCCGTATGGATGATACCCCAAATCTACATGTTTAAATAAATCTGCAAGTTGGAGCCCACTGCCACCTTACGCTCTCTCTCTTCTTCAAGGTTCTATGAGAATAAAGATGACTTGCCAGAGCTCCCAGTGTTGAGGTGAGGAGGGAATAGCCCAAAGGCTGACCACCGCCCTATCCTGTATGCTTATCCCACACTGCTGCTCTCTTTAGGTTGACTCACTGCCCTTCGCCACACCTGTGCCCACTCACCTTGGTCCCCATGCTCATGCCTTCGCCTCACGTCAAATGTCATTACCCCTCCTCTTGGACTTTCCGAGTTCGCCCATTTTTTTGCACCCCAACTCAAGTCCCTCTTCCTCCATAAACGCCATCTAGTCAGCCAGCCCAAACTTAATATCCTCTTTTACCACCCCCTCCCCCCGCCAAAACCCATTCTGTGCCCACTCACACACTGTCTTGCACTGTACTTTGGCAAGTTCAGTTAGGCTTGTAAGTCTGCCTTCTGGAATGTGAGCTAAGAGAGGGCAGGTGCCTGGGGCAGATCTTTCTCTGGCATCTTTCTTGAACACCATACCATCACAAAGAAGAGCATCCGGGGTGAGGGTGGGGTGGGGGTGGGGGTCCATGGTCTTAAGACCAATGGACCCAGCTATAGGACTAGAAGACTTGTAGGAAGGCTGTTGATGGCTGGATGAGGACGGGGTGACAGGAGGACATAGATAGGGAGATGGGACACATGCCTTCATCATGTCCAAAGACACATGTCTTTAGTGCCTGCATTTCTCCTCCTGGCAACTGCAACCCATGACCTTCCCTCATACACCCCCTATAGGCACACGATGATCCTCTTCCCCTTCAAGGATGATGTGGATGTTTATTGTAATTTGGCTTCCCATGATTTCAAAGAAGGCAAAGATCCAACCTCAATATTGTTATTCAGTACATGGTTGAGTACATTGGCTCTGAGTTGGTCTAGATCTGCCCTGTCTGATATGGTAACAGCAACAGGTGGCTATTGAAATTTAGCTTAGTTTAAATTAAATAAAAACTTAAACGTCAGTCATTCAGTTGCACCAAGCAAGCACACTACGCATGCTTAGTAACCACATATGGCTTGTGGCTACCATATTGGACAGTGGAAAAAGGAACACTGTGGAAAGTTCTGTCAGACCGCACTGGTCAAGATGGTCTGAGTTCAAACCCTGGCTCCTCTACTCATTTGCTGTGCACGTCTAGCTAAACTACTTTGTTTTTCTGTGCCTCAATTCTCTTATTTATACAGTGAGCAAAACCACACCTCACAAGATTGTTGAGGTTCAGATAAGATAATCCGTGTAAAAGGAGTTGAAGAACAGACCACTTAGTGGAAGCTGTAACAACAACAATGGCTTATAGTGTTGGCCCTATTATTTCTGAATCCTCTCTCCCGCAACAAAGGAGGCCAAACACTGGGAGCTTCTCAACAGACACATGTAAGGAGGGTTAACTCTTGCGAGAACAAAGGGCTCCCTTGAAAGGGAGTAACGCTTACTTGGCACAGCCAGCTCTGTTGAGTCAAGACTGAGTTTTCTCTGCGTACGTGCAGTAACTTGGGTCTGCCGCTGAACCAGAGGACATTCTGATGCTTTCACCTTTTCTGAAAGGACAGAAATTTCCCTGATTGTGGGCGTTCAGCCAAGGGTGAGCACGTATTGACCCTCTCCGCTTCTTGCGCTCTCTCTCTCTTTTTTATTCCCACACTGAAAGCGTATTCCCCTCTGAAGAGGAAGTTTGTTTGCTGTGTCCTGGAAATGTCAGGTTCCCCAGAGGGCTGAAGGGTGGACCTGTCTCAGTCAAATGTCTCTTCCTCTGATGCAGGGGGTGACCCCCCTGCTTTCTTGAATGACATCAGCTGAGCCGTAATCAAAGTACTCACATCTGACTCACCACGGACTGTGGAGAATCGACTTCCAGCATAGTGGGTGGGGGGGAGGTGGAGGAAGTGGCCCCTGGCATGCGAATGACTTCTTGACTTTCGACTCAGACATTTCAATTGTGGTCAGGCCTCGGCATGCCCCCCGCTTTCCCTGAGCATCTGTTCAGTGCCTTGAAGCCTCTTGACTTAATTCCTTGTCAGTTTACAGTAAGCCTACCCCGGGCTTCGCAGGTCACTGCAGAAGAGCTCAGCAGTTTGCCTCAAGAGGCAGCCAGCGGGCCAGGATGCTCTGCAGAGCGTGCCCAGAGGCTGGTCCCCGCCTTGTAAATTCCCATCAGTGCGTGGGAGCTGGGGTCCATCCGCAGATGCATTTTGACCTTTGGTGTTGACTTGCAGGGGGAGAGAAGGCAGTGTTGGAGGTTTCAGGAGCCAGAGTAGCATTGAGGGAGCTAATCTTGAATTACTTTCAGAAGCAAAGAGATGTCAGCTGTTTCCCAGCCTCTCAGCCATCTAGTCTCCCTTGTAATTATAACTCATTGTTCCATGGACTTCCTTTTCCATAGGACAGTGTCTCAAGGGTGGACCTGTCTCAGGGCAGGGCTTCCAGAAGCAGTCCTAGAGAGTGCTCAAACTAGTGCACTGAGATTTTCCCAGAGCTCCTTAAAGTCTGACTGATGAGTTGTCGGAGAGCCAAACCAAGCCTAGCCAAAGTGCAAATTCATTTACCATCGGGTCTCTGTCTCTGCTGAAACCACGGAGAGCTCACCACCTCATCCATCATCTGGAACTCAGCGCTCAAAACAATTTTCCCTCTTGCTTTCTAGAGCATAGCAAGATAGACCTTTTTAGGCAAGGGTAGACGTCTTTCTAGATATAGACTTTTGAGGGTAACTTTTTATTTTTGCATAATTTCAAAGTTCCAGCAAATTTACAAGAACATACATTTTTCTTTTTTTTTCTTTTTTTACTGTTGACAATTTCCCCCATTTTCTTTTTTGCTTTATCGCTTTCTCTCTCTCTCCTGTCTCTCTCTCTCTATATTTTTATGTTTTTTTTCCTGAACTTTTGAAGGTACATTGAAGACATTTTTGCCTTTTTACTTCTAAACACTTATGTGTATTTTCTAAGAAAAAGGATATTCTCTTATATAACTATCAGTCTAGAGAATACAGGACAACAAATGTTCCCTACACATTTCTTAAAGAGTGTATTACTGCAGGAGTTCCCTGGTGGCACAACGGGTTAAGGATCCTATATTGTCACTGCAGTGGCGTGTGTCACTGCTGTGGCATGGGTTCAATCCCTGGCCTGGGAACTTTCACATGCTGCAGGCTTGGCTGAAAAAAAAGCATATATTACTGCCAACAAAATAAAACAAAACAACCCCTTTGCCAAATCTCCAGACACATGTATTATATGCATGCTCTATATCCAGCATAATGTTGGGAATTGTTGTAAACGGTAAAAGGAAAGGTTAGAAAGAAACTCTGTCCTAGCAGGGAAATAAGATATGTGAAAAGTTAAAAATCAGTGAAAGATTTAAAAACAGACTGTTAATTGGTTAAAGCCAGTTTTTGGCCTCACTCAAGGCATGCAGAATTCCTAGGCCGGGGATCAAATTCGTACCACAGCAGTGAGCCAGAGCCACAGCAATGATAACGCTGGCTCCTTAACCTGCTGAGCCACCAGGGAACTCCTAAATCCAGCTTTTTTTTTTTTTTTTAAAGCAACTTAAAATGCCCTTGAAATAACCACAAGAAAAAATTGTAAATTCAATATTAAGAATAATTGTTCAAACTTTATTTTTAGGTTGTATAAACTCCTTAGCTAATAGCAAAATTGTAGGAGGATTTTGGGATAATTGACAGTAAAGTTTTGATTGGATTGAATTTTTTTATTACTCAGTAAAATTAAAGTATCAAGCAAGAAATTATTCTTTTATTAGACAAAGCCTTTAATTCCAAAAGCAAAGGAAGTCTATACTAAAACTCATTTGTAATCTTTAAATATTAAAGGATTAGTGGGAAGCTTGACTATATCCTGTTTATTTATTTACTAAATTTTATTAAATTTTTTTTTTTTTTTTGTCTTCTGTCTTTTGTCTTTTTAGGGTCACGCCCACAGCAGATGGATGTTCCTAGGCTAGGGGTCGAACTGGAGCCGTAGCCGCCAGCCTATGCCACAGCCACAGCAACGACAGATCTGAGCTGTGTCTGCAACCTACACCACAGCTCATGGCAATGCCAGATCCTTAACCCACTGAGCAAGACCAGGGGTTGAACCCACGTCCCCATGGATCCTAATCGGGTTCATTAACCACTGAGCCATGGCGGGATCTCCTTTATTTTAATTTTAAAAAAATTTTATGGCTGCACCCATAGCATATGGATTTTCCTGGGCCGGGGATTGAATCCCAGCCACAACTGCTAACTACGCCGGCAACATCGGATCCTTTAACCTACTACACTGGTGATTGAACTGCACCTCCGCAGCAACCTGAACCCTTGCAGTTGGATTCTTAACTTACTGCACCACAGTGGGAACTCCTGTCCTGTTTATTTTTGTAACACTGACTTTCCCTAGCTTGGTGCCAGGCACATGCTAGAAAATTGATACACATTGTTTGATGAAAGGCTGTGGGTGGTCTTTGGGGCTGGAGACATAGAACATGGGTACATATCCTGGGGGCGAGAATTCTGGATCATTCATCTTCATCTCTATCTCCGGAAGAAAAGATGCTGCCATTGGTTTAAAATCCAGTGGAACTGAAAATACCCCTTAGTAGTTTTTTCAACGAGTCTGTCTTTTTTAGTGGGAATGTGAGGAAATGATACGTGTCTGGGACAGGAGTTCCCGTTGTGGTGCAGTGGTTCACGAATCTGACTAGGAACCATGAGGTTGCAGGCTCGATCCCTGGCCTCGCTCAGTGGGTTAAGGATCTGGCGTTGCCCTGAACTGTGGTGTAGGTCGCAGATGCAGCTTGGATCCGGCATTGCTGTGACTGTGGCGCAGGCCCGTGGCTACAGCTCGGATTCGACTCCTAGCCTGGGAACCTCCATGTGCTGTGGGAGTGGCCCTAGCAAAGGCAAAAAGACAAAAAAAAAAAGTGTCTGGGACAGGTGGTGTACTCTCTGTTGCCCTGACTCATGTGCTGAATGTCCTGGCCCACCTGTAGGACTGGCATGGGCAGTTGGAATGGACTGGATTATTCGAAGCTGAAGGTGTTCCAGAATAGAAGGTGTTCAGGTTCCAAATTAAGGCAACTAGATGTCCTTCAGGGAGGAGTTACAAGATAGTGGTCTAGATAGAAGAGCCTAAGAAGGCAATTAGGATCTTAGTATAGAAACATCCTGGGCTGTTCTTCACTGCTGCTCTGTGGGATCCTTCCCCCCTCTCCTGGGTTGGAGCCCTGTTACTGGGATCCCAAGTCTCCTTTCTTGCTTAACTCTTTTCTATGAGGGAGTGAGTCATCTAGTAGCTTCCCAGGAAAGGTACCCAGGAATAAAGTTTGGGGAGGGGCATACTGAATGTCAGAAGTGTCTTTATTTTATCCAATCCTTGTTTGATAGTTTGGTTGGGTACCTAATTCTAGATTAGAATCAATTATCTCTCCTTTTTTGATAACACTGGTACATTGTTTTCTACCTACTAGTGTTACTAATAAGAATTTTAATGACTTTTTCATGGCTGAGTAGTATTCCATTGTGTGTATGCATGCATGTATCTATAAACCATATCTTCCTTATGTGTTCGTCTGGTGATGGACACTTAAGTTGCATCTGGATTTTAGCCATTGTAAATAATGCTGCTATGAATCTTGGGATGCATGTACCTTTTGAATTAGTGTTTTTGTTTGTTTGTTTTTGGATATATATACCCAGGAGTGAAATGGCTAGGAAAGTTTGCCATTTGCAGCAACGTGGATGGACTTGGAGGGCATTATGCTAAGTGATATAAGTGGGACAGAGAAAGACAAATACCGTATGATATCACTTATATGTGGAATCTAAAAAATACTACAAACTTGTGAATAGAACAAAAAAAGAAGCAGACTCACAAATACAGAGAATGAAGTAGTGGTTACCAGTTGGCGAGGGACAATACAGACATGAAGGAGTGAGAGGCACAAACTACTGGGTGCAAGAAAGGCTACAAGGATGTATTATACACCACAGGGAATATTGTAATAACTGTAAATGGAGGGTAACCTTTAAAAATTATATAAAAATAAAATAATAAAATCAGCACCAATGGGTTGATTTCACCAACACCCGAAAAAAAAAAAAAAGGAATTTGAATGATATCGATCCATCTTTTGCAAATAAACACACTTTTTTTTTTACTCTCCACATAATTTTAGGTTCTCATCCATGATATTCAGAAATGTCACATCATGTGCCTTTTTATCCTGGAAATGATTAGCATTGCTGTTGTTGTTACTGTAAAACTTCTGCTTTTTTCCCCTATTTTAAGAGAACGCTTATTCGTGGGCCATTATGTGTCCTGGATTGATCCTTCATTTCCTTACTTATCTCACCAAGTTCCCTTCTCTTTCTCTATTTGTTCTACTTTCTGGGATCTTTCCTCAACATTATTTTCCAACGTTTTTACTGAGTTAAAATCTTCAGCTATCATGCCTTTACATTTCAAGAGCTTTTTTCTTATGTTTTGAATTTTCCCCTTTTTATGGTAGCATGTTCTTGTTTCATGGACCCAGGATTTCTTCTTTTTTGGATGATACCAATCAAAATAGTACCTTAGTCTTGAGCATGACTTGCAAACAAACAAAAATAAATTTACTCAAGAACACCAGAGTGCTTCTGTCCTTTGGGATTTGGTGATCAGTCCTGGGCATGAGACGTAATTTAAACATTTGTTTTCATGACTAACTCCAAGGAAATATTTATTCACGTCTCCTGCCCTACGTCTCAAAACTGAAGGGAACTGGCTTTAAATGCTGGGAAGGTCTGTGGGTGGTGTCATGAAGGATTTAGAGAAGGACACTGCTTAGGTGAATAAGGAGGATGTGAGTGATGGGACACTTGCGTAAATGTAAAAACAATTAATTTATAAATCCTTTTCTCAGATAGCATGAATGCAATTGATTTTTGCAAAATAAAGTATCATTTTCCAATGGCACCCAGTATTCATTTCATGTTCCTCTTCAGGTTTAAATTGTGGTTTCAGAGTTATTCACGGATTAGCATAATATTTGCCAACAGTTGCTCATAGCAGCTGAAGAACATTTTGCAATTTTAAACAAAAATACCCTGAAATCTGTGTATATGTGGGTCTAGACGTAACATTGTGAAATGTGATAACCAATTATTCATGGGCAACTCGGTGGACATTGAATTGGGAATAGGTTTTCTTTTATAAAATATGTCATAGTAAGATGTAATTATACTTTCAAAAATTAAATAAAACACAGCTTTACTTAAATAATTTTGACTTAAACCTTGGTATTTTTTAAATAATAATTTGATTTTTTTTGTCTTTAAATTTTAATAGATCATTTTGAATGGTTTAGAAGGAATAACTTTTCGAAGCACATCATGAACACACAATTTTTTGATATTTATGTTTATTGAAAATATATTGGAGTTTCATAAACCTTAACAAAGTTGCATTTTAATTTTTAATATTACTGTCAATAGAATCTAACACATTACACATTCTTGACATCATATTTTTGAGAATCTGAAAATCTCAATCATAACAACAGTGGGTTTACTGAGATAAAGGCAAGGAAAATAAAGTTTGTGGAATAAATAAGTAATAATTATGAATCATGTCTGACATTATACTGATCATTGCTAGCCTAGCAGCAGAAATCAGACAATAGTTCAGTCATTGTTGATATTTTCCTGACTTTGTGTCATTTAAAATCCTAGCTTTATGTATACTGTTCTTTCTTTCTTTTTTGTTATGAGGGTATATTCATCAAGATAAGAGGATAGGATATATATATTTTTTAATAATTTGTTAGCTTGATTTAAAATTTTAAAAATTTATACATGTGGTGTATGGAGACTTTATTTGTATTTCCACTCCAGCCCTTTTCATTTGAGGAGACTTTTTTTCTGTTAGGTTTGGGCCCAGAATTGAGGGCTGTTGGAATTATTACCTGGGCTATTTTTTCCCCCATCTTCCATCCCCTGTTATCACTGCCCCTCTAAATTAGGATGGGGGGCAAAACCTATAAAAGTGCAATGTGTAATTTAGGTTCTAACAAGCTATTGATGATGAAACACTTGCAAAGCCTGGAGGATGGATAAGATTTCATGCAGAGTGTTGGAAGCATCTAGGCTGGGAATGCAATTGGGAACAGGGTACAAACGTGTGTGTGTATGTGTATCTGTGTGTGTACCCGTGTGTGTGTGTACAGGTAAGAGTGAGATGGAGTGAGGGTGGGAGAGAGAACAATTTGGGGTTGGATGAACTGGAGGGTGTGCTAGACAAGAGGGGAGAATCAGATGGGGTAAAAGAGGGCCCCAGCTGATGCAAGACCTTGGGCCTTGGGAAAAAAAAAAACATTATTCTCAGGTTACATTATGAATATGTGGAACAGAGCGGATGGTGGTGCTATTGGAAAAGTGTGGTTTATGGATCATTGTGAATTATTGTAATTACTTTCAATCAAGCAAAACAAAAGAATGATTAAGACAGTGTCTATTTGCATGAAATCTGAGTTTTCATATCTGGAAAGCTCCAGAGAAAGCAGGAAGCAAAATGCATCACCAACTTCACAACCAGGCTCATTTTCTAAAGACAAATTTTAAGAGCCAATTTTTTGAGTGTCTTTGCTTAACTATAAAGAAAGCAAAGAGAAGCAGGAAGGGTGAGGGCCAGGAAAATTTGAGATGATTTTTCCCTTGTTATATAATGAAACTTAAAAAAAAAAAAAAGTAGATAAGAGCATCAGTCAATCAGCTTTTTTTGATTTGGGGCCAAGTTGAAACGTCCTCTGTTCTGTTTGCTCATTTTAAAGAGCTTAATGTTAACAAACTCTAATCCACTCAGTTCTTCTTTTCTGCTCATAAGAAAATGCAACACCTGTCAAAGAAAATCTTGTGATCAGCTTTTATTAAAATGAATACAGAAAGGAACTAGGGCAAATTAATCTCCAGCACTGCTTCCTAGCAAATCAATCCCCAGTATGCTTCCTACCTCTAAGAGGAAGGTTGGGGAATGTTTAGAGGGAAGAGTAGGTCCAAAGCTCTCTTGTTTAATAAATGCAATAAATATTAACCCCATAGTGTGAGAATTACCCTGTGAATGAAAATCAGTGGAATCATATAAGGAGTTCCAGGGCTGAACCTACTGTTAATTGGCTGTATAGCTTTAGGACACTCATCTTTTGGGAACCCCATTTTCTTGTCCAAGAACAGGAAGAAATTGATTACCCCTAAGCTATGCATTAAGAGAGAGAAGGGGAGAGCCAAAGAGAAGTAGGAAGAGGTCATCAAAAGAAAGGATCTGGGTGCTAGATGTGTTCATTGCTACTGAGGTGTTGCTGCTTCTAAGACTTCTCAGCAGACAAAGCAAGGAAATACATATGTGCCCACTACCCTGCTAAAATACCTAACTATGAATATTTTTATATGGCTACCAAAGAGGGTAGTGAGGGGGTGAGGGAGACAAACTAGGAATTTGGAATTAACATATATACTCTACTGTATATAAAAGAGATAGGGAGCTCCCATTGTGGTGGAACGGAAACGAATCTGACTAGTATCCATGAGGATGTGGGTTCGATCCCTGGCCTCACTCAGTGGGTCAGGGATCCAGTGTTGCTGTGAGCTGTGGTGTGGGTGGGCAACCACAGCTCTGATTCAACCCCTAGCCTGGGAACTTCCATATGCCATAGGTGAGCCCCTAAAAAGCAAAAGCAAAGAAAAAAAAAAGATAAAAACAACCTACTGTAGAGCACAGGCAACTATATTCAATATCTTATAATACCTATAATGGAAAAAATCTGAAAAATAATATATATGCATACACACATATCACATTGCTGTACACCTGACACTGACCCAACATTGTAAATTTAGTATACTTCAATTTAAAAAATGGTTATAGGAAGTCCGTCATGAAGAGTATAATTATTTATAATTTTTGAAAGAATAGAATTAATAAAGTTCTAAAGTTCTAGTCAGACAGATGAAAAAATGGTACAGATATAAAACTACAAATATCAGGTGTGAGAGAATTATTCTACAGGTAATAAATGTGACTGCTTAGATGAAATGGACAGTTTTCTTGAAAAACACAAACTATCAAAGCTTACTCAAGAAGAAGAAGTTAACTTGATCTATTCTAACAAGGAAATTTAACTTGTACTTAAAATCCTTCTCCAGAGCTCCTGTTGTGGTGCAGTGGAAATCAATCTGACTAATATCCTTGAGGATGTGGGTTCCATGCCTGGGCTTGCTCAGTGGGTCAGTGATTCGGCATAGGTCACAGATTCGGCTCGGATCCCCCCTTTGCTGTGGCTGTGGCGTAGGCCCGTGGCTGTAGCTCTGATTTGATCCCTAGCCTGGGAACTTACACATGCTACAGGTGTGGCCCTAACAAGCAAAAAACAAAAACAAAACAAACAAACAAAAAACACCTTCTCAAAAAGAAAGCGCCAGGCTGTTTGTCTAGTTTAGATCCTTCCTTTGCATTTCCATATAAAATTTTAAGTTGTTCAATTTCAACCAAGGCCTGATGCAATTCTGCTTGGCATTTCATTGATTCTACAGATTAACTTGGGGGAGAAGTCACATGTTAACCACACTGAGTCTTCTGACCCATGACAGAACACGTCTCTTCATTTATTTGGGTCTTTTTGTCTTTCCTCAGTGTTTTGTAGTTTTTTGTGCACAGCTTGTATAGATTTTGTCAGATTTTCCGTAAGTATTTTAACAATTTTGATGCTATTGTAAATGGTATTTAAGATTTTTCTATTCCTCATTATTCCATACTTATACAGAAATAGAATTGATCTTTGTATTTTGGCTTTTGGAACATGCATCCTTACTAAAGTCTCTTATTAGTTCTGGTCCCTTTTACTTTTACATAGGATTTTTTGTGTAGATGAACATATTGTCTGCAAATAAAAATAGTTTTCCTTTTTTTTCCCCTTTCCAGTTTGCATACCGTTTCTTTCTTCTTTTCTTCCTCCCCTGTTTATTGGCACTGGCTGAAACCTTCTATATGATGTTGAATAAAAGTGGTGATAATGGAAGTCTTTGCTTTTTGATCTTTAGGTGTAAAATGCTTAGTCTTTCATTCTTGTTTGATGTTAACTATGGGCATTTTTTTAGGGTGCCTATTATCGGTTTCCTTTTCAACTTAGGGTTTTAAGAGGTTTTTTTTGTTTGTTTGTTTGTTTAAAAACAGGAATCAATGTTGGATTTTGACAAATGCTTTTTATGTGCCCATAGAGATCATCATAGAATTTAATTTTTTAGTTTGTAAATATGGTGAATTAAGTAAATTTACTTATTTATTTATTTATTTATTTTGCTTTTTAGAGCTGCACCTGCAGCATGTGGAAGTTCCCAGGCTAGGGGTCAAATTGGAGCTACAGCCACCAGTCTATGCCACAGCCACAGCAACTCGGTATCTGAGCTGTGTCTGAGACCCACAGCACAGCTCACTGGGAACTCTGGATCCTTAATGCACTGAGCAAGGCCAGGAAAGGAACCCGAGTCCTCAAGGATCTTAGTCGGGTTCATTAACCGCTGAGCCACGAAGGGAACTCCAATAAACTGATTTTTGAATTTTTAAAAAACCCTACTTGGTCATATATCTTATCATTTTATATATAGTTGCATGTAATTAGCTAAAATTTATATTTGAATTTTCATCTATGTTCATGAGAAATATGGTCTGTAGGGTTTTTTTCTTAGAAGATTTTGATTTGACTTTGGTAGCAGGATTATGTGGCCTCATAGATATCATTGGGAAGTGTTCCCTTATCTTCCATTTTCTGAAAGAGTTTGTATAAAGTTGGTATTATATGATTTTAATACAGAAACTAAAATATGTAGTACTATTAATAAATCGTTTGTTTGTTGAGACATTTTCTGTAAGAAAGCACATGTATTTTAGAAATTATAAACAGTCCTTTAAAAGTACCAACATACAGAATGCTGATGTACAAGAGAATTCACAATTGCTTACTTTTTCTGGCCATGCCCAAGGCATGCAGAAGTTCCTGGGCCAGGGATTAAACCTGCACCACAGCAGTGACCTGAGCTGCTGCAGTGACAACCCTGGATCCTTAATCCACTGTACTGAAAGGGAACGCTCTTATAATTGCTTACTTTTTAGTTTTCACTAGAAATTAAGGTTTTTAAGACTTAAGAATTCTAATTAGTATAAGGAATTAAACCCACTAAGTTAATAAGTTCTTTGTATGCAAGAAAAACAAAAGTTATAAGGAACAGAAATGCATTTTGTTAAGGGAAGAGAAAGTAATTTTTTCCTAAAGAGAGAAGAGAGGAAAGAGGAGGGAAAAAAGAGAGAGATGGAAAGGGAAAGCATGGGACAAAATCTGACTGTAGGGAGTTTCTGGACGCAGCACAGTGGAAGCAAATCTGACTAGGATCGATGAGGATGCAGGTTGATTCCTGCCTGCCTAGTGGGTTAAGGATCCGGCATTGCTATGGCTGTAGTGTAAGCCTGCAGCTATAGCTCGGATTTGACCCCTAGCCTGGGAACTTCCATATGCCGCTGGTGCAGCCCTAAAAACAAAACAAAACAAACAAACAAACAAACAAAAAAAAAACTGACTGTAAGAAAGAAAGTTGTAGAAAGTTTGTGGAAAAGAAACCCTGAGGAAAAAAAAAAGAGAGTTTTGTGTGGTCAAGACTGAGAGGAGGGTAAATGTAATTGAGTGAATAAATTTTGATATTAAAGGTAAACTAGTGCAAAACTAGACTTTGTTTCCTTTAAGGGGGACCCGGTTTTCTTTGACTATTAATTTGCTTTTGATAGCAGATTGTGAAATTTCTTTACCTTTACCCAGTGACCTGTTGTAGCTTTCTGTATTTGCCTTCAGAATCTTTTATTATCTCTTTGGTGAAGTGAATGAGTATTATTATACTTATGATGACAGTATTTGACCAAGTATTTTAAAACCTTTTTGATATTTCTGACAAACTTTCCAAAGATCAGATGCTAAATGAAGTTCACCTGACCTCTAGCTAACTTTGAGGTTTTCTAAAGGGCCCCTGGAACACCTCAAGAGGTTTATTTTCTCTCCTTATCAAAAAGAGATATTAAATTAATCAGGCCTATTTGGCACATCAAATTACATAGGAAGCATTATCAAGTAAGAGATAAAACTTCCTAGCTTATATTATATGGGTAAATGTTATTAGTATAGATATTCTAGAAATTATATGGAATCCATAAAAATTTGGTATGTCCTGGTAGGATGCTATCAGTCCTGATTTCAGTTGTATTAAAGTGTATGTCACCGCAGCAATCAAGTTTCTTTTTTAGCTGCGCTGTAATCGGGCCTTTAACCATGCCATTTAATTTTTTTGTCATTTATGGACAATTATTATGTTACTCTGAGGCCTTTGCAAAAACACTTCCTTTTCAAGAAGACTAATAGAAGGGACTTTTTGAAAAGTAGAAGCTTTTGATAAATTTCAGATTACATTGCTGAGCTGGGTAAGAAATTAAGGAATCCTAATGGAAACCCCATGGCTTCATAAAACTGTTAACAAAAAGGATTAGTTACATGGGACTGAGTGAAATGATAAATATGGCTATAACTGCTGCAAGTTTTTTTTAGTCTGAAATATTATTGGCTTTTAACCTGTGTTCTCCAGATATAAGAAAATCTTTCCCTTTACGCTAATTATGATTTACAGCAATTTGGTAAATTATAGCTTTGTAAGCAGAATTAAAACATTTAAACATTTATCTTTTCTACGTGATTCGCCCCACTCCCCAAACTGGAAAGTCTTAGGTTACCAGAAATCTTATCAGGTGAATAAGGAAGGTCACCACCTGAGAGATGCAGGAGTCTCAACATAATTTGGGGACCTAAAGAAGAGAGAAATTTGAGGAGTTCCCATTGTGGCTCAGCAGAAATGAATCTGACATCCATGAGGATGTGGGTTCGATTCCTGGCCTCACTCTGTGGCTTAAGGATCTGGCATTGTTGTGGTGTATGTCGCAGATGCAGCTTGGATCTGGCATTGCTGTGGCTGTGGTGTAGGCTGGCGGCTACAGCTCTAATTCGACCCCTAGCCTGGGAACCTCCATATGCCTTGGGTGCGGGCCTAAAAAGACAAAAAAAAAAAAGAGAGAGAGAGAGAGAGAAATTCACACAAATCTATAGATATGGCAGGCAGAATCTGTGGCAAGCCCTTGGCATGGTTTTCCTGGCCTTGAGAGACTTTTTAAAAGTTTAATCTGAGATTCTATACAAAAATTTCCAGCAAAGTCAATTAAAAAAAAAAAAACAGTCTTAGATGATCAATTACACTTATGTAAGTAATCAGGCCAAGTTTATTGAAACCAGACTGAATCTCCAAACAAATTAGTCTTAATTTAACTATATTTGATAGAAATGAGGGCAATTTTAAAGAGAAAAAATTATGTTTTGATAGATATTAACTTCTAACATAATTAGCTTTGAGGTTTGATATTTACTGCCTAAGACTCACTCCCCAGGTAGCTCCATGTTGCTATGGTACATCACTGTAAATTTTAATTAAATCATTAAAAGGACATTCTAAGCTTGGTTCTGAAGCTTATCTCAGTGGCCTCTCTTTGGATGAAGATCAGATGCCCCATGATCTGCAATCAGGAGATTATGCATACTGAAAAAGACATCATTCAAAGAACTATCTCCAACCTGGATGGAAGGACTTTTATCAGGTACTCTCAACTAGTTCATGTGCAGCAAACCTGAAGGAAATTGACCTTGGATTCCTAGTTCCCATTTAAAAAAAGGCCCCTACACTGGACTGGTCTATAGAGAGGAATACTGACTTCAAAATCACCTTAAAATGACCCTCAAACAAAGGCGTAAACCACACCCACACCTGGACAAGAAGAAGATGACATTAGAAGTGGATAGCTACCACGAGATGCCAGCCCCGACGTGTATGATTATTTACAGTGTTTTCTTTTTTTTTTTATCGGGGGGGTGCGCACCCATGGCATATGGAGGTTCCTAGGCCAGGGGTCGATTAGGAGCTACAGCTACACCATAGCCACAGCCACTCAGAATCTGAGCCACATCTGTGACCTATACCACAGCTCACGGCAGCGCTGGATCCTTAACCCACGGAGCAAGGCCAGGGATTGAACCCACAACCTCGGGGGTACTTGTCGGGTTCGTTAACCACTGAACCACGAAGGGAACTCCTCAAATTGCTGTTTCTTGCATTACCAAATGTGTGACTGAGCCTCTGATAAAATGATTGACTAGGTGACTTGAAATGATTGACTAAATACATAATTCTACATGAGAGTAAGGATTGTATTAGTGTAACTTTATGTATGGTAAGAAGCAACAAGAGAAAATCTTTTCCTATTATAACAGACTAGGAAGACAGGTGGTCCAGAGACTTTTGGCTTCTGTTAACAGGGCCTTGTCCAGTAATAACACGTTAGTGGCCTATCAGTAAAATCCTAACCTGACTTAGAACTGAGCATTCTTACTACTGTGAAATAAAATGGTCATGAAGTGCTTCCCAAACCATGGCCAATTTTGTGAACATAAGGGGGCACTGACAACAAATAAAAGTCACATGCCCTCTGGTTCTACAAGAATTAAAAGTCACTAGCCACTGCAGTTGCTTACCTCCAACACGCTCTGAAAGGAGTTCAAGGCAGAGCTCAGGACTGAGGTACTCTGTGTTCTGGGAATACTGGCAGAAGAGGTCTTCAATTAATTAGATATTTTGAGAAGAGAATTTTATGAGCCCATTTTTTTTTTCGTTTGGCATCTTTCCATACTAGAGAAGCACCAAAATCATTAATTAAGGATTTCCCATCGTGGCTCAGCAGTTCATGAACCCAACTAGTATCTATGAGGACTCAGGTTCAATTCCTGACCTAACTCAGTGGGTCGGGGATCCAGCAGTGCTGTGAGCTTGGTGCAGGCCTGGCTTGGATCCTGTGTTGCTGTGACTGTGTTGTAGGCCAGCAGCTGCAGTTCTGATTCGACCCCTAGCCTGGGAACTTCCATATGCCATTGGGTGTGGCCCTAAAAAGAAAAAGAAAAAATTCATTAACCAAGACGTCTATCTGTTCTTCGTGACTAGCAGCAGTGGCCTTCTACTGAGACATGGGCTTGGTCGCACACGTGTCTCCTTCACCAAAACTGTATATATGCTCATTCCCCTTTACCCCTTCAGAGCAGTTCCTCTGTGCCTCTGAGAGGCTTTCTCTCAGGCTATAGTCCTAAGTAAGTCCCCCAAATAAACCTGAACCTCACAGCTCTCTTGTATGAGAGACTCTATTACAGTCAGCACTATTAAAGAACGAGCTTTCAGTGTCACTGATTTCGTGAAATGTTCTATTTCATTGTTTTCTGATTTGATCTTTATTTTGTTTTGCCTATTTTGGATTTAATTTGCACTTTGTCTAGTTCTTAAAGTCGGAGCTAAGGTCATTGATTTGAGATTTTTTGAAAAAAAAATATAGGCATTTACTGATAGGAATTTCCATCCAAGAGTAAGTCATAGAGGATGATATAGTAGGAAGAACAGGAAACCTTTTTCTCTACCTGGACAACAGTAGTATTGGCAGAAACTGTAGTAAATATTTTGGAACTCTAGCATTTATTTGTTTGTTTTTTGTTGTTGTTTTTTTTTTAGGGCTGCACTTGCTGCATATGGAGGTTCCCAGGCTAATGATCTAATCGGAGTTGTATCTGCTGGCCTATACCACGGCTCACGGCAGTGCCAGATCATTAACCCACTGAGCGAGGCCAGATATCGAACCCGAAACCTCATGGTTCCTAGTCGGATTCATTTCCACTGCATCACAATGGGAACTCCTCTAGCATTTACTTGAATGCTTGCAACTTTCAGGGAATAGCTTGGCTGGTAACTCACAGTTAATTTTGGTCAATTTCTGGGTGCTCCCATCGTGGCTCAGTGATTAACGAACCTGACTAGCAATCATGAGGACACAGATTCAATCCCTGGCCTTGTTCAGTGGGTTAAGGATCCGGCATTGCCCTGAGCTGTGGTGTAGGTCGCAGATGTGGCTCAGATCTGGTGTTGCTGTGGCTGTGGTGTAGGCCAGCGGCTACAGCTCCAATTCGACCCCTAGCCTGGGAACCTCCATATGCCAAGAGTGCAGCCCTAAAAGACATTAAAAAAACAAATTTTTTTTTGTTTAATGTCAGTCATCAGTGCAGTGGGGTGACCCATTTCCAACGTCCAGCCCTGTGCCATTCAGCAGTGGGGATGGCAATCTATGTTTTTGATGCTGTATCTAGAGTGAGTAATAAGGACCTTGTCCTCAAAATATTGGGGTTCAGTGTTCTGGTTGTGGATTGCTGTTCTGATTGCTCGGGCGTGGGCATGGTGGCTGGCTGTCATTTTTCCAACTCCCATGGGCTGTAGTGACTTCCAAGATACTTAAAGACCCTACCTTTTACTGACATTCAAAATCAACTATGCAGAGAGGTAAATTTAGAAGCCATTACATATGCCCAGAGAAATACACAGACTCAGAAAAGACCTGAGACCTTGAGCATTCACCTCAGGCTGATCCTAGAATGGAGACACCCTATAAAGAATCAGAAAAAAAAAAAGTGTGGATATGATTAAGTTTAAGTCTATCATTGTGCTGTATGTTTTTTTTGCCCCACCTGTTCTTTGATTCCTTTGTCCTCTCTTCTTCTGCCTTTTTTTTTTTTGGTGTATTACTTGAGTATATTTTATGATTTCCACTTACCTCATTTGTTAACTTATAGCTATACCTTATCATTTTGTTATTTTAGTGTATGTTCTAGGGTTAAAGGTAACCATCGTTAAATTCTCACAGTCTACCTTCAAGTGATACTATAGCATTTCATGTAGCGTTTAAGAACCTTGCATGATATCAATGCATTTCTCTGCTTCTGTTTTTTTTGTTTTGTTTTGTTTTGTCTTTTTGCTATTTCTTTGGGCCGCTCCGTGGCATATGGAGGTTCCCAGGCTAGGGGTCGAATCGGAGCTGTAGCCCCTGGCCTACGCCACAGCCACAGCAATGCGGGATCCGAGCCGCGTCTGCAACCTACACCACAGCTCACGGCAACGACGGATCCTTAACCCACTGAGCAAGGGCAGGGACCGAACCCGAAACCTCACGGTTTCTAGTCGGATTCGTTAACCACTGCGCCACAATGGGAACTCCTCTGCTTCTGGTTTTTATGCTATTGTTGTCATACATTTTAATTATGTATACATTCTAAACCCAAAATACACTCTTACAATTTTTATTTAAACTGTTAATTACCTTTACAAATATTTAATAGAAATAATCTTACACATGTACACACACAAGTACCATTTTTGATGCTCTTTTTTTCCTCTTTGTAGATCCATATTTCCACGTAGTTTTACTTTCCTCTGTCTGAACAACTTTCTTTAACATTTTTTGTAGTGTTATTCTTCTAATAATGAATGATTTCAACATTAGAGTGTCTACAAAGTCTTTATTTCACCATTGTTTTTGAAAGAAAATTTTTGCTGGGTTTAGAATTCTAAGCAGACAATATTTTTTTTCCAGTTCTTTAAAGAGGTTGCTATGCTATCTTCTTGCCTATATTGTTTCCAAAGAGAAATCTGCTGTTACCCTTATCTATTTTTTTTTTAATTTGTTTTTATGGTAGCACATGCAACGTATGGAAGTTCCCAGGCCAGGGGTTGAATCAGAACCGCAGCGGAGGACTGAACACTGGATCCTAGCCACAACTGTGACCTACGTATGCTGCAGATTGAGGCAACACTCCAGGGATCGAACCTGCATTGTTGTGGACACTATGTTGGGTTTTTAACCCACTGAATCACGATGGGAATGCCTTCTTACCTTTATATTTTAGAATATTTTTAGCTTTATGGAAAAATTGCAAATCTAGTACAGTGAATTTCCAAATTCTCCACACACAGTTTTGCCTATTGTTAACACCTAATATTAGTACAGGACATTTGTCATAATTAATTAACCGGTACTGATATGTTATTAGCTGAAATCCACATTTCTTTAGTTTTAACCTAGTGTTGTTTTTCTGTTCCAGGATCTTATTCAGGATCGCATGTTATATTTATTTTTCATGTTTCCATAGTGTCTTCTTGAATGTGACAATTTCTCAGGTTTTCTTTGTTTTGATGGTCTTGTCCGTTTTGAGGAGTACTAGTCAAGTAGTTGGTAGACTGCCCCTCAACTGGGATTTGTATAATGTTTTCCTCATGGTTAGATTGGGGTTATGTGTTCTCAGGAGGAAGACCACGGAGTTAATGACATTAGAGTCACACCTTTTTGCCAAGGATAAATACTATCAACACGACTTCTTATTGTTCATATTAACTTTACCCGATGGAGTTGGCATTTGTCAGGCTTCTCCACTGGAAAGTTTGGCTTCTCTGTCCTCCTTCACGTCTTTAAATAGTGTATGCTTTGAAAGAAAGTCACTCTACATGGCATCCATCTAAGGAGTGGGGAGTCATGTTCCACCCCTTTGAAAGCAGACTGCCTCCATAAATTAATTAGAATTCTTCTGTGATTTGTCTATTATTTCCCATTGATGGATTGATTGATATCAGTAGGACTCATGGATATTTATATTATACTTTGGGTCGTAGCACAATGTTAATGTATTTTATTGCTCAGAATAGTAGAAAAAGTTATGTCAGCCATTATTTCCTTCAAAAATCTTTTCTCCCTTCTCCTTCATTGAGAATTCTCACAATAGGTTTATTAGTCCAATTAAATTTGTTCAGCTGATGCTCTTTCCTCTTTTTTCCCCCTCTGTGTTTCTTTTTTTTTTTTTTGTCTTTTTGCTATTTCCTGGGCCGCTCCCGCGGCATATGGAGATTCCCAGGCTAGGGGACGAATTGGAGCCGTAGCCACCAGCCTACACCAGAGCCACAGCAACGAGGGATCTGAGCCTCGTCCTCGACCTACACCACAGCTCACGGCGACGCCTGATCATTAACCCACTGAGCAAGGGCAGGGACCGAACCCGCAACCTCATGGTTCCTAGTCGGATTTGTTAACCACTGCTCCACGACGGGAACTCCATGTGTTTCTTTTTGTATTATTTTTATTAGCTCGTTTTTAAGTTGTCTACTATTTCATTCTGTAATGTCTAATTTGGCATAAATCCCCTACAACACATTTTGCAATTTCTGACATTGTAGGGTTTTTTGTTTGTTTGTTTTGTTTTGTTTTTAGGGCCTCACCTGTGGCATATGGAGGTTCCCAGGCTAGGGGTCAAATCGGAGCTACAGCTGCGGGCCTGCACCACAGCCACAGCACCGCCAGATCTGAGTTGCATCTGCAAACTACACCACAGCTCATGGCATGACACATCCTCAACCCACTGAGCGAGGACAGGGATCGAACCCGTGACCTCATGGTTCATAGTCAGATTCATTTCTGCTGAGCCACAACAGGAACTCCTGACATTGTAGTTTTAATCTCTAAACATTACATTTGTGTCTTTTTTGTAGTTTCCATATCTCTACTTAGCTTTTTGCGTATACGGAGCTGTTATAATTTATGTTTATTTTAATGTCCTTGTCTACTAATTTGAACATCTGTTAGTTCTAGGTTGGTTTTTATTGATTGGTTTTTCTCCTCATAAGTCACCATATTTTTGGTTCTTTGCATGTTTGGTAATTTTGGATGAGATTTAAGACAGTATGAATTTTACCTTGTTGGATACTGGATATCTTTATATTCTTACGCATATCCCTAGCCTTTGTTCCTACACAGTTGAGATACCTGAAAATATTTTGATTCACTTGGTGTCCCACTTTTAAGACTTTTTTTCTTTTTTTTTGGTCTTTTTTTGCTATTTCTTGGGCCGCTCCTGTGGCATATGGAGGTTCCCAGGCTAGGGACCGAATCGGAGCTGTAGCCACCGGCCTATGCCAGGGCCACAGCAACGCGGGATCCGAGCCGCGTCTGCAACCTACACCACAGCTCACGGCAATGCCGGATCCTTAACCCACTGAGCAAGGGCAGGGGCCGAACCTGCAACCTCATGGTTCCTAGTCGGATTCGTTAACCACTGCGCCACGACGGGAACTCCTAAGATTTGTTAAGTGGTACAAGAGCAATGTTTGGCGTAGGGCTAATTATTTCACACAACTAAAGTAAGACCCTTGTGAGTATTCTAAACAACACCCTGTGAATTATGAGGTTTTTTTCAGTCTGGGCTGTTGGAAATAGGCAATATTCCTGGTCTTGTGTGAATATTAGGCACATTTCCCCCAATTATTTTAGTTCCTTCTCTGGCCTCATGTACTCTTCACAAGCATCCGCTGACCAGCATTTTGTTGAATATTCAGTGGGGACCCTCTGCAAATATCTGAGGTTCTTTTCCCATGCAGCCCTCTGCTTTCTGCTATTCTGTCCTGTGAATTCTCACTGCCTTAGTAAGCTCAGTTTCCTAAATTCTGGGAGTCCTTTGGGCTCTGCCTAGGCTTCCCTCCTCCCGTGCCATGGCCTGAAGTCTCTCTCAAGTCAGTGTACTGAGGCAATGGTAAGGCTCACTTAATTTTCTCCCCATCTTGCAGGGATCATGGCCCTGTATTACCTGAAGTCCATTTTTTTTTTTAATATGTGCTTTGTCTTTTTTGTTTGTTTTCTTTGCTTGTTTTAAACAGGATGTTAAATCTGGTCTTTGTTCCTTTATCTTGGCTAGAAGTTGAACATCATTTCGATCATTTGTTAAATATTGGCACAGAATAAATAATTTAAAAAATATTTTACAAGCAAACAAAAACCCACCCATGTCTTCGTTTAGCCCTTAGGTCCTCAGTTTGTGATCTCTGAGGGAGAAGATCACACGGACCAGGCAAAAGTCTCCTTCTGAGAAAAAAGAGAAACTTGCTTCCCCTGAAGCAAGCTGGGATGAGCTGATGTAGCAGAGAATAAAAAGACATTCTATGTTTTCAAGAAGAATGAAATTGGCCGCTGATGTCTCCCTTTCAGTTTAAGGCTGGCCAAGATTATTACTATATTGAAAATTATTGGGTTTAGGAGACAAGATGAAAATATGCGAATAAAGCAGGGTTGCCAGATTCAGCAAATAGAAACACAGGGCATGGTTACATTTGAATTTAAAATAATGAAGGGTAAATCTTTACTATAAGTAGGTCCTATGCATGATTTGGAACTAAACTAAACATATTATTTGGTGTTTATCTTAAAATTAAGGGAGTTCCTGTCGTGGCTCAGTGGTTAACGAATCTGACTAGCATCCATGAGGATGCAGGTTCGATCCCTGGCCTCTCTCTTAGCGTTAAGGATCCAGCATTGCTGTGAGCTGTGATGTAGGTCCCAGACGCGGCTTGGATCCTGCGTTGCTGTGGCTGTTGCGTAGGCTGGCGGCTTCAACTCCAATTTGACCCCTAGCTTGGGAACCTCCAAATGCCATGGGTACTGCCCTAAGAAGCAATAAATAAATAAATAGATAAATAAACATTTTTATTGGAATATTGTTGACTAACAATATTGTTTTAATTTCAGGCATACAGTAAAGTAAACCAGTTTTATATATGTGTGTGTGTGTATGTACGCATAGATCCATTCCTTTTCAGATTCTTTTCCCATATAGGTTATTATACAGTATTGAGTACATTTCCCTGTGCTGTACAGTAGATCCCTGTTACTCATCTATTTTACATGTGTATATATATCAATATACTCATGTATATATACACATATATATACATATATCAATGTAGTGCATATATGTTAATCTTAACTTCCTAATTTACCCCTTCCCCCATGTTTCCCTTTTGATAAACATGTTTGGTTTCAAAATCTTTGAGTCTCTTTCTGTTTTGTAAGTTCTATTGTATCATTTCTATTCGATTCCACATATTGGCGATCACATTTGATATTTTTCCTTCTCTGTCTGACATAAACAGAATGGAAGAAAATCTTTGCAAATGAAGCAACCAGCAAGGGAATAATCTTTAAAATATACAAATGCCTCATACAGCTTTATACCTTAAATTCAAATTTAACTGGCTGTCTTGAATTTTTTCCTACTGACTCCAGGTTAATACCACTCAGTGAAATCGAGAGATAAACCCAAAGCAAGTCAGGGTGGGCTGATTGAGGATTCAAAAGTCATATTTTGACTATGATCATAAATGATTGTCTTGGCTTAGGTTTTGGGATTAATCTGGCTCTGAAAGAAAGAACTGAAAACTAAGTAGCCCACAATGCTGTTTTAATCATATGATCTCTTGCATTGTATAACATATATGTTTTTATAAATTACTTTCGCAAAGCGTACTCTCACTTTGTCCTCCAAACCCCCAGAAGTTCACCTCACATTAGCCATAATTTGACAGTTGGGAAAAATCAAGGGTGAGCGCAGAGACTATTCCGAAGTCCCCAATTGACTCAAATAGTAAATCAAGACTTAGGAACTGTTTTTTCCTACTTGTAGAGGAGTTGACAAGCTTAAAATAGAGGTGCCAAGGTTCAGACTGTGTATGTGTGTGTATACGCGTGTGCATGCACAAGTAGTTGTAAGTGTGTGGCATTCCCAGCAAAGGAAGAAGAGCTTCATCTGCTTAATATGTGCCTAATCCTGCCCGTTTAGACCAGGCCACCTTTCCCATGAGCACTTTTATAGCTGAAACGGAATCAAAATGAGCATTCGGCCTCGCAGCTCTGGTAAAGGCGGTTTCTTGACCCTGCTCACTTCGTTTTTGTTCTTGCTTCTCCTTCTGTTGCTGCCTCTTTTTACCTCTTAGCTCTTGGATTATCTCGCATGTCTGGAGCCACAAAGATAAATGTCAAAGTTCTTGGGATTCATGGCATTCATCCTTGAGGTAAAATCTGACTTACTCTCTTCCTCTAGTACTTCCTAGTCCTGCTATCCTGACCAACCTCCAGCCTCTCTGAGACCCCAGCCCGCTGCTCACTTGGTGACCTGACCTTCTAGCCGGGGTGGGGCTTGTGAAAGAAGCAGGTGGGTAATGACCTTGAGCTGTGGCAGGGGGAGGTGTTTTGGCAGCAGCTGATTAGCTAGAGAACTGGTTGGCTCTGCTGCTATGCGTTTACCTTTCAGCCTGGAGTGCTGAGACACAGTCCGTACCCCGGGGCAGGAAACTTCATGATGATTGGCTCCAAGTGCTGACTTAGCCCAGAGTCGGGAACATAAGGGCTCTGAAGTTCAGTTACCTCTTAAACTGCTCCCAATGTTTATGCAACACTTGAATTTTATTATTTATTTTTTATTGCTCATCTATTTATTTTGGAACAGATATCCCCCCCCCCTTTGGACCATATCTTTTTTTTTTTTTTCAGATTCTTTTCCTACATAGATTATCCCAGAATACTGGGTAGAGTTTCCCATGCTATTCAGCAGGTCCCCACTGGCCAGTCATTCCATATAGCACAGCATGCGTATGCCCATCCTAAACCCTCAGGCCGTCCCTCCCACTTCTCCTGTACCCTTTGGTAACCATGAGCTTTTTTTTCAAACTCAATGAGTCTGTTTCTGCTCTGCAAATAAGCTCGTTTGCATCTTTTTTTTTTTTTTTTAGATTCCGCATATAAGTGATATCATATGTTTGTCTTTCACTGTCTAACTTCACTTAGTGTGATAATCTCTAGGTCCATCCATTTTGCTGCAAATGGCATTATTTCATCCTTTTTTTATGGCTGAGTAACATTCCATTGTGTGTGTATCTATATCTATATTATATCATCTATATCTATATATAGATGTCACATCTTCTTTATCCATTCCTTTGTGGTTGGACATTTAGTCAACACTTTAGTTTTATTAATTTGTTTTCCTTCTCTCTCATGTTTTCTTTTTGCCCTCACCCCATCCCTTTCTCCCTCTGCCTCTCTCTCCTGCCTTTATATTTCCAACTTAGAGCCATTTAAATGGGTTTAAGAAACATACTACGATATGGTAGCCACAGCCCCATCCAGTAATATGTTTTACTCTTTTCCAGCTCATATCGGTTGTGCCCTAAATCCTGTACTAAGCTAAACCTAAAGATGTTCCTACTAGCCATGCATTCTCATCAACTGCCTTGAACTAAGGATGGAATAGAGTGG
Organism: Phacochoerus africanus; assembly: GCF_016906955.1. Classification (NCBI taxonomy): domain Eukaryota; kingdom Metazoa; phylum Chordata; class Mammalia; order Artiodactyla; family Suidae; genus Phacochoerus; species Phacochoerus africanus. Next base: position 8,080,572 of record NC_062558.1, read on the forward strand.
CTGCTTGAATTGGAAATTTTTACTGCCTGATACTAAGGAAAAATACAACAAATAGGAATCATTAAGTGATCATTTATATACCAGTCAAAGAAACTCCCTCTGTTGACATCTAAACCTAAAAATTTTAGGAGAAAAGAAATAATAGGAATTCCCATTATGGCTCCATGGTTAATGAACCTGACTAGTATCCAGGAGGACACCTGGCCTTGCTCAGTGAGTTAAGGACTAGGCATTGCCCTGAGTTGTGGTATAGGTTGCAGATTCAGCTTGGATCCCAAGTTGCTGTGGCTGTGGTGTAGGCCGGTGGCTGCAGCTCCAATTAGACTCCTAGCCTGGGAACTTCCATATGCTACAGGTGCAGTCCTAAAAAGACAAAAAAAAAAAAAAAAAAGAAAGTTGTCAGGCAACGAAAGGAGTTGAAAATACATTAATAATTTTTATATTATTTATTATATTAATTGAGCATTTATCATCAGATAGGCACTTTGCATGTATTAATCTATTTAACTTTTGTGACAACCTTATGGGGTGGGAGCAGCATTTTTTGGGGAGAGAGGCTGAACCCGCAGCACATGGAGGTTCCCAGGCTAGGGGTACAATTGGAACTGTAGCTGCTGGCCTACCCCAGAGCCACAGCAACACTGGATCCAAGCTGCATCTGCAACCTACACCACAGCTCACAGCAATGCCAGATCCTTAACCCACTGAGCAAGGCCAGGGGTCAAACCTGCGTCCTCTTGGATGCTAGTCAGATTGATTTCCACTGAGCTACATGGAAACTCCAGGAACTGCCATTTCTCATCTTACACATGAAGAACTCAAGGCTTAGAGAAGATGTATTCCTTGCTGAAATTCATACAATTAGGAGAACTAGGATTTGCGCTGCATGGCCTGGTTCTAGCATCTTCACTTTCAACCACTGCCTCAACTACTGCCTTTTAAAACTTGGGGTATGGAGCCGGGGAATGAAAAAGCTTGGAAGGATAGGTTAAGTGACTGGTTTAAATGAGGGATGGGGTGAGGGAGGCTGGCAAATGCCTCCACTGAGCACTCCTTCCCACAGCTGGCTTTCATGTGGCGTGGTGCTGGATGCTGGCCAGGTATAAAGGGCAATGATGGGGTGGACAGAGTCTCTTGAGAGGTTGAAAGCAAATGGTATTCATTTCTTCATCCACGTAAGCCTGGTGCTTGACACTGAGCAGACAAGATGCAACTACTGCCCAGTGCTGAAGAAACTTGCAGTTCTTTCCAAGAAATAGAAAACTGAGAATTTGACAGTTTATCTCTGAGGCTGCATCCTCCCCTTTCTGAGGCTGTCCTGCTTCTTGGTGCCCTCATCCTTTCTCTCCTCCAGGGTCCAGTGCTCTCATCCTTGCTTCTCTGTCAAAATGGTGCCCTATGGAAAGGAAGGGAAATGCTGTCAGCCTGAAATGTACGTGCCTGAGGGGGCACAAATGATTATGTCCCCTGGATGTCATTTCGAACATGTTCTGTCTAGTTCTTCGCTTTGAACTCCTGTGCCTCCCCAAAGAACCATGTCGTCAGCACCGTTATGACTAAGCTCCAAACACCCGCCACCCTCATTCTCAGCCCAAACTATGGACCCTGTCCCAGCACTGATTTCTGACATTTCCTCCTCTTTCTGGGCCTTGTCCTCACCTTGGATCTGATGAAGGCATCTGCCTCTTCCCTGGCACTGCCTGGCTGCACTCCTTGTGGCTCCACCCTCGGCTGTGTTAGGATGCGCCTGGCTGGGAACAGGGCTGGCTGAGCTGACTTCTGCTGGGGCAGCTCCTTAAAGAGCTTGACACGGGGTTACAACCAGGGGATGAATGTGACCATTCCTGGGGTCTTCCCAGCCTCTGGACTCTTATTTAATCTTCCCGATAACTCTATGTGGTGTTAGTGACCTCATCTTATAGATGAGGAGACTGAGGAATAGAGGGTTTAAAATCTCTCGTTCAGGCTCACATGGCTAATGAATAGCAGAGTTGGGACACTCCCTTTATGTGACTGATGGCAAAGCTGATGTGATTGCTCCCCCTGCCCTGACACCATGGAAGCAGAATCCTGCTGTCTAATCCAAGGTGGCAAGGAAGGGACCAGAAATGAAAGAGAAAAGTTAGCAGGGCTGGATATGGAGTGAGCATTGAAATGAAGCAGCAGAAAAAACCCCACAAAAAACAAACATGAAAAACAAACAAACAGCAAGGGCAAGGATAGAACTAGAAAGGAAGGCATCATAGTGAGTGAAGCTGGGAAACCTCGAGCTTTTGCTATTTTGGCTTTTCGTGTCCTGTGGTTGGTGGGGAAGGGTGCAGGGACCCAGCCACGCTTTGACATTCACTCCTGAACTTGCTCTGCTGATATTGAGCAAGTGACATGTGACTCAGCTCCAGCCCCCAGGACAGCATGTACCCTTGGCCAGCAGATCCACGGGACTCACCTCAGGCTGTGTGGCAGGACCAGACAAAATGGGAACAAAACTGTAAGCCTATGAACGGAACTGCCAGCCTGGGATTTTAGGCATTAGCAGGTTTGTGGGGAAGGCAGTCTTTTTCCTTCGGGGGCCAGCGGTGGGCGGGGGGGGGGGCGGGAAGGGGGTTCTTAGCCCCCTTAAAATCCTACCCTGGTAGGCAGTTGTGTATTTTCCAGAAGCTTGAGGCTGGCCTCAGATAAAATTATGCAGGTGATATTAGCTCCACGGCTGCTCATCTTTTGGTTTTCTGGCCTCCTCTATAGTTCCTTTCTGGGGAGCATGACATGCCTCTTCCTTTCCCTCCCCGGCCCCACTATTATAGACTTCCTGGCTGAGACGTGAAATGGAGACCACAGGTGGCTTGGAGAAGCTCCAGGGCTCTCCAGCTTGGAGACAGGAGGATTCCGGCTCTGCCCGGCATAGCTGACTAAACTCAGCTCCTCTTGGAGGGCTCAGGATTGCGCTGTTCTCTGCTTCTGGGCGCTAGGCAGCGTCTTGAGAACAGTGTGGCCGAGAGAGAGGAAACAGGTGGACAGCACGTGGGCTGGAGGAAGCCCAGGGTCACCGTCTCCCCCCTGGGGCCCCAGAGGCAATTGCTCCCTTTGGAGGATGGTGTGTTAATCACTGGATCACCGCGATGTCAGGCTGCAAAAGAGGAAAGCTGGGGGCGGAGGTGGGGCAGGGGGGGTGTGCTTGTTAGGTTTTCCATGAGGAACTGATTTAGCACCAGTTAGAGTCACTTTCAGTTCTTCTTCTCAGCAATAAGTTAGATGCTGGGAAAGAATTAAACCTTGCAATTGACACCAGACCGGTGGCACTGCCCCTTCTGGTTTTGATACTGCTTTCCTAGAGCTGTGGGGTTAGATTGCTGGAAGAGACCGCCTGGTCTAGTGCCTCGTGCTGGAATGGCTCTCAATGTTTATTGAGTCTTCCTGGACCTTACGGAGAAGGGCACTGACCTGCCCGAGCTTATGCTGAACAGTGGGGCTGGAGGAGGTGGGTCCCCATTGGGGGATGCTCTTTGCTAAGGAGGATCAGGCAATTCTGTATCTCACCCTCCTGGCACGCTCTCGTAGATATGATTGCCAGAATGAATGGAATGGAAGGGCAAACGTAAATAAGAATTGTGCACATCACATGTTATTTTCTTACGGATTTGTTGTTTAGAGATAATTTATCTTTTTTAACATCTTTCACCTTAATGAGCATTTGGATCTCTAAACCCTTCTCCCTTGGCTGCTCTGCCAGGCTTTTTTGGTTTGGGTTTTTTTTTGGTATTTAATACTCTATAAACATTGCATGTTCTATGGGGGCCCACATATTTGCTGGGGAGGCAGTGTAGTTGTCTAGAAAGAGAAATAGGTGAGCAATGGAGTAGTCCTGGGCTTCGAATCTTGTCTCCACTGCTGATTAGACATGTAACCTCTGGCTGGTTATTTAATTTCTTGAAATTTCTGTTTTCCTTTTTTATTTTAATTTTTTATTAAATTATAGTTGATTTACAATATTTGGTCAATTTCTGTTGTACAGCAAAGTAACCCACACACACACACACACACACACTCCCTTTCTCATACTATCTTCCATCATGTTTTACCCCAAGAGATGGGTTTCTTTTCTGGGAAATGAGAGAAAGAACACTTTCAGTAGGTTACCCTGAGGATTAAATGGGATAATACATGTTTAGCCTGGCATCTATCACACAGTCAGCCCTCAGTGAAAGTTATTGTTATTTTGGAGTTCCCATTGTGGCTCAGCAGTAACGAACCCAACTAGCATCCATGAGGACACGGGTTTGATCCCTGGCCTCTCTCAGTGGGTTAAGGATCTGGCATTGCTATGAGCTGTGGTGTAGGTTGCAGACGAGGCTCCAATCCTGCATTGCTGTGGCTGTGGCGTAGGCTGGCAGCTGCAGCTCCAATTGGACCCCTAGCCTGGGAACCTCCATTAAAAAGTTATTGATAATTTAAATATTAAACTGAGTACTTAACATTAATTTTCCTCCACTTAAATAGGATATTCTGTTTTCAGAGTAGGAACTGTCCCACCCATCCTCCCTCTCACAATTAAAAAAAAAAGTATCCATTGCCTTGTAAAGTTGAGTGTTCCTATACTGGCTGGCATAAATGGAAACACACATCTGTATTTTGGATTAGCTCACCTGGTGATTATAGCCTCTCTAGAGTATGCAAAGTCCTTTTACACCAATTTTGTTTAGTTTTTTTTTTTTCCTAAGCTCATTAATTTTCACAGCATTCTTCGGAGACAGGGATTAGACATGTTGTTCATGAATTAACAAAAGTACTGAGAGGTTTCGGCACTTGTCCAGCATCACAGAAAAATCAGTGACAGCCAGGAAAAGCATGGCCATCTCCAGGCTGCAGATTCAGTGCCGTCTTGCTCTCAGCTAACTATGTGCTCAGGTTTCAGGTTCACGTCTTTTCTCCTCTGCTCAGGTTGTGTGCATCTTAGGTCCTCTGAGGTACAGGCAGGGTATGTGGGATGCACAGGGAGCCCCCACCAGATACTGAGCCCTGACCATGCCCGCTATCCCACTTGCGATTGGATGAGGAGGAAAGGGCCATCTGGAGCAGCGCTGCTGGCGATAAAATGCCATCTATGAAATGCCCAACTTTCTTCTATTTCACTTTCCATATCCTCTCGCTTTTCCCGAGGTCCATGTTTTTGGACCTTTTCTTCCTTTGACGCGCGCCTCCTAGGGAAGGGGCTCTCTAGTCCTCCCTCTCTGTTGATAGTATCTTAAGTCTCATCCTTGACAAAAGCCATTAAGTTCTATTCCACCACCAAAGGCATTTCAGGCATTCTTGTGGTGCTGGGAGGGATTTGGGGGACCGGCGTGCCATTCCCTCTGTTTCTAAATTTAAGTTGTAAAGGTGGGGGCCTTTCGACCTGTGGGTAAGTGATGCTGGTTGGAATCAGGGTGTCAGATTTGGGCTCCAGCTGCCTTGCTCAGAAGGTGGACACAAGCCTCTCTGCAACAGAAGAGGTCTGGTTCTAGTGGGCAGCCTTGAGACTGACTCTGGAATGGCCAAGTGACCACCTGCTCTCGTATTTGGTTTCTCTGATTGTGCCGGCCATCTCAGACCCTGGGTCGATTCATGAACTCTGCCTCCTCAATGCTTTCTGCAACGCTTCGTTGTCTTTGGTTGCCTTACCTGCTAACAGAAGAACAGGGACCAGTCCTAACTCTATTTTGGCTGCTTTAACTGTGTTTTGATTTCCTTCTTCTAGATTCCTGGCAGCCTTGTACCGTCTCTGATTTTGGCCTCAAACACTTTTCTTAGCGTTTTCTTTTTTTTTCTTTTTTGTCTTTTTGTGCCGCACCCATGACACATGGAAGTTCCCAGGCTAGGGGTTGAGTCAGAGCTGTAGCTGCTGGCCTGCACCACAGCCACAGCCACGCCAAATCTGAGCCTTGTCTGTGACCTACACCACAGCTCACAGCAACGCCGGATCGTTAACCCACCGAGGGAGGTCAGGGATCGAACCTACGTCCTCATGGCTATTAGTCAGATTTGTTTCCGTCGAGCCACGACAGGAACTCCACTTGGTGTTTTCTATTTAGTTTTGTCCCTCCTTGCTATAAGATTAGAAGGAAGAGGGTAGAACAGGCTGATGATTCACACAAGGTTTCCTGTAGTAGGTAGGAATTGAAAGGAGCTTTGAAGTTTGGGTAACATCCTAACAAATGGAGATAATTGGGGAGGGGCCTCAGGCAGAAAGAACAAGAGTGAGGCAGTGCAGCATAGGGTCATAGGAAAAGTGTGGTTTGGTTGTGGACAGAATTGAGTTCAAAGTGTGAGTTCTTATGGACCATCTATGCATGCTTTATGTATGTTTCAGTCATAGTGGTTTTCTCCCAGAGCTTGGGTCAAACAAGAGGGGCATTAAAAAAAATGGACAGGAAATTCTTTCCTCTTTCCCCATACCACATACAAGGTTGAAGCTCTGGTTGTGCATACTTGTATATATATGTGTGTCTTTAGCTTCTAAAGCCCCCTTTTCATCCCACACGTGGTGAAGTCTCCATACAATTTGTATTCTACTGCAAAAGAAGCAGCTTCTGAAAAATGTATGAGTAGTGCTTTGAGCACGAGGAATTGTCAGAAAAGTTCTCTGGCAGATCCCTTGGCTTCTCTGGACTTTGCTTTCCTATCTGTAAAATGGGGATAACATAGCTTATTTCTCGGTGTTGTTGGGATTATTACAGAATACGTGTGAAGGCAGCCAGCAAAGTGCCCCCACATTCTCAAAAATGTGGGCTTTATGTTACTTCATGCCTTTTATGTCATTTCATGTTGCCTGAAATGCTGGTTTGCTCAGGTAGGCTGGAGAAAGCCAGAGAGAAGAGAAAAACCCCTGTGTCTGCTTCAGTCTCTTGCCTGGCCAGTTGCTCAACGCTGAGCACTGAGAATGCTTGGCACTTCCTTTACAGATGCGCCTGTTTCCTGAGCCCAGGCTTGGGTATCTTGAGTGCTAGAACTTGCACACTGGGCTAATGATGAGTTTTCTTGCCTTTGTTAAAACTCAGCCTGGAGATGTAAAGTGGTGTCAGCTCCTCCTCCTCCCAAGTGCCCCGTGTCCCTCATATTTCCCTGTGATGATGAATTCTAGCCATTGGTGGCCTTGTGCGTTTAACTCAAAGCATTGTTATGGAAACTCCTGAGGTGTACCGAGTTTGGGGAGATCTGATGTTGGGAGCAGTTTGGGGTCTTAACTAGTTATCATTTGCTCTTATTAATTAGATGCACTTGTGTGCCTATAAGGACACATCTTGTTCCAGCTCCAGAACCAAGATGCCTGTTTGAAGATCTTTGTTCTAGGATTTATGTCCTAGGAGTCAAACCTCTGCTAACAAGATACAGTCATTGTCCCTTGTCTTTGATTCCTACTTTTCCCTTAAATTTGATGTAGACATTTCATCAGGTCCCACCTGTTCTGTTTAGTAACTCACGGAGCTGCTGCTCATTGTTGCGGTACCAATGCTTGAGTCCCTGATAGTGGCTATCCAGGATTCTTCAATTCTATCTTTAGCTGAATCTCTGGATTCAAGCCTTTCATAGGTCAAATCTTCTTGGCCTCCTGTTCAAAATGTCCTGGGGCTGAAAATCCCTCTAAATTCTAAACCCTAATTCCCATTCAGCAGTGATTTTGGTTTAGAAGGTTGGCTAGAGAAGGGGCTGGGGAATGGAAAGCTAAGAGGAAGTGCAGCCCAGATGTGCTAAGATCTCCAGGTACTTCTGATCCAGGTGGTTCATGGATCATTCACTCTGAGCGATGCTGACACTGACATTTCTAGAAGTCTGACTTTCATATAATGGGAAGTGTCATGTTGGCCAACAGAGCTTGAAAGCCACAGGCAAGAAGGGCTTGTTTTAGATCAGAGCTTCTTTGGAGGCTGAAAACTCTTTAATTTCCTAAGGAAGCGCAACATTCTCTCCCTATGTTGGTGTGTCATAAGCATCTTGCTTGATTAGCTCTTTCTTCAGAGAGAATTCAGTGGTGAACTTTGGGCCACGCTTTGTCAAATAACTTTAAGATTTGACTTTGTTTAAGACTGTATTTATGAAGTATGCCTGGGCTTACAAAGTATAAAGTGTGTTCTCATTACGTTGTCACTCTTCCCCCCCCTCCAAGTTCTTGCTTTTAATCTGCCCCACACTCCTGCCAGCTCCCAGAACATGTCAGTAATGTCTTTTCAATAAGTGCTTCATGGGTGATCTTTCTTTGAGCCATATTTTGAGAGGAAGAGATGAAAGGAGACTGAAAAATTTAAATCAAGATAAGCCGTCTCTCTCTCGGAATGTTATTAAGAGGATGTGGTCATTTAAAAGTCCTTTTCCCTCTCTTCTCAGTGTTTGACATCTGAAGTCATGGAAGACGCTATCACACCTAGCTTTATTAACAGAGCTACGATCACCTGTTTTGAAAGGCCCAGAACATTAACCTTAAATGAAAAGAAAGTGGAACAGAAGGGAAGATAAAGAGAGACTAGGTTTTGGCAGCAGTAGAGGCTGGCTTTCAGCCAGGCCCCTTCAGCTACTCTGTTAAATGGCCCCATGAATTTATTTTGCAGGGAGATCATTTCCACTATCTGAGTACACTGAGTTGGTTGTTGTTCAGACGAGATTCAGAAGCCCAGTTAAGTTACATAACGTGTTGATCTTCCAGAAGAACGAAGGGTGGGGAATAAGTTAGTGAAGGAAATAGACAGTAAAGATGATCAGGATTGGCCTTTGGTGCCCAGCAAGCCTTATGGGGAAGGGTTAGACGGGTCCAGATAAATCGAGCAAAGGATTATACACCCTAAAGCCATAGCCATTGAGCCTGAGGCCAAGAGCATGTGCTGGTAGAGCACGACTCTTGTAGGGAAGGCTAGATGAAGCGGAGCTGGGAATGCAGGCATTACAGCAGTTGGCAGAAGCCTTAAAGCAGAGCACTGTCGCTAATTCCATTTCTTCGCCTTGAATCCTGGGCTTACCATTTTTTTCTTCATTGTTAGAGACTGAATGTTCTTGAAAGATGTATGGGGGGTGGTGAGTGGGATAGGAGTTCGATAACCTTAGAGCCCGTCTCTTATGAGATATGCAGATTCCCAATGTCCTTCATTGACTTCATAACCCACTTGTCAAACCATATATCTTGATCTGGGGGTCGAAGACCCTCATGCTTTGCTTCTCTGATGGTTTGTTGCAGAGTGGCTTTGCATTCTGTACAACTTCACTTCCGGATCTGCTCCTTGCCCTCTAGCGTCTAATCAGGCAAGTGATTTTAGTTCGTTTAGAATATTGGACTAGTTCGTTATTCAATAGGATAAAGAGGACCAAGGCATGGGTTTCATCGAAACAGGACAGTTGGTTTTGCTCTGGCTCCTGAGCACAGGCAGAGCTCCCCTACAGCAAGCTGTTTGGCCAATGGCTCATCGGTGGTCACAGAGCCAAAGGGAGAGTGTGGAGGGAGCAAAGATCAGATGTGAATCCATTTTTCCATTTGGGAAAACAGCTCAATGTGTGCCATTCTGATGGCTTCATCATCCTTTGGAAGGTGCAGTAAATTTGTACTGTGGTAGGGACAGTTTTTCATTCATTAAAAACAAAAACAAAAACAAAATAAGAGAAAACTATGAACTGTTAGCGTTTTGTAGAAGCGAAAGTAGTCCTGGACTGTGTGTGATGAGTATAGAGGCTGGCACTTAGTAAGAGCTGGATAATGATGGGTGATGTGTGAATTGCCTTAACCTTGAGTCGTGTGATTCAGCAGTTTTCTTGAGGAAGACACATACCTCTGAAATGAAAATCATTGGATGTATTTATATGCAGCTGGTAATCAAATATCACAAGGGAGTTTGCTACTTTAAGGAGGACTTTTATATAAATCTATATGGTGAGAACATGGTATCAATATTTTGGACACTTTAAGGTGAAAAGAGAATATTTCACAGGAATAAGTGATGTTTAAGGCCTAGTTTTTTGATTCTTTAAAATTTTATTTTAGTCCTACAACAAAAATAGTATGTTGAAAAAATACTGAAAATACAGAAAAATCTCCAAGAAACTAAACTGAAATGGCAAGTTACTCTATGAAACAAAAAAATCACTACCAGCATTTTTTATGTGAACTTCTAGTCTGATAAATGTGTATTTATGGATACATATATACATATCTAATACTTTTATGCAAGTAAGATCATATTGTACACGAATTTTTCTAGGTTCTTTTTCACATATATTTGAATTTTTCCTATTTCTATAAATATGTTTTGTGTCCTTTTTAATGACATTATTTCATACAATTTCTTTAATCAGTTTACTATTGTAAGTAAGAATTATTTTTGGTTATTTAATAATAAAAAATTTTATGATAAATATCTCCATAGTAAAATGTTGCATATTATATATGTATTTTTTTTTCTTGTAGTACATTTCCATATGTGGAATTTCTAGTTTAAAGCCTTTGTAAAACTTTAAGACCTTGGACTGATACTGATAAAATATTCACCAAAAAGTAACTCCATTTTGCATTACTATCAATAGTGTTTGAGAGTTTTGCTTACTTCATACACTGATAAACAATGGAAGTTGTTATTTACAAAATACTTCTGGTTAGATAGGTGCAGATCTGCATATCTTGAACCTTTTCACCTGAAATGGCCAATTGTATTTATTCTTTGGGAACCTGCTTTCATTTCCTTTGCCACTTTTCCAAGGGTGTTTATGTTTCTGGACAGCTAAGAGCAATTTGTATGTCTCACCTGTGTCTTGCTGTTGCCCCAGAACAAAACCTCCTAGAAAAAGAATGACCACCTTTTAATTATTTAACTATGTCACATTCTCATTCAATTAAATTCAACAAGTATTTATTAGCTATTGTGTGCCAGGCACTGTGCTTGACAATAGGCATACAATTTTGAAAAATAACACTGACCCAGCTCCCAAAGGACATTTAGTTTAGTGAGGAAAGAAAAACAAGTTTATAGGCAATTTACGGAGTTCCTGTCGTGGCTCAGCAGGTTAGCGAACCCAACTAGCATCCATGAGGACGCGGGTTTGATCCCTGGCCTCACTCAGTGGGTTAAGGATTTGGTGTTGCTGTGAGCTGTGGTGTAGGTCACAGACACGGCTCAGATCCTGCATGGCTGTGGCTGTGGCATAGGTCAGCGGCTCCAGCTGCAACTGGACCCCTAACCTAGGAACCTCCGTATGTTGTGGGTGTGGCCCTAAAAATGACAAAAAGACCAAAAAAAAAAGTTTATAGGCAATTTAAATTTTCCAATAGAGATATGAATGTTAGAAGCATGGGAAGTAGTAAAAAGAGTACCAAACTCTTTCTTAGGTAGTCATAGAAGGCTTATTGGAGGAAGGGATGGTTTCACTGAGTCCCAAAGGATGAGTAACAGTTGGCCAGACATAGAAGTGTGTGTGTGTGTGTGTGTGTGTGTGTGTCTGTGTGTCTGTGTGTCTATATGTGTGTATGTGTGTGATGGACTAGTACTAACAAAATATTATTGTATTGTTGATATGATAGTATTAACAAAAGTCAGGGAGAGTAAGGTTAATGCATGGAAGTGCAGAGGTCACAGGCATGGCTAGAGTCACACTGAGAGAAGTAGGAGAGGGCTTGAATTGGTGAGCAAGAGATGAGACTGAAAAGCAACAAGCGGCCAGATTATATAACATCATATACTGTTAACTAAGCAGCATGCAACTTTTCCTGATGTTTTAGAATCGCCATTGAGGATTTTCAAGCAATGCAGTGATGGCATCAGATTTACTCTCTGGAAAGTGTCTTCTGGGTCTCAAGTAGGAAATGGATTTGGGGACAAAGGCAGGGCATTATTGGAGTCTCAGAGAGCGTTTAGGAGGCTTTTGAGAATGGGACTTAAATGAAGATATTGGCAATGTGAATGGGGATAAGTGGGCAGATTAGAGCGATAACCAAGGAGAAAATCAATGGTTGTTATTTGCTGAATGGGATAAGGAGAAAGGAATCAAAGATGGTACGTCTATTTTTGGGTGGTTGGAAATGCCATTCAATAAGTTTGGAAACACAGAAAAGGAACAAGTGTCTTTGAGGATAAAGGTGTTTGGAGAATCCAGTTGTGGATCTGTTATATTCTTGGTGGCTATCATATATCAAAGTGGACGTATCTTGTTGAATACATGTTGGAATAGACTTTTTGAGAGAAATACAGACTTTCAAGTTATCAACACATAAGCATGAATTGAAATATGGAAGTAGATGGTAGTTTCAAAGAAGAATATGTAGAATGAGAAGAAAAGAGCATTCAGGACAGACAGCTGAGGAATTCCAATATTTAAGGGATGAAAAGAAGAGACGAGCAATTAGAGAAAGAAAACACATTTTTATGGAAGGCCTTTCGGGGAGGACAGTATGTTTATCAGTGCCAAGAGTTATCAATTAATCAATCACGAAAATAATAATTTTTGATTTCGCAACCGGAGGAATTTTCACATAGTTGAGAGTCATTTCAGTGGAAGTGGAGGCCAGATTCTAAAGAGTTAAAGAGTGAATAGCCATGGAGGAAATGAAGAAAATGAATGCAGACCTCTCTTTTTAAAAGATTGATTGTAGGAAGATGAGAACAACAGGGTGGTAGCTGAAAGACAAGATGGCTCTGAGAGGAAGCAGAGAAGGAGAGGCTGCTGATGTAGGGGAGACAGGGACCCCTGAAATGAGGGGGATGGTTGGCATCTAAAACTTGGGCATTCATTCCTCTGAGACAGGGAGGGAGATTCCGCACCTTTTGTGGCTGGAAAAGTAAATAGGCTAGGTGTAGATGGGTATGGTGGTGGGGGATTGAGGGATTTTGCATGTGATGGCTTCTATGTTGTCTATGCAGCAGGAAGCAATATTTTCTGCTGGGTGTTAGAAGAGGTGTAGCTGGGTAGGATGTTGGAATGGATTGGAGGTTTTAATTGTTGCTATGGAGAGTGGAAAGGGGAGCCAAACAGGGATGGATAAGAAGATGCCCAGGTAGCACTAAGAGTCCTATTGAGCTGGAAGCCAATAATTTTAAGTGATATTGCATTTGCACAGGGCTTTATGATTTTTTTTTTCTCTAGGTGAGAAGGTAGACTTCAGGGTTGGGATTTTTCCGGTTGAGTATGACAGAAGATTGATGGGGCAAGCTATTTTAGGGCAATGAAATTGCATGGTTGAAGTGAAATTAACTGTGGGTTCAAGGCCGGACAGGGAGAGGATGATGCTAGGAAGGGCATTGAAAGAGCAGGAGCATGTCTTTGGGTCAAGGACGTGGAGGTTGGGGTAAGGTTAAAGAACTGATGTCATGCAAATAAACGAGTAGGAGAGCTGTAAGGGAGAGATGTTGCAGTCAGAGGGGCATATTTTGGATGTAAGTTTTCAGAATTATACCATTTTCAGAAAAGGGTGGCATTCAGCATATGTAACTGATCTGACATGGACAATGACCAATCTGAGTAAACTATGTAATCCATCCGAGCAATCCATCAATCATAGTGTACATTTTGATTCCAGAGTGTGGGCATGGATGGAGCTGAGGAAGGATGAAGCCCTGGATGAAGCATTCTCATGAATATTGCATTTTTTCCAGACTGATGAGGTGACTTGAGAATGAAAAGGAAAATTATGAGCCTGTTACCAACATCATCAATAAATGAGAGAGGCAATTCTTGTCAATATGAGGCCAAGGTAATTTTGGTCTGGAAGATAAAGAGAGGAGGAAAGTGGTACAGTCAGGTGGGGCTGCTCTAACAGTATACCACACACTAGGTGGCTTATACGCAATAGAAACTTATTTCCCACAGTTTCAGATGCCAGAGATCCAAGGTCAAGGCCCTGGAAGCTTTGCTATCTGGTGAGACATTACTTCCTAGTTCCTAGATGGGCACCTTCTCACTGTGTTCTCACATGACGAAACAGGCAAGGAAGCTCTATCAGGTCTCTTTTATAAGGACACTAATCCTACTCATGAAGGCTCCACCCTTATGACTTAAGCACCTCTCAAAGACTATACCTCCTAATACCATTACCTTAGGAGGTAGGATTTCAGCATACCAATTTTGGGGGGAAGGGAACATAAACATTTAGACCATAGCAGCCTAAGCCTCAGTTGGTCAGATGTTTCATAGCACAGTGTCAGAGTCATATTCTGAAGCAGTTTTGGGAGACAGACACACAGACACCAATCTCCAACCTTGGGATTTGGAAGAATAAGCAACCTTTTGGGAAGATTGCAAGCAACAATGTTCTTTGAGGAACCAGGTTTCAGTTAAGACAAGAAACCAGAGGGGATGTTAAAAGAGAGGGTGACGATACAGCAGACTGTATTCACCCTGGAATGGGCAGCGTCTGCAAGGAGGGTAACAGTGGGAGGTTGACTCAGGGAGGAGGGACATGAAGCAATATGAAAACGTGTGGTTAGGAGGATGCGAGATGACAGAGAGGTTTAGATCTTGAGTGGCGTCTTTGAAAGACCCAGGCTCTAAGGCATGAAGTGATTCACAAGCTTCATGGTTTCCATGTGATTAGTCCTAGCAGTCTCCTGAGGGAAAGGGGATGAGGAGGAAAGGCGCTCAGGCCAGCATGGAAAGAATGAGCCACGGTCTGGAATGATTGTGCTTCCAAGAAATCCCAAGACAGGTGAGCAGGCTGTCATTGGAATTGGTTCCAAGATTTTGACCAAATGTTGGAAACACCGACTGTCCCTCGTGGGACATATACCGTATCTGGTTTTCCTACAGCAGAGTGCACCTGCAGTGTGCCTGAATTGTGCTAGAGTTGAGAACAACATTCTATCCTCAACTAAAGCCACAAATCCCTCAGTGCAGTGTGGGGAGCAGAGATACATTTCACTGGCAAGCAAGGGTCTGAATTAGTGAGTACTCAGCTTAACCTGTTGCATGCTATCTCCGGGTTCAGTGTCGAATAGCACATAGGTCCTCAGATGACATTTATTCAATAACGAGGCTTTAGTTATTTTCACAATAGAGTGATGTGCATTGCCCTTCAGATTTTATAGTAGAGCAGTGGGGTGGGCTTAGCTAATATCTCACTCTGGTCCTCAAGTTCTTCCTTGGGGTAAAAAAATCAAAGGACCATGGGGACAGCAGTTTATGGTAGAGCTTGAGCATAGAGAAGAATTAGTGAACTGAAGGGTATTATAAAAATAACCACAGGACAAATAACTAAGGCTACAAAGAACATGTGATGTCGCTTGACTTGCAGATGGTCGTTTTCCTTCAGTGTTCCAGCTCTCCAGTATGATTCCTTGCACAGACCTAGCAAATATCGGAACATGTCTGTGGATGAGTCTTCTGTTGCTCAGGTTACCAGGAGAAAGTGACAGCAAATGTATACTTTTTATCAAGGCTAGGGCTGGAAAGAAATATAGCTATGTGGTGTTGTTGCAACCGACTTAAGGATAGACAAATGGCAATCGGAATTAGTTTCTTTGCTCATCATGGCACTCTGCCCTCCACTCCCCAGCCTACCTGCCTATTGCTGCTAAGGCCTCAGCATCCTTGTGGAGGAAGAGTCATGGATTGGTTGGTGGTGGTCAAAAGACTTCCTTCCTTCCTTCCTTTCTCCACTCACAAATGCTTAGTGCACGCCAGGTTTGTGTTAAGCACCGGGAATACCAAGATGACTACGTCTCCTCTCCTTGCAAGCAGCCTTCAGTGCAATTTGCTTCAAGCTGGGGTGTGCCAGGAAGCAAATATGGGCTTTGGTGAATGAAAACGAGTTTGGGGAGAAGAATATTCGTTAGCAGGAATGATAGGTACAAGGCCAATATGTGAAATTAAGAAGGCAAGAAAGGTCATGATGTCTTTGGAGGAAGAATGGGAAATTAGCATTAAAATCTAGGGTGCGTCCTCCTGGAAAGAAGGACCCAGTCTTTTTGGAGCTTAAATTTGGAGTCAAGATGCTTGACTTTTGTCCTCTAGGCAGAGTCCTCCAGCTACTGAAGCAAAAAAGTGAAAGGACCATGCTTGCTGTTTAGTAACACCCTTGCAGTGGCTGTGTGGGGTTCTCTGGGAGTGAGGAACAGATTCACTTATGTCAGAACAGCTGGGACTTTGCTACCTGAATTATCCTCCGTGCAGTAGCAGTTTCGGTAACAGCATCACCTGGAAGCGTGTTAGAAATGCAGACTCTTGGGCCTCACCCAGAGGTGCCGAACCATTTTAATGAGATTCTGGGTGACTTGTGGGCACAGTAAATCAGAAGCTCCGTTGATAGCTCCTATGGCATTTACGTAGGACCCACAGGAAGGATGACCTGAGCTTTTTCCTTCTTTCGTGCCACAGGTACACCAATCATCCCGTGATCTTTTTATCCCCACTTTGAAATGTAAAAAAGGATATTACAATAATTTGAGAAATTCTGTCCTTTTAAGCCATGGCCTTTTGAAACATTTTTGTCACTGGCTATCAATGCATGAGTGGGTTCAGGGAGGCATGTGCCACAGACTATTATATCTGTGCTATTTTATTTCTTTTTCTTTTTTTTTTTTTTTAGTTATTTCTTGGGCCGCTCCCGCGGCATATGGAGGTTCCCAGGCTATGGGTCTAATCGGAGATGTAGCCACCGGCCTACGCCAGAGCCACAGCAACGCGGGATCCGAGCCGCGTCTGCAACCTACACCACAGCTCACGGCAACGCCGGATCCTTAACCCACTGAGCAAGGGCAGGGACCGAACCCGCAACCTCATGGTTCCCAGTCGGATTCGTTAACCACTGTGCCACGACGGGAACTCCCTGTGCTATTTTATTTCTTAAGCTTGGTGATGGGATGCAGGCATTCATATATTGCCATTTGCCATTTTCAGTAGGTTGCAATATTTTATTATCTGGACTCATAAATTCTTGATTAAATAATCATGTTTTGTGATCTACAGAGGGAAAAAAGAGCAAGAAACTTCATCCAAAATGTACCCCAGACTCATGTTGGGGATGAGAGAACCTAAATGATGGTGATAATATTCATAAATGGTCATAGTTATGTTTGTTGAATATGAATAAATACCATTTGGGGGGCATTTGCTATGTGGTAGACATTGTTTAAATGTTTCATGTATAACTCACTGAATGCTCATGATTGCTCTAGGTGGTAGGACCTGTTGTTTATCTTGATTTCTTGGGATATCTTCATAGATGGAAAAAACTAAAGTGGTAAGATGTCAGATACTTGGCCCAAGGCCACAGGGGTTGTTGGGGAACTAGCATTTAAATTCAGTTCTTGGAAATCCCTAGTCTAAGTTCTTAATCACTGCACTATAGTATGGTATGTATACAACTTCCCTGCTTACATAGATATTGCTAGAAGAAGATTAAGGATAAAGGATCACAATGAAATACAGGTATTCTTTTCTCCTTGGCCAGGTCAGAGAAAAGCAAATGCAATACATTTTTGGCCTCGGAGAGACAATTCATGTTGTATTTGCTAGCTGTCTTCTGTATATCTGAACTTGGAAAAATGCAAATTAGAGCTAGAAAGGAATGGTATTGAGAAACAAGTTCCCACTTGAAATTCAAATATGGAGAAAATCCGCTAATTAAAAAAAAACCTATATAAGACCTCTCCTTGAAACAGCTATGCTACACAAATCCCCAATTTTCTGTGACTGATCTTGTAACCATCCTTCCCACATGCAGGTAAATGTCATTCTGCCATGACTCTTTCCCCATTTTTCCTAGATGGGGAGCCCCCACCTGTTGTTCTCTACTCGTGATGACAACAGCTACACTTATTACATCCAGGGTATTGACCACGTTGTAAGCACTTCACTTATTTTATCTCCTTCTAATAGCCCTATAGATCGTTATCACCATCCTCATATTACGGAGGAGGAAACGGATACATTCTGAGGTTAAGTGACTTGTTTGTCATCATGCAGTTAAATGGCAGAACCAGAATTCAAATTCCTGACCCTGGAGTTGGATCCTCCTCCCCACAGAGGGTTCTAACCTCCCTGGCCACATTGATTGGATTGTCCTTCCAACTCTTTCTTTTTTTTTTTTTTTCTTTTTTGGCTTTTTGGCTTTTCTAGGGCTGCTCCTGTGGCATATGGAGGTTCCCACGCCAGGGGTCTAATTGGAGCCGTAGCTGCTGGCCGACGCCAGAGCTACAGCAACATGGGATCTGAGCTGTGTCTTCGACCTACACCACAGCTCACGGAAATGCCAGATCCTTAATCCACGGAGCAAGGCTAGGGATCGAACCCACAACTTCATGGTTCCTAGTCGGATTCGTTAACCACTGAGCCATGATGGGAACTCCATCTTCCAACTCTTTCTACATCATTCATTTAATGTATTGAGGGGTATCTTGGGAGCTGGGTGCTTTTGCAGTGCTAGGAACACACTGGTGAACAAGCTGTGGTGCTTCCCCCTTAGACAAAGGGTGGTGGGCAGTGTCTTCTAGAAAGTGAGATTAGCGTAAGTAAAGGCCTGGAAGGGAGACGGTGTCCAGTCCTTCCCAGAACTCCATCATGGATGGAGCTTCAAGTTCACCGAACAGAAGGAATGGCGAGTCTTAAGGCCGGAGAGCTGGGCACTGCCAAACCGTCCAGCTTCCTCTAGGGTTGTAAGGAGTATGGGTTGCAGTTTTACCCTGAGAGTAATGGGAACCACTAAACAGTTATAAGGAAATATGGAGAATGTTGACTTAAGCTCCATTCATGTACATATTGGCACCTAATGAGTGACTTTAAAGAAATGAATCAGCCATTAACTTCATGTTCAGAAAGTCTCTTTCAAGAAGTTTTTAAAGAATAACAATGAAAGACATTGGGGAAAGAAAAAAACCCAATAAAACGTAACACTTTATTTTTATTATTATTTTTTACCTTAGAAGGAATTCACCAAAGGCTTCATATTATGCTATGGCATCTTTAATTATAAAAATAAGCAAATAAAATAACTTGCATCTGTCATTACCATGATATGTTTCATAACCTTTATATGCACATGGAACTTAAAAATGTAATTTAACAATAAATAATGACATATACCAGATATGCTCACTGTTTATTCCAGTACTCAGCCAAAAACCTAAATATCATTTAAATTATAAATACATAATGCAAATATAATGGCACAAAAATGTCTAAAGTGCAACCAAATCACAAGAGAAGAATCATGCAAACTGGTCTAGGTCAGCCCCCGAATCACTCTGTGCAGCAAACACAAGACGAAGCTTTGGAAATTTGAGGGGGGAAGTTGGAGGGAGCAGGGTGGGGGGGGGAAAGAGATGCAAAAAACTAGCAACATGGTGAGAACTGCTTCTTTCCATATGTGTAGATATATGTATTATAGATACATATATAAATATTATTGTGGGGAGAAAAGGCGGGGTACCACGGTTCGAAAAGGTCACAGCAAAAAAAAAAAAAAAAAAGAAAGAAAAGAAAAAAGAGAGAGAGAGAATCTACTAGACTGAAGAAAGAGAAAATTTTGCTAGAAATAACTCATGAACTACTTGTCGCATTGGGGTCCTGGCTTAGTGGGTTGGCGAAATGGACACAACACACAAACTTTAGTAGCTTTTCTGGTTTGGAGAAGCCAGCCTTGCCTGGGGGGGAAGGAATGGGCGAGGGAGGGAGAGAGAGAGTCAACTTAGAGTATGGTCTACCTGATTTCCAAGAGGCTAAGGCAGTGTCCATAGGTTTGGGGACCTGGGGATGGGACAGTTCTGAGTATAAAATGCTCTTCACAATCTGATGTCAGCACGCTTAGAGGCTGTGTGGGGACAAAGGCAGCAACGCTTGTGCTGCTGCTGGGTCTGCTGCATTTGCTCTCGGTCCTTGAGCAGCACGTTACTGGTTTTAAAGGCTTTGTGGTAAAGTTGTATTGCTTTTCATTTTTTTTTCTTTTTTTTTTTTTCTTTTTTTTTTTTCTGGAGATGTGCCCTCCCTCCTCCCACCAGGACCGATTTGGTCAAATCTTGAGTTTAGCCTAGTGAGAGTCAAGCACCAATGGTTTCTACCTAAGCGAGTTTGGAGTGGCCTTTTCAGTCCTACTCCTCCTCCCTCTTCCTCTCTCGACATTGACCTTTGGTGGGCAGTGACGCTCCTAAGGGACTGTTGGGTTCAAGGACAGTGACCCTGAGAAACTACTGTTCATAGATAGGTTAATCGTTTGGCTTTGGTGGTCGCCATCTTGTAAACATCACGGCAGAAATGATCAAACCGCCAGCTCTTTTTTTTTTCCCTCTTTCTTTCTTATTTTTAAAAAATTTTTTTTCTTTTTTCTTTTTTTGCAATCCTACAGAGATGGCCCAGCTGCCAGGACTACTTTGGCAGGCAGCGTGCTACAGGACAAAAATGTAAGAGGAGTCTATTAAGGCTGGACAGCCCAGGGTTATTTATACCCCCTCGGCCCTAAGTCCCCTGAACGAAAGACCCAAAGGCTGATTGACTCATTCCTGATTGAGTTAATGGAACGCCTCCCACCCCATCATCAGGTGGCCAGAGTACCAGGCACTGATGAGAGGTGGCGAGTCAAGAACTGCCACTTCCCAAGGTATAGCAGGCCTTATCACACTCTAAGTGGTCCAAGCCCAAAGGGATGCTCTTTTTGGTTCCTGTAATTCTCAGTTGGATGTGACAGAGCTGTTTCAGGAGAGGTCTAAGTCAAGAGTAGCCTCTGGGTTGAGGTGGGCTAGGAGATTAACATCTTGCCTGGGGTCCTTCAGATAAACCTGTTGGTTTTTCCTATCTCATACAGGCCCATCTTAAGTTTTGATGTTAAGTAAAACTACTTCTACCCCCTTAGTTATAAAAAAGGCCACAAGGAGCATTTATGTGGATATCTGGAAGTGAGATAGTTATTCCATTCCCAGGAAAAGAAAAATAAAGCTAAGTTACAAAACTAAATCTATATGCAATAAAGTTATTATATACTGCTTTGTTTAAGCAGAGTCCTCTGGAATTTATGTACAGTACATTAGTTTTCACCTATTTATATTCCACAGTTAGACCTTAAGATTCTCTGGTTTTAAGACAATTGTTAAAGATACTTTTAAAGCTCTGAGCAGTTACAGTACATAGAGATGTTAGCTTTCTGTTTTTCATTAGATGCAAGAAGATGCAGGCTCAACGTCTGGCTGGAGAGCCAGGCTTGAGCAATTTGGTAAATGGGTTGGGAAGGAAATTAGACATGGGAGGATCAAGACCATAAGACACTAGCTCATGAGAGATCAAGAATTCAAATATGACATTCATATTCGTCCATGGCCAGCACAGATTCATAACACGAATTCCATTTAACATCTTTATGAGCGTTTAAGACATGCATTTAAATTAAGTTGCTTCTTATCAGCTAACTCTACTGGGGCAACCATTCGAAAGGGCTCCACATCTTCAAATTACAACGTCTGGGGAAATTACATGGATGTTTTGTGTTTGAGAGTAGTTGGAGGGGTGCTGGGAAAAGACACGGTAGAGGGAAGTGATAAAAGAGGCTACTTTCTCCGGAGGAGAGGCAGAAGGATCACACACGTTCTGTCTGTGGGAATGCCGCCATCGCAGACTGTTGAGAGACTGATTACAGAAGCCTAGTTTCATGCAATTTTCTTTAAGGGGAATAGAAAATAGGAACTACTTAAAAAAACAAAAAAAAACAAAACCCCCCAAAAACAAACCAGGCACAGTACACTCAAACGTGGTGCGTGAACACCCTTAAAATGATAGTAGTTTGGTGAGGCTGTGAACACCTCGCCCCCGGTTACGCACTCTCGTGGGAGGTGCGTTTGATGTGGGCGGGGGAGGCCACCTCACCTCGGAGGTTCCTGAGGAGGACTTTCAGCTTCTGCGGCTCGTTGGCACGTTTTCTGTTGAAGTCAGCCCGCGGGTGCGTGTGGGCACAGTGATCCGTCTGCAGGATGTGGAAGAGGCTGGCCATGTTGGGCCCAATTTTCTCCATCAGGCTGTCTCTGATGGTGCTGACCGTGTCTTCGTCACATTCCAGCAGGCTGCGAACAAGTCTGTTATAGTATCTGCATTGGGAAAGGGAACACAGACGAGGGGCACTCAGTGAGAGCACGGCAAGATCCAGGCCTTCGTCTTGGCGGTTTTGTTTTCCAGACCGGACGGACCCCCTGTTGAAGGCAGGCTACGGGTGCGTATTCTTTGTATTATTTCCTCATGTGCCTGTGTCTTAGGGCCACAGTGCCCACTAACTGTCGATCTGTTCATTTCTTTTGTGGCCACTGAAGATAAATGGAACTTTCAAAGTAGAGTTCTCTCCAACACATCAGGGTTCCCAAAAGAAAAGTTATCGGTAGGCCTTCTGGTGAGTTTTACAAGAAAAACCTTGTGTTTGGTAGAAATTACCTTCATCTTCAGTGCACGTTCTTCTTCTTCTTTTTTTTTTTTTTAATTTTAGGGCCACACCTGCAGCATATGGAAGTTCCGGAGCTAGGGGTGGAATTGGAGCTGCAGCTGCTGGCCTACGCCACAGCCACAGCAACACCTGATCTGAGCTGCATCTGCGACCTATGCCATAGCTTGTGGCAAAGCTGGATCCTTAACCCACTGAGCAAGGCCAGGAATTGCACCCGCATCCTCATGGACGCTAGTCAGATTCTTAGCCTGCTGAGCCACAGTGGGAACTCCTCGGCGCAAGCTCTTTAAGCATCCCCAACACTGCAGCTAAATGTTTCGGCTCAGAAAGGATGAAACTGTCTAATATCTAATGCATATAGATTACTTGCCCTATTCTTTGGGAAGACAGTTTGGGTATTTACCATTTTGAGTTGGGAGGCATTTGCTCCATTTTGTGATGGCAGTTGTCAAAACCTATTAGCTCCGTGTTTACTAATTAGGGACTCTCCTGATGACAGTGATTCGCAGTATTTATGTGGAGAGACCCTTTCTTTGGAGGAGCCCATGGACGGCCGGGCCACAAGATCTTCCATGAAAAGAAACCTGTTTATTTTTAACTCACCTCACAGAGCACAGGATCAAACATCTTTCCAGAATAACTTAACCCCCCAGAGAGGTCCTTTCAAGGATGTCCAGTAAATAGAGAGGAACATGGGTACTGAAGCAAAGCCATCCCCGTTCTGGGAGGGAGCAGAACGGAGCTGGGACGGCGGGAGAAATGCTGTGTCTGGGTCTCCAATAGAGCCTGGTCATGAGGGAGGAGTCTAACCATCTGTTGTTAAAACTGGGACTCCCCTGCCCAGAGACACATTTGTCTAACCCTTTGGAAGTATAAAGCACATGAGGCAAAGCAGATCTCACTTGGATGGGGAAATGAGGGGAAAAGTGGTTTTGGAAAGACTGAGAATCAATTACACGGTAGCAACAGCTTCAGACGTCCACACAGCCCCACAGGTCCCTTAGCATCTCCTGGGCTCTGCCAGGATGTGAGTCCCCTGGATCTCTGTCTGTTTCACAGGGTGATTAGATCCTAGAGAATCAGGTGACCCCTCACCTTCCTGCCTCCCAAAAAAGACTTGATAATGTAGAAGTTAACCCTTCCACTTCTAGAAAGAGCTGTTCGCACCAAATGATGTGAACAGCTGGAGAAGATGACCTTCCCTCAGGTCAACATGGAGCGCTCTGGGCTGGAGGAAGAAGTGTAACCTCAGTAAGGAGACGAAGATTCGATACACTCGCCTCGCCTCTTTAAGGCCAGACATGTTCCTCTGGTCCCACTATGTCAAAGCATCTACTCTCCATCTCTGAGAACATCTGCCTTTACTGTTGCTCTCTCTGCTGGCCCCCAACAGCCCACCTGTTCTTGGTGCTTCTTGAGGAGGACCTTTGCCTGACTGTTCTTGGTGACTCCCCTCCCACCCCTCATCTACCCTCAGCTTCTCTGATGGAGCTTGTTAACTCAACAAGGGTAGGCTAAGAGAGCCCCCTGAATAGAAAATATCCATGGTTCCAGTAATAGCTCCTCCATCATCATGTGGCCTAGACCTACACCATTTGCCCGAGCCAGCCAGAGGTTAATCCCATGCCGCTCCATGAAGGGCTGGAATATGGCATTGACCTAGGGGCTGTGTGAGCTAATGGGACAACCTTTCCTATCTCTAAGCCACTCAATGAGATTACTGAAGGCAGTGCGTCTCCGGCAAAAGCTGACTTGGCAATTGTTACATATTTCTTGATCACCTTCTTGTACCAAGTCTTGATGTTACTGTAGCTACTGGTGAGATGCGCCTTCTCTTTGAGGAGAGAATGTACACAGATTTAATTGTTGGTCACCAGGGGGCATGTTTATTCAATTCTGCTTGGTATTCCTTTTTTGAATGGCTGCAGGTTTTACTGGCTGCCATCTTTGAAGTGGAAATCAAATGGCTTGGCTCAGGGCCATGTGAATTCTAGGCTCAACTCTGTCATTCACTAGCTGTGTGACCTTCAGCAGGTCACTCCCCTCTCTGGGTCTCTGTCCTTTAATTGGTAAAATGAGGTAGTCAGTTTAGATAATCTTTATGGTCATTTCCAGGGATGGCATTCTGTTTCTGGGGTTTGACCCATACATTCCTCCTCAATTTAACACAAAATAGGGCAGCTCTGCTTCAGGCCCTTCCTTTGCAGGAACAGTTACAAATATTTAAGAAGATTCATCTTTACGGGGATGGGGGTGGGATGTCCTGCAGAGACTTGGTGGGCCAAGGGTTCTGATCATCCTGCCAAGAAGGCTCTTTTCAAGCATGTTTCTTTCTTCCCCTCTTTGAAAATTCCATGGCTGCCGTTTTTCTTGGTAAAGAATAAGATCAGATATTCTCCATAGCTACTGTTTCAGCCATGCTTACCCAAATACACACATACTGCCTAGGAACGTTCTGTGTGAAGGTTTATAAATAGTCCTTTGTTTCCCTTGATCAATATTATGCTTCTGTTTCCTGTTCCCTATCCATGCCCTAGAGAGCTGGAAGCTTCGTCAGTTTTCCCACTCTGGATCTGGACTGGTCGAATTTCTTGCCGAACCTCAAGCTGCCCAGCCTGCCTGATCGATTTTGCCTGCTTCCCTCATGGCTGAAAGTGTCGTTTGCAAATTCAGCCCGGGGGACAATGCAGCTCTCCTTGCTCTTTTAAGTGCATTTCTCTCCTGGAAAATTTCCCTGTTCTGGCTCCTGGTCCGGTCACAGGCTTTTGGACTCTCCCAGGCCCAAATCTCATGCCCGATAAGTCACAGGAAGGTGGAATGAACCTGTAACTACTTCCTTTCGCAATTCTGTGCCAATTGGCACAACTTAGCCTGTATCTATGGTGGGGCAGAGGCTGGGAAAGCAGGATGTTGCACGAGAGTGAGGAGCTTAAATAGAGCAAATCAAGCCCAGCATGGAACCGGAAATCTCTACAGTCCTGAGCAGGAATAATACTAGCTAGGAGAAGTGAAATAATTGGAGAAACGTAAGAGTTACATGGAAGATTCTGGTCTTCAAGAGATGGCTGGTTTTTTTCTTCCCCCCACTTCCCTAGTAAGGATGATTCCTCTAAGATGATAGAGAGAGATGACCAGACTCTTTGGGACCATTTTCTAAAGGTGGTAAAAATAAGGCATTTATATAAGGGAATAATAACCTGATTAAAAATTCCTATTACTAGCCTCTTCTTAGATAGGGTCCCAGTCCAGATCTGTATTAGCCTTTCTTTTTTAAGAAATTTTTGTTTATTTATTTGTGTTGTTTTTTTTAGGGCTACATGTGCAGCATCTGGAGGTTCCCAGGCCAGGGGTCTAATCGGAGCTGCTGTGGGCCTATGCCACAGCCACAGCAACACCAGATCTGAGCCATGTCTTTGACCTACACCATAGCTCATGGCAACGCTGGATCCTTAACCCACTGAGTGAGGCCAGGGATCAAACCTGCATCCTCATGAATACTAGTCAGGTTCTTAACCCACTGAGCCACCAGAGGGAACTCCTGTATTACCCTTTCTGTAAGACCTCTCCTTTCATAATGGAAGATTTGAATTAGAAACATTAGTATTGCCTCAAAATTGGTTACTACATTATAGATCAAGAATTGTCACTGGACCCTTAAAGATCAAAGCTTGTAATAAGGGCTTTGCTAACATACTCCTGCCCTCAGCTACCACACAAACATATCCTTGGTCCCCAGCCCCTGTCAAACCTAGAAATCTTTACTTCTTTTCCTTTGAGCAAAAGAAATCTCAATCAGCTAGTTTTGTTTTTGTTTTTGTTTTTTCCTCTCTGGTTGTAATAAGAACCTTTCTAAGAGAATACTGTGACCAAGGTCAATATAAAGGGTCAGGCCATTTGACATGAACGAATCAAACCCTGGATTTGACTTTCCTGTTCTGAGGACATCGCTTAGGACCATGACAGAGTCACTTCCAGAGACCGAACAAACGATTTTTATAAGTGGCCATGAGGTCCCGAAGAGCTCTGATCTGTAGTTAAGAGTGAATCAGAAAACGGCAAAGTTTAATGTCCGAGGTCTTAACCTCTCCCTGAGGAGGAGCGACTTTTCCTGTTTTCCAGCTGCATCTATGTACATAACTAACCCACTGGTCAGCCCCAGAAGGACTAGGCTGTGCCCACCGTCTGAGGAAGGGAGGCAGCACCTGGCCAGGAAATTAATCAGGTAAGTCTGCGCTGGCTTTCCTGCAGTCAGAGTAACAGGTAAGGGCTGATCCTTGTGCATGTGTGCAGATTTGGCTGGAGAGCCCAAGAATCAGAGCACTTCAGGACTAGGAGTCATTTTAGGCTGTGTGGCATCAGAGTAGGCTGAACTTGACCTGCCTGCACGGTCCCTGCCATGCCTTCCTGCCATCAGCACCTCTCTGAACTTGATTGCAGATAGGGAAGCCCAGGGCTTGCCAGGAAGCCCTCTAGGCATGGAATGAGGATGCCTGCCATCTCATTTATTAGGCGTTCACTCCTGGCTGGTAAAGACAGTGAGGTCAAAGACCAGCAAGGTTCAATGTTCAGATATTACTAACTCAGGGGCTTGGGGTCACTTCAAAATATGAAGATAAAATGTGATCCAAATAGTTACCCAAACATCATTCCAGAAAATCTTGGACTGGAGGGATGGGATAATAGACCCGGCAGGGACCATGGGAGCCGTCTAGTCCAGCCATTTCACTTTTCCCAAAGGAAACTGCAGTGCCACTGAAGCGAGATGACTGGCTCTGGGCTACCTAGTGACATATCTGATTGAGCTTGGGACTGACTGTAAATACATGCAGTTTTAAAAGCCTGCATTATGACATTTGACCAAGGTTTTCATAATGGCCAATTGTACTGTGCGTAGTCGTGATTTCAGCCAAATGTGGCATCTCAAAAGCTTGTTTGCACAATCTTTCCCATCCCCTTCAGGCTTATGGAAGGAAAGGGACAATGAAAAGGCACCCAGGGATGCTGCAGATGAAGTTTTCTATTAACTGCATGAGAAGACTTTTCCTATAACAGTGAAACAAAAAAATCCAGGCAGCTGAAGCTGTCACAACCAATCACAAACATATTTTTTTTCCTGCAAAAGCTGGAAGGACTGCAAGCTAAAATAAGAGCATGACTGTGGCGATTTAAACCCCCCGCCCCCCTTCTGTGTCTGGCTCGGCCAGCCAACCACTTCCCCCTCCACCCTCACTGCTAAAAAGTGGACTCGTTTTGTACCTGTTGGAGAAGTGATTGGGGAGCTGGACGACTTCCGTGATGGCTTCGGGGTTCCGCTTGGCGACACTGCACACGTTCAGCTTGGTGTAGCACTCCTCCTGCACCTCGGCAATCATCCGCTGGAAAGTAGAGCATCTCCGAATGGCGAGGAAGACCTTGGCGGTGACCCCGTTGGCGATGCACTTTAAACTCTCTTTGACAAAGGCTTTTCCCTGCCGAGGGAACGGGTAGGAAGACAAGCTTGAGCTTGAGCTGACAAGAGAGGGCAGGGCATACAATAGGTGGAACTTAAAGGGGCTCGCTTTGGCACTATCTCAAGGCCATCTGCACGTCCTTGCAATGAACAAATTGGACGCTGCCACCGGGATAAAAAAAAAAAAAAGTCCCTCCTCGCTCAGACTACCTTGAGAATTGAGCTCCATAGAAAAGAAAGGAGAGGAGAAAAAGAGATGGTCCATAATCAACCACCCTTCAGCCTAAAAATAGCCATAATATGGCTTTGGATGTTTGGGATGGAGATGTGATAACTCAAATCACAAGCTAGCATCCTAGGTCATACGGGGAGAAGAACTTCTTTGTTAGAAGCACATTTTTATTTCCTGTGGAAGAGGCAAAGATTTTCTGCTTGTCTCCCTTCCCTTAAATGACAGCCTGTATCTGCGTGTGACAATTGTGCATTAGAGTGGGTGGAGAGTGGCTTATATAGAACCTATTTCCTGGCCCAAACCGCGCGTGTGTGTGTGTGTCTGTGTGTGTATGTGTGTGTGTGTGTACACACTGGCGATGACTGTTTAGAGTGGGGAGGCTGAGAGGCAGAGCTGGTTCCCTACAAGACTGGTTCCTGAGAACAATTGTCTGACACACTGTTAAAGATAAGCAGCCCATGGGAGCAGGGGTCAAGGTCTTATTACCTGAGTGTCAAATTTAGCAGCGCTGTACAAGAAGGATTTACAGATGTCGTACATCCCATCTGTGTCACAGGTGGAGTTTTCCAGGCAGGCAAAAGCTCCACAGCCAACCTGCAGAGCGCTGTTGAGGCAGCGAACCATTTCAACTGCAAGAGACAAATCCATCCAATCTGGGTCAAACAGTGGGGACGGCTGGGAGGGGTCAAGTTGATGTGGTGGCAAAATTCAAGGACAAGGGGTCAGAAGAACTTCTTCAAGAAGTCTACGATGGAGCTAGAGCCATTCAGAGCGGGGTGAGGGTGAGCATGGGAGGGGACAGGCAAATCCCTTTTGCTTATAAGAACCAGAGCATCTGGAGGAGAGGGAATGCGTGTTCCTATGGAGATCCATTCACCTGGTCCTCACCATCACATACAGTTTTGGTGGCTGGAGAAGCAAGGTTGGAGTCTGTGGCACGCACAGTGCTGGACGCCGGGTCTGTGGAATCAAAGGGCATTGCTTCAAGCCTGAAATTCTGGGCAGGCAGAAGGCAGAGGTGGGTGGTCAAGTTTAGGAGGAGGAAGGACCAGGGAGTCCATTTGGCTTCTGACAAATACACTCCAGAGTAATAAGGATGGAATTTTAGTCCAAATAGCAAAGAAGAATTTGCCAGGAGTCCACTCGGAGACCCTTCTGATTTCAGGCTTTTAACTTACCTCCCTATTGGCAGAAAGAAATCCTATGTTTTATGTTTCATCCCAACCCCCCTCTATAGGACAGTGCTTAGAGGTATGCATAATCTCTCATATTAAAAGCCATTTTTTTTTTAAGAAGAGAAACACAGGTGTAGAATAACAAGGCCAAGGCAACCCTGTGCAAGACTGGAAGAAAACCGCAAAGAACTTGCACGAGGCTTTTTACAATTCTGGATAAGATCTCCCATAAAAGTAATTTCTCTCCTACAGAAGGGGGGTGTTCTGGCAGGCAGCTCGGCAAGAAATGATCTGCAGCCTTCATACCATAGGATTCTCCTCTGAGATCAAAAGCCCGGTTCGGTTAAGGCGGCCCCTCCCCCTCCAGCCACCCGCAAGCCTCTGGGATGTTACAAGTCATTTCCCTAATTATATATTTCCAAGGGTTCAAATTATAACTTTGCTTTAAGCAGTTTTAATATGCATTAGGGTTGCTATTGTTTTAGGCAAGCTCGAATTGTGAATCACTGCATCTCTATAGCAACTAAGTACAAAAGGAAGTGAAGCAAAGCCCTTCGTTCGGTGGGGACCTGTGCTCTTCCGTGGGGAGCAGCGTCTGCAGCATTTGGACACCTGCGATCCCATCTTTGCTGACAGTTGGGGCAGAGAGGGCAGTGATGGAAGGGGAGCAAGCTGGACAAGCCAAGTCAAAAGGCAGAGGTGTCAATGCCGGCTCCCTAAGGACTCTTTTCCTGTAGAGGCCAAGATAATGCACAATTAACTGCACCAGGAGTCAGGACTAGATCGAGACCTCCCCCTTGATCTAGGAGGAAGAGCTGCTACATTTCAGGAATACTCTTCCCCCCCGCCCCCTCCAGGGGCTCTATAGCCACGGGGCTGCATGGGGATTGAATGGAACTGGAGAGAGTAGGGAGGGACAGAAGGAGCAGTGGTGGGGGTGGGATGTGTAGGGTTTTCTCTGAATCTGCCCTGGATTTGTCAGACTGGAGGGCTAGGGTTCTGTAAATCAATCTGCAGAGGGAGCTTTCTGTGTGTTCTCTGAAGGGGCCGGTAAGTCAAGTTACAGGATCTTAAAGGTAAAAGAAGAGGGCCAGCATCAGACAAATCACGTCTCACCTTAAGATCAGCTTCAGCTTCTGGAAAGTATAGAGAGCGCTTTGAAGCATGCCAACATTCAAGCCTTTCCCCCGCCCCCTCCCCCCCAAGAGGGTACGTGCCAGATTTCAGGCAATCAGGCTAGGCTTATGCAATGAAATACCCTCAGCAGAGCGCCCAGCTTCTTCGTTAGTTGCATGCAATTTATTAAACAAAGGAGCTCCACTTCCTAAGGCTATTGGATTACACTGGCAGTTTATTGCCATCAGGCATGAAGCACATTTATTATCAAGATCAGCCGTCACAGACACAGTTGCAAAAAACGAGAGGCAAATGAGGACAGCTCTTTGGGGGAGAAACCGGTCCTGGGTTTGCCGCTTACCTGAGTTCTGACCTGCCAACCGGGATTTCCTGGGGCTCACAGAATCATTCTGCTCCGCCTCATGGGTTGCAGAAGCACTGATCACCAGCACCAGAAGCACTGCTGAGTTTTGGAGCATTCTCTGAGAAGTTTCCGCTAAGTTACTGGGTTTTTTTTTCCTCCCCCCCTTTCCTCTTTCCCTCGCCCGGCTTGCGTGAAGATGTGGATCTGGATACACTGAGAGCCTAGGTGAGGATTTGATGAGGATTTTTTGTTGCTGTCGATGCCGCTTCTGCTGGCGCTTCGGCTGCTGCTGCTGCTCCTGCTGCAGTCGCTGCTTCTTGCACCTCTGGCTTTTGCAAACTGGGGGCCCAAGAGCTGCACCCAGGGATTTTATAGCCGTTCTTATCGGGCTTCAGGATCAGGGACCAATCAGGTCCCGCAACTGGCCTGGCTAGCCAATCGGAGGGCATGCTCATTGGGCTGAAGCTGTTTGACTTCTTAGAAATATTTTCCAGCAAATTAAAAGTACCTGCTGCCAATGTTTCATGTGTGTGTGACGGTGTGTGCAAAAATGTATGAAAAAGCTATTTTCATGAAACTAAGGGATGACTTGTATGGATGGAACTAAAGGGAAATCATATGATGATCTCCAAGGTGCTTTGGGATATCTATCCATCTTTAAAAAATGTACTAATAGGAGGGATGGGCAGCACTGGCAGGATGAGTGGTGGGGTCCCTCTGGATAGTATTTTAACGTCATGATAGCAGTTTTACTCTAATTTCCACAGCTCAGTCTCTGGGTTGTAAGCTACATGCTCGGTACCCGCCTGTCTTCTCAGCATGAGCAGGTTCATAGGTCTGTGAGGCATTTTAGTCGTATGTGAACATCCTGAATATTCATGTACATGAGCCCTTGGGAAGGGCCATATATGAGCACAAAGGCCCTGAAGGACTGGGCTGTGACAACTCTGAGCTGTGACCTCAGTCCCTCTATTGTCTAGCTCTGTGTCCGTGGTCAAGTCCTTTTACCTTCCTCTACCTGTTTTCCAATCTGTAAAACGCCAAAGTTGGAGCCCAGCATTCCTGACACCTCCTAAACTATGATTCTCTAGTAACACAAATTAACCTTGGCTCCATCTCTTTAGTTACCAGCCGGACCGCAAACTCCAAGAGTATTAGTTACCATAGGCACACACATGCCCATCTGCACACACTACACTCAACGGGGAGACATCATGAATGCCTGGAAATTAATAAACTGTGTATTCAAGCCCAGCCACTTCATAACCACGCTGAAACAATAAGCTGGCCGGAGCAAGACTAAACCTGCTGGGTAAACCAGTTCATTTCTTGGGGCGGAGGGGGTAAGGGGGCGGGCAGGATGGGGAAGAAGAGGTTGAAGACCAGAATGTGTAGGAGAGAAGACTGATAAGCTCTAGACGTAATAAGAAAATTACAGTGGCATCACAAACATGCCTAGGAGAGAAGCTCATATTCTCTTGGAAGTGGGCTGCAGGCAACACCAAGGCTTGTCCCTAACTTGTGAAGGAGGCTAATGATCTCGGAAAGGACTTAAGGCAGAAAGGTGGTCGTTCAGGGTCGGGTTGAAGTGAAGGGATTAAGCAAGACAACCTTGAAACATTTGGGGGAGGTAAATGAGAAAGGGCCACTGGGGATTCATACAGGCAGGGGCAAGATGAACTTGCAAGGAAACCGAGCCAGGGGCTTCCATTTAAATCCTCAAATCTTTAAATAAAGGTTGAAGAAAGAGCACCAACTCTATTAACCACAAGCCAAGAATCAGCTCTACATGTGTGTGGGGAGTAAGCTTGTTAAGTGATTACAGGTTCCCTTGAAAAAAAAGAAAAAAAAAAGTTGTTTGGAAAGCATGACGTTTGCTAGAAAAAGGAATAGAGGACATAAAGGACAGAGAAAAGAAAGAGGATTTTCAAATTTTCATTCAGTAATGAGTGCATTTCAATTTAGATGCACTGACAATGTTGGTATTTCTCAAGTAGTTTCTAGGCTGGGAGCTGGGGGATGAGTGGGGGAGGGTAAAAGAAGAGAGAGAGAAGGAGGACAAGTTGAGACGATGGCCAATCCCAGTCTTAGTTCCTCAAAGTTCAGGATGTCAGGAGTTTGCCTGGTAAGAGACGGCCACGGTCAGCATTGGCTAGAGATGTGGGAAAGGCCTCATGGGGGGGTCGGGGCAGGAAAGATGTGAACTGCTGTTTTTAAGAATTCAGGAAAAAGCCATGGTGTTTCATTTTTACAAATGTTTGTGTTCTGGACATCTCGGAGGTGGTTTTCCTTTCTTCAGGCCAAAGTGGTAGATGCCTGGCACTTGAACACAATAGCTTGACGTTTTCGTCTAGATGGAGAGCAAGAGAATAGACGCATACATATTCCTCCTGAGGCTTTTGATTTCCATTCCTCAGCATTCTCTACCTCCTTGGCCATTTTTTTTATTGTTAAAGGCAAAAAAACCTCTTGTTAGATTTCCCCTGTGTTGGGCTACTGGCTGACTCACTTGCCAGTCATCCACATTCTGTGCCCCCAGCGCCGGTGCTCCCACCAGAACGGATCGTCCCACAAGTGTCAGGATGTGTTTTGTGTTTCCGCTGATGCGGATTTATTGTGCCTCCTTATTTTACTCACTTCCTCCCATGTGCCTGGAGGTTCCTAGCGAGGTGTGTGACGTCTCTCACGACGACAGATAAGCTGTCCGCTGAAGGAATCCAAGAGCGGGGAAGCCATATTGGTTTGCACACAGCTAGTGCCTCAGTGCACTTGAGAATGTCAAAGGCAGAAGCGGAAGCTTCAGTAGATATGCCCAATGTAAAGTTTCTTCCTCAGAGCTCAAGGACGTCTTGTCTCTTGTCCTGGACTTTGATACAGTAAGGATAGAAGAGCTTGGGGAATGTGGGGAGGGATGTCTGCTCCCTTTGTGACGTCTCCTGGTGGGGGAGGGGTAAGAGACTATAAAGGACTTTGAATATCAGATTTCAGAGTCTGAATTTTATCTTGCAAGCAACAGAGTGTCAAGGGTTCTTGCGCAGGAATTGTTGAATATGCCGAAACTAGCATTTGGGGAAGACCTTTTGCTGGGACTTATGACGGTCAGGAGGAAGAAAAGAATGGTGGTTTAAGACTAGTTAGTGATAGCAGGCTGTGTTGATGAGGTCCTGGACAACGGTGGCAGCAGTAGAAAGGAAGGGGGACAGTCATAAGAGGTATCCGAAATAAAATGGAAATGATCAACCAACCGAAGAACTTGATTGGAAAAACAAATCTTTTGGTGTAAAGATCATAGAAATAATGTCCATCACGGTTTCCCCTTTTCCACTTGTTGGTTGTGGTTTTTGGTTGACAAGACTGTCTAGCATCTCCATTAGGCAGGTGCTTCCTGGGGATTCTGTGAAGGTGCTAACTTACCCAAGCAAAGGTAAGGTGGATGAGGAAACTACCCAAGCTGGGCTGAGGCTGCACAAGTTGGAGGTGCCTCCAGGTGCAGTGGGTGGGAGGGGTGGGGCGCTTTGCCATTTCCCCCAAGCAGGGAAAGTGCAAAGGAGTGGGTGGGAGAAGCTGCCAACCCCTAAGGCTGGGTGATGGTGCCCTGGCGGTGCCCGTGCGAGGCTGGCACGAGTTCAGTGAGAAGATTAAGCCAAAGATCCCTGGGGTTTTGTTGGATTTGGCTTGCTTAAAGCTGAGCAGTGAACAGCTCTGTGCCTTTGGGGGAGAGCAGCCCAGGAGCATGGGTTCTTGGTAAATGTTTCTTTGGTTGTTAACAGACGACAGGACTCATCAAGTTTGGTGTGACATGGTGACCAAGGCTGGAGCATCACTGTCATTCTTCGATGAGAATTTTAGACTTGTGCACTGTTAGACTGTTGGGTCATGCCTTCCCAATAACCTCAAGAAAAAAGAGGAAGATGAAGGGGGAAATTATTTTCATCCTTTTATGAAGATACCAGGTTTTCTGTGGTGATAGTTTCAAATTCTTGAGTGAATCTTTGCCTTTATAATTTGCCGTTGATTGCTTTAAACTCTGCCAAGGAAAGAAAGGGAGAAAATGTATTAAGAGGGCAAACTCTATGCCTCTGGTGTAGGGAGGGTTACTGAGTGCTTGGCACTAGGTTGGGGGTTGTGGGAAATGCAGAGAAATGTTTGACCTTTTCCTGTGCTCTGTGAATTCCCAAGCTCGTTCCTAATGCACGAGTGTTGTATTTGAGAAAGAATATCTGTTTTCTGGAAATATAATATGGCAAGAGGGTTGAAATAGAGTTTACAGGTTTGGATTCAAGGAGCATTTCCTGGGTGCCTATCTGCTCTGTGCCAGGCATTGCTGCTGATGCCTCTGATCTGTGAGAAAATACCCCATTATCCACTCCTCCCACAGGAAGAGCCTGGGACCAGAGAGAAAAATGGCTTAAGCATGGTCATAGGGTGGACGGTGGAGCTAGGTTAGCTGAGGTTTGCTCCTTATGGAAGGTGCTCTGGGTTCTTCAGCTGTGTGACCCCCCGCAGAGGAGGAGGGCATACCCCAGCTTAGTGTGCTGCCCCCTCGGGGTAGGGCGGAGGAGGAAAAAGAAATACACAGGATGGCCTGACCTGTTTAAACCAGAACAGGCAAGTTGAAAGGAGCCTCTAACTCCCGTGAACGCTGGCGTCTCATTCCTTCAGAAATAAGTTACAGTGTCACTTTCTATCAGAGAGGACAAGTTCACGGTCCTGGGGCAGCCTGTTAAGTCTTCAGTTTCACACCAGGCTCTTGAAACAAGTGCAAAAAGGATGTGTGTGTGTCGCTCACTCTTGTCAGTACCAATGGCCCTTTGGAGACTCAAAGAGCTATTACTCCGTGGAGACACAGGAGGGCGCCCGAATCAACCAACAAGGAGAGGTTCCTTTTACAGTGAAAAAGAAAAGTTGTGAATTCCTGGCTATGTCAGACTGACCATTGTTCAGGCTGTGGAGATGCTTTTGAGGGGGATAACTTATATTTGTGCTCTAGGTCACTCATCGCTGACTTAGCCAGTGAGCTTGCAGTCCACTAGCATGGTTTGACATATTTAGAAACTTTGTCATATAACCATTTTCTATACCATGTTATTTCCCTATTATTATCTAATAGAGAAATAGGTTGTAAGCAAATTTCTAAACCATTCCGTCCCAGTGCTATGGGGGAGGATCTGTACCTAACCAGGCAGATGAGAGAATGCAGCAGATAACTCTTAACTTTGAGCTCCTTAGTTCCAAAAAGGGATTCTATTTCATGGTGACAGTGAACCTTGTGCCTGGTGAGTGAAGATCACGAAACTTCTTTGACCCAGTTTTTTCCTGAGCCTTCTTTCTCCCAGTGGTCTGCAGACAGAGGTCAAGGCTAAATAACCTTAAATCCAATTTCTGACACTTTTTTTGCCTCTCTCCTGCCCTTTGGAAATCTTCCTGGCAAGTGTGGAAGGTCGAGGTGGGGGCAAACCTGTGCGTGAGCGTTTTCTCCTGCTTCTTGGTCCTGCCCTCAGCTGTCTTTGTGAGGAAGACATCTGCACTCTGTTAGATGCAGGAATACCAGGCCTGACACATGGCACAGGTTTGAGGTAAGCCTTCCACCCAGTGCTTCATGCAGACCCCTCCATTTAGAGACCAGGGCTTATAACCTGCTGTCAACTAATTCATCCATCATCGTGTACTCCTTAATCTCTCTATGCCTGGGATGGCGCTGGCCCTGCGAAAGTACAGACCGTGCAGTGTGGGGCGAGACGTGGAGGTGTGGACCTGAATACAAGGTAGCGAATCGGCAGGGTTAAACTCTGAGCTGTAATGAGTGAGACTGAAGGATGAGGCCAACGAGGTTGTGAAATAGAAATTAAAAAAAAAATACTCCAACAACCCATGCTGAAGCATCATTCTGACATATTTAGCCTAAAGGCAGCTTGTCATTTGCAAAATGCCGTCCAAGAATAAAAAAGTGTCTTGCAGCCATTCCCGAGTGCTAGACAAATCTATTATTTGGAATTTATTGGCTGAGAAGGGGGGAGGTGGAGAGCGAGCAGCCTTCATACAAAGTTACCCTGAAAAGTTAGCAAAGGGGCCAGACTAGGAGATTATAGACTTTTTTTTTTTTTTAACTTGGTGTTTGGAAATCTTGCCAAGAAATTTATTATGGCAATTCAAATGCATTTTATAATCAAGTTTTATTTAATATGCTTTAGGCTAAAGTGCAATTAAGATAAACCGGTTCCTGGCTCCGGATGGGTATCATGGGAATATCAACATATTCTGATTACTATATCAGAGTAATAAAGTGCAGAAGGCAGAGTCAGAATCTATACTGTAAGGGTTTTATAATGGTAGCAAAAATGGTCACCAAGTGCTGTTTCATTGGCGGTCACAGAGCATGGTTTTTGTCTGCTGTTTGGGAAATGAATTCTCTCAGCCCTTTTAAAAATTAATTGTAAGGAAATTTAGTGGAATAAATGGAAGTCCAAGTGCAAAGGAAACACACTGTGACCTCCAGGCAAGCATTTTCTTGAACATGTCATTCCCTACTCTCCTGCGACAGTAATAGGAAGAGGGAGGAAGAGAAAGAAAAAGTTACAGCTTTGGAGGAAGTGGTGAAGGTCCTTAAGGGCGGAAAGGCATCAGGGGAGTCTCTGCACTAAGACAGAGACATTTAGCTCAGGAAAGTGTGCAACAGCAGAATGGTATTCTTTTCATACAGCCCATTTGAACCATATTTTCCTTGCTCCTTCTCATATTTGTGTTTATAATAATGTCTTCGTGTCGTTGTGATTGATTGTCTTTACTGTTTCTCTTGTTCGATTAACAAAGGAAGGGCAGTTTCCTCTGTGTGTGTGTGTGTGTGTGTGTGTGTGTGTGTGTGTGTATGTGTGTGTTGGGTAAAAATGCTTTACCCTTCATTTGGTTTTTAAATCACTCACAGTGGACTTTGGAATAGGGAAAACAACGAGAAATGAGCCACCCTGTTAAAATCAAAGTGAGAAAAAAATATATTTCCTAACATAATATTAAATAGACCTTGAAAAGTAGATGAATTGAAGGAAGGGTCAGTGTTTGGGGCTTTTAAAATCATAGCTTCTCCTTCTTTTTTTTTTCCGTGCAAAGAAGTAGAGGTACCATCTGATGGTTTTGCCTTATTCCATGAGTCTAGATGTCTTTCTGATCATGGAGGAAGGCACAGTGACAGGGAGTCACTTTTCTCATGACCTCAGGAGTTGCCCGCACACTTGAGCTCATCATCTCAACCCGAGCTGACCCTGAGCAGTACTTGAGGGGCTGGTTCTGTCCACGGTAACAAGGTTCCCAGAATCTGGACCTTTCCTTGTGTATTGTATCTCTCCCCC
This sequence comes from Phacochoerus africanus, assembly GCF_016906955.1. NCBI lineage: Eukaryota > Metazoa > Chordata > Mammalia > Artiodactyla > Suidae > Phacochoerus > Phacochoerus africanus. Next base: position 8,118,596 of record NC_062558.1, read on the forward strand.
TCACCCAAACGAAATTTCTTTAGAAGACCTTTGAAGCTGTGAGATTATCTCAAAGCCCCTCTCAAAACCCTTCCCCCACTCACTCCTTAAAATGTCGCCTTTTGCCATGAATTAGAAAGAACCACTGAAAGCCCAGAGCTGCTTTTAGAAGCAGTGAATGCAAAACCATCAGCTGTAAAATAGATGCCCTGAATGGCTTTGCTCAGGGAGGGAAGAGAAGGCTTTGCTTCGCTGCAGCCTCTGTGGCTATTGCCAAAAAGGATTTGCTACATGGTTGAGAATCCAAACCTTACTGAGTCCTCGGGCACTGCAGGCTTGTGGAAGGTGGGGAGCGGGATCCCCCAACCCACTTCACTATTAAGTGATTGAATCTGACTACTGCTGTCATGCTAGGGGCTTGATTTATAATTTTGGTTTGAAATTGGTTGGAACTTCTCCAGCTCTAAGGGGTGTGTGTGTGTGTGTGTGTGCATACATCATATGGTGTGTGTCTGCTCTAAAGGTATGGCCAGTATCAAGGTAACCAGTGGCCCTTCTAAACTCTAGGCTCTCATATTAATGGAGCTCCAGAAAAGCAAACGTGTTATGATGTACCCTCATTCCAGACCAAAAAAAAAAAAATACATTTTTATGTAATTATATATGATGTGTTGAACAGCAGTGGACATAATGGCATAATTCTACATTTTTTAGACAGTTACTTAAATATCTGTTTGAATTTTTTTGTAGTTTTCTTATTGTATTTTTCCTGTTTTTTGTAAGAAATTTACAAATTTCTTATTATAAAATTTCCCCCAGTTCTTCACTTTCTTTAAGCCCGTAAAGAACTCATAGATACCGGATACCGTCCTGTAATGTTTAACGGCTAAGTTGGTTCTGAGCTTTTGACTTAAGCAGGAGTTAGCAGACAACCCAGAGGCCCATTCATTTAAACCAACATTTCCTAGACTGTGTTCGAAGAGGTAATTGTCCTGCGAAATGTACCATGAGAAAAGAACCCCATGCTCAAATTCATTGAGGGTGGGTGGTTTGAGATGAGCATCTAGTATATTAAAGTTACCCAGAAATCGTGTAATAAAACTATTAAATTGTTTAACCCAATGTTTCCCTAATATATTGCTTAGAAGGATTTTAAATGAGTAACACTTGTTCATATCCTTGGAACTAACTTTGGGAAATGCCAGTTTTAAGCTGGTTAGCTCCTGCTCATATCCTCTGAGTTTACCTTGATCTTGCTCTGGACCAGCTTTTATCCCTGCAGGGATTGGAACAACATTTACTTGAATGTCTACTGAGCTTTAGATGCTTAACATATCTCATTTAATCCTCATAACAATGGTGTAACAAAGGTATGATTATGAATATTGTACCTACAAAGAGCTTGAGGTTCAAAGAAGCACAGTCATTAAGAAGCAGTGTCTTCTGGGAAGGACAGGAAGTTTGGGGTTGGGTAGATGTAAACTATTACATTTAGAATGGATGAGCAGTGAGGTTCCACTGTATAGCAAGAGATTGGATATAGTTCCAATAGAACATGATGGGAGATAATATGGGAAAAATAATGTGTGTGTGTGTGTATATATATATTATATATTATATATGACTGGGTCACTTTGCTGTATAGCAGAAATTGGCATGACATTGTAAATCAACTATACATAAATAAAAAAAAGAAGTAGCGTCTTGATTGAACATAGAGCTTGTCGGACTCTAGACAGCATGATTCTAACCAGTGAATCTATGACAGACACTTAAAACACTTAATTCAGATGTAAGAATGTTTAGAAAGACTGTGCTTCTCTATAGATTCCTGAAAATCTTACTTTCAACAGAACAAAAGTCTTCCAAACTGCCCCGTTGGAGCAGAGCAGAGAGAAGGAAGACAAACACTCCTGAATGGTGTTTCTCCTCCAGCTTAGAACATTCTTTCTGCTGCTACCAGTAACTGGTGGTTGTCAGGCCAGGCTGCACCCAGATGGTCAGGGATGCTGATTCCCTTGGAATTTACCTGCTGGGTGCAGCTCCTCATTGCTGACTCCTCACACTACTTCTGGCAGTCAAGGTTGAGTTGGCCCCTGGCTACTTTTCAATACTGCAGCAAAACAAAATCCTCTGGGTTGCCCTTGTCTGCTCTTCCTTCACTGCCCCATGGCAACTGTTCTTGCCTCTTGCTGGGGAAGGGCTCTATCTCTGATTGAGGGTAATTTTCTTGTCGGGAGAAAAGGGAAGAGGCACAGTGGTGGCTTCGATGAATCTGAGAGGGGGCAGTGGTGTATTGACTTTTTACTTAAAGAAAAGACCTTTAGAGTTGCAGCTCTTCCTGCTGCTCATTTGAGGGGTCCTGACTCCTCACTCCTCAAAACTACTGGGGAACATCTAAGCTAATGCCTTTCCCCACTTGTATGTGGTATAAAGGATGTACACTTGATAAAGTTTACAAAAATCTAAGTTTTTAAAAGCACCTCTTACTTAGAAGGACATTTATGTGCCTTCTCAATAGTTGATTCTTCATGTGAAGAATTTGTCTGTGTACAGAGGTATGCATCCTAATAGCCATCTCATGCCTCTTTTGGGGGCAGTGAGTACGGAGGGAACAGAAATTTGCACATATGTATTCTCTAGGCTTCATAACTATATGAAATGACACATTTAAAAGCCAAATTACAGAAATAGAGAGGATTATCCATGTTATTTTACTGTATTTTTCTTTCACACTATTTCTAAGCCAAGAGCCATCAGCAGGGATCGGGAGAAAATGCGTGTTAAATGTTACTTAGGCACTTGACAGGCTATGAGGGGCAACGTTCAACCGCATTCTTACGTATACCATTATGTTCAGTCCTCCATGCATATCGTTAGCTTGGCTCATTGTCAATTACAGGTTAAGACAGAGAGTAATCAATGTGCCGAATGTTACAACTCATCAATTCAAGACAATAAGCAAACTGAATCTGGTGTGTGGTCCGAGAAGCTTTCCTAGAAGAGGAGGTGTTTAAGCTAAAATCTCAACAATCACCAAGATGTAGTTTGACAATAGTGGGGACAGATATTGTGACAATCCCACAATTCTAGGGATCCCCAGTCATAGCCCTCTTAGTCTATATATGTGATAACCTCTAGTTAGTCAACCCTGATGTGGAAATGTGTGCAGTGAATGAAAGGAAGAGTTTTCTAGGGACAAGGAACAGTATGCATGGCCATCCTGAGCTGCAGTGTGGTGGGTCTGAGGAGCTGAAAAGTGTACAGTAGGTGGAACATAAGGAGAGGAAGAGTAATATTAGATGAGACCAAAGAGGTTGGATGGAGCTAGACCAAGGATGATTTTGCAGTCCATGTTAAGATTTCTCAACTCTCCTGTAGGGGAATAAGAGATCATTAAAGGGGTTTAAGCAAGCAAGTGTAGTCAGTAAGCTTTGTATTTAAAAATGTGTATTTCAGGAGTTCCTGTCGTGGCACAGTGGTTAACGAATCCGACTAGGAACCATGAGGTTGCAGGTTCAATCCCTGGCCTTGCTCAGTGGGTTAAGGATCCAGCATTGCCGTGAGCTGTGGTGTAGGTCACAGTCGTGGCTTGGATTTGGTGTTGCTGTGGCTGTGGTATAGGCTGGCAGCTGTAGCTCCAATTGGACCTCTAGCCTGGGAACCTCCATATGCCACGGTCCTAAAAAGCAAAAAAAAAAAAAAAAAGCATATTTCATACTACAGTATGAAGGAAGAATTAGTTAAGAACTAAGGTGGAATAGGCACATCAATGGGAGATGAATGATATTGAATGATATTTGGACTACAGTGATGGTGGGATTGGAGAAAAATGTATGGATCCAAGAGACATTTAGAATTTCAGATCAATAGGATCAGGTGTTTGGTATTTTGAAGTCGAGGACAGAAGGGAGATCCAAAGATAATCTCTGGGTTTCTGTCCTGAAATAGATAGATGGGGTGACATTTACTGAGATAAAACACACTAGTGGGAGAGATTTTTGTGTGTGTGGATGCAAAATCATGGCTTCAGTTTGGGGCTGAAATTAAGATGCTACGATGTCTTAAGATTTTGAGAGGTGGCTGAATATATGAAGGGGGTTGGGAGGGGACACTGAGCTGTAGACAACCACATTTGGTGGTTGGCAGGGTTTAGGAACCCTGGAAGTGATGGAGATTATTTAGAGGAAAGCGTTGGGTTCTCAAAGAAAGATGTTTGTGGAAATCACATATTAAATAGTTGGTAGAGGAAGTGGAAGTTACAAAAGAGATTTAAAAGGAGAGTCCAGAGAGATAACAGGGTGCAGTCATCAAAAGCAAGGGGAGAGAATGGTTCATGAAGTAGGAAGTAGTTGACTGTTAAATGCCATTGAGGGATCAAGGGTATGAGGCAGGGTATCTTTAGCTGCAAACAACTGAGAATCTGGCTCTACCTTGCTTAATCAATCAGGGCATGTATCAACTTCTCTAACTGAATTTAAAAAATACACAAGTTTTCAGGTTTACCTTACTCTAATGGCTCTGCCTTCATTACTCTGAATTTCCTTAGGTATTCCCTTCTCTGTGGGGCCGTTTATCTTTAGATGATGATGATTAATTATAGTTGCTTCTGGCTTCGTATCAGTACCCTCTGGTATTCAGAAGTGAGAGTTTCTCTCTTCCGTCTTGCTCACTGTTGAGAGGGAGAATATTGATTTTAACAGAAGCCCTCTGCATTCTCTCTGGCTTATCATTGGACTATCCTGAGTCACATTATTCCTGGACCAAATCCTGGCCAGAAAAATAGCTTGCATTTGATGAGTTACATGTTGTGATTCCTGAAAATATTCTTGCTAATAGGGGGTGGGGTGGGGATACATAGACCAATAAGGCTAATCCCAGAAAATGGGGATGGTGTTATTTTCTCTTGAAGCACAGTACTGGAGGTCTTTGGGGAACGATGAGGAAGAGAATGGATGTATGTTGTGCAATGAACAATGTCCAGTATATTAACATAAGAAAGGGCTGAGAATTGTACTTTGGCATTTTAAAAAATTTTACATACATTGATTGGAGTATAATCCACAGTTATTACATTTACTTTCCTAAAAGTGTGCCACGAAAATGTGAGCACGATCAGGATAAAGAACATACCCACAACCACGAAAGTTTCCGCAAGACCCTATGTAATCATTTTCTCCCTTTTCTTCCTGTAATACATGCCCTCCCGCCTTGTCCCAGTCCTCAGGCAATAACTGATTGTGTCATCTAAGTCGGCTAATTTATTAATATAAAGTTGTCCATAACATTCTCTTAGTATTTTTAATATTTGTAGATTCTGTCATGATGTCACCTATCTCACTGCTATTAGTGGTTACTTATGTGTTTTCTCTCTTTTTTTCTTTACTCATACATAAACGTTTATTAACAGCTTAATAAAAGCCAAAACATAAAAATAATCAGTGTCCATGAACGACTGAGGACATAAACTCTGTTACACATACACAATAGAATATTATTTTATACAAGACAATCATTTTCACATTGTGAAAACTTGCAGTATGCAAGATCAGAAAATAAACATTACGAGTCCTCTTATTTTGTTTCTTACCTTTGTCCCTTTAAACAGTTTCCATACACCTTGACCTCCCAATGATGTGATTATTCTTAAGTTTGGTGAATATTTTGCTAGATGCAATGTTCTCATTGTTTTAAAATTAAAATGGAATTTCCTTGCTCACATTGCTCCATAATTTATTCGATTGCTTTTAAATATGTATTATAGACACTTTTGGTTAAGTATACACAGATAGGTGTTATTTTATTTATTTATTTTTTAGGGCTGTACTTGTGGCATATGGAGGTTCCCAGGCTAGGGGTCAAATCGGAGCTACAGCTGCTGGCCTACACCACAGCCACAGCAACAACAGATCCAAGTGGCGTCTGTGACCTATACCACAACTAATGGCAATGCCAGATCCTTAACCCAGTGAGTGAGGCCAGGGATTCAACTCACAACCTCATGGTTCCTAGTCAGATTTGTTTCCGCTGCGCCACGAGTGGAGCTCTGATAGGTGTTATTTTAAAATTGTTGTATAGAATTAATGTGGAAAATATATAGCCAACCCCCTAGTGGACGGCATTTAGCTTTCTGGACCAAAGAGTAAGCACACAAAATTTTATAGAGGTTAAAAAAAATTATCATCTTTTGTCCTACTTTTTTGAACTGTCCACGAGAGTTCCTTTCATCCATGCACTCACCAATGCTGAAGAGCAGCAATTAGAAAATATTAGATGAAATTATCATTTTATTTTATTCCTAGGTTACTACTATGTCTTTCAAAGTGAATCTTTTCCTCTGCTTTAACTTTAAGAAACTTTCATCCTTTGCTTTATTTGGATTTTCTACTTTTGTGTGTGTGTATATTGGCAAATTTACATTTTTTTAATGAAAAAAGTCATTCACCTGTATTTTCATTACACTGGTATAAATTTTTTCGTGGTATTCCTTTTGAATTTCTAAACTATCCTCTATACCTGTGATTAAGACCATTGGTTGGCTTTTAATATTGTTTATTTGTATCTTCCATTTTTTGTCAATTAGACTTAGTAAAGATATGTTGGTTATCGTGTTTTCAAGGCATCCAGTTTTTTGTTGTAGATTATTACTTTCTGTTTTCTATTTATTAATTTATTCTTCTACTTTTAAGATGCTTATTTTGCTGTAAGTTTTATAGCTTTTTGGATTAGGAAATTAGTTAATTTACTTGAGTAATTTCTTGTTATATATGCTTTAAGTATATGCATTTCACCGAAAGCTATTTGGTCATGCTGTAAAAATTTTATTATATTTTCTCAAAGATTTATAATTTCATTTTGGGTTCTTATTTAAAAGAAATAATTACTTAGATAAATTTTAGTTTTCTAATGATACCACTAATATTTTAAAACATAGTTGGAGTCATGTTTTTTCTTGTTATGACTAGCGTTATATTCTTCCTCAAGAATATTAGCATGCAACAACTTTTGCTTTTTCCACTGTTACCACATCCCAAATTGCTATCATCTGCAATTTTGGATGCAAATTCATATTAATATTTTAAAGTGGTTGTCAATACTCTTTTAGCTATTTAAAGAGACGTTTGTATTTCCACTTTTGTGAACTCTATACCTTTGCCTGTTTCTTATTTATATTGAACTGTTGGTCTTTAATTGATAAGTGGGACTGTTTTTTTATTTATTAAAACCATTAGCTCTTTCTAATATGAATTATAAATATATTTTCCTGAGTTTGCCTTTTTAATTTTTGTTTATGGTAGTTTTTAACATGAACATATTTATTTATTTTATTTATTTATTTTTCAGGGCCGCACCCATGGCATATGGAGATTCCCAGGCTAGGGGTCCAATCAAAGCTACAGCTGCCAGCCTACGCCAGAGCCACAGCAATAGCAGATCCAAGCCGTGACTGTGACCCACACCACAGCTCATGGCAACGCCGGATCCTTAACCCACTGAGCAAGGCCAGGGATCAAACCCTCATGGTTCCTAGTCGGATTCATTTCTGCTGCACCACAATGGGAACTCTTTTAATTTTTTTTAATGTGGTCATATATTCAACCTTCTTCAATCAACTTTGTTGAGACAGAATTTGTATATTCCATTTACTCATTCCTTTTATTTTTAAAGATCGCTCTCTCATCTCTTACTTCTGTATATTAAGTCCCACCTTACAATGTTACTATTTTTGTTTTCAGCAGTCCATCCTTTAAGTAAATTGGAGAAGAAAAAGCATTTTATATTTACCCATTTATTTATCATTTCTGGTTTTCTTCATTCCCTCCTATAGATCCTATTTCCCACTTGGAAATACTTTCCTTCCAGCTGAAGGCTATCCTTATAGAAGCACTACTTCTTCTTCTTTTGTTTTTTTTTTTTGCTTTTTTCTTTTTGGCTGCATCCACAGCATGCAGAAGTTCCCGGGTCAGAGACGAAACCCAAGCCACAGCAGTGACAACATGGAATCCTTTATCACCAGGCCACCAGGGAACTCCTTAGAAGCACTACTTCTGATTTAAATCTCCTGGCAACAAGTCAGTTCTTGATTTTCTGAAATATCTTTATTTCACCTTCATATTTTATAAATATTTTCCTGAATTAAAAATTCTGGATACTTTTTTTCTTTCAATAATTTAAAGACTTCATTCCATTAAATCCTGGCCTCTATTGTTTTTGACGAGAAGTTTGCAGCCAGTACATCTGCCACTAAATGATCAGAAACATTGAGATCCTTTCTCAGTCTAAGGATAGAATGGTTCTTTAAGTGATTAAAGAAATGGACAATTATATGTCCCAGTGAGCTTTACTTTTTAATATAAAGGCAAGAAACTAAAGTATTTTACTATTCAAATTAATACTAAACACCCGGCAATGCATTTGCATATTCATTGTGAATACTACCCTTTAGCACCATAGTACTACCCTCTTTGGAATGTTTTATGCTTTTGGCTATGAATTTTAATTGGTATACCATAAATACAGCTATTTCTAGCACTCTTATGGTCATTCCCCTGGAAAAATCTCTGCTTGTTTTATTTGAGAACTTTCTGGATCCCTGTATTTTAGATTTTCACACACCACTGACAGAGGATGGGAAGCCTGACATTTCCCAGCATACACCGCTTTAGCGTTTCTCTTGTCTTTCTTCAGAGTACAGAGCTTCAGGTTCATTTCTGGAAGTCAGTACACTGCTGCTTTCCTTCTTTCAGCCTATTTACGTCTGTAAGGCATCTTTTTCTATTTGTTTCAAAGATTGAAGTCTGGTTTTGCCATGAGGAGAAGTCTGATTGGCTATTTCCAATCCACCTCTCCTCAGCAGAAATGACTAACAGTCTGGAATTACACTGTCTCTAAGCCTTAGTTTTTGGTGTAGTAAGTTTTCATATTTCTCTGTACCTTCAGTTTTAGTGTAAATTTGGTAGAGATGGGCACCGTAGAACCAGGAAGGTCTAAGAGTTTTTCATCACTGATCCCTCCCCAGCTAGAAAGGTAGTTACCAACTGTGGGTTAATGTTTCTGAATTAAATTTTGTTGTTGTTGTTCAGCATGAATACTTTGGGGGGGAAACTTTTTTTTTTTTTGCTTAATATTTCACTTTCCAGAAACATCAAGTATATTCAAGTACATTTTGACCATTACTTAGAAACAATGCATAGTTTGTTTGGGTCTTGTGTGTTTGGTGTGTGTGTGTGTGTGTGTGTGTGTGTTTCCAAACAGATATTGAGTAAAAGGTCATGTGTGAGGCAGAATATTTAGAAGAATGCTTCAGATCCTTGCCAACTTTAAATAACTTGTGAAAACCATTGTTTATTAAAATGAAACAATAGAAAAGAGGAAGTGGTGGAAAGCTGCTTGGTTAATATTAAATGAAAGTCATCTCTCTCTTCCACATAAGACATGTCAAACCACAGCGGATTATAAGCGAAATGAAGTTTTGAGAGCTGGTTCAGAAATCTTTGAACCAAACTAAAACAAAACAGCCCTAATGGCCCAAGTTTCATGTCAAGTGTTTTGTCAGGTTTTTCTACAGACTGAGTCTCTACAAGGTGGGTTCTCAGGGTCAACCTTGAGCCTACTCTAGGAGAAGAGGTATAGTTGGTACAAGCCTCATGAAGAGTGGGTTTAGGATGACAGGGAAGATATTCCCACTGAGACAGAAGATCTGGCTTCACACTAGGTTGACTAAAGGCTTGTTTTTAAATGTTTCTTCAAATAAGATCAAGCATCCACTCCAAGCAGGCTGTGAACTCAGGAGGCTGAGCCGCTAGCCAGACAGAGGAGGCAGGGTTGAGGGGGTCAGGATGATTTCCAGTTTCCTTACAGTGGTGATTCATTTTATGCATCAACTACACTAGCCACAGCACCCAGAGTTTTGGTCGAACACCAGTCTAAATGCCATTTATGTATTTTTTTATGTATTTATGCCATTTATGTATTTTTTTAGATAGAATTAACACTTAATTTGGTAGACCTCGAGTAAAGCTGATTGCCCTTCACAGTGTGAGCGGACCTCAACTAGTTGGTTGAAGGCCTTCAGTGAAAAATGGTCGAGGTCTCCTGAGGAAGAAGGAATTCTGCCTCCAGTCTGCTTTGGACGAGGGCTGCAACATCAGCTTTTCTCTGTGTCTCTATTCTGCTGTCCTGTCCTAAAACCTTCACAGCTGATAAGAGCCAATTCCTAAAAATAAATATCTGTCTATCTATCTATCTATCTATCTATCTATCTATCTATCTATCTATCTATCTAACTATCTATCTATCTATCATCTATCCCTCTCCATCATCATCATTCTCTATCTCATTGGTTCTATTTCTCTAGAGAGTCCTGACAAGCATACTTACCAAAGTATAAAGAAGATATATATTACTCCATAGACCACCTAGGCAAGGGCCAACTCAGCCTTTCTTTATTAATTCAGCCACCCTCCCCAAGCTATGTGTTCAGCTCCCACCTGAATCTGAGAAGCCGCTTGAGTGACACCCTCACCCCCACCTCACCTCAGCTCCCACAAAGTCATATCCAGACTTCCCTGGCTGTGAGTTAGGACCTTTTAAAATCTGGCTTCATGGCCATTATCCCATCTGTCACCCTCCAACACAACCCTCTGCCCTAGGACCACGGTTTCCTTTACTCTAACTGCATTTGCCAGAAGAATTTCCTCTTCTGCACCTTGGCATAGTTTTCTTTTCATGCATGGAATGCCCTTCGGTCTTTTTTTTTTTTTTTTCTTAAATCTTTCTACTTCTTCCAGCTCCTTTATGCCATTTCTTCTGACTTTTCCTGTCTCTCAACTCCACTTGCATCTCTAGTCTCCTTCACATTGCAATTATTTGTTCTCCAGTATAGATTCAAGTATGCATATTAACTCAACTGTAGGCTCCTAGAAAGCAAATAGCAAACATTTTACTCATTATGCTTATTAGAGTGCTTAGCACATGGAAGCCTCCTACAGATCATATGGTCTTTGACAGTTGATGGCTGAAAGGATGTCATCTGGGGTCATGCAACTAGATCCATAGCTACATGTTAAACGGTAGTCTGTCACATATGTTTTCTTTGGAGGAAATTGTCCTATTTTGATGCAGCCTCAGTGTGCCAATGCTAATGACTTCCTAGCAATTACTGCCCATCTCACCCATTAATAAACTGCCACTTACTGCCTTTTGATAACTCGTGGTATAAATCTGTTGAGGCGTTTTGTGTGTCCTGCGCTTTAACATTTTATCTACTTATATCTCAGAGTTAAAGACATGGTATGCTCCACAGTGCCTGGCACATGTAAGCCCTCCATTAACCAGGCTATGATATAAACAGCATGGGGAGATCTACTCTTTGCCACAATATTTTTCCATCTCATTCCTCCATGCCTTTTTCAGGTAGCCTCCTTGCCCTAAACACTCTTCTTCCTCTCCTCTGTTTAGAAACTCCATCTTATCCCCAAAACTCATCTTGAATTCCACCCTGTGATGCCTTTTCACGCAGACTCTGTTAGTTACTCCTCCTGAGAGGCTCATAATTTATAATTCTGTTGCAGACCTTGATTTGTGATTGTCTGCTTCTCTGTATTTCTCTCTCTGTCCCAGGCCTCTGTAGGACATTAGGTTCTTGAGGGCAGAAATTTTATTTTATTCATCTCTGAATCCCCAGTCCCTGGCGCATCATAGATAATAACTTCTTGATGAATGTATAAATGAAGAATGAATGCTAGTCAAAATAGCTGATGCTGGAGTTCCTGCTGAGGTGCCATAGGTTAAGGATCCAGCATTGTTTCTGCAGTGGCTCAGATCACTGCTGAGGCTTGGGTTTGATCCCTAGCCTGGTGCAGTGGGTTTAGGATCCGGCAATGCCGCAGCTGTGGTCTAGGTCAGAGCTATGGCTCAGATTCGACCTCTGATCAAAGAAATTCCATATGCCATGGATATAGCCAAAAAAAAAAAAAAGTAATGCTCAATTTTTGGAGTCTTGCTTTGTGCTTAGGGTAGAAGTTGGTTTGGTATAGTTTGGAAATCCTTCTGGTTTTCTATATACCTTTTCCAACTGCCCTCAAAGGCCCACAACTGCCTTTTCTTGTTGATGCAAGAGCATATTTTCCTTTAGTGGGGACAGTGACCTTAATTTTACTCTTATGAAGAAGACAATGTATAATTACCCTTGGGGAAGGTCACAAACCAATTATTGCTCACCATAAATGGTTCTATAATTAATACCAGAACTTTTCTGAGAGTAAACTTTGATGAACGGTGGTGAGAGAATTAGGGTGGAACATCAAAGTCCTTCATGCTTGATGAATTGAGTAAGACATAGGAGAAAAAGGATGCTGGAGTTTCCAAGATGGTCTCACTCGGTCACACTAGGAACCCTTCTGTGGCATGAGAGATGGTCTTAGTACTCCTTGCAAGTGTGTGTAATTGTCTTAGTTACACCAACTTAGCTACCTTCTATTCACACACTCTCATATTAAATACTTAACCGTCCATGTCTCAGTCATTTCGTATGTAAATGGGGATTGCAATACATAACTCAGAAATCAGGTATAGGGACTGAATGAGATTATGCATATGAGAGCTGATATAGCTCTTTGCAAATGAAACAGATTAGTGTGTTATTTAGTATTTTTTTTTTCTAGTTAACTAGTAGATGTCTGGTACATAATGGACATATTTTTTGAAGGAAACATATCACACAGATGCAGTGCACGACTTGTGGCCCTGGTTGGGATTCCTGCAAGTCAGTTTCAGGACTGAACCAGGAAAAGAGTGTGCAAGCAGAACACCTGAGTCATCTTTTCTTTCTCCCAATGAGTATTGTATTCTCCACTTCTAGTAACCCAGCTGACCTCTTTTTTTTCCCATTAGTGCATATACCTTATTTGTTCAAACCTTCTATTGTCACCTGTTGGATACAGGAAACTTGGCAATTCTTTTCTCAAATCCTCTGTGTCTGATAATGCAAACTAAAGTGGACCACGGCCAAGATGGGCTTCTTGGAACACAGTCATCCAGCGTACATTTCCATCAGTCCCTGGGAACTGGCCATGCTGTGGCCTCTCACCCCAAAGGCGATTCCTCTGCCCTGAGGCTGTGCCTGCTCTTGCAATTCCTTTCCCAGCCAGAGGTGGCACCAACCACTCCTGAGCGCATGTTGAGGTTCATATACTTATATTTTGGCCATGTCGGTGGCTCGCAGAAGCTCCCAGGCCAGGTATAGAACCTGAGCCATAGCAGTGACAGTGCTGAATCCTTAATGACTAAGCCACCAGTGAACTCTGTTTTTGTTTGTTTGTTCGTTTGTTTTGTTTTTTGTCTTTTTTGTCTTTTTGCCATTTCTAGGGCCGCTCCCACGGCATATGGAGGTTCCCAGGCTAGGGGTCTAATCAGAGCTGTAGCCGCCAGCCTACGCCACAGCCACAGCAATGTGGGATCCGAGCCTCATCTGCGACCTACACCACAGCTCACGGCAATGCTGGATCCTCAACCCACTGAGCAAGGCCAGGGATCGAACCCACAACCTCATGGTTCCTAGTGGGATTCGTTAACCACTGTGCCACAACGGGAGCTCCTCTGTTGTTCATTTTTAAGTGTCCATCCTATTTTTGAGAAACAGTCCCTCTTTTCCTGGGCTATGGGAAGAGGAGGAAGTTGAGCCTAGGGATGAAGGGCTAGTATTCAAGGATAACAGTGGATTGGGGAGAAGTTCAGAGCTCATCTTTCCTCATGAGCCCTTGAACACGGTAGAAAGGATTCTGCACTGAAAGCAGCTACCCTGGGTTGGGAATGTGCCATTCTTTTTTTTTTTTTTTTTTGTCTTTTGTCTTTTGTCTTCTTAGGGCCACACTCATGGCATCTGGAGGTTCCCAGGCTAAGGGTCCAATTGGAGCTGTAGCCACCGGCCTATGCCACAGCCACAGCAATACCAGATCCGAGAGGCACCTGCAACCTACACCACTGCTCCCAGCAACACCAGATCCCCAACCCACTGAGCAAGGCCAGGGATCAAACCTGCAACCTCATGGTTCCTAGTCAGATTCATTTCCACTGCTCCATGACAGAAGCTCCTTTTTTTTTTTTTTTTTTTTTTGTGGGAATGTGCCGTTCTGCCCCACTTCCTGCTGGCTAGTGGTCATTCAGAGCCAGTATCTCTCAATATGCCTCAGCAATGATAACTAGCAGGCCCGCAGATTATAGCCAGATTGTCATGTTGAGAAAATTCCTTCAAGGAGATCTTACAAAACAGGAAATGCATAGTGGCAGGTGTCAGAGGGTGTTGGATTTTTGGTGCTTTGTCTCTGAAACCAGAGAGCATGTGGATGTGCTCGGTGCCCTGGTGTGCTGGTTTACTTTATGTCTTTTATGTGTCAACTTCACTGGGCCACCAGGTACCTAGACATTTGTTCAAACATGATTCTGGGTGTTCCTGCAAGGGTATTCTTGTATGAGATTAACATTTAAATGGATAGTCCAAGGAAAGCAGAGTTCTCTCCCTCACGTGGGTGAGCCACATCCAATTAGTTGAAGGTCTGCCTGAAACCAAAAGGCTGGCCCTCTCTCGAGTAGGAGAGGATTCTCTCTGCCCGACTGCTTTCAAACTGGGATATTGGCTTTTTCTGCCTTTGCACTTGACTGAAACCTCAGCTCTCCTGGGTCTTGAGACTGCTGGCCTTCGCACTAGAACTTCACCAGCAGCTCTTCTGATTCTCAGGCCTTCCAGCTCAGACTAGAACCAAACCATTCATGTCTCTGGGTCTCTAGCCTCTCAACTCACCCTGCAGATACTAAGACGTACAGGCCTCCAAAACTGAATGAGGCTATTCCTTATAATAAGTCTTTTTTCTATATACGTTCATCCTATTGGTTCTGTTTCCCTGCAGAACCCTGACTAATATACCCGGTCTCTCTGCACAGTCCTGAACTCTGCTTGTGATCTGGTGATTAGCCAGCATCATTGATAAAGACCTAAAGTTCAGAGAGAGGTTGTTCAACCAGCTCCTGCAGCTCTCTCTGGTGCCTGGTTACTAATTCCTGTTTTGCGTTTCCAGTTTGGCAGGCTCGGGATTTCTGGTACTCAAGCATGACCTGACCTAGGGCCAGTTTCTGTTCTGTCCATGTCTTCCAGAAGGGGAATTCCTAGACCACTAAGGAATCTGGGGCTTCTCTGGCAAAAGAGGTGGGGGGATTTTCTGCCTAATGGACTTGGAAGGTGGCACACAAGGATATAATCAATAGAATATAAGGTTTGAATGGAGCCAGTATGACTGGCATAATAGGAACTCAACCAGATTTTCAGTTTTCACCCCAGTTACACTTCTTGATGTGTGTGCTCCTTAAACAACAGTAAAACATTCTTTTTTACCCTAAGACTTAATATTTTTATGTATGTATGTATGTATTTATTTATTTTTTAAATGATTTTTATTTTTTCCATCATAGCTGGTTTACAGTGTTCTGTCAATTTTCTGCTGTACAGCAAGGTGACCCAGTCACACATACATGTATACATTCTTTTTCTCACATTATCATGCTCCATCATAAGTGACTAGATGTAGTTCCCAGTGCTATACAGTGGGATCGCATGGCTTATCCACTCCAAATGCAATAGTTTGCATCTATTAACCTCAAAAGACTCAATATTTTTAAGTGTGAGAGGTTTGACAAGTTTGCCCTCTATGTATGGGGTGAATATAAATGGAGAAATGGGAGTTCTCAGGTGGCTCAGTGGGTTAAGGATCTGGAATTGTCACTGCAGTGACTTGCGTTGCTGCTGTGGCACGGGTTCGATCCCTGGCCCAGGAACTTCCACATGTCATGGGCACAGCCTAACTAAATAATTGGAGAAATACTCTTGGGTTGCAATCTTATTGAGTCATGAGGATATGTGTCTAGAACAACTCTAGTGTAGGAGAGGAGTCAGTGAATAGCTGCTAATTATATTTCTCCTTTTAACTTGGGGGATGCCCTTGGGAAAGTCACTTAGTTACTTTTGATGTCTTATGTCCACTTGCCTCGCAAAAAGTGGTCCTCTTAGCAAATTTCAAGTATATAATACGGTATCGTTAACTCTAGTCGCCATGCTCTATGCTAGATTCCCAGAACTTTTTTATCTTATAACTTATCTTTTGTGGTAATCATCTCACAACGTATAGCTATCATGTTTTGTACCTGAAACGTACACAATTCTACACGTCAGTTACATCTCAGTAAAGCTGGGGAAAGAAAGAAAATTTTAAAATGAATGCAAAAAAGGAGTTCCCTGGTGGCCTAGCGCCTAAGGATTTGGTGTTGTCACTGCTGCGGCTTGGGTTAGATTCCTGACCACAATGAGGCCACAGATATAAAAAAAAAAAAAGGTGGACCTCAAACCAGCAGCCTCCATATCACCTGGAAGCTAGTTACAAATTTAGAATCTCATGCCCTGCCCCAGACCTACTGAATCAAATCTACATTTTAACAAGATTTCCAGATGGTCTATTTACATGTTACGGTTTGACAAACACTGGTATGAAAGAAAGAGTCCAGCATTTGGATTTATTTAGAAACTTGTGTTTGCTTGGTCTGGACATTCCTGTGTGATTTTTGGATGTGTTACTGAAAATCTCCGAGCCTCAACTTCCCTATCTGAAAATGAGGAATAAAAATATTGGCTTATCAACCCAATGGAGTTTTCATGAAGATCAAATTAATTTAAAATGTTGATGGACGTTCCCTTGTGGTGCAGTGAGATTAAGAATCCGGTGTTGCCACAGCTGTGGAACAGGCTGCAAGGGGGCGTGGGTTCCATCTCTGGCCCAGGAACTTCTACATGCTGTGGATGCAGCCAAAAAAAAAAAAAAAAAGTGTCATACACAGGTATTGAGTGACTTTTCTGTGCCTGGGCCTGTGCTAACCACCGCAGCATAGATAGATGAACTAGACACAGCCCTGGTGTCCAGGAACTCCACCTCCAGCACAATGGGAAAATATGCGTAACAGCACATTGTAAAATGCAAGGGGCTACCTAATGTTAGCTATTATTAGTATTAATGGAGATAATAATACTTGCCCTATTTATGCTGCTTGGTTATTATCAAGCTCAAATGAGATAAAGCATGTCAAAGCCATTTGAAAAGCTGAAAAGTACTGACGTAAGAACTTATTATTAGTATTATTATTGCCATCCCTGAGTGAATGGTAATTAAGTCCAGCAGGGGAAAACCTAGATTTAATTACATTTACTCAGGCCACAGAGGATCCTGATGTTTAAATACCAAACCTGGAATTCCTCATTGACCACGCAAGGGGATTCTCACTTGCTTTAGGTTCCATGGGGGAGCTGCATCGAAAAGCAAGCTTGTTCATTCTTCTGCTATTTTAGACTATCTGATCCTAGAAGCAGGGATTTCTTTGCAGTTTATTGGCGACTCACTGAAATGCATCCACCTGTGAGGTGGAATGTCCTATCTGATGGGCAGCCTGACAATGGCACTACCCTGCCGATTAGGATGTGGTCAGGTGGAAAAAATACAGGAGGCTTATGCTTTGTGAGGTCCTCTATCCAGGCACATGCACAGGGGTGGCCTCATGCTTTGTGTATTCCTGTCTGCAGAGGCCAAGGCATCCTGCTGAAATGCTTGGTGCTCATGGCAGGCAAAGAAAGTAGGACATCATCCAACCTAATCATCCGGGCTTCTTCAGGTGAAGTCACTGGCCTGGAGAGAGATGACGTGTCATATGTACCTTGCACCAGACCCCCCTTCAAGGTGATGGAAAAGGACTTGGAAACTCAGTTGTCCTAACTCCCAGTCCAGTGTGCTTGCTTTTCATCTCAATGCACTGGATGCACTGAAGGATGCCCCCCCCCCGCGCCCCCCACCAGTAACAAACATAGCATCAGGGAAACATTTCTCATTGTTTTATTTTATTTTATTTTTTCAAATTAAAGTACAGTTGATTTTGGAGTTCCCATCATGGCTCAGTGGAAACAAACAGGACTAGTATCCATGAGGATGCAGGTTCAATCCCTGGCCTCGCTCAGTGGGTTAAGGATCTGGTGTTGCTGTGAGGTGTGGTGTAGGTCACAGACGTGGCTCGGATCTGGCATCGCTGTGGCTGTGGTGTAGGCTATAGCTCCAATTCGACCCTTAATCTGGGAACTTTCATATCTGGTGGTATGGCCCTAAAAGACAAAACAACAACAACAAACCCCACAGCACAAAGGGTAGATGGGTGAGCCAAGTCCTGATCAAAACCACAATGACTAGGTCACTTTGCTGTACAGCAGAAATTGGCACACGGTAAATCAACTATGTTTTGTTTTATTTAGGGGTTCGTTACCACTGAGCTGTGAGGACAAGTCCTGTGCTGTGTTCTTTTTTCTGGTCTTTTTAGGGCCGCACCAGTAGCACATGGAGGTTCCCAGGCTAGGGGTCAAATTGGAACAGCAGCCAACGGTCTATGCCACAGCCACAGCAACGCGGGATCCGAGCCACATCTGCGACCTATACCACAGCTCAAGGCAACACCAGATCCTTAACCCACTGAGAGAGGCTGGGAATCGAACCCGTGTCCTCATGATGGGAACTCTTTCTTCAGTCTTTTGTTAATTGCTTTTCGGTTCTGACACCCCTCATCCTTTCACTGCCCAGTTTACTCCCACTTTGTTATGAAGGCTGATGGTGATTTGTGGAGGCGAAAAATACTATCTGTTTACCTCTGCATGGAGAAACGCATGCTAAATTGAGGATAACTGGATACCACCTGACTTGGACCTCTGACCTGGACCTTGGCTCATTATTCATGGAGCCCCTACAAGCATACTTTCTCATCCTGAAGCTCACAGTGGGAAGTGACCCTTCCTCCTTTGACCCCACCCACCTAGACAGGCATGTGCTGCTCTCACTCCTCAAAGCATCTTGAGTCGAGTAGAAACTCAATACAGAGTTGCTTGATTCCTGCTTCTTGAATTTGATGCTCCTCCTGTTTTTTAAAAATTTTTATTATAGTTGATTTACAATGGTCTGTCAATTTCTGCTGTACAGAAAAGTGACCCAGACACACACACACACACACACACACACACACACACACACACACATTCTTTTTCTGACATTATTCTCCATCATGTTCCATCACAAGTGACTGGACATAGTTCCCTGTGCTATTCAGCAGGACGTTTCCCTTAATAGCAGATATTAGAAGTCCTCTGAGAATGTCTCAGCTCCTTTCACGTCTCAGCCTCCTTTAGAAGGCTCCTGAATGCCTTCTTAGTTCGCTTAGGATAGAGACTGAGCCTCCAGGGCCTGGAGGAGCTGTTGGTGCTAAGGTTTCTGAAGGAGAACGATTACAGGGGGAAAAGATACTTCGCTGAGGAACGGCATGTTCCAGAGGAAGGTGGCGAGGAGTGGGGAGAGAGAGAACCCAGCCAATAGGATAAGCATGATGACAGCATGCTGTGTCCTGCGTGCGATGACCTCTACCCAGATCCCAAATAATTGGAGAAGCCTGGTGTGACTGTCTTTTCCACGGCCCCTGGTGAAAGGCTGATTCCACCTGAGGGTGAATGAGAAGGCAGAATATGAGATTTCGTGGCTTGTGACTTCACAAAAATCTGGGGTGAGGTGCAGATAGCAAACAAAATGGACTCTTCCAGACCTTGGAAACTGAGATCTGATGCAATGTGTGTGCGGGGTGGGGTTGAGGGGGGGCAGGAATTCAAGTAGTTCAAGTAGAATGCAGAGGGCAGAAGGCTCTCAGCTGACCTCTGGCTTATACTCACATGGAGCCTGGCACAGAGTCACGTATTTAAAATGATATCCTGCCGGGATTTTTTTGTTTCCTTAGAAAGGGATATGGGAACATTTCAAGGGGACACTGTTGATACCAGAAGGAAGGCCACTTTGGGTCACGTCATCCAGGAGTTTCTACAAATTCCCATGATGCCCAGACATGAAGCAACTTTAGGTACTTGGGCCCCTGCCTTTCTCCCTCTTGCCCTCTGTCTCCATAGACACAGGTGCAGCTACCGCTGGCTACCAGGCATTTGGGGAATCTTAATCTTGCTTGAGTCCTAGGTAGCTACCATCTCTTCTTCCACTGAGAGCTGTGGAGCTAGGTGGGCAGCAGAGCTTGCAAACCTGGAAAGGGGTCATTAGAGCGTAGAGTCTGTGTTTGGTTTCCTCATCTGTATGATCAGCAAAAGGAGATAACTGACCAAACCCAGGTGCATATTTTAAGAATGAACAGATGAAGGTTTCCGAGCTTCTCAAATTATCTTTCCAAAGAGCACCTTCACATTCTTTCCTGTGCTCTTGCAGCTGTGCAGCTGGCATCAATTTTTGCAGGATACAAGAGTATAAGAGGTGGATCAATATATTTTTTTTTCAATTGGCCTTACCCACAGCTGTTCACATATTTGGTTTCTTCTAATGCTCCTTCTCCTGGACTTAAAACCAGAGGCGTAGTTTTGGGAACCATAAGACAATAGGAGTGAAAATTAACAATGAAAGTTTTGAATTTAAAAATGACCTTAAATAATTCTTGGGTTAACAGAGAAATCAGAACTGCAGTAATGGACGGCTTAGAAAAGAACCAGCAATGAGAATATTGGATATCAAGCTTATGCCAATGCTGTTCTCAAGGGAAATGTCACTGTGCTCAGTGCTTTAGGAGATAAACAATACAAATGCAGAAGAATTAAACTGCGGATTGCAAGCAGTTAGAAAATAACATACACGTGAAGGAAGTAAGAAGGAAAATTTGAAAGTCGATATTATTATGTTAGACTACCAAAATGTAATATGTGGATTAATAAATATAATAGCTATTTCTTGTTATATAATAAGATAGAACAAACTCTGGCTAATGTAAATTACAAATGTAGTGAAAATATAAATATTTAGTATGAGGAATAAGAAAAGGAATATACCCTAGAGAAAGAGGTGATTTAAAGAGTAAAAGAAATATTATGGACAACTTCAACTTTATGTTAATAATTCTGAAAATACTATATAAATCAGTGATTTTCTCATACCTGTAGATCACCACGTTGGCTCAAGAACCCATAACCAGAACAGAACAGTAGCCATAAAATATAATTGTAAAAAATTTAAAAAATACTTCTAGAAAGAGGTCCTGGTATGAATAGGTCTATTATGTTCTTCTTTTATATTTTTAAGGAAACCCAGCAATGGTAATAAAAAAATGGACAGATTTGATTACATAAAACCTAAAATTTATTATGGTACAAGATATAAGTAAGGCTCAAGTGATAAATGAAGGGAAAATACGTGCAATATATTAAAAAAAGGGTTGCTATTCTTTGTAGACCAAGAGCTCTAGGTCATTAATAAGAAAAATCACCTAATAAAATAGATAGAGTCTAAGAACAAATGAAAGAAAAGGAGATACAATTTGTCAGTAACATGCAGAAAGCTACATACCTTTACTAGGAGTTATGGAAAAATAAAACCACACTGAAATACTGTATTTCACCCATCATACTGACAAATCGAAAGACTTATTTCAACCATTAAAACATCCTTTATTGGAGTTCCTGCTGTGGCTGTGGTGCAGCGGAAACGAATCTGACTAGGAACCAGGAGGTTGTGGGTTCTATCCCTGTCCTTCCTCAGTGGGTTCAGGATCCGGGGTTGCTGTGAGCTGTGGTGTAGGTCACAGCTGTGGCTTGGATCTGGTGTTGCTGTGGCTGTGGCATAGGCCTGTGGCTGTGGTTTCACTTAGATCCTTAGCCTGGGAACCTCCATATGCTGCAGGTGCGGCCCTAAAAAGACCAAAAAAAAAAAAAAAAAGTCCTTTATTGACAAGAAAGTGGACACTCATGCATAGTTGTTGGGTTATAAATGATTACACACTTCCTAGAAAGTAACTGGGCATCTTTCTTTCTTTCTTTTTTTATAAGGGCCACCCCTGTGGCATATGGAAGTTCCCAGGCTAGGGGTCAAATTGGAGCTGCAGCTGCCGGCCTAAGCCTCAGCCACAGCAACTCAGGATCTGAGCTGTGTCTGTGACCTAGACCACAGCTCACAGCAACGCCAGATCCTTAACCCACTGAGCAAGGCCAGGGTCCGAACCCACATCCTCTTGGATACTAGTCGGATTTGTTTCCACTGCACCACACAGGAACTCTCGGCAATCTTTCTTAAAAATGCAAAATATGCCTCCTTGTAGACCGGAAAGACTAGTTCTAGGATTCTCTCAGAAATAGTTACTAGTTTTTAAAAATAAATGGATAAGAGTATTTATTGCACTATTGCCTTAAAAATACCAAATGTTCTGGAAGCAATCTGAATGCCCGGTATAGGGAGAAGATTATGTACATCATAAAGGTAGGAATATGAAATTAATTTCTCAGGCTTGAGTGACTGGAACCATTCTTCACCTCGATTTTCATATAAGCACTGTATCCAATCCATCAACAAAATCTGTTTGCTTTCCTTTAAAAATGATTCCAAAGATGGATGCGCCCCTCCACTTCCATGGCTACTCCTTGATCCAAGCCCCCACTATGTCTGCCCTAAGACTCAGTAGCCTCCCTGCTATCTGGTCTCCCTGCTTCTATTCTGCTTGTCCTGCCTATCATGTGTACAGATGCCAGAGTGAGGAATTTAAAATGAAAATAAGTGCCACTTTCTTGCTCAAAATTCTGCAGCGTGTGTCTTATTGCACTTATAATGATAGCTACTGTTTGACCACAGCTGAAAGGTGTTCCTTGGTCTCATGCTTGGCCATCACTCCACCTCATTTCCTACCCTTCCTTTCCTTGCTCACTTCTCTGCCAACAATGGCTTCCTCCTATTCCTTGAACATGTAAAAGGACCATTGGACATGATGTTCCACCTTCTCTGAACCCTCCCCAACTATTCACTGACATAATTCTCTCCTTCACTTTGTTTGCAATTTGCTTGATTTTGTCCTTCCCAGATCATCCTATTTAAAAGAGCAACTCTTGAAGTTCCCGTTGTGGCACAGTGGTTAATGAATCTAAGAACCATGAGGTTGCGGGTTCGATCCCTGCCCTTGCTCAGTGGGTTAATGATCCAGCGTTGCCGTGAGCTGTGGTGTAGGTTGCAGACGCGGCTCGGATCCCGCGTTGCTGTGGCTCTGGCGTAGGCCGGTGGCTATAGCTCCGATTGGACCCCTAGCCTGGGAACCTCCATATGCTGTGGGAGCGACCCAAGAAATGGCAAAAAGACAAAAAAAAAAAAAGAGCAACTCTAATCCTATCTACGTGACACATTCTGAGAAAACACAAGTCCATAATCAAAAAAATCATTAAAATATAGTATATTTTATTTTAGTTTTATTGAAGTATATTTGATTTAACAATATTATATTAGTTTCAGGGGTACAACGTAGTGATTCAGTATTTTTACAGATTATACTCCATTCAAAGTTTAGAAGATAATGGCTATAATTCCGTGCCATACAATATATCCTTGTTGCTTATCTATTTTATGCATAATAGTTTGTACATCTTTTATCTATTTTATGCATAATAGTTTGTACATCT
The DNA here is from genome assembly GCF_016906955.1 of Phacochoerus africanus. Taxonomy (NCBI): domain Eukaryota; kingdom Metazoa; phylum Chordata; class Mammalia; order Artiodactyla; family Suidae; genus Phacochoerus; species Phacochoerus africanus. The sequence goes on from NC_062558.1 coordinate 8,142,114, forward strand.
TTATCCTAGACCCCTAGCTTCCGCCTCTTCTTTTCCTTCTCCCCACTGGTAGCCACTGGTTTGTCTTCTATCTGTGTCTCTTTCTTTTTTGCTATGTACATTTGTTTGCATTGTCTTATATGTGATATAGGTGATATCTTACAGTATTTGTCTTTCACTGTCTGACTTATTCCACTAAGCATAAGATTCTCTAGGTTCATTCACATTGCTACCCATGGCAGAATTTTATTCTTTTTTTATGGCTCACCAATATTCCATTATACACTTGGACACTTGGATTGTTTTTCTAACTTGGCAATTGTAATAGTGCTGTGGTGCATGTATCTTTTCAAATTAGTGTTTTCATTTTTTTCTGGATATATACCCAAAATGGAATTGCTGGGTCATATGGTAGTTCTGTTTTAGGTTTTTAGAAGAACGTCTGCACTGTTTTCCATGGTAGTTGTACCAATTTACATTCCCACCAAAAATGTACGAGGATTCCACCAAACATATAAATAAGAAAAACTACTTATGCTTCACAAGCTATTCCAAAAAATTGAAGGGACACAATACTCCCAAATTCACTCTATTAGACCACCATTACCCTGATACCAAAGCCAGACAAAGAAGGTACAAAAAAAGATTCTAGGTCATTATCTTCGACTAATGTAGACGTAAAAATCCTCCTCAAAATGTCAGTTTAAATCTCAAACTGGGCGTTCCTGTCATGGCTCAGTGGTTAATGAATCCAACTAGGAACCATGAGGTTTCGGGTTCGATCCCTGCCCTTGCTTAGTGGGTTAACGATCCAGTGTTGCCGTGAGCTGTGGTGTATAGGTTGCAGACTCTGCTTGGATCCTGCGTTGCTGTGGCTGTGGCATAGGCCAGCAGCTACAGCTCCGATTTGACCCCTAGCCTGGGAACCTCCATGTACCATGGGAACAGCCCTAGAGAAATGCAAAAAGACCAAAAAAAAAAAAAAAAAAATCCCAAACCGAATTCAACCATGTATAAAAAGGATCATATAACACGATCAAGGTAGATTTATTCCAGGGGCACAAGGATGGTTTAATGTTTGCATACCAAGCAATGTGATGCACCACATTAACAGAAGGAAGGATAAAATCACATTATCTTCTCAATAAGCACAGAAAAGCATTTGACAGAATTTGACATCCATTCATGATAAAAACTCATCAAAGTGGGTAGAGGGGGAACATATTTCAACAAGGTCATTTATGACAAATCCACAGCTAACATTGTACTCAATGGTGAAATGTAGTTAAATCATTGCTAAACTCTCCCAAACAGCTTCCGAAGGTGGGTGACAGTAGTAACCCCAATACGAATTTAAGTGCTTACCTGCCAAGCACTTTACACAAATTGTCTCATTTAATTTTCAATGTGACTTTTTTTTTAATTAGTATTCCTTATTTGGAGTTTTTTTTTTTTTTTTGTCTCTTTGTCTTTTAGGGCCGCACTGGTGGCATATGGAGGTTCCCAGGCTCGGGGTCAAATCAGAGCTGCAGCCACCAGCCTACACCACAGCCACAGCAACATCAGATCTGAGCTGCATCTGTGACTTACACCACAGCTCATGGCAACATTGGATCCTTAACCCACTGAGTGAGGCCAGGGATTGAATCCGAGTCCTTATGGATGCTAGCCGGGTTCGTTAACCACTGAGCCACAATGGGAACTCCCTTATTTGGAGACTATTACTATTATTATTTTTAGGGCTACACCCAAAGCATATGGAAGCTCCTAGGCTAGAGGTGAAGCTGAGCTATAGCTGCCGATCTAAGCCACAGCCACAGCAACGCAGATCCTTTAACCCACTGAGCGAAGCCAGAGATTAAACCCACATCCTCATGAATACTAGTAGGGCTCATTACCTCTGAGCCACAGTAGGAACTCCCCGTATTTATATATTTTTAATCCAAGGATGAGTGAGGTTACAAACTTGCTCATGACTTCGTACAGTGTAAATGGGGGAGCCAAGATTTGAACCCTGGCACTGAGGCTTGGCACAACCAGGCTATACTGCCTCCCAGGGCACTAGGCATTTCTTTCCTTCTCGTGCTTGCACAGTCTCCAAAGCAAAACAGCTGCTTTTACTCTCATGTTTCACTCTCAAAATTTCATAAAGCTGCTTCCCCAGCCCGCACCGGCTCTTTGCTTTGCCCTGATTTCCTCCTTCCTTCCTGGGTCTCTTCCTCCTTGTCTGGGTCCAGGGGAAAACAGTCTGGAATCCCCGCTTCCTGAGCTCTGTATCCCTAGCCACTTTGTCCCCATTTGCACACACAAAAATTCCCCAAAGGCCGCCTGGGCATGCCACACTCTCCTATGATGGGGGGGGGGGGGAGGGGACGGGAGACATGATCTTTGCCCCACTTATTTTCAAGCTCTTAGGAGATACTGTAACCAAGCAGGACCCCATGTGGCCTTCCCAGGGCCGGCCCTTCCCCCATACCCTCTGCTTTAGCTCCTCTCTGAAGTATAACATGTATCTTGTTGGAGGTTTACAGGAACATTGTGACCTGACCTCTGTGGACAGCTACAAGAACAAAGGATTTCTGTGCTAAGAAGTTTGCCACAACCAACCACTCCCCTGCCTCACTTTGCCTTTAAAAATGCTTTGCAATTTTGGTTCGGGGACTTTGGGATATTTTGGGAGCACAAGCCACTCTCTCCTTGCATGCCCCACAATAAACCTTTCTCTGCTCCAGACTCCCACATGTTGGTTTGTTTGGCCTCCCTGTGTGTCAGGCATATGGACTTGTGCTGACAATTTTGGAGAAGCCAGCCTAGGACGCAGGGCCCATGGCAAGCTGACCCCTCAGCAGCTCCGGGAGCCAGCTTCACTCCAGGGATCTTGGAAGGTCTGTCCCTGACAGGGACTAGCTGCCCATGGCACGAGGCTGTTTGGAGCCAAGACCCAGAGCTGCAGTTGCCATTCAGTGTCTCCGGGGGTAAGTTGCTCCAGCTCAACCCAGGCTGGGAATGCTCTTCATTCCATTTGAACTGCTTCCCTTGGGGAAGGGAAACAGTTTGGGTCTGTTCTCTTTTGGGAGCTGGGCTCATCTGAAGGTTTCTTCCATTTGGGAGTGGGAGCAGAATTTTATACTACACCTCTTCTGATTATCTGTCTGTGTGACTATAGCTTATTTGTGGTTTGTGTCTTTTGCGTATCGTTTTTGGGGTGAGCCGTTTGTGGCCCGTTCTCTTTCTGGAGCCAGGCCTGTCTAGAGGCCTTGGTTTGGGAATGAGGGTGGAATTTCTGGGCTACTCCTCCTCTGATCCTTTGTGGTTTGTGTGTGCATTTTAGCACTTGCATTGGTCAGCTGAGACATTTTTGGTAACAGGGCTCACATGGATGACACCAGGTATCCTTCCCTCTTGTGTTGGGTTTTGCCTGTGGCAGAGGAGTGTTGGTTGGGATTTAAATCCCTTTGCAATGGGTGGGATTCTCCCTTTTGGGTGCTAGGGAACTGAGATTCTGCCCACGGACTTGTGCTAACAATGCCTCTGTATCGCCTTAGTATTGGCCGCGTATTTGCTGAGCAACAGACTTCCCCTCTGTTTTCTCCTATAGACCATACTACTGATTCCATTTATTTCGCTCTAGCAGTTAACTGTACAGGACACGTGGTAGCTGAGTTGCCTTGGGCAAGTTACTTTACTGCTGCATCTCAGTTTCCTCCTCTGTAAAATGAAGAAAATGATATTAAAAGGTATTTGAATTTATTGCGGGAATCAAATAATGTATGATCCCTAGGAATACCTGACACATAGCTCATTAGACAGGAGTTCCTTTTGAATCAGTCTGAGGGTAAAATATGTATCTTTCCTCACATTGGAATGTTGCGTGTCATTGTCTGTATTGTATTTTTCGGAGGGAATCACTGGAAAAGAAGGCTCAATTTCATTGCTTAGGAAATGATTCAATCAAGGCGACATGGCATATAAGAAACAAAAGAAGCAAACAAACAAAATACATGTAAGCATGTTTCTACCCTTCCTGTGCATGATTTCCAGGTCAGGTATTTCTGAAGGTAGCCTTCTGTGGACCCCTCTGTGCATTGGGTGCACAAGCTGGTGTGATGGATATAGAGACGGACCAAGACAGGAGACCTGAGTCCTGGTCCCCTCTGCCCCTGACGAGCTGTGTGATCCTACTCAAGACACTTCCTTTCCTTAGGATTCAGTTATTTTGACTCTTCAATGGGGAATAACCCACAAAACAACCAACCCAACAACAACAGAAACCGCTTCTGTTTGTGTCAGAGGGTTAGGATGGCGTCAAGAAAGATAGACTATAACTCACCTCCCCCATCACTGATGTAGCTTTCCTTTGGCAGTTTGACTTCAGGACATCCTAATTTGGTCCCCTTCTCCACTGAATTCTTGCTGAGGACTTGACCCAGGGTGGCTGAGTCAGGAAAGATAGCCTATATGAAGGTAGTTTGTCTATCATAAAAGAATATACAATGTGAGATAGTGTTACGATAATGTTACAGCCTTCCTTTCAATTGAAAACAAAATATAGGAGTTCCAGTTGTGGTGCAGTGGAAACTAGTATCCACAAGGTCTCGGGTTCAATCTCTGGCCAGTGGGTTGGGGATCTGGTGTTGCTGTGAGCTGTGGTGTAGGTCACAGATGCGGCTCGGATCCTGAGGTGCAGCCCTAAAAAGCAAAAAAAAAAAAAAAAAAAAAGAAGAAATAGCAAAGTGTAGCTGCAAGTAAGCATGTCCCCCAGGGATGGCTTGGTAGGCACACTGAAGTTGAGCAGCTTCCCCTCCTCCTTTTAGGGGGATGCTGCTCTAAGGTAGCTGCATCAGCATCAGGCTTGGGAAATGCATGGTTGACAGCGGGATCTTGCACCCCTTCTGACCTCCATAGGTCATTCACTTGCTCCCTCTGCCTCTGAAAGGACTGTGACTCAGCCTTATGACCAGGAAGGGGGGGGGGCAGTACCTGTTGGCCATAGAATAATCTTAACTTTTCTCTCTTCTATCTATCCACATCATTTTTTTTTTTTAAATCATGGCAGTGGTTTTTGATCCTCATTCCTTTTTTTGCTCAAAAGCAAGGCTTATTCATTGTCATAACATAGGAATGCTTCAGAATGACTAGCTGCCACACAAATAAAGACATACATCTCTCTATTATGTTCCCAAATCTTCCTATCAATCTCTCCTTCCAAACTTTTGTTCAGTCCATTCACTCAATCTTACCTGCTAGAATTTATCCTTTATCTCTTGCCTGTCTTTGGAACCAACCTGGCAGGGGAACAATGGATTCCATCCAAGGAAGTTTCATTCAACTTGTTCTCAGCCAAGTGATAGTTTAAATTTAGAATCCCACAAGGTTTGGAGAACATCTTTCCACCTTTGGATGATTATCTGAACTCCATCCAAACCTTCATGCTTGAAAACTCTGATATTGCTAATTATGGCTCCTCTTTACTGCTGGTCAGCTGTAATGACATTGTACAAATTTCCTGGGTTGTTTAAAACCAGCTACATGGCAGAGACTGACTGATGATGGGTAAACCAAAGAAGGTTGATAGCGGACAGCTTGGCTTTCCCTGGCCCAGGTCCCAAAGCTCCAGGCTTTGGATAAACTCAAATGCAATTCACCTGAAGAGGAGCTTTCTCTAATAATTGTTTATGGTGTAGTCTGAACCACAAAAGCCTTATGAGACCTTTGGATCAGAAAGCACAGGGATAGGTGTGCCAGCACCGCAGTGGGGATGGGAGAGTCAATTATAGGACATAACTCACCTCCCCCGTCACTGATACAGCTTTCCTTTGGCAGCTTGATTTTAGTACATCCGAACGTGGTCCCTCTCCACTGAATTCTAGTTGGGGACTTGAGAAAGAGCTTCAGTTTCATTCTTGGCTTGAAAAAGTAAAGGCCATCTCTTCTTTTAAAAGAGAAAACAACAAAACAGGTTTTGCAAGGGCTGGATTTTCAGTTGGGGAGTTTCCCACACTATCTATGAAAGGCCTTGGCAAGAGCAGTCCATGGGTATTTAGGGTGAAAAAAGTAAAAGTAACATCTTATAATTGTGTAGCGTTATTCTGCTTTAAGTGCTTTTCAACTATCGTTGATGGCATACGTCGTCTCTGCTAGGCAACGGGCTAGGGGAGAAAAGGAGGAAAGCGAGGAGGTCTTTCCTTTCAAGCACCCTATCACTTAGAAGAGGGAGACCCACCCTGAAGTAAACACCCACTGTTCATGCTACCCTACCGGGCATCTCTGCAGGGGAGAGGAGGGAGGGGCCAGTTCTATGGGTTGAGGGTAGGACACTTAGAAAACCATGACCAAAATATTGTCAAATATTCAAGCTCAAAGGACTTTTCGATTGTTATATGTTGCACGTTCAATGGAAAGATGAAGGAACTTCATCACTAATGTGAAGTGATTTATTTACCGTCACACAGAGAGATGAGCAGTGCAACAGGTCTGGGATGTTACTTTTTCATTTCTCAGGACAGTAGTGTTTTTCTCCCCATCGCAGTATCTTGCATCTTTAGGAAGGGACCCACACCCTTGGTGGGGCTCTGGACTGTGCAGGGGAAGACCCCATTTCCTCCCCATCCTCCATGCAGAGCTGACTCAAGGCCAACTGGGCCTCCATCCCTTCCTCTCTGCCTTTTGCACTTTCTTTCAAGGATGACTAGGGCTGTGGTACTAGGGTCTCTCCTGGAATCAGGTGTCCTCGCAGACTCTACAGTGTTAATGATTTCATTTTGCAATCTCTCATTGAGGTCAGCAGTTAGTCGGTCTTAGAAAGAGGAGCTAAGAGTCAACTTTCAGGATTTCCTATCATGGCTCAGCAGAAATGAATCTGACTAGCATCCATGAGGACACAGGTTTGATCCCTGGTCTCGCTCAGTGGGTTAAGGATCTGGCATTGCTGTGGCTGTGGTGTAGGCAAGCAGCTGTAGCTCCAGTTCAACCCCTGGCCTGGGAACCTCCATATGTCATGAGTGTGGCTGTAGAAAGACAAAAAAAAAAAAAAAGAGTCAACTTTCAGGCCTTTAGTACAGATACCTTTGGGGTAGGGGAGTTATCCATATTCTCCCAGTTACATTCCACCAAAGATCAGTCAGTAGCCCTCGTTTGGGGGGCAGTAAAGAAACTGTTTTCAGAACCATTCCTTACCTCATGAAGGTGCATTAGGACCCCTAACTGTGGTTCACAGGTCAAACTAGGTAGAGGAGCTACTGGTGTTTCATAGGAGAAGAGCCAGAAAAGTGAAGGTCAAAGTCTCCCCAGGGCTCACGCTGCCTGATTGAGTTAGTGCTTCCTTCTTACCAGCCTCTGGGGGTGCTTAGGGGCAGTGAGAGTGGTGAGGCCTGGGAACCAGGGCTGGATGCAGAGGCTCTCTGAGCAACTGTGTGTGTCCATTACGCTTGGTACTGCCTCACTCTTTTCCCTGGCATTGGTCTCAAGAAGAAAAACAAACAGAAGTACTGCCTGCCGTATTTGACAAGCACTTTATGTTGTAGGCCTATTTTGTTACCTAATTCCTGGTGCTTTTTGGCTCTATGTGCAGAATATTGGTTTTGGGAACAGCTGTGTGTGTGTGTGTGTGTGTGTGTGTGTGTGTGCATACACGCGCGTGCGTCCATGAATCTCTGTATGTCAACATGATACCCAATAAAGATGGTCCAAGCATCTGAATTTGGTAATACTGGAATTCTCAAGGCCTGGATCCCAGAGTATGCTAGATTAAAAGTTTTTAAAAAGTTTTTCCAAGTTATTGGTATTTTCCTGTGGTGCAGCTGGTTAAGGATCTCGTGTTGTAGCTGCCGGGACTTGGGTCACTGCTGTAGTGTGGGTTCAACCCCTGGCCTGGGAACTTCCACATGCCATGTGTGTGGCCAAAAAAAAAAAAACAACAACAAAAAGAGTTTTCCATGTTAAATAAAATTCCAGAATTGTGCCTAAGAACTAATATCACTCTATTATTTATATTAATATATCTATCTATATCTTAAAAATATAATATCTATTCTTTGCTTTTTGGCATGGGTGTACTGCAGCTATAGCCTACCATATGGAGCGTGAATAATGCTAGAACGGCGCAGGATAGGATGTAGGTATAAGGAAGGGGAAAAGGAGGAAGAAGCAAATTGTGGTTTTTCAGGATAGAATGATCGAGCTTCCTAAATAAAAATATTTATTGTGTCTAACACCAATGCGAGCAGACATATACCTCTTGACACATATTTAAAATATCTGCTAATCATGCAGAATTTTCATGCCAGTTTATAAGAAAGATCCTTGTCAAGGCTACAGGTCTCTAAGGATCATAGGCTTCACAGGAAGAAGCATGGAGTCCTGGGGGACAGAGTGTCTGTGTGCTCAGCTTCCAAGCCCGTGCTGCCACTCACCAGCTCTGTAAGCTTGGCAGCGTTACTTCCTATGAGCCTCAGTTTCCTACCCTGTAAAATCAGGGGAAATGACGTTAACTCGGGGGATTGTGAGAATTCAACAAAATCTTAAATTGCTTGGCCCATGGCCAGCATTCAACAAACGTTAGCTTCCTCACAGTCCTAGAACTCTTTCTGTTTACAACGCGCTTGCACATTATTATGGGCTGAATGTTTTTGTCCCCCCACCCCCACCCCCAGGACCTAAGGCCCGATGTGATAGCATTCTGTTTGGACATAGGACCTTGGGGGGTTATTGGGTTCAGATGAGGTCATGAGGTGGGGTAAGAAGAGAGAGCAGAGAGCTTTCACTCTCTGCCATGGGAGGACCCAGGGAGAAAGTGGCCATCTGCGAGCCAGGAAAAGTGCTCTTGTCAGAACAGAGTCAGCTGGGACCTTGACCTTGGACTTCCAGCCTCCAGAACTGTAAGAAATAAACGTCTTGTTTAAACCACTCAGTCTGTGGTACCTTGTGGTAGCAGCACAGGCTGATTAACCCATGCATGATGGTGTTTTGTTTATAAAATCTCCGGGACTGGCTCGGTTCCTAGCCATGGATGGGGAAGTAGGAGGCAGGCTCAGGGAAGTCACGAAGCCTAGCATTTACACAGAAGGGTCAGATTCACGGTTAGATGCCATGTCTCTAGGGTCTAACTCAGCATTCTTCTGTGAGACCACGCTGCCTCTCTCAATGATGACGAGGCCTGTTATGTCAAAACTGGAGATAGTATAGGGTGTAATCTTGTTCCATTGTTTCTTTCTTTCTTTTTTTTTTTTCTTTTTGTCTTTTTTGCCATTTCTTGGGCCGCTCCCGCAGCATATGGAGGTTCCCAGGCTAGGGGTCTAATCGGAGCTGTAGCCGTCGGCCTATGCCACAGCCACAGCCCCTTGGGATCTGAGCTGCATCTGCAACCTACACCACAGCTCACGGCAACGCCGGATCCTTAACCCACTGAGCGAGGCCAGGGATCGAACCCACAACCTCATGGTTCCTAGTCAGATTTGTTAGCCACTGCACCACGATAGGAACTCCTTGTTCCATTGTTTCTGATTCGATTCCTTCTTTGGATGGTAGCGGCGCTTCTCAACCTGGGGCAGTTTCGTCCCCCAGGGAATATTTGGCAATGTCTAGAGACATTTTTGATGGTCTCCATTTTTTCCTCATTTTTGAAAAGGTTTCTTGACGTGTAGGTGATGTACAGTGTTGTGATAATTTCTGCTGTAAGACCAAGTGATTCAGTTATACATGTACACACATCCATTCTTTTCCCACCATAGACCATTGCAGAATATTGGGTAGAGTTCCCCGTGCTATAGAGCAGGTCCTCATTGGCCAGCCATTCCATGTACCACAGTGTGCACATGCCAATCCCAAACCCTTATGGTCATCAGCATTTTGTGTAGGGGGAAGGGTGCTACCAGCATCTAGTGGTTAGAGACCAGAAATGCTGTTACAGTATGTGGGATGGCCCTCGAAGTTGAGAAATGCAATGAATATTCATATACAGTGAAATACAGTGGAATGCATTGTTCGCCTAGAGATGACAATACTTCCACTGTTTGGGTTCTGCCATGGACTCTGCTTGAGTTTGGAGATCAACATCTTGCTGCAAAGTACAGCATAAAGCTACAAGAGGAAAAGAAATAATAGTCCTTGAACACAAATTTATATTCTGATACTGATGAAATTATATTAAAATAACAGGAGAGAGCTAAAATAAAATATTTCTCAATCCCATCACCTAATTAAATTGTCCCCACACATACTCAAAAATATGAGTCTTTATAACCATCCACATCCTAAGCTTATTAGTAAACATTCACCTGATTCTAGAAAACGGCTATGAAACCCTAGAGAACTGACAAAACGTATTCTAGAACCTTTCTCACAAGTCTGTTATTAAAGAGACTAACCAAGACTTTGATGAATTGGATCCCTGGCTAATTGGAATTGCTATAATCTTGTTTAATAGAAAAGATAGAAATGGCGAGAAAAATAAATTCATGAAGGGATTGAATGGTGAACGAAATTTCCAGGGCATTGGTAGGGGTCTGTAAAGATTCCCACACCCCCTGTAGGTACTGGAACACTCTGGTGTATGATATAAATGACCCTGTGGCTTGTGGTTGCTTCATTTTTCCTGGACAGAGTTACCCTGATTTTGCCAAGGCAGGAAAGTAAACCCAGAAAAAGTTGCATCAGCACAAAGGTTTGGGGCAGAAATGCTGTAAAAAAAATTGGTGTGTGTTGGGGGGGATTCCATATTAGTTGCCTGGAATAAAATCCATACTCCAGGTGCTCTGTTAATAGAGTTTATTGCAAAGCGCGCTGTATATGTGAAAGATTGAGTTGGAGGCTTGGCAAGGATGCCGTGGATATATACTCCAGCATGTACGTTTTCTAGAAGTTAGAGGTTACTTCAAGAAGCTCAGGGAATTCATCTTCAGCAGAGCATCCTGGGAGGTGTTAGGCTGGGGGATATTTGATGACCCTATGCTTCATGGTTCCTCCCCCAAAACACATGGTGATTGTGGTGAAGGAATTCTTCCTTTTGGAGATGAGGTCCATGGAGATTATGGAAAGCCCCAAACAGCAACTTGGCAAACCTCTTTTGTAAAAAGTAAGTTATTATATTTTCTTAAAAAAAATGCTATCCACAGAAAATTAAAAGAAAAACACTGTAATGTTTGGAGAACTGCAGTGAACATTGTGTGCTCCTTACCTAGATTTTTTAGCTGTGAACATCTTGCTACACCACCCATATTACTTCCTCAGTGTAAACACACTGCCTTTGTGCCAAACTCTTTAAACCACTCAGAAGTAGGCTGCAAACATGACACTTCACTCCTAAATACGTCAGCATGCATCTCCCAGGAAGAAGAGAATTCTCATACACAACCGCACAATTAGCAAACCTAAGGAAATTAACATGAATTTAATATAACCACCAGCAGTCCATAGTCAAATATTCCCATTGTGCCAACAATGTCTTCTATAACTTTATGCTATTGCATTGCCTAATATGAGCCTTTAGTTTCTTCTCCTTTAGAACAGTCACCCAGTGTTTCTCTGTTTGCCATGACATTGAAGTTTTGGAAGGGTCTGAAATTGGTCTGACAGTTTCCTTATGATTAGAATGAGGTCAAACAATTATAGCAAGAAGCTGGTCCAGGATAAAACAGGAGATATTTAAAAATTATTCAACACTTTGAATATTTCAGTGTCACTTGTGTTTGCTGCCAAGGACTCATGTAGAACTTCTTTGATCATTATTGTGAAGATGAGAAAAATTAAAGCAAAACGACAAGCCTTGCCATATCTATAGGTTCACCCATAACAAAACGAAAGGGCAGTTCTGCAGATGAAACAGTAACTCATTTTTCATGTTTACAACGAAATAATTTGTCAAGTTACTGTATTTTTGGAAACTGGCAATGTCGTGATTTCTTTAAACAACTTTTCATCCAGCAGGCATTCAGCAAATGTAGAAGCTTTATTAAAGCCTCACTTATGTTCACTTTTCCAGCCAGTGCCTTGGACACTAAATCTCAAAATGATGCCACTGTTTAACTGACTCTGAAGTGCTCTTCAAAAATGTTTTGCTGCATAATACATAATAATTTGAGTGATAAATTATTATCATTTATAAAACTGAAGAAAAGGTGGCTCTGATTGTATTTTTGCTTTTTATTTCTATTTCCACCCGTTTTGTTTGCAGTAGTTTTTTCTCTTCCATGAGTCAAAGAACTCTTTGATATGTCAACTTTATCTTTTTCAGCGTTTTAGAGGTAGACAGTACAGCTGTGAGTTGATCAGCCTTAATCTCCCTCTTTAAGCCAGCATAAAATAAGCTCTCATAAAATACAAGGAAAGCATTTTAAAAACATTTTGATTTATTTTAGAATAAAATAATATTACATTCCAAAATCATGTTTTGATAAAACTTAGAAAGTTTAAAAATTAAAATAATTTTTGCCAAAGAAGACAGAACTTATATCCATTTTTGTTGTACTGCCATTAAGTATGAAGAAAAGTTGGATATTTTAAAATAACAGTTTATTGGGTGGTAAGGAGATAACATGGATTACAGATGGTGTAACTGACGATAACTAGGAAACGCTCAGTAAAGTTCCTGAGAACAAACTGAGTTAATCTCACATGCTTAGATTCTAAACCCTCAGATGTTTATATTCCAAACCCACAACTTTAAAAAATTCTGCAAACCCCAAGGAACATGCAAACCAGCCATCAGAGAAATGGCAGTGTCCCGTATCACATGGCTTGAGAAAAGTACCTCTGTAGATTTGTGAGCGAATCATGGTCAACAGGGAGAATAACATCTTCGTGATATGATGAGAATAATTTTGAAATCCAGAGTTCCCTGAAAGAACTGCTGATGGTTTGAAAACTGTGGGGTAAGAGGAACTGAGCTGGGATCAGAGGAAAGAAAGAAAAAGTTTAACTCTTCCGGACCTTTTTTTTTTGGTAATCTTTTTTTTTTTTTTTTGTCTTTTGGCCTTTTCTAGGGCCACTCCTGTGGCATATGGAGATTCCCAGGCTAGGGGTCCAATCAGAGCTGTAGCTGCTGGCCTACGCCAGGGCCACAGCAACATGGGATCCGAGCCTCGTCTGCAACCTACACCACAGCTCCCGGCAACGCCGTATCGTTAACCCACTGAGCAAGGCCAGGGATCGAACCTGCAACCTCATGGTTCCTAGTCGGATTCGTTAACCACTGAGCCACAACGGGAACACCTTTTTTTGTAATCTTTAAGGGAGTTTGATAAGGGGGCTCGAGGCTTTTACATTGCTGGCCCTAGTTTTCCTGAGTAGGCAAGCAGAGAAAAGTTTGCAGTCAACTACTCTAGCCAGAAAACAGAGGAAGATAGAACAGAGTAGAAGAAATACTTGAATTAATAGTGGCTGAGAATTTTTCTGAGAATTTTCTGACATTAAGGGCAGACCTTAACCCATTGCTCAGGAACCTCAGACAACACTAAGCAGGATACATGTCAAATATATATACACCTAGGTATGTTATATTCAAACAGCACAAACCAAAGACAAGAACAAAATCTTTAAAGAAACAAGGTGGGGGTGGCAGCGGCGAACACCTTACACATAAAAGAACAAGGGTAAGAGTTACGGTGGACTTTTCATCAGAAACTGTGCAAGCAAGAATGGAGTTCCTGTCGTGGCACAGTGGTTAACGAATCTGACTAGGAACCATGAGGTTGAGGGTTCAATCCCTGGCCTTGCTCGGTGGGTTGAGGATCCGGTGTTGCCCTGAGCTGTGGGGTAGGTTGCAGATGAGGCTTGGATCCCATGTTGCTGTGGCTCTGGTGTAGGCTGGCGGCTACAGCTCCGATTGGACTCCTAGCCTGGGAACCTCCAAATGCCTCCAGTGCGGCCCTAGAAAAGGCACACACACACACAAAAAAAAAAGACAGCAACAGCAACAACAAAAACCCCCAAAAAACTGTGCAAGCAAGAAGAAGGTGGGATGAAATATTCCAGTCTTGAAGGAAAAAATTCCCCAACTTAGCATTCTACATGTCCAGCAAAAGTATCCTTTTAAAGAAATAAAGACTTTCTCACACAAACAAAAACTGAGGAAATCCATTGCTAGCACACCTGCCCTGCAAGAAGTTTTATCTTTTTACAATAAAGCAGTTAAGTAGGAAGCAAATATTTCTCTGAGTTCTGTGAGCCACTCTAGCAAGTTAATGGATCCCAAAGAGGAGGTCATGGGAAATCTCCACTCCATGGTCAGTAGGAAGGAAGCACGAGGTGACAACCTGGATTTGCAGCTGGCATCTGAAGGGAGGGATGGGCTCAAAGGCCTGAGACCTTAACCTGTGGGGTCTGATGTGGTCCCCAGCTAGACTGTATCAGAGTTGTTCTGAATTTTAGGACCCCCAGGTGGTGTCACAGAGTTATCTGGTGGTGTGGTTATGCCCCCCCCACCCCCAACACACACATTGTAATTGGATGTTCGAATTGTAGGTGTAAATAATTTATCTTTCCTCTGGCATTTACTCATGTTGTTTCCTCCATCTGAAATGCCTTTCTGAACTTCTGTGTTTAGTGCCCTCTTATTTGTTGCTTAAATTACAATTTCAATACCATTATTTTGCTAAATTTCCCCAGCCTTTTGAAGCAAAATTAATTGTTCCTTACTCTGAGCTCATATAGTATTTTGTTCACAATACTGGCAAAGCATCTGTTAAGTTGTCTTTTTTTTTTACAGTTGTAATGCATTTGTCTCTCTTCTGCATAGTCTAATACAGATGTCATAGGTCACTTAAGGCTACCTAAAATTAAGCAAACTAAAACTAAATGAAATAAAAAATTCACTGCATTAGTGGTACTTGCCTTTTCAGGGATTCAATAGCCACATATTATTAGTGGCTACCATATTGAATGGCACAGGTATAGTTTCCATCATTGCAGAGACTCAAAGATCTGGTAGTAAATATTGCTCATCTTTGTGTCACTGGGATTCTTACAATGTTTGGCAGGAAGACTCATTTTGTCAGAGTCATGTCAAGGAGATAGGGTTCATGGGCACACTCAATGCTAGAATGTGAAAGGTAGTACCAAAAACCAGTTGGGAGGTTAAAGAATTAGGATGTTGGAAAAAGACTGTTCAAACACCAAAGCCATTTGGGGGCAGTCACAGTGAGGGTTTGTCCAAGGGGTTAGATAGATCAGCCAGCAAGCCAGGCACAAAAATTAGACAAAGAAGAGTTTTTAGATAAAATGAAGGTACTCAGGATTTTTTTAGGTGTTTCTCATCTCTGTTAAATGATTAGGAATCATTGAGCTACACTGAAGACATGTTTTCGATCAGATGTGAAACAATGCTTACTAATGTTTGTGAGAGAAAACTGGACAAAATATAAAAGCTACGTGTTTTAAGTATAAAATGTGTAAGTTACTTTTTCAATTTGCCTTATTTTGATTTTTGATTTTTTTTGCTTTTTAGGGCCACACTCTCGGCATATGGAGGTTCCCAGACCAGGGGTTGAATTGGAGCTACAGCTGCCGGCCTACACCACAGCCACAGCAACATGGGCTCTGAACCGTGTCTTAGACCTGTACCATAGCTCACGGCAACACTGGATCCCTGATCCACTGAGCCAGGCCAGGGATAGAACCCTTATGCTCATGGATACTAGTCAGATGTGCTTCCTCTGCGCCATGAAGGGAACTCCCTAAAATGTGTAAGTTATGAACCACAAATACACTGAAAAGAAACACATAGGTTTAGGGAAAGTGAATACTTTCTCCCATCAAGAGGTTCATATTCTTGGGAGTTTCCACTGTGGCTCAGCAGAAACGAGCCTGGCTAGTGTCCATGAGGCTGCGGGTTCCATCCCTCGCCTCAATGGGTTAGGGATCCCGCGTTGCTGTGAGCTGTGGTGTAGTTTGCAGATTCGGCTCAGATCCCCTGTTGCTGTGGCTGTGGTGTAGGCCTATAGCTGCAGCTCTGATTCAACCCCTAGCCAGGGGACTTCCATATGGTGTGGGTTCAGCCCTAAAAAAAGAAAAGTTCATATTCTTGATAGGGAAATAAACACATAGACAACTAGATACAGCAATATAATGCTGTATTAATTGAATAAATGATGGAGGAAAGAGCGATTGTGTTTTTATGGTCACATTCTTCCAAATGTGACTGCATCATTTATGCAGTGTTTTGTGAGTGTAGAGATATTTGTCAGACAGAGGAATGAATGACCTCTTAACAAATGCTTTGCTGCTGGTTCTTGTAATCTGAGCCTCATGTCATTACAGCTCATTAAGATGCTTCCAAACTACCAATTCTGGACCAGTTTCACCCATGAACACTTGGACCACTTTCCTTTCATCAGTAGATAAATATTCAATCAGCACTGGTGGAGGATCTGCCAGGCACCCTGCAAACTGCCAGGCACCCTGCAAATGTGCAAGTCCTTGTCCTCAAATAGCTTAGAATTGGAACAAGAACGACACATTTAAAAGATTGCCACCAATGTGATAGAATGTACATTATATAACAGATGAATGGTATAGACATTAAGTCCTAGGCCAGTTCAGAGGAGGGAAGGATGTTTTCCAGCTGGTGTAATCCAGCTGTTGTGATTAATCAGCTTGAGGATGCCCTGGGGGATGGTAGCTGGGTCTGTTTTCTGAGGTCTTAGTGCTGACTTAGCCTTTCCAGGACTAAGGAAACTGACTCCAGTGAAAAAGGCCCAGTCTGACTTCTTTTCTAGTAAAGTGTTGGCAAGTGGACTCTCTCTTGTAATCCAATGACCAACAGCTTCCAACTGTCACAGACTGTCCTATTTATTTATTTATTTTTGGCTTCTCCTGGATGTGATGTGAATTAGATCCTTTAGTAAGCTGCAAAACTTCCTTAGGATTACAAAGTATCATTCTGCTGTCTAGCTCTGCACATTATAGAAGGACCCCTTAATTATGTATTTAAAAAAGTCTGGAGTCTCAAGTTTATTTGTTATTCATTGCAAGGTGAAGTAGGTTCTGTATTTGAATTCCAATTTTGTCATTTGCGAGCTGTGTGATCTTGAAGTCACGCTCTCTGGTCCTTCTAATTTTATTCATATGCAAATTTCTGCTTTTAAT
The DNA here is from genome assembly GCF_016906955.1 of Phacochoerus africanus. Taxonomy (NCBI): domain Eukaryota; kingdom Metazoa; phylum Chordata; class Mammalia; order Artiodactyla; family Suidae; genus Phacochoerus; species Phacochoerus africanus. The sequence goes on from NC_062558.1 coordinate 8,159,172, forward strand.
CCTGAGTATGTTAAGTGTATGTTACATATGCTGCTTTTAATCCTAAGTATGTTAAGGACATCACACGTGATCGATGTATCTAATAGCTACCATTTAGCTGAATAAGACCCAGGATCTCTTGTTGATTCATTTTTCTTTTCATTTTTATTAGATAATTCTTTCTGTTTCTAGTTTCCCTTTGGATATAGGTTGAATTATACTATTTCCAATGTAATTACTTCAGGAAAGGAGACAATAGCACCTGCACCAGGGGCGTTTATCTTAAGGGCTGCACTTTTTAAATCCTCATAGGGAGACACCCCACCTAAATTTAAAGTCTATCGTGGCTGTGATATGGATAGAGATGCAGGTTTCATGAACGATTATCCAATTGAGGATGGGACTTCTTCATTTAATCCTTCTTTACTCTTCTTCCTTTAGTTATATAGATATCAGTTTTGTATTATTTTCTTTCTTTGCGGAGAACTTCTTTTTAAAAATACCTTATTGTTTTAGAGCAGGTTTACATTTGTAGCAAAATTGCAAGAAAGGTACAGAGATTTGCCATATATCCCTTTACCCCACACATGCATAGCATCCCCCATCACCCACACCTTCCACTAGAGTGGTACTTTGGTTGTAACTGATGAACTCACATGGACACATCATGAGCACTCCAAGTTCAAAGTTAACATTATAGTTCATTCTTGGTGTTGGGCATTCTGTGGGTTTGGGCAAATGTATAATGACATGTGTCCATTATTAGAGTACCACACAGAGTAGTTTCATTGCCTTAAATATCCTCTATCCTCCACCTATTGATCCTCTCCCTGTCTCCAGCCCTCGGTAACTAGTGATCTTTTTACTGTCTCCATAGTTTTGCCTTTTTCAGAATGTCATATAATTGGAAGCACACAGTGTGTAACCTTTTCAGATTGGCTTATTTAGCTTAGAAATATGCATTTAAAGTTTCTCCAGGTCTTTTCATGGCTTGATAACTCATTTCTCTTTAGCACTGAATAATATTCCATTGTCTGGATGTACCATACTTTATCTATTTACCTACTAAAGGACATCTTGGTTGCTTCTAAGTTTTGGCAATCACGAATAAAGCTGCTATAAACATATGTGTGTGGGTTTTTGTGTGAACATGCTTTCAGCTTCTTTGAATAAACACCAAGGATTGCAATTCCTGGATTGTATGCCGAGAGTATGTTTAATTTTGTAAGATGCTGCCAAACTTTCAAAGTGACTGTACCATTTTGCATTTGCACCAGCAATGAATGAGAGTTTTAATTTTCCACATCCTCCAGCATTTGATGTTGTCGGTGTTCTGTATTTTAGCTATTCTAATAAGTGTGTAGTGGTTTCTCATTGTTGTAATTTGCAATTCTCAAATGACATATGGTGTAGAGAAGAGCTGCTTCTTTTATTACTTCTTGCAGGGCAGGTCTGCTAGCAATGGATTTCTTCAGTTTTTGTTGGTTTGAGGAAGTCTTTATTTATCCTTTACTTTAAAAAGATAATTTTGCTGGATATATAGAATGCTAAATTGGGGACATTTTTCCTTCAACACTGGAATATTTCACTCCATCTTCTTCTTGCTTGCATAGTTTCTGATGAGAAGTCCACTGTACTTCTTACCTTTGGTCTTTTATAGGTAAGGTGTTTCCCCACCTACCCACCCACACACCTTGTTTCTTTAAAGATTCTGTTTTTGTCTTTGGTTTATGCAGTTTGAATATAATATGCCTAGGTATGTATATATATATATATATATATATATATATCCTGCTTAGTGTTGTCTGAGGTTCCTGATCACTGGGCTAATATCTGTCATTAATGGTGGAAAATTCTCAGCCACCAGTATTTCTTTTACTCCATTCTATCTTTTTCTGGTAGTCCAATTACCTATATATTACATTTAAAAATTTTTTCTCACAGTTCTGGGTGTTCTGTTCTTATGTTTAAATTTTTTTTTTTCTCTTGGAGAAAGAGAGTGCGAAATGTTTCTATTTGACCTATCTTCAGGTTCACTGATTCTTTCCTTGTCCAGGTCCCATCTACCAATGAGACCACTGAAGGCATTCTTTTAAAAAATTTTTCAAATTATAGATGATTTACAATGTTCTGCCAATTTCTGCTGCACATCAAAGTGACCCAGGTATACATCCTTACACATTCTTTTTTCACATTATCTTCCATCATGTTCCATCACAAATGATAAGATATAGTTCCCTGTGCTATACAGCAGAATCTCATTGCTTATCCACTCCAAATGCAATAGTTTGCATCTACTAACTCCAAACTCCCAGTCCCTCCTACTCCCTCCCCCTCCCTCTTGGCAACCACAAGTCTGTTCACCATGTCCATGAGTTTGTTTCTTTTCTGTAGATAGGTTCATTAGTTCCATATATTAAATTCCAGATATGTGACATCATATGGTATTTGTCTTTCGCCTTCTGACTTACTTCACTTAGCATGAGGGTCTCTAGTTCCATCCATGTGGCTGCAGATGGCATTATTCTGCTCTTTTTTATGGCTGAGTCGTATTCCATTGTGTATATGTACCACATCTTCTTAATCCATTCATCTGTCATTGGGCATTTAGGTTGTTTCCATGTCTTGGCTATTGTGAATAGTGTTACAATGAACATAGGGGTGCATGTACCTTTTTCAGCGAAAGTTTTCTATGGATATATGCCAAGGAGTGGGATTGCTGGGTCATGTGGTAGTTCTATATTTAGTTTTTTGAGGTACCTCCATATGGTCTTCCATGGTGGTTGTACTGAAAGCATTCTTCATTTCTGTACAGTTATTTTTTATTTCTAGCTTTTCCTTTAGATGCTCTCTTATAGGTTCCACCTCTCTGCTTACGTTATCCACTTGTTTTTTTTTTTTTTTTTACTTTTGCCTTGGATCCCTTGACATATTAATCACAGTTGCTTTAAATTCTCTGCCTGGTAATTCCAAAATTCATGTCATATCTGAGTCTGATTCCAATGCTTACTTTGTCTCTTTAGACTTAGTTTTTTTCTTGTCTTTTAGCATGCCTTCTAATTATTTTGATGAAAGCTGGCTATGATGTATTGGGTAATAGAAATTGAGGTAAATAGATCTTTTGTTTGAGATCCTTTGTTAATCTGGCCTGGAATTGGGCTGTATTTAATGCTATTGCTGCTGTAGGTTCAGGGGCTTTAAGCTCCACTAATGTCCTTGTTTTTTCTCCCTTGTTTTCATTGGGATTCCCTAAGAACTCCTTCTCAGTTAGTCTCTACCTTGAATTTCGTACAGCTGTGGTCCACTGTTACTATTGTAGAGTCCTGTTGCTATGGTGAAGTTTTTTATTTTTTATTTTTTTGGTCTTTTTAAGGCTGCATCTGGCATATGGAAATTCCCAGGCTAGGGGTCGAATCAAAGCTGTAACTGCTGGCCTACACCACAGCCACAGCAACGGCAGTGTGGGATCTGAGCTGCATCTGTGACCTACACCACAGCTCATGGCAACGCTGGATACTTAACCCACGGAGTGAGGCCAGGGATTGAACTCACATCCTCATGGATACTAGTGGGGTTCGTTACCACTGGAACTCTGGTATGGTGAAATTCTGAGGGAGGAGAAGCATTCTAAAATTTTAGGGTGAAGTCCCAGTCTTTTAGTAGATCTGTGTTTCTGGGCTGTGACTTTTACAAATGTTTCTCAGCCCCCCCCCTTTTTTTTTTGGAGATAGGAAAGTTAGAGAGGGCCGGATTTGAGACTTGCAGTTTCCCCAGGTGGGATAAAGCTCTGAAAAGTCTTTCTTTCACAGAACAGTCCTTTGTTATAAAAATTGCTCAGGGTATATTTCACAATGGTTACTTTTCCTCTCTTTTTGCTGGAGCCAGAAAGGGACTTTTTTTTTTTTGGCTCTTCACAGTAAGAAATTGGGGAAATTCCTGGAGATAAAACCGAGGAAGGTGTACAGGTCCCTCTAAGACCGCGCTCCCCAGAGCTTCTCACTCAAGCTAGTGCACACTCAGTCTTAGGCAATTCATCCAAATTACCACATACATGTTGCTACCACTTTATGGCTCCAGCAGCTTCAGCTCCAGGATCTTGGCCAGAAGGCTTTGAATTTGTCTGTCTCTTTAGAGTTCAGGCGTTAAAGATTTCCACTTTGACTTTTATATTTGAATGGACTCTCCGAGTTAGCTGAATTTTGCATATGTGTTCTTCTCACATGCAAATCAACCTTGGCTCTAAAATTATGCTTTTTGTTTAGGTTTCTTCTAGGGAGGCCTGGGGAACAGAAGGAAAGTTGAGCTTTTCATTATAGCTTGCATTTAATGAATTCTTCAGCTTCTGTTTTATTTCTTAGGTTATGGAAACAAGTTTTTATCATTACAGAGGGGCCCCCTGAAAAATCTTATAACTACTTATATCAGAAATTCTTTTTTTTTCTTTCTTCTTCTTTTTAAAAAATTTTTTTCTTTTTGAAGGCTGCACCTGAGGCATGCAGAATTTCCCAGTCTAGGGGTGGAATGGAGCTTCAGCTGCCGGCCTATGCCACAGTCACAGCAACACTGGATCTGAGCACACCTGTGACCTATGCCTTAAGCTGCAGCAGTGCCAGATTCTTAACCCACTGAGCGAGGCCCGGGATTGAACCCATATTCTCAGAGAGACAATGTTGGATTCTTAACCTACTGAACCATAATAGGAACTCCTGAAATTCTTCGTTTATGTTTGTGATTGAGAATATTGGAAGAAAGTGCATATGGCTTCAGGATTTTTTTTTTCCCCCCTATAGGAGATCAGAGTGTTTGGAGGTCCAGATTCTCTGCTTATTCTGCTGTTTTCCCATTTTTTTCCTCAGGAGATGAACTTATTTGAGGAACATGTAAGTGATTGGCCTATTGTCAAATCAGGGCAGAAAGAAGAGAACTGGTCGTTCTGTTTAAGTCAGTGTTGGCTCATGAGACCTGGAAGGTTTCCTGTCCCCTCCCTCAGGCCCTGCAGACACGTGTGTTGCAGTAGTAACTGTTCAACTGGGTGGTCGTCTTCAAAGGCATAGCAGTCCGACCTACCATGAACCACATCGCGTGTGGTGTATCTTAGAAAGTAAATCATTTAGGAAAACTTGAGAGATATAAATAATATTCTCATATCTTTATATGATAAACATCGAAAATAGAGATAGCAAGCCCATTTATTTCACAAGCCCCCAATTTTCCTCTTTTTATGTATTTCCCTTCTTCCTCCTTTTTATTATATATATTTTTTTCATACAACTGAAGTCACAGTTAATGCAAATACATAATTTAGTTGATGTGAGGATAATAGAGTAAACTTCTAGGCATTCTGATATGTGGGATTTTCATCCCACATCACCAAGAAATTTAACACAAGCTGGATGTCCTACAATTCAGCTCAATTCTGACACTATCTATGCTGAGATGGCATCAGATTCCACAGGTTTAGGACACTGTCCCAAAGACTGCCCTCTGCTTTAGATGCCAATCACGAATCTGGGTTGTTACCTGCACTTCTGACAGACTAGTCATAAGTCAGATGTCCCCACGACCCCATCCTTGGGTTCAACTGATTTCCTAGAGCAGCTCACAGAACTCTGGACACTAGTGTACTCACTAGATTATAGGTTTATTACAAAAGATATTAAAGGCTAAGAATCAACAAAGCCTTGGAGTTCCCGTCGTGGTGCAGTGGTTAATGAATCCGACTAGGAACCATGAGGTTGCGGGTTCGATCCCTGCCCTTGCCCAGTGGGTTAACGATCTGGCGTTGCTGTGAGCTGTGGTGTAGGTTGCAGACGCGGCTCGGATCCCGCGTTGCTGTGGCTGTGGTGTAGGCCGGTGGCTACAGCTCCGATTCAACCCCTATCCTGGGAACCTCCATATGCCGAGGGAGCGGCCCAAGAAATAGCAACAACAACAAAAGACAAAAAAAAAAAAAAAAGAATCAACAAAGCCAGGCGAACAGATGACTATGAAGGTCCTAAATAAAGGGGCTTTTGTCCCCGGGAGTTTGGGGACCTGACATGGTGGCACATGGAAGCATTCTGGTTCACCAGCCTGGGAGCTGTTTGACCCCCTGCCGCCTCTTTTGAGGTTTTTATGGGGGCTTCCTTACATAGGCGTGATTGATTAAAATCACTGGCTACTGGTCATTGAGTCCACCTCCAGCCCCTCTCCCCTGCCTGGAAATCAGGAATTGAAAGTTCCAGACCTCTGTTCATGATTGCTTCCCCTGATGACTAGCCACTGCCCCCATCTTTAGGGGATTTCTGAGAGTCATCTCATTAACATAAATTTCAATTGTGGCTGAAAGTTCTAGTTATGGCTCTGAAGCCATTTGAGGAATGGAGGACAGAAGGCCAAATATTATAACAGAAGATGCTCCCCTGACCCTTTTTGCTCAGGAAATTCCAAGGGTTTAAGGAGCTGTGAGCTAGGAACCATGTACAAAGACAAAAATATGTATTCACAACTTATATAATATTGTACAACTAAATTTCCATTAAAAATGAAATAAGGGGAGTTCCTATCATGGCTCAGTGGTTAATGAACCTGCCTAGGAAACCATGAGATTGCGGGTTTGATCCCCGGTCCAGACTGAGCAGTGGGTTGAGGATCTGGCGTTGCTGTGAGCTGTGGTGTAGGTCAGAGACGTGGCTGGGATCTGGCATTGCTGTGGCTCTGGTGCAGGCCGGTGGTCACAGCTCCGACTGGATCCCTAGCCTGGGAACCTCCATATGCCGTGGATGTGGCCTTAGAAAAAAAAAAAAGAGAGAGAGAAATAAATTTAAAAATAAAATAAAACATAATCCCCTAAAAATATATGTATTGTAAATCAGAATAGCACATAGTTAATGTTATGAAAGCAGGATACAGTTTGTCTTGGCAGGCACGAGACTGGGCATCTGACTGACCGTCTCCTCTCAGTATGTACTCATGGTGAGGTTGGAGGTTTCCGGGTGGATGTGACCCAAAGGTATTTCTTTGATGTGAAGTCACCTTTTCTGATGGGAGTTATGGAAGGTGAGATTCGAAAGGGTTAACAGATGGTTTGCAGTACCTTCAAGAACCCTGCTGACTTTTGTACAGTGAAATAATAAAGTTCCAATTTGGGAGCGAATTTGCTACTGTGACACTAATACAGCCCCAGGCTATTAGAGGATTAGATGAGCACAAAGCTTTATGAGCCGTGGGCTTGTGGCACTGGAGGGTGATTCAGCATGTCGGTTGCTGGGAGCGGAGCTGTTAATTGGAGTGGGAGAGAGAGGAGCCCTGGTTTGGCAGATCAAGTTTAAATGGGTGGATTGTCTGACAGAGACTTTTTCTGTTGTCTTTTGGCTTTGGTTCAGTGCTTATAGCCAGACCGTCCTGCTCCCAGCTGGACTTTGTTTCGCCTTGAAATGCCTTTTTGGGGGGGGGGGGGGGTCGGGTTGGAGCTCCAGATTTCATAAGGGCTTGGGTAAGTGAGAGGGGCAGTGGCAGTATAGCTGACTTTCATCATCTGACACTGAATTATTTGGGACTGTGGTTTACTTTCCAGCTCATTTTGTTCTGCTGTCGCTGTTGTCCTCTGCTCCTTCCCTCCTAACCAGAGAGCAGGCATTGCTGCAAGTTCATTTCCAGTACAGTTCAATTCAGCAAGTGTTTATTATCAGGTCCCTAATGAGATGGCAGGAGCAGAGGATGTGGTAGCCAAAGACTTGAGTTCAGGAACTGCTTTTTCTTTGTTTCTTTTTTTGTCTTTTTTTTTTTTTTTTTTTTTTTTTTTTGCCTTTTGTAGGGCTGCTCCCACGGCATATGGAGGTTCCCAGGCTAGGGGTCAAATTGGAGCTGTAGCCAACTGGCCTATGACAGAGCCACAGCAATGTGGGATCCCAGCCGTGTCTTCGACCTGCACCACAGCTCAAGGGAATGCCGGCTCCTTAACTCACAGCAAGGCCAGGGATCTAACCCGCAACCTCATGATTCCTAGTTGGATTCCTTAACCACTGAGCCACGATGGGACCTCTGGAATTGCTTTTTTCTACTTAGATAACTTGATGCTTAAAGCCTTCTAAAGAGTGGAGATGATGAAAATAATATTCCCCTGGCAGGTTGGGCTCTAGCATTTCAGAGGCTCCTATGAAACTAAGTAGTCAAAAATCAAACAAACCAATATTCTTCCAATACATAAACTCAACAGCCACAACTTCCGTGAAGCTTTTTTATTTCCTCAGGTAAAAGAGTCTCCTCCTATAAGTTCCATAGCCTGAGTTTTCTCATTTTCCTCAGCATAGGTGATGGACAGTAGAGAATAGGGTGACCTTGGGGACAGTTACCCTACCTCCCTGAGACTCATTGTCTCTGTCTCTGAAATTCATACCTGTCTCGTGGGTTATTGTGAAAAACAGAGGTGATGCTGCTTGAATGGCACCTTCTATGGAGACTTGCATGTCGATGGGGCCATAATGAATGCCTTTCTCTCTCTTCTACTTACTTATTTTTATTTTTCTCACCTCTTTCCTCTGGTCCAAAAAGAAGAGCTTGCAAAATACTTTTGGAAAATGGGGTGAATTTATTAAGGTTTTTTTTTTATTAAGGTTTTTTTTTTAAGTGAATATTGTTCAAATTTCATCTAGTTTACTGAGCCAGGTAGTGCAGTAAGACTTCTAACAAACAGGGAGTTCCCATTGTGGCGCAGTGGTTAACGAATCCGACTAGGAACCATGAGGTTGCAGGTTCGGTCCCTGCCCTTGCTCAGTGGGTTAACGATCCGGCGTTGCCGTGAGCTGTGGTGTAGGTCGCAGACGCGGCTGGGATCCCGCGTTGCTGTGGCTTTGGCGTAGGCCGGTGGCTACAGCTCCGATTCGACCCCTAGCCTGGGAACCTCCATATGCCGCGGGAGCGGCCCAAAGAAATAGCAAAAAGACAAAAAAAAAAAAAAAGACTTCTAACAAACAACAGCTCTATCTACCTCTGATTTCCAGCCCCCCAATCAATTCTAATAACTCTTTCTTTTCTTTTCGAAAAGATTGATTTCCAATGTTATATTAGTTTTGATATTTTATATATATATATATATATATATATATATATATGCACACTCACACACATTTCAGATTCTTTTCCATTGCAGGCTATTACAAGATATAGAATATAGTTCCCTGTTACAAAATAGGAACAGACTCGCAGTTATAGAAAACAAACATAGGTTTGCAAATAATTTTTCCCAGTCCACAGGTTGTATTTTCATTTTGTTTATGGTTTCCTTTGCTCTGCAAAGGTTCATAAGTTTGATTAGGTCCTGTTTGTTTATGTTTGCTGTTATTTCTTTTGCCTTGGGAGACTGACCTAAGAAAGCATCACCACAACTTATGTCAGAGAATGTTTTCCCCATGTTGTCGTCTAGGAATTTTATGAGGTCAGGTCTTATGTTTAAGTGTTTAAGCCATTTTGAGCTTATTTTTTATATGCAGGATGAGGGAGTGTTCTAACTTCATTGATTTACATGTGGCTATCCAGCTCTCCCAACATCGCTTGCTGAAAGACTGTCTTTTCTCCACTGTATAGTCTTGCCTCCTTTGTTGAAGATTCATTGATTATAGAGGTGTGGGCCTATTTCTGGGCTCTCTACTCTGTTCCATTGACCCATATGTCTGTTTATGCCAATACCACATTATTTTGATGACTGTAGTTTTGTAGCATTGTCTGAAGTCTGAGGGTTGTGTCTCCAGCTTTGTCCTTTTTCCTCAGGATTTCTCTAACAATTCTGGATCTTCGGTGTTACCAGGAGCTGCAGTGTAGGTCGCAGATACAGCTCGGATCTGATGTGGCTGTGGTCTAGGCCAGCAGCTACAGCTCTGATTCGACCCCTAGCCTGGGAACCTCCATATGCTGCGGGTATGGCCCTAAAAAGACACACACACACACACACACACACAAAAACAACAACAACAACAAAATAAGACAAAAAGACAATTCTGGATCTTTTGTGGTTCCATATAAATTTTAGGATTATTTTTTATAGTTTTTTGAAAAATGTCATAGATAATTTTATAGGGAGTGCATTAAGTCTGCGGATTGCTTTGGGTAGTATGATCATTTTAACAGTATTAATTCTTCCAATCCAGGAGCATGGAATATCTGTCTATTTCTATGAATCATCATCTTCAGTTTGCTTGGTCAATGTTTTACAGTTCTCAGCATATGTCTTTAATTTCCTTGATCAGGTTTATTCCGGAGTATTTTATTTTTTTTTTGATGCAGTTTTAAAAGGGATTTTAAAAATTTCTTTCTGATAGTTCATTTTTAGTATAAGGAAATGCAACAGATTTCCGCATGTAGTAACTCTTTTCTTCTGATGGCTACCTCTTGCAGTTATTACTATTTGCTGACTTTTCATTTTAGACAAAATCTATTGACTTCCTACTATAGAAGATGTGAGTTTATCTCTATTCCATCTCTTTTCCTAAACACCCTCCCATCTTAGTTTTCTGTGGCTGCTATAGCAAACTTAGTAGCTTGAAAAAACAGAAAAAAATGTATTCTTTTCACATGTCCCACAGCCAGAAGTCTAAAATCAGTATTACTGGACCAAGATGTTGACAGGGCAGAACTCCTTCCAGAGGCTCCAGGGGAAATCCATTCCTTGCTTTTTTGGCTTTTGGTGGCTGCCAGCATTCGTTGGTTTCTGACCATATCACTCTGATTCAAGTCTCCCTGTTCCTGCGGTGCCTTCTCCTCTGTATGTCTGTCTCATCTCCCTCTTATACGGATACATGTGATTGTATTGAAGGACCACCAGGTAATCCAGGTCAATCTCACCTCGAAATCCTTAATTTTATCACACCAAGCAAAGACCTTTTTTTGTTTCACACCAGGTCACAGTTATATCTTTTGGGGACATTATTCAGCCTTCTTCACCACCTGCATTCATAATGGATTAATTGGATGCTTTTTCCCCTCAACTTAGTATTTCGTGCTGACATTCTTTCTTAGGATTATGTGGCTCTTGTGCACAGCTGAACCGCATGTTGTACTATGACAGCATTTTTTATCTTGTACACGATGTGTTTGCTTTGGAGTAAAACTTTTTTTTTTTTGCCCTTTAAAAAAAAATTTTTGTAGGTGTTCCTGTCGTGGCTCAGCCACTAGCATCCATGAGGACACAGGTTCAACATGGTCTTGCTCAGCGGGTTAAGGATCTGGTGTTACCATGAGCTGTGGTATAGGTCATAGACGCAACTCGGATCTGGCGTTGCTGTGGCTGTGGTGTAGGCCAGTAGCTACAGCTCCAATTCAACCCCTAGCCTAGGAACCTTCATATGCTGCGGGTGCGGCCCTAAAAGGACAAAAAACAAGGAAAGAAAAAAGTATCTGGGTTATTCGTTGGTAATCAAATAGCAGTATCAATAGGTAGTTTTGCCCTCCCCACCCCTCCCACCTACTTCCCGCCTCCATCCTTGGGCCTGTCAGGTTCCATTGAGAAGAGCTTTTTAGCTTCCAGCCTGGGGCCTGTGGCCAGGCTGCCTTTTCCGAGTGTTAACTAGGGAAGGTGCCCACCTTTGTTGCTCAGTCTTTGGTCAAATGCCCCTGGGTTCTATGCGGTGTCTGCCTCCTGCCCATCACTGTGCCTAGTGGCCCTGTTTCCAGAGCTTCTTCGTTCAGAGAATGACTCTCTCCTCCTCTGTCCGGGTTGGGGATGGCACAGTGCTGGCTGGAAGGCTGGGGGAGAGCTGGAAGCCTCCCTGCTCCTCACGCAGACTTCCAACCAGTTCTTCTCTCTTCCTCCCTCATCCTCTCTCTGGCCTTCAGAGATTTGTGCCTCCACCGCCTGGAGGCTTTGCTTTGGAGCAGCCGTGTCCCTCAGGTGGGGAGAGGGATGGGCTCATCTCTCTTAGACTGCATATACTGCTCCATCAGGATGGAAAACCAGCAGGCATAGCAACCACCGGGCACAGGACTATTTCAGTTGGAAAAGATATTGTAGAAAGTTTACTGCGTTCTTGTCCTACTGCAGTGGGAAGGTTTTATGATATAAATACTCCCACGGACCCCCTTTTGGTCCCACTTTGCACACTCTCCCAGGACCATGGGGTGTGGACAGATCCTTGGTCAATTACATGCTACCCACAGCATCCTTCCTGCTTTGCTTTAAGGACCCGGATGACCCTCACGTCCTCCACGAAGCCTTCCTGCCGATGGCAGTCCATGCTTCCCTCTTTCTTTCTGGTTCTAACTCTCCAGGGTGCCGGTCCCTGGAATATCTTCTCACCTTGCTGTCTACTGTGATTTGTTCATTGCCGAGGTGCTTACCACTTTTGCCCTGCTTTGGATGGTGGATACTTGTGATGGGGGCGGGGTGCTGAATTCCGCTTGTATTTATCCTCCATCCTTTGCAGAGTGTCTTACATACATACTCATACACACTCACAAAAACCCTCCATTACCTTAACGAATATGATTATGAATGAGTAATGACTGAGGGGAATAACAATATTCTATGTATATAGTTCTTTATAAAAAACCTTTATACTCTTGATGCCACTTAATTTTCATTCATGACAATTGAGGAAGAGGATGTTTGTACTTTTTTGGGGGGGCACACCCACAGCAGACGAACGTTCCCAGGCCAGGGATCGAATCTGAGCCACAGCTAAGACCTATGCTGCAGCTGCAACCCTGGATCCTTAACCTGCCGTGCCGCAGCGAGAACTCCTTGTTGTACCCTTTTGATGGCAGAAAACACTGAGCCACAGAAGGGTGAGATATCATGCAGGACCGGTGGCCAGTTTTTCTTTCTGAGAGTCACATACTTTTTTTACTTTGGACACAACTATTGCTAGCAGTTTTGTTTGTAATAGGTTCAAGCTGGAACCAACCCAAATAAGCTAACCCACTGAAGATGAATGGACCAGCAAATGGTGGCAGAGCCATGCAATGCATACATTCTACCCTGCCCTAAAAAGGAACACACGATTGATACACACAACATGGATAAATCTGCGTGCAAAAAGCCAGACACAAAAAAGGAGTGTGTACGTCTCGTAGGATTCCACTTAGGTAAAATTCTAGGAGACGCAAACTAACCTATAGCATAGTGACAACAGATCCTGTGGGTGCCCAGGGGTGGGAATGAGAGGCAGGTACTCTTTGCAACACACTACAGCTGACTACTATCTCATAAAAGGAGGGCTGGCAGGCAGGCACCCATGCCCACCCTCTGGCAGAGGGGCAGCCTCACCCCTCGCAGCAGTAGGTAAGCAGAGCTGTGACCGGACGAGGCGGGCAGAGCCCAGGTGTTTAGTCTCCCAGGCTCCTTAGACCCCACTTCCTCTCAGACGACTGTGGGATCGTTTTGTCATAAAAATACAAGTGTAGTCATAAAACATGTCTTTGTGGGGGAAAAAAGTTCCCAGGCCTAGGAATGTGTGTGTGCGTATGTGAGACAAGCTAAGACAGGTGTCCCCCCTCCCTTGGCCCCAAGGCCAGCGTGGCCAGGTGTGAGCTCACGCTAACCTATGACACGCGGGGAGCCCTGAAAGGCCAGTGGCATCTGATACCCTCCCTATCAGGCTTAGAACGATTTCCCAAAAGCTTTGCATTCCCTGGGTCAAGAGCACTGGATTTTTTTTTTTTTTTTAAACATGTGTATTTCAGCAGAAATTTAATCCCTGGGGTTCCAACTCCTTCACACTTACATCAGTTAAAATGGTATTTCTGAAGGGACATGTGATCCTGCAGAAGCCTCCGGAGAGGCAGCTCAGCTTGGTAGCCCTTCTCATTGCTTGACCTTAACAAAAAAAAAAAAAAAAAAAGGGGAAGTCACGTTTCATTTTCAAACTGATCTTGACAAAGTCTTCCTTTCAAATTGGCCTGGATGGAAGCTTTTTCTCTCACGGGTTCTTTTTGCCACATTGTCCTGTGGCTTTGCCTGATGGAAGCAGCTGTCAGACCCCAGGCTGTGGCCTGTGGGCCGTGTCCTGTGTCCCAGCTGCCCGGCTCCTCCATAGAGCTGATCTGAGGGAGGCTGGGTCTCTGCATGAGGTCAGGCAAGTCATAATTCTGGAAGGACCCTAGAGGTTCTGTCACTTCCTTGCTCCCTCTTCTAGAGAAGAAGAAACTAATATTGAGGGAGGGGTGGGGGAGGAGCACTGCCTTCCTAGGATCAAGCGGATCATTAATAGAGAGTCCCATTTCCTGAGAGTTGAAACTGTCAGACGTCATGCTAAACATTCTACTTTTCTTACCCTTTTTTTTTTTTTTTTTCCTTTTTTTAGGGCCGCACCTGAGGCATATGGAAGTTTCCTGGCTAGGGGTCAAATCGGAGCTGGAGCCACTGCAACACAGGATCTGAGCCGCGTCTGAGAGCTTCGTCTAATTCTCAGTGGGCCAGCTAACTGAGCAGCTCCTTGGCTAGACTGGCGTCTTCCAGTCCCTCCTGAAGAGAACGTTGTCTCTTGCTCTTTGGAAATGCAGTTAGACCACAGCTCACGGCCACACTGGATTCTTAAGTCACTGAGTGAGGCCAGGGATCGAACCTGCACTGCTGAGCTACAACAGGAACTCCTTTATTATCGTATTTAATCCTGTTCAGTAATTCCTTACCAAGTCACTGTTATCCCCATGTTGCTGATGGGAGAAATGGAGCAGTGTGTCTAGGCTCACACAGCTTCCTTGGCGGGAACTCCTAATGTCTTTCTAACTTTTGCCCTTAAGAATTATTTTGTGGGGTTCCCATCGTGGCGCAGCAGAAACGAATCCGACTAGGAACCATGAGGTTGCAGGTTCGATCCCTGGCCTCGTTCAGTGGGTTAAAGATCCGGCGTTGCTCTGAGCTGTGATGTAGGTTGCAGATGCGGCTCAGATGGATCCTGCGTTGCTGTGGCTCTGGTGTAGGCCGGTGGCTATAGCTCCGATTAGGCCCCTAGCCTGGGAACCTCCGCATGCCACAGGTGCGACTCTAAAAAGCAAAAAAAAAAAAAAAAAGAAGTATTTTGTCCTTCAGTCTATATAACTATAGACTTCAGCACATAGATCTAGTTTCTAAAGACTTGAATCTATTTTCCCCCGACTTTGGTCTTCTGAGAACCAATCCTAGCTGAAGATGTGGAGTTAGCTTTCCACATACTTGTTTTTTGCTGCCCCTCCAAACCTCCTCCCTCTTTTGCTGGTACCTAGTTCTCTCATCCTTTTAGAAAGTTTTCAAGGAATGATCTACTCTTGGTGACTGACCACTCTTTGTGGACCTCAGCCAATCAGGACCTCTGCTCTGGGTATCTGTCTTATCTCTGATGGCGGAATGGGGAGAATTCAGGGAACAAGGAAAGAAGCAAGGAGACTCCATTCACTGGCGTGGATTTTGTGTCAGATACAGTGCTGGATTCTATTACCGAACTTTACTTACAGAACACTTCCCTTCCTCCTCTCCCTTTTCACGGATAAGGACACTGGCGCTTAGAGACGTTAAAATACTTGTCCCCAGTCATCAGGTAGTGACTTCTACTTGTGGGATTCTTTCAGCCAGAAGGGGAGGATTTGAGGGGGGATCAGGTTGGGAGGGAGGGGCTTCTCTGTGTCCTTGGATCAATTGTGAGAGGCTGACCTCTGCTGGAGCCTAGAGCACTTCAACCTCCAAAGGGAGAAACAATTCTCTTAGCCTCAAAGGATCCTTTCTCCCATTTTGGAGAGACTCTGTTTAACACAGGTATTCCTAATGCCTGCTGCTTATGAAGCACTGGCCTAAATGCAAAGGCAAAGCAAACGTAAATCAACGGGCCTGTGTACGTCGCAGCAGGAACAGGATGCAAGCATCTTACACCGAGGCCAGCAGCACCAGGGAGGCATTTCCAAAGAGCAAAAGACAAGGGTCTCTTCAGGAGGGACTGGAAGACTCCAGACTAGCCAAGAAGCAGCCCTTCTTTAGGCATATCCTCCTCATATCATCGTCCATGTTTTATACTATGCACATCTGCATGCTGTGTCACTATTTTTGTCCCCTAGTCTATTTTTTTTTTTCATGCAACATTGATTCTTTAAACAGCCACATTCTCTGAGAGTCACATAAAATGGGTTTGAGACACAGAGAACTGACTCTTATGAATGTTTTTACTTATCAGTCATTCTTATCAGTGGCCTTGTCCCCTGTCTCTTGTTACCTTTTTCACTTAGCTGGCCAACTGAGAATTAGATGAAGGATGGAAATGAGTGGGCAGATTGCCTGTAGCAGCTAGACAAGGGTTCTTTCTTTCTGTGGTTCAGTTTCACAAAGAGTTTTATAGGCATTGGAAGGTAGAGTACAGAGCAGCGTGGTCTAAAGGTTGCAGCCCAGAAGAATAAATGAAGAAGTCAGTGTCTTTGGTTTCCTGTTGCCAGTTTTTGCATGATGAAGTCACTGCAGCTCTTTTTTTTTTTTTTTTGTCTTTTTGCCCTTTCTAGGGCCGCTCCCATGGCATATGGAGGTTCCCAGGCTAGGGGTCTAATCCAAGCTGTTGCTGCTGGTCTATGCCAGGGCCACAGCAATGTGGGATCCGAGCTGCGTCTGCGACCTACACCACAGCTCACCGCAACACAGGATCCTTAACCCACTGAGTAGGGCTAGACATCGAATCTGCAACCTCATGGTTCCTAGTCGGATTCATTAACCACTGAGCCACGACAGGAACTCCCCTCTTTTTTTTTTTTTTTTAAATTGAAGTATAGTTGATTTCAAGTGTATAGCAAAGTGATTCAGCCTTTCGTTCTTTCCTTTCTTTCTTCTTTCCTCCCTTTCTTCCTTCTTTCCTTTCCCTTCCTTTCCTCTTCCTTTCTTTCTTTCCATATACACTCTTTTTTAAGATTCTTTTCCATTATAGGTTATTACAAAATATTTCTTCTTTATTTTTAAAATTTTTTATTATAGCTGATTTACAGTGTTGTGCCAGTTTTGGTTATTCTAACATATTGAATGTAGTTCCCTGTGCAACACAGTAGGTCACTGTTGTTTATCTATTTTATATGTATGGTAGTTGTATCTGTTAATCTCAAATCCTGATTTATCCCTTCCCCACCCTCTTTCCCTTTTGGTAACCATTAGGTTATTTTCTTTGCTCTGAATCTAGACATTCTTACCTCTTGTTGTCTCTTTTTTGCATTTGAAGAACTTATTTTGAATTATAGTTGATTATCATTATTATTTGGAAATAAGTGCTAACTTACCAGACTATATAGCTACTGGAATTACATAGCACAGAACCTGGATGGCATCATTTAGCAGCTCAGGATCATGTACAGAGTCACTCTGCATATAAAAAGAAGCATTTTTCTATTAATTTCTAAGGTTTTATTGTTCTTTTCTCATTACACAGGTATATCATGCAGAAAATTTGAAAAGTACAGATAACAACAAATAAATATGTAAAAACCACTTGAATCATGTCACCCAAAGATATCCACTGATGACATTTTATATTATTCTTTAGGCTTTTAAAATGCATCTTTTAATATAAACAGTTTTATGCTGTTCACAGTATTTTTCGAATTCTTTTACTTCCAGCAATATATCTGAATATTTTTCCATGTCATATCAATCTTTTAGAATATTGTATTTCATGGTTGCATAGCATTTTGTCATATCATCATTTATTTAACCATTTTCTTTTTTAGGGATATTTAATTTATATGCAACATTTGGCCATTTTAAACACTTCTGTTTTAAGCATCTTCATTGCTAAGTCTTTGTGAACAGTCATACTTTATTCTTTAAGATCAATGTGTAAAGGTACAAAACGCTTAAATGTTTTGATATTTGTTGCCCAACTGACCCCATGAAAGTTGTATCAATGTATGCATTTCAGAGTTCCCTCTGTGGCTCAGCAGTTAAGGACTGTCAAAGATCCATGAGCATTCAGGTTCGATCCCTGGCCTCACTCAGCAGGTTAGGGATATCCATGTTGCCGTGAGCTGTGGTGTAGGCTGCAGACGCTCTTCAGATCTTGCATTGCTATCTGTGGCTACAGCTCCCAAAAAAAGTGTACATTTGCCCAGTGAATCATACATGGGAAAATAGTAGGTGATGGATTATTTAAAAACTTTGCCAATTTGACAGACTAAAATAGAGTCACGTGTGTATTTAAATTTCTTTGACTTTTACCAAAATTGAACGGTTTTTGGATTTTTACAATATACTTACTTAAAAGCTCTTTATTATATTTCTAAAATATATGTAGGTTATATTTTTAAATTTTTTTTTTGTCTTTTTAGGGCTACACCCATGGTGTATGGAGGTTCCCAAGTTAGGGATTCAATAGGAGCTGCAGCTACCAGCCTAGGCCACAGCCACAGCAACATGGGATCCTAGCTGTATCTGAGACCTACACCACAGCTCACAGCAGTGCCGGATCTTTAACCCACTGAGCAGGGCCAGGGATCAAACCCACAACCTCATGGATACTAGTCAGGTTCTTAACCTGCTGAGCCACAGTGGGAACTCCAAAAGCTCCTTATTTTTATTTGTGTATATTTATATGTTGAAATATATAAAGCATGGTTCTGAAGACAAATTGATGGGGTCCAGCTCAAGCTCTGCCATTGTTTGTCATGTTCAGAAAGACCAAGTCCAAGACAATATTAACATTAATTAACTCATTTTTTTTTTCAGGTTCTTTGGAGTGCAAGTGTCTGCACTTCTACATTTCACAAACTTATATAGAGGCTGTGTTGAATTTTCTCCATTCCTTCCTCCAGATCCACTTCCTATCCTTTCCCCGTCTGCTTTCAGCCTCAGGGGGCTTCAGGAATAGGCTGCATTAATAGGTTGCTTTGCCTTCTGGCTTTGGTTGGGTCCAGCCAACCAAAAGGAAATAGTGAGAGTGCGGAATAGTGGGATGCAGAGAACAGCACTGACTAGGCTGAAGAGTTTGGTTTTAATTCTGTACCTAGTGGGAGACTGAGAAGGCTTGTAGGACGAGAAGGAAGATGATCAAAAATCAAAATGGCAAATCAATTTGATTGCACTGGACATGCTTGAGGAAGGAAGGCTTGAGGCAAGAAACACCAGGAGCACTGCCTGAATTGCAGCAGTGAGGCTGAACTTGTGTATAATGACCACAAGGGAGGAAAATAATAAAGACCTGATTTAAAAGACACTTCTAAAGAAAACAGACTGGTCTTGAGGGTGTGACAAATTGAAGGGTAACACCGATGGTATGTAATTTTCTGGCCGTCATCTTCCTAGCGTGATGCCCCACATGGGTTTCTGCAGGGAGAACCTACTTGACATCTAATAAAGAGAACAGCCTCTTCATCATCGTGTTACTTGACAAGCAGCATTGCTGCAGGTTCCCTTTGGCTGCATTGCCAGGCTTTAGAATATTATAATGTCCCAAAAACATATACTTAAAATAACCACGATAACTTCTTTTTTTGTCTTAGTGTTTCCATATCATTTGGTATTTTTATTCCTAGTTGGCTTAAACATTATTGCATAATCAGGTGGAAATCCTAATTGGGTGGCAGCCTGGAATAAGTGGAGATCACAGGCTGGGAGGGCAAGCGGAGCTGAGGCCAAGCAAGGGGGCGGGGGCAGCTCTGTGTGTCTTTCTTCTTACAGATGCTGCAGCCTGCTCACGTGCTGGCCTTTGGTGACTTCTTTATCCTTTTCATACTTGAAAATATGATTTCATCTGGCTAAGTATATGAAAAAGCGGGAGGAGAGACAATTTCATTACTTTGCGATATGTGGTAGGTCTGGCCTTCTTTCCTGCTGGTGCTACTTTCTCTTAGGCATTGACCAAGATAATAGTTTGGGTCTGATAATTGAGCACTGGTCACTGTACGCACGAGTCTATCCTGGAAGTGACTTGAGATGGGGGATCATCCAGTCTCTTCCTTTTGCCCACCAGGCAACCCCAAATCACATACCCGCTCTGGTCTTCCCTGGGTCTCCTCCCACTGGAAACCTTTTGGTTTCTGTGAATCAGCGCCATTCAGTGCTATTTGGATAACCTGGAGGTGCCTGGTAAAATATGACCACGCTCATCCTGAGCCGTGGGCTCTCCTCCAAGTCGGCGATTTCCTCATGTTGACGGAACCTAGTCAGATTTATATTTGCTTTTATTTCCGAGGATGTTGACTTAGGTGAGGACGAGAGCATGTCGGGCTGTGAATAGAGAGCAAGTGATCTGTGCACAGCAGGGTTCTGGAGAGGAAACGGAGAAAGAGGTGCAACGGACGTGTGGGACAACAAGGCAAAGTTGTATCTGGAAAGATCCCTTCATTTTCTGTAGGATTAACTCATTTGCAATAGAAAAATCCTTGCAGGACCGGAATGCTCTTCTCTTTTCTGTGGTTTGAATTTTTCTCTTTGTGTATGTCTGCTTTCTCCAATTTGTTTCATCATGAATGTCGTCCTTTGATATTCAGAGACATTTATATATATATGTATCTGTATCTATAGCATAATTGCTAAAAATAAAATAAAATAAAGTAGCCAGGGGGAAGCAGCTCTGAATACATTGTGGAGAATTTTCTAGATTGAAAGGGAAGCCCTCAACAGCATTTCCTAAAGTGTTCTGTGGGACGCTGTCTTGGAAAAAACATTCCCTGGCCAAATACATTTGGAGTGATGTGCTCCATTCCCTTTTTGGAGACTTATACTATCCATTAAGGGCTCTGGAATTTTCTGCAGGAAAAATGAAACAAAACAACAAAACACAAAATTCCGTCTCAACTCTTTTAACTCATTTTTTCGAAACATATTTACCTTAAGATGATTTTTCATGTCTTAACATTCCAGCCAAAGTAGTATTTTGTGAAACACACTCTGGGACGGCGCCCTTAAGAGAGTTCCACAAGAAACTTTTTTTTTAATTAATTAATTTTTTTTTTTTTTTAACGGCTGCAGCTGCCCTAAAAGTTGGAAGTTCCCAGGCTAGGGGTTGAATTGGAGCTGTAGCCACTGGCCTACACCAGAGCCACGGCAATGCCTGATCCGAGCTGTGTCTGTGACCTGCACCAGAGCTCACGGCAACGCCGGATCCTTGACACTGAGTGAAGCTGGGGATCGAACCTGAATCCTCATGGACCCTAGTCGGGTTTGTAACCTGCTGAGTCACAAGAGGAATGTCCAAGAAACTCCTTTTGAAGCCCTTGGATCTCAGGATAAGCCTTCTGGAGCCTGAGGCAACCAAATGGTGGTGTCTCCTCTCTCCTCCGTTGGTGTCAGGTGGACACCAGTTAAGTGGATATTAGGGCTTGCCTTGAAGGGGGAAAGAAGCCCTAAAACCATACAGCGGCATGGAGCAGGAGGGGAGGTGTTTTCATGGGGGAAGGTCAGCCTTAAGGCCTGCTGGCAGGGGCTACACTTGTAGTAGTGGATCTGGAAGCTCTTGCCTTCTTGGCTGCTGACTTCCTTGAGCCCAGGAGCCTATCTGCAGCCGCTTCCCCAGCCACGAGGGGGCGCCTCTCTTCTCTGCTGGAGAACCCAGGCAGGTGGAATCTGCCAGTGCTTGGTCCCTCCTATGTGTCCAGCACACTTCTAGGTGGCTTGGGGGGGCCAAAGGAGACGGCTTCACTCCCACCTTACACAGCTAACCACCTAAGTTGAGATGAGGCATATATGCGGAAGGTGCCAGAAAAATAAGGTGACCAGATTGTGCTTTGTCATGTGATACTGATGGTAAGGTGCTGTAGGCATTTAGAGACAAAGAGGACATCAGTGAGTTTGGGGGTGATTACGTAGAATTTCCTAGGATGTGGAAAGGAGGGCCAGAGAAATGAATAGAATTGGAAAAGGTAGCAATGAACCGATGGGGGACTCGTATGACTGAATCACTTTGTTGTACAGCAGAAATTATCACAATACTATAAACCAATTCTACTTCAGTAAAACTTAAAAACATTTTTTAATTAAACAAATAAGAAAGGCAGGAGTTCCCGTCGTGGCTCAGTGGTTAACGAATCCGACTAGGAACCATGTGGTTGCAGGTTCGGTCCCTGCCCTTGCTCAGTGGGTTAACGATCCGGCGTTGCCGTGAGCTGTGGTGTTGGTTGCAGACGCGGCTCGGATCCCGCGTTGCTGTGGCTCTGGTGTAGGCCGGTGGCTACAGCTCCGATTCAACCCCTAGCCTGGGAACCTTCATATGCCGCAGGAGCCGCCCAAGAAATAGCAAAAAGACCAAAAAAAAAAAAAAAAAAAAAGGAAAGAAAAAGAAAAAAGAAAAGATAGAGATGAGAGGGGAAGGCAGTCAAGCAGGGGGAAAGGCCTGGAAGAAGCACATGATTTGTCCAGCGGCCGCCCTCCCAAGTCCCCTTAGGAAGCCCCAGGCCACTCTGAAAGGAGTTACACTCAGCGGAATTTTTCAATTAGATTCTAGGCGTTGTTGGAGGCCGGAGCTCCTCCTCCACGCCTTCCGCGCTGGCCACCCCGGTCTTTCCTCTGGAGTGGCGCTTATGGTTGAGTAGCTGGTCCGCTCTTCACAGTTCTGGGCTTGCTTTTATGTCCTGTGAATGTATCTGGTTTCCTCGTGAGGCCTGTGAGCCCTTTGAAGGGGTGAGCACAATGGTCTTATTCTCTGCTTCCTCTTTCCCTCCTACCCTTTGGCCCTCAGCCTGAAACACAACGCGCGGAATGGATCGTGCCCTCGGTAAATGTCAGTGGATGGATCCGCTGGATTCTGAACAAAAACCTGTTGCCTAGGAGCACACGGATGACCTCATTACATCATGCTTGAGTGCTGGTGTCCGCATCACACTGGAGGTAGAGAAGGGGAAGGAGGACCCCAGCATAACCTCAGGTAGTGAGGGTTTCATTGAAAATCTCTCTTTTGAGGCTTAAGAGGCCTTCATCTGCTCAGTTCACTGTAACTGTAAGCATTTGCTGAGTCCTAGCCTCAGTCTAGTTGTGTGTGTGTGTGTGTGTGTGTGTGCGCGCACGCACGCATAGAGGCAGGAGTGGAATGGGAAGGAGGAAATACAGAGATGAAGATGCCATCCTATCCTGGAGACGCTAAGACTTTGGTGAGAAGAACCAGGGCGCGTGCCATCGCCTAGAAAGGAGCTGCCAGGCAGCCTTTGGGGATAGAGGACTGCGAGGGGCCAGGCAGACGGGTTAGGTATTGCTCAGGAAAGACAAGTCGGGGGTCTTTTCTGTTGCTTTCCACAGAGCCTCTTTTCTCATTGGTGCTGACCAGCCTGCAGGACCCGGGGTCTTATCCCACCTCCCCTTGTGCCCTGGGGCAATGACAGGTGGGCTGCCGCTTGGCAATTCCGGAGCAGCCCCTGTAGCTCTAGGCATAGTCCACCAGATGGTGCAAAACAAATGGAACACCCAGCGTCATTGTGGTCTATTCAGCTTATCAAACCCGAGATTGGACAGCTGAGGAGGGGACTTTGTTTCCGGGAATTCTCTACTTCTGAGTTCAGCCAGAAGGATGTGAAAATGCACCTTTGAGACGTGAATAGCAAGTTTGGAGAAGCTTTAGGAATTAAAAACGTGTGTGTAAGCGTCTCCTCTAGTGTGCAGAAAGGAGGCGCTTGGCTGTATGTGGAGTCTGGGGAGACGTCCTGCCCTCACCCCAAATGTTCTTCTGACTCCTGGCTCAGGGCTGAACTTTCAAGCCACAGAATCACACAGGTGTTGAGGCGTTAACAATCCAGGGAGCAGTACTAATACCTCATTTGTCTAGAGCCTGACATGTCCTTTCATACCTATGACTTCATTAGGCCTTTATAACAACCCTGTGGAGCAGGTGATGTTGTTATCCTCATCTTGTGAATGAGGAAAGCGAGGGTCAGAGAGAGCAAGCCTCCCAAAGTCAGGTCCTTGACCACTGAGAGAGCGGCTGGCTCACACGGACATCTTCAAGGGTCGAATCTCCCACTCTTTTGCACTCTGCGGGGCTGGATTCTCTCTTTCAATGCCTGGAAGCCACCTTTGAAAAGAAGTAGATGAGGAGAGGAAGAAGGAGGAGAAGGGTGGAGGTTGGTGAGCTCTTGATGGAGAAGAGAAAGGACAGCAGAAGGGAAGACCAGGGACCCAGAGACAAAAGATGCTTCTCCAAGTTTTCTCAGGCCAATTGTGTGTGTGTGTGTGTGTGTGTGTGTGTGTGTGTGTGTGTGTGTGTGTGAGAGAGAGAGAGAGAGAGAGGGGCAGGGGAGAGAGAGAGAGGCATAGTTACACATATATGAGCACAGACTGAGCATCACCTTAATAAAGATGTCTTTTTATTCAGTTTGGTTGCCCTGGACTCCTGCTGTTGCAGTGAAATAGATAAGAAAATCGAGTTCTAAACGAGAAACAATAGGAGTTCCTGTCGTGGCTCAGTGGTTAACGAATTTGACCAGGAACCATGAGGTTGTGGGTTTGATCCCTGGCCTTGCTCAGTGGGTTAAAGATCCGGTGTTGCCGTGAGCTGTGGTGTAGGTTGCAGACGCGGCTCGGATCCCACGTTGCTGTGGCTCTGGCTTAGGCCGGCACCTATAGCTCCGATTTGACCCCTAGGCTGGGAACCTCCATATGCCTCGGGAGCAGCCCAAGAAATGGCAAAAAGACAAAAAAACAAAAACAAAAACAAAAAAACCAAGAAAGAATAGATAAGAAACAGATGAAAGCTGCTTCATGGTTAAATCAAGTGGCCCCAATACCCTGACCTGGTCTCTATACCCTTTCCTGTCCTGTCTGAGCTGCCCGTGCACTTCCCCTTCTGGTGTCCCCATAGGTAGCCTGTTGTGAGCCCATCGATACACCTGCTCTGCATCTCTGATTCTCTCCTTCCCCTTGACAGAGCCTCTGAGACGATCACAATCCTCAGAGCCTGCCAAGGGACTGCAGACTCTTCAGAATCATCTGTGCTAAATGCATTAGTGAACACTAATGATTTAATGGGCTGCTGCTTCTGAGTAACACAGAAGCTTGTCTTTTATCTTATTCAAAATGTTATACACAATTCAAAACAAAGCAGTATGGAAGTTTTAGACACTGATGTTGGTCAGGTCTTCAAGGTCCCCCAAGACGCCTCAGAATCCTGCACACGAGCCCAGTTGTCCATGCAGTCAGCTCATGGGGTCGGCTTTGTAGCTTCTGCTAGACTAGTAGGGGGTCCTCTCTAACCAGGCAAAGTCCTTCCTGTCTTCTCTTTTCTTTCCCTTTTTAATGCTCCCAGTCTAGTTAAGATTCCCAGGGACATCTGACCAGATTATTGCAATAATCTTCTTATTGTCTGTTTCACCTCCAGCTTCCTTGTACTTTCATCCTAGAAGTGGCTGCTGGAAGATGTTTTATAAAACACAGAGGGATCATTTTACTTTTCTTCTTGAAAATCTTGAATACCTCCCCTATTTCTTTTTTTTTAAACTAAAGTTTTCTTGAGATATGATTCAAATACTATAAAATTCACCCATTTCAATGGTACAATTCAGTGGTTTTTAGTATATTCACAGAGTTGTGCATCTGTCACCACTGTTAAGGACTGAATTGTGTGCCCCTGAGAGGAGGAAATTAGAAACAGACAACCTGCAGACTTAGGGGCGAACACATGAGGACCTAGACGCTGAAGAGAGAGGCTTCGGAAGAAACTAAACTTGCTGATACTTTGTACATGGTATGATGCAATTGCTTTTAAAATCAGTTCTGAGGGGAAATAAAAGAAATATCTTTATTGGCTCTCTTTGTTCCTGTGGATTTGCTTCACTGTCTGGTGTAACTTCTTTTCTGCTTAAAGAACTTCCTTTATTTTAAATTTTTATCCTTTTTTTTTTTTTGCAAAGCAGGTCTGCTAACAATGAACTCCCTCAGTTTGTGTTATCTTGGAATGTCTTTATTTTGCCTTAATTTTTGAGAGAGAGTTTTGTTGCATGTAATACTTTGGTTGACTTTTTATTTTTTTATTTTTTAATTTTTTCTGTGTTTTTGTCTTTTCTAGAACTTGCACCCACGGCATATGGAGGTTCCCAGGCTAGGGGTCCGATCGGAGCTGTAGCCACCGGCCTACACCAGAGCCACAGCAACACAGGATCTGAGCTGTGTCTGCAACCTACACCACAGCTCACGGCAACACCGGATCCTTTTTGGTTGACTGTTTAAAAGCAGGTCTTCGAACATGTCGCTCCACTAACTTCTAGCCTCCATTGTTATTTTATGAGAAGTCAGCTTTTAATCTTCATGGGGGAGTTCCTGTTTGTGGCTCAGCAGGTTAAGGACCTGAACTCGTCTCTGTGAGGATGCAGGTTTGAGCCCTGGCCTGGCTCAGTGGGTTAAGAATCCAGCCTTGCCGTAAGTAAGCTGCAGCATGTGTTATAGACAGGGCTCAGATCCAGTGTTGCCATGGCTCTGGTGTAGGCCACCACTGCAGCTCTGATTGGATGGTAAAGAGAGAAAAATAATCTTACTGGGGTTTCTTTCCATATATTGAATTAGTATTTTACTACTATATGCTTTCAAGATTTTCTCTGTCCTTCGACATTTGATTACGATGTGTTTTCATACAGCTCTGTTTGCATCTATCCTATATTGCATTCTTTGAGCTTTTTGGATGTGGGGATTAATGTTTTTCATCAAATTTGTGAAGTTTTCTTCAATTATTGCTTTAAATATTTTTATGCTCCTCTCGCTCCTCCTTTTCTAATAGTTCCATTTAGTGTATGTGTGAATGCTTAAATATTGCCCCACATTTGTCTGAGGCTTTGCTCATTTTACTTTAGTCTTTTTTCTCTGTTTACAAATTGCATCATCTCCATTGATCTATTTTAAAGTCATCTAGTTCTTCCTTCTCCCAGCTTAATCTACTGTTTAGTTTCTCTAATAAAACTTTCATTTCTGTTATTGCAGTTTTCAACTCTGGAATTTCCATTGGGTTATTTTAGAAATAACTTTTTATCTCTTATTAATATTCTTTATCATTGTGCCTTTCTTTAATTCTTTAGATATGGCTTTCTTTAGTTTCTTTTTTCTTTTTTTTTTCAAGGGCAGCACTGCAGCTTATAAAAGTTCCCAGGCCAGAGGTAAAAATGGAGCTGCAGCCACCAGCTTACACCACAGCCACAGCAATGCAGGATCCAAGCCAAATCTTCGATCTCCGCCATAGCTCACAGCAATGCCGGATCCTCAGTCCACTGAACAAGGCCAAGGATTGAACCTGCATCCTCATGGATACTAGTTAGATTCCTTTCCACTGTGCCGCAAAAGGAACTCCATGACTTTCTTTAGTTTTTTGAACATATTTATGACAACTGCTTTGAAGTATGTTGACCCTTGAACAGTGTAGGTGTTAGGTGTGGCTGACTGCGTGCAGTCAAAATTTTGTATATAAATTTTGACTCCCCTCAAATGCAACTATTATTAGTTAAATAACCTACAGTTGAATGGAAGCCTTACTGAAATATAAAT
The DNA here is from genome assembly GCF_016906955.1 of Phacochoerus africanus. Classification (NCBI taxonomy): domain Eukaryota; kingdom Metazoa; phylum Chordata; class Mammalia; order Artiodactyla; family Suidae; genus Phacochoerus; species Phacochoerus africanus. The sequence continues at coordinate 8,186,506 of NC_062558.1, forward strand.
AATCAATTAGTGTATGCTTTTCTGCATATATTTTATGGCTTCGTGATATACCTAACTTTCTCTTAATTTTTTTTTTTTTTGGTCTTTTTAGGGCAGCACCTGTGACTTATGGAAGTTTCCAGGCTAGGGGTCAAATCGGAGCTGCAGCTGATGGCTTATGCTACAGCCATAGCAACACCAGATCCGAGCTGCTTCTGCAACCTACACTGCAGCTTACAGCAACACTGGATCCTTAACCCACTGAATGGGGACAGAGATCAAACCCTCTTCCGCATGGATGCTAGTTGGGTTTGTTATCCCCGAGCCATAACAGGAACTCCCACCTCTTATCTATTTATTTATTTATTTATTTATTTTAGGTATTTATTTAGTTGGTTTCATTAACTGCTGAGCCACGAAGGGAACTCCTTTTAAATTTTTTTTGAGAAGTTCCCATGATGGCGCTGTGGAAAGGAATCCAACTAGGAACCATGAGGTTGCAGGTTCAATCCCTGGCCTTGCTCAGTGGGTGAAGGATCTGGCGTTGCCATAAACTGTGGTGTAGGTCGCAGACACAGCTTGGATCCTGCACTGCTGTGGCTCTGGCATAGGCTGATGGCTACAGCTCTGATTCGATCCCTAGCCTGGGAACCTCCATATGCCGCGGGTGTGGCCCTAAAAAAAAGCAAAAAAAAAATTTTTTTTTTATATTTCTAGGCTCTGTGGTTGGTCTGCATGTTTTTTCAAATTTTTGCTAATCTCAAAAATTTTCCAGTATATTTATTGAAAGAAAAATCCCATATAAGCAGACCCATGCAATTCAAATCCATGTTGTTCAAGGGTCAGCTCTACTGTCTGTGAAGTCACATATCCAGGCCCTATCATAAATATTTTCTGTTGCTAGCTTTTTCTTCTGTCTGTGGGTCACACACATGTTTCACAATCTTTTGTTTAAAGTTGACATCTTATACAATATATTGTAGCATTTCTGGATACTGATCTCCCCTGAAATATAAAGACGGCAGTAAAATGAACATACTGTTAGATATGACTTCTAAGACTCAAGAAAAGATTGAGAAGAGGTATAAATACTCTCCATTCTAGAGATAAGATAAATATCTCTTTCCTACCTCCCTGGTTGAATGTTACGGGATGTGTGGGGTGGGAGGAGAGCCAGAAGAAGAGCCAAAGGAAAGAGATATAACTCCTCTATATTCTCTCTCTCTCTCTCTCTTTTTTTTTTTTTTTGGTCTTTTTGTCTTTTTAGGGCTGCACCAGCGGCATATGGAGGTTCCCAGGCTAGGGGTTGAATTGGAGCTGCATCTGTGACCTACACCACAGCTCATGACAACGCTGGATCCCTAACCCACTGAGCGAGGTCAGGGATCAAACTTGCATCCTCATGGATGCTAGTCGGGTTTGCTAACTGCTGAGCCACGACAGGAACTCCTATTGTCTCTTTTTTGAATGTAGTATTTTGATTTTACACTGAACTACTTTTCTTTTTTTTAAAGCTTTATGATCTGTGTGCTTTCGGAAAGCAAATAAGGGTAAGACAAAGTCCAAAGAAGAACAGAGGAAATGTGGCTACTGAGTGTTGTCTTTGAAAATGAGAGAATATCCCTTTGAGTTTTCTATCCAAATCACCTAGCTTAGCTGACAAGAAGAGTGACCATGGCACTTTTTAAGAAGTAAAGTCCTTACTCATTAGGAAGAGTTTAAATTTGACTGGATTGTGTCCCTATGCTGTTTCTGTCTGCCAACCTCTTTCCCCTCATTTCCCAAGACCATCACCCACTTTCATTGGGGAACATCTCTTCCTCCACCTTTCATGACCCAGGGGAGCAGTTAATTACAGTACCTGCCCTCCTGTCCTCACAGGTATGGGCCTGTGACCCTGCTGTTCAGTTCTTCCTCCACATTCTGTGAACTTGACCGTATGCATGTGACAAACAGCTTTTCCCCTTCCTTAGGTCAGTCCAATTTGTTTCTGTTGATTGCAATTAAAAATCGCTCAACACCCAGACCCACATGGCAGGTATCTCTTTAGAACTTTATTGCAGTTGATGAGATCCCTTAACACATAATAATATTACTAGCCAAATAACATTGATGATAAAGCAAACATCTATTTAGAACTCAAAGGTGGTAAAAAGGCGAATGATCATTACATGAAGCATTTGTTTAAGAGAGCTTGACACTACTGATCTTTTAAATGTCAGTCCAGAGGAAGTATTGAAAGGGGAGCTGTATGCCAATATGACTAATTTCAGAATTTGAACAGGGGACTGGAAGGAAAGTGGAAAGAGGTCAAGCCTTTGAATTACTTAAGAGGAAAACAAAGAGCTATGTCTAATGCGGAAAGCAATATGGGAAAATCCTGTACCAGAGGGAGTACGGTTTCCGCCTTCAGCTGTACCCCTCTGGGACTTTTGCGCAGGATCTGTGTATCTGATGGTGCACCCAGCATCAGGGCCTTGGTCCACCAGTTGGAGCCCCTCCTCCTGGAGGGGTGGCTGCTGTAGCTGCAAGTACACGCCCAGTTGGCAGGTTCCCCAGTGGTCCCTGCTCCCCAGCGCTGATCTGTCACTCATCTTCCTTGCTGAGGCTTTGTCCTCTGTGCTGTTGCTGAACCCTCTGCTGATCTTATGCCAGGGCTCTGTATAACTGTCCCCTTTCTGTTCTTCCCCAGCTCTAGTTGCTCCCAGAGATGGCAGGACTCTGTCTCTCCTTCTGGCAGAAAAAGTAAATTCTTCACCTCCTCTTTCCACGACCCTCCCTCCAGACAAAGACAAGCACACTGATGCTGGCTCACAAACATGTGTTCTGTTGCTTAGCTTTCAGCGCTTCTCAGGGCTTAGTAAGCGGAGGGTCTCTAGATTGACAGCAGGTTCCGCTTCCATAAATCAGGCTTGCACTTTGCTCTTTCCCCAGCAGGAGAAGGGACAGACTGAAGGATCTGACCCTCCAGGCAGAAGTACTAGATATAGTCCTGTGGCCTCCTTGATTCCCTGGTTTCTCTAAGCACTACAATCAACTTCCTGTCCCAGTGGCTATTGCTCTGTAGGTCCCATCACAGCTAGTGCACCTGCTCTTTGGCATCTTCTCTCCCCATTCCTCCCGCCCCGATAGTCCTATCTGTCTTTAGGAGGAAAATCCGCCTTACTCACTCAGTGAGCTTGCTTTACGGTTCCAGTTGCCCTCTCCCCCTCTCCCCCTTCCTCCCTGCCAGACACATGCAGTTACCTAAAGTCACATCATCATGGCCTCTCCCATTAGGGCCAATTCAAGACCATCGGGCTTTCTAGAGACAGTGTATTTTAGGGGATTTTACACTTGGAGAGAATATATGGACCATCTTATGTGCAGAGTAAGCTTGACGCCTCTATTCATCTCAGCAGTCTCCTTTGGCTCTAAAGGTAAGTGCATGTGCCAATGTGTGGGCGAGTCATATCCCCTCTCCTCCGGGCATCTAGCATTTGAATGTTGGGAAACGGTATGCTTGACTTCTTCTGTTTTCCAGAAACATTCACTGATTTGCACGTGGCGGTCTGTGCACATGACAAATTCTTTAGAGAAAAGGGGAGGAAGAGAAAGTTCCCACAAGTATGAAAGTACGGAGAGAAGCATTTCAGGGTATTTCAGGGGTTGATCCTTTGTTTCTTTACTTTTAAAGATTAGCAAAGATTGAATTCAAGAAAATGGGGGCAAAAAATGACAATGGGACATGGAAAAGATATGGCAGTTCTTAGGAAAACACTTTTTTTTTAGGGCCACACCTGCGGCACATGGGGTCGAATCACAGCTATAGCCACTGGCCTACACCATAGCCACAGCAATGCCAGATCCCCAGACCCATCCGAGCAGTGTTTGTGACCTACAGGCATTGCCATGACTATAGGTCATGGCAATGCCGGATCCTTAACCCACTGATAGAGGCCAGGGATTGAACCTGCATCCTCATGGATGCTAGTCAGATTAGTTTCTGCTGAGCCACGATGGGCACTCCCCTAGAAAAACATTTTTAATACTGTAAGGCTGAATAAAACGTCCCAAGGAAACATAGTACCTTTTGATCATGTGAGAAAGATTTTTAAAAATCCTTAAAAAGGCAGCTTCTTAAAAATTTATATTTATCAGAATTAATGACACATATATCTCACGTAAAACAAACCAATTCTGGTTGGAAAGATTCAAAATACTTCAGACTGATGTTCAGTGTGTAGTTATTGAAAGCTTATTACATGTAAAGATTTATATCTGCAGCTTTCACGACTGTAATCTCATTGAACACTCAAAAGTAATCTTATAAAATTATCATCATTATTCCCATTTTACAGATGAAAAAACTGAAGCTGAGCCAATTAAGTTATTTCTCCAAAGTCCAAGTGGAGAGTCAAGTGCAATCCTCCCTAATGTTCATCCCTTCTCCCTCCTCCCCAGGTATTTATTTAGGCATAATTGACAAATATAATTGTCACATTATTTAAAGTGTGCAACGTAATGATTGGACGTATGGATACTTTGGGAAGGATTCCCTCACTGGGTTATTTAACACATCGATCACCTCACATATTTATATTATTATTAGTATTATTTCTGGTGAGCACATTTAAATTCTGCTCTCAGAAAATTCCAATTACAAATACAAGATGTAGTGTTTTCAAGTATGGTGACATTAAATCCTCAGGTCTTATTCATCCTGTAACTAAAATGTGTACCCTTTAATCAGTCTTTCCCAATTTTTCCCAGCCCCCATTCCCTGATGATCACTTTTCTACTTTGTTTCTATGAGTTGGATTTTTTTTTTTGATTCCACATATCAATGATACCATCTTCTAATGTTCTTGAACTGTTGCAAAACCAGTACAATTACTAAGACCCAACAGAAGCCACAGGAAAAGACTGACAATGAGAAATGAGCCGAACTCCTTCCCCAGCCAGGAGGAAAACTTGCAGGCAGGCAATTATCCTGTTGCCTAGGGGAAAACAGAAACGTTCTCCAAGGATGGTGCCCAGCCCTTGACTGCCAACGCCTAATCCAGGGGGGACTCCTAATCCAGGTCTGAACTCATAGAGATCCGTCCGGCTGAAGCCAGGGCGCTGGGAGAAGGGCACACGCCCACCACCTTGCAGAGAACAGTATGCACAACAGTTGGACATGTGAAAAGACTATGAAAAACACATTTCACTCTCATAAGTTGTCGCGAATCTTTTTGGTGACTGTGTAAAAGGTGCAAGTTTTTCATTATGGTGGGAAAGGAAAGCAAAGCGCACCCCCATGAAGACTCATATAACTCATGCTTGGGGAGTTCTCGTTGTGGCTCAGTGTCTTAAAAACCTGACTAGTATCTGTGAGGAAGTGGGTTTGATCCCTGGCCTCGCTCAGGGGGTTAAGGATCCAGCATTGCTGTGGCTGCGGTGTAGGCCAGCAGCTGCAGCTCTGATTGGACCCCTAGCCTGGAAACCTCCATATGCTGCAGGTGTGGCCCTAAAAAGCAAAAAAAAAAAAAAAAAAAGCAAAAAAAAGAAAAAAAATTTAATAAAAATAAAGAATAAGTGAGTTACCATTGTGGCTCAGTAGTAACAAACCCAACTAGTATTCATGAGGTTGCGGGTTCAATCCCTGGCCTCACTCAGTGGGTTAAGGATCTGTTGTTGCCGTGAGCTGTGGTGTAGGTCGCAGACATGGCTCGGATCTGGTATTGCTGTGGCTGTGGCATAGGCCGGCAGCTGTAGCTCCTATTTGACCCCTTGCCTGGGAACTTCCTTAGGCCATGGGTGTGGCCCTAAGAAAGCAAAAAGCCAAAAAAAAAAAAAAAAAAAAAAGAACAGAATCACTGCTTAATCCTGAATGCCAGACTTGGCATCTTGAGTCTTGATTCCTAGCTCAGTGGAGTTCTCTTCCTGTAAACTACCACCATGATCCTTCCCTGGCTCTACCCAAACCCATCCTCCAAATAAGCTTGAGCTTATTTTAACTCCTACCTGAGATGTCATGCTGCCTGCAATTTGTAAGACAATTGTTTTTGAAGCAACATCTCTCATTTTGAACCAAAGGGATTCACCCCCACAGACTCACATCAGAGGAGCACATCAGAGCATGAGGCAAATGTTTGGTTTGGGGCAGGATTGCACAGAGACGAGTTTAACGTGGTCAGGAGTTGGGCATGGAGGGGGTCTCTCCACAAGGTGACTTTACTCCGCAGGAAGACCACCCTAGAGGTGGAAGGCCCCTGGGTGCCAGTCACAGTGAACTGAGCGTATTATCTCTGGTGGCAGTTGGACCGAATCCTCCTGCAGCTGAAGCACAAGTGTTTTTTTGTTTGGTTTAGTTTAGTTTTGTTTTCTGCTCTTTAGGGCTGAACCTGTGGCATATGGAAGTTCTCAGGCTGGGGGTCGAATTGGAGCTGCAGCTGTCAGCCTCCACCACAGCCACAGCAACACTGGATCCAAGCTGCATGGTTTGCAGCTTACACTGTAGCTTGCAGCAATGCTGGATCCCTAACCCAACGAGCAAGGTCAGGGATTGAACTTGCATCCTCATGGATACTATCTTGGGTCCCTAACCCACAAAGCCACAACAAGAACTCCCTTAAAAATTTTTTTATTGAAGTTTAGTTGATGCACAATATTGTATATTACAGGTGTATGATGTAATGATTCAACATTGTTAAAGATTATACTCCATTTATAATGTTTATAAAACATTGGCTATGTTTCCTCTGTTATGCAATATAGTCTTGTAGCTTATTTTATTCAAAATAGTTTGCACTTCATAATCCCCTACCCTTATAATGTCCCTCTCCCTTCCCTCTTCCACTTGTAACCACTAGTTTATTGTCTATATCTGTCTGTTTCTTTTTTGTTATATTCACTAGTTTGTTGTGGTTTTCTTTTTTTTTGTGTGTGTGTGTCTTTTTAGCTATTTCTTGGGCCGCTCCCGCGGCATATGGAGGTTCCCAGGCTAGGGGTCTAATTGGAGCTGTAGCCACCGGCCTACGCCAGAGCCACAGCAACGCGGGATCCGAGCCGCATCTGCAGCCCACACCACAGCTCACAGCAATGCCAGACCCTTAACTCACTGAGCGAGGTCAGGGATCAGACATGCGACCTCCTGGTTCCTAGTTGGATTCGTTTCTGCTGAGCCACAATGGGAACTCCTAAGGGGTGATTTTAAATGAGAGGTTTCTGTAAAGTGGATCTGTAGTATAGTGTTTAATGAGGAGATAGGTAAGATAAAGTGTCTGAAAGCATTCAGTATGGTGCCTGGAACACAAAGCCCTGAAGACACTGATGAACTGAAGATGGGCTTGGAAGTGGCAGAAAGAGGGAAACGGGTGGAAGGGGAGGGGAGACAGCTGAAGACCCCTTCTGCCAGGGGGCTCAGAAGTAGAGGTTCTCCATGTGGGCTAGTTTCTTTTCTGTTCTCTTATCAGTGGAGCAGGCTCAATGACCATGGAGAATAGTGATTGTACCAGTGACAGGAATGCTTCCATTTTTCCAAGTGAAAAATTGAGTAAAAACTGGTTCCTTGTCAAAGTCCACCTGACAGTGAAAGAAGGCTCTGTTGTTTCCTTTCTGCTGTGTGAGCTTCCCCCCAGGCTGCTGGAATACTGCAGTGCACTAGCCTGTGTGTCACAAACACAAACTTAGGAAAAGAGGTCGCTCTTGAGATACCTAAGTGGAATTTTGGGCATTTGGGAACATCAGATCAACAGCTATCTCTGGCTCAGCTGCCACTTATCCTTCTGTTAGATAATCCAGAGGAGGAGATTGGAATAGTAGAGAAAGGAAATTGCTCAGTTGCAAATTCCTTTGATATCAGCCTGATGGGCAGAGTTCTAGAGAAGCAAAGGCTTTTTTGTCCCCTGTGACCTTACTCTGGAAAGTTCAGATTGCTGAGACCATGCATAATTGACTTTTGAGATAGTGATTGGTTTTGTGATTACAGATGAACTCTTGGACTTTAACTCTGACTGAGCAGGAGGGCTTCAGAAGAAATAGTATTGATTCTAGAATGTCTGCATTGGAGAGGGCTTGGGTAACTTGCTTATAAGCATGAATTGGGATAGGATGGAATGTGCTGGGCTGGGTCAAGGGTTTTTTAGGTGTAGTAGGCACACTGCTTTTAGAGAGTATATTGCACTGGGCTGGGTTGGAAATCATGCTATTTCTGATTATGGAAGAGGGCACCCAAGCCGTCTTGGCAGTTGCATGGGGTCAACTCTTGAGAGGAGATGGGTTAGAGAAGCCAGGGCCATTGCTTATTGAAGAAGAGTGGACAGTACTTGACTAAGGGGGTTGTTCAGGAGACCTGAGTTCCAGTTCTGGCTCTGCTATCTGTCTTTATTGTAGGCAAATCAGACTCTCTTCTTTTTTTGGTATTAGGTTAGCTATGTTTAAACGAGGGGAGCAATCTCGTTCAGCATGGCACATAGAAATAGAAGGTGAGGAGTTCCCGTCGTGGCGCAGTGGTTAACGAATCCGACTAGGAACCATGAGGTTGCGGGTTCGGTCCCTGCCCTTGCTCAGTGGGTTAAGGATCCGGCGTTGCCGTGAGCTGTGGTGTAGGTTGCAGACGCGGCTGGGATCCCGCGTTGCTGTGGCTCTGGCGTAGGCCGGTGGCTACAGCTCCGATTCGACCCCTAGCCTGGGAACCTCCATATGCCGTGGGAGCGGCCCAAGAAATAGCAACAACAACAACGACAAAAAAGACAAAAAAAAAAAAAGAAATAGAAGGTGAGAAACATATAGAGGTGAAAAACTTCTAGCGGCCCCCTTTTAAAAAGTCAAAAGGAACAAGTAAAATGATAATATTCTCTTTAACCCCATATCTCTACATTATTACCATTTCAACAGGGAATCAATGTAAAATTTATACATGAGATATTTTACATTCTTCGTTAGTATTAAGTCTTCAAAGGCCCATGTGTAGTGGACACTCATGGCACATCTCAAGTGGACCAACACATCCGGGGTGCTCAGCGGCCCCCCAGGGATCCGCGGCGGCCGTGTTGGACAGCATGGATCAGGATAACGACTGAAGGTATATACATCTCTAACCTTCTGTAATTCCAGGACAGGCCGTCCCTGGACTGCTTTGTCTTTTTTCTTCGTCATCCGTCGTCCCCTGGGAAGTCTCAAGGATCCCTGTGTCATCATTTGTGACTAAAGCCTCCTGTCCCAGAGAGGCTAGAGACCTCCCAGCAACAAAGCAATTCACTCCCCTACTTACCTTGGGAAATTGCTCTGAGAGCCCGTGAGAAAGGGGACGAGACACACACATGCGAAGTAATTAGTCTGTGAGCACCTCTTCTTCCACCGTCATCGACGTAAGCGCAATCTGTGATGCATGTTCCTGCCCGAAGCCTCAGGCAGCCTCATTACCTATCTCCTGTTAAGTGCTACAAGATGCTCCAGATGAAAGGTGGCCAGTGGGAGCCAAACATCATGCAGGGGAACTTTTGATCGTGCCCATCCCCAGGCTGTACCATGACAAGCCCAGACTGACGTCACTCTTTGCAGTTAGCAGCTCTTCTGCCTGCGGAAAGATGTAATGGGGGTATTAAGGCTCCACCAGGTGACCCATTAAAAAAAGAAAAGAAACACCCCCAGACTTTTGCTCCAGGGGGCCTTGCTTGGTCATGGATTCCAAGAAGCAGATCCCATTTCCCCTAAATTGCACCCTTACTGCCTAATTGAGCGCTCTTCTCCTAAAGCTGAAGTCACTTCAGGTAGTAGATGAGTCAGAAACAACCATGTGCTCTCATTTGCTTTGAATGCAGTTTTTCTTGTTTGCGTTTTTGAGTTGAGTTGGTCTTCAAGACAAATGTGAAGAAAGTGGAGTTTAGGGAGTTCCCGTTGTGGCTCAGTGGAAACAAACCTGACTAGCATCCATGAGGATGCAGGTTCGATCCCTGGCCATGCTCAGTGGGTTAAGGATCTGGCATTGCTGTGAGCTGTGGTGTACGTTGCAGACACGGCTCGGATCTGGTGTTGTGGTGGCTGTGGTGTAGGCTGGCAGCTACAGCTCTGCTTAGACCCCTAGCCTGAGAACCTCCATATGCCATGGGTGTGGCCCTAAAAAGACGAAAAAAAAAAAAAAGAGAGAGACAAAGTGGAACCTCTTACCTCGAACACGTGCTGATCGTCTGTTCCCTAGGCCCAACTGCTCTTCCTAAGGACCCACCAGCCATCCAGCAGCCCACCCAGGTCCCTGCCCACCCCTGTCCCTCCTTCCTGCCATCTCCAAGCCAGGTCCTTGACTCTCTTATTCCTCTCTCCTCTTACGACTGCTCGATTTTATTGTCAGCATCTTTTGTCCTCTCAGATGTGAAGGCCCAGCGGTTTGTCTCATTCGCTCCTTCTTGCATCCCTCTGTTCACGAACCCAGCACCTATGTGTGTAAGTCAGCGTGCTTGGTAGGTAGTGGACTGGGCTTCTTAGGGAAGATGTGCCTCTTTCAGTGATTCATTTTTTTCTCTCTTTGTCCTCTATATGCTGATTTCCCCCCTGTTTCCATCCTCTTCACTGGTTCACGGAATGCTCTCCTCGTTCAATAGGCACCTCCAGAGAATACTGGGTTGGAGTTGAGAGTTCTTCACCAGCTGGTCCTGCTTTCCCTGAGAAGTCTCAGCTCTGCCAAGGACCCCCAAATCTCTGTCCTCCAGGCCTCACTCCTGAATCTTAGACCCAGATTTCTTTTTTCCCTCCTTTTAAGAAAAATTGAGTTAACACCTCTCGGCCTAAACGGTGCCAAGGGGGCTCTCTTCGATTGGGACACATTAAAACAAAAATGCCACAGACTGGGGGGCTTAAACAAAAGACATTTACTTGGCACAGTTATGGAAGCTGGGCAGCCCACGATCGTGCTGGCCAGTGTGGTTCCTGATGACTCCTTGCCTGGTTTGCAGATGGTGTTCTTTGTATCCTCATGTGGTGGAGAGGGAGGGAGAAAGGGAGAGACTGGAGAGAGGGAGGGAGGGAGAGAAGGAGAACATGCCTCTTGTTATAAGGGCACTAATCCCATCAAGAGGGCTCCATCCTCATGACCTAATCACCTCCCAAAGGCCTCACCTCCCCAAGTCACACGTCACGCTGAAAATGAAGAGTTTCAGCATATGAATTTTGAGTGAGCCCAGCCATTCAGTCCTGAACATGCCCTAATCTTAGGCATGCAGTTGATATATTTCCATACATGTGTGTTCTCTATACAGTTCAAAATCGAACACCTGTCCAGCATCTTAGAAGGTCTCTTCATGTTCCTCTTTAGGCAGGCATGACTATCCTCTGGAAGAAACCTTTTTTTTTTTTTTGTCTTTTTGTGGCCCCTCCTGTGGCATGTGGAGGTTCCCAGGCTAAGGGTTGAATCAGAGCTGCAGCTGCTGGCCTATGCCACAGCCACAGCAATGGCAGATCCAAGCCGCATCTGTGACCTGTGCTGCAGCTCGCAGCAATGCCGGATCCTTAACCCACTGAGCAAGGTCAGGGATCGAATCAGCATCCTCATGGATGCTAGTCTACTAGTGGGGTTCTTAACCCGCTGAGCCACAGTAGGAACTCCTGGAAGGAACCATTTTTAAAACTTTTTGACCATAGATGAGTTTTGCTTGTCCTCAAACACAGAATACTATCTATATTCTTTTTTTGTCTGACTTCTTTCATGCCACGCAAAAGCCAATGCTGTTGCATGTATCAACATCGAGGCCCATGTTTCTAACAGCACGTTCTGCCGAGAAATCCAATGTTATGTTGGAAATACAATGCAAGCACATTATTTCTCTATTTTAAAATATGGTCGGGGGTCACCCTAACATCAAAATAATTAATAGTGACCTTAGGAGTTGCTAGGATTTTTCAATGACATAATGTATACAGAACAAACATACTTGTCAACTATTTAAAGTAAAAATATGTTAGGAGTTCCCATTGTGGCTCAGTGGTCAATGAAACCAACTAGTATTCATGAAGGACGTGGGTTTGATCCCTGACCTCGCTCAGTGGATCGGGCATCTGGCATTGCCATGAGCTGTGGTGTACTTTGCAGACTTGGCTCAGATCCTGCATTGTTGTGGCTGTGGTGTAGGCTGTCAGCTGCAGCTCTGATTCCATCCCTAGCCTGGGAACCTCCATATGCCATGGGTGTGGTCCTAAAAATAAATAAATAAAGTAAAAAATGTTATTAAGGATTGAGGGAGCAGTATTTCCATCCTTATTTGTTCACTTTAATCTTAGCAGCCTACTTTCTGTTTGTGGAAGATGGGCCCTGAGCCATCTGGTAGTCATGTTATTATCTTTTTTTTTTTTTTTTCACTGTGCACATGGCACGTGGAAGTTCCCAGACTGGGATCAAACTGATGCCATGGCAGTGACAACACCAGATCCTTAACCCTTAACTGAGCCACCAGGAAACTCTGTCAAGTTATTATCTCAAATAAAGTTTTTCATTATTAAAGATAAGCTAAACAAAATAATTTTTTCCCTCCAATTTAGCAATACATTGGAGTCTACTAATCTATACATTTGAACGTGAGTTAATTTCTTAGGAAGTACGTGTGGGTTTGGGAGTGACTTAATTGACACATCAGCATGAGAAAAACTGTCTTGAGGTTTGGTCACCACTAAGCATAGAGTGACCCTTTTAATCACAAAGAGAATCTTCATACAAATAAATAAAAATTGAAATGAAGTAGTAGTAACACTCTTACAGGCAGCCTCCATTCCATGTAAATGTCAAATTTACTGTGTTCCTAGAGGCGAGTTAGTCACTTTGCCTAACCTTAAGCTCTGAACATAATGTGAATCCATGGTCCTTCCTGACGTTCTACCAAACTTTATAAATATCTAGACAAAGGAAAGAAGGAAACAAAATTCCTTTTCTGGGAATTTGGAGTATAAGAGTCAGGGAACATTTCACTCTGGGAACTAGGATCTGGGAAAGCGGATGAAGTTCAGATGTCCGGAGTCAGGAAAGAGTTGGGAGTTGCTAGAAATTCTCCAAAGGAAAAGTGAACTGCTGAACAGGAATCACCAGTTTCACACATCTCTGATGCTGTCGTGTTAGTCACTGCTACTCTCTTACTGTAATACACACTTAACAAGGGCAAACTTCTAACCTCTGGCACACCAAACATTGTCAGCTTAATCTAATGTGAAACTTTGATAGTCACAACACCGTTTAAAAATAGAAACAATAGGGACATGAGATCTGCTTGACCCAGGTATGCTTCTCAGCTCAGTCTGTGGACACAGAATTACCCCATAATGTAATGGATGCCTTGGTGAATGGAAAGCACTGATCTTCCTTTTCCCTCAAAGTTCCCTATGTCTCGGTCTCTTCTTTCTATATAAGTGCAGGAAAGAGAATAGAGGAGCCACATCATGATGGAAATGGAGAGTCTCCTGGAGACTTAAGTGTACCTGCTGGCTGCTGAGAATTCCGGGCAGCAGCAGACCAGCTGAAAGAGCCATGACAACCGGGGAGATAGAGCTCCTTCTGATCAGAGGCTTTGAGGACCTCAGGTCCAAGAGACAGAGCTCCTTTCCAGCAAGGCAGTGTGGGGTTAGCAGTTGCCCTAACGTCTCTGTCCCTTTGTTCTCATCTCCAAGTTGTTGACGCTAGTGGTATTCCTTGATTATTTATTTTACTGACTCAGTAGAGGATATCATGTTAGGTGTAGAGCCCCATAGACCTGAGAAACACACGGCAACTCCTGTGTTATTGCGGCTCCTTCCTTATCATGAAGACGACCATTTCGTGAAGAGAGCTGTTGGCTTGGAGATCGAAGAACCAGACATAAGAGCCTTGGGTCATGGTTTTGTGGGCAAAGGTCAAGGAGAAAGAATGTGTGACGGGGGAAACACAGCATGGTGTAATCCTAGAAGCGTGGCTAGTAAATCAGGGCTGACATCTCACTTCTCTGCCTTCTGGCATGTCATCTTGGACAAGTTCCTGTACTGTCAGAGCTCCCTTTGTAGAATGGAGATGATAATACCGCGACCTTCTTAGGACTGGGGTGAGGATCAGTAAGAATGGATGGGCGCAGGGGAGGAGGAGAAGAAAAGTGGTACTAATGATTCTTCATCCATTGATCAAGCACCTACCCTTTCAATGATTCCTTTTCCCACTTACCATGTGTGGGGGCCCAGTGATGAGAACAAGACGGTCCCTCCAGCATGGGGAAAGTCAAGTCTGCTCTAGCACACATGAGGGTGAAACACAGCTCTCCTGGATTGCAGCGGCTTTCTTACCTTGATAGCTTGGGGCCAGGTCTGCATTGGATGGAAGGTTGGGAAACATGGGTCATAACAAGAATGATCTTCGCTGGATTCACGTAGGTTGGCTGGTGTATTTCATTCTGTATTCTTCTTGACCATCAAGGGTCCTCCTGGGATGAGTGGTTTAAAACAGAGATGGAGGGAATAATTAATATTTCAGTCTGTGGATGTTTGTTTAGTTAACCCTGGTAGTCCTACAAGACTCATTAGCTCTCAGGAAAGTCGATCCTTGGCTTAAACTTCCAGTGTGCAGAGAAGTTCTGTTTTGCACAGTGGGTCATTTTCTAAGAAGAAACACGTAAGTTATTAAAAGTAAAAGAAGAACCTTATTAAACCCACTAGGACAGGTGTGGGTTACATATGCTTAGGCTGTTCTAAACATACATAGATGATCAGTCCCTAATTTTATTAATCTTGTAAAGTTAGGCAGCTCAGTCTTAGATTTTCTCAAAGAGAGAGATATCCTTGTATTTAGTAACAAAAATTAACAGCTCCCACATGAGCTTGCTGGGGGCAGTCCAGAGCAGGTTACTCAGCTCTGATTTAGATAAGTAGTGGGTAAGAATGTCAGGTCTCTAACCGCCCCCCCCCCCCCATTTTCCAGCTCCCCACACACCCCCCCAGCTGTCCCAGATGTTTCAGATTCCAGGAATGTTTGCATTGATTAAACATTCTATTTTTTGCTTATTTCCCCATCCCAGACCTTGAAAATGTTATCTTTACTTTTATTGCTTGAGATCAGGGCTATTTCTGGAAGGTGTGGCATTCAGGGAGAAAAAAAAAAATCGCATTTTATGCTCTTCTCTGTTTTTTTTTTTTGTTTTTTTGTGTTTTGTTTTTCCTTTCACACAGGTGGTAGCTAACACAGCTTCAAAGGCAGCAGTTGTAGGAGGACTCTCCAAAGTCCATCCATGTAGGATTCTGCTGGAATGTTCCCTGAGTGATGGATAAAGAAGTGTTTAGGGGCTTGTTACCCTATCTGTGATTTAGCCATGGATTTTAGAACCCTGTAGTCTTTGCTTAATATGGAGTACAGAGTATGGGGTGAATCTGTTTGTGGGGTAGGGTGGGTTTTATAGAGGAGGGGGAGGATGCTCAGATTCCTTTATCCTGGGGAAGGGTTTCAAGGACAACTGTGCTGAGGAGTCGCACTTTAGAAAAGAAGTCACAGTCTAGGGTTGGCCTGTCAGTCATCCAGCAGTCTAATTTCAACCTTCATTCACTTCAGTGATTTGGTACCTAGGTCACTGCCTTCAAGCTATGCTTGGACCAGCGATTAGAGGCAGCCATGGGATAAAATACAACTCACTGGGGACTTCAAGTAAGGAGACTTGGAATAAAACTGGATGCTGCCACCTTCCCAGCACCATAGCTTTGGACAAGTCAGTTAACCCCTTTGAACCTCAGTTTCTCTATCTGCTAAAATGGGGTGGCCGACACCTGCTTCATAGGACTGGCATTTCAGTGTTACTATAAGGACGGAGGGAGGAATGTAGGGGGAGATTCTGGTCCAGCGTGGGACACACAGTAGGTGATTTGAACCTTCAGGAATTTTCATGCGCAAGGAAGGCCCTTTCCTGGGTTGGGGGGGATTCCTTTCAAGGGGACTTCTGTGCTCCAAAGTCTCTTTAAAATGATCCTCATTTGTCCAAAAGCGAAACTGATTTGGAGAATTCCGAGTCAAGGCTCTGTCCAAAGGGGCATTTTTAGTCCTATTTGTAAAGATTTCCTCACTTGCTATTGTGTGAGATAGGTGGGGTTGGTCAAGACCAGGGTGTTATGGCTTTCAGAATGATGGAGAGGCATTGGTCTGGAGCTTCAGTTGGGGTCCATGGAATGACCCGTGGAAGGTGCAGGTGCTCAGATTCATGGCAGATTTAGTGCATCAGAATATCTGAGGTTGGTGCCTGGGAATCTGCATTCAAACATCAGGTACCCTTGCTGAGTCTCATACACACGCAGACGGGAAGCCACTGCCTTCTGCTGTGATGGGTCATCTTGACCGAGGTTGGCCATGGTATTTGGGCACAGATTTTGATGCATGGGAATGGAAGTCGGGGATGGAGGGTAGGCCCATGGTAAGGGGAGAGGTAGGAAGGCCAGGTGGGAATAACTGAGACTCACTTCTGCTGCCTTTGTTGATCCGAGGCCCAGTTCCTGGCATCGTCAGGAACATCACATTCCATGAAGGGAAAGAAGGACTGAGTCCCAAGCACTTGAGCCTGGAGGGAATCAGGAAATTAACTTGTATGGCTTTTCCCAGATTTGTTGGTTTTGCCCAAAGTTCTGATGAGGCTCGGTGTTTTGCTCATGGATGCACAATAGGAGGCTTAGAAAATGTACTCAGACCATAGATTTGGCTAGTGGGTACTTTTTTTTTTTTTTTTTTTTTCCTCCCCAGCCATCCCTTTGAGACGAAATCACGTGGTTGCTGGCAGCATTAGAAACAGGGATGACTTTAAGTTATTGCATTTCTTGAATTTAACTCTGCCTTTGTACCTCTCAGCCCACACGAATAAGGGATGAGTTTCCCTCCCGAGGACACGTCTGTGGTTCCTCCTTCCACCTCCCACCCAAACATCCTTCCAGAAGAGGAAGAGAGCTTTAATACCTAGCACAGGGAGGTTTTAGACAATTCAGCAGGCTGTGGTGGAGTTCCTGGAATGGAGCAGAAAGCCCAAAATAGGTATCCGGGAAGAAAAGAGGAAATGGTGACAAAGAACCTACTTTAAAACGGCAAGACCCTGCTTTTATATTGCCATAAGTGAGTCACGTGAATTTTTGGTCTCTGCCATCAAGAGGGTGTTCCCATGGATTGATTCATGTTCCTTGTTTCCTCCTTGAAGGGGGGGGGGGGCAGAAATAAAAGGAAACTGCTCTGATGATCTAAGTCATTCCAGCCATCACAGTAGTTACAACTCATTGATCTCGGGTCCACACAGACGTCGCACTGAAGTAATGCAAGGGCTAGAGATTCTGTTCCTGTGAAAATGCATTCACTCCGCAAATGTAGATTGAGTGCCTACTATATGCCAGGTACTCGGGTAGGGGGACAAACGAGACATTGCCCTTGCCACTAAGGACCTCTCTGTCTGTGGGAGGAGACACAAAGTAGAGGAGGAACGCTATGAAATATGAACCTCAAAGACCTCTCTGATTGTCTCTGTGGCTCTTCTGAGGGCCACTGCCCAGTCAAGTCCAACAAAAAGAAGAATTTCAGAGCTTAGTTGCTGTAGTGGGTTGCCTAGCATCCTCTCAAAACTCATGTCCACCCAGAATCTCAGAAGGTGGTATGATTTGGAAATAGGGTCTTTGCTGATAGAGGTAAAATGACGTGCTACCAGAATAGGCGGGCCCTGTGTCCAATGATCGACAACCCCATGAAAACAGTGGAGAATACCCAGAGATACACAGGGAGGAAGGCCACGTGAGGATGGAAGCAGAGATTGGAGTGATGCTGCCACAAGCCTAGAAATGGCAACGAGGGTGAGTAATCATAATAGGCTAGGAGAGAAGCCATGGAACAGACTCCCCGCTCTGGGCCCCCAGAAGAAACCAACCTCACCAACACCCCAATTTTATCATATCATATCATATCATATCATATCATATCATATCATATCATATCATATTTTATTTATTTTTGCTTGTTAGGGCCACACCCGTGGCATATAGAGGTTCCCAGGCTAGGGGTCAAATCAGAGTTACAGCTGCTGGCCTACACCACAGATACAGCAGCTCAGGATCTGAGCCATGTCTGTGACCTACACCACAGCTCACAGCAACGCCAGATCCTTAACCCACTGAGGGAGGCCAGGGATCAAACGTGCAACCTTCTGGTGACTAGTCGGATTCATTTCCGCTTCACCACAATGGGAACTCCCCCAAGATCCTGATTTTAGAGTCTGCGCTCCAGAACTCTGAGAGGATTCATTTCTGTTCTTTTCAAGCAACCCAGTTTCTTGTGGTTCGTCGTGGCAGTTAGCAATGCAGAAGTTTCCATGGTTACTCTTTCTTCTTTGCCTTATACTTTGGTCTTTTCGAATTAGGTTATTCTGCCTGGTTCTTAACTCCTCAATACTGGTAACCCTCTTGGCTGTGGTTGTCTTCCTCTCTAGTCTCACCTGCTGTCCTCCTCCACTTGAGTTATTTCCAACAGCCTTTTCAGAAAAGTCTGTCCTTTATAACTTTCTCTTGTAATGATATCAGTCCACACGGACCTGCTAACTCCTGGTCCAGTTGTGAGTCCTTGGCCTCACCTGCTTGGCAAAGATTACTAAGAAGGTAATGACTGGAATTCCCGTCGTGGTGCAGTGGTTAACGAATATGACTAGGAACCATGAGGTTGCAGGTTCGATCCCTGGCCTTGCTCAGTGGGTTAAGGATCTGGCATTGCTGTGAGCTGTGGTGTAGGTTGCAGATGCAGCTCGGATCTGGCATTGCTGTGGCTCTGGCGTAGGCTGGCATCTGCAGCTCTGATTAGACCCCTAGCCTGGGAACCTCCATATGTCGTGGGTGCAGCCTTAGAAACACACACACACACACACACACACACACACACACACACACACACACACACAAGAAGGTAATGGCTGTGTGAATAAGCAAGAATTTTAGCCCTCTGTGCTTCCAGCTATACTTCGAGATGTTAGAATGTTAATGAAGAGAGAGCCAACCCTAATACATTTTTCTATTGTATTGATACAGAGGTTGAGGTGAATGTTGGTGGTTTTCTCATATCTCAAGTTGGTCAGCACCAGAGTGGAGATGGAATCAAAGATCCCTCCATCTGCCTCCCTGCTGGCTGTGTCGGGTGGGCGTGGCGTGGCCATTATCCCCCAGATTCCAGGAGCATAGATGCCAGAGATAAGGCTTTCTCTATCAGGTTGATTTGTCTGGGAAAATTTTAAAAATTCTCCTTCTCTTCCCTTCCCCCAGACTCATTAGGAAGCTGATGCCAGATGGTGAATTTCAGATTGTATTTCAGTTTCTCCATTCACCCAGAAATTTTATGACCTTGGTTTCATATCCACGGGGGGAAACATGTTTCCAAAGAAGCTTGAAAATTATGGCGGGAGTTGAATGTCTCCCCATTCCCCCCCCCCCGATACAACTAGGGGTAAATGTATCTTTTTAATCTATTCACTTTTATTGTCTATGGGGGCTGCTGGACATAGCATTTGGAAAGAAAAAGCAGGCTAATTTAATCAAAGAAATGGCTTGAATGATCCCTACTCTTTCCCTTCGCTATTTCCAAAGATGGTTGGTTATGAAACTTGTCCTAGAAAGAGAACTCAGGATTGTTCATGGGTCGAGAAAGAGAACTCGGGATTGTTCATGGGCTGGCAGCCTACCATACTTCCATTTTAAAACATTGACATCCATGTCACTCTACCAGCTGAGAACCAGAACAAAAATCATCACAGCAGCCACGAACATCCTTTTCCACTTCCAAGTATAGAAAGGACCAGCTTCTGGTTGGTGCTAGTACTTATCAGAGGCGTCACTTTGGGCAAGTTACTTAATCTAATCGCTTTGGCTTCAGTTTCCTCATCTGTAAAATGGTGATCACCCTACCCACTTATCAGTTATTACAAGGACGAGAGATACGTTACCTAAAACAATGCTTGGCAAAGAGTTAAGTACTCCATAGCTGGAAACTATGCTGTGCTTATCGTTTTGAAGACTGCAGTGATCACCTGTGTAACTTGATGCGTAAGCTCGATCACGATGAAATCTTCCATGGGAAGAAACTTTCTTGGGCTTATTTATTTAAGAGTGAAGACATCTTTGAGTCACCTTCAATCACATTTTGGCTGCTGTCCATTTGCTTATTAATGGGTCTGGACTTTCTCAAGACTCCTAGGAAACTGGCCAGCTGAAGATTCCACTGCCTCTGCTCAGCCTTAGGTGCCCAGATGCAGAGACTGGGGAGGGGGAAGAAGGGAAAGACAGCGAGAAGCATCCCTCTTCAAGGCTTCTTGCACACTTGGCTGAGTTGCTCTGGCCCCTAAGGGCTCGTGCCTTAAAGGCGACATCTCAGAGATTTCAGAGGAGAGCAGTTCATGTCTAACCGCCAACCCCCCACACCCCGACCTGCACCAGCCCCTCACCCCGGGATAGACAGATTCTCTGCCCTGAAGCCATAACATCAGTTCTTTCGGAAGTCGTTTTACATGCTATTTGGTCTCCTCGCCTCCGTTTTTTTTTTTCTTTGCATGTTTCTGACAAGGTAAGGCACTATTTCCCTTCTCATCTAAGAGGAATTATAGTTTGTGCCTCTCTGTGCTTAAAGGAAAGATTGTGGCTGATGTACTATTAGGTTTGCTGAATGATCTGTACATATCTAAGATTAAAAGAGCCTCTGTCAAATATCTTCCTTAAGATATCAATTTAGATAAAACTTTGGTATCTCAATATCAAAAATTGGGACTGGTGGGGAAGATGGAGGGAGTACTAGATAAACAAATGGAGAATTAGAAACAAAACGAACACGTCACCTGCAGACATGAGAGTTTCAGCCTGAACCTCTGGGTTGATGTATTATACTGGGAAGGGCACCACATTTGAAATAAAATTTAAAAAAGGAGTTCCCTTTGTGGGCCAGCGGTGAATGAACCTGACTAGCATCCATGAGGATGTGGGTTCGATCCCTGGCCTTGCTCAGTGGGTTAAGGATCCAGCATTGCTGTGACCTGTGGTGTAGGTCGCAGACGCAGCTCGGATCTGGCATTGTTGTGGTTGTGGTGTAGGCTGGCATCTGTAGCTCTAGCCTAGGAGTTTCCATATGCTGTGGGTGTAGCTCTAAAAAGCCAAAAAAAAAAAAATTAAAAAAAGATTCTTTTGGAGTATATTTGACTTACAATCTTGTGTTAGGTGTACAAAAAAAAAAATGAATCAGTTATACATATACATATATCCATTACTTTTCAGATTCTTTTCCCAGATAGATCTCCACAGAGTATTAAGTAGATTACCCTGTGCTATAGAGTAGGTCCTTGTTACTCGTCCATTCCATATATACTAGTGTGTATATGTCAGTCCCAACCTGAAACGTTGGGATTTATCCCTCCCTTAAATGTTTATCCCTCTCTTAAATTTAAATTTATCCCTCCCTTAAATGTTTCCCCTTTGGTAACCCTAATGAGATCAGGAAATTTGAGGTGTATTTCATCTCTGCTTTATACTAACGCTTTTACATTTGGGCAAGACTTAAACCTCAGTGTTCTCATCTGTAAATGGGGATAATAATGCCTGTCCCACGTGACAGGCTGGTGGTATCCATCAAATGTTGCTTGTCTGTGAAAGTGCCCTGACAATTACAAAATGCCCCATAAATATCATCCTCTGGTTACGGCCCAATAAAAGGGGGCTTCACATCTGTTTTTATCCGCTCAGCACAGTGTTGGTTTTGATCTTCAGGAGCACTGGGATCAGCTAGTGACTTCAGATGGAAAACTAAAGCCAAGGGTCTGCACAACCCCAGTCATCGTCTAGGGCAGCTTTTTGTCATTTCCAAGTGAATCCAGGAAGAATTCAGCAGCTGAAGCAGTTTCTCTGCTTCATTTGCTTTCAAAACCTCAAGCCATCTGGAAAATTACAGGGTTGGAGTTGTTAAGAATGTAAAGCCACCGAGGAAGGCATTTCTGGAGGGCCCAGTGGCCGATGCTGCTGAGTTCTGCATGCACCATGAAGTCGGCGAGTTTCAAGAGAGAGCAGGGTTGGAGAAACTAAACTAACTGGGAGGAGAGCCTTTCTGTGTTTGGTCCCAAAAGCCTGAGGAGGAAATGAATTTGTTCAAGCTTGCTCAAGGCCTTTCTGGTGCAATGGGGAAAAGATTCAAAAGCAAATCCTTCCTAAACGGGAGGAGGTGGAAAATTAGAATTCTGGACACTGTTTGAATTACTGGAGCGAGACGGATCCAGCACAGGTCATGGAGAATCAAACATGTCCCTCCCTTGACCCTGTACCTTGATCTCTTTCCTGGCAGGATGTGCAAAATTTGTCTCTCTAATAGAGCGCTCAGAAAATCTCAGCCAGCATGCGGGCTCATGTAGGAAACACATTTGAGTGGTTTTCCTTCATGACTTGATGGTAGTGCATTTATGTGAGGGCCGTGAGGTGTGTCTTTCTGTGTGTGCCCAGTTGAGGATTAATGCTGACATGAGTTTTTAAGTTCATAATGGTTTCCATCTCTGCACCTTGGTGTTAGAAAGACAGATATGTTCTCAGTCCCTAAAATTCCTTAGGATTAGACCCACCACTAATAAGGGGAGGTGGGGTAGGAAGGTGACTGGGTCATGGTGCCCAGGCAACATGTCCTGAGTAGTAATAGCTTTGCTTATTTACTAAGTTCTATGCTTTACTCATGTGTTTTCCATGTATCTGGTCTCATCTAAGCATCAAGACAGATTTATGAGGGAGGTAGTATTACCCCATTTTTCAGAGGGGAAAACTAGTGTTGACAGAATTTGCATAACTAGCTCATAGTCACACAGTACTAAATGTCAGAGCCAGGGATCTGAACCCAAGTCTGTCTATAGTTGACTGTTATTGTCTTAACTACACAAAGATTAATTGAGAATTCCTCAATCTGGAGGGCACTCTTAAAGACACTGTGCTGTCTTACTCTATGGCTCAATGGCTTGTCTGTCTCAGGAAAAGCAAAGAACACAGTTATCCATGTCGTAAAACCCAACATGGTAGATGTCGGAGGATAGGTTAAAATTCACCAGTCGGTAACAGTGCAGATTAATCAGAACAGGTTCTTGCAAGAAATGATTGGTCCTGTTGTACCAGTGGGTATAAGCTGACCAGCAGCCCCACTATTGGATAGAAGCCGTATCACTACCAACAGTCAAGGAGGGATACTTATGAGTTTACATCTAGAACATAATTAAACTTTTGTAACTCAGATTGTATTTCGACATTTGGAGTTCCCTTCATGGCTCAGCAGAAACAAATCTGACTAGTATCCATGAGGATGCAGGTTTGAGCCCTGGCCTTGCTCAGTGGTATAGGTCACAGATACGGCTGGCATCCTGAGCTGCTGTGGCTGTGGCATAGGCCCGTGGCTGCAGCTCTGATTTGCCCTCTAGCCTGGGAACCTCCATATGCCGCTGGTGCAACCCTAAAAAGACCAAAAAAAAGAAAACAAAAAACAAAAAACCTCAACATTCATGGCATTGTGCGGGAAATTGCTTCCCCATCCTATCCAAGTGTTCCACAGTTGCTTCTGAAGTTCTCCTCCCCGGTTGCTCGTGTAATGCTCCTGGGGTCTTTATCTGTGGACTCCTGGTCTGCTGGGCACAGCTGTGCTTTGGGGACCACCACCATGAATTCCACAGAGGGACCACGGCTCACAAGCCATTTCTCTGTTTAGATTCTATTTTAGCCATTTCTCAGGGATCTTTATTCTTCCTTAGCTGCCTGGGGATATGCTGGCAACATAGTTTAACCTAAGCACCATCGTCTTTAACCAGTTTTATAGCTGAACTAAGGGAAAATACAGTCCCCAGCCACAAAATACACACTGTGCTCATACTGTTTACCCTGCGAGGTGCCCTGTCAGAGACAAGAAGAGAAGGCGCAACTGAACTGTGGAAGGTATTTTTTTTTTACCTTCCCTCGAGAAACAAGACTGATGGGATGGAACATTGGAGAAGGAGCTTGGAGATCAGCTCTGCCCTTTGATCCTGGCGTGATCTTGCTCAAGTCATTCCACCTCATATTGAGCCTTCATGTTCCTATTGTAAAATTAAAAAAAAAAAAAATGGCTTACATGATATTTCACTGACATTCCAGTTCCACTTTTTTTTTTTTTCTGATTCCATTAAACACAAGACAACAGTGGTAAGTGATTTATACCCTCTTTAAGGCTAAGGCACAGACTGCATGTGCGCCAAGAAAGGGAAGGATTGTGATGAGCTGAGGGTGCCCCTGGGAGACTTGGTGGATGAGAGGGGACTCCTTTGGGCATTGAAGAGTCCTTAGGTTTGGATTAGCAATAGGTAGGGAGAATTTGGTTCACGCCTATCCCGGGTATAAATGAGTTGGGCTTGGGAAGTTTTCATTAGTAGAGGTGGCACGTGGGTGTGTGGATTAGGTGTGCACCTTTGATGAGTTTGTTATATTTCTGTCCCAAATTTGTTTTCCTAAAACCCAATGCCATTTCTTGTGCTTCTTTCCTGCCCTCTAATCAAAAAGGCACGTTTTGGGGGTCCTTCTCACCACTTTCTTGCTTCTGAATTCTGAGGGAAAGAAAAGTTTATGTGTGCATTAATAAGTGTCCATTGACTTTCTTTCTGGAAGTCCGTTCCCAGTATCTTCACATCATCCTGAGGGTATAGTGAACAATTGTAGTTAGTCTTCAAAGACACCTCCCACCCTCAAAGAACCATGCCTTGCTTCAGTCACACTCTTGCAGAGCCCTCTCTTCTTGAATCTGAACTGTCTTTGAAACTCATTCAATATGGAAGCGATGCTCCATGACTCGCAGGAATAAATCATAAAAAGCTTTTATGATTCTGCCTGAATCTCCTGAAAGTTTCAGTCTTGGGAAACTCCCCGTTGGAAATTAGCTACCATGTAAAGAGGATAACCACTAGGTTATTCTGAGAGCCGTCCTGCTGGGAGATGCTCAAGTCACGTGGAGAAGCCCAGGCAGGTTAGATGTCAATGGAGAGAAAGGTCAAAGGGCACCAAGAAGTCTGGGGTGTGGGTGGAAAAAGTCACCCTGAAAGTAGATCTCCTAACAGAGATGGAGTTTCCACTGTGGCTCAGCGGTAACAAACCCAACTGGGATCCATGAGGACATGGGTTTGCTTGCTCGACTCACTCAGTGGGTCAGGGATCTGGCGTTGTGGTGAGCTGTGGTGTAGCCTGGCAGCTGCAGCTCCAATTCAACCCCTAGCCTGGGAACTTCCATGTGCCTGGGTACAGCCCTGAAAACCAAAAAAAAAAAAGAAGAAAAGAGAAAGAAAAAGAAAGTAACTCTCCTAACCTGATGCCATTTCGATCAGAGGCAAACCAACCAAATCTTTCCCAAATTCCTGACCCGTAGAATCACAATCAAACAAGAATAGTGGCTTAAGTCACTCAGTTTTGGGGGACACTCTTTAAGCTGCAGTGGCTGACTGGAGCAAGTATCAACAAGAGTATCATAATACTATTCCAGAAGGGACTGCTGCATGAGCTTGGACTATATGCAAAATGGCAATGGACTGTAAGGTTGGAAAGAGAACTCAGGCCAGGCTGTATTATTCTAAGACATGTGGGTGTCTTTCATCAATAATGGAAAACTAGGAAAGTTTTTGATTAGGAGAATGACCGATTTGAATAAAACATTACCTAGAAATCTGGCTGAAGCTTCAGAGAGGAAAAAAGCAGAGCCAGAGACATCAGGTAGGAAACTGGGGAAAAGAGTGAGGAGGGTGCAAAGTAGGAAAATGGCAGTGGGAATGGAGAGAGGGGCACTGAGCAAAGACCATTGGCAGACTTACTATAAACAGAATTTGACAACTACCCAGATTGGGGGTGCGAGGAAGTACAGAGGCGAGGCTGAGAGAAACCTGAGTTTTTAAGTCCTTGTGACTTGAAAAGACTGAGCCATTAATAGACCCAGGGGATTTCAGAGGGGAATTTGGTTGGGACATGAGGGAGGGGAGGGGATGATAATGAATTCAGTTTGGAGTCGTTTTATTAGTCATCTATTGTTCTGTTCCAAAGTATCTTGAATGTTAGAGACTTAAAACAACAGATTTTTTTTTGTCTTTTTGTCTTTTGTTGTTGTTGTTGTTGCTATTTCTTGGGCTGCTCCCGCGGCATATGGAGGTTCCCAGGCTAGGGGTCGAATCGGAGCTGTAGCCACCGGCCTACACCAGAGCCACAGCAACGCGGGATCCGAGCCGCGTCTGCAACCTACAGCACAGCTCACGGCAACGCCAGATCGTTAACCCACTGAGCAAGGGCAGGGACCGAACCAGCAACCTCATGGTTCCTAGTCGGATTCGTTAAGCACTGCACCACGACGGGAACTCCAAAACAACAGATATTTAGTGTAGCACACCGTTTCTCAAGACCAGGAATGGATGAGTGGCTTAGCTGGGTGGTTCTGGCTCAAGGTGTCTCCTGAGGTTTCAGTGCGAGTGGCTGTTATCCAGAGATGTTGTAACCAGCTCTGGGGGTTCCCCTTCCAAGCTTCTGTGGCTGTTGGCAGGAGATGGTTGTTTCTTACCACGTGGACTTCTCACAGTGTGGCTTTCCCCAGGGCAAGTGATGAAGGAGAGAGAGGAGGTGAGAGGAGGAAGGAAAGAGAGAGAGGAAAGGAGAGGAAGACGAGAAGAGGGAAGGAGAGAAGGAGGTAGAGCCTGGACCTTGAAGGAAGCTATAGATTTCGTTATGGTCCTGCTGTGTCCCCCCCACTCCAGAATCCTTATGTTGGTACCTACCCCTCAAGGTGATGGTATTAGGAGGTGGTCTTCTGGGAGTTGATTGATTCCCACAAATGGAATCAATGTCTTTTTTTTTTTTTTTTTCCTTTTTAGGGCTGCACCCAAAGCATATGGAAGTTCCCAAGCTAGGGGTGGAATTGGAGCTGCAGCTGCCAGCCTATACCACAGCCACAGCAACGCCAGGTCAGAACCACGTCTCTGACCTACACGACAGCTCACAGCAATGCTGGATCTTTAACCCACTGAGCCAGGCCAGGGGTCAAACCTGTGTCCTCATGGATGCTAGTTGGGTTCATTAATGCTGAGCCACATCGGGACCTCCAAGTATTAATGACCTTATAAAAGAGGGTTCAAGAGAGATCCCTTGTCCCTTTCTACCACTTGGCCTTGGAGATGGGGAGCTGGGCCATTGTTTTCAAGTTGGTCATCAAGAGGATCTGGCCCATTGACTTACTTTATTTGGCCTGAATTCTGCTTTCTTTCTTTCCTTTTTTTTTTTTTTTTAACAAAATCAGTGCCAGTGTTTAAAAGTCCTGGATTTCTATTTTCTCTAGAAATTTGCCTTCTCACGTGGCCCATTCTGCTGGTGCTGAGGTGGGCTGCCTTCCTCCGAGCGTTATTTACTCTCCTCCACCACTCTCCCTGCCACTCTCAGATAACCCCTGTGCCCTCGTTGCTACTTGTGGTCTCCTTTACCCCCACTGATTGGCTGGCTTTGTTCATCCACCCTCTCTGGAGGCCTTGCTCTTGTTGACACGTAAGTTTGCAATCCTAGATTTGACATTTGGCTGTACCATCATTCATGGAGATATTTATATCATCCAAGAGGAGGCAGATGTGGGATTAGGAGAAAAATTATCCTGCGGAAGAGGGATTCTAGTGGGCACGGCAGAAAGGTCTGGAAGGGGAGGGAGGCTTGGCAGGTTGGTCAAAGGAGCCATGTTAGGATGAAGTACTGGAGAGGACAGTGTGAGATTAGAACCAGGTTGTGAGACACTGTGAGTGCAGCCAGCCACCACCTCTCTGAAAGAATAGGTCCTGGCCATCCCCTGAAAGATGATGAAAACAAGAATAGCCAGTTGTTAGTGAGCATTTACTATATGTCAGGCCCTCTTCTGAGTACTTCCTGTGCCTTACCTCAGTTTATTTTTATTTTGTTTTATTTTATTATTTAATTTTAATTTAATTTAATTTAATTTAATTTAATTTAATTTAATTTATTTTTTGTCTTTCTGTCTTTTCTAGGGCCACACCCGCAGCATATGGAGGCGCCCAGGCTAGGGGTCTAATCAGAGCTGTAGCCACCAGCCTTCACCAGAGCCACAGCAGTGTGGGCTCCAAGCCACGACTGTGACCTACACACCACAGCTCACGGCAATACCGGATCCTTAACCCGCTGAGCGAGGCCAAGGATTGAACCTGCAATCTCATGGTTCCTAGCAGGATTTGTTAACCACCGAGCCACAACGGGAACTCCCTTACCTCAGTTTATACTCACAGTAGCTCTGTGAGAAAGGACTAGGACGCTATCTTTTTAGCAGATGGAAAAACTGAGGCAGAAATGACTTGAACTATTCCAGGTAGCCAGCAGCAGAACAGGATTTGGCCCCAGGCCATGGGACTGCAGCGTCTGAGCTCTTGATTTCCAACCTGTGGGATAGGAAATCTGAAAGTAGCTTCAGAATGAGCCGATTCAGCCCTGGATGAACTAACTGCCCTGAGAAGGGATCCCTGTGGTCTGGTGGAGCTAGAGATGCCAGTCTCTCAGGAGGGAGGTAACTTTACTCCAGATTAATTTGGTATTCTGTATTCCGTGTTAGTTTATTTATTTATTTATTTATATTCTGTATTCCGTGTTAGTTTATTTATTTATTTATTTATATTCTGTATTCTGTGTTAGTTTATTTTATTTATTTATTTATTTATTTATTTATGCTTTTTAGGGCCGTACCTGTGGCATACGGAGGTTTCCAGGCTAGGGGTTGAATCAGAGCTGTTACTGCCGGCCTCCACCACAGCCACAGCAACACCAGATCTGAGTGCATCTGTGACCTACACCACAGCTCACGGCAACGCGGGATCCTTAATCCACTGAGCGAGGCCAGGGATTGAACCTGTGTCCTCATGGATGCTCATCAGATTTGTTAACTGCTGAGCCATGATGGGAACTCCAAGTGTTATTTTATTTTTTATTTGGGGGCCAGTCTCCGGGGAGAAGCTGTCTATCTTCGAGCTTGCTGGCAACAGAGTCCCAAGACACAACGAAGGGGACGGATGTCATGTGGGAGGATGCCCCGGGCCAGCACCTTGGTGGGCAGCCCCCTGGTTTCTCAAGGCTGACCTAAGGGCACAGTCCAATCCAAGATGCCTGCCAATCCATAGTTGTGACTGGTCACAAGCCCTCCTCGGTGGTGGGTCCAGGCTTGAGCTTGGTCTGCTGGGGTCTTGTGGAGTCAATAATGGCTCAGGGTGTGTGGCCTCCAGTGGGGGTGCCGGGGGCTGTACCTAAGCCTGAGTGAGCCCTGCCCTCGTCAGTACACCCCGAAACAGTCCATCCTTACAGCCTAACGCTCTCTGCTTCCAGATCAACCTTAGTGATGGCTTCAGAACTCCAGAATGGAAACCTTGAACTTCTTGCAGGTTTCTCACAGAGGCAATAATCAAATTCATAGAAGCAGATGACTTTAACTGTTTTTCTTTTTTTTGTTTTTTGTTTTTTTCTTTTTATGGCCGCACCTGTGGCATGTGGAAGTTCCTAGGATAGGCGTTGAATTGGAGCTGCAGCTGCCGGCCTGCGGCACAGCCATGGCAACGCCAGATCTGAGGCCCATCTGTGACCTACACTGCAGCTTGCGACAATGCCAGATCCTTAGCCCACTGAGCGAGGCCAGGAAATTGAACCCACCTCCTCATGGACGCTATGTCAGGTTCTTAACCCACTGAGCCACAATGGGAACTCCCCAGGTAACTTTAACCGTAAATGTAGTTTATCAGTATGGATCTTTGCAGTAAGGTTTGGTTTCTCTCTTGGCCCTTCCTGAGTCCTGGAGACCCTCTGAAGAAAAGACAGGAACTCTCCTGGCTCTTGATTTTGATAATTACCCTTAGCACTGGCTGTCAAGATTTCTTCCTAGCTGTGTGGTGCCAGCTTTCTTTCTCGTTTTTCCTTCTTTTGCTGAATCAGAAAAAGCCTCAGCACAGAAACCTCTCTATTGCAATATTTGCCCAACATATGCATCTCAGGCTGACAATAATATTACTGGGGCCGTTTGGGCTTCCTGGAAATAATTTTTTGACAGTTAGCGACATGCTTAAATAATAAAAGTAGGCTGTCATCCCTGGGTTAGGGGTGAAGGAGCTATTTATAGATGAGCAAAAAATTCTCCAATGTGATAACTCATATTATTGTACAAGGACAATGGAAAATTCTCTGGGAGACAGCGTAAAAGGAATTTAAAATTAACCTCATCACATATTCTTCCTCAGGACCTTAAGTAGACCTTTATTTTTTATGAAGGCCATGTAATTTTGATTCCTTTTAGTTTTTAAAAAAAATAAATAAATAAAACAGCAAGCCATTTAAGTAATTACACCAGGTCACAAACTGTGGTCCTTTGGGCCTGTCTTGTCTGGAGACCTATTTGTTTTGCTCAATAAATGTTTTATAAAATTTCAGTTGAAGTCCTGGGCTGGGCTGAGGCTCTTGAATTCCCTGTTGTCCACAGGTCTTGGCTGTAGCACCCGTGGGCCCCCAAGTATATGATGCCCGCTCCAGGTCTTCCTCTGCCCTGTGCAGACCAGGTATAGTCTAAGCCCTATGCCTTTGCTTTGCATATTGCAGCCCCAACTAGTGTATTTTCCTTACTCCTTTCTTCTGATCCAAATCTAACATCTTTCATACACTGCTTCCAAGAAGCCTTCTCAGCCTATTTTGGCCCCCTGCGATCTCTCTCCTTCCTGTCTTCCCAACACACGTAATTCCCCAAGACCAGGGGGAAACAGAGGGAATGTGATCATTAAAAGGTGTTGTCACAATGTTATGACAAGATTTAAGATCCTTGAGGGCAGGTACCTTGCCATTTAATTGAAAATGCACATCTCAGTGTCAGGCAAAGGTCTTACACCTTGGAGTTCATTTGACTTTCCTGTGTTTGCAGTTTACTTGGCTCATTTGTTTTAAAACTTCAAAAAATGAACAACTGGCAGAGGAGAGAGAGGAGAGAGAGAGGAAGCTGGAAGGAAGGGAGGAAAGAAAGAAAGAGAAAAAATAGAGAAGGAAGAAAAGAATGTGAAGTAATATAATTCTTAGAGAATCACCAAGATTAAAATCTGATGAGACCTCAAAGAATGTCTAGTGATCCTCCCCCATTTTAGCACAGGAAGTTGAGGTGACTAATTCAAGGTCATACTGCTAGTTAGTGGAAGGGTGGGACTAGTAATAAAGTCTGCAAATTCCTTTTACAATGTCATTTCTTTCTCCCTCCCTTCCTCCCTCCTTCTCCCCAAACCCGTGTATGAATGTGTGTATGAATGGCGGAGGGTGTGTGTGTATGTGTGTGTGTGTGTGTGCGCACGCAAGCATGGGCACCACGGTATACAGAGCAAATGCTTTGGACAACATTTTATAACAAAAGCCTCCTGATACACCATAAATCTTCCTGTGTTAATGGATACTGGATGAATTGAAGGTGTAACATTGGGAATTTATGGTTAATTTGAACGGAGAAAGTCAGGGAATCCAAGGATACCCTTTAGAAAAGTTTTCATCTGTAATGGTTAAATGTGTCAAAACCCTCCAGCGAAAACGAAAAAGCTAAGCTGTCCAGACCGGCTCCTTTCCCCAAAGCTTCCAGCTAGTTAAGCTTTGACTGCATTTCCATTAGTTAGCAAATGTGATGCCTCAGCCTGTCTGCATTTTGGGAACCTGGGAGGGAGGCTCCAGGTGGAAGGGGTGCCCTTGCAGGCGGCTTCTCTCGCCTTCCTGCTCTGTGTGTTTGGGGGATTGCTATGCAGCTGTTCTCCAGATGCTGGGCTCTTCCCCAGAAGCAGCTGCGTCTCAGCAGGGGCCCCTTCTATCAATGTGACAACCTGCTGAGGGCTTTGGAACACTTCCAGATGTGAGGCATGTTGAGGCTATAAAACATGATCATTAGCACTATCTTCATTTTCGTTTTAGAGACTCAGCTGTTAAAGTTTTCTCGTACAGATTTAGGGCTTAATTGTTCTCATTTTTTTCTTCGTAGGTAGCTTCTTTCAGACAGCATGGGGTCTTCCCTTGGAGCTGCTTTCCTAAAAAGAAAGAATAGCTTATGAGGAAGCTTCCTTACTTCTGGCAGGCTGAAAAGCTGAGATGAGAGAGCAGTCTTTTCCCAGCTGCAGTTATATGTGTGTCTGCGAGCTAAACAAAATCATCTATGACTTTCTTTTGCTGAATCACAGGGCTTTCTTTTGCAGAATTCACTTGGAATCAATTTCTCCCTCCTTCGTTCCCTCCTTCCTTTTTCTTCCTCCCTCCCTCCCTTCTTTCCTTCCTTCCTTCTCCTCTCTTTCTCTCTTTTTTCTCCCCACCCTTTGTCAACACAGCCCCTCGCGTGCCTGGAGAGACTCTCTTATGACTTCATTTTTTTCTTGGGATCTATGCTCTATTCAGGAGAGGGAATATATATATATTTGGGGGGTGCGTGGAGGCTGTAACTTGAAGGTTAAAAATCGAATGTTTCTTTGCAAGACTGTAAACAGGGATTTTTAGACTGAAGGTGGAGAAAATTAGAAAACGTGGAGTTTCAAGGTCTGTGGAGACATTAACTGAAGAAAGAGATAAAATAATGACCTTGAATAAATTTGCCCATAGAAATTCATCTTGTTGGTTTCTACTGTCGCCGTTTTGTCTTGGCAATCCAATTTCTCAGTGCCCAGCCTCAGAATCACACTGAGTTTCGATGACAGGATTAGAAATACTCGCACAAGCTCCACGCTGATCTTCACAGGCAGGCGATTATGGCGTCAGCAGCAAGCGTCTTGTGCCAGGAACTGCTGAGAAGCATTTGTTCACACAGGGAGCTCAGTAATTGGCCAGAAGACAGAGACTTATGCATACTGATGTCTAAATTTCCTGCAATGCTTTACACCTCTTGAGTTTGACATTCAGAATGTTCCTGTCTGTTTCCCAGACAGTTTATAGGGTGCTGGACATGCTTCAGCTACAGATCTCTCCTGAAGCTCAGTTCTGGGCTAAGGGGTCTGACACTGGATCCTTAACCCCCTGAGCAAGGCCAGGGATCAAACCTGCAACCTCATGGTTCCTAGTCGGATTCGTTAACCACTGCACCACGATGGGAACTCCCTACCTATTTATTTATCTCTCTATCATCTATCAAATATTTATTTAAAAGAAGATTGTAAGACACAAAGCTAATACTGATTTTGTCAGGGTGGTAGGATTATGGATGATTTTTTTCTTTGCATTATGAAGAAATATATTTAGATTTTATAAAATAGCCCTTGTGTTTATTTTTTTTAAGATTTATTATGGTGGAGTTCCAAATCCACCCAGTGCTTGAACCCTGAATTAGCATCAGACTTGAACAGGCTTGGTGTCAAGATTCTTTTCTACTTGAACCTCATTCACTGGGGACATCCACTCTGTGTGCCATAAAGGCTAGTTCAGGCAGAAGCTTGAACCAGATGGACCCATTTGTCATCAGTATTGCTGATGGGTTTCTCTTCATCTCGGCAACCTTACATTTCCCTTCGGCTGGCTGCGCGGTGAATTCATTTGTCAAAATTCTGAACGCTCTTAAGATCTGTGCATATTATTGTTCGTCAATTTGATACCAATGAACCATAAATAAAACTTAAAAGTCAGTATAATATGGGATGTGCTTTCCCTAGACCTTTGTCATGTCTGTGAGAGGATGCCCCCAAATTGAATGACCTGGTCAGAAAAAGTGCCTGATGGGGCCAGCGTGTGAGTCTGTAATTTATGTTGTGCCAGAACTAAAGTATGAGATGTGATTAATGACCCTTGGGTGGAAAATGGGATAACAACAATATTAGGAAGAGCCATTAGGCCATCTCTTCCCAAGGAAACAGAAGTCTGAGATGTACCATCTCTCCTGGCAGAAGACATCAGAGTCGGGGAAGGACCGAGCAAAGTCCTTCCGGTGTTGTATTGGGAGAGTGACACATGAGGATAGACTAGAGCCCAAGGGACATGCACATGTCTGAAGGTTCCAGAGCATCATCTAGAATGAAAACTCTAAGGAGGGTGCAAAACAAGACAACTTACATGGGGTATCTTTTACTTTGTAAGTAATAAGGTGACCTTCAAATGGTGACTTTCTTGGTGTGTCATGTGAAAGATACTCGGGATGTCTGGGGCATTAGAATCATGGATAACTGGTCTGAAGCACTTGATAAGGATGGGAGCTTATTTCTTATGATTTCTTTTACATTTCAATTATGCAAGGTGAATGGGATAATTAGCCATAGTTGGTTTTGTTCTTTACTAGTGAGATAAAGTTAGTTAATGGTAAGTATTTAACTAATGAGGTAAAATTAGAAAAATTCCAGTTAGTGTCTCAAGCGTCAATCTTAGGTTATATGTCTAGAAACATTATTATAGGAACAGTAATATTTTAAGTTTATAGTGCATTATAGTTTGTAATGCATTTTCACTTACACCATCTCAGTTAATTATCTCGACAGCCCTCAAAGAAGTCAGACTAAGAATTACTATTATTAATATTATTATTTTCTTTCTCTAGGGCTGCACCTTGCACCTGCAGCATATGGAAGTTCCCAGGCTGGGGGTAGAATTGGAGCTGCAGCTGCAGGCCTACACCACAGCCACAGGAGCACCTGATCTGAGCCGCATCTGTGACCTATGCCACAGCTCATGGCAATGCTGGATCCTTAACCCACTGAGCAAGGCCAGGGATTGAACCCGCATCCTCATGGATACTAGTTGGGTTCTTAACCTGCTGAGGCACAATGAAAACTCCTATTTTCTTTTTCATTTTAAGGAAAATGAAAGCTCAGTGAGGCTCTATGATTTTCCCAGCTCTATATTGGATGTGACCCTCCACTCTAGCTTCTGATATCCCTGATTCAAAAGGGACCCTTGCTACTTATTTCTATTTTTGAAAAATCCAGTTAACCAGAATCCACTATGTTAGTGGTCTGAAATGCTCCAGGTTAAGTGAATACCCTGGGCCTTCCATTTAACTGAGTCAGCATCAGCTTCAGGCTCCTCATGCCTCACTGGTCTGTGGATTCAAAAGAGGTCACTGTGAGGAGTTCCCTTTGTGGCTCAGAGGGTTAAGAACCCAACATAGTGTCCGTGAGGATGCCTAGTTTGATCTCTGGCCTCTCTCAGTGGGTTAAGGATCCAGCATTGCTACAAGCTGAGGTGTAGGTCACAGATGAGGCTGGGATCTGGCGTTGCTGTGGTTGTGACTTAGGCTGGCAGCTGCAGCTCCAATTTGGCCCCTAGCCTGGGAACTTTCATATGCAGATGCAGCCCTAAAAAAAAAAAAAAAAAAAAAGGGTGTGTGTGTGTGAATCCAAATCTGCTTTTGCTAGCTCTAGCTCTCCTTCCCCCTGCCCTCTCTAGACAGACCTTGAGAAGCAGGCAGTAGGCTTCTGTTTATCACCTGGGCATCAAAGCAGAAGAGCTTAGCTCCCTTGTCTCAAGAGAAAAATTCCCTCAGCTTTGCTGGCAGATCTCTCTATTGGACTCAGACTTGACTCCTCAGGCTGAGCAGGGAACTGATACCTGAAGTCAGACTCCTGGTCCTCCCCTCACCCACTTTGGAAGGTGCACACCGATGGGCACAAAATCTTCCTCAGCAAAGACCTCCTACGCAAATAACTTACATGGCCTTGACTACTAGCCCTCACGCGGGCCAGACTGCTCAGACATAGCTGAATCCCACTTTTGGCTCAAGCCAAACCTCTGTCTCATTATCCAGCTGGAGCAGCAAGATTAAGGCCTGTGAAAGATTAGCGCACAATCCAAGAGAGAGTGTAATCCAAGGCTAGACAAAATATACGTCCTCTAAGCTCCATGGAGTTTCAGGGCCAGGAAAGGTCCCTACAGGTTAGTGTTTTTAAGAAAGCCCATATGCTAGAAGGTGCAAACTATTACATTTAGAGCGGATAAGCAATGAGCTCCTGCTGTATAGCACAAGGAACTATAGCCAGTCACTTGGGATAGACCATGATAGAAGACAGTATCAGAAAAAGAATGTATATATAGATATATGGCTGGGTCACTTTGCTGTACAGCAGAAATTGTCGTAACACTGTAAATCAAATTTAATAAAAAAAAATTAAACAAATAAAAAAAGAAGGACCACATGTGAGGCTAGCAGTGTGCTGAGCCCAAAACCATGGTGGGATTTTGATAGCTGGGACCCTGTATCATTAATTCTACTTGAGGGATATTTAACACCCACACCCTTACTGAGGTCCCTTCATGGGTTTTTCTCATTTCAGGATTTTAACAGAAACCAAATCGCTGGCCCATTTTTTCCCCCCTTGACTTCTGGCACTAGAGAGATAAGCATTGGAGTTCCAATTCCACGCTTCAATGTATTGAAGTGATTAGGCAAGAGATGCGGTTCCTTAGATCAAAGTAGAAGCTGCAGAGACCCATAAGAAGAACTGGATTTTAGCAGGTGCTGATGAATTGGCTGTGAAGGTGAGGAAAAGGAAAGAGTTAAAAATAATTGCAAGAACTGTGGTCTGATCAGTTGGAAGGATGAAGTCCCCACCCGCTGGGATAAAGAAAGCTGCAGACTGAAGATGTGTTTGAGGCGAGGTTAGGTGCTCCATTTGGGATATTTTCTGTTTGGTACCCTCCTGGGAGTGCCCAGCAGCCAGTTAGACATGTGAGTCTGCAGTGCAGTCAAAGGTCTAGAATGGGGATGTGAAACTGAAGGCACTGGCGTTGAGATGCACTTTTATTTTTTAAATTTTATTTTATTTTTGCCTTTGTCTTTTGAGGGCCACACCCGTGGCATATGGAGGTTCCCAGGCTAGGGGTCTAATCGGAGCTACAGCTGCCAGCCTACACCACAGCCACAGCAATGCCAGATCCAAGCCTCATCCGTGACCTACACTACAGCTCATAGCAATGCCGGATTCTTAACCCACTGAGCGAGGCCAGGGATTGAACCCTGCAACCTCATGGTTCCTAGTCGGATTCGTTTCTGCTGTGCCATGACAGGAACTCCAAGATGGACTTTTAAAACCAACTAAAAAATGGGAGGCAAAATCCTAGGCCTGCGCCCTGAGCTAATCGGACAAGTCAACATTCTCAATAATTAATGCTGTATTCCTTGTCCTTGGGCTTTCTGTCCCAGCACACTTTTCTGGGCCAGGCTCTGAGTCCAGGGTGCTGCCTGCTGGGCACTGGGCACTTCTGGTGTGCATGATATTCACAGATGCGACTACCCTGGGCCAGGCACCACTGCCATCTGCTGGGCACTCACGGAGCTTCTTCTGGGCACAGTGGCATGTGCCACTGAGCTGTTCTTGCAGAGCTGTCCTTGCCCTGGCATGTGAGGTCCTGGGGATGGGTGGGGTGGTGGTCGTGGGTAGGTAGCGGTAGAGAGATTTACGAAAGCAGTATAGCTCACAGCCCCCAATTTAATAGCTGAAAACTCCAAATTCTCCCTCTGGCAGCCATCGGCCCCCATCGCATCCACAAGATTCAGTCTAGTGACAAACACCATGCTGACATTAGAATTGTCCCTTCCCTGACCCCACTGGCCATGCTTATCTGTTTGACCTTCTCTTCCCTTGGAATGAATTCTCCCTGGGGAGGTTTCTTCATCCTTCATTCAAATAGACGTTTGGCAAGTGGAGCACCTCGGTCTGCCAGACGTGTCTAGATACGCATCTGTCCTAGCAGTGGGGCTTTTAGGCACTAAGGGGGCCCAAGTTCAGACTTTCTCTCCCTCTTTTTTTTTTGGCTTTTTAGGGCTGCCCCTGTGGCATATGGGGGTTCCCAGGCTAGCAGATGTCGAATCGGAGCTGTAGCCACCGGCCTACACCACAGCTCACGGCAATGCCAGATTTTTAACCCACCGAACAAGGCCAGGAATTGAACCTGCATCCTCATGGATGCTAGTCAGATTCATTTCTGCTGAGCCATGACGGGAACTCCCAGACTTTATCTCTTTCATATGAGACTGCATCCCACGTATTAGTTACTCTGACGTCTACTGGTGGAGAGTGC
Organism: Phacochoerus africanus; assembly: GCF_016906955.1. Classification (NCBI taxonomy): domain Eukaryota; kingdom Metazoa; phylum Chordata; class Mammalia; order Artiodactyla; family Suidae; genus Phacochoerus; species Phacochoerus africanus. The sequence continues at coordinate 8,224,462 of NC_062558.1, forward strand.
CACATATCTGATTCCCAGTAACATGCAAAGGATGGCAGCTGCTGAGATGGGTTGGTCTGTTTTCCGAAACCATTCTGATCCTGTCTGAAGGAAACAAAATTGCGATTGGCATTGGCTAAGACAAGGCACTTTTGTGGCAGTGGCTGGGCATTTGCTATTTAGCTGGTGTAGAGGTGAAAGTGTGCAGGAGTCTTCTAGACAGTTGTGATGACTTTACGTAGTGAACAGTGCTTAAAAGTGTGTGGATAAGTAACTATTGAAATCATATTTTTATTTATTTTAACTTATTGTGCTCGCACTTTTAAAAAAGTTTAAGTTTTGAAGTTAGAAAAGTTATGTGACCATTAGGAATCTATGTTGGCTTTTACAAATACTTGTTTTTGAAGGGGGCAGCCCCACAGAAGACTTCATCCATGTGTGCATTTTACTGGTTATACCACTTCCCTCGCTGTATTATGTGTAGGTTTGCTGGGACAAGGCTGACATTTTGCTGCCAAGTGTTTATTCTGACTGCTGGGAGCCCATGCCAATGTCACATCAGTCAGTAATTATTTATGAGTATCACCCCTGGTTTTAGATAGAGCTGTTCACTTACTGATAGTCATTTACATTTTATAGCACGATTTTACATACTTATTACATTGGAGAATTACAGTAACCCTATAAGGTAGATGGGGGAGAGGTAACATTCATTACTCTCATTTGAAAGATAAGAAAGGAGTTCCCATTGTGGTTCAGTGGGCTAGGAATCTGACATAATGTTGTTAGGATGTGGGTTCGATCCCTGGGTTTGCTCAGTGGGTTAAGGATCTGGGGTTGCTGCAAGCTACAGCATAAGTTGAGGATGCGGCTCAGATCCGACGTTGCTGGGGCTGTGGTGTAGGCCTCAGCTGCAGCTCTGGTTCGACCTCTAGCCTGGGAGCTTCCATATGCTCCAAGTGCAGCCATGAAAGGGAAGAAAATAAATAAATACAGTTAAACAAAAGATGAGAAAACTCACAGTCACAGGGAGCATACCCCAAACTATACCATAAGAAAATATCAGTGTCGTCTTTAGAGCTGATCTCCAGGAAAATGCTTTGTCCATCAGACAACCCTCCCTTCTCAAGTTTCTCCTGCTCTTTGTGTCATTACCCAAGTGGGCTTTGTGTCTCCTCAGAGTTACTGTAAAGGAGCAAAAGTAGAAAATTTTGCTAGGACATATCTCCCACCATTTCTTTCTTTCTTTTTTTCTTTTCTTTCTTTTTCTTTCTTTTTTTTTTTAAGTGGCCTTTCCTCCTCATTCTGGGTTTGCATATTTGGGGGGAATGTCCTATCTACACAGAGAAATTCGGATGTGAATTTATAGGCTGATGGATAGGCTAGGGAGGGGAGTGTTTTGTGGGTGATGACGGGTGTGTGAGGGATGTGAGGCTCTGAGCAGGTGTGTGAGAGGGTGTGATGGAGCCGAGTGATGTCAGCCTGAGTAACGTTTCCTCTCCGCAGGGTAATTGACTATGGGACACTTGACACAGCAGGAAATGGGGGAGTGGATAGTGTAAGAACAGCTGGAACACCTGGAGAAACTTTATCCTCAGAGGGAACTGTGGATTCAACATCTTCATTTCATGTGCTACCTGGTATTATTATCTTTCTTTAGATTTTTTTTTTTTTTCCCTAATGGCACACCAAGCTTCCAGATGGAAGGAATGGTATTTTACCTCATTTTATCCCTGCGATGTCTGGCCAGCACCACGAACATTGCATGTGTTCAGAACCCATTGTTAATTGATTGATTCCTGCCATTCCCAATGGTCATATATCTTATTGCTCAGCAAGCTGTAGTTAAAAAAAAAAAAAATCCATGAGCCCCAATAAGGGAAATGAGTTAACAGTTGCTGCTTCCTTTAACTCTTAAGGAGTCCAAATGCTAGTAATGCTGTCATTTGGGTCTGTAACTAGATTTTTTTTTTTAAAGCAAAAATCTAACAAAAAACTGAATAAATATTTGGAAAGCCTGGCCAAAATAGTCTCTTAGGAAGGTTTTGTTTATTTAACCTTAATAATTCTACCGACTTAATCATTTCTTTTCTGAGATTTGCCCCGTGACCTATCTCATCCCAGATTTTCCTGATTATTACTTGCTAGCAGTAGAAACTTAGTGGCAAGAAGGATAAAATGTAATCTCCATGAAGGTAAGGGCTTGGCACAAAAGAGATGATTATAATAGACTGTAAAAATGGCCACAAATTATTCTTCTCCATCTTCTACAGCCCCTTGTAATTGATTTTATAGTTCTCATCACATATGGACTCTCTGGCTCCATTCCTTAAATCTGGGCTGAACTTGATTTTTGCCACATTCATTAATGTAATGCAGGCAGAGACATGAGAAGCAACTTTTCACTGAGAGTTGCCCTCCTGCTCCTCTTAGAATCCCAAGTTGCCACTGTGAAGAAGCCGGGCTAGCTGACCACATGGGATCCATTGCAGCCCAGTTGCCTCTGTTGCATCAGCTGATTGCCAGCCAATGCTCAAAAATAGAACCACCTTAGCTGACTGACGGCTAACTGAAGACACGGGAAAAACTCCCCAACCAAGACTAGCAGAAGAACCACATAGCTAAGCCCTGCCCAAATTGCCACTCTGCTGAACTGTGAGCTGAATAAATGGTTGCTGTTTGAAGGTGCTAAGTTTGGAGTTGTTATACAACAAAAGCCAACTAATATAGGGCTCACTACAATTCTCTTGAGATAAGTAAAATGAATAAATGAATGAAATAGGTTATTTTTGTCTCCCCATTCCAAAGTCAAAGTAGTTAAGTAACATGGCAAATATTAGACAGCCAGTTAGGGAGGTCCCATCGTAGCTCAGCAGAAACAAATCTGATTAGCATCCATGAGGACCCAAGTTTGATCCCTGGCCTTGCTCAATGGGTTAAAGATCCAGTGTTGCCATAAGCTGTGGTGTAGGTTGCAAACGTGGCTCGGATCCCGCACTGCTGTGGCTGTGTGTGTGTGTGTGGGGCGGGGGGGCGTCTGGCAACTGTAACTCTGATTTGACCCCTAGACAGGGAACCTCCAGTATGCCAAGGGTGCGGCCCTAAAAAGACCAAAAAAAAAAAAAAAAAGTAGACAGCCAGTTAGTGAAGGGCCCAATATAAAATAGCTATTGTTCTTTTCTTTTAAAATAATGTTCTGGAGTTCCCGTCATGGCTCAGTGGTTAACGAATCCGACTAGAAACCATGAGGTTGTGGGTTCAATCCCTGGCCTTGCTCAGTGGGTTAAGGATCTGCTGTTGCTGTGAGCTGTGGTGTAGGTTGCAGACACGGCTCACATCCCTCGTTGCTATGGCTCTGGAGTAGGCCAGCTGGCTACAGCTCTGATTTGACCCCTAGCCTGGGAATCTCCATATGCCGCAGGAGCTGCCCAAGAAATGGCAAAAAAAAAAAGACAAAAAAAAATAATGTTCTGTCTCCCTAATGATATTGCAAAGTCCTCAGGACCAGGAATCTCTACGTGTTCAGATCAGCAGTGTCTAACCAAGTATTTTATGCATTTTCTCTTTAAAAATGACTTTTGAAAATGGCATATTTGCACAGAGCTCACAGGTGAAAAGGTACAGAAGCTTCAATGAAATGTAAATCTCTTTACGATGCCTTTTACCAAGCCATCCAGTTTTTCTCCCCAGCGGCATTTACTGTCAAAAGTAGTTTTGTTTGGAGTTCCTGTCGTGGCTCAGTGGTTAATGAATCTGACTAAGAACCATGAGGTTGCGGGTTCGATCCCTGGCCGTTGCTTAGTGGGCTAGGAAACCAGCATTGCCGTGAGCTGTGGTGTAGGTTGCAGACTGCAGCTCGGATCCCGCGTTGCTGTGGCTCTGGCGTAGGCCGGTGGCTATAGCTCCGATTTGACCCCTAGCCTGGGAATTTCCATATGCCGCGGGAGCGGCCCAAGAAATGCCAAAAAGACAAAAAAAAAAAAGTAGTTTAGTTTGCATGTTGGTTTGCTTTGGTTTTGTATACTGATGGATGTATGCTGCTGATCACCCACCTTTGGTACAGATGATGGCGACTAAAACTCAGGGCTTGAGTTTTAGGGGCACAGAGAGTGGGGGCAACATAGAAAACCCAGTCTTGTGCTTCCCTCCAAGCCACCTCCCACATTATTTGCAAAGCCACACCAGTTGTGGAGACAGAGTTGAGAGAGAAAAGAATCAGGGCTGATCAGGATGAATATATCTTTTGGGTTTTGTGATCTATATCTGTGAGTAAAGCTAAGGAAAGGCACAGTGGAAACGTAGGAGTTTCCCTGGACACTGGCCAAGATTCATGTCCTTAAATGTTTTGTCTGAGTCAGAAACAACCGAAGTGTATCCCCTGAAGCATAAGGTTCTGAGGCATGAATGGCCTTGTTGGCTATACAGTTGGCCTGTAAACAACACAAGGGTTAAGGCCGCTGACCCTCCGCACCGTGAAAATCCCCATATTAATTAGAGGCCACCCTTTCCTCTCTGTGGTGTCTCCCTATTTGAGGTTGTGCATCTCCAGATTCAGAAAAGCCCCATCCCCATCTGACAGAACTGTATTATTTACTACGGGAAAGAAAAAAAAAAAAAAAAAAAGTCTGCTTAGTCCTGGTATCAAAGGAGCAAAGAAGAATCCCAGGACAAGTCAAGAAGGAGGAAGCTTTCCACAGTTTACAATGTGTTAGAGAAACTAAAGGAGGAAGCCTGAAAAAGGGGGTGGGGGTGGTTGGAAGGAAGCTATTACTCCACGTATAATACATTTCAGTAGCTGCCTGGAGGTAAAAGCCAGAGTGCTGGGAATTAGGAAGTGAGCGAAGGAAGGAAGAAGGACTTGAAGAGAAGCTGAAGCCGGTGATAACCATGTGTGCAAAACTTTCTTTGGCTGTTATAGGAGAGTAAAAGATGGGATGGTAGAAGAGGAAAATACGAAAAAATAAGGGTTTTTTTAAAAAAAAATTTTTTTTGAGATGCTTTGTAAGATAAGGAAGTTCAGAACATGTTAGAAAATGGAAAGAAGCCCCAAAAGAAAGGGCCAAAAAAAAAAAAAGAAAGAAAAATGTAAAATAATAATGTAAAATAATTAACATACGTGTATTAATAATGTATAACATTTTGTCAGAGTATTTCAACATATTTGATTTCAAGGTATTTCCTATTGTCAATACACTCTCATGCCACACACGTAGTTATTTTCTTCTGTCCAGCAAGCCACACATTTTTACAACTACCTTTTAGGTTCTTACCAAAATAAAATAAAACACACATTCTCTTTTCTCTCCTTCTCTCTCTCTCTCTCTCTTTCCCCAGTACATTTTCCTATTATAGTTTCCATTCCACACATGCTTATTTATTTCAGCAGCTGTCCTACCAGAGATCATGAATGTCACCCCCCCCCACCCCCCGACCCTGTTGGTCGCTTCTTTCAACACAGCTCCATGTAAAGTTGTTCTGTCCAAAACTGTTGCTCTGTTTCTCCAAACTTCTCACTGCCAAAATGTCATGGCTTGCTTCTTTTTGTACAGGTGTAGTTTTTTTTTTTTTTGGGGGTCTTTCTAGGGCTGCACCTGCAGCATATGGAGGTTCCCAGGCTAGAGGTCGAATTGGAGCTATAGCAGCAGGCATACATCACAGCCACAGCAAAGCCAGATCCCAGCCACATCTGTGACTTGTACCACAGCTCCCAGCAATGCTGGATCCTTAACCTGCTGAGCTAGACCAGAGATGGAACCCATGTCCTCATGGATCCTAGTCAGGTTCGTTACCACAGAGCCACAATGGGAACTCCTGTATAGGTGTACTTAAGGTAGGGACTTTTCTCCTTCCTTCTCCAGAATGATGTTAAGTTCTCACCAGCCATCAGATCCATGCCACCTTCTGCACACCCTCTAGCCTTTCACTGCAATGACCATCACATGAGGCAGGCTGACCTGACTACCTGGCTCTTAGCAGAGTATGTATTTTTTTCTTTCTATTTCTACATGTTAGTTCTGTGTGGTGAGCGTTTCTTAGGTCCTGGTGGCCTGGCCATGTGTGCCAGGGATTTCTGCAAACAGGAGAGCTGCCTTTCTTTCTCCAGGTGCCCATGGAAACAGGTCCTTCTCAACATCCCCTTGCATTTGCAGCTTCACACCTCCTCGCCTGCCTTGGATTAGGTATATCTTCTTTTCAGAGGCTACCTGGAGGCAGGGCATGAGAAATTTCTCACTAGAAAAGGGTACTGTTGCACAAAATCATAAGATCTGCACAATGCCATATTCTAGAAAGTTCATGGGCCTGGGAAATCAGGGAGTTGGTGGTTTGTTGTTAGTACTTCCAACATCTCTTTTCATGATTCTGTTGTGCCTCTTTCTTTCTTTCTTTCTCTTTCTTTCTTGCTTGCTTGCTTGCTTGCTTTTCAGGGCCACACTTTTCAGGTTTCGAGGCTAGGGGTTGAATCGGAGCTGTAGCTGCTGGCCTACACCACAGCCACAGCTACAGCAGCATCAGATCCGAGCCGTGTCTGCGACTTACACCACAGCTCATGGCAACGGGGGATCCTTAACCCACTGAGCAAGGCCAGGGATTGAACCTGTGTCCTCATGGATGCTAGTCAGATTCGTTAATCACTGAGCCACAACGGGTACTCCTGTTGTGCCTCTTTCCACTTCTCTCCCTGGAGGGCTCTTGCTGCTTAAACTGGGACAAACACATTCCTGGGAAGGAATCAGTAATTTTAGGGAGATGGCCGTACTGGCTGTGGTCCTCTAGTGATGATTCCTTAGACACCAGGAAACCCTGGTGGGGGATATATTTGGGCGGGGGCAGCATTTCCCAAGTGTTCTCCTGCCACTGACAGTCTCACCTTCTCTGCTTGTTCACAGGATGGCTCTGATGGTGGGTTTTCATACTCATACAAAGTCTTTGAGCTGCTTTGGAGGCTTTGCCTCTGTTTGCTCCCATGACCAGCGCCCCTGCCCCTCTGCCAAGCCTATAAGCCCCCTGCATAGAAAGGTTGCATCTTGTCTCTCTGTTCTGTCTCTGGCAACTCTAGAGTTCACCTTCTCTGAACTGGAAGAAGAGAAAAGAAGACTAAAAAATCCTCCTGGCTGAGAATTCATTCCAGCACAATTACCCGGCACGGAGTGGTGCCTCCCACGCGCAGCCTGCGGCTCCCAGCGCAGTATCTGCACAGCCCGGGCCTGGTGTCAGCTCTGATAAGAGCCCGGGTGTAATCAGCGCAGCCGCACTTCTTTGGCACTCATTTCCCCTTGTGGCTTCTTCAAGCCTGTTGATAATTAAAGGAAGCTTTTCTTGCCACGCTGAAGGCTATATAAAATAAGTTCATAAGTAATAAAGCAGCTGGCTTGGAGCCAGGGACTTGCTGCTTCTGGTATCGTTCCCATCCTGGTGGTATAGTTACTGACGGGAAGCTTGGCTCTCACACTCAGCCTCTGGAAGCCCAGAGCTGCGAGAGTCAGGGAAGCTTGGCACGCTGCTAAAAATGTAAGCTGCATAGAGAACATTCTCGGGGAGTGTTTACAGGGGCCTTGGCCTTTGAAGGAGATGGAACTTTCTTCCGATCTTCCCATTCTAGGATTTGCTTCTTTCAGTCCCTAGATTTCTTAATTCTCTTTGTCGTCCGTATCACGGTAGGCTTCACTCCTATTTCATTGCATTTAAAGTAAATGTGTTAGAGACTTGGTTTCCGAATAGTGCGTGTAGTCAGCCATCAAATTCTCCTCTGTCTTTTCAAGGTTTGATGTGGACACAACATGAAAGAGGGGTGCCGAGACAGAGTGCTGTTTCTTTGGGGGTTACTGGGTGTCCACTTATGCTCTCTTGAAATGGCCATGGGTCACTTTCCTTTTCCTGGAGGCCTTGGATAAACCCTCTGCGATGAGGTTTAGGTTCCATCACAGCCAGGGAAACTTCCAGTTAAGTGTTTGGGCCTAAAGGAGCGGGGGTGGGGTGTGGGGGTGTGTGTGTGGGGGGGTGGCAACCCTGTTTTAATTAGTCACAGATGCTTTTCTTGCATTCAGCCTGCCTTTGGCACAAAGGGAGAGAATAGTTGAGGGCATTCTTCATGTTATGTGGGTTAAAGAAAAATCCCTGTACTCAACTTCCCTGTCAAAAAAGAAGGTGATTTTGGATGCGAATGAGCCAAGATGTCTGTTTCCATGAATGAGTGTAACTCATGCTCAAGACATATATTTGCTTTTATCAGGGGCCCACATTGTTCTCTGGCATCCTAAAGGCACACCACTGTAAAGGGACAGGAAGGACAGTTCCAGGAGCACCTCACAGCAAAGCCTCTAACGCATACCTTCTGAGCCCTCACAGCCCCCAGACCCCTGGCTTCTGAGTAAAGCACCAGCAAAATTAACTCTTGCACTCCGGACTGCTACTTCCAACTCTGAGGTCTGTTCTGGAATTATCTACAGCTCTTCTCTGATTTCTGTCTTTGACATTCAGCTTCTGGTTTCATCTGTTTCTCCGCATCCATCCCTTGTACTGACTTCATAGTCGGATTCAAAACCTTAGCATTAACCTTCTTTCCCTTCTGAATGTTGATGCCTCATGTCGCACTTGCTTCACACATGTCCCAGAGTTAGTCTTAGTTGATTCAGGATTTCCCCCAACTTTCTAACCAAAGTTGGCTCCTGACTCCAGCTCTTAAAGGTTATCCACTGTGAAACTTCACTGCAGGGTGGGTGATGAAACAGTTACCGCTGCATCTATTTGCTGACTCATTCTGGAATCCCAAAGATATGATTTGATAACTTCCATTGGAATTAATCAACCACATTCTAAGACCAGGGTGGCCACAACACACAACTACGGGGGACTCCATTCACAAAGAGTGCGATGTGGGAGTTCCCCTCGTGGCTCAACAGAAACGAATCTGACTAGTATCCACCAGGAGGCAGGTTCGATCCCTGGCCTCGTTCAGTGGGTTAAGGATCTGGCATTGTCGTGAGCTGTGGTGTAGATCACAGACGTAGCTTGGATCTGGTGTTGCTGTGGTTGTGGTGTAGGCCAATGGCTACACCTCCAATTCGACTCCTAGCCTGGGAACCTCCATGTGTCACGGGTATGGCCCTAAAAAGACAAAAAACAAACAAACAAAAAAACCCCATAACAAACAGAGTGAGATGTGAATGGTGCCTCCTGCAGTTGTGCTGGATGAAGACTTGGGTAAAAGCTTTGTCCATATGGACCACCTCTGCCTTCAAACTCAGTGGGCAACACCGTATTTTAGAAGAGGCTGAAAATTGACATGTTTAGTGATTGCAAGAATGATAAGATTGGACTTGCTATGTCGCTGATTTATTATTATCTTCTGTGTCTACACTCTGGGCCTCTACGTACAGGGGAAACAGCCACATTCAAGCTGGTCACACACCGTAGTATAAAAACAGGAAGTGGCTTATACATACCTACATGGCTTAGACACTAACACACTTAAGACATCTTTAGCCCTAGTTTTCGCAACTGTTTTCAGCCTGGGACATTTCCTACTATTCAGGGTCTTTGTTCTACTTTGAGTTAGCCATTCTCCCCCCTGTTACTGAATCCTGTCCTCTCTCTTCTTTTGCATTAAACACATTTTCTAGGAAGGTTTGTTAATGGGCTTTGGCAAGAGTGTTTGCCAGTTTTGTCCGGCAATTATAGTTTGTCATGTAACTTCTGGAATTCTTTGTTGGAAGGCTGGGAAAGTTGGGTTCTTTTACTTTCGGGAGGACCAGGGATTGGGCTAAGATATAAACATATCCTTTCTGTGTAGATATATGAATATGACTTTGATGGCTGCTTTAATTCCCTTTATTTATTTACTGTTACCTTAAAAGAATTGGAAGATATAGCTCTAGCAGTATCACTGACAGTTGAACATAATATTTTTTGAGTGCCTACTATGTACAAAGTTCTAGCAATATTGCTGATAGTTGAACATAATTAATGCTTTTTTTTTTTTTTTTTTTGCTTTTTAGGGCTGTACCTGCAGCATATGGAGTTTCCCAGGCTGGGGGTTGAATTGGAGCTGTAGCCGCTGGCCTACACCACAGCCACAGGAATGAGGGATCCAAGCCATGTCTGAGACCGACACTGCAGCTCACGGCACCGCCGGATCCTTAATCCACTGAGTGAGGCTAGGGATCGAACATGTGTCCTTATGGATGCTAATCAGATTCGTTCCCACTGAGCCACGATGGGAACTGCATGAACATAATTAATACTTTTTGAGTGCTGACTATGTGCAAAGTTCTATGCATTCACTGTAGATATTATTCTAAGTCTGATGAGAAAGCAATGGAACATTTTCAGCCTAGAAACAATACCGTCTTTGTGTAAAAAGATTATGTTGGTTGTTGCATGGAGGAGAGATTGGAAGGGTGGCACATTTGGCTCCAGAGAGGCTAGCTATGAGGCTATGGCAGTAACTCAGCAGATAACAACAGACTGGATGGGATGGTGGCCGAGGAGCTAGAAGGTGCATATATTTGAGTGACCAGTAGGTCACGTATGGAAAATGACGTCTGACAACAGGTTGGTGGTGGGAGATTGAATGCTAGAGAGATTCAATGGTATTTACAGAGTTTTTGGCTTATAGTACTGGGTGAATGTTTAAGCTCGTTCACTGAGCTTCTCTTTTGAGAAGGGGAATATATCTTAGTTCAGCTTTGGGTAAGTCAAACTGAGGTGTTTGTGAGGCATTCAAACGGAGAACGGAGTTGGATGGATAAATCTCAAGCTCAGAAAAGATGTCTGGGCTGTAGAGAGGAATTCTAGAACTGTCATGGTGTATGAGGCCACAGGCTTAGGTAAAAGGTGGCCTAGAAAATGGTGCAGAGTCAAAAGTGAACCTAAAATGACCCTAAAAGAGCTCCCACTTAATTTTTCAAGATCAAGTGGATGAAGAGTTCCCAACTAAAATAGAAGAGGCATAACTAGAGGTGTGGGAGGAAAGTGAAGAGTGTGTAAATGTCATGAAAAAACAAGAATTGTGTCAGGAGGAAGAGTTTCAAGTGCTGCTTCTGTAGTAGATCAAACTATAGGCATGTTTAAGAAACTTGTTATATTGTTATAAAATGCTATAGTCTAAAAATTATGGAAATGTAAAAACGGTTATGATTTTTATATTCCTTTTTTTTTTGTCTTTTTAGGGCCACACATGTGGCATATGGAGGTTCCCAGGCTAGGGGTCGAATCAAATCTGTTACTGCTGGCCTACACCACAGCCACAGCAACGCCAGATCTGAGGGCTGTCTGCAGCCTACACTGCAGCTCACAGCAATGCCAGATCCTTAACCCACTGAGCGAGGCCAGGGATCGAACCTGCAACCTCATGGTTCCTAGTTGGATTTGTTTCCACTGCACCACGACAGGAACGCCAGGATTTTTATATTCCTTTTTTGGCAGGAGCTGCTTATTCCAGGTTTTGGATAATCTATGGTCATATGTCATGCTCTTGATTAAAGAAATGCTTTATCCTGACACACAGAAGGGAACATTCCTTTTCTCTTGTATCAAATAGAAGAATAATTGATGGGGCTTTTCTGAGGGTCTGTTGTCTTCCAGCACTCAGCTAAGTGCTGCTGGATGACATAGGGGCCAAGATAAGGTATTTGCTCTCAAGGAGCTTAAAACCTACTGGAAGAAGTAAGACCTGGTACTTCATTGCATATGCCTTAGTACCCACATAAATGGTGCTAGAGCAGATAAGGGCACAGATTATGACATGAGGAAGTCAGGAAAGTCTTAGGTGGAGAAATTGAAGTTTTCACTTGGTTCTGAAGTTTGGGTGGGGTCTGGATGGTAGGGAAGATGCTTCAAGTGGAGGGTAGGATTTATGAAAAGGTAGAGAGGGTGAAATAGCCAAGATACATTTAGGAGATTTTTGTAATTGAAAAATGCATACATGGAGTCGTACTTGAATGCTGTTTAAAATAACTGTCATGTTCTAAATTCGTACCTAGTTTAGAGGCCTTTGAATATCCTGCTCTTCCGTTTGTAATAGCTTTTGATGTTTGGAAATGTTCTGATGAAGTATGTTCTACTTGCTTTTCTTTTGAATTTTAATTGGTGTGTGCTTTGCTTTGTGGTTTTAAATTTCAGATTGGCTACTTTAGACTTCAAGCCCAGAGAGGTTTCCTCTGAAATGTAGCCCAGTGACTCCCACATTGTACTTCATTCTTTTATTTCCCTACTCCACTAGGAAAAGCCTGTGCTTTTACTCAGGAATTGTAGGTAACAGTTTCGGCGATGTTTTAAAATCCAGAATGAGTAATTCTTTGAGGCATTTAAAACCTTTGCCTACACAGTTTCTGCATGTATTTAGAAGTGATAGACTGTAAGAAAGGGGAAAATGTGATCAGCAGCACATATACGTTGAAATAGCAATCATAGATCCACAGCATTATGTTTACAATAACTGAACTTATTAAGAGGCAGATTGCTGTCTGGCTCTTTCCCACTGAATATCATTTTTCAGGCTTGGAATCTTCCAACTAAATTGCTAGAAGCTTATCTCTTCATGCTTTTGCTGTGATTGCCACCAGTTCCAAAACTGAACAGCTCCAAAGAGTACCCTTAACATCCTGCCTTATGTAAATTCCATCTTCTACCTCCCCTCCTGTGCAGGGCACAGTCTGTGCTTGCAGACGATGTAAGTAGGTAGAGGTGATGTCTGGGCTATGGCCTTAGAGTAGGAACGACTAGCTTCCCCATAGCCACAGGTGGAAGTGGCGGTCCTAATATTTAACCCTGTAGAGTGTGGACATAAACCAGTCTTTACCTACTCCAACACTCGATTGATAGTTTGGTTGAAATTGATTTTCCCCAAGAATTTAGAAAGCTGTGGTCCTTTTTCTTCTAACATGCAGGATTGCTCTTTAAAAGGCTGATGCATTTTGACTTTTTTTTTTTGGCTGCACCCGAGGCATGTGGAAATTCCTGGGCCAGAGATGGAATCCGGGTCCACAGCAGTGACCCTGGCTGCTGCAGTGACAATGCTGGTGGATCCTTAGCTCGCTGCACCACAAGAGAACTCCTATTTTGATTCTTGATTCTTTGTATATGAGACACTTTAACTCTTTAGATGGTTTTGATATCTTTGTTTCTGATGCTATTAAATTTTCTAGATTCTGAGTTATCCTCTCTCTTGTGTTTTGGCAGACAGTGTTACTCAATAGCTCGAGAGGTAAAGTTATCCAACATATTACAGGCCTGAAAAGACCTTTATTTTAGTTTCTAGTTTGGTACTTTGGCTAGGTATAGAATCCTAGGTGAAAACTGTGTTTTCTGGGGTTCCTGTTGTGGATCAGTGGTTAATGAACCTGACCAGTATCCATGAGGATGCAGGTTTAATCCCTGGCCTTGCTCAGTGGGTTAAGCATCCAGTGTTGCTGTGAACTGTGGTGTAGGTCACAGCCATGGCTTGGATCCTGAGTTGCTGTGGCTGTGGTGTAGGCCGGCAGCTGTAGCTCCAATTAGACCTCTAGCCTGGAACCTCCATATGCCATGGGTGCAGCCCTAAAAAGACCAAAAAAAGAAGTTGTTTTTTTCTCAAAACTTTGAAGGAATTTATTTACCACCTCATAACCTCTGGAGTTGTTATTGAGAATGCCATTGCCATTCTGATTTCTATCCCTTGAAATGATTTGTATTTTCTCTTGGAAAATGTTTTGGTTCTTTTTATCCTGGGAGTTCTGGAATTTCATAACGAGATGTGAAGGTGTGAATGTTTTAAAAGATATTGTATTTCATTTTTTTTGGGCCACCCTCGTGGCACATGGAAGTTCCAGGCTAGGGGTCAAATTGAAGTTGTAGCTGCTGGCCGATGCCACAGTTACAGCAATGTGGGAGCCTTAACCCACTGAGCCGGGCCAGGGATCAAACCTGAGACCTCATAATACTAGTTGGGTTCGTTACTGCTGAGCCACAGTGGGACCTCCCTTAAAAGATATGTATTATGCTGGACACTTGGTAGGCCCTTTCAGTCTGAAAATTCATAATCTGTAGTTTTATGAATCTTACCAAAAAATTAATTCTTCTTTCTGGGCACACTGATTTTCCAAATTTCATAGTTTTTTAGCTTCTGTTTTTTTTAAAAAAATTTCTTTGTTTTACCCTTCAAAATGTTTTATCTTCTCTCCCAGCTTCCTTATATTGAGTATGTACTTGTGCTCTCTTAGTTTTAATTTCCAAGAATTTTTCTTGTTCTTGGAATGTTCTTTTTAAAAATAGCATCATGTTCTGTTTCACAGATTCGCTATCTCTCTTATCTCTATGAAGACATTAATCATAATTTAAAAATTATTTTTTCTTCAATCTCCTTCAGAACCTTTTGTTTGTTTTGGTCGCTGTCCATTATTTTTCAGACTTTCCTCAAGTATCTGATGATCCATGGCAGTATTTAATATTTGGGAGTGAAATTTTAAAAGGTAACCTCTGTGGAAAGCTTGTCACTGTAGAATGACTGGGCCAGGCTGTTTCACTGGGCTGGGCAGTTTCTTCAGACAAGAGTCTTTTAATCTTCTGTTGGGGGTTTATAAGCTGGCTGTTTTTCTTCTAAGAGGTCAGTAGGGGGTGGAACTATTCAATATGTTAACTTTCCTGTAACCCCAGTGCAGGGCTCCCGTCCTCAGCTGGGCCTTGTCTTCCTTAAAGGAACCTTACTTAACTGTCTAAGCAGCATCTAGTCTTCTATTTTTGGAGGGTGTGAGGTGTGGGGTAGGGTAGAGAATTATATAGTTCTATTTTTTTTTTTGTCTTTTTGTTGTTGTTGTTGTTGCTATTTCTTGGGCCGCTCCCGCGGCATATGGAGGTTCCCAGGCTAGGGGTCGAATCGGAGCTGTAGCTGCCAGCCTACGCCAGAGCCACAGCAACGCGGGGTCCGAGCCGCATCTGCAACCTACACCAAAGCTCACGGCAACGCCGGATTGTTAACCCACTGAGCAAGGGCAGGGACCGAACCCGCAACCTCATGGTTCCTAGTCGGATTTGTTAACCACTGCGCCACGATGGGAACTCCTATATAGTTCTATTTTTTTTTTTGTCATTGTAGACTTATGCCTTTTTAAAAACTCTTTTCCTTTCTTTTTGTTTGTTTGTTTGTTTGTTTGTTTGTTTTTTTCTTTTTCTTTTTTAGGGCTGTACCTGCAGCATATGGAGGTCCCCAGCTAGGGGTCAAATCGGAGCTACAGCTGCCAGCCACAGCCACAGCCACAGCAACGCTGGATCTGAGCTGTGTCTGTGACCTACACCACAGCCCACGGCAATGCTGGATCTTTAACCCACTGAGTGAGGCCAGGGATCGAACTGACAACCTCATGCTTACTATTCCGATTCGTTTCTGCTGCACCAAACATAGATGTTTGAAAGGCATTGAAAGTTGATCTTTCTTTTTAATCTCCTCTATTTAACCTGTGGCCAATGGCATCCTCTTTGGAGCTCAGGGCCTCCAGGCCTCTCAGACACTTTCTAGGGCCATGATATGAATCTCAGTCCTCCTTATCACGGCAGCCACAGCAAATTCTAGAAGGTGATCGTTCCTGAAGCTATCTCCACTGTCTGCAGAATCTGCCTCAGGTGGTTTTTTGCACTTATGACAATCTTCACCAAAATAACTTCTCACCAGGACTTTGTGCAGATTTCAGAGCAAACAAAATTTGTGGTCTATTGGCCAGGCCACACTCTGCGAGTTCACTATGTCTCTGGTCTTCGGGGAGACTCTTCCTGGCACCAATGAAACCTTGAGTCCAACAAGTCCCAACCTTGCTTCTAATCTCTGTCATCATGTCACCTACCATGCAATCTATCCAGGCCCTTTATCTTCCGGCTTCCTACTCTTCTCACCCCCACACTTACTCCAGCATCACTCTTCATGCTGACTTCTCACTGACCACTCTCGGTAGAAACATCACAGCATCATCCAGATTTTCTTCGTCTTTACTACTTACCAAAATTCTTTCTAATGTCTTTGTTTCACTTTGCTTCAGTTGATGACATTTTGAAACTCATGAGCCCCCTTTGCAATATTTCATAATTCTTTTGACCCGTTTTTAGAGTTTAGAATTTGCTTAATTATTTTTGAGGGGTAGGTGATATAAAGAACTGCCTTCAAGTGAAATGTTTTGCTTGTGTCGGTATAATAAAATTCTTATTATAAATTTCATTAACATACAATTTTACACTGGATTCGCGAACCAAGAAAGAGAAAAATTGAAATTTACATCTAAATAATAGAGATTATTTACCACACTTATACATATTTAAATACTTTATCACATGTCCATTTTAACTTTTCTCATTAAAAAATGAGGCATACTTACTTTACTATAAAACACATCTATTTTTGAAACTAAACTTAAATTTAATCATATATGCTTTTTCAAGAAAGCACTTTGTGACTTGATATTCGAGATTATTTTACTTTCCATTTTAACTGAAACTTAGCTTTTCTTCTAAGGATGTCATCTTCTTATAGATCTTTTGGGTAGAGACAGATGTCCCCTCATATCACAGGGCACAAATATGCCATCAACAACCTCTTCCTTCCCTTTGCCCATCTGACTACTGTTGTTGTCTGAATTTTAGGCATTCTCCCTTATTCCTTAGGGGTGTTGCCACCTGGCCTGCTGTCCTCTTCCATCTTCAAAAGGATTGTGTGATACACTGGATGCTTCCTCTCTTCAAGCCATGGAGGGGAGCGTTGTATCTTATGTTTGGACAGTACTAGCCTGGACCAGCTCTGCATCACCTTTGAAATCATAAACTCCAGTAACCATTCTGTACCCACAACTCACCATGCCTATAGCTCTTCCACGTACTCCCAGTGCCCTGGGCTGGGTCTTCACTATGATCTAAATATCTCATGTCTTTTTATTCCCTTGGTCCATAAGCCTCCTTCATGGCTTGACTTCTTCCCCATATAGCCTAGACCTCCGCTGCATCTTTTAACAACTGTTTTTTTCTACCATTCTCAATGCTTTATTAGTGATAACAAAAGATGATCTGTATTAGCATGTTTAGGTAACAGATATGTTACAAAACACTTTACACAGATGATCATATTTCATTCAAAAAAAAAAAAAAAGCTCTATGGTGAGATGCTTGTATTATCTCCAGTTTACGATGAAGAAACTGTGACTGAGAAAGGTAAGAAATCTCCTCAGGCGGTGTGCTGGAAAGAGTTATACTGAGTTCCTGTTTCATTCCAGAGCCACCATTCTCTTAAATCATTGCACTAACACTTCAGCTGTGTCTTCTTACCTGCCTTGCAATTGCCCCTTGGATAATTTTTGTCATTTCCCCCTTTTTCTACATTTATATTAGGACTTCTGATTGCTACTGGAGAAAAGTCACCACAGTTATTGGTGCCATGACAGAATCACGGTCTCCAGAATCACCTGGGCTTTTCTTTGAATCCCATTTACATGCACCTGCTCAGAAAACACTTTCCCTTCTCGCAGTGACTATTCCAAACTTTCAGCACCACCCTCAGGTCTTTTACCTTCCTTGTGTCTTGTTCGCTTTTAGCAAATGACTTTAACTGCTACCTCACTAAGAACGTCATGACTATAAGGTGTTAAACGGGCTTAATTTCTTGCCCACACTGACAAAGAGACTTAAATCTGCAACTACTTTTGTCTCTTTTCCTGAAGCCCAAGAAGATGATGCTTCTGTCCAAGCCTCATTCCTGTGTCTGGATCTGTACTCACACTCTCCTATGTCATCCGAGACAAGGATTGCATCACACATTTCTTGCATTGTCTTCCATGCCTTCTGTTTTCGCATCTTCACTGCCTCCTCCTCCTCACTCTGATCCAGATCCTCCATTAGCAGGCTTAAGAGAGGTGCATTAGCCATGGTCCTAGCAGGAAACAGACGGGACAATCTGAAGAGCATTTAATAAAGAGAGTACAGGCAACCTTTGAACAACTCGGGGAGTTTAAGGGCACCCACCCTCTGCACAGTCAAAAATCTGCTTATAGGAAGATGTCCCTCGGGATTCCCTGTTCCACATCCAATGGGTCTTGTAGTATGAGAGTATGCACTTATTGAAAAAAAATCTGGGAGTTCCTGTCCTGGCTCAGAGGAAAGGAATCCAACTAGGAATCATGAGGTTGTGGGTTCGATCCCTGGCCTCGCTCAGTGGATTAAGTATCCGGTGTTGCCATGAGCTGTGGTGTAGGTCACTGACGCAGCTCAGATCTGGCATTCCTGTGGCTGTGGTGTAGGCTGGCAGGTGTAGCTCTCATTTGACCCCTAGCCTGGGAATCTCCATATGCCGTGGGGGTGGGCTTAAAAAAAAAAAAGACCAAAAAAAAAAAGAAAAAGAAAAAATCTGCATGTAAATGGACCTGTGTCGCTCAAACCTGCGTTGGTCAAGGGTTGACTGTGTTTGCAAAGCTGTGAGCAGGCTGCAGGGAATCTACAAGCCCTGGAGACAAGCAGGGCTGAGGGGTGAGGGAACTGAGCAATTACTGTGGACCCCAGACAGATATATGAGTAGGGTCAACTTAAGAGGGGTTAGTCAAGGGACGAGCTAGTCCTTGTTGACTCTGTAGGAAGATTTCTGAGCAATAAATACCACAACCTTGTTCTTCTCCATCCAGGTTCCTGCCAGAGCCTACCTAGGCTGAACACCATCAGAAGCCAATGGACAAAAAGATTCCTTATTATAATTAGAATCCTTAGAGGAGAGTACCTTAGGACCCAGAGCAGGGAAAGAAGGATAAAAGTGGGTCTAGATGGGGCAAACAGAAGATAGAAATATTGTATGGCATCTTTTTTTTTTTCTTCCTGGAACATCTTTATTTCAGCTTTCACTGGAATGCTTATGTTAAAGAAGAAACGTCTTTTTAAAATTTTTAATTGTTGGGAGTGACAGATAAGGATGAATCAGATTTCGATAAAGGAACTGGAGACTGGACCAAGATAGAGATTAAAAAAATTTTTCTTAATTGTCACCATTTTATTTCTAGGTGGTAGAATCAATTTCAAAAAAAAAATGTATCATTGAGAAGTCCTGACTGCCATAATTCTTCGTGAGTGTCCCTTTACTATGTGTCTTGAATGTCATAGGTGTCAAGTCAATGATTGATTGGATTTATTTTAGCTTCCCTGCACACCACTCTCTGTTTTCTTGTATTCCTGTTGCCTTGGTAACTTTCAAAAGCTTCATTCTCTAAAAAATGGAGGTGAGAGGAAAAGCGAAAAACCAAAAAGCAAACCTCAGATTGTTCCCCCCCACCCTATTATCACAAAATAAGAAACAAAATCAAACAGAACATGGAACAATGTTACATACTGTGGAGAAGTTTTAATTTTAAGGTAAAGAAGTAGGCTTCCCCATCATGCCTGTCTCTGACTAAGCCATGGAACATCATGGCCAAACTGTATGTGGCCAGGGCAGGCTCAGGACCCAAGGGAAGTTCCCCCTTTCGGAACATACTGACCTCACACCTGCACAAACACCCCTCAAGAAGGGGGCAGTTGCATTTGGCGGCCGGCCCTTCATTGCTCTTTCATCAGGGCTTTCTCTTGCTTTTCTCCATTTATTCCCCATGTACCTTGGCGAGCATGTCCCTGAAATGGATATTTCTGTGGTTTTCCTGGGAGCATGATGCTGAAGAGGGTGGGTGTTGGCTTCCTGGGGTTGATTAAAGAGTGCCCTGGCTTGCTCAGGAACACTGGAGCCCCGTGTCTCCCTTGGGTCTGTCTGACAGTTTGCACAGCTGTCTCACGCTCAGGATAGGGTGCATCACCACCAATTATTTTGTCATCATGTCCTGAAATGGTAACATCTTGCCACAGGGGCGTAGAAAGAAAATAACGGGAATACGCTGGTGGCCATAGTCTGGGGAGAGGGTGACGTGCCGCTCTCAGTGTTATGTTGGAATCAGGCAGATCTTCAAGCAAAAGCCACTGTTTTCTCAGGAAATTTAAATCATTTCTGCTTGCTTCTCACCCTCTATTTTCTTTTTCGATTTTCAATTTTCCTTTATTATTCTACTTTGAAAAAGGCTCCTGTGAACAGGAATAGGACAGACACACGTCTTGTCACCATTCTTTGAGACCTGGACATCTGCTCCAGTCTAAAGGCTAGGCAGGTTCCAAAAGGCCAGACAGTCTTACAGAAGCTTTTCACTACTACAAGGAATTGTACCTATGCTTTGGCTACACATCATCAGATCAACAGTGAAGCTGGAAAAGGGTTGAATACAGACTGATTGAAAAACCAGGAGTTCCTGTTGTGGCGCAGCAGAATCCGACTAGGCATTAGGAGGTTTGGGTTCAATCCCTGGCCTCGCTCAGTGGGTTAAGGACCTGGTGTTGCCGTGAGCTGTGGTGTAGGTCGCAGATGTGGCTTGGATCTGATGTTGCTGTGGCTGTGGTGTAGGCCAGTAGCTGTATCTCCGATTGGACTCCTAGCCTGGTAATCTCCATATGCTGCTAGGGTGGCTCTAAAAAGGGAGAAAAAAAAAAAACAACTGAAAAAGGCAGGGATGTTATTCTTAATACTGTCACTCATTTCTATATAATGAAAAACCTCATATTGTACATAAATTTGAATTAAGACCATTTTCAAATAAGACTTTATTCTTTCTTTTTATAGTCATTTTCCCCTGTGTTCATTCTTCTCACAAATATTTAATGAGGGCCTTTTATTATTTTTTGCTTTGTTCTGTTCTTTTTCATTTTTTGCTTTTTAAAAATTTATTGTGGTATAAATGATGTACAATATTACACAAGTTACAAGTGAAATATACAGTGATTTAAAATTTCTAAAGGTTGTAGTCCACTTATAGATACTATGAAACACTGGCTATATTTCCCATGTTGTACAATATATCCTTGTGGCTTATTTTCTATCTAATAGTTTGTACCTCTTAATCCCCTACCTCTATTGTCCCCTCTTCCCTCTCCCCACTATTAACCACTCGTTTGTTCTTTGTATCTTTAAGTCTGCTTCTTTTTAGTTGTATTCACCAGTTTGCTGTATTTTTTAGATTCCACGTATGTGATGTCATACAGTATTTGTCTTTCTCTGTTTGACTTATTTCACTGAGCATAATGCCCTCCACGTCCATCCATGCTTTTGCAAGTGGCAATATTTCATTTTTATGGCTGAGTAATATTCCATCACATATATATGGTATAAATATATACCACATCTTCTTTATCCATTCATCTTATGTTGATGGACATTTAGGTTGCTTCCATATCTTGGTGAATAATGCTGTTATAAACATTGGTGTGCATATACCCGAGATGGAATTGCTGGATCCTATAGTAGTTCTGTTTTTAGTTTTTTGAGACACCGCCATACTATTTTCCACCGTGGCTGCATCAATTGACATTACCACATTGAGGGCCTTTTAAGTGCCCAGCCATGTTTTAGACTCTGAGATCACAGCAGAGAACAGCAGGCAAAGTACCTGAATTCACATTTTACTTTCAAGAGAGGCAGAGATACTTGGGGTAGAGTACCTAGTAGTGGTGAGGTCGATGAAGCAGTGTGAAGGGAGGTATTGAATTTTGCTTAGGGTAGTCAGGGATGGCCTCTCTGAGCAGGAACCTTTCAGTGGAGATCTGAATGTTGTAAGGGAGTGAGCCAAGAGACCACCTAAGGAAAGAACACTGCACAAATTAAACTGTAGCCTGTGTGTGTGTCCATGCATATGGCTATCCAGTTAAAGCAATTGGTAAGCAGGTGGGCATCTCTATGCTTTATTTATCTCTCTGTGATGGTTAATTGATGTGATGGTTAATTTAATTAATGTGTCAACTTGACTGGACACATGGTGCCCAGATTAAACGTTATTTCTAGGTATGTGAGGGTGTTTTTGGCAGAGATTAGCATTTGAATTTGGGGGCTCCCATATGTGAGTAGGCATCATCCAGTCCACTGAGGGCATGAATAGGATAAAAGACAGAGGAAAGAGGAATTCACCCCTTTTTTTCTGCCTCACTGTTTAAGCTGGGACATTTTACCTCATCTCCTACCCATCCAACTGGAATTTATACCAGTGACTCTCCTGGTCTCTGAATTACATCACTAGCTCCTGGGTCTCTAGTTTGCAGACTAGACTTCATGGGTTTCTAGTTTCTTGGGACTTCTCAAGCTCCATAATCACATGATCCAATTTTTCATAATAAATATCCTTATATATAAGATATATGTATAAAGAGATTATATATATATATACACACACACACGTAAATGCATATATAAATGTTCTGTTTCCCTGGAGAATAGTGACTAATATTTTATCTATCTACCTATGAATCTCTCTCTCTACATATCTCTAGCTAGTCTATTATCTATCTATCTATCCATCCCTCTACCCCTCTATTATTTATCACCTCCATATCTATATAGCTATCTATTCTATCATTTATCTATCATCTATTTATCTCTGTATCTTATCACATCTCATCTGTCTGTCTGCCTGCCTGCCTGCCTGTCTGTCTGTCTGTCTATCTATCTATCTATGTATCTATCTATCTAGAGCATATTTTTATACTCTTTTGAGTTTCTGCCTGTTTGAATGCTTGATGAACTGGATGGCCATTCAGCCCAGATGATGGTGCAAGTATATTCATAGGATTTGTTGAATCATCCTCCGGAGAGTTGGGAATGATCAGAAGCAGGAACCAGGAACCAAGGAGCTTTAGCAGCCAAGGAATAGAAGAACATTACTCACTGAGCCTGAGCTAGAGTTGTTTGAGTGGCTACCATGGTCAAGTTCCGTGGGTCAATAGCGTTCATAGCTTTCTTGGCAGCAGAATATATTTTACACAGTGAGACTGGGCTTGTGAATCCTCAACAGGCCCTGCAGTTGAGTGGCTGGCACTTTGCGTTGGCTTGAGAGATGCACTCAGTAATAGATGGGGGGGAGGTGAGGGCGTATCTGGAGGCGCCAGTAGACCAGTTGGACTGGAACAGGTTTTGAAGAGAAGAGTGAGAGAGAGTATTAGGAAAGCAAGGTAAATGGTGGAAGGCCTCAAACAGCGCTTTAAGCAAGTTTTTATAGGTGAGTAAGCCTTAGATGAGTAATCCTCATCTCTAAAATGGGGATAATAATACACATCTCATAAGGTGAGAATGAGATGACTTAACATGTAAGAAATGTCTAGCATTATGTTAAATACGTATTAAGCCTTAATAAAGAGTAACTGCTACTATGATAATGAAAATAGTATTTCAGGATGATTAATGGGGCAATCGTGTGTAAGATTAGTTGGAGGAGGAAGATAGTGGAATAGAGAGCATCCAGTTACAAGGTTGTTTTAAAAGTCTAGGCATAAATGTATGACTAATGAGGCTAGGAAAGAAGAGGCTCCCTAGAAATCACATGAAGGAAGAATTAAGAGGCCTTAGAAACTCTGGGAATATGCCACCAAGGAGATGGAGAACTTATAGATAACTGGCATTTGGGCCTTGATGGTAGGGTGAGTGATGGGCTATTCAAGGTATGGAACTGGTATTGGCTAGATTGTGAAATGACAATCCACTTATAAGGGAGAGGGGACTGAGGGAGAGCTCATGGCTAGAACAGGTGCCACACTGGGGAAAGGAAGATGGAGAGGTCAAGTAAAAGCTGAAGGATGAAAACAGACCAGCCCAGAGGAGAACTGTCTAATGGAGAGACCTAATGATCAGAGAGAGAACCGTGCCAAGGATGCACTGCCTAGTCAGCTGCAGTAACTGGAGGAGAGAGTCTAGGAACTAAATCAATTCCTTCCTCCTTCTATTCCTTCTTTCCTTTCTGCTTGCCTTCCTCCCTTCCTGCTTTCTGTTTTTCTGCCTTCCTTCCCTTCTTCCCCCTCTTCCTTCCCTCCTTCCTCCTTTTTTTTCTCTCCCCCCATCTCCCTCCCTCATTGCCCCTTCCTCCCTTCATCCCTCCCTCCCTCCCTCCCTTCCCTCTCTCTTCCTTCCTTCTTCACTTAAAGACTGGGTTACATCCTGTGCCTGATAGTTGGTGCATAAAGTTAAATAAATGAGATCCTTGCTCTCAAGAAATTCTCTATCCAAAATGAGTTAGAAAAAAGAACTGGGTACAAATGTGAGAAAAATTCAATAAGTGGTTATATTGAATTGGGAGGGAAAGAATTAACCAAGAAAGCAGAGATCTTTCCTTCCTGGAGATCCAGGAAGTATTAGATAAGGAGACTTAAGTAGCTTTATTCATTTTGTTTTTTAACTTACAGCAGATACAGTGTATTTTCATCTTTAAGTGATATGAGTGGACTTTGCTCCAGATCTTCTCTTTAAAATGAGATGTATGTGAACTCGGATGGACAAGTTGATTTTGATGTTCATTTTAAGAATATTGAGTTCACTAAGTTTGAAATGTCTCCATCGCGTGATCACGATGCATTGCAGAATTTCCTACTTGACTTTTCTTTCTGAAGTAAAACTAGCCCCTTCTCTGTTGATGAGCCATTCGGTCCATCATTCTCAAGTATGGTTCATGGATCAGCACCACCTAGAAACTGGTTAGAAATTATCATTCTTGGGTCCCAACCCAGACCTACTGAAGTAGAAGTTCTGAAGGCGGAGCCCAGCCGCCTGTGTTTTCACAAGTCATCCAAGTGATTCTGAGGCAACGGCTGAGAACTCCTGTTTTAGGACCTAGCATAGAGCCTTGCATGTAATGGGCAAGCAGTAACATCTGTTGAATCAAATTAGTAATATCTAAGGTTCTGGCCACATCTCCCCAAGAGGTGATAACAGATTCTCAGGGTGAAATGCTGTATAAAGGTTTCTTAGAAAGTGGAAGAAGCAGAGATGTCTTGTCCTTTTCTTGCCTGGCTTGCTTTTCCTTTTTTCCTTAAGCTCAGCAGTTATATGCAGCTGGCTATTCTGTGTGAGATCCAGGTTCAAGTTTGGGGGATTGATGCACCCTCTGCTTATTATGCTGCAGTGAGTAACCCAAGTGAAAGAGAATCATTTTTTGTGCCTTCTTTGGTCTCTAGTCTTTATATGGAGTCAGAGAAACCAGCATACTTGCTTGGTTGGGGTGTACCTCCTAGTCACATGACAGCATTTGATTCTGTTGAATAACGCTGCTTTTTTGAAACGGTCTCCTCTCCTAGCTTTCATCCTGACCTCTGCAAACTTCTCTTCCTGCCCCTGGCTCTTTCTCTATGCTCTGTTTTGGTGATTTCAACCACATCCAGGGCTGCAACTAGAACTTCCAAGGTGATTTCTCTCCAGTGTATCTATCTCTCAAGCACAGGTCCTCATCAGAGCACTAAATCTCTATTTCTCACTGTTCTTTGGACTCTCCACATGGACATCCCACTGGTACCTTAAACTTAACCTTCCTGAAACAAACTCCTCAATTTCTCCCATCATTTGACTTTTCCTCCCAGCGTCTCCATTTCTATTCAGGGTACTTATTGGAAATACCAGGATCATCTTTAATGCCTATGATCACGATGAGGGCAGGTGGAGTTCTCATTGTGGCTAAGTGGGTTAAGAACCTGACTAGTATCCATGAGGATGCGGGTTCGATCCCTGGCCTCACTCAGTGGGTTCAGGATCCAGTCTTGCCGCAAGCTGCAACATAGGTCACAGATGCGGCTCGGATCTGGTATTTGCTGTGGCTGTGGTATAGGCTGGCAGCTGCAGCTCTGATTTGACTGACCCCTAGCCTGGGGACCTCCATAGGCTGCAGGTATAGCCCTAAAAAGAAAAAAAAAGAAAAAAAAAAAGATGAGGGCAGGATTAAGGATGTGTCAGCACTGGGGGCGCTATCCCGCTGGTTTTCCCTCACTTCTGCCCTTGTGTGGGCTCACTCCTTCCTTTCCTTTAGCTCTTGACTAACTCTCTCCCAGGCTAGTGCAGTAGCTTCCTGACTACTTGTCTCTCTGTGTGAGACTCAAGGATACTGTGAGAAATCGCCCTCAGCTTTTCTTTCTCATTTTCAAATTTCCAAGTCGTTATTACATATGTGCGGCAAATCATCTTGCTCTGCGGTTGTATAATAAAGCTCTTTGTGGCAGCTTGTTCAGCGTGGGCTTGAGAGCATAAACAAATGGAGGTCATTTTGCCTTCTGGGGGGTTATTTTTAATATCCAAGATTTTTCAGTTCCTGCTCATTTCCCCTGCTTCTTGCTTCAGAAGCTCCTCACAGCTAAATCCATTGATGGCTTCCACAAAGCATAAATCCCAGGAAAGAAGGCATAATTTATTCATAGACAAGACCCTCAGACCTTCAATCTAAACGGAGGTGATAATGTATTAGACACATTTTAATGTGTGTTATTACCTGGCTTTGCACACCACATGGAAGTAGCAAATTACTTTTCTGAGAGGAGAGAGGGCTGCTCATAATGCCAGGATTTGCTGACATTAGGAGTGACCTTTCAAAACAAGCAAGGGAGAGAAAGGAAATGAATCAGTATTTTTAAAAAGATTTTCCTTTCATTGTTCAGGGAATCCTGACAATATGTCTTATTTAATAGATGAGGAAACTGAGACTCAGAAATGTTTAATAACTCACTCGAGGTCATATAGCTGCAAGAACTAGAGATTCTAACTTGAGTATCTTGGACCCCCAAAGCCAATTTTCTCTTTATTACCCCAATATTTTCTTTTCTTTTCTTTTTTTTTTTTTGTCTTTTTGCTATTTCTTGGGCCGCTCCCACGGCATATGGAGGTTCCCAGGCTAGGGGTTGAATCGGAGCTGTAGCCACAGGCCTACGCCAGAGCCACAGCAACGTGGGATCCGAGCCGCGTCTGCAACCTACACCACAGCTCACGGCAACGCCGCATCATTAACCCACTGAGCACTGAACTGAGGACTGAACCCTCAACCTCATGGTTCCTAGTCGGATTCATTAACCACTGCGCCACGACGGGAACTCCTACCCCAATATTTTCTGATTCAATGGAATATCAGTTCCTTGGCATGATGATGGGTAGTCTATGCAAATTTCGACCAAGAAGTTCCTGAGGTGGCGCAGTGGAAACGAGTCCGATGAGGAACCATGAGGTTGCAGGTTTGATCCCTGGCATCGCTCAGTAGGTTAAGGATCTGGCGTTGCCGTGAGCTGTGGTGTAGGTAGCAGATGAGGCTCTCATCTGGCGTTGCTGTGGCTGTGGCGTGGGCTGGTGGCTACAGCTCTGATTCGCCCCCTAGCCTGGGAACCTCCACATGCCGCAGGTACGACTCTAAAAAGACAAAAAGACACAAAAAGAAAAAAAAAATAAGCTCGATCAAGTTACAGGACAGTCTCACATTGCTCTTTTACAGTCAGCTTCTTCCCCTACCCAGCTCCTGGCAGCCATTGATCTCTCTTCTGTCCTAATAGTTTTGGCTTTTCCAGATGTCATATAAAAGGAATCATTTAGTAAGTAGCCTTTTGGGTTAGCCCTCCTTCTCTCATTTAGAAAAATGCATATGAAATGTATCACATTGTATCAACATGTTTGCTCCTTTTTATTGTTAAAATGTCATCCATTGTGGGAAGCATCCAGATGTTGAAGAGCATCTAGATTGTTTCCAGTTTTGGGTGATTGTGAATAAATCTGCTAAAAATGACCTCATATCGATTTGGGGGTAAACATAAGTTTCTGTGTCTTTTGGGTGAGGTTGCTAGATGGTAGAAAAGAGCTTGGGAATTAATGCAAATCTCCTTATATCTTCAGCCCTCAATGATTCTATGTTTTCAGTAGCTCACACTTGACCTTCAAATTGACCGTTCTGTCTGTATTGTTCTTATATATACATCTGCCCCAGGTAAGTAGGGTTACTGTTTTGTCTGTACTTGAAAATGCCTTTCAAGTGCCTGTCTTTCTTTAAATTTCTTGTTAGTTGGTTGCCCCAAAACCTTAGCTGGGTGATGGACTCATGAAAAGTTATGAACTTACAGTTTGTTTGACTCTTTTTTTTTTTTTTGGTTGTTGTTGTTATAAAGGTGAGAGCAGTGCTCTTTACAGCTTTTTATATCTCAAGCTGAAACGAATCCCAAATTCAATTCTATCTGCTCATGTTAAAAAAAAACCCCAAAACCCAAAAAACTCCCCCAAAGAAGCAATTATTTTGAATAGATACAAGTGATTCCAAAAATTGGTGCAGTTTACTTCCAGCATTGTTGATAGATGGATTTATATGCATGTGGAAATTTTCTTCAAATGTAACTTTCTCATCTGTAAACATGGAGCGTTACTCTCCATGGGCTCCAAATTCTTATATAGTTCTAGAACTATCTGCTTTTATGTCCTGGAAAATGTCCTTGACATTTTCTAGCAGTAAGATTCTCTAGCTGATTCCATTCCAAAGTAAGGTGTTTTTTTTTTGTTTTTTTTTAGATCTAAATAATGTTGGTCTTAAATTAATCCCATGTGTGTCTGTGTGTGCATGTATCTATGTGTTTGTTTTGAGAGAGAGAGGGAGAAACAGAGACAGAGACCCATCTACAGAAGTTAGTATTTTTCTATCTGCCCCAAACTCATGAAAAGAAAATGCAAATACTTTCATCCTGCTCTGCATACCTTTTTCACTCCCCCTACTTTGCTGTCATCATCTACCACCTTCTTGATCACTGTAGCATGTCCACTGGGGCTTTGGAGGGGATGATCCTTCTATAAATCCACAATTTTGCCATCATCCAACCATCCAGTACCCTAGCCTCTGAAAATTACTGAAGATAAATTACCAAAATAGTGCCTTTACAAATATACGCTTTCAAATACACGCTTTCAAACTGGTCTCAGGTCTCATACCTCCCACTCAAAAATCCTTTTATATGCCTCTTAACCTACTTATTCAACCATTAAACTTGGAGGATATCCCAACATCTTTAACCCCTTTTTAAAAATTTCAGACTACTGTCCAAATGCTCATTTAGCTGATGGCCTCCTTGCCTGTTATCATCACATGGGGATTTGTGACTAATTTTTTCCATGCTCCACAGAGTAGTTTTGTGCATTTGTCTTAATCTCCTATTTTTGTTTTAGTTAACATTTTCTCTTCCAGTTGAAGATTGATCTTTTCATTACAACTCAGCAATTTTTATCTAAAATTTTGAATATGCTGTCAATTTTGACAAAAAAAAATCCACTGAGGTTTTGGATGGGAATTAGTGAATCTATAGAAAGATTCACATTAGGCATTAAAAAACTAATTTTTGACATATCTGGTAATATTTCCTGCTTTAAGTTTGTTTTTTCTGATATTAATGTAGTCATTACAGCTTTCTTTTGATCAACATTTGCATGCATTGTCTCTCTTTTTACTTTTAATCTGTCTGTGTTTTTATATTTAAAGTGAGATTCTTCTAGACATAGAGTTGGGTTTTCCTTTTTTATTCAGTCTGAAAATTCACTGTATTTATTTATTTATTTATTTATTTATTTATTTATTTTTTGTCTTTTGTTGTTGTTGTTGTTGCTATTTCTTGGGCCGCTCCCGCTGCATATGGAGGTTGAATCGGAGCTGTAGCCACCGGCCTACGCCAGAGCCACAGCAATGCGGGATCCGAGCCACGTCTGCAACCTACACCACAGCTCACGGCAACGCCGGATCATTAACCCACTGAGCAAGGGCAGGGACCGAACCCGCGACCTCATGGTTCCTAGTCGGATTCGTTAACCACTGCGCCACGACGGGAACTCCTAAAATTCACTGTATTTAAATTGAAATATTGAGAATATTTATATTACATAATTACTGGTGTGGTTTGGTTTGTATTTAACATCTGTTTGTTTTCTATTTGTTCCATCTGTTCTTTGTCCCATTTTTCTCTTTTTCTTCTTCTTTCTTTTCTACTAATTCAGTATTTTATATAATTTAATTTTATCTCCACTATTGATATTTTAGTGATATCTTTTATTTTTTGAGCAATTGTTCCAGGGTTTACAACAGACTTTTTTTTTTTTTTTTTTTTTTAGGGCCACACCCATGGCATATGGAAGATCCCAGGCTAGACTGGGCCTACACCACAGCCACAGCCACAGCAACACCAGGTCTGAGCTGTGTCTGGGACCTACACCACAGCTCACAGCAACACCGGATCCTTAACTCACCGAGCAAGCCCAGGGATCGAACCTGCATCCTTGCGGATTCTAGTCAGATTCATTTCCTCTGAGCCACCACGGGAACTCTGACAATATGCATTTTTAACTTCTCATTGACTACCATTTTTGTATGATGTGAGACTCTTAGAATATAAATTTCCATTTCCTTTATTTTGTTCTTTGACTTGCACAAAAGTTTAAATCAAAATTAGTTACTTGGTTCAGGGTTATCTCCACCACACCATTTGGAAAGATGTACTGTGATGGACCAGGGGCTACTAAGACATAGACCCTTTCCTAAGGTGCTTACTTGAGACTATGGAACATATTTAAATGAAAATTATGATAATGGGGCAAAGAATTATATGTGGTCAAAGTCTACTGGTCAGAGCATATACCAAGTACAAAATGAACTAAGGGGAGATCAGCATGGATTGAAGTGGCCAAGAAAGTCTCCACAAAGAGGATGAACCTCAAAATAAGGATTTTATCAAAAGAAGAATTTTATTAACTAAAGAAAAATGAACAATATGGCACTTCTGGGGTTTGGTAGGCATAGTCTGGTGAAAATGAGCTTGAGTAGAATGAAGAATTCATGCTGCAAATGGTAGAAGATAAATTTGGAGACATGAGCATAATGATTTTGTAAAATTAAGCACAATATTTTTTTGCAGAACATTGTCTCATTATTTTACAAATTATATTCCTACAACTTTGTCCTATTATGCTATTGTTCCATCCCACTCTTTTAGGTAACAGCGATTTGTTATAAATCTTTCCCAAAGCAGCTCTACTTTCATAATCCTTGTGCCTAATAACTGTTAATGAGTTACTGGAGTGAGGAAAGCAGAGCTCGGAGGCAGAGAATTTAATAAGTTATGGAGACAGTAATAATGAGTCTAGCGGAGAATATTACTTTTAAACTTGAGAAAAAGTTGCTTGAAAAAGAACAAATATTTCTTCGCTTCATGCTCTCTTCTCTCAATCCCTCTGCAGTACTGGATATTAGATTTCTCCCTCTATTTTAAATATATCCCTAATTCCCCTGTCATGTCACACTTTATGCTGCTTCTTAAGGCTTAATTACTATTTCGATGACCTACTCAGTGACCTCACTTCATAGTTGTTGCCTGGTGGTGGTCTGTCACTTCTTTGATGGGGTCATCTGAGTGGTTGCAGAGGTAGTCCCCTCTTCCTTCACTATTTCATGGCATTTCTCAAGGAGAACATTTTATCAAAAGGATAATTCTCCTTGATATATGGAGACTCTTCTTCAGTTGGTAGCATATAGAGTCTATACCGTTGATATAGTTATTGATATGTAATGATATGACATGACCATAGAGTCCATATCGTCTATATGATATATAATCAATGATACGTAAGCAGATGCTCTGTATGATTGCTAACCTGGCATTAGGACACTTACAACCACTGCCACCAATCACCACCATCATCACCACTGCTTCCATTCTTCCCGTTTCCATTATTGTTCTCGCTCTTGGCTGTTATGTTCGACCCTGTGCCAGGCATCGTCTCTACGTCTTTTCCAATCATCCCAGACTCCTGCATCAGTGTACTTGAGTACACTGATTCTCACAAAGATTAGGTAATGTCTAAAGGTGGCGATCGAGAAAGCCAGAGATTTAGCCCAAGTTTGTCTGATTCCTAACCTAAAGTTCTTTTAACCATCACAAACAGCTTATCAAGCAAGCTGTTCGTTTACTGATTTGTTTTCCAAAGCCAACATTGGATGTCCACCGTGCTTATGCCAAAAAACCTATTTTTGATATGTTCACAAATGTCTTTCTGATTATCTTAATGTTTTTGCTTGTTTTTATTTTCTTCCTTGTTCTTTTTGTTTCTTTCTTTTTGGCTCCACGTTAAATGGTCTGATTCATGGTTTGGAGCCTCTGTGGCAGTTGGTGATGACTCCAGTGAATGTCAATTTTATTTAAAAGATGCTGTTTAAGTGCTATTTAGCACTATTTTCAATGTGAGTTCATCTCATAATAATGAAAAATTGCCACTTAAGTATCACAATGTTAGAAGTGATGGCAAATGGCAAATCCAGTTTGAGTCTTTTCGGGGGAAGGGAAGTGATGTGTGATGGTGCATGAAGCTGTAGGTTATTAACCTAAGCATAGTTTCATGGTAACATTTCCACACCAATAAATCGCCTACAGTGTATAGTCTCAGGTTATGCCATATCTGTGTGTTTCTTATATAACCTTAAAAAACTGCTGCAGCTGCTGGATTTAATTATTTAATACTTTGCTATTTTAGCTCCTGTTCCATACTTCAAATCATATTCATTTTCTGTGATCCCTGACCTCTTGGACTTTCATCTGGTTTTGCTGTTTGGAATTTTTGATCCTGCCTCCATCAGATGAAGGGATACTATGGGTTATTCTTCATATTCCTCTTATTGCAGGCAGGGTTGCAGTCTTGTGCTTTAGGGCAGCAAGGCGGGGGTGGATCTTGATTAGTTTTAACCAATCATAGGTAATTTGATTGTCCTTGACAGCCAGTGATTTAAACATTGACATCGAATGTAATTTTTGCACGAGAAGAGGTCTTTTGAAGGAATATTGGCAAGCTTCTCCTCACTGGTAAGTATTCACGGTGGAGGAATTATTTTCTTTTCTTCTATCACTCAGAGTGTGTGTGTGTGTGTGTGTGTGTGTGACTCCATGATGCTTGGAACTGCAGCAGCTAACTTGTGATGATGCAGAACAAGCATAAAGTTGAAAGTAAACAGATCGAAGACACAATGTCAGAAGATGGGAAGAACCTGTGACCCTGGAAAAGTTTTGAACTGAGTTAATAAATTCCAAGGCTGAAATTCAGTACTTAGGTGAGAAAAAAATATCAGGTGTGAAATTCGTTGGTGTTAATAAGCTTTAAACTTTGCGACGTGGTCAGGTTTTTTTTCTCCTTCTTTTTTCTCTTTTCCACAGCAGCACTTGTCAGAAGCTGAAAAACCAATAGATAAGTGAGGAAGAGGCTCATCAAATGGGAGGAGGTGGAAAAATTATTTTATAATTATTTAGGGTATGAATATCAGCAGTCACTTTTTTTTGGTTCACACTATGCTGAGTTTCTAATGCACTCATTACTATTAAGTGTGATCTAATTATTCTTCCCTTTATTATTCTAAAAGTGTAGAAAGCTTTAGAAAAGGAGCATGGTGATAAAGTTTTCTGCTGACCTCAAAGTCTTCTGTAAGTGCTTTAGATTATTAGCCATATCAACTCAGCTATATATGCTTTTTTTTTTTCCCCACAAGGGAGGTTTTTGCAAGAGGCACTGATGAAGAGTTGGTTTATAGGAACTTTGTGACAAAATCCCACATTCAGGCTTAATTTGGGGGGGAGATAATAAAAAAGAATGGCATCTATAGGACTCATTGACTTACAGAATTTTAAGAAATAAAAAAAAAAAAATGATTTGCCAAGTCTGCAATCATGTGTGACTAATGTTAAATAATAATAATAGCTAAATAAGTAACTAAAACAATTAGTAGGTGCGCTTTATTCCTTCTGCATGGAACATTCTAGCCAATTTTCTTATTCTCCTCTATCACGGTCTTCAAGAGGATCTAACTTTTCTGCGAACCTGAGGTCTATATCATCTTCCTTTCTTTGGAACCACATCTATTTTGTTTTTCATTCTTTCAAATGCTAGAATTTGCTGACAAGTTGAAAATAATCTGATGAAAACACAAAATCATCTTAATGAAAGTCATAAGACCTGGGTTCTGGATTCAGGGCCATCATTAACTAACTGTGTGACTGTGGACACGTTGGGTAAATTTGCTTTATCCGTTTGCCAAAAGATATAATTCTAAGCCAAATTAATTGCTTTTTGGATAAGCACAGCATGCTTTGGTTGTAATAAATCCCTGGAGTTGTCTATAGACCCAAACTTGTCTTGCTTATCATATTATGCACACTCAGTACTATTTTTTTCACCATAGATTATGAAGGCCCTCGACCTTTGATGCTAATAATACGCAGGCATAGCTGGTCAAGATATGGTCTGGATCCCTGGGGCAGGGTAAAACTCTCTGTCCCACATGGACACATTTCATTGTATTCTTATCCCTAAACCTTCACCAGCTGTGTTTATTGGCCTTGTTGCATATCAACTTGTTATGGATATCCATGCCAGAAACTCTTGAGATGGGTGCAAGATATGGACAAAATGCAAAAATGCACAAAGATCTCATGGATCTCTAATGATTGCGAGCTAGAGAGCCGATTACATGCAGCATGTCAATCTCATCGAAAGGTTGTCTTTGAAGATGACATCAGATCCAAGTGCTCCCCTGCTTCTCCATAGTTGATTTATAATCTGTTGTCAGCTGGTAATTTTATGACATTGAATTAGGTTTCCTAGAGAAATAAGCCTTCATTGCCACACTTGAGAAAATTTTATGTCACACCTGTATTCTGGAGACTTCACATAAAATTCAAACTTGCATGGACTGAGCTTTTATTATTTATTGACAAGGCCTCTGTTGGTCCACTTCAGACAGCTCACAAACAAGGTTTTGTGTCAAGTTCAGACCAGCACAATACATGTGTGTTTTAAAGGGTAGTGCAGACCTACTTATTTATCAAGAAAGAAGGAACTTGGAAAACCAAGGAGGGAGGAGGATGACAGAGGGGGGAAGGGCAGAGCAAATACAACTATGAAGAAAATTTGTCCAGCAGAAAGTGATAGGGAGGAATTTTCTGTTTGAGAGTTAGCAGATAGTGGTGTTCTACATTTTTTTTTTTGCTTCTTATTTATTCTGGTCCTGCTGTTAGTTTTGCGAGGCCAGATAAGTTCATGTGAATTCAAGTATCTCATGGTCAAGGAAGCACTACAACATTGAAGTTTTAAGAGTCAGAATCCAACATTTTGTTGTTGTTGTTAGTTTTGCACCTGTGTTTGAGGCGCTATTCCCAGACATTCCATTATGGCTTAGAAATGCCATAAAGAAGAACTGTGGAGAGAAGATATTGTTCTTTTTGTTGTTGCTCAATCCAACTAGTGTGCAATGGTTTGAATGGGCAGAGCTTCACACAGAGGTGTCTCCATTGAACCATAGAGGGACTGAGCAGGAGTGTGGGCTCTGGGGATTCAGGCTGTGCTTCTCCTTTTGTAGAGAGGACAATTAAGGATGAAAAAGATGAAATAATTTGCTCAAGACTACATGAAAAGTTAGTGTCAGAGACATTAGGGAGACCAAATACCAAAGGGCATTTGGATTTTGGAGCTGAACTCTGGTTCTGCCACCTCCTAACTACATATTCTTGAATAATTGGCCTAATCTCCCTGGGATTCATCTTCCTCATCTATAACATGGAGATATTACCGACTCCATGAGTTTGCTTTACTTGAAGTGATTACATATGATAACATATGTAGAATTATCAATATTTGTGAAGTAAATAAATGTATTCTTGGACAATACTTAATAAGTGCTCGATAAATGTTAGTTTTTATGAATTATTGTTACACCAACTAGCATTTCATATTTAGTCAAATGTTGATAATGATAAAAGGTGATTCAAGGTCATAAAGAAAAGGTGACATCATTTCTGACCGTAAGAAGCTTAGAGTATGATTCAGGAATTAAGCAATTTGCCTGCATAGCTAAATAACAGGGAAAGATAGTGATATATGCTAGTTATTCATAAATAGCTGGCTTGCAAGGTTAGGTAAATGGGGACATTTGGGATTATGTTGCTATAGAAGTACAAGTGGCCTCTCAAGGGATTTTCTTGCAAAGCTGGAGTCTTTAGCAAAAGGTCCTAGAAACAGCTGGCTATTGAGTATAAGCACTGGAGTGAGGGTATCACAAAACCCCCAAACACTTGGAAGCCTCATAATAAAAAAAAAAAGAAGAGTCGGATTTAACTATTTGTTGGCCAGAAGGCAGCTTATGATGATACTAGCCAAGCAGTACTGTTTTTGCTCACATTTCTTTTCTCTTCCTTTCCTCCAACCTCAGAAGATAAAATTAGAATTAGCAGCTGGTGTGTAAGGGATAGAGATGAGGGAGAAAGAGAAAGGCTACCTATAACCACAATCCTTTTCTAAAGGTAGATGGCCTGACTTCAATAAGGCTTAGTTTAGGACGGGTGTAAGATAAGTCTTACTTTTGATCAGTATAGATTATTTGGCTGGGTAGTTTTGATTGCTGAATTGAGAGAGTGTTTGTGACTCAAACTGAGTTTTCACACAATGGCAAAAAAAGATGAGGCAATACTGGGTACCATTAAAGGAATAGTGGGAGAAAAATATAAAGTTACTTTATGATGATCTCCATAAGTCTCCTGTCTTTGAAAAGGCATATAATATTTGGCCCAAGTTTGCTATCAGCTGCCAGAGTATCCCAGCCAATTTTGTCAATACAAGCCATCATGATGAAATAGCTCTTGTTCTTTTAAATACATTTTTGAACAAAGAAAGGAAAGCATAACTACCTGCTTATTTACATATTTATGTAAACACACACAAACACACTCAGAACAATTCTCTAAACCTTTTTATAGTCTAGTTTGCAGTGGCCCTTTACAATGTATGTAGCATTTGTCAGGCATGCACTTTGGGTAAAACAAATGGCACAGAGAGGAAATCTGCTTTAGTTGGCCAAAGAGTACAACAAGACAGAAATTTTTCACATTGAAAGAAAAATGAACTAGGGAAAGAACTTCTGGAATGGCCAAGTAAAGAGCTCAGTGAAATTTCTCTTCCTATACAATAACACATTATGGGAAAAACACTAAAATCAAGTGCAGATATTTGGCAATAATCAAAGCTATAGGACAAACTGAAAATTATCCAAGAGAAACTATTGAAACTCAGTAAAAGGTGAGGTCTATCTTTTTAACTTTGACCCATTTCCTTTCTCGTGCCTTCCCCAGTTCAGAAGTACAGTAGCCAAAAGTTGGTAGCATTGAATATAACGAAAGCTCTGACTGCCTTTTGAAACTTGCTTAAAAGCATTTCCCTAGGGCACAGTTGATATTTTGTCCGAACCTGGACCATGGGAAACCTCTGTTCTCAGAGTGTAGTGGTGATTTGATTGGATTAGAATTCAACACACACACACTCTCTCTCTCTCTGTGTATGTGTGGTGTGTAATAAGGAGAAGACTATCTTAGCCCTTTATCAAAATGATAGCAGATTGATGGCAAAATGTCAGGTACCTAAAGTTATGACTACAGTTGGGCATAGAAGAGCCTGGCTGAAGAATTTAAAAGGAAGTCCTGGAGGATTTGGACAATTACAGCAAACCTTAAAAATTTCAGTCATAGTACTGGAAATCCAAAAGGCTGCAGG
The DNA here is from genome assembly GCF_016906955.1 of Phacochoerus africanus. Classification (NCBI taxonomy): domain Eukaryota; kingdom Metazoa; phylum Chordata; class Mammalia; order Artiodactyla; family Suidae; genus Phacochoerus; species Phacochoerus africanus. The sequence continues at coordinate 8,261,822 of NC_062558.1, forward strand.
GGTGCTAACACCTGGGAAAGACCTAGGAAAGGGAAAGGCACCAGTCCTTCACCTCTGGGTGACCTTAAAGCCCTAAACAAGTAGGATATAAAAGCTAAGGTTGTTTGTAAACTGCCTGAAGTTTTAAGGCTTGAATTTTTGCACATATTCCCGTGGAAGATGGCAGAAGTTTTAAAGGCAAAGCATTTAATAAAAATTTCTGATCATTTGCTGACTACTAAATTATACTGAACCAGGAGTTCCTGTTGTGGCTCAACCCGACTAGCATCCATGAAGACGTGGGTTCGATGCCTGGCCTCGATCCTTGGGTTAAGGATCTGGCGTTGCTGTGAGCTGTGGTATAGGTTGAAGACACAGCTTGGGTCCTGAGTTGCTGTGGCTGTAGCATAAGCAGGCGGCTGCAGCTCTGATTCAACCCCTAGCCTGGGAATCTCCATATGCCGCAGGCCCGGACCTAAAAAGACAAAATGGCAAAAAAAAAAAAAAAAATTATACTGAACCAGGTGTGACACCTAGGAAATTAGACTTAAAAATGAAAAGAACTTAAAAAGAAAACCTAGCAGTTAATCAGAGGTCACACACTTTACTCTTTCATTTTTATTTTATTTTATTTTATTTTACTTTCCCACTGTACAGCAAGGGGATCAAGTTATCCTTACATGTATACATTACAATTACATTTTTTTCCCCCACCCTTTGTTCTGTTGCAACATGAGTATCTAGACAAAGTTCTCAGTGCTATTCAGCAGGATCTCCTTGTAAATCTATTCTAAGTTGTGTCTGATAAGCCCAAGCTCCTGATCCCTCCCACTCCCTCCCATCAGGCAGCCACAAGTCTGTTTTCCAAGTCATGATTTTCTTTTCTGAGGAGGTGTTCATTTGTGCTGGATATTAGATTCCAGTTATAAGTGATATCATATGGTATTTGTCTTTCTGGCTCATTTCACTCAGTATGAGATTCTCTAGCTCCATCCATGTTGCTGCAAATGGCATTATGTCATTCTTTTTTATGGCTGAGTAGTATTCCATTGTGTATATTTACCACATCTTCCGAATCCAATCCTCTGTCGATGGACAATTGGGTTGTTTCCATGTCCTGGCTATTGTGAAGAGTGCTGCAATGAACATGCGGGTGCACGTGTCTCTTTTAAGTAGAGTTTTGTCCGGATAGATGCCCAAGAGTGGGATTGTGGGGTCATACGGAAGTTCTATGTATAGATTTCTAAGGTATCTCCAAACTGTTCTCCATAGTGGCTGTACCAGTTTACATTCTCACCAACAGTGCAGGAGGGTTCCCTTTTCTCCACACCCCCTCCAGCACTTGTTATTTGTGGACTTATTAATGATGGCCATTCTGACTGGTGTGAGGTGGTATCTCATGGTAATTTTGATTTGCATTTCTCTTATAATCAGCGATGTTGAGCATTTTCTTATGTGTTTGCTGGCCATCTGTATATCTTCTTTGGAGAAATGTCTATTCAGGTCTTTTGCCCATTTTTCCATTGATTGATTGGCTTTTTTGCTGTTGGGTTGTATAAGTTGTTTATATATTCTAGAGATTAAGTCCTTGTCGGTTGCATCATTTGAAACTATTTTCTCCCATTCTGAAAGTTGTCTTTTTGTTTTCTTTTTGGTTTCCTTTGCTGTGCAAAAGCTTTTCAGTTTGATGAGGTCCCATGGGTTTATTTTTGCTCTTATTACTATTGCTTTGGGCAACTGACCTGAGAAAATATTCATGACGTTGATGTCAGAGAGTGTTTTGCCTATGTTTTCTTCTAGAAGTTTGATGGTGTCCTGTCGTATATTTAAGTCTTTCAGCCATTTTGAGTTTATTTTTGTGCATGGTGTGAGGGTGTGTTCTAGTTTCATTGCTTTGCATGCAGCTGCCCAGGTTTCCCAGCAATGCTTGCTGAATAGACTTTCTTTTTCCCATTTTATGTTCTTGCCTCCCTTGTCAAAGATTAATTGACCATAGGTGTCAGGGTTTATTTCTGGGTTCTCTATTCTGTTCCATTGGTCTGTCTGTCTGTTTTGATACCAGTACCACACTGTTTTGATGACTGTGGCTTTGTAGTATTTCTTGAAGTCTGGGAGAGTTATGCCTCCTGCTTGGTTTTTGTTCCTCAGGATTGCTTTGGCGATTCTGGGTCTTTTGTGGTTCCATATAAATGTTTGGATTGTTTGTTCTAGTTCTGTGAAAAATGTCATGGGTAATTTGATAGGGATTGCATTGAATCTGTAGATTGCTTTGGGTAGTATGGCCATTTTTACAATATTGATTTTTCCAATCCAGAGAGGTCACCCACTTTAGAAAATACAGAATCTGGGAAAGTTGCTAAACGATTATCAAAAATAAGGGAAGAAAAAAGAGTAACAAGAAAACTTGGGGATAGGTGAGTGGAGGAAACAAATACCACAGTTGTTAAAATATATTATTTGGGAAATGCAATTTAAACAACAAATTAAGTCTTCATATATTAAGTCCCTAAGGAAAACAGATGTTGGGTTTACAAGATTAAGACTTTAAATCAGCTATTTTTAATATGCTTAAAGAACTAAAGGAAACTATGTCTCAAAAATTAAAGAAAGAGATAATGGTACTGTTACATTAAATAGAAGATATTATTAAAGAGTTAAATATTAAAAAAAAAGAGCAAAAAAGAAGTCCTGACACCAGAAATACAATAACAAAAAGTAAAAACCTATTGTAGGGGAATAGCAGATTTGAGCTGGCAGGAGAAAGAAATAATGAACTTTAAAGAATGCCAGCAGATGACTACCTGCTGTGGCAGAATGGGTTAAGAATCTGACTTCAGTGGCTTGGGTCACTGTGGAGGTGCAAGTCAATCCCTAGCCCCTGCAGCAGGTTGCACTCCCTGCGCTGCAGAGTAAGCTGCAGCTGTGGCTTGGATTCATTCCCTGGCCTGGGAACTTGCATATGTCATGGGTGCAGTCATTAAAAAAATGCCAGTAGGAATTCCCATCGTGGTGCAGCAGAAACGAATCCAACTAGGAACCATGAGGTTGAGGGTTTGATCCCTGGCCTAGCTCAGTGGGTTAAGGATCTGGTGTTGCCATGAGCTGTGATGCAGGTCTCATACATGGCTCGGATCCTGTGTCACTGTGGATATGGTGTAGGCTGGCAGCTGCAGCTCAGACTGTCCCCTAGCCTGGGAACCTCTGTGTACCACAGGTGCGGCCCTAAAAAGGAAAACAAAACAAAAGAAAATAAAACAAAAAAACACAAAAATGCCAATAGAGATTATCTAGTTTGAGGAACAGAAAGGAAAAAGAATAAGAAAACATGAATAATCTCAGAGATCTGTGGGACCCATAAGCATACAAATAATGGAAATCCCAAAAGGAAAAGAGAAAAAAAATGGCGGAAAAAAAATAAATATTTGAAGAAATAATGATGAAACACTTCTCAAACTTGATGAAAAATATTAATCTACACATTCAGAAGGTCGATAAACTCAAAGATCTCTATCTACACATAGAAATATCAATCACAGAGAAATTAATGAAAGTAAAGGGTCATGGAGTTCCCGTCATGGCTCAGTGGTTAACGATTAGGAACCATGAGGTTGCAGGTTCGATCCCTGGCCCTGCTCAGTGGGTTAAGGATCTGGCGTTGCCGTGAGCTGTGGTGTAGGCTGCAGACTCAGCTCAGATCTGGTGTTGCTGTGGCTGTGGCATAGGCCGGTGGCTACATCTCCAATTGGACCCCTAGCCTGGGAACCTCCATATGCCGTGGGAGCTGCCCTAGACATGGCAAAAAGACAAAAAAAAAAAAAAAAGTAAAGGGTCACGACCAAGAATCTTGAATCTGGATAAGCTCTTTTTTTTTCTGAAGATAAATGAAGATATTTTTAAACTGTGAGAGAGAAAGAGGAGAGAGAGAGAGAATATGTTGATTACAGACCTACTCAACAAGGTATGCTAAAGGAAATCCTTCATATTGAAGTAAAAGTACACCAGACAGTAATTCAAATCCATATGATGAAATAAATAGCACCAGTAAAGGTAAATAACAGCTATCATAAAAGATAGTGTGTGTATATATATGTATACATATATATATATACGCATATATGTATACATATACATACATATATATATATATATATACACACACACATATATGTATATATATATATCTCCTGTTGGGCTTGTTACTGCTGGGCCACAATAGGAACTTTCAGTATAAATATATTTTTGATTATAATTATTTCTTGCATATGTTTTAAAAGACAACTACATAGTCATTATAAAAGTATTTCTGGAGTGCCTGTTGTGGATCAGCAAGTTACGAACCTGACTAGTATCCATGAAGATGCAGGTTCAATCCCTGGCCTTGCTCAGTGGGTTAAAGATCTGGTGTTGCCATGAGCTATGGTGTAGGTCGCAGACATGGCTCAGATCCTGCTTTGCTGTGGCTGTGGCATAGGCCAGAAGCTGCAGTTTCATTTCCAACCCTAGCCTGGGAAAGTCCATATGCTCCATGTGTGGCCTTAAAAAGTGAAAAAAAAAGAGTATTTGTTATAATCCTACCAATGTATAAAGATCTAAATTGTATGATGATAATAGTATAACATAGGGAGTGGAGTTATAGAAGAGTAATATTCAAATTTTGTGGGTATACATTTGACTAGATTATTATAAGTTAAGATGTAAATAATTATCCCCAGGACAACCACTAAGAAAATAATTTTTAAAAGTGTGTAGTAAAAGAACTGATAATTACAATGGTACATTAGGAAATATTTAACACGAAGGAAACAGAAACAGAAGGCAGAGAAAAAAGACATGTGTTACACAGAAAAAAGCAAAATGGCAGATAATTCTACTTTATCAGCAGTTATATTGAATGTGAATGGATTACATACACTGGTCAGAAAGCAGAGATTGGCAAAATGGATTTTAAGAAAGACATGATTTGACTTTATGCTATCTATAAACAACACACTTTGGAGTCAAAGACATTAATAAGTTGTAAGTAAAAGGATAGAAAAAGATATACTCTGCAGATATTAGTCAAAAAAGAGCTGAAGTGGCTACACTAATGCCACTCAAAATAGACTTTAAAAGTGCCATTATAGACAAAAAATGGTATTTTGTAATAATGTCAGTCCTTCTGGAAGATGTGATGGTTATAAACATATGCACCTAAAAAAAAAAACCCCAAATAAATGAAGCAACAGCTAATGAAATTCAAGGGAGATATAGGAAACTTTAAATAATATTTAGATACTTCAATAGTCCACTTTCAATAATAGGTATAACAGTTAGGCAGGTCAACGTGGAAATCAAGGATTTGAACAACTAGACCTGGCAGACATCAATAGAAAATGTTACCTTACAATGGCAGAATACACAACTTGTTGAGTGTACATGGAACATTCTCTAGGATAGAGATTATTCTAGTCCATATAAAAAGCCTGGATATACTTAAAATATTTGAAGCCATACAAAATATGTTTTGCAAACAAAATAGAACTAATCAGAACTTAAGTACAGAAAAATATTTGGGAAATTTAAAAATATGTTGAAATTAAATAATACTCTTCTAAAAATAAGGAGTCAAAGAAGATACTGCAATAGAAATTAAAAAATACTTTGAAACAAATGAAAACAAAAATACAACATACCAAAGCATATAGAGTGGAGCTAAAGCAGTACATAGAGGGAAGCTTAGTTGGTAACAAATATATTAAAAAAGAAGAAAGATCTCAAAACAATATCTGAACCATTTATCTTAAGAAACTAGAAAGGCAGACAGAGTGACTCAAAGGAAGCAGGGAGGAGGAAATAATATATAGTAGAGCAGAAATAAATGAAATAGAGAATAGGAAAAAAATCAATAAAATAAAAAATGTATTCTTTGGAAAGGTCAAAAATTGACAAATCTTTAAATAGACTGAACAAGAAAAAATGACTAAAATTATTAAATCAGGAATGCAAGACAGGATATTACTATCTACCTTTTAAAAGTAAAAAGTTTTAAGGGAATATTGTAAATAACTGGGTGCCAACAAATTAAATAATTTAGAGAATTAAATTCCTAAATTAATATAAAGTACTGAAACTGACCTAAGAATAAGTAAAAATCTGAATAGACCTATAACAAGCAACATTGAATTAGTAATTAATAGCATTTCCAACAAAGAAAAGCCCAGGCCTAAAATGACTTCACTTGTAAATTCTACCCAAACATTTAAAGAAGAATTAATACCAATCCTTTACAAACCCTTCCAAAAAAATTTGAGGAGGTAACACTTTTTCATCTTATCCTATAAGAGCAATATTACCCTTTTACCAAAGCCAGGCAAAGACATCACAGTAAAAGTATATATCAATATTCACTATGAATGTTGATGCAAGAATGCTCAATAAAATACTAGCAAAACAAACCCAGCAACATATAAAAGTGATTAGACACCATAACCATGTGATATTTATTCTAAAAATGCAGAAGTGGCTCAACACTTGAAAACCAATCAATAAACTGAATTAACAAGAGTAAAGGACAAAACACATGGTCATCTTAACAGATAGAGAAAAAGCGTTTAATAAAATCCCAAACTCTTTTGTGATTAAAAACACTCAACAGGAGTTCCCGTCGTGGCGCAGTGGTTAACGAATCCAACTAGGAACCATGAGGTTGCGGGTTTGGTCCCTGCCCTTGCTCAGTGGGTTAACGATCCGGTGTTGCCGTGAGCTGTGGTGCAGGTTGCAGACGTGGCTCGGATCCCGCGTTGCTGTGGCTCTGGCGTAGGCTGGCAGCTACAGTTCAGATTCGACCCCTAGCCTGGGAACCTCCATATGCCGTGGGAGCGGCCCAAGAAATAGCAACAACAACAACAATAACAACAACAACAACAAAAAGACAAAACAAAACAAAAAACAAACAAACAAACAAAAAACCAAAACACTCAACAAAGTGGGAATAGAAGAACTTCTCAACTTGACAAGGGGCATCTATGACAGACCCACAGCTAACATCATACTTATGATGAAAGATGGAATTCTTTTCTCCTGAAATCAAGAATGAGACAAAGATGCTGCTGCTTTTGCCGTTTCTATTAAGACTTGTACTGGAATTTCTAGCCAAGGCAATTAGTCAAGAAAAAGAAATAAAAGACATTCAACTTGGAAAGGAAGAAGTTCAGTGATCTCTATTTCCAAATGGTTTTGTATATAATGTAATTTTTAGAAATTCATAAGGAGTCCGCTAAAAATATTTGGACTACAAATAAGCAAGTTCAACAATGTAGCAGGATACAGGATCAATATATAAGAAGAAATTATGTTTCTATACACTGATGAGGAACAGGTTAAAAATAAAATTTAAAAACAATTCCAGGGAGCTGCTGGGTCAGTGGGTTAGGATACAGCGCTGTCATTGCTGCAGATCAGGTCACTGCTGTTGTATGGGTTTGACTGGCCTGGGAATTTCCACATGCTATGGGTGCAGCAAACAAACAAACAAACACAAAACAAAACAAAACAATTCCATTTACAACAGCATCAAAAAATAAAATATTTAGAAATAAATTGTAAAAAAAGATGTGCAGGACTTGTACAATGAAAAGTAGAACATTATTAGAAATAATGAAGGGAGATCTGAATAAAGAAGGAAGGATCTAAATAAGCAAAAGGAAGGACATTCATGTTCATGCGGCTGAAGACTTGACATTGTCAATATGGCAAAACTCCCCAAACTGATCTACATATCTAACAGAATTCAATCAAAATCCAAGTTTTGTTTTGCATTTTTGTTTTTTTCAGAAATCAACAAGCTGATCCTAAAATTCATAGGGAAAGGAAAGGGACCCAGAACAATCAAATCGATCTTGAAAAAGAATGAAGTTGGAGAACTCTTTGCTACTTCAAAACCTAGCACAAAACTGTAGCAATCAAAACACCAGTGTGGAATCGGCATAAGGACATACATCATTATCAATGGAAGAGTGTTGAGAGTCCAGAAACAAATGCTTCCATTCATGGTCAATTGGTTTTTGACAAGGGTGCTTGGAAAATAAATGGGGAATAGAATATTCTTTTCAACAAGTAGTGCTTGGACAGATGGATAGCCCCATGCAAAAGAATGATTTGGTTCCCTACTTCACACTAAACAGTTATTACTCAAAATGTGTCATCTACATCTTACATCTAAATGTAAGAGCTAAGAGAACAAGACTTCTAGGAGAAAACAGGTGTAAATCTTTGCGACCTTCCGTTAGACAGTGATTTCATGGATATGCTACCATAAGCATAAGCGACAAAAGAAAAACATTGATACATTTAACTTCCCCAAAATTGAAATTTTGGGGCTCCAGCCCAACAGAAATTTGCCCCTCTTATTAAGACAGTGAAAAGATAATACCCCAAATGAGAAAAAAATATTTAGAAGTTGTCGGGAATTTGTATCCAGAATATATAAAGAAATCTTATAATGCAACAATAAAAACACACATTATCAGAGTTCCCGCTGTGACTCAGTGGGTTAAGAATCTGACATAGTGTCCATGAAGATGTTGGTTTGATCCCTGGCTTCACTCAGTGGGTGGGTTAGGGATGCGGCATTGTTGCAAGCTGCCATTTAGGTCACAGATGCAGCTCAGATCTGGTGTCGCAGTGGCTGTGGTGTAGGCCTGCAGCCTCAGAAGTGATTCAGTCTCTAGCCCTGAAACTCTCATATGCCCTGGGCATGGCTGTAAAAAGGAAAAAAAAAAATTAAAAACACACATTACCGACTTAAAAACAGGATACAGGATTTGAATGAACACCTCTCCAAAGAAGATACGCAAATTGCCAAAAGATACCTGCACCCTTAGTTATTAGGGAAATACAAATCAAATCACAGTGAGATACTATTTCATACCCATGATAATTGTTAAAATAAAAAATATGGAAAATAATGGGTTGGTGAGAATGTGGAGAAAGTGGAACAGTCACACACTGCTGGCAGTAGTGTAAAATGGTGAAGCCACTTTGGAAAATAGTTTGACAGTTCTTCAAACTGTTAAATATAGAGTTTTTATATGACCTAGCAATTCCACTCCTAGGTATGTATTCCAAAGGAATGAAAAATATATGTCCATAAAGAAACGTGCATACAGACATTCACACAGACTTATTCATGACAGGCAGAAAGTAGAAATACCTGGATATCCATTCACTGATAAGTGGATAAACAAAATTGGTGTATTCATGCAGTGGGGTTTTTCAGCAATAAAAGAAGAATGAAAAATGAATCTTGACACCATCTTGCTGAGTGAAAGAAGTTAGTCACAAAAGATCACTTATTATATGATTCTATTAATGTGAAAGTTCTAGAAAAGGCAAATAGATGGAGACAGAAAGTAGACTCATGGTTGTCTTGTATTGGAACAGGGTTGGGGAGCAGGAATGGAATGTGATGGCTAATATGCTTGAAGTGTCTTTTTGAACTGTTGAAAATGTTTTGAAATTAGAATGTGGTTGTATTGTATAACTCTGTTAATATAGCAAAAACTACTCACTGTACACATTACACATTAAATGGATACATTTTACAGCATGTGAAATATATCTCAATGAAATTGTAAAAAAAAAAAAAAAAAGACCTAAAATCTCAATTTCTACCAATAGCTCTTTTCATAGTTATAGGGAACTTTTGTGAAATCAAATGGCTTGTCTAAAGTTACATATGTGGGATGTGGCAGATTCAAGACAGAAACTAAATCAGTCTAACATTGCAATTTGCATTCTTGACTCTACCTACCTCTTTACTAGGCAAAAAGATCTTACCCAACTGAGATAACCATTTCATCCAGAACTGCAAAACACTGGGGTGATTTTGAAATAGCCTGAGATCTAGCATGTAGTACGCTAGTGATTAAGAGAAACAGATACAAATATAAACCAAATCTGTTTAAAAAATAATATATACATTCATTTTCCCTACCTCTATGACTTAAACTGTTCCACTTTCTTTTCCACGTGATAGCGAGAGTTTGATTCAAGAATTTTTGAGAAGCTGAAAAGACTACCGAATAAAGATTCACCAGCAGCAAGATGTTTGTGAGGGAGTGTGCATACAGGAGGTATGAAACAGAGGTTTTTATCTGTTTCAATCCCTATGACATTCAGGAGAGTGTTATGTATGTAGAGAACCATTAGCAATTCCTCTTGTTTATACAATCAAGGCCATCTTTGATGGCTTAGTAGTTCAGGCTTTCTATTAGTTCATATTTCCTATAAACATCTCTCTCTGCTTTTTTGTTTTTGTTTTTTGTTTTGCTTTTTTAGGGCCTCACCTGTGGCATACGGAAGTTCCCAGGCTAGGGGTTGAGTCGGAGCTGCAGTTGCTGGCCTAGCCACAGCCACAGCCATGTGGGATCTGAGCCACATCTGTGACCTGTATCACAGCTCACGGCAACACCTGATCCTTAACCCACTGAATGGGGCCAGGGATGGAATCTGCATTCTCATGGATACTAGTTGGGTTCACTACTGCTGAGCCACAATGGGAACTCCTAAACATCTCATCATATAGCACATGTTGTAGCCAGACTACCTATGAATGGTTCCTTGGTCACTGCTTGAGTTTTAAAGTTCTGACCAAGGACACAACCTTGGGAAATACTCCTTCAAGGATGGGGACATAGTGAAGGAGACAGAGAAAATAGCCTCATAGCCAGACTACAGGTTCTTATTGAATAATTACAATGTGCTCACCTTGGCAGTGCAATCACAAAGAAAAATACCAGGAAAACAGGGGAAGGCAGACAATTTAATACGGAAGGATACTTCAATTTTGAGATTAATGAGTGACTTCCTCATCTGTAGAGATGAGAAAAATAGACCGATTGTGATGGATTGTGAGTACAGGAGACAATGGGTATAAGAATTTGACTGTGACAGGAAATAAACTTCACAATTCTAAGAGAGACAGAATATTTTATGAAGCACTTTTCAGGCTAGAAACATAAAGTATGCTTAAGTAGAATGGAACGAAGAAATAAAAAGATAAGGTAGATATTGGTTGCAGCCCATCTGAAGGATATGTTAACAAGGCCATGGTCAAGGGTTCAGATGTCATCCAGTCCAGTTAGTCTTCCACAATAAATGCTTTTTTTTTTTTTTTTTTGGACACAGCTGCTCTCCTGGCCTTGGGCAACAGCTTGACGATCATATAATTTTGACACAAGGAAAGTTAGGCAGGCAAGAGCTGTGAATGTTTTGATATAGATCAATCTCAATACCTGAAAAGGCAAATTGGATCTATACTTTACAAAATTAGTAATAGCGAAGTGCAGTAAAAATCCCACTATACTTGTATTTAGGAAATCCAGATTGTAATCCCTCTCTGTAATCCCTCCCTCTCCTTTCATACTCTCAGAACATTTCAGAATATTTCAGGGCTCTGATTGGCTGACATAGCTGGAAGTAGCATGAAAGTCTTCATTAAGACAATCTAGCTATCTTTTGGAGTTCCTGTCATAGCGCAGTGGAAATGAACCCAACTAGGAACCATGAGGTTGCGGGTTCGATCCCTGACCTCACTCAGTGGGTTAAGGATCTGGCATTTCCATGAGCATGAGCTGCGGTATAGGGCACAGACGTGGCTCAGATCTTGTGTTGCTGTGGCTGTGGTGTAGGCCAGCAGCTACAGTTCCGATTAGACCCCTAGCCTATGCTGTGAGTGCGGCCCTAAAAAGTGAAAAAAACAAAAACAGTCTAGCTATATTTTAATAAAAATATAGTTACTGCACAATTATGGCATGATGAGGAAGAAGTAGGAATACCTATTCAGTTATTTGCTTATTCATTTAATAAATATTTGTTGAGTATCTATTAATCTGTCAGACACTGAATTAGGTAAGGGACATAGGATTTAAGAAGATAGACAAAGTTTCGGGAAAGCAGATAAACAAAGACAAAACAACACTTTTAAAGATTGTGCTAAGTTTTATGAAGGAAATAGAGTAGGTAATGAATCTGAGTAGCTGGGGGGGGGGGGCCTGTACAGAGATCGTCCATGAAAAGCCTCAAAGATGGTTGTTCCAGAAGCAGACTCTGAGATAAGATTATGGTTACCATAGGTGAAACTGTTGGGAGAAGGGAGGACTTGGGAGGGTGGGAATCACATACACATCATTGTATAAAATAGATAATAGGAGTTCCTACTGTGGCTCAATGGTAATGAACCCGACTAGTACCCATGAGGATGTGGGTTCAATCCCTGGCCTCGCTCAGTGGATTAAGGATCTGGCATTGCCATGAGCTGTGGTGTAGGTGGTTGCAGACATGGCTTGGATCCTATGTTGCTGTGGCTCTGGCTAGGCTGGCAACTGTGGCTCCGATTCTACCCCTAGCCTGGGAACTTCCATATGCCACAGGTGTGGTCCTAAAGAGACCAAAAAAAAAAAAAAAAGATGATAAATGAGAACATATGGTATAGCACAGGAAAATCTACTTAATAGTTTGTAATAACCTATATGGGAAAAAAAGAATGGGTATGTATGTGTGTGTGTATACATATATATATACATACATATATACATATATACATATACATATAAAATTGTGTGTATATATATATATATATATATAAAATTGATCCACTTTGCCATACACCTGAAATTAATACAACATTGTAAGGTAACTATACTACTCAAACAAAATAATAAAAAAAAAACTTAAAAAAAAAAAAGAATTTGAGAGCAAGTAGTTATGTGGGAGATAATTCCAAGTATCACTGCAAGGGCTGTGTATAAGTGAGACAAGGAAGCAAAAGAGCTGATCTCAGGTGTTTTAATAATCGTGCTATCACTTGGACAACTGAAGCTGAATCTCCCTGAGAACTATTGGAAATTGTACGGAACGTGGTCTCTGAATTATCCTCTTCCAGGGGAGTGAGGTTTGGGATACTTATAAAATAACTACTGTGAGTTGGTGGCTGAGAATGGCTGCAGGTGGAAGGCACTAAAGAGGGTGTTCCTTGGCTTTTCCATCGTGCTGCACACATGGTCAGAGCAAACCCTCAGCTAAAGGAACATGAATGCCAGCAGCTGGAATTCAGGCCATCCTAAGGTAAAGGTGAGAGGATGGAGGTGGGAATGATGAAGTCCACCAGAGCTTCCAGAAGGTGGCATTTGAGTAGATAGGTGAAGAGTGAAAACGATGCCACCATATGAGGAGCTAAAGGGGGTGCATTCCTGGGAAAGGAAATTGCAAGTGGAAAGGCGAAGATGTAGGAAAGGGTAGAGGAGTTTGAACTGAAAGACAGGCCAATGTAGCCATGTATTGAGAGTTAGGGGGACACTGAATATGGTGACATAGGTAGGATAATCCAGATCACGTAGCGCCTTAAAGAAGCGTGAAACAGCGTTTAGCAACTATTCCAAGAACAAAGGGGAACCAATGAAGGGATTTTAGGCAGAATTTTTGTAATCAAATCTAAAAATCACTACGAACATATATTCATTTATATTTTTTTCAATTCTTTCTCCTTTCTCCCTCTTTTCTCTCCCTCTCTTCTCTCTCTCTCTTTCATTTAAAGTTGAATCTTTTATACATCTAGAATGTTTATGTTATACTGAGGGAGATAGAGAGCGAGCCTACCTTATTTTTCCCCAAAGGATGAATTAGAATTATTTGTTGTCACTCTGTTCTCATTCTGCTGTCACACATGTAAATCATATTTCTTTAGCCAGGTTCCCTAAGGTTTGCATTATAATTTTTTTGTGTGTCACTGACATTTATTGAAGGTCCATATAAAAATATTTCATTGAATGCTTTGGATATCTTTTTTTAAAATGAAATTCAGGGCTTTTATTATTATTATTATTAGTCTTTTTAGGGCCACCAGTTCCTTAATCCACTGAGTGGAGCCAGGAATCAAACCCACGTCCTCAGGGATACTAGTCGGGTTCATTACTGCTGAGCCCCAGTGGGAACTCCTGGTTTAGATATCTTTTGAAAAACTAGCTAAGTTATTATATATGCTAGGAGGTACCAAGACACTTAGAGGATAAAGCATTTTCTTGAATTTAATTAAAAATATCTACTTACCTGATTATATTTTCCACAGAGTAGAATGAATTTTTTTCTTAGACTATAAAAACTGTGTAGTTCATTATACTATTTAACCAAAAAGTAAACATATTTAGCTCTGTATTAGCTGATATCTAAGTATTGAAGCCTTTCCCCAGAGCTTAAAAAACACTCCTCATTCTGTTTCCTTAAGAAATACTTCCTTCAGCGGAAATTATCACAACATCATACATCAACAATACTTCAATACAATTTTTTTTAAAAATGCAAAAAAAAAAAATGGGGAAAATGGCCACTTTCTGTTATTGCAACTTGTCATCCATGAATATGGTTGTCTCCTATTATTTAGATGTTTATGTAGGTCAATATAGTTCCATAATTTTCTTTAGCAAAGTTCTTACACATTTTTAAAAGAAACACTTCATTGAGGTTACTCTTAGTTATCACGGTTGATCTGCACACTTCTCTGACATGAAATGAATTTAGAGGGCACAAATAATAACAGTGACTAAGTTCTTTAAGATGACAGTTTCACATAAGGCATACCACTGTAAATGTATGTGAATACCAGTTTTTTATTTTTATTTTTTAAGTTTGCCCTTTGTTTAAAGAATGCTAACCAGGTCATATGGGAATAATCCATAAGCTCAATATTATTCAAGTCAAATTAACAACTCTAAACATCTAGAATGTATTAATTCATTGAGTCAACAAACCAGCCAACAATTTTATGCTAAAAATATCAGTTAGGTGCTAGGGATTCAAGAATGAACAAGATACGGGAGTTTCCGTCGTGGCTCAGTGGTTAATGAATCCGACTAGGCAACATGAGGTTGCAGGTTCAATCCCTGGCCTTGCTCAGTGGGTTAAGGATCCGGCGTTGCCGTGAGCTGTGGTGTAGGTTGCAGAAGAGGCTCAGATCCCACGTTGCTGTGGCTCTGGCGTAGGCTGGCAGCTACAGCTCTGATTCAACCCCTAGCCTAGGAAACCCATATGCCGCAGGAAGTGGCCCAAGAAATGGCAAAAAGACCAAAAAAAAAAAAAAAAAAGAGAGAGAGACAAAAAAAAAAAAAGAATGAACAAGATACATGTTCCTTGCCTCCAAGTAATTTCCAGTCTGGTGGGAGAAATGGTACATTATCAATGTGATGTGGGTAGTTAGTGGTTGTAACATGGCACATGGAGGAAGCTTGTTTTATCTAGTTTTTTTTTTTAGGTCAGGGACTACATCTCAGAAGAAGAATACCTGGAAATCTGAAGAACACAGCAGTGATGGACAGGATATATGTGGTTTAAGACAAAGAATCAACATATATAAAGGCTCCGTAAGAAGCCCATGGGGTATTAAGAGAATTTCAAGTAGTGAATATGGCTTGTAGGGAAAGGATGAGGAAGCTGAAAGCATGCAGTGTGACTTGATGGGAGCGGATGATGGCTGCAAAATCCTTTAAGTCAAATTAGAATATTTGTCCCAACGGGATTAAGGAGTCACTGGAGGGCTCTAACCACTGGGGAGGGTTTGCTCTTTATAAGCCTCATTTAGCCTCAGCTGAAGAAGGGACTGGGGACAGAAGGCAAGAAGGGAGGCAGGATGACCTGTTAGGAGGCATTTTATTAGGGCCGCAGCATGACCAATGAGGGGATGTGGACAGATTCAAGAGAGCTTAAAGGAGCAGCGTCTACAGGAATTGGTGATACATTGGAGATGGGGCAGAGAGAAGAATTCAGGATGACTTTAGGTTTCAGCATTGGGATGATGAGTAATGGTACAGTTTATTGGCCCCAGGAGAAAGAACAGATCAGTGAAGAAGGGGCTGAGTTCACTTTGGGGCAGGTTTAATCCAAGGTTCCTATGGGACATCCAAGTGGAGGTGTTTAGTAAATATTAAGGTACATGGATCTAGAACGCAAGCATCCAGGTGGAGATTTAGAAATCACCAGTCTATGAATGGAGAATGCATCATGAAAATAACGATAAGACAAATAATAATAAGATTATTTGTTATTGTGCATCTGATTATGTCACTACAGTGGACAGGAATAACTACTGAACAAATGGAGACAAAGCCTTGCTGTTATTTGTCTGGTTCCCAAGCACAGGTCGGGTCAGTGGTATTCCCACTTGCGAATTTTTAAAACAAGGGCAAAGCGACGATCTTTTAAATCCATGTGCAAAAATGTAACTTGAAATATACTATTAAGAAAGCAATTTTGAAAAGCCTGTGCTGGCCAGTGATGATCCCTAAAACTTAGAAGCCCCCCCCCCCCCGCATGTAGTAGGCCTTCAATGAATATTTGATGACTATAGGGATGAATTACAAATTCTATACAAAGAAATAGTATTTATCAGCACAGAATGGTCTCCGGGCTTTTTATTAAAATTTAGTAAATGACTCACTGAGTGTTTCTTTTATTATAGCTTTTAAATAAATGTCCAAAATTCAGACCTAAATGGTGAATTTCAAATGAGTTTCAGGGCCTAAGGCGCAGAACCCCAAATTGCAGAGCCAATTCTTCTACCAGGTCTGGGACCAATTCCAAATATTCCTCCTAATTCTGAGACTCCAAGATCTAGAGAAATCTGTTTCCACAGATTACGTTGCTTTCCCACAAACTCCTCCGGAGTTCTGAATCTATTTCTCCAGGCAGCCAGCCCTCCAGGTCCAGCCTTTGTCCTCTCTGTTTCTACCTCTCTGTCCTCTTGCGCGAGGAAAATAGTTCTCTTTCATCTCAACCTTCGAATGTGACTTCTCCATGAGATACCCCAGTGAAAATGTTTTCCCAACCTGTGGTAGCTTCCTGCCCTTTGTCTGAAGGGTGAAACAACACGGACTTTCCTTTTTGACCTTTGAGCATTCCTGAGGGAGACAGGAGCGAGGCAGCAAGGAGCCCGGGAGAACGCACGCCCATAAACCGCTGTCATCATTTGAGCCTCGAAAAGGGCAAGCCTGTTGCTAAGGAAACTGCTACTCAGGGAGGGCTAAACACAGTGAAATCGCAGGGAGAGAAAGGCACAAACAACTCCGATGCCTGGGGGAGGGGTAGCGTGAAGCAGCCTGAGAACTTCCCAGCCTTTATCACTGGGAACACATGAAAGGCTGGGGGAGGGGATGTTGCCAGAGTAGAAGGGGTTCAAGCATCCATATCCCTTCCTCGAAAAGAACTTGTTGGAATTTAAAGGGATCCTAGACTCTTCTGGGAATTTAATTTTGCCCAGCGCACAAGCAGGAAGACAAAGTGGCTGTTAATTTTCCATCAATCTTCAGGAAGTTTATAGCAGTTTTTCAAGTTTAATCACCTTCATTTGTAATGTGCCATGTCGTTAGAACAGATTTACAGTGCTCAGCAGCATCTTTTGATTTATTTTGCGCTCAGTCCTTACTATTAGTAAGATAAAATAACTAGATATGTAGTCATTTTGGAAATTATGTAGTGTACTTTTGAAAAAAATTGCATAACTCTCCATCTTTCCTAAGGTAAAAATTTTTTGTCCTTAGAGAATGATGTTTGACACTATTTTCTGCTACTCATGTCTAACAAGATGAATCTTGAGTTACTTAGTGAAGAAATCAGCTAGATTAAGAAATATTGGAAAAATTATTTTTAACTTTCTACTTAAAAATTAAGGAACCTAACTTCGAAGCCATTTTTTATTATTATTTTTAAAAGTCACCTTTTTACACTAAGGACAAGTTAATTTTTTTTACATAGAATGAGTTGGCACAGCATCTAATATGGTCAGTCTTTGGTCTTTCCATTGCCCTAGCTTGTAAAATCTGCTTGCTCAATAAACATTTCCTTCCCTTTCATCCTCTCCTTTTCCAGAATAAAATAAGTCATCAGTTCACAGCTATACTATCTAGGTTGTTGCTTTATTGATGCTAGATTGTTGCTTAGAGATCATGTAATCCACGCTTTTCATTTAACATAGGATGCTGTTTAAATGCAGCTTTTGTTTCTTATTTCTGGGGCCCTTTCCAAACATATTTATGAATAGATATCCACAAAATTCCAGGCTTAAATTCATATAGATACCACCAACACACCTAAATTTTTGGCTTTGAAAGTATCCACCTCCTTGTTAACAACAGTAGTATCCACTAAGATTTTTATCTCAAGGGGTATTTTGCCAAAATGAGCATGTGTGATGGAGCCATAGGAATTTTTTAAAAAGGATAATGCTTTGTAAGTGAAAGTTGAGCTATACAGCACTAAGTGAGAAGGCTGCAGAAAAGTCAAGAAGCATTCACCCACTTTATATCCAGCATCAGATGTATCGATTCATAGGTAGAGTATATGTTTGTGTGCAGGTGTGTGGGGAGGAGAATGAAAGTGAAATCAAAGATAGAAACCTAGTTTTGTTGGTACCTAGAATCCATTCAGGTTACTTGGAAGGAAGCCAACTCATCCCTAATAAGTGTTTTAGTTCAATAGGCCTTTATTTCAAGAGATACTCCAGTGAATCTCAAGTATGTCCTTTGATGAACTCAACATACCAGGCCTTAAATCCCTACCCACACTGGCCTTACCAAACTTCTTTGTTCAAAAGGTCAGTGTTTGACTTCCTAACATAAATAAAGTATAATTTTATGGCAAAAAGGTAAGTTTGTTTTCTTTTAAATTGATGCTACATTTCTAACTCAGTATTTTCGTGGAGATACTTTGAAAGAAGCTCTTGCATGCTTAGAGATGTTACTAAGTAGTCGTAAATCAAACAGACAAGCATCCTAAATGGTCTAACTGATTTAAGGTTGTTATGAAAATGGGAAGGGCAGGAGTGCCTTAAAGAGAAAGGAAGATGGAGTAAAAAGTAATTTGAAAAAACGTTGGAATTAGAAAGATATCTAAGAACACGTAGATTAATTAAGAAAGTCAAAGGCAGATTGAAGTGGTTCATTCATTTTTAAAACTCCTTTATTCATCATCCAACAATTACTAAGGTCTGACTGAATTCCAGGCTCTGTGTTAAGTACTATGTGGGAACATAATATTAATAAAATATAGTTTCTTTCTTCAAATAGCTCACACTTTTATATGTGGACTAAAGACAGAATTTATGCAATAATAATATATGACTTTCCATGGGACTTATTTTCTGCTTATTTAAATATTATAAATATTTAAATGCAGGGAAATATTAGAAATCACCTGTTATAATTCCTTTAGAGAAAGTTTGATAACATGTCATGATAAAAACTAGAATCTGTTTTATAGTTCTGCTTGTTTGGTCAGTGATGAGCTTCTGAAACACATAAGCAACAGTGAAAATGTGTGTTAGTAAGGTATTGCCAACCCATTGTCCTGCCTGATTTGTACAATGTCAGTGTTAGATTTATTACTTCACTGCATAGATATAAAAGGTAGGACAAAGAGGGAGTTCCCACTGTGGCACAACAGATTAAGGATCTGACTGCAACAGCTCAGGTTGCTGTGGAGGTGCAGGTTTGATCCCTGGCCTGGCACAGTGGGTTGAGGATCCACTGTGGCCACAGCTGTGGTGTCAGTTGCACCTGCATCTCAGATTTAGTCCATGGCCTGGGACCTTCATAGGCCTCAGGTGCAGCACCCCCCCAAAAAAATTTAGGACAAAGAGAAATGAGTGGATTTCTCAAAGTCACTTGATAACTAAGAACTAGTTCTAGACTCTTTATCTTTGGACTACAAATGTTTTTCTTTTTATAATATCCATTATGTACTGGGGTTATGTGTGCATTTTATTTTCCTAAAGAATATTTATTCTGATTTTAAAAGTATTATATTGTATACATTTTAAAATACAAATAAAAGTATTATTTCATTATTGATTTTTCTTTTTATTTGTCAAAAATATGTGTAAAGTACCCAAATCTTAGTATATAGATCATGGAAAACATTTTAATATATTGTGTAATGACCATCCACATTAAAGTACAGATTACTTCCACAGCCCAGAAAGCTCCATCATAAAGTTTTTGAATTAATATCCCCTTTCTTTTTCCCACTCCGACCCTCACAAAGGTAACCGCTATTCTGACTTGTATCACCAGGGGTTAGTTTTGCATGTTCTTGAACTGTGTATAGTCATACTATATGTTGGCATTTGTGCCTGGATTTCTTTACTCAGCGTTATATCTGTGAGATTTATCCATGTGGTTGCTTGAATTCATAGTTTTTTCCTTTTTTTATTGTTATACAATATTTCATTATATTCTCTAGCACAAATATATTATAATTTTAAAATACTTGCCACTACCGATGACTCTTCCAGTTATTTCAAGTGTTTGGCTATGATGACATATGGTGGACATATCTACTCATTTCTCTTGTGTATACACCAATGAGCAGAATTGCCAGATCATGAGGTAAGCATGCTTCTGGCCTTAGGTACTGTCAAATAATTTTCCTAAGGGTTTGAACCTGTTTATATCTCTGCCAACAATGTAGGAGGGTTCTACTTGTTCTACTTTCTTATCACCTTGTGCCATTGTCAGTTTTTTGTTTGTTTGATTTTTGTTTTTTAATTTGAGGTACTCTGTAGAGGTATCTCACTGTGGTTTAAATTTGCACTTTCCTGATCAGTATCAATTTCGAGTACCTTTTACCTAGACATACAACCAGACACTATAAAACTCTTAGAGGAAAACATAGGCCAAACACTCTCCTACATAAACAACAACATCTTCTCAGATCCACCTCTTAGAGTATTGACAGTAAAAACAAAAATAAACAAATAGGACCTAATCAAACTTAAAAGTTTCTGAACAGCAATGGAAACCCTAAACAACACAAAAAGACAACCCACAGAATGGGAGAAAGTCTTTGCAAGTGAATCGACTGACAAGGGATTAAGCTCCAAAATTTATAATCACCTCCTACAGCTCAATACCAAAAAAACAAACAACCCCATCAAAAAATGGGCAGAAGATCTAACCAGACAGTTCGCCAAAGAAGACATACAAATGGCCAAAAAAACACATGAAGAGATGTTCAACATCACTCATTATTAGAGAAATGCACATCAAAACCACGATGAGATACCACCTTACACCAGCCAGAATGGCCATCATCAAAAAGTCTACAAACAATAAGTGCTGGAGAGGGTATGGAGAAAAAGGAACCCTATTACACTGTTAGTGGGATTGTAAATTTGTGCAACCACTGTGGAAAACAGTGTGGAGATTCCTCAGAAAACTAAAAATAGAACTACCATTTGACCCAACAATCCCACTCCTGGGCACCTATCCAGAGAAAACCACGGCTCACAAAGACACATGTACTCCGATGTTCATTGCAGCACTCTGTGCAATAGCCAAGACATGGAAACAATCTAAATGCCCATTGACAGAGGAGTGGGTCCAGAAGATGTGGTGCATATACACAATGGAATATTAGTCATTAAAAGGAACGAAATACTGGCATTTTTAACAACATGGATGGACCTAGAAATTATCATGCTAAGTGAAGTCAGCCATACAATGAGACACCAAGGTCAAATGCTTTCACTGATATATGGAATCTGAAAACGGACAGAATGAACTTCTTTGCAGAACAGGTACTGACTCACAGACTTTGAAAAGCTTATTGTTTCCAAAGGAGACAGTTTGAGGAATGGGGGAATGTGCTGGGGTTGTGGGATGGAAATCCTATAAAATTGGATTGTGATGATCATTGTACAACTATAAATGTAATAAATTTATTGAGTAATTAAAAAATTTTTGAGTACCTTTTTATATATGCGTTGACCACTTAGAAATTCTCTTTTGTGCCTATATGTGGATATTTTTATGTTGAGTTTTTTGTCTTTTCCTTATTGATTTGTGGGAGTTCTTTTATGTCATGGCTATAAATACTGTGTGAGAATGTGTATTGCAAATATCTGTTCCCAGTCTGTAGCTTACCTGTTCTTCTCACTTAATCATATCTTTTAATGGAGTGCTCTTAATTTTAATGGATGTTAATAAGTTTTCTTATATGGTTAGTACTTTATTTTTGACTTTCTCTCAGGTTCATGAAGATATCCTACAATATTTTCTTCTAGAAACTATGTTTTTTTATATTTAGACTTTGTGTCTATGATACAGCTCATATTTATTTTCTCTGTATTGTGAAGGAAAGGTAATTAGATGGGGGAAAATACCTCATTTAGAGCCCCCCTCCCCAGCTTACAGATAATGTAGACAATTTTTTTTCAAATGCTTCCATTTATTTCTCATTTCTTTTAGCCATTATTAGTTACCTGTACTTTGCTAACACCAGGAATACAGCAGTAAATGAAACAGGCAAATATATCTTCTCCACTTACATTTCTCCTGTGAGTTTTCTTGTTCATACTGTTTTTCTACTTTTTATTTGGCTTTTTCAATTTTTTTTACTGATTTGTATGACTGCTTAAATATATTTTTAGGTCCTTAAACTTGTGTTGTTTGTTGAGTATTAGATTTTCCACTCATCTTTTGACTTTATGGTGCCTGATGATATTCAGAAACTTTAATTTCTCTTGAGGTCTTACCAGACTCAGTACATCATTTAGAAGGTTTTTCAATGATAAGAGAAAACCTGGCAAATGCTGACTTAAATAAGTAGACCCCTGCTCTGCTATATCATGGGATGTTTGGGGACAGATAGTCTGGGGCTGGTGCTGGGACTTAATTTTATCAGAAACTCTAGGTCCTTTCCACTTTTTCTGTTTTACCATTTTTATCATGAGGGCTGTTGTTTTTATACTTATGTATGGTTGCTAGGTGACTATCCCGGGTTCATACTTAAGGCAGGAAAAAAAGGAAGAGGAAGAGGTCGCACCAGAAGATTTCTCTGTACATCTCATTGGCCAGGATTGTGTCTCATGTACACAGAGAGGCTGGAAATGGGGTTTTCGGTTTTAGTCTCTACAAATAGAAGGAGACGGGGAGGAAATAAGCTAGAAATGAAAGATGGAGAGCTCAATATATACAGTGCTAAATTTAGGGATGACTTTCCATGGTGGATTGTCAAAGCTCCACTAATTGCCTTTAGTAATTAACAGTTCATGGGTCTTATTATATCTGGGGTTTTCTCTAACCTTATATGGGTACACCTGCTCCACACTCATTGCCCCCTCTTGTGGCAGAATTCTTAAGTTGTATGTCTTCTCTGCTTCTTGCAACCCACCAGGCAAGCTACAGGAAACCTTTGTTGTGTTTTCCAGAAAGTGAGGCCATAGTTTCAATTTCTGCTTCCTTCTTTGTCTGCAGACCTGGTCTATTTTTCTGAAATAACTTGTTACTGGTGCTCATGCTCACTGCTGCACTAGGGAGTGTGCCCAGGTAGATGGCTGCAGAGTGGGAGGAGGTGTAGGTTAGCATTGGGGGTTTTGGGGGTGCCTGCAGTCCCAGTGTGTGTGTGTGGGGGGGGGGGCGGTCAACACTCGGGTGAGGTTCTCCCAGAGGTTTGTGGGTGGACTTCCTGCTCAAGTCTTGAGAGCCGACAGTAAGGATTGCATTTCTTTAATGCCTTTTGCTCTTCTCTGCCTCTTTTCCAATGTCCTCCCTCCCCCAGGTCATGGAGCACCCACCTCAGTACTCTAGGTGCTGCTAGAGAGAAATGGGTTTCTCCGGCTGCATCCTGCACAGGTCAGGTAGCTGGGGGCTCCCTCACCGCATTCCTTCCTCCTCAGGAGAGGTTGCTGCTGGCCAGTTCAGCCATGCGCTGTCACCCCGGGGAGAGGCAGTGCTGGCAAAGTTCCTCTTAACCTCTCCAAAATGTGTCCAAACTCACATACTTATAGTTCCAGTGGCATGCTGGAATATTCTGTCATAAAGAATGGACTCATCGTTCCTGTCGTGGGTCAGCAGAAACGGATCTAACTGGCATCCATGAGGACGCAGGTTCGATCCCTGGCCTTGCTCATTGGGTTAAGGATCTGGCATTGCCATGAGCTGTGGTGTAGGTCGCAGACGTGGCTTGGATCTGAAGTTGCTGTGGCTGTGGCGTAGACCGTTGGCTGCTGTTCCAATTTGACCCCTAGCCTGGGAAACTCCATATGCCACAGGTGTGGCCCTATAAAGACAAAAATTTTAAAAATTAAAAAAAAAAAAAGAATGGGCTTCTACCCAATCTCTCCCATCAGTGAATGCCTTCCTTTTTATTTTTCATTTTTTTCGAGTGTTATTGAAGGAGTGTTGATTTACAATGCTGTGATAATTTCTGCTGTACAATAAAATGACTCAGTTATACATCTACATACATCCTTTCCCCTTCAGATTCTTTTCTCCTATAGGTGATCACAGAACTAGGTAGCATTCTCTGTGCTGGACAGCAGGTCTCTGTTGGCCAATCACTAGCTTCTTAAGTCAGTGCTCTTCAAATTTTCCCTGACCATAGCTGAGGAAGTTGGGGCACATTTGCCAGTTCCTGCTGGTTCCACTGCCTGAACTGAGATGCACAGGTGGGCAAGATTCTTCCCAGGCCCCTTGACATATGGTGCTGGATCCCACAACTTCCACAGAGACTTTTGTTCATGAATGGATGTCTAATTAGGTATTAAAAATGGGAACATGAGTTCCCGTCATGGCTCAGCAGAAACAAATCTGTCTAGCATTCATGAGGACGCAGGTTTGATTCCTGGCCTTGGTCAGTGGGTTAAGGATCTGGTGCTGCCATGAGCTGTGGTATAGGTCACAGATGTAGCTCGGACCCCGTGTCGCTGTGGCTGTGGTGAGGCCTGCGGCTACAACTCTGATTCCACGCCTAGCCTGAGAACCTCCACATGCTGCTGGTGCGGCCCTAAAAAGACCAAAAAAAAAAAAAAAAAAAAAAAGAAAAAAGAAAAATGGGAACAAAGGAACAAAGAGCATATTGAATAAACTAAAAATCCTCATGGCTTTTCTTGAATCCATTGGGATTTAACATTGCCAGGAAAACCATCACACAAAATCTTACACCTCTGTGAAACTAACCTCACTGAGAACCTAATCATTGTTTTAAATATTTACATTCCAGATTAATTAAGAGTGAAAAAAATGTGGAGTTCCCATTGTAGCTCAGCAGGTTAAGGACCCAGTGTTGTGTCTGTGAGGATCCAGGATCAATCCCTGACCTCGCTCAGTGGGTTAAGGATCTGACATTGCTGCAAATTGTGGCAAAGTTCTCAGATGTGATTTGGATCCAGTGTTGCTGTGGCTGTGGCATAGGCCAGCAGCTACAAGTCCAATTTGACCCCTGGCCTGGGAACTTCCATATGCTGCAAGGGCAGCTGTAAAAAAAAAAAAAAAAAAAAAGAGAAAAAAGGAGTCCCTCTTATGGCTCAGCAGTAATGTACCTGCGTAGTATCCATGAGGATGGGTTTAGATCCCTGCCCTTCCTCCATGGATTAAAGTATCTGGCACTGACGTGAGCTTGGATCTGGGGTTGCTGTGGCTGTGGTGTAGGCTGGCAGCTGCAGCTCCAATTCGATCCCTAGCCTGGGAGCTTCCTTGTGCCACAGGTGTGGTCCTAAAAAAAATACAAAGGAAAAAAAAAAGGAAAAATATTTACGGTGAACTATATCCAGTCTTGGGATAGAATGTGATGGAGAAAAAGAATGTATATGTATATATGTATGACTGATCACTTTGCTGTACAGCAGAAATTGGTACAACATTGTAAATCAACTATAATTTAAAAATTCAAAAAAATTTATTTTACTCCCATTATTCTTTGTCCAGTGCTTTTACTTTCTTTAAGTGGACCCAATTTTTGACCTACATCATTTTCCTTCTGGCCTCAATGCTTGTTTAAACTTTTTTTTTTTTTTTTTTTTTATTCTTCAGGGCAGATGGAACAGCAATGAATTACCTCAGATTTTGAGTTTTGTTTGTCTGAAAAAGTCTTTTTTTTTTTTTTTTCCTTTGCTTTTGATAGGTAATTTTGCTGAATTTAGAAGTTTAGGTTGGTTTTCTTTTAAAAATATCTGCAATAGTTCCTCCTATTCTCTTCTCGATTGCATGGTTTTTGATGAGAACTCCACTGGAGTTCTTGTCTCCTTTCTTTTATAAGTTAAATTGCCATCCCAATCCCCAGTTTCTTTCAATAATTTGTCTTTGTTTTTGTTTCCTGCAGTTTGAGTACCATTTGCCCAAATACAGATATTTTTAGTGTTTATTCTGCTTAACGTTCTCTGAGCTTCCCGGATCTGTGGTTTGATGTCTGACATTAATTTGGGAAAATTCTCAGACATTATTTTTTCCTTTCCATGGCTACAAAATTCCGAATCTAATTCCTTGAAGCCCTGAGGCATGTTAACTCTGTTTTTTCCACTTATGTGAGATAAGAAGTCTAAAGAGGGCTAGAGCTGGAGGAATGGCCAATCGTCCATCTGGATAAGGCTCTGGAAAAGTTTGTTTGTGGTTTTGTTTTTGTTTTTGTTTTTAACCTGGAGACTAGGACTATGGGGAAGGATCTGGGCACATTTTACAGTGATTATTCTTCTCTTCCCCGTGTCAGAACCACAGGGGGGTGGTTCCTGGTAGTAAACCCCATGGAATTGTGTATTTGTGTGGGGTCATTATTATTGCATTCCCTGGTAGTTTTCTTACTGTCACACTAGCCTGCATTCGGTTTCCAATAATTCATCAAGATCACCACTTAAAAGTTCCTACCAGTTTATGGTTCCAGCATCTTTTGCTTCAGGTAGACAGATTTCAGATGTGGCCCTCTGGAGGTATTTCTCTTTCAAGATTTTTGAGGTGATGATTTTCCCTGCATTTTTTTTTTTTTTTTAAGAGCCTCACCTGTAGCAAAAGGAAGTCCCTGGGCTAGGAGGTGAATCAGAGCTGCATCTGCAGGCCTACACCATGGCCACATCTGTGACATAGGCTACGACTTGCGGCAGTGCCAGCTCCTTAACCCCCTGAGCAAGGCCAGAGCTCAGACCTGCATCCTCCTCGACACTGTGTCAGGTTCTTCACCCGCTGAGCCACAACGGGAACTCCTTCCCTGCAACTTTAAATCCCTAACGCATTAAGGAAAAGTCATTAGAATTTTTATTTTGTCCAACATGCTTATTGTAAGGACAGGAGTGATGATTTTTTTTTTTCTTTTTTGGCCACACCTCTGGCACATGGAAGTTCCCAGGCCAGGGATCGAATCCAAGAGTCAACTGTGACTCTTTGCACTGGGCCAGGGGTCAAACCTGTGCTGCCACAGAGACAATGCCAGATCCCCAACCCGCTGCACCACAGAAAGAATTCTAGGAGTGATGACATTTTAGGTCTTTGCTTGCTGAAGTTAAACCATTGACACCTACTGTGAGCCAATGCTTCTGCTGCTTAGAAGAGCTGAGGAGGGTCTCCTCTTTCTTGAGTGACTGGTATCATTTTCATCTTTATCCTTTCCTATTATTTCTAAGAGAATCTCAAGTTTTTGTCTTTCTTCATAAATGCAATTTCTGTAGTAACTAATCAGCTTTCGATTGCCCCTTTATACTTTCAAAATTAAATGTTCTCAATTTTTGTTAAATTTCCAAAAAAATATATTTCTTGATCTAACAATTTTTCATTTAAATCGGTGTTTCCATCTGCCGAAGAATTTTAATGCTTCCTTGAATTTCATTAAGAATTCAAAAATAAAAACAAAAAAATTAAAGATGTTCTAAAAGTTCTCTTTTTAAAGCAGCTATTTAATAAAAGGCATACTGGTTCTAATTATTTAGAGTGGCCCTTTAGTTGAAAATGCCACACTTTTTTCTTATGCTTGACTCATGCTGACAAAGGAGGTCTGTCTAAGTCTAATTGCCTATTGACAGAGTTTTGTCAGAGATTATGTAATTCACCATTGGTATCTGTTGGATAAAATTTGTCTTTACTTTGCTGGACTGTAAGTTCCTATAGCTATATTGTATATAGCTATGAAATACAGCTATGGTTATGGAGTAAGGAGAAAGCTATAAACTAGTGATATATTAGTACAAATCTTTGTCTTCAGGCAATTTTTTTCTTTAATATGTATGTAATGGCAACCTTCTTTTGTTTGTTTTTAATTTTTATTGAATTATGGTTGATTTACAATGTTGTGTTTTTTTAAGGTGTACAGCAAATTGAGTGAGTTTATATATTTTCTTTTTAGATTATTTTCCACTATAAGCTATTACATGATGTTGAGTATATTTCTCTGTGCTATACAGTAGATTCTTGTTGGTTATCTATTTTATATATAGTAGTGTATGTATTTTAATCCCAAACTCCTAATTAATTACCCCCTTTCCCCTTTGGCAACCCTAAGTTTGTTTTCTGTGTCAGTGAGACTTTCTGATTGTAAGTAAGTAAGTTCATTTGTGTCATATTTTTAGATTCCACATATAAGCAACCTCATATATTTGTCTTTGTCTGACCTCACTTAGTATGATTATCTCTAGGTTCATCCATACTGCTGTAAATGGCATTATTTCATTCTTTTTTATGGCTGAGTAATATTCCATTGTGTACATATACCACATCTTCTTTATCCTTTCATCTGTCAGTGGATATTTGGGTTGTTTCCATGTCTTGGCTTATATAAATAGTGCTACTGTGAACATTGGGGTTCATGTATCTTTTTGAATTATATCTTTTGCCAGGACTGCTCTTGTTATGACATAGCCATGACTTTCATATTTGGCCAGCAGCCCATCCACACCTAGGATTAGCTAGAATTAATCTCTTGACTAGGAAGTTTGCTTTGTCAAACCTTTAATGACTCTGATATGTCTTTAAGACCTTAGAAATACCAACATTTACCCCAAACAACTGCCCCATAAACTTATCACTCTAAATTTAGGGTAGCAAAGACAGGTAGTTTATTCCATTATTTCCCAGTGGATGTTTAGCCATTCTCTATGATAAATTTCAAATTGGCTAACTCTTCATCCCTGCTTTGATTAGGTGTATAGTCCTTTCCTTTCTGTAATAATATAGATTTCCTTTTATTACCTTTTGTCTACTGTAAAAAAATCAAAAGTAAACAGGGAGAAGAATGGTTTTTAATCCTGTGGGCTCAAATTTCCATCTAGATCCTTAAATCTTTTTTCCTCCAGTATCTAGGTTAAATCCGAGGTTTGAAGCTTTTAAGGTTACTTGATGAATATCATACTTTCTTTGTATTTTAAAAGTTTAGAGATTAACAAAGCAGCACTATCAACGTTAGAGATTATAACCCACAAAGCAAGGAATTTCAACTTATCTATACCTACCTGCATTCTTACACTCAAATGGATGTGTATCTAACAAAAACGTCCCTGTTCTGAGGCCATTTATATACACTGAGACACTCTCTAAAGCTAAACCTGAACATTTGATAATTATCTTTAGAAATGCAAGTGTTACGGAATATTCAGTATGTGTTAGTCTTTGTAGTAGTTCTTTGCATGTATCTCACCTTAAAATGACATCTTTTATGAGATGTAGCTCTGAAATTTCCAATTTGCTATTGCAAAAGCTTGTAAGGTTGAAGAATTTATCATAATGCAATTCTGCTGAGCAATTGTCAGCCTGGAAAACTTGCTGTCAGAGAAAATTAGAAATAGCTTCACATGACCAAATTAAGAATGGAATTTGGCAATATATTTTAATCGCTTGCCCAATATCTAATATTACTTGAGGGAATGTCTGTTTTTAATGAAAAATAGATTTGTGAAGTGCAAGAAAAATTTTCTTTTCTCCTTTATCCAAATTAAGGATAAGGATGAAGAATAAGGTTGTAGTTTTGCATATTCTTGAATATTGCAGATATTCTCTAGAGTTAACACATGCCATGTTTTGAAGAAGTATGCCCTTATGTTATTCCCATCCAACCGATCCAAGACTGGCCCGGAATAGAACTGTGAAGGACTGAAGATTATTTCCAACTCTTCTAGGGAAACTAAGAATATGTAATGCCTGTAGAGTCAGAGTTAAGTACATCTTCCTAAGCCTTAGGTCCTGATCTGTCAAACAAAGATAATATTACCTATGTCATAGGATTTTTGAGAGGATTAAACGAGATAATATATGCAAAACATCCAATATGGTGCCTCTGATTGAATAGTAGCTCTATAAATGACAGTTTCATTGTTTACTTTATTATTTATTAATAAATGCAAGTTGCCTTAGCCCATGTCTTTTCTTTAGTGCCCCAAAAAGTAAGTAAAAGAAGGAAGTAAAGTGAAGCAGTTGGGGCAAAACAAAAGACTAGCTGTTTCCGCTTTGAACTGATGATAAGATAGA
The DNA here is from genome assembly GCF_016906955.1 of Phacochoerus africanus. Classification (NCBI taxonomy): domain Eukaryota; kingdom Metazoa; phylum Chordata; class Mammalia; order Artiodactyla; family Suidae; genus Phacochoerus; species Phacochoerus africanus. The sequence continues at coordinate 8,292,040 of NC_062558.1, forward strand.
GCCCTGGATCTGTATTTCCATTCAACAATTTTCTGTTTCTACAGAGAACAAAGCAAAACAACCACAACGAACACATAGAAACACCCAGAAAACTTTGTAGTGTGACAGAATAATAATAATATTCAATAATAATAACCAATAAAATTTTTGCCATGCAAAATGGAAAGAGCATCTCAATTTTCACTCCAATAATTTTAGCAGTTTTAATGACTAGGTTTTTTGGTTTGTTTGTTTTTGTTGTGGTGGATCTAAATCTATCTGGGTGCCTCAGTGCATGGATCAGTTGCACTAGGATCCTTTCTAGGGCTGAGCACGTGCCAGCAATAAGGTGCAGATTAGAAAAAAAGAATGGCTTTTACGAAAGGAGTGCTCCAATTCAGTTCATTGCATTCCTCCCATTTTCCCCATTTTTGGGATCAGAGCTGTGGTTTGGATCGAGTTCAGAGGGAGAGGTTTTTTAGAAGTTGAACTGTTTATATGACTTCAGGAATTTGTGTAAACCCACGAGTTGTTTGCTGCAGCCCCCTTTTCTTCGCACTTCTTTTAGACTAAGGTCCAAAGCCTCTTAGCATGGCCCATAAAGTCTCTCCCTCTTTTCCAGCCACATCTCTCCCCGTCTTCCCCTCATCCCGCGTGACTCGACACTTCTCCACTTCCTGCAGTGCTTTGAACCTGTCCTATCCTCCCCTACATCCGGACCTTTCCCTTTCCTCTGCTGCGAAAAGACTTCTCCATCCTCTTTGCTTTGCCTTCAGGTCTCCGGGTCTCAGCTCACAAGTCTCTTTCTCCAGGAAGCTCTCTCTGACAACCTGGTCCAGGTCAGCTCCCCTTCTGTGGGCTGGTACTTTCACATCACAGTAAAACAGCATGCTGGCTGTCTGTCATCTTCCTGTTCCTATATTCCCATGTGAGTGGAAACATGTTCCTTTTCATGTCTTCATTATCGAACATAGTGCCCAGCCCCTAGGAGGACCCCAATAAGTATGTAAATCAGTACACTTGATCTGTATCTCAAATAATAAACAGAAGGATTGTGTGAAGGTACTGCTGGCCCAATTATAACATCTGTTTTATTTACCTCTTAGCTGTTTCTAGTTCTTTCTTACTATGTCTCTATCATCCTTCTCTGGAATGTGGGCTGTAAGTAAAATATTAAGAGCTTTCAAAGACAAGTATGTTTAATGGTATTGAGAACTTAAGTTTATGACATATATAATGAGAAGGCAAAATAGTTTAGATGTTAAATGCCAGATTTGCCGTTTGGCAAATCTGTGTTTAAATCCACCCTTTCCTATGCTGATTCTGAACAATATACCTTATCTTTGCAAGACGTAGTTTTATCATCTACAGAATCAGAATGATAATGCCTTACTCATAGGATGCGATGACAGTTACAGGAGATATCTTATGTGTAGTTGATTTATTGAAACTTAGGGACTCTGTACAGCATGAGCAGAGAGCCACTTAATTTATTTTTTTGTTTCTATGGTTTCATTAAAATTTTTCTGTTGATGCCTTCATTTCTCCTAAGCAAACAAACACATGTTTTCTGATCATTTTTAAGTGTTAATGTATAGTCTTATTTTTCAGGTATTGAGAAGTCTGGCCCATTTTAATTTCAAAACTTTTATTTCTCATGTAATTCTTTTTTTTTCCATATTTTAAATTACTCAATGAATTTATTACATTTATGGTTGTACAATGATCTTCACAATCCAATTTTATAGGATTTCCAACCTACAACTCCAGTGCATCCCCCTACCTCCCAAACTGTCTCCTTTGGAGACCAAAAGTTTTTCAAAGTCTGTGAGTCAGTATCTGTTCTGCAAAGAAGTTCATTCTGTCCTTTTTTCGGATTCCACATGTCAGTGAAAGCATTTGATGTTGGTGTCTCATTGTATGGCTGACTTCACTTAGCATGATAATTTCTAGGTCCACCCCTGTTGCTAAAAATCTCATGTAATTCTGATCTTTTTTCCGATGCCCAGTTTGAGGTTGCCTCAGGTTAGGGGAGCCACAATTGGGAGGAGGTTCTGATACCAGAAAGCTGTTACCAGAATCTGAGTTCTTGTTCATGGAGCCAAAGAATGAACTTTGAGAACACGCAGGCAGCAAGCACACAAAGTTTTTATTACAGGAAAGCAAACAGCTCCCAGGACAGGCTGGGAGGTGGAAGAAGAGTCCTCTTCTCTATTGTCTTAAAGGGGTTTTTATCCCTTAAAGATGGGGGTTACCAATGAGGGGTCCAGAAAGATGTGATTTTTCTCCCATTGGCCTTGCCCAGTTACCTATGTCAGCCCTTGTCCAATAGGTGTCTTAGGGGTGGAAATGTCCCGTAAATCTTAAGGTTTCTTTGCTCTTCTCTTCCTTTAGACTGAGTACCATTCCTCTCATTCCTCTTCTATTAATCGAGGAGTGGGTTAGAGATTAATGTCCATCTGGGTGTAGATACACTTCCTATAGTAAACAAGGCCTGTGGGGACAATATTCCCTGGAGCCCTTATGCCACAAATGTTAACCAATAGCCATACCAAAGAGGGCATGGGAGCCCATGTACCTACACTAACTACCTGAGTTACTCTGCCTCTGTTCTCTTGAACTTGTTCAACATTGTTCCACATGGCTCTTCTCCTCTTCTTCACTTTGTTCACCTCACTGCTCCTGCTCTTGCGGGGTGGAGACTGGGGGAGACAAAAGACAGAGAAGGTCTTTCTTGTTAGCAACCTTTTATCTGGTGTTGGTGCCTTTCTAGTATGGCAGAGGAAAATAGCAGCCATTTCTCTCTTATGCTCTTTAAAAAAAATTTTTTTAAAGTATAGTTGATTTACAATGTTGTGCCGATTTCTGCTGTTCAACAAGGTGACCCAGTCACATACAGTCCCTTTCTTAAATTATCTTGTGCTTCTTTGTATGTTTCTCAGAGGACCTTGTTTCTGAGCATCTTCATGAGTTCTTCCTGAAGTCTTCATGGCTGGCTACTGAAGAATTCCCTCAGCCCATTTCTTTTTTATTTTATTTTATTATTTTTTACTTTCCCACTGTACAGCAAGAGGATCAAGTTATCCTTACATGTATACATTACAATTACATTTTTTTCCCCCACCCTTTGCTCTGTTGCAACATGAGTATCTAGACAAAGTTCTCAATGCTATTCAGCAGGATCTCCTTGTAAATCTATTCTAAGTTGTGTCTGATAAGCCCAAGCTCCCGGTCCCTCCCACTCCCTCCCCCTCCCATCAGGCAGCCACAAGTCTTTTCTCCAAGTCCATGATTTTCTTTTCTGAGGAGATGTTCATTTGTGCTGGATATTAGATTCCAGTTATAAGTGATATCATATGGTCTTTGTCTTTCTGGCTCATTTGCCTCAGTATGAGATTCTCTAGTTCCATCCATGTTGCTGCAAATGGCATTATGTCATTCTTTTTTATGGCTTAGTAGTATTCCATTGTGTATATTTACCACATCTTCTGAATCCAATCATCTGTTGATGGACATTTGGGTTGTTTCCATGCCCTGGCTATTGTGAATAGTGCTGCAATGAACATGCCAAAGCAATAGAAATTAGAGCAAAAATAAACCCATGGGACCTAATCAAACTGAAAAGCTTTTGCACAGCAAAGGAAACCAAAAACAAAACAAAAAGACAACTTTCAGAATGGGAGAAAATAGTTTCAAATGATGCAACCGACAAGGACTTAATCTCTAGAATATATAAGCAACTTATACAACCCAACAGCAAAAAAGCCAATCAATCAATGGAAAAATGGGCAAAAGACCTGAATAGACATTTCTCCAAAGAAGATATACAGAAGGCCAGCAAACACATGAAAAAATGCTCAACATCGCTGATTATAAGAGAAATGCAAATCAAAACTACCATGAGATACCACCTCACACCAGTCAGAATGGCCATCATTAATAAATCCGCAAATAACAAGTGCTGGAGGGGCTGTGGAGAAAAGGGAACCCTCCTGCACTGTTGGTGGGAATGTAAAATGGTACAGCCACTATGGAGAACAGTTTGGAGATACCTTAGAAATCTATACATAGAACTTCCATATGACCCCACAATCCCACTCTTGGGCATCTATCCGGACAAAACTCTACTTCAAAGAGACACATGCACTCGCATGTTCATTGCAGCACTATTCACAATAGCCCTCAGCCCATTTCTATACACCCCCAAATAACTTCCATGAAGGTGACTTATCCTTCCAAGCTTTTCTTTTGGACAAGATTCCTTTCAAGATGACTCTTGTCTTGTTCCCCTCCCCAGTGCGGGCATCTCTCTCTGTTTTTAAATATTATCTTTTATTTGAAGGTAAAAAAAAATATGGTTGATTTACAATTAAAATTAAAACATGGTTGATTTACAATGCTGTGCCAATTTCTGCTGTACAGCAAAGTAACCCAGTCATATGTGTGTGTGTATAAATATATACATTATTTTTCTCATATGGTCTTTCATCATATTTTATCCAAGAGACTGGGTGTAGTTTTCTGTGCTATACAGTAGGACCTCATTGCTTATCCATTCTAAATAGTTTACATCTGTTCTTGTCCTTGAAAATCTAGAAATTCTCAAGATGAAAGATCTTCTTAATGCGATCTCATTTATTTTGCATGCCAAGCTGCTCTAAACAGCCTCTTTCCTTTAGAAGATTTTGCTATTTTGGGGATATTTATAAGTCCAGTACTAGCTCCCCCAGCCCCAACCTTTAGAGAACACGTGTCAAGATTGCTAAAACCCAGTTCATTTGGATGGGGGTGAGGTGGGAGGAGGAAAAATATCATCTTGAAATGCTCTTGCTAAAGAACTGCTTACTCCCCAGCATATCTTCCCCAGTTGTCAAGCATCCTTGATTGTGGATGCCCTCTAGGTGGTCCAACGTTTGCCAATCCTGTTTTTCCAGAATACCTGTTAGATAATCTCTCTTTAGAATTTTGGGTACTCATCACCCTTTGGTTTCAGGTTTGGGGACCCAGCCAAAACTAACATGGTGAGAAAACATCTTGTTTGATAGCCAGTTGCGTATGTAAAGTTTACGTGTAATATAGATAATTAATAAGCGGTGTAGTAATTAGCTCGTTATTAAAGCGAAGCAGATGAGTCAGCATCAGTGCTGTCATACTGAGTCATTCTCCCCTTTAAGAATGGTGGGAAGATTTAAGTGCTGGCCGTTAAATAAAATGAAAGATAAAAGAGAACTATGTCTATCTATGCTGTAATCACACCTGGTAACTTTCCATTCCTGTTAGAGAAAGCAGTAGCAAGAAAAGATTTCCATTTTCTGAAATATGTTGGGATTTGATTCCACATCTTTAGCCTGGAATCTCCTCTCATCTACCCTTTTGCCCAGTTGCTTAGAAAACTCATCTTTATTCTCTAAGACATAGGAAGTGTTTTATCATACTTTGAAGCTTTTCGCATTCTATCTCCAGAGTTGGTCTTCTTTCAAACTCTTCTAACACTCCATGCAGACCTTTATTTTGACACTTGGCAACTTGTATTTTACACTTTTGTATTTGTGGTATTTTTAGGAGGAAGAACCACACATTATTTCTCAGGCATCCAGCATATTCGAGGGGGGCCCAAATTGGCTTTTGAGAAAAATCTATAGAGTAAATAAGTATATCGTGGCTAATTTGCTTATGTTGGCTCTCTAAATCAGAATGTTAAACACAAGTTAAAATATGCAATGGGACTTTGACTAGAATGTAATATAGGTGGAAATTTGGTGATCAGACTGAAATCTACTAAGAGAGATATTTATTTGGTATTCCTGGTATAGCTATCCTTCCCATCTTTTTTTTTTTTTTTTTTTGTTTTATTGAAGTATGGTTGATTTTCAATGTTGTGATAATTTCTGCTATACAGAAAGTGACTCAGTTGTATGTATACATACATCCCTTGTTTTTCAGAGTCTTTTCCTGTGTAGATTATCACAGAATAGTGGGTAGAGCTCCCTGTGCTCTGCAGCAGGTCCTCGCTGTCCAGTCATTCCCCTTTACCGCAGTGTGCAGATGCCAATCCCAAATTCCTAGTCCATCCCTACCCCCGATTGTCCCCTTTGGTAACAGTAAGTTTGCTTTCAAAAATCCATGAGTCTGTTTCTGTTCTGAAAATAAGTTCGTTTGTATCCTAAACATTTAGGCCTACTCTGCATCTTCTGTTTCATCCACTTCAACCTTAAAAGCCATTCCAGACATGCCAGGAGTCTTTTCAATAAACAGAATCAAAATATGAAGACCTTTTTTTTTTTTCATACAATAGATAGATTATAGGGAGTTATTTTCTACTTTTGATACAAGGATTGTAACATAGTTTCTTTGTATTACGACCCTCAATGGATGGATGGAAATAATAAACTTAACATTTGCAAAGAATGCTCGCTCCTGTTTACAAAATCACTGTTATAGCCATTATCTCACTTCTTACTACATGATGAGGTGGTGGGTTTCTCATCCTCATTATAGGAAAATTGAAGCCCAGAGAGTTTAATAACTTGTCCAACATCACATAAATAAGAAGTAATATATAGGTTCATTATTCAAATCAATTCCACTGACTCAAGGTTCCATGTTCTTTTCATCACACTAAGGCTAGTTTTGTAAGTCATGCTGTTAATAACAACAGAAAGATGTACATAAGATTTATCTGGAACAGATCTAATGCATAATCTATTTATAGGTACCCTTAACAGGTAGCCAATATTTCATGCAAGAAATGATATGAATATTGTTTAACTCTATACTAAAATTTCATATTTAAATACAACTTAATACTTTTAAAAATGCTTCAGTTTCCCAACTGCTTCTTATAGTAACCCATCTCTGAGGGTTTGTCCTCCTTTATTATCTATTAACTCATAAATATTCTAAAAATAGACATAAATTCAAGCATTTCGTGACATTTCATAATACGGAAACTCAATTACAAGGTCCTGAGAAAGTGAAACCATAAATTACAATGCCATTTATAGCTCTGAAACAGAGACATCTTCTCTTCTGGAGGTAGCAATCATTCATGCATTTATTCACTAATTAATTGTGTTTCTACCATCTTCCAGGAACAGACTGTATACTCACAGAAAACATTAAAATTAATAAAATGTATCCTTTGTCATAAAGTGCTATGCATCAGGACCTTCACATATATTTTTTTGTCTTTTCTAGGGCTGCTACCGTGGCATATTGGGGTTCCCAAGCTAGGGGTCTAATCGGAGCTGTAGCTGCTGGCCTATGCCACAACCACAGCAACGCCAGATCCGAGCGGCATCTGCAAACTACACCACAGCTCATAGCAATGCTGGATCCTTAACCCATTGAGCACGGCCAGGGATTGAACCCTCAACCTCATGGTTCCTAGTCGGATTCGTTAACCCCTGAGCCATGACGGGACCTTCACATATTTTGAGATGAAAATATATGACATAAATTTATATGATTCAAATATTTAGTAGAAAAGGATAAAAAGCTAGAGAAGCATTGAAGTTCCAAGCAAAGAGAGAAATACCCCTTTAGGGAATCAAGAAATACAAGAAAATATTTGAACTGGACCTTGAATGATAGAGGCAAGTGAAAACATTGTGGAAGAATCCCCTAGTCTTAGTGAATTATAAGATCAAAGGCAAAATACAAAAGCCAAGCTGCACTTTGAAAATGATTGGCCAGATTATAGAATGTATGAAAAGGAGTAGAGGTAGATAGATCTAAAAAGGTATTCGAGGCCAGATAGTCAAAGGCCTTGAATATCCAGCAAGGAGGTGGATTTGACTCAGTGCGCTGTGGGGGAGCTACTGAAGGATTTTGATTAGGAGAGTGTCACAAATTGTGAGCGGAAATCTATAAAACTTCTGATATTTAAAAAGTGGCAGAAGAGTTCTCTTGTGGCACAATGGGTTAAGGATCTGGTGTTGTCACTGCGGTGGCTCAGGTTGCTGTTCTGGCCTGGGTTTGATCCCTGGTGTGGGCCTTTCCCTATGCCATGGGCATGGCCAAAAATAAGAATACTAATAAAATAACAGTAATAAAATGGTTCACTTTAAAAAAAAGTGGATGGGACATCAATCCAAGAGATTGTAAATGAAGACCTGATAATGTCATCCTTCACAAATATGCTTCAGTGATTATTGTCTCTAGGAAAAAACGACAGTTTAACATTTCTGAGAAGATCTTTTCTGCCTCCCCATACTCCTTTACTTATGCCAACATGCTGTGTTCACTCAGTCAATATACCTTTACATATGCTATTTTCTCTGTCAGGAAGATGCTTCTTCTGTCTTCCTTCTAGACTAACTTCAAGAACATGCACATACTTTTTTTTTTTTTTTGTCTTTTTATGGCCGTGCCTGCAGCATATGGAGGTTCCCAGGCTGGGGGTCAAATTGGATCTACAGCTGCCAGCCTACACCACAGCCACAGCAATGCAGGATCCGAACCGTGTCTGCGACCTATACCACAGCTCATGGCCATGCCAGATCCTTAACCCACTGAGTGAGGCCAAGGATCAAACCCGTGTTCTCATGGATACTAGTCGGGTTCCTTAACCACTGAGCTGTGATGGGAACTCCGTGACTATGTATAAACTTTTACTGCAAGGAGATCTTGTAGTCTCTCTATAAAATGATAAAATTCCCCTAGCTGTAAGTCTCCATGTAGCATCATGAACTTCTTTTCTGATGCTTACTGTGTTTTATAATTAGCTGCTTAGTTTTGTGTCTTTACAGTTAAAAGCTTTTTGGGAGCATAAGCTGTGCCTGTCTTGTTGAATTATGTATCCCTAGCACAGGGCCTGGTTCATGGGGGTTTCTTTATAAATATTTGTGGAATATAAATGGGTGTATATGGAAGGCATCCTCATATGAAAGAAACCCTAGAGCAGCAGCAAACATGTGCATGCAATTTTATAACTAGGAAGGAAGATGCTAATAGCAACTAGACATTTAACAAGTTGCCTTACATGTCCTTCCTTATATAGATTAGACTTACTAAGATTTTGGGTTGAGCAAAGTCAAAGCCTATATATTTCTGTCCATGGTGCTAAATATCAATATTTTACCCTTGAGAACTGTTATTTATCTGGGAGTTGGAGGATGAGAAAGGTGATTCTTTTCTCTTCTGAATAAGTTTACATGTATGTGCCTCCTACCTACTTTAACTTATAAAGGTCTTTATGACAAATTATATTGACTTAATATCCAAAATATATACCAAGAGCTCATACAACTCAATATCAAAACAACTATAACAATAAAAACCCTTTGAATAAAAAAGAGGCAGAGAACCCAAATAGGTTTTTTTTTTTTTCTTCCAAAGAAAAGGACCAAGAAGCACATAAAAAGATGTTCGCTGTCAGTAATCATCAGGGAAAGGCAAACCAAAACCATGGTAAGATAGCACCTTGCACCTGTCAGAATAGCTCTTCTCAAAAAGACAACAAATATCAAGTGTTGGCAAGGATGTGGAGAAAAGGGAACTTTCCTTACTGTTGGTGGGAGTGTAAATTGGTGCAGTCACTATGGAAAACAGTACGGACATTCCTCAAAAAATTAAAAACAGAACTACCATATGATCCAGCAATTCCACTCCTTTGTCTTTATCCATGCTCTCTCTTCTTCATTTGGCACTTTTAAAGAAAGACTAAAGGGACTCTAAAATGACATTGGTTTAGAATTTGGTAATCTCCTCAGGGTCTGTAGAATTATGCCTCCAGCACTGTTGTACTTAACTATGCCTCTGTAGCCATATCTGTTAACTCCAGTGACTATTAGAAAATAGCTTTATAATATATATATATTTTTTACAGAAAGACAAAAAGATCATTTAGTGTTTCCTCTGGCATGATTAATCAGAATTCCTTTTTAAATAATTTGTAGTTTAGAAAAGTTTATTTAGACTTTTGCAACTCATTATTAGCAAAGCCACATCTGCAACTTCCTCCACAGGTTACTCAGAGACACATCCTAAGAGCACTTCAGCTTCTTTACATCCTTGGGCACGATTCTCCTCCCCTCACATGAACTGGTTCATGTTGGTCCCACTCTCTAATTGCATTTCCTTCCTCCTGCCTGTTTGGAGTCTGTTCTGTGGGTCAGGTTGGTGTGAGGTGCAATTTAGAGGAGCTGAGCAGCTGCTTCTTTGGCAATTCCTCCAAATGGGTAAAATATAAGGTCTGGTCACTAGCCGAAGTCTATCAGAGACTGCTTGTCAGTGGTAGTAGAGAGGATATGAAGTTGGTATTGGCAGCCAGGAACACCATCGGGGCACAGGGGGTGACTGCCGGCAAATGCTGGCACCAAGCTATGACTGCTCCTTCCTTCCCATGTCCATGGACTCGAAGCAAGGAAGGCTTGGAAAAGTCTGTGCAAGTGGGTTTATTTTCCTCAGCTTCAAGATAAATCCATCGCTACATGGAATCTACAAGGGTTATCCAAACCATTGTTTTTTTTCTGGCTCCATTCACCTTGAGCCATTCATACAGGGAACGCTGTGGATGGGGAATTGATAGTGTTCCTTTATCCCATTTTAACACCTCCCATCTATGCCTCATCAACAGATCACCTTTCTCTTTAGAAGTAAAACCTCTCATCCATGGGACTCCCTTCCTCAATGGACTCTAGAGTGTCTTGAGCCATCGGTTGCCCTCTGTCCTCATTCTTACCCAGTCCCAAATCTAGCCTCTTTTCACCTTGGCGGAACCAGGAGCGGACCTCAGATCCAAGAGGCTGAAAAGGGGTATAAAAAGACATGATCCTCCTTGGTCTGGGATCAGAATCAAGCACCAGACCTCTTTTAGGTGTCTCTTTGATTTTTATAAAAAACACTATAAAAGGGACCAAAGGAGAAGGTGTCAGTTCATGGTTAGCTAGGTCTTCGGTACCAGGTTGGCACAGAGAATGCGGGAGAACTCAAGTTCACAAGAAGATAGGAGCAGATCCTGATAGGGACGAGATAGGATCACAGTACTCAAATAGGTAAGGGATGAAGAGAAAGGAATTGGAATGGGCACTGGCAGTGGAAGCTAAGGCTAAAACCTAATTAAGTGAACCACGCCTGCAGAGATGGTGAACTTGAAGGAGTCTGAGGGTCCTCTAAGATCCGGGGAGAGGCTAAGACTTATGGCAACTGGAGCATGGAAACTGGTGCAACAGCAGGGAGTGAAATCAAGCAAAAATACTGCATTCATTGAAATGAATCATATCGCTCACTGCCAATTTGAAAGGAAAGAGAATTTGCATTAGATGCAGTTGGGAGGAGTATTTCTATATATTTTACTTTGTGGAATCCTTAGAACAACCATAGGTGGTGCTATGGTCCCCATTTTTTGCATACTGAAAAACTGCAATTTGCAACACGATTCTTGATTTCATCCAGAAAGTGCTGTGTTAAAAACATGAGAAACTAGGGAAGCAGCAATTTCCTTTTTACTGTGATCATTTTAGATATGAGCACTGTCATGTCGCTATTTCTTAAGGAGCCAGAATTCATAGAGAAAAAAAAAAAAAAAAGAAAGAAAAGAAAGGAAAAAAGGAAAGAAACCCAGCTCAGCCACTATCTGATGCCTGGAAGTAGTTTTTACTTAACACCCTGCCAGGGAACATTTTTGCTCTGTGAGCAGTTGCTATGCTAGCCTTAGCCCTGGGATCAAACATTTTACATGTGTCGGCCCTGGGAGAGTGCCCATCTCCTTAAATGTTTGGTTTAGTAAAAGCTAGTGTTTGAACTCAATGATGAGGTCATCTGATTGACTATAGTTAATGTTAACATAGTCTGGGGATGAGTTCAAGAATTTGAAGCTCTCGCTTATATTCCATGTCCACCCCAAAAGTTGAGTATTGAGGGATGAATCTGGGTTGTCCTTAGAATAAATCTATGCAGTGAGCAAAGGTTTTGGTTAGTCTATGGCCAATATCCATGAGGCCTGTTCCTTTAGAGAACTGTCAAAACTTGCCTGGCAGAATCACAGGACAGAGAGGAGGACAGAGAGTCTATTGCAGTCTTGAAGTTTTTCCACCCATTTGCCTACTTCTTCAGCACATTATCAGTGGACTTGGTGTTACAAATGTCAAAATGTTTATTTTTCTAGGTAGAGTTTTTTTCCTCCCTGTTGGTGATCAATCAGACAGGATTTCTTTGAGCAGAGAATAATTCTGGCAGGATGCCTAGCATTGTGTTGAGGAATTAAACTCCCTCGATTATAATATGCACCTCTGTGCAAAATACTGTATTGCAGTATGTAAAGTTATCCATACAACGAGTAGACTCAATAGAAAATTTGGAACATTAGTGGCTCTGTTCTTAAGGTCTCTCAGAAGGTTTTTTTTTTTGTTTTTTGTTTTTTGCCTTCGGGAAGTAATTTGGAGTGGCAATGGAACTCAATCAGTACATTAACATGGCTTTATCCTTGGTCTGTATTCTCCCCCTGCTTAAGAAAATGGTTCCCTCAAGATTAGGATAATGAGCCAGAACTGTGTGGTGAGAGTCACAGTAGGTTAGATCTTTAGAAAGGGATTCTGAATTGTAAAACCTCATTTTTGTTTTTATTTTATTTTTTTTAGCTTTTTTAGGACCGCACCCGTGGCACATGGAAGTTCCCAAGCTAGGGATCCAATCAGAGCTACAGCTGCCAGCCTATGCCATAGCCACAGCAACGTGAGATCTGAGGGGCATCTGTGACCTACACCACAGCTCATGGCAATGCCAAATCCATAACCCACTGAGCAAGGCCAGGGATCAAGAGACCTGGTTTTACATGGAATGCTGTAGAACCATTATGTTCAAGGTATTACAGCATTCAGATCCCTCTGTGATAGATTAAAAAAAAAAAAAAAACAGGAAGCTAAAGGACCATTTTATAGCCAGGAAATATTTTTCCCATCATAATCATACATGTAATACTATAATTAGGTCAGGAGGCATTTGATTGATAACTGGGATCAGAGAAAGAAATGTTTATTAGAGCTTTCCATGTAAGAAGACTTTCAAACTCAAACTATTCTGGAAGCTTGATATTGACAACTGGGAGGAAAAGAGAGATTAGATAGAGAAGGGGTAGGGACATTCCTAAGGATTTAGGACTGGCCTCCAAAGATTATTATCCAATATAGGCAACAAAGAATCATGACAGATGTGTGCTTTAATTCTAGCTCAGGTAGACACCTAAGGTATCATCATCTTACATGGGGTAATGACAATAAGACATTTATGGTATTAGTAGTACTTTTAATTGAGTATCTGGCACCACTGGTTTCCAGGTACTTAGAATGCTTCCAAGCAGCGTCAGGGAAAAGCTAAAAGGTTAGGAAGCTGGTACCAGCCTTATGGAGAAAGGCACTGATAAGAGAGCTTGGTAGGGAATCGAAGCAATATTCAACCCAGCTGGAAATAAATAGATCTCCAAGCCCAGCAGGGGTCTGTGAATGCCAGATAGGAACTATAAAGCAGAAATCTAGTTAGATGCCTTGATCCAACATGCAGGGATAAGAAAAAGCCTCCACCGACTATGGAAGCTATCCAGTATATTAGGAACACAACAAAGTCTTAACTTTCTCTTGCTGCTGAGGCTGAAGTTTCTAAAATACTCCAGGATCTGAAAGGAGGTTTGTTTGTGAAAGGTTTGGGGACTTAAATTTAGTGGTTTTCAAAGTTTTGTTTTAAAGATTCTTTCCCACTGTCTGTCACCCATTTTCTCCCCCTACTTTCTAAAGGAATAAAGAATTGAATGATAACCACGAAGTGGAACTCTTTAGGCAGGGGTTCCAAGTAGCTGCTTGTGCCCAATGGAGATTTTTGTGTCATCCAGACTCATTGACAGCATATGGATTTAGAGTTTTCAGTAAACTCTGTAAAAACTTCAATTCTATTTTATGAATTTCACTTTTGGTTATTCTTTATTTCCCTAGATTTTTATGGAGGTACCCAATTGGCACAAGATGATGAAAGTTTAAGGTGAACAGTATCATTATTTGAGATACATGTATATTATGAAATAGTTATGACGATTAGGTTAGTTAATTAGCACAGCTTTCATCTCACATGATTATCTCGATGTGTGTGTGATGAGAACATTGAAGATCTACCCTCTTAGCAATTTACAGTGTATAAAACAATATTTTAAGCTACATTTATATGCTGTACATTAGCTTCCCAGAATGTGTTCATCTTATAACTGGAATTTTATACCCTTTGACTTGTATCTCCTCATTTTTCTGATGCCCCAACCTTTAGCAATCACCAGTCTACTCTCTGTTTCTGTGAGTTTGGCTTTTTTAGATTCTACATGTAAGTGAGCTCATACACTATTTGTATTTCTTTGTTTGACTTATTTCCCCTAACATAATATCCTGTAGATTCATCCTTGTTGTTGCAGATGGCAGGATTTCTTTCTTTCTCATGGATGAGTAATATTCCATTGTGCATATCACCTTATCTTCATCCATTTATCTGTTCATGGACACTTAGATTGCTTTCATGTTTTGGATATTTTGAATAATGCTGCACTGAACATGAGGATGCAGATATCTCTTTGAGATAGGGATTCCATTTCCTTCAGCTATATACCAGGAAGTGAGACTGTGGGATCATAAGGTTGTTTTATTTTTAGATGTTTGAGAAGCCTCTATATACTGTTGTGATAGTGGCTGCACCAATTTACAATCCTATAAACAATATACAAGTGTTCCCTTTTCTCCACATCCTTACCAATATTTTTTATTTGTGTTCTTTTTGGTGATAGCTCTTCAGACAAGTGTAAGGTGATACCTCATTGGGTTTTTGATTTGCATTTCCCTGATAATTACAGTTGAGCATCTTTTCATGTATCTGTTGGCCATGTGCATGGCCTCTTTGGAAAAACGTCCATTCAGTTCTTCTGCCCCCTTTTTAATCAAGTTATTTGGTTTTTTGTTTTTGAGTTGTATGTGTTGTTCATCTATGTAGATATTAGTCCCTTACTAGTTATATATCATTTGCAAATATTTTCTCCCATTCGTTGGGTTGCCTTTTCATTCTGTCACTGGTTTCCTTTGTTGTGCAAAGGCCTTTAAGTTTAATTAGATTCCAATTATTTACTTTTGCTTTTATTTTCTTTAGGAGATGGATCCAAAAAATATTGCTGCGGTTTATATCAAAGAGTGTTCTGCCTATATTTTCTTTTAGGAATTTTATAGTATCTGGTCTTACATTTAGGTCTTTAATCCATTGAGTTTATTTTTGTATGTGTTGTTAGAAAATGCTCTAATTTCATCTTTTTATGTGTAGCTCTTCAGTTTTCCTAGCACTGCTTATTGAATAGAGTGTCTTTTTTCTATTGTATATTCTTACCTTGTTTGTCATAGACTCATTGCTGAAGTCATTGGTTTTAATCTATTCAACTTTTTAACATAAGCATTTAATGTCACCAGCTTCTCTCTAAACATTGCTTTGCCTTGATCTGTCAGATTTTGATTTTTGTGTTCCTTTTCATGAGTTTACAATACTTTCTAAATTCCCTTTTGGTAATTTCTTTGACCCATTGTTTATTCAGAAATGAGGTGTTAAGGAGTTCCTGCTGTGGCTCAGTGGTAATGAACCCGACTAGTATCCATAAGGACATGGGTTCCATCCCTGGCCCTGCTCAGTGGGTTAAGGATCTGGCATTGCTGTGATCGTGGTGTAGGTTGCAGACTCGGCTTGGATCAGTGCCTGTGCCATAGGCTGGCAGCTGTAACTCTAATTCGACCCCTAGCCTGGGAACTTCCATATGCCATGGGTACAGCCCTAAAATAAATAAATAAACAAATAAATAAATAAATAAATAAAGGTGTTAAACTTCCAAATATGTGAATATTATTTCAGATATCTTTTTGTTGTGAATTCTAATTTAATCATATTGTGTTCAATTTAACTTGTAAAATTTTAATAAAAAATTTGCATTTTGTTGAGATACTCACATTTATGGAGACTTATTTTATAACCCAGAATATGGTATATCTTGGAAAATATTCCATGTGCTTTTGGGGGGGGGGCTCTTTTGCTGCATATGAAAATTCTGGGCCAGAGATCAAACTGGTGCCATAGCAGTGACCTGAGCCACTGCCATGACAATGCTGGATCCTTAACCAGCTTTACCACAGGGGAACTCCCTTCATGTGCTTTTGTAAAGAGCATGTATTCTTCTGATTGTGGCTGGTGGAATGGTCTATTGACACCAATTAAGCCAAGTTGCTTGATAGTGTTGTTCAACTTTTCTATAACTTTCCTGACTTTTCACTCACTTCTTTCTATCAATAACTGACAGAAGGAATTGGAAATTGCCAACAGTAATTGTGGATTAATTTTTTTCCCTTTAGTATTTTCAGTATTTATTTGATGTATTTGAAGCCATGTTAAAAGTGAACAGATTTTTTAGGGTACTTATTTTGTATTAACTGAATAGTTGTTTTATCATTATGCTGCAACCTTGGTCACTGATCATTTTTTTTTTTTCTATACCCTCTTAGTGTGATATTAATGTAACTACCCCTGTTGGTGTGTATGTGCGTGTTTATATATGCATGGTTTTTAAAAAATGTTTTTAACATATATATGAGTTGATATTTAATGTCAGGTTTTCTTTTCTTTTTTTTTTTTGTTTGTTTGTTTTTGTCTTTTTGCCATTTCTTGGGCTGCTCCTGCGGCATATGGAGATTCCCAGAGTAGGGGTCTAATTGGAGCTGTAGCTGCCAGCCTACGCCAGAGCCACAGCAACGTGGGATCCGAGCCGCATCTGCGACCTACATCACAGCTCACGGCAACCAGATCCTTAACCCAGTGAGCAAGGGCAGGGATTGAACCCGCAACCTCATGGTTCCTAGTCGGATTTGTTAACCACTGTGTCATGACGGGAACTCCTAATGTCAGGTTTTCATAGAATACAGTGTGACTGTACTTTTTCATTTAACCTTACTCTGCATTTTAGTTGGCGTATTTTTCTAATTTGCATTTAATGTGATTTTTTAAATATACATGGCTTTTTGGGTGTGTGTTTTAAAGTTTTATTGAAGTATAGTTGATTTATAATGTTGTGATAATTTCTGCTGTACAACAGTGATTCAGTTATGCATATACACATATCCACTCCTTTTCATGTTCTTTCCCCAAATAGGTTTTCAGAGGATACTGAGTAGAGTTCCCTGTGCTATACAGCAGGTCCCCATTGACCTTCCATCCCATATATATGCATGACTTTAAATCTACCATCTCGTTATTTATTTATACCATATGTTCTTTAGTCTTTTGTTTTTCTCCTCTTCTGCTTTCTTTTGGATCAATTGAATGTTTTTTTCATGACTTGATTTTTATTTCCTTTATTCCTTTTTTGTCTAGAGTTTACATATACGTAAAATCTTTCATTTATAACAATCTACATTTTAATAATAGTATACTGCTCTCTGCATATCATGAAGATAATAAGCTATATTGTTGGGTATAGAAGTCTAGGTTGACTTTGTTTTCTAGTACTTTAACAATGTTGTTTCACTGCCTTCTGGATTGTGTTGTTTCTGCTTAAGAGTCTTGTCATCATTTTTACCTTTGGTTTCGTATATAGTATGTCTTTTTTTCTGTGGCTGCTTTAAACTTTTTTTCTCTATCATTATTTGGCAACAGTTGAGTTACAATATGTCTTCTTGTAGTTTTCTTCATATCTATTCTAGTTGGGTTTTTTGTTTGTTTATTTGTTTGTTTTGTCTTTTTGCCTTTTCTAGGGCCGCTTCCTGTGGCATAAGGAGGTTCCTAGGCTAGGGGTTGAATTGGAGCTGTAGCTGCTGGCCTATGCCAGAGCCACAGCAATGTGGGATCTGAGCCGCGTCTGCAACCTACACCACAGCTCATGGCAACACTGGATCCTTAACCCACTGAGCAAGGCCAGGGACAGAAGCCGAAACCTCATGGTTCCTAGTCAGATTTGTTAACCACTGTGCCATGACGGGCACTCTGGTTTTTTGTTTTTTTTTTTTTTTTTTTTTGAGCTTCTTGGATCTGTGGGATTTTAGTTTCCTTCAAATTAAAAAAAAATAGCAATTATTTCTTCATTTTTTTTCTCATTTCTTAATCTCCTCTAGGATTCCAAACATGTATTTGTTACACTCTTACTCTATTTCTTTTTCAGTCTTTTTTTTCCCCTCTGTTTTTTATTTTGGATAGCTTGCCATGTTTCTAAGTTTATAATTTTTTTTTTCTTCTGCAATGCCTAATTTATCATGTCAAGGTGCTTTTTTGTTAGACCTTTATATTTTCATCTCCAGAAGTCCAATTTGTGGCTTTTTAAATCTTCCAATAATCTTTTCGTTATTATGCTCATGCTTTCTTCTGTTTTCTTGAACACATTGTTATATTTATAGTAACTATTTTAACATGCTTATTCACTGATTTTACTATTTGTGTTCTTTCTGAATCTGTCCCTATTGATTGACTGTTCTCCTTGTTATTAGTCATATTTTTCTTTTTTTCATGACTGGCAAAGTATAATTGTATTTCAGGCATTGTTAATTTAATGTTCTTGGGTTTTAGATTTCCCTTTATTTTCTTAAGTATTTTTTGGTCTATATCTGAATATAGGTCAGTAACTTAGAAGTTTGTTTTTAGCCTTGTCATGTGGATCAGCAGCAGCTTTTAGTGTTGGGCTAATTTGTCCCAACTGCTGAGGCAATACGTTTTTGAGGTCTCTACTCCAGAGTGGGCAAATATTTTACTCTCAGGGGTCAGATAGTAAGTATTTTATATTATGTGTCAGAAAGTCTTTCCATTGTATGGCACAAAAGCATATATGGTGCTATGTGGCCCCAAAGCAGACATAGATAATATGCAAATAAGTTAGCGTGGCTGTATGCCAATAACATTTTATTTACAAAGAACCGAAAACAAGGATTCCTGTCATGGCTCAGCGGAAACAAATCTGACTAGCATCCATGAGGACTCGGGTTTGATCCCTGGCCTTGCTTAGGGGGTTAAGGATCTGCCACTGCTGTGAGCTGTGGTGTAGGTTGCAGATGTGGCTTGGATCCCATGTTGTTGTGACTGTGATGTAGGCCGGCGGCTGTAGCTCTGATTTGACCCCAGCCTGGAAACCTCCATATACTGCTGGTGTGGCCCTAAAAAGACAAAATAAAACAAAACAAAACAAGCAGCAGGCCACATTTGGCATGTGGCCATATTTTACTTGTTCCTGCTCTATGTAATACTATGTGTCAGAAAGTCTTTCCATTGTAACTGTTGGGTACAGGAACTAGTCCCATCATTTTGTGAGCTCTACAGATCACTCTTCCTGTTACATTCTAGTGCTTTCTTTCCTAGTCCTAATAATTATTTTACATGTATGTGACATCAATATTCTGTAAAAAAAACCTCAAGGGAACACCTGTGGTGATCTCTGATGCTCACTCTCTCCTCCCCAGTAGTTGACCTCACGAATTTGAGAATGTGTAGCCTCCTTGAACCCTGGCCTCTGCTTCTTCAGCTTAGGCACCTACTAGGTCCTTCTTGGGTTTAGCATGTTATGTTGTCAACTCACTCCAGGCAGTAAGCTGGGGTAATCATAGACTCTTTTTGTTTGGTTCAATAGTTTGAGTCTTAGGGAATGATCGTCATGATATCACCTATTGTCCAGTGCCTGAGAACTATTATTTATAGTAGTTTATATTTATATATTCTAATTTTTTTTTAAGGTCATACCCACGGCATATGAATGTTCCAGGCTAGGGTTTGAATCAGAACTTCAGCTGCCAGCCTATGCCACAGCCAAGGCAACATCTATGACCTACACTGCAGCTCATGGCAACGCCGGATCCTTAACTCACTGAAAGAGGCCAGAGATCGAACCTGCGTCCTCATGGATACTAGTCAGATTCATTTCTGCTGCGGCATGATGGGAACTCCTATTTTGACTATTTTTAAGACTGGTATATAAATCTGGTTCCTATCACTTCATCATAACTAGAGGCAGAAATCACTTCCTTGAGTACTTTTTACTTACAAAATCTGAATGATATTCATTTTATCTTCATACCAGGATTCTAAGGAGATAGATTTTTAACTTAAAAAAATAGATTTTATTTGTTTTAGTCCCTTTCTGTACATTTTACTTGTAAGTTGAGACTTTGGAAGTCATCATTCACTATGGCATTTGTTCAAGTTTCTGAATCTTTCAGCATTATTTTCTCTGAGCTTATGAAAGCTTTTAAATGTAAGAGGAAATTTTTCTGCCTTGTTTTCACTTTTCATTTTTTTTCCCCCGCAAGCTCCTATTGAAACTTACTCTGCTAAAGCTGCTCTTGGTATGCACCATCTCCTATCCATATTAATGGATTTTGATGGAGACATTTCCTGTTATATGCTCCTTGATTTTCTAAAGGAGAATTTTCTTGTCAAAACCTAGCTTAAGGCTGAGGAGAAGGGAGGCTGAGAGGGTTTGGGCACAGCTTAGACCTTATAATATTTCAAAATTAAAAGACTTGCATGGGTAGAATACTAAGAGAGAGACAAGAAGACAAGTCAGATGGACATTTTAATGTGGGGTTGCACAAGGAGATGGAAGCAATTAGAAAACCTGGGCAGGCAAATATCAAAATGTCCTTAACTAGATGACAAGACAAAGTTGTCACTGGGCTCTTGGCTTCAGTCTGATCATATTGTGTATGAGATCTGGCAAGACTTCTTTGATCTTTGTAAATGTGGACTATACCCTTCTCTTGTTCACAGTCTGGTGTTCTTGGCTTTCATCTCTGCAGCCCTTGGGTTACTTTATTTTATTTTTTTGGCTGTGCCCATGGCATGCAGAAGTTCCCAGGCCAGGGATGGAACCCAGGCCACACCAGCAACCCGAGCCACTGCAGCGACAATGAGACATCCTTAACCCACTGCATTATGAAGGAATGTTCTCTTAAGTTATTTTAGTCTAGATATGACTTAGAAGGAAAAGGATGGGAAGGGTCTGCCTCTCAAGGGGAAAACAGAACCAGCAATCCTGAGCAAGTTCAAAACCTTCTGGGGTTATATATTACGAGACATTTCAGCTGCCATACCAACTAAACACTTCATTTAGTCCATCAGTATATACTGGGTACTTGTTATTTGGTATATTCTGTGCTAAAAGCACCTGGTCTATAAGGATGATTATGTTTTCTGTCTTTGCGAATGTTAGTTTCTGGTTGGGAATATAGACATGCGAATAATTAACTTACTTGTTATCTCTAACATTCGGGGAATACGTGAAATGTTACAATAGAGCAATTAGAAAGCCCTGTAATGACTTCCCAGTAAATACATTTGTTATAGTTGTCTACGTCTTTATCGCACAATGTACTGAGATACTCCTATTTTGACAGATTACTCATTATATGCAATTTACTAACAGAAAAAAAAATGCTGCAATTTTCTTTCCTGAGCCAACAGTTTTCTTCTTCCTTTTTCAATATTTTAGCATAATTCATTATTTTACATTTCTTTGAATTTGACCAAAATGTGTTTTGGAAATAGCACCTTTTAAATATAAAATTTTAATAATATACATTTTGGGTGGTTGGAAAAAAATAGTTCTAATTATTCTAGCCCTGGAGGACCGATTGTTATTTTTAGCACCTTTGTGACATGAAAGAGACTTTTCCTTATTTAATTACCAGTTGTCTAAAAACAGATGGTGACTTAGAAGAAAAGGATCACCAGATAATTTCAGGACTGGTTTCAGGTGATTTTTCGTATTATCGGATTGTGAATTAGTATGCTCCCTTTTTCCTTCTCACTCCTCTATTTCTTTTTCTTCTTTTGGACATGTTAAATTAACTCAGTCTGCCTCCTTCTGTGGCACAGTAATGAGAAAGTCAACTGCATCAGTCTTGTAACAGAATTCATGTACAGGCATTAGGATATTTGAAAACCCTTTCTCATTGAGGATCGGTCAAGATGCTTATATTTGCATGTTTTTGGAACCATGGTGCAGTATAAATTTGGTGGTAAAAGGAGAAGCCCAACTTTCCTCCAGAATGTTGCTTGTAGTGTGAGGGTGTAGAGTAGCAGCAACTGAATTGAAAATCAGTGGAAGAGATGGGGTCTGTTTCCCCAGAAGAACACATAAATGGCCATGGTGAATCGGATTTTTCATTAATTCACTCTGGTGTTTGTTCCTGAATAACCTCCTGAAATGCATCTGGTTGTATAATGTCTCACTTCATGCCTAGGTGGGGTGCATTTCTGGGAGTGTATAATCAGACCAATGAGAGAAGAAATGGACCAAATCATGTTGCTGGTCCTATGTGGGCAATCAGGTCATCCAGTGTTAAGTGGTCAAACAGGATAGTATCAGTGGACACCCATTTTGAGCGGGCTTAATCCAGTGGGTTTGGACTAGCGTTCAAGTCCAGGGAACAGGAGCATATGAAATCAGATGGTCAGCAGCTGATGGTAGGGGAAGCAAGGCCTGCCCTAAAGGGAGACTTTCAATGGTATCAAGACTGGAGTCAGGGAACCAAAAGCTTGGACCAGCACAGTGGCAAGTAGGGGGAGGAGGGGAAGGCTGTGTGCATACCGCAGGGCTGGAGGAAGGGACGAATGCACAAAACTCTCCAGACATACTAGATGCTATTTTATAGGAGTGAGACTACTTTCAGTGGCTCTTTCTGATTTACTGTCTTTCCAGTTTGGGATATATACTTAGAAACTAGCCAGGGCTGGGTCTTCAAATGAGGAGGCGAGGCAGTAGTCAGAGGTTGACTCTTGGTGCTCAGGCCAAAATAGAAAAGAAAAGGGTCCTACCCTGAATATCTGACTTTCCCCATGTTTATTGTCTGTGTTCCCTTTTTATCTTTTTGTTTCCTATTTTTTACTTATATGGCGTCTTTCCAATAATAATTTCCTGTGATAAACAAAACTTCTTTTTATCTGTCTTACAGAAGGATTAAATTAATAAATAACAATAGGGTCACTTCTAGCTCTACACACTTATGATTTGGGATCTCTTTCTACATATTCGTATATTTCCATATACATATATAGAGTCCTATTATCCATCTATATCTATTCATATATTGATATGTAGAGATAAATGTGCCTGTGTGTGTATATATGCACACACATATATGTAGAGAGAGAGCTGGAACTAGATATCAAGAAATCCAGAGCTAAAAGAGAACTTACTGGAGTTCCCATCATGGCTCAGTGGTTAACAAACCCAACTAGCATCCATGAGGATGCGGATTCCATCCCTGGCCTCTCTCAGTGGGCTAAGGATCCAGCGTTGCCGTGAGCTGTGGTGTAGGTCGCAGACATGGCACAGATCCCGTGTTGCTGTGGCTGTGGAGTAGGCCAGTAGCTACAGCTCAGATTTGACCCCTAGCCTGGGAACCTCCATATGCTGCAGGTGCGGCCCTAAAAAAGACAAAAGACAAAAAAGAGAGAGAGAGAGAGTTCATACTGATAGCTATTAGTTACATAAATTTAAAAATTTAATTCATATAACTATTATGTGTATCTTTATAGGTATAAATAAAGAGAGAGAGAAACATATTTTAGGAGTTCCCATCATGGCACATGGGAAATGCATCCTGCTAGTATCCATGAGTTCCACCCCTGGCCTCAATCAGTGCGTCAGAGATCTGGCACTGTGGTGTAGGTTGCAGATGCAGCTCAGATCCCAGTTGCTGAGGCTGTGGAGTAGGCCAGCAGCTGAAGCTCCGATTCAACTCCTAGCCTGGGAACCTCTGAATGCTGCAGGTACAGCCCTAAAAAACATTAAAAAAAAAAAAAGAAAAGAAAAGAAAAAAAAGACATTTTAAGTCACCCTACTCAATAATGGGAATTTATGCCAACAACCTTTAACGCTGTCAATTCCTGTCTGTTCCTAGCCTGGCTGGTGAAAACCATTTTTTTTTTTTTTCATTTAACGATATGACTAAGTACCTACTACATTGTTGGTACAAAGAATACAAAGATGAAGAAGATATGGCCACTATCAAAGTATTGCAACTAATAGGCCCAAAAGTGTTTGATTCTTCTCCATGTCTAGACAAGATTGGCCTCTAGCTATAATGAAAGCATATGCTGGTGTTACCATTGTTGCCAGATGACCGGCAGACTTTGTTGCCTAATCCTGGACCAGTCTCTTCAACAAGCTCAATAGATGCTTATTCCAGATAAGATGCATATTGGGTTGATTCAGACCGATGTTCTTTTCCTGGATGGGGACCATCCTTTCTTCCTAGTAAATGTGTCCTGGTTTCACCTAAAACTAGTCCCAGGCTGCTCTCTTCTTTTGGCTGGAAACTTCTAGCACACCATGTGGTTTCAACAAGAGCTGTATTAAGAAAAAAATGATTAAAATTTTACTTCTAAGCCATGAAAAAAAAAAAAGAACAGACGTGTCATTTTATAATAGCTAAATTCATATTCATTCTATACATGATTTTTTTTCTTTTTAAGATATTTGATTATTATCTTCAGGCTGAAGAGTAAGACATAATGTGTCAGTTATGGTTCATTCATAGAAGTAGAACTATGAGGGATAAGGGGTAAGAGATATGTTATAAGGTTTAGACCTTCCTCTGGTGGACATATCTATGCACTGTTGGTATTTCCGAGTCTGAGTTGCTCTTGAAACCCGTATAAATTAACTGGACTGACAGGTAGGAATAAGAACTGGGCATATATACAGAAACAAGGAAAACTGGAACCAAGAAGGATAAACACTGAAGAACAAACTGAAACCCACGTCTGTCTCTCATCTCTTGGAGGTGTTCTCATAGACAACCTAAAGAAGAAGCTGAAACCTGTTGCCATGAGCTGTGAATGTCCTTGATGCAGTTGGGAGTTACTGTGGGTTCAGGTGCTGCCCCATACCAAAAAGGTAACCAATGAACATGTATATAATTGACAATGTAAGCTGCACCTGACCTCTCACCAACCTTCAGAGAGTAACAAAATGACGGTGGCTCCACTTCTGCTTTGCAAATCTTGTGCAAATATTGACTAACCCTTACCCAAGGCCACATAAGGAAAGAATTCTGGGAAATGTAGCTCTAGTGTAGTAAATTGACAGTTTGATGCTACCACAGTCCACCATTTGGTACCCAGAGATATACATTATAGCCATATTTAACTTTGGAATAAAAACAATAGCAAAGTTATACTTTCACCTAACATGATGCCGCTCTCTCATGTACACCTGAAAACACACTAACCCTGCTCCCAAGAGAGGAAACAAAATTTTTTTATCCACTTTTTATATGCATTCCTTTTCTAATTGAATTCTTCTCCCTCTTTGATATCGTAGAGTTTTCATCCTGATATATAGATTAACTTCTCTCTTTCTTTTTTTTTTTTGGCTGCACTGGCAGCTTGTGGAAGTTCCTGGGCCAGGGATTGAACCCTTGCCACAGTTGTAGCGAGAGCCACAGCAGTGACAATGCCAGATTCCTTAATCTGCTGAACCATGAGGGAACTCCTAGATTAACTTCTCCTGACACATCTTTGTTAGATGGAAGGGAAATGGGGGAGAGGAATAAAATAAGAATTGGTTAATATGTACACAATTACAGCACATCAAAATAAGAAAGAAATAGCAGCATTAGTGCAGTCCTCATTTCTGCAATGGATCATGTAGTTATAATTGATACCGATAGTTAGAAACCAACTGAAGTTTCTTGCTGATTCCTTCCCTCGTTGTTTGTAGTTCCTTACTAGGAGGTTGATCCTAGCCTTTCTTGTGAAAATGTCTGGTCCAGCATTCTTACCTCTGTCATATTGTTATAGTTTCTATTGAGTTTAGCCCTAGCATATGGAGGTACTATCTAGTCATCCAGGGGACCTCTTACTTTAGAGACATAATCCCCAGTATTCCTCTTATGTTGTAGCAACTCAATTGCCCCTTGGGTTAAAATCAGTAACCCCAGCCAGCATAGTCACCTTTTTCTCTGCCTATTTACTCATTGGGATGAGGAGCCCAAAGTGGCCAAGTGGTAGTTTCAACTTTGTCTTTAATAAAAAATTTGATGTACCTCCTGGTGGAAACACCCCTTCTTTGGTGTGAAACTTCCAGGCCAGCAAAACTCAAAATCGTAAGAATGGGAAACAAATATTTTGTTCATGGATAGATCCTTAGAGGTAATAATTTGATTACCTCTCATTTACATTTCTTGATTCCCAGATCTTGATTCAGATTCATGAATCTTGAATATGATAAGAGAAATAGCACCATGTATTGATCACCAACTTAAAGCATAGATCGCACCCTGGTGGCATTACCCCAGGCCTACAAGGTGGTGCCACCGAGTTGACACGTGACTGTGTCTTCAAAAGGCCTTTCTACTATTCCATCACACTTTCAAAGTGATAGTAACACTGCAAGTCTGGTGAATTCCAGTGTGTATGAGCCCACTGCCAGACTTCACTTATTATAAAATGATTTCTTTGGCTGGAAACTATGCTATCTAGAATGTCATGACTGTGAATAAGGTGTTTTTCAAGTTCATGGGTGGTAGTGTTGGCAGAAGTGATGCAGGCTGAAAGGCAAATCCATATCCAGAACAAGTGTCTAATTTCTAGTGAAAACAAAATCCTACTCTTCTATGATGGAAGTGGTCCAATATAATCAGCCTGGTAGCTGGCTACCAGGTAGCTGGCTAATCCTTTCTGGGAATTCAGTACTGGAGGTTATTACTGGTCTTTGCTGTTGGCAAGTTACGCACTGTCACCAGATCAACCTTAGTGCATGTTTTAGTTGAGTTCTCCTGAGAAAGAGAACCGATAGGATATCTATATGGCAACAGATTTATTATAAGGAAATGGTCATGCAATTGTGGAGACCGAGAAGTCCCGCTCTCTGCCATCCACAAGCTGGTGGCAGAATCCGGCCGAGTCTGAAGGCTTGAGGGCCAGGCCAGGAGCAAAGAGGACAGGTGAAGATCAATATCTCAGCTCCTGCAACCAGGCAGGAGGGGGCCAAGGTCTTCCTTCCTCCATTTTTTGTTCTATTCATGATCTCAAGGAATTGAATGATGCCCACCCACCCTGCGGATGGCCATCTGCTTTCTTCAGCTCATCAGTTCAGATACCGACTTCTTCCAGAAACACCCACAGACACACCCAGAAATATCTGGCCCAATATGTGGGCACCTCATTATCCAAACTGAGACGTAAAACATCCATTTTGGAAGTGGAAATCCACAGTGTCGAGCATACGCACGGAATACATCATGCTGCATAGCTACTTTATCATTCCCCTGGGTGAGGAATGGTAGCTGGGAAAAAAGAGGCTGCTTGATATCCATGAAAAGGATAGTTTTACCCATCTGATTATTAAGGTCCCCCTCTGCTGGGAGCATCCACTAAGTGAGCATTCATATGGGACACAAGTCTCTATATGGTGCTCATTTGGGGTGTTCTCTCCACATACCTCTTCCCCAGATCTCCTTATGGCCATTTTCCAATCTTGCTCCCCCAAAGCCCTTGATGCTCCTGCTCAACCATAAATCACTGTCCATAACATAAATCAGAGATATCTGGCCATCTCTTCCTATGCCTTCAAGATCTGCTTAAATTTCCTCTTTTGCATCACTTTCATTTGATTATGGAATGCTACTGTGCAGACTTTTTGACTTTGTAGGTTAGATAACCCCAATACATGATGGGCAGCTCATATCACATGGCAATTTAATAGCCTGTGATTAAGCATTAAGTCTATACCAGGGTCCAACTGTAAACCAGAAACTGTTTCTCAAAATAGAAGTTACTGATAGCGAATGACATAATTTTGCTCTAAATCCTAAAAATCTGCACTGTAATTCACCTAGAGATCCTGCCCAAGACTCTTTGCCGCATGCCTCTACTTCAGACATTTCAAGCACCATAATATCTGCTGGATCATACAGCCTGATTGGCAGCAGTTTGCTTGATAGCCTGGACTGGTTGCATAGCCTTTTCTTATTCTGTGCCCAAACCAATATGCTGACAAAAAGAATATTTTCCAAGTTTACACTAATTGACAACACTGGGTTTAAAAATTCAAAGGTGTTATCTATAATCAAGCTTATAGATAGCTATGAAGACTGGAAAAATACCTAGTCAGATTTTTCTTTGTCAAGGACACACTCACATTACTTTTTTGGATCACTTGGAGAGTTATTTTTTTGGTTATTTTCTAGATTTTTTTATTTTTGAGTTTCCTATCAACTAAAAACCTTAGAGCATTTTTTTTTTCTTTTTACAGCTACACCCACAGCATGTTGAAGTTCCTGGGCTAAGGGTTGAATCGAAGTTACAGCTGCTGGCCAATGCCACAGCCACAGCAACACCAGATCCGAGCTGCATCTACGACCTACACTGCAGCTTAACCCGCTGAGCAAGGCCAGGGATTGAACCCGCATCCTCACAGATACTAATTGGGCTCTTAGCCCACTGAGCCACGACAGGAACTCCTCTTAGAGTATTTTTTAAGATGCAGACTAATAAGAAAGAGGGCTGTTGGGTCTTTACAGTCCTCCTAACCCCTGAGCATGTGGTCAGTCAATAAATTGATTGAATTAATCCTTGAACAAAGAATGGGACAAATATTCATTTGTATGAATAGTAGAAATGTGGATTAAATATATAAGATAGTTTAGATAAACATCAGTACCTTTAGGTACCCAGATAAATTACTCAACTTTTCTTTAAATTATAATCTGTGATCCAATAAACTTTATTTCTAGAATAGTTTTAGATTTATGACAAAGATGCGGAGATAGTTTAGAGAGTTCCCATGTACCCCACCTACAGCTTCTTCTGTTGTTAATATCTCCCACTAGTATGGTACCTTTGTCATAATTAGTGACCCAGGGCTGATACATTGGTATTTAGCTGATGTCCATCTTTTCTCACATTTTCTTGGTTTTTTTACCCCATGTCATTTTTCTGTTCTAGGATCCCATGCAGGATCCAACATTATAATTAGTCATCATGTCTCTTTTGTCCCCTCCTGACTGTGACAGTTTCTTGATCTGTTTTTGATGACCTTGAATGTTTGAGGCGTATTGCTCAGGTATTTGGTAGGATGTCCTCCAGCTGGAATTTTTCTGATATTATTCCCATTGGCAGATTGGGGTTAGGTGTTCCTGGGAGGAGATGCATAGAGGGAAAATGCCATTCTCATCACATCTTCTAAAGAAGATACATGGACATCAACATGACTTAAGGCCTGTCAACATTAACCTGGATCATTTGACCGAAGTGAGGTTTGTTGGGTTTCTCCATTATAAAGTTACTCCCTACCCCTTTCCATACTGTACTCTTGTGACGTCCCCATGCAGAGCTCACACTTAAGATGGAGAGAGCTATGCTCCCCACTTGTGTGTGGAGAATCTGCACAAATTATTTGAGATTTTTCCGCATGGGAGATTTACCTCTCCTCTCCCATTTGTTTATTTATTCAGTTTTTTTTTTTTTATTGAACAGAGTATATGATCATGATTATTTACTTGGTACTTTGGGTTATAATCCAAGACTGTATTTTGTTGTTCAAATTGTTTCCTCTTTAGCCTTCAGGAACTCTTTAAATTGGTCTCTGGTTTCACTGTGGGTGTTGTGGGTACTTTCCCATTTTCTGTCACTACAAGAGGCTCCAGGCTCATCTTGTATATTTCCCGCCTCAGTTCTAAAATCAGACATTTCTCCAAGACTTTGGTTTCTTTTAATGGAGAATGGCACTAGAAACCAAGATCTGGGTACAAGGTGCACTCAACCAGTGTTTTTGTAGTGTCATTGTTTCTAGATCATCTCAGATTTTAGAGCAAGAGAATTTATGTGTGTATACACATATTCATAAATATTTCTCCATGTAACCTCTGCTTCTGTATTAAGCTAGGAATGAGTTCATACTAATGAATTATAATCTATTATCACATGGATCATTTCAGCCTTCTTCCCTGGCTTTTCTATAAAACCCCGCTCCAAACAGTAGAAACCTTACTTCCATCATTTGTTGTACATTTAACCAATTATTCTATCCCAACATATATAAGTGTTATAGACCAAATGTTTTTGCGCCCCCACTAAAAAATTTTCATATGTGGAAACTCTAATCCCCTGTGTGGATTGAATTTGGAGATAGGGCCTTTAAGCAAATAATTGAGGTTAAATAAAGTCGGGAGGGTGGGGCCCTTATGTAATAGGATTGGTGTCCTTCTAAGAAGAGGAAGAGACATCAGAGATCCCCCCCTCCCCCGCCCCACACAAACACAGAGTCATATGAAGGAACAATTAAGGGGATGGAGTTCCCGTCGTGGCTCAGTGGTTAACGAATCCGACTAGGAACCATGAGGTTGCGGGTTCTGTCCCTGGCCTTGCTCAGTGGGTTAAGGATCTGGCGTTGCCGGGAGCTGTGGTGTAGGTCACAGACGTGGCTCGGATCCTGTGTTGCTGTGGCTCTGGCGTAGGCTTGTGGCTACAGCTCTGATTGGACCCCTAGCCTGGGAACCTCCATATGCCGTAGGAGCAGCCCCAGAAATGGCAAAAAGACAAAAAACCAAAAATAATAATAATAATAAAAAAATAAAAAATAAATAAAAATACACAGGTCATTCCTTTTTATTACTGAATAGAACTCCCTTGTAGAAATTCACTACAATTTGTTTATCCGTTCACCTGCTGAAGAACAGTTGCTTCTATTTGGGGGCAGTTACAAATCAACCTGCCATAAACATTCATGTGGAGGTTTTTGTGTGGGCACATGTTGCAAAATCAGTTGGGTAAATAAATACCTTGAGTGCAGCTGTTGAATTATACGGTAAGGCTGTTTTGCTTTATAAGAAACTACCAAACTGACTTCCAGATTGGCTGTACTATTTTGCATTCTCACCAGCCATGAATGAGAGTCCCCACCGCTCCACATTTTGCCAGAAGTCGGGTTTGTTATTGTCTTAAAATTTAGTCATTCCACGAATAGGTGCATTGTTTTATTTTGTCTTTCCTAATGAGAAATGACATTCATCTTTAATATACATTTTTTGTCATCTGTGTATTTGTGTGTGTGTGTGGTGAGGTATCTGCTCAGATCTTTTGTCCATTTTTATAACTGAGTTATTTTCTTATGGTTGGTTCTAACAGTTCAATGCATATTTTGGCTACATGTACTTTATCAGATATGTATTTTAAAAAGTATTTTGTGTCCTGGTTGGTGGTTTGTATTTTCGTTCTCTTAACATCGTATTATACAAAGCAGATAATTCTAATTTTAATAAAATCCAACTTATCAATTTTCTTTCATGGACCATGCTTTCTTGTTTTTTACTTCAGCACCACTTAGATTTTCTTCTGTTTTCTTCTAGATGTTTTATAGTTTTGAATTTTATATTTAGGTCTATGATCCTTTTGAGTTAATTTTTGAGAAAAGGTGTAAGGTCTTTGTCTATGTTTATTTCTTTCTTTCTTTTTAATTTTTGCATGTGGATTTCCAACAGCCTTAGTGGAAAGACCATCTTTTCTCCACTGAACTGTCTTTGTACCTTTGTCAAAGATTAGTTACATTTGGGTGGGCCAGTTCTGCTGTCTCAATTCTTTTCCAGTGATCTATCTTTCTTCTGCAAATACCTTATTGTCTTTATTATGATAACTTTATAGTAACTTTTGAAATAGGGTGTATGTGTCTTTCAGCTTTTTTTTTTTTCAGGATTGTGTTGGTTATTCATGCATTTTGCCTTTTCCTATAAACCTTTAAATCAGTTGGTTAATAGCTAAAATATAATTTGCTGGGACTGTGTTGAATCTATAGATCAAGTGGAAATGAATTGAGATTTTAATGCTGTTGGGTCTATCAGTCCATGAACATGGAATATCTCTGAATTTTTTTAGATCTCCTTTGATATTATATTTTTTCTTTATTTTTTTCCTTTGCATTTCAGTCTGGGAAGTTTCTATTGACT
The DNA here is from genome assembly GCF_016906955.1 of Phacochoerus africanus. Classification (NCBI taxonomy): domain Eukaryota; kingdom Metazoa; phylum Chordata; class Mammalia; order Artiodactyla; family Suidae; genus Phacochoerus; species Phacochoerus africanus. Next base: position 8,323,941 of record NC_062558.1, read on the forward strand.
CATCTTTAAGGTCATTGGTTCTTTCCTCCACTATGTCCAGTCTATGAATCATCCCACCAAAGGCATTCTTCATTTAGGTGGGGTTTTTAGGATGTCTAGTATTTCTTTTGCTTCTTTCTTAGAGTTTCCATCTCACTGTTACCTATTAGTTCTGGCATGTCATCTACCCTTATCTAGTTGATTTAAATTCCTTCTCTAATAATTCCCAAACCTGAGTGATGTCTGAATCTGATTCTGATGCACACATTTTCTTTTCCTAGTGTGTCTCTTCTTACCTTTTAGTGTGCTTTTGTTGAAAGCCAGAAATTTGCCTAGTAATCAAAACTAAGGTAAATAGGCCTCAAGAGTGAGCTCTTAGGTGAATCTGGGTGTGTATTGGATTGTGTTTAATATTTTTCTCTAGCTGTTGGTACCAGAGGCCTCAAAGTTGTTGTTTATGCCTCCCTTGTTTTCTCTGGGTTTCCTTAAGAATTCTGTCAAAGTCTATGTCTTAGTGCTCTGTGAGCTGTATGACACTACTATGCCACTGCCATTATACTAGAGACTTGGTATTGTGTAAAGAATGGGGGAGGGGAAGCACTGTGTAATCTTACAAATTAAATCTCAGCCTTTTCATGGGCCTGTCTCCTTGGGTTCTGACCTTCACAGGTGTTCCTTAGCCTCTTCCTCTGTAGGTTAGACAGTAAGTCTAGAGGAGGCTGAATTACAGAAACTACCATACTCAGCAGAGGACAAGGCTCCAGTAAAGTTTTTCCTTCTGGAGAATAGGCTCTGATATGGAGAAGTCCCTTGGTGTATTTCACATGTTTATTTTTTTCTGACCTCTGAGCTAGCCATCTTTCTTGGAGATTCACATTGAGAACCTTGTGTGTGTCCCAAAAATAAAGCCCAGGAAAGTGTAGTATCCTCTTAAGACTGGCTTCCAAGAGTTTCTCTTTTTCATGCTAGTTAGTCTACATTTTGCTTTTAGTAATCTGTCAAAGTTGCCATTTGGTGTTTCTACCAGTGTATGGCTCCAGAGACATCTGCTCAAGGCAAGTAGATATCAGCTATAATTACCTGCAGTCGCCTGTTTCTCCAACTTTTGAGGTGGCAGTTTGTCATGAAACGTCTTATGCATCCAACAAAAGGCAATAGTTTTCAGTTTGTTTATCTTTTAATTGTAAGGATAAACGTGTCAACTTCTAAACTCTTTATATGCTGTAGATAAACCTGGAAGTCGGGGTCATACAGGCTCAATGGCTCATGTTTTTATTATTTATTAAAGTGTAATGCTGAGTAGATGTGTTATTATTCCGTGAGATGCATGTTATTTATCCTAGGTAAATAGGGTCACTGTATAGTATATTTTTTCCTAGATGTTTTATATGGTTTTATGATTTTTTAGTAAAGAAGATAATGCTTTCTTTCCCAAAGGGTATACTTAGGCATTGCTTTTCTTTGAATTGAAGTTTTTATATCCAAGATGTTTTCCAAGATTTTAAAAATCTTTATCCCTCATTGATATGATTCTCTGGCTGGGATTGTAACCCCGGGAAGTGGCTACAAATTTGGGTAACTAAGTAAAGTGGCTTTTCCATAAAGTTCATTTTTTTTTAATCCTATGAAAGTTGAATTTGCAGTAGGAATAAAGGAAAAGGGGGGCCAGAAGAACTAAAATCCAAAGCTAACTGAAGTTATAATGAGAACACTTGAACCCTTTTCTCTATGCGGCAAAACATACATCTGTGTCTTTATTAAATGGAATTATTGCCCAGTAGATCATAAAATTACATGATATAATTTCCCTGAACTACAGAACTTCCTATGACTCACAGATATGAACTACCTTGTGTTTAGCTAGTACTTTCTTTTTTTTTTTTTTTTTCTAGTACAAACCAAGAGCCAAATTAGTTCTTAAGATTCCAGGAAAATGAACAAGATTGTCTTTGCTCTGATTCTTTCTCTTTAAAACCACACGTTGACTTGATGCTGTGTCTTTTTTCTTTTCAAATAAGAATCCCTTGCCAATTTTGATAAAAATCCAAAGCAATTGGCAGGCATTGATATTTCCTCCCTCCTCTGCATGTCTAATGAAAATGACCCTCCAATATGGCTCTGTGTAATTTGCTTCCCCATTTCTGAAAACACCGTATTAGCATTAGCACCATTTTAAGAAATAGGAGTTTCATCTGCTTATCAGCTCACTTAACAACAGTCTACCTGAACTATATTCGGTACTCTTAACTTTATGGCTACAGGAATTTTACCTCTATTGGATAATTGTTTGTAGAATATCAGACTTTTATGTGTACTTTTGATAGGACAGTAACAGTGATCCTGATTTTTTTTTTTTTTTTTTTGTCTGCTCCTGCAGCATGTGGAAGTTCCAGGGCAGGGATTGAAGCTGTGCCATGGCAGTGACAATGCCAAGTCCTTAACCACTAGGCCACCAGAGAAGTCCCATAATCCTAGTTTATGAAGACAACTCTACTCTTCTAGAAATTTTAAGTACGTAATTCTCCGATTTAATTTTCACTGTAGTTTTGTAAGTTAGAGGATTAACAGGGCTGAGATTCGGCAGATCCACCGTAGTATGGCTACTTGAATTGTTTTGAGCATCACTAGCCCATTTTAAAAATGAGAAAATTAACTGTCTAGAGATTAATTACCTTACTCAAGATGGTGCAGCGAGGAGTCAGCAGAACTGACACCTGAACCAACTTCTCATGCCATGCCAAGTTATCTTAGATCACTTCGCTTTGCAGAAGGCCAGTGGCTTTCAGGGAACAGTGAGTGTTTCAACAGGAATGGTAAATATAAGTGCAAATTTTTGATACAAAGACTGGAAAAGAGGAGTAGATTAGATTCATCTGCCAGAGTATCAACCAGTGCAGTTAGCTATGCAACCAGTGATCAAAACCAGGACAAGATCTGATAATCAAGAGGAGAAATGTGAGCAACTTTCTTGCTCTCTGGGGTATTTTTGCCCCTCCCCCCTTTTTCTTATCCTTCCCTTCCCTTTTCCTCTCACCTCTTCCTTCCTTCCTTCCCTCCTTCCTTCCATCTTTCCTTCCATCCTCCCTCCCTCCTTTGCTTCCATCTTCCTTCTCTCTCTCCTTCTTTCCTTTCTTCCTCCCTCCTATCCTTCCTTCCTCCCTCTCTTTTTCTTTCTTTCTTCTTCTCCCCTCCCCCCCCCTTTCCTGCTTATACTGAAAAACTGTAAGGAAGAATGGCATTTGACCAAGCGGTCTGGCAGTGGTTAATCATGATAAATTTTGAGTTCTAGAGCATGGGTTAGCATATTATGTCCCATGGGCCAAATCCTACTTTCCACTTGTTTTTGTATGGCTACCTGAGCTAAGAATGATTTTTGCATTTTAAAGAAGAATCTTTCATGACACAATCATTATATGAAGTTTAAATTCTTTGTCCATAAATAAAGTTTATTGGAACACAGCCATGTTCATTCATTCACGCATTGATTCTGGCATCTGTCCCTTTACAATGCAAAGCTGAGTAATTGCAACGGAGACCACATGGCCCATAAAACCCAAATTACTATCTGGCCCTTTATAGGAAAGTTTGCCGACCTCTTTTTAGAGGACTAATCTTTATCCTCAAAATCTTCACCAATGCCTGCATTTCAGCTATTAGAACTTCCTATTTTGAATGGAGGGATTATTGTTTATTCAAATGCACATTTTTCTGCAAGGCAAATACAGTTGACTTTTGAATAACATGGTGTTTAGGGTGTCAACCCTCTGTGGCATAGAAAAGAAATCTGTCTATAATTTATAGTCATCCCTTCATATCTGTGATTCTTCAGTAATTGTGGTTCTGCATCTACTGATTCAACCAGCTGCAGATCATGTAGGAGTGTAGTATTTACTACTGAACAAAATGTGCTTATAAGTGGATCTGTGCAGTTCAAACCCATGTTGCTTAAGGGCCGATGCATTCCTATTATTCATTTAGAATTATTAAGACCTTATTGCTCAAATCCTAAAATGCATCTAATGAATAGCTAGGACTAATAGTTGAAAAATTTGAGAGTGCATAAGTTTTTCTCTAGGCCATTGTAAAAAGATGGAGTAGGTAGGCTCTCAGAAAGGTGCTAAGCATAGAATGAAAAATACAAAACACAGAGCTTTACTGCAGACTAAGATTCAACCCAGGTCTATCAATTCCCCAATAGCCATGACCATACTTAATTTCTTTTCCTGTTACACAATTTTGCCTAGGATTGGCCCCGATTACAATATTGTAATAATAGCCTAATTATTAATATTATCAAATTACTACTTGTAATAAGCAACTCTCTATCAATTGGTTGAGGTTTTTTTCGTTTGCTTGTTTTGTTTTTTAACAGGAAGAGGTAGGGTTTTGACTCAGCCCAAACAGTTTATGGGAAGGAATGACCCCCCAAAAAATCATACTGTGTTTCACTTTTTTTTTTCTGTTACCACAATTTATGGGTTGAATCCTTCAGAATTTTGAAATTCAAAAGCATTTGAAGTTCAAAAACAAGTTCATGAGATGCAACCTGATACATTTATTCTGAAAAGCTCTTGTAGAATGTGAAAGGGCTGAGTAATTCTCCTTCTCAGCCTGTTGCTGGGGAGAGGGTTGCAAATCAGACACTGATCTCTCTTACTGCCTTAGGTGGAAACACTTTCTTTACTACTTTCCATTTTGATCTTGAGCCACAAGTTCCTGCAACATCTATCATGTACACCTATTCTCTGAAAACCCAGTGGACCAGAATAAATGTTTTTATTAACTTAGCTATGATGTTCTATTACGATGGCGGTCATATGATCAAATGTGTGTGTGTGTGTCCATATCTTTAATTATTTCCTAAGTCAAAGATGGAACTTGTCCAGATTCGTTGGACTTAACTCCCACACCATTTTATGACCAAAATGCCACGAATCTCATGTTGACTTCTTATCTAAAATTAGAGGCAATTGAAATGAATTATAAGGTGTTTCATAAGATTCTTTTAAAAATAGTTCTTACCTCTGTTTGTAATTCTTCATAACATCCTTTTCCCTTCACCTTTACTCTGTGTGGGGCTATTTGTCACTGCAGATTTTCTCATATCCTAATTTTTTTCTCCTTTAGTTTTTCATTAATTCTGGGCTGCTACTACTGGTTTAAATTGTGGTTTTACCTTTTCCTGGTTGAAAAAATAAAACAACATGTAAGGAAAATTATCCATACAAATGACTCAATGTTTACAGATCTTTTAGTGGAGAAAGAAAATGCCTGGTCTGTTGGCAGAGAGAGTTAGGGGCAGTGTGGATCTTGAGGGAGAAAAGAGAATTTCTAAATTATTTCATGCTCTGGGCTTTTAGGGAGAATCACTAGGGTGAACTTTACCCCAAACCTGCCCTTGAACCTTTGCTGTTCACAACACAGATGCGTGGCTTATGAGAACCAGATCTTTCAGTCACATTAGAGAAGCAAGCTATGCTGGGTGTTAGGTTAACCTACTGATGATTTTAGCTTTCTTTCTTTCTTTCTTTCTTTTTTTCTTTCTTTGCTTTTTAGGGCCACATTCACGGCATATGGAGGTTCCCAGGCTAGGGGTCTATTTGGAGCTGTAGCTGCCGGCCTACGCCAGAGCCACAGCAACGCAGGCTCTGAGCTGCATCTGTGACCTGTGACTGACACCGCAGCTCACGGCAACATCAGATCCTGAGCCCAGTCAGTGAGGCCTGGGATTGAACCTGCAACCTCATGGTTCCTAGTTGGATTTGTTTCCACTGTGCCACAACGGGAACTCCTTAGCTTTCTTTCTTAAACGTGGGTGACAGTTAATTGCCTTTTTTATGTTCAAGGTTAGATAGCAACCACAGGTGTTTATATTATAATTACAATTCACAGACTAGATCATTGATCTTTTTACCAAAAATGCACTATTTAGCTGGAAAGCACTTACCCATCTCTGTTGATTATTTTCCTAACACCATTGCTTAAAATATAATAGGCATTCAGGATGTGCATTTTAGCACTGCATGTTATATATTAGACAGATGCTACTAAATGGGGCAATGACTTACCAAGGTGTGGAACCCTCAGTAAATCTCAGTATTTTCTTTTTTCATCCCAAGTATTGTAGACATGAAATATTAGATAAAATTCCCAGCCTGGGAACTTCCATATGGTGTCGGTGTGACAAAAAAAAAATAAATAAATAAAATAAAAAAAGATAGCCTTAAGGAAAAAAAGAGGTCAGAAAGAGAGTGGGAATCTATAAAAAGACAGCGTGGTGAGGAATTCCAGCTCCAATTTAAAAAAAAACCTCAGTGGTGTATAAATGTATCAGGAAGCAGCAATACATGGTCTATGAGCTGGCCGGACCCTGAGGACTGGCTCAGCAGTCTTGTCAATCAACCTGCCCTCTGACTGCTGATCTGAGAAGGAGACTCAGCCATTACACAAACAGACAAGGAAAAGAGCTTTCATTTACAGAAGAAACTGAAAATATTTCAGAAGGGTATTGGGTCCAGAAAATGTTATTTAAAAAAAAAATTAAAGAAAACACAGTGTCCATGCTACTTACGCTGTTTATTTTGCCAAATCATTATAACATACATACCATATTTTGGCAGAGAAAAGATAGGATGAAGACAGATGAAACTCACCAATGGATGTAAAACCAATTTTGCATCGTAAGCACCAAAATCCACTGGTGCACAGATGACTGAGAATAAGAGGTGGAAAGGTTGGGGGTCCATCCACCTCTTCAGTGGTGCTTGGTAGTCAGCAGCAGCTGGAAAAGGGGGATTTTTTGGTAGGGGAACGACCATCGTAAATGTTGAAGATGGTGGGAGCTGTGTGTGTGTGTGTGTGTGTGTGTGTGTGTGTGTGTGTGTGTGTGTGTGTGTGTATGGTTGGCTTGCTTGTGTAGTGGTGAGAAGCTGCTGAAGTGGAGTAAGGAGAGAGCAGGAGAGACATGAGAAAAAGAGCAGGGAACCAGAACACGGGAGGCATTGGATGTCAAGTGTGATGTTAGGAACAGCAGCTTTAGCCCGTGCTGCAGGCATGTTGGAAATGCACAGTCTCACCTTGACCTGTTAAATCACCATCTGCATTTTAACAAGGTTCTCAGGCAATTCTCAGACACACTAAGTTTAAGAAACACTGTCGATGTAAGACTTTGGCTTTTACTTGGGGACAGTGGTTTTGACAGCCCATTGGTAGAATATAGGGGCTTTTAAAAAAATAACTAAACCCTACTGCCACACCAGGTGCTCTGATTTAGTGGGTTCAGGGTAAGACCTGAGCATCAGTATTTTAAATGCTTCTATTGATTCAAATGTATAGTAAGGACTGAGCATGGCTGCTCCAAATAACTTGATTTGGTTTTCCTTTATAAAGGATCACTCTCTTTTTTTTTCTTTCTTTTTAGAGCTGCACCTACAGCATATGGAAGTTCCTGGGCTAGAGGTTCGAATCAGAGCTGCAGTTGCCATCCTACACCACAGCCATGGCAAAACTGGATCCAAGCCACATCTGCGACCTACGCCTCAGCTTGCTGCAATGCCAGATCCTGAACCCACTGAGCAAGGCCAGGTATCATACCCAAATCCTCAGGGGACATTATGTCAGGTTCTTAACATGCTGAGCCACAGTGGGAATTCCATTGTGTTCCTATTGGATCCCAAGTATCACTCTTACTGCTAACTAGGGAGGACTGATGAGGACAGGAGTAGAAGTAGTTCTGCATAAAATGGGCCAAAAATTCAATTTATACCAGTGAGAAAAGATTTTAAAATTGATTTGGAATAATATGAAGAAAAATATGTAATCTTACTGAGGACATTGATAAAGACTCAGAAAAAAATAAAGTGAAGACTTATGTTGGCATCTTAGACAAGAAGATTCAAATGGTAAAAATACTCAACCTCTTCTTACGGATGTACTCACTGAATTCAAGCCTTATCAAAACTCCTTAAGACTTTGTCGAAAATGGATAAAATGTTTCTCATCCCCATTAGATATTTTAAAAGTATGAAAATAAGGGAGTTCCCGTCGTGGCGCAGTGGTTGACGAATCCAACTAGGAACCATGAGGTTGAGGGTTCGGTCCCTGCCCTTGCTCAGTGGGTTAACGACCCGGCGTTGCCGTGACCTGTGGTGTAGGTTGCAGACGCGGCTCGGATCCCGCGTTGCTGTGGCTCTGGCGTAGGCCGGTGGCTACAGCTCTGATTCAACCCCTAGCCTGGGAACCTCCATATGCCGCGGGAGCGGCCCAAGAAATAGCAGCAACAACAACAACAACAACAACAACAAAAAAAAGTATGAAAATAGGGACTTACATACTGATAAAGAAGAATGAAGGATAGACCGCAATGCAAGAAAGTAAAAAAAAAAACCCTACCAATCTACAATATCTATTTCAATAGTACATCAGGGAAGAAGCGATAAAAAGTAGGGAAATACATATGTGTAAGAATTTAATATTCTTGATATTTCAAATTAATGCTAGATTATTCCTTTGGGATACCCCTATCTTTTATACATTTAGATAAGTTTCAAATGGAAGTATTAGACATATATGTTAAAAAAATTCTCACAAAATACAACCAGAAAAAAAATTGAGCCTATGCATATATGTGTGTAAATATATTTTTGATGTGGGTTAGAATTTTTTAAAGCTTGATAAAGGCAGAAAGCATAAAGGAGAAAATGAGTTTGCTTAGACAAAAACAATTTCTACATGTCAAATAACCATAAATAAATGAAAATAAGATCCTGTGGGAATATTTGTCATATATGTCTTAGGCAAAGAGTTGTATGTACACACACATGTATATGTGTATATACACAAGTATACCTTACAAATCAATAATCTAAGTGCTAGACATTCCAATAGAACAATGCAGAAAGATTAAGCCACAAAATTCAGAATAAATAGTACAAATGGATAGTAAACATAGTAATAAATGTCCAACCTCAGTATATTTCCAAGAACTTTAAGGTTAAAAACATGAAATACCATTTTTTACCTGTTGAAAATTTGTAAATTATTTCATAATAAATAATGATACTTAAAGTGGGAAAGAATATAGCAGAATGGGCACTCTCATATACTTCTTTTCCATATCTGTTAACCTAAATAATAATTGTATGGGAATTTTTATTAAGATAATGACTATGGGAGTTCCCCTCATGGCTCAGTGGTTAACAACTCTGACTAGCATCCATGAGGATGCAGGTTCCATCCCTGGCCTTGCTCAGTGGGTTAAGAATCCAGCATTGCCATGAGCTGTGGTGTAGGTCGCAGACGTGGCTCAGATCCTGCGCTGCTGTGGCTGTGGTGTGGGCCAGCAGCTATGGCTCCAATTCGACCCCTTGCCTGGGAATTTCCATATGGCGTGGGTACAGCCCTAAAAACAACAACAGCAGCAACAACAAAAAGATAATTGTGACAGCAAATAAAACTTTGTCCCCAATTGTTAAGTAATAAAAAATAGGAACATAAAAATTCTACAGTTGTTCAATATTCCAATAATTTAAGATAGAACTGAACAATGCAACCTATTGACATTTTGGAGGAAACAGTCAGTATGATTGAATGTTGAAAAGATATATGTTCTAAATTAATATTTGACAAGCAGATATACTTATCACATACTATTAAGTGAAAACCTCTTTGAAGTTAATACATGGAGCATGAAGATATCTTTTCATAGACCAAAAAATCTAAAAAATCTGAACGAGCCAAAATGTGGGCAGGTCATCTTTATTTCTTCATATTTCTGTTATCCATATTTTCTACTTTTAAAATTTTAATTAAAGTATAGTTGATTTACCATGTTCCTTCAGTTTCTGCTGTATAGCAAAGTGACCCAGCCGCCCATACATACCCCTTTTCTTCATTTTCCATCAGGTTCTTACCCAAGAGACTGGTTACAGTTCCCTGTGCTGTGCAGCAGGACCCCATCACCCTTCCATTCTAAATATTATCCATATTTTCTAAATTCTCCATAATAAATATGTATTTTTGAAAATAAATTTTTTAGCTTGGAATAGTTTTTGATTTACAGAAAATTTGCGAAGGTAGTAGAGTTCCCATGTAAACATCACTCATTTCTTTTACTATTAGTACTATAAAACTGAAGTACGTTGGTTAAGACCAAAATGTTAACATTTGTACATTACTATTAACTCAACTTCAGATTCTCTTTGGGTTTGACCAGTTGATCAACTAGTGTTCTTATTCTATTCCAGGATCTAAGCCAGGACACCACATTGCATTTAGTGTCTGATACCTAAAGCAGGTGGTTGGGTTGGCTGATATCTTGTATGAATCCACTATGTTGATTTCCCTGGTACCCGTACATCCTTTGCGATCTAAGCTTTTTTGGACTTAGAGAGTATGATTCTGGATAGACCACAGGTAGTGAAAAACAGACTCCCTAACCTAGGTAAGAACATAAGCACTGCTGAGGCAAAGGCATACTCGTAAACCCACCTTGCTTAGGAAGGCTTGCTGTGTATAGGACCCAGTACAGACTTTGGAGTAAGGTGGAGCTGGGTGCAGTTCGGCTCTGTCACTTACATGCTGTGGGATTCCAGGTTCGTTCCTTATCTTCACTGACCTTCCACTTCCTTATTTATGAAATGGAGATCTTTATATTCTTTTTGCAGAGTTCTGAGGATTAAACAAAATAATGTCTATAAAATAGTTACTATGTCATAGGCATTCAAAAAATGAATGCTTTAATTATTCTCTTTTTAGTCCTGCTTCTTCCATGAAAAATCATACCATCTTGATCTCAAAGATATAATTCTTATGTGATTTTTTTATTTTGCTTTTTTTAGGGCCACACTTGTGGCATATGGAGGTTCCCAGGATAGGGGTTGAATTGGAACTGCAGCTGCCGGCCTACATCACAGCCATAGCAATGCAAGATCCAAGCCGTATCTGCAAACTACACCACAGCTCATGGCAACACTGGATCCTTAACCCACCAAGCGAGGTCAGGGATAGAACCCACGTCCTCATGGATACTACTTGGGTTTGTTACTGCTGAGCCACTTCAGCAACTCCAGTGATCATTTTGTTTTGAAGCAAAGAAAGTATAAGACAAAACCAAACCCAAAAACAATTCAGTATTTCCAAATAAATCAAATAATCTGAGAGTTTGAAATGTCAACATAGAGACATGCTCTTTGCATTATGGTATCTCAGAAAAGTGGGGTGAAATTATACTGTGACTTCCAGCTCCCATCAATCTGGATTTTTCAGAACTGTTATGCTGTGATGCTTCATGCTGATAACTCAGCTTCTAGATTCATCTGACCGGCGGTCCCACTAAGTCAGAACTAAATGAATCTCAAATTATTTACAGCTATTCTAGGATGAGTGTCATTTTCCTCAAACCCAGTCATTCCACCTGTACCCATAATGGGTATCTCATATTTTTCCTGCCAAGCAATTTCTATAATAAAGATTACTCCCATATTAAAAAAAATTTGTTTTCAAAATATTTCAAGCTATTTTAGTGGAAAGAAGATAAAATCTAAAAATATCAGATCTAACATGAATTATGATGTAGTTATAAAGTTCTAAAGGAATATAAGGATGAAAAAAGAATTTGTTTAATTGTATTTTATTAGAAGAAAATAATCTGTGCTATAAAAGCCATTTTTAAAAATTAATTCACCACTTCTTAATCCTTTGGGTGTGAAAAATTAGATGGGTGATTTAATTTCAAATATAATTCTTAGGTTTCGCTAACGAAGATTCTGAATCATTGGACTGGGGTGGTGCCCTTGCAATATTCCTTTTTAGCAAACGTGAGGTAAATCTCAGGTAGATTTTCTTTATGCTATATTTTGTGAAACAATTGGACAATGGAATTTTGGGGCTGTGGAAGTAGAGCTGAATGTGAGAAATTCAGCTCTACTTGTTTTTCACAAAATAGCCTTATTGGTCTACAGTTCTGAATTGTTTTAGTCTTTGTTATGTTAACCTTCTACAATTCCACTATTCCAAGGAGTTCAGGATGCTCTGAGCTTAAGAATGAAGCCAAGGTGGGGAGTTCCTGTCGTGGCTTAGTGGTTAACGAATCCGACTAGGAACCATGAGGTTGCAGGTTCGGTCCCTGGCCTTGCTCAGTCAGTTAAGGATCCGGTGTTGTCGTGAGCTGTGGTGTAGGTTGCAGACGCAGCTCGGATCCCGCGTTGCTGTGGCTCTGGCGTAGGCCGGTGGCTGCAGCTCCGATTCGACCCCTAGCCTGGGAACCTCCATATACCTGGGAACCTCCATATGACAGGGTAAGGGGTAATTGTAGAAACAGCAAATATCTTTATTTAGGGGGTACAGAAATGTCTCAATTACTCAAAGAAGACCATGGAGACTGTTCAGAGTTAGAAGAATGCGTACATAAGAGACATACTTGACTAGTTACCTAGAAATAGTACTGACATTAGAGAATTTCACCTTGCATATTGAGTCTAGCAGTAACTTACTTAAATTTTCAACCTAGAGGCTCTTGATACAGATCAGAGCTTCTCAAATTGTGTTCCATGGACCGATTCCATCCTTGAGCTCTTTGTTACCATTTGGTGACAGGGTAAGTACAGAGATTGTGTAACTCTTCAGAAACCAATAGCTTTTTGAAAGAGTAATTTTATGTTTGTGTATCTAATAAGTAAAATAAATTGGGCTTGTATTTCATGTCTTTTTTCCCATATCACTCTTCCTTTAATTCCTTTTGATCGAATATACAAGGTTATTGGAGCATGATGGATTGGAAATTTTAAATAAATTTGTTCTCTCACCACCAATAGCTTGAGAAGCACTGGTTCTAGATCACCTTATTTGCACTGCTCGTTGAGATGATTAATTAAGATTACTCGGGAATTGACCATTTCTCCCACTTTCTGACTCCTACCATAGTTGTTGCCAAGCCTGTTTATAACTAGATAGTGAAGGTAAAGGGAACTGCTTATTGTATTTGTTTCAGTATTTTCACTTTGTTTCAGAAAGGATTTAAGGAGGCTGGCTCAGGGGCTAAGAATGTTGAGAGAGAGTGAGGCTTTCTAAATCTGGAAGACATTTTCTGTTTTCCAAGGAAGGTTCTAATGGCCCTTGAATAGGGAGCCCTCCCCTTTTTTCTCCCACCTTCTGAGAGATGATTAGCAGATGCGATCTGGTCTTGTTTGTCTCATCTTTGACTTTATGTGGGTCTCAGCTCTGGCTCTTATTTTGATTATGTCTAAAGCTACTTATCAGGTGGAATGGAGAAAAAGCTACTCTGAAAATTAAGTATGAATCTTTCCATGTATTATACGTTAGTTGACCTGGCCTATGTGTAATGTGTAACTCCTGGAAATTAGACTTTGGGAGAAGAGAAGTTTTACCTATTAATCCTGATGACCAAGTACCCATGTTATATTTCTGAATCTCACTGCTCACCTGGCAACTGTCCCGTGTACTGAAGTAGATGGTGGTAGGTAGTCTCCAAGCCCAAAGCCAATATTTTCAGAGTTTAGTGTGTTCTACCTATTAACCTATAATCACTCACAGGTCTGACTCCTAATTCCCCAATAGATGTTCCTACATAATCCATCAAATACTGTAATTCTCTATGCCCCTGTGTTAGTTTTTTCATTCTATTGAAACCAATTAGCACAGATGTACTGGCTTAAAACAAATATATTTATTCTCTTACATTTTTGGAGGCCGGGAGTCTGAAATGAATCCTACAGGGCTAACTAAAATCAAGGTGTCAGCAAGGCTGTTTCCTTCCTGAGGGAATCTTTTCTTTGCTCTTTCTGACTTCTGGTGGCTGCCCTTGGCCTGTGGCTGTATCACTCCAATCTCTGCTTCCTTCATCACATCATCTGTGGTAATATCTTCCTCTGCCACACTCTCTCCCTCTTTTTTTTTTTTTTGTCGTCTTTTGAGGGCCATACCCGCAGCATATGGAGGTTCCCAGGTGACCTACACCGTAGCTCACAGCAATGCCGGATCCTTACCCCACCGAGTGAGGCCAGGGATCGAACCTGCGTCCTCATGGATGCTAGTCAGATTCGTTTCAGCAGAGCCACAATGGGTACTCCTCTGCCGCTCTCTTTTGAGGATGTGTGATTATGTTTACAGCCCACGGAGATAATCTAGCATAGTTTCCCCACCTCAATGTTTTTAGTGTGATCACATCCCTAAAGTTCCTTTTGCCATTTAATACAACACAATCGCAGATTCCAGGGCTTCAGTCATGGGAAGTTTAAGGGGGTCCTTAGTTAGCCTCCCACAGGCCCCAGTAAGAATCCCTTAGTCCGCTTTTCCCATCACATTTTTGAAAAGTCAATGCAGAGACTACAGAAAAGTGGTTAAGACTACAGACTCTGTAGACTTTAACCTTGCAGGTTAAAATTAGACTAAAGGGGTAAAATCCTCTATTTCTGCCACTTACGGCCTATTTCACCTTGACATTAACCTCTTTGTGTCTTATTTACCTCATTTGTAAAGCAGATAATGATAGTATGTATTTCCTAAGCTTATAATGAGGTTTAGATGATTTAGTTTAGGCAAAGAACTTAGAGTAGTATCTGGAGATGTAGTAAGAGCTCAACAAATGCTAGTTATATTTTGTTATCACTAAGCAAATATATATTGGCTCACCGTGGGCCAGGCATTTCATTGTGTGAAATTCTAGGGATTTTTTTTTCATACTTATTATATGGTTTAATGCTCATACTGAAATTATGGTGACTATTGAGAGTTGGCTTACTCAACCTTTATTCCACCTACTTCTGCCATGACTGTGTTAGGGCGGTTCCTCAGGAAATAGATTCTGAAGTGAATACTTGTATACAGGAAGTTGTTATTGGAGTGATTATGAGATCAATAGCTGGGGGGGAATAAAGGGCATAGGATGGGCAGAGAAAAGAACTGTGAGGCAGGAGTTCCTGCTGCAGTGCAGCAGGTGAAGGATCCAGCTATTGTCTCTGTAGCAGCTCTGATCACTGCTGAGGTACAGGTTTGATCCCTGGCCCGGCATGCTGGGTTAAGGTTCTGGTATTGCTGTAGCTGTGATGTAGGTTGCAGTGTGGCTCAGATTCGATCCCTGGCCTGGGAATTTCCATATGCCGTGAGTCTGGCAAGGATAAGGGGAGACTATGGGGCAGTCATGACAAAGGACTCAATTGCAAGAGGATCTCTGGAGCTGAGATGACCTTCAAAGATAACCTGCCTTGAGACAAAGGGTCTGGTTCTTTATACCCTCATGTGGATCAGTAATTAGACCTACAGTGCCCCAAGATGCGGGTCTGATCTTGAGTGAGTTAGCTCTCTGCAACTGACAGTAATTCCTAGAGAAAGACTTAGCTGGCCAATGCCAGCTACCAATGATCTTGGCAGCTGGAGTAATGTAGTGTCATGTCATTCCTGAAGCGGCACCTCATCAGTGCTCCAGATTGCATTGCCAACAGTATCCCCCTAAACTAGATGTGCTGTAAGTTCAAGATCTCAGGGCCATAAACTTTTACAGCATGTGATTTGGGTTCTAGCAATGAGAGGCACAGCTGGGAGCTTTTGATTCAGAACTGAGTTAAGGAGCGGAAAGAGCAGATAGCAGACATGCATCTTGCACGGCAGGGCTGTGGCACCGGCATGGTGGTTTTCAACTGGCGGCTTCGTAATGTGGCACCTTCTTTCACTGGTGGTGACGGCACTTCTGCCACCATGGCAGAAGCAGTGTGATGCTGGGGACTGGGAAGCGTTTGGGGAAGTCAGTCTAGAGTTGGCCTTTCCTGCTTTCCTATGATTTTGTAAGCCATGTAATCCCTGATAATAAATTATCTCTACTTAATTTAGAGATTAAATATTTTGCAACTGTACCCTTACCAGTTATAATAATCTTCCTGTACTCTATTTCCTAGGTAAAGAAACTTGATGTCCGAGTGGTGCAGTGATGTGCACAGGATCAGGGTTAAGTGCTAGAGCCCACATTTAAATCTAGACATTCTGGCTTCTGACATTGTGGTCTTCACCTGTAGTGGGGTTAGAAAATACACGTTTTGGGTACCACCGCTTCAACTCTCTTCCCCTGTCCAGAAATGGGCTCCCAATCCTTAGCATGGGGCTCTATGAATTGATAGAAGTTAGCATATGGATAACATCTATTACTAATCTGGCTTGATATCACACAATCCATAACGTCACTGAAGTAGGAAGTTGTGTTTCTTCATTCTCTTCTTACCTTTCTTCCCTCTTGTCTTTTAATGTTTCCTGACCTCTCCCGAGTCTAGGCTTTCAAATGTCAGCAATTCATCTCTTCTGGAAAGATGTTGTCAAGCTTCACAGCAGGGATTTTGACACTTAAAGGAGGATCTTCAAAAGAAAAACGGCAGTGTCTCACCCTAAAGAAGAAACTCATAACAGGGAACTTAAACTACTCGGGAGGTATTTCCATAACTTCTGGGGACTGGCACTTCCCCTCGTATAGCACGTTGCATCAGTTTGCTCAATAAATATTTTTTGATTGGGTGCTTTTCTAATTTGCCTGCTCATGGCTGCGTGGGCAAAGGCGGAAAACTTGGATTCAAAACAAAGAGCGGTATTAGGGTTAAAATGATTTCTTCCAGGGACAACTCCCAGGGTAATATTCTAGAGCATAAATTTAGCTTGGCTGATCTTTTGTGAAGGAAGTAGAGGAGTCTATTTATTTTGAAATGCAATCGCCCAAGATTCAGTCTTTGATTTCCCTCCAGATATGGTTGGAAGTCCTGAATAGGTCTTCTGGGTGCCTTGATCTTGCTGTCCCAATGTGAATCTTCTTGGTGTCTCTCCTGGGTAGCACAGTAATCTGCCTTTGATCTCTCTCTATTTCTGGGTTCTACATGGATATTTATAGTTGTGCATTTGTTTGCTTCCTTGTATTTGCCCAACTGATCCATTTCTTTTTGAGGCTGGGGGTCTAATGACCAAAAGCTATGGCATTTGACGGCAGTGCCACCTGCCCCCTTTGTAAAGTGAACACGTGTGTATTAAATAAACATGATGCCATCACCCTCACTGGGGAATTTATACCAAAGCTGTGTTTTTGTTTTTTTTTTCAGATGTATTAAATACAATTTTCCTTAACTACATAGTGGTTTAACAATGGATTTAATCTAAAATCATATTTAGATCTCACTAGTAGGACACAGGCAAAGAAGCTAATGTTTCTTGAGCCTTCATTATGTCGGTCACTGTGAGAGGCATTTGAAACACACAAATTTTATTTAATCCTATGATGTTTTGTGAGGTAGGCATTATTATTCTGAGAGGTAAAAAGTAACC
Source organism: Phacochoerus africanus (assembly GCF_016906955.1). NCBI lineage: Eukaryota > Metazoa > Chordata > Mammalia > Artiodactyla > Suidae > Phacochoerus > Phacochoerus africanus. The sequence continues at coordinate 8,341,230 of NC_062558.1, forward strand.
CAAAGAAGGGCACAGAGATTTGCATCTACTTGTAATTGACTTCTCAGGACATTGGTTTGCCTCTTGGAAGTTTCAGTAGCGTCAGACAGATCTGCTGGGGATTAATTAGGGAGATCTGCTGATCAGGTGTGGTTTCAGGTTTTACTTTCACTCTATTCTTTCGTTTATGTCCATGTAAGTGGAAGAAAAAGTGGACTCGGAGTAAGAAATCATGAAGTCCTGTGCTAACAGTGGTTATCAGCTTGTGTATAATGTTGGGCAAAATATTTTACTTGTTCGGGTCTCTTTTTACTCACCTGTTAAAGAAGTGAATTGGGGTAAGTGATTACCCCATTCTCCCAGACAGCTTTCCCAGCTGCCTGGAAGTAGATGGAGAATGTTTTAAAAAGGATGTTCCATTTGAGCTGGGTCTTGAAGGATGCACAGGAGTTTACCAAGAAAGGAGAATTATGGCTGGGAGCGATAATAATAACACTGAGAAAGAATAATATTGAAAGAGAAAGCAGAACATTCACCTCTATGTGGATGGTGTCTTGGAAAATGATGAGAAGCTAAGTGTGGGGGTAAAATACACACTGAGGTGTGACGAAAGATGAAGCTGCAGAAGGAGTTTGGGACTGATGATAAAGTGCCTTGGATTCTTATTTAAGAAGCTTGGATTTAATTACGTATGTAGGAAATCAATGAAAATCTTTAATCGGTGCAAGTCATTGCCAGAGCTGTATTTTAGGAAGATTAGTCTGACAAAGCACTGAAAATGGATTGGAGGGAGGAGAAGTGAGGTGGAAAAACAATAGCTTTTGCATATTAATTGGCCAGGCAAAAATAATGATGAAAAATCTTAAGATATTAGCAGAAGGGACATAAGAGAGATACAAATTTCTAAAGAGATATCTGAGGGACAATAATTTTCCTATCATACTGATCTAAATTATCTTGTATATTTCATAGAGTCTAAACTCATGGTTTTAAAAAACATTTTTGAAATTGGGATTCAGGAGTTCCCGTCGTGGCTCAGTGGTTAACGAATCCGACTAAGAACCACGAGGTTGCAGGTTCGATCCCTGGCCTTGCTCAGTGGGTTAAGGATCCGGCATTGCTGTGAACTGTGGTGTAGGTTGCAGATGTGGCTCAGATCCTGCGTTGTTGTGGCTCTGGTGTAGGCCGGTGGCTACAGCTCCGATGAGACCTCTAGCCTGGGAATCTCCATATGCCGCAGGTGCAGCCCAAGAAAAGACAAACAAACAAACAAAAAAAGAAATTAGGATTCATCTTATCATTGGTTTATCCTGATTTAATTGGCACAGTATTTTTTTTCTTTCTAAATGCATACAAATGACAGTAAGTGAAACAATCTATGGTGTCTTAGAAATAATAAGGTAAATCATTGTCCACTTATTCCCTGTACAAAAGCCCTATAAACTCTTCTAGCCCAGTTGGGATTAAAAAAAAAAAAAGTTGCCTTTCTTCTGTTAAGTGGAGCAAAGTAAAAAAATAAGAATCAACTGGTCTCTCCTTAGTACACAAAGGATCTAGTTGTTTGTTTAACATACAAACTCATTCTTTATTGCAATTCTTTGTTTCTAGATGAAGTAATTCTCTTCTCCAAATGAGATAGCTAGTTATATTCCTGCTGAAGAGAGGCACCAAGGGATAATAAGAAATAGTTATCAGAAGTGTTAATTTTGAAGTCTGTGTTAGGGACACTAAGTGTGTGACTTGAGTTGTCTTTTAAGCGTCTCCAAGCTGCTCAGTTGTCTCATGAGTAAAATAGTTACAAGATCAGTCTCCTAAAATTATTGGGAGGCTCGAATCGGATAACATAGTCACATCGATGATATAAGAGAAATGTCTCTGTTAATCCATTATCCAATGCAAGTACTTTGTCAGTTACAAATTACCATGCAAAACCTAGGTCTTAATGGCTGGCTATGTCCAAATGCCCTCCTTGTGTCTTCCGAACCCATCTGAGACCCAGTATATCAGACCTCCAGAGAGTCGTCCTGCCTAACCTGTTTTGTGATTTGGCTCAGAAAGCACATTTTGGTAGCGGATGTGGTATTAACGAATGTTCTAGAGGGGAGAGCAGTTTGCCAGGAAGCTTTGCCAATTGAAAAAAGCAAAGCGAAAATTCAGAATTACAGAGGTTTAATTTCCTGCTGAATAATTCTCTGCAAGCTGTGTAAACTTCTCTTCACTGAACAAATACTCAGAATAAAATACCTTAGATGCTCTTTTCCTTTTTAATAAGAAATGTTCATATTATTTGAGAGTGGAGCCAAGGGAAGAAGAAGGTCTGGCACTCCTGAGCTGAGTTTGTGTAAGTCATCAAGAATCTTGCTATGCCTGCAACCTGTGGAGTTTGGAAGGTTGGGTGAGAAGCGCTGTTTTCCAAGGGCTTTCTTCCAGCTCGAGCCCCACAGATTGTCCATGGGTGAGTTCTCTGCAGCCTGTTTAACTGTATAGTTCTTTAATGAATTAACCTTTATGGAAGATGCTTTAAAACAGTACATGAGCACCTACAAGGTACCAGCCTTGAATAGAAAAATAAGAGTGGTCCTTGACTTCCTAGTACATAGTTCAGAAGAGGCATCAACCAACATATTCACACAAATAAATATAAAACTGAAAACAGTGGTAGATACTAGTTTATGGTAGTGCATCAAAGAAAGACACCTTCAGAAAGGATATTGGAACTGGAACCTGAGGATGAGTGGGAGTTGTCTAGCTGTTAAACACTTAGATAAATATTTTAATCAGTGGTGGTCTCATGTGAAAACTCTCCAAAGTGGGGAAACAGTGGTGCATTTGAGAAGCTGAAATGAGGCTGGTATGGCAGGACATAGTGGATACGAGGGAGAATGGTACAAGATGAAGAGACAGAGTCAGTTCCCAGATATCAAAACCCTCAAGGACTTACAAGGACCTACAAGGGAACCCACTGAAGAGTTTCACCAAGGGAATACCTTGATCAGGTGTTTCTGAAATCACTTTGCCTGCTGTGTGGAAACCCCGTGAAGAAGAGCAAATCATCAAGCAAGGAGACTAGTGAGTAGTACTCGTTGCTGAGGTGGGCTAATTTGGTGACTGAAGTTATGGAGAGCAGTGTACCACTTAAAAATGTGTTCGAAGTTAGGATCCACATGCCTTGGTTCTAAATTGGATGTGAGAGGGGGTGGAGAGGGAGGAGTCAAGGTGGGGTCTCAGGGCTCCAGCTTGAAGACGGGTTGGGTCTGTGGTGATGCTGTGTACTGCCCCATTACATTCAAGGAGGCAGATTTGGGGGAAGATCTACAACTCAGCTTCAGTCATGTTGAGTTTGAGCTTCCAAGACTCTGAAGTGAAGTATTAGAGTGTGTGTTACATGCAGCTGGAGCTTTCAGCAGAGCTCAAGATTGGAGCTATAAATTAGGCACTTTATCAGAGTATCAATAGTCTTGAAAGCCATGGAATGATGAGATTCCAGAGCACTGTCATTGAGAAAAGTTGGGGCAGGCTCTTCCTTCAGAGCTAATGAATTAGGATTAGTTGATGGAGTTCAGGCTAGTGGGACACAGGCCATGAGCAAGAAGCTCAAGTTTACTGTTATACAATAATAGCAGTTAGGAGTCAGATTACAGGTTTCTGTTTTGTTTTGTTTTTTTTTGTTTTTTGGTGGCATTGTCTCTTATTTAACATAGACGATACGTTTTTGGTTAAACACAATCCATGTAACGGGCACTGTGCAAGCCATTTTATAAACGTTTTTCCAATGTGACATTTTAAAAAATTTGCATTTTTGTAGATCTTTTGTGTGTGTGTGTGTGTGTGTGTGTGCGTGTGTGTGTGTGTGTGTGTATGTCTTTTTAGAACCACGCCCATGGCATATGGAAGTTCCCAGGCCAGGTGTCAAATCAGAGCTGCAGCTGCCAGCCTATACCACAGCCACAGCAATGCTGGATCTGAGTCACGTTTGTGACCTACACCACAGCTCACAGCAACGCCGGATCCTTACCTATTGAGCAAGGCCAGGGATCAAACCTGCGTCCTCATGGATCCTAGTCCTGTTTGTTACCACTGAGGCATGACAGGAGCTCCCATTTTTGTAGAATTTGTATATACATATAGGTTAAGGAGTCAAACCATTCTATATAGATTACTATACAAACAAGTTTCTTCTGCCCTACCTTGTCCCATCACCCATTGCTCATAGGTAACAGCTTTCAATTCTTTAGGTTTTTATATTTGGTATTAACAGAAACAGCTCACTTGGAGGAAAACCATCTCCCTGGAGAGGAGTATAAGACACACACACACTAGCAGTGCCCAAATAACCTCACATTTCATTTCTTTTCTTTTCTTTTCTTTTTTGTCTTTTTTTGCCATTTCTAGGGCCGCTCTCACGGCATATGGGGACTCCCAGGCTAGGGGTTGAATCAGAGCTGTAGCCGCCAGCCTACACCACAGCCACAGCAACGTGGGATCTGAGCCGCGTCTGTGACCTACACCACAGCTCATGGCAACGCTGGATCCTTAACCCACTGAGTGAGGCCAGGGATCGAACCCGCAACCTCATGGTTCCTAGTTGGAGTTGTTAGCCACTGCGCCACGACGGGAACTCCAGAACCTCATATTTCAAGGAGTTTATTTCTCCATGGTGCATTTTCACTCTGCATCTCTAAAGGGTTCCTGCTATTCCAGTGAAGCAGGTTGCGTGGATATTATTATTCAGACTCTTTTTTTTTCCCTCGGGGATGTAATTGATGTTTAGAAAGTTTGGCAGATTAAGCCAAAATGAGTGGCAATTGTGGTCACAATAATGAGAGAAAAAAAATTGATGGCTGAATATCCATATATCAAATTCTAAATGAACCCATGGGTTGATGTTCATGTTTCCAGTAATCAAAAATATAAATTATATATGTACATGTCTATAATAAACATATTATATGTGCACATAACTTCTATAGGTATATAACAGTGTACGTATCATTTCATTCATAGTTAAAATATCCTTTTCATGTGTGTAATATAAATTGATGCAAAGATGGTAGAAAATATGAAAAGGTAAAATAATTTAGTTGGGAAGATCAAATTGTGAATGGTGGTTAAAAGCTGATTTCCCCCTGTGATTGTATAGTTAGATTTTCCAAACAAATTTAAAAAAGGTGGTAGGCATCAAAACCAACTTTTAAGTTTAGATTTTATACTGGAAATGCTATAGGTTTTTGTTTATAGAGCTACACAAGCAAACAATTTTTAAAGTTATTACCAAGTGAGCCTAATTATAGTAAAAGAGAGAGAAAGGATACCGTCTGCCTGACTTTGTAATACTCTCTTCCCAATTCCTGCTTCCCTACATATTTCAAAATTGCAATTTTGGGGAATATGTGACCCAGTGAATCATGATTATCAGTAAGCCAGCCGCATAAACCCGTGAAGAGATTTGGGACAACACAGAATCACAGAGCCACATAACTGTGCTTTTGTCACAGTGTCCCTCTTCAGGGCAGTCATACTAATGCTTGTTGGGAAAGACACAGGATGAAATCAGAGAGGGGTCGGTTGCTGTGGATGAATCATAACTACCCTGATGCAGGTAAGGGTGAAGATTTGAGGATATAGATCTTCCCCGAGGTTTGGTTGGAAAAAACCAATATTCTGAAAACTGCTTCGTATGTGATGATTTCTAAAAATTCAGGGTAGTGTAGCAGGCACACCATGGAAAAATAACGAGCTTAGCAATGTTGAGAATGCCAGCCCCCTTCTGGGTGTATATCGTGTCTATGAGAAATGCAAAGTTACCTTTTATGGATTTAAACAGACTGTCTAGTGGAACAAGCCTTGTGAGAACACAATACCTGTAAATGTAATAGAAAGTCACGGAAGGCTACGTTGCAACTTATTAGCATGACTACTAGAAGAATGAATTGAAGAAGACAGATCTCCTTCCCTGATTCCATAATGGACATGACAGGCGTTCAGATGGCAGCCCGCACTCTGGATCACACAGGCATAACTGATGCTTTTTTGTTCCCTGTGATATGCTTATCTCTTGCTGATGAATGCATTACTTTTCTTTGTAATGCTGTGTGATTACTTAAAATGAATTTTTCTCCCTAAATAGAAGTACTTCCCTAGATGCTCTATTCTCTCCCCAAGTGAATATTTGATTTAATGAGAAAGTTGCTTTAAGAATGTCTGAATGAGGAGTTCCCATTGTGGCTCAGTGGGTTAAGAACCTGACATAGTGTCCATGAGGATATGGGTTCTATCCCTGGCCTTGCTCAGTGAGTTAAGGAGCCAATGTGGCTTTAAGCTCTGGTGTGGTCACAGATGTGGCGCGCATCGTGTATTGCTGTGGCTATGACGTAGGCTGCAGCTACAGTTCCAACTCAACCCTGAGCTTGGGAACCTCCATATGCTGTAGGTGTGGCTGTTAAAAAAAAAAAAAAGAAAAGAAGAAAGAAAAGAATGTTTGAATGAACAAAGAACTGGCTCACAATGTAGCATGATCCAGGAATTTTGCATTTTATGAAGCTCTCACCCCCTATTGCTCTGGAGATGAGTTTTCATACGCTTTGAAGTAAACCCTTCATGTCCTGATAAGCACTTCACACCCACATATAAAGCTGAGATAAATTGTGCATCTCCTTTCCTCTTACCTTAGAGCTTATTGAGAACACTTCTCAGGAACCATCTGATCTGAGACCTCCTCTAGGGGGCTTGGGACCCAACTTGCTTGTCCCTTTTCTAGTTGAGGCCGTGCCTTTTCAAGGTTTCTGTGTCTCAAGCAATGAGCCTGCAGACAGTAGGTAGAAGCAGGAATGACACTGTCATGCTGAGTGAAATGGGCACAGGGAACTGTTTAAAGGGGGACCAGTCATCAGGCTCCTTGGATCAGACCTCATGACCTCCTACCCCAGAACTGAGGGACATTTATGTTTCTATGTCACCGGATGAGTGACAGAGCTGTGTTGCCCCCAGGATAGGAGACAGGGACATCTGTTTATATTCATACGCAGACAATCCAGGGGGCCTTTCTCATATGAAAACCTTGAGCTGTAGAATGAGGCAGCGGGGTAATTCATTAGCCTTGTGGCAGAATAAGAGATTAAGGCCACTGTAGGTTCAATAGCACATCTTTCATTTAGGGGGGTGAACTTCTTCACACAGGCTCCCTCCCACAGTGAGTAAGCCTTTCTCCCTTTGTTGTGGTTTTTACAGTCGTGGTGGAAGTCAAATGTTGAAGAGAATTAAAATGTTCTCAGTGATTTCTTTCTCAGCAGACTCTTCCAGTCCATCATTTGTCCAGCCAGTACTATTTTCAGGGTGACATGTGTTTGTGCTTTTTTTGGGTTGACTATCCACAGTCTGGCTTGCTTCCCTGGCTATTGGCCCCTTCCTTCTTTACTCTTCCAGCAGAAACAGAGCTGCTTTTCACCTTTTTGTGACTTCCTAGGGACAAACGCCCAGCCACACTCTCGTAGTCTATGTTGCCCCACCATAGGAAAATTCTAATTTAACACACGCCACACACACACACACACGCATGCACACACATGCATGCACCGACACATGTACACACCCTAGGTCCTTGTTCCCTATGGCTGTGGATCAGGATTCAACCCAATGTTTTCATTTTTTAGAAGCAACACTCTTTGAAGGGCTAATTGCTTATTACTCAAAGCATCCACTTTCTTGATCAGTTATATACCACCATGTGCCTGCGTGTGTATGTCAATCTGATGAGCACAGTTCTAGTCCCCCTACCAAGGAAGCTGCCTGCTCTTCTTTCTCTAGTGCTAACTCCTCCCCACTTATCCACAAGGATACACCTTCTTGCCTCTAGTCCTGCCCAGACTTGCGCATAAGGTACTCAATTTGGAATTGGCAATGTTTGTTGAATCCCAGGCCGTGGCTCATTCCACATCAATAATAATATCACCATGAAAAATTTATTCGGCATTTTAAATCAGTTAAAAATGACAAGAGACCTGAACAGGTCTGAACACATGAGTAGCCCTGGTAGGCCCACTTTCTGTGGAACATAGTAGGCAAACTAGAATGACTTGAGAATGGTTCGATATTTGAAATTTGTCTTGGGACGGCTGGGCGTGGTGCTATTTTTAAGAGCATGCAGGGAAGTTGAGGGAAGAATGAAAATAAAACTGTCCATATTACATAGGAAGCTGAAGTTTGAATAGTTTCATAGTAGACCAATTTTTTTTCTTTAAAAATCCAAATTATTTTTATTGTGATGACCCTCTTTTTAAACACATCTTATTTTGATTTAAAAAATTGCATGCATTTACTTTAGAACATTTGGAAAATAGAGTAAAAAACATTAAGAAGAAAATAGAAATCATTATTTACCCAAATTTTAGAAATAATCACTATTAGTATTTCAATATGTGTATTTTTGGTATATATTCTCTATAGGAAGCAAAATTTATATGCATAAATATATTTGCATATAAGTGTATATACACATATAATCAAATATACTTGTGCATATAAGCTTTTTATGCAGATAGATAGACCCCAGTATGTAGTGCATATATATGTATTCATGGTTTTATCGTGTGCGATTTCAGTACATGTGCATTTAAGATGTATTTATACATGAATGCTGTACAATGTCATTTTCATGATTATGTAATAGTCCATCTTATGATTCTATTTTGTATTCTAATTCAATGTTGGGCATTTGTGGAATTTTTAATTTTCCATTACAAACAATGCTTTGATGAATATCTTTAAAGATTTGTGCTCATTCATGGTAGGAATTTATAAGAAATGCTGTTAGCTCAAAAGGTATTTTTGTTTTTTGATTCATATTCTCAAAGTGCCCACCAAAACCACAGTTCTTATTGAAAAGCCAACCCAAACATGCTTACTTCTCCATAGCCTTACTAACATTTGATGTTAATATTAAAAAAGATAATTTTGTGAACAGTTGCTTTCCCTTGTTACTATTGAGTTTGAATCACTTTATCCTTATTGGCTACCTGCTTTTCTTCTTGTGAACATCCTGTTTATGCACTATGCCCGTTATTCTGTTGGGGGTATTTTTTGTCTCTGTGTTGAGTTTATTTATACTTATCTATTTTCGCTTCCATTTTGAATGCTCCTCATGTGACCGTGACTCAGATATGTTGCCAGAATATGTCATATAATCAGTCTCTTCTTTGGTTTCCCCTGGGAAATGATGAGCTTTCTCAGTTTCGTACAGTGTGGTATTTCACTCTATTATATCTTTGATTGTTACTTAGGTTCCATACATTCTCAGAGGGTTGATCCTCATGACTCATGGATGCTGTATTTGTGAATTTGCCTACTCTCTAAAATCTGTCTGCAGGCAATGCTGGTGGTACTTTCGTAGTCATTTGTGGACATTCACATGCAGAGAGCAGTAAAAAATTCAGTTCCTCATGACCGTGTAAGTTCTCTGCTGAGGCAGACAAGGCAATGCTCTGCCTTGTTGTTTCAGTTTTCTTACTGGAAAAGAGTGCCTTTCTACTCTGTGTTTAGTGCCACTTTTTTTTTTACATTTTGCTTTCTGTTGGTGATTTCTCTGTTTAAAACAGCCCTCATGCTTTGTGCTCTGTAGCATTCCTTCGTGCCAGAAGACAGTGCCGTGCCTTACAGAGAACACGAGAGTTAGATGAGCTTCTCCAGGCAGGACTATATGCTATTGGCTGGAGTTTAATGTGAATTAATCAATAATATATGTTAAATAAGGTGTCTTTAAAGAAAAATATACATAAAAAAGATTATGTATTGATCAGTTGATGTACTGTTGTGTCCAGACGCTCACAGGAACCTAACTCTGTGTTTCCCTTGGGAGCAGTGGTCCAGGATCTGCTAGTTTAGTGTTTAGAGAAACTTTATAGAAATGATTTACCACAATGAGAGATAACTGACTGTATGTCTTTCAGAAGCACTGATACTTTGAGCCTGTCCTCTCTTTCTACCATTTTCCCTAGTTTTTTCATCTTTGATCTCTTAGCTTTCTTTGTGAACTTTGCTCATTTGACTCCACACAATAGATTCACATTTTTAGGCCATTAACTATGCTTTTTAATGCCTCCAGTGAGGATTATTAGCCTTCTGTTTTGCTGTTGTTACCGTGGTTCCGTCTATCTGTATCTTTCTGGCTATTACTGTGAACCATCCGAAGGCTTACTAGAGCTTACTGAGGAGATGGCATTTCGAACTAGAAATCTGCAGAATATTCTGGATTTGTTTTCAGTTGTTTGATGTGTTATGAGACGTGGTATACCATAATGATATGCAGGCACAAAGATATTTTCTTCATTCAGTTTCTTCAACAATAAAAAATGCTACCCCAGAATATGTCAACCGGCAAGAAAAAAGTGCCATTTTCCCCTAAAACAGACTTACTTATACACTCCCTTCAACTATAGTCTTGCTTTTAGAAAACTAAAGCCAATGATTTTCCTTGAGATTAATGAGTCTATAGTAACACCACTCCTTTTTGAGTAGGGAGTGAAGTAGCAGTGAGGCAGGAAAGATAGCACTGTGAAATTCTTTTCCCAAAAGAAGCTCACCTTTACTGATCATTGTCAGGTATCTAAAATATTATCTTAAGAGTTACACAAACCCAATAGTATGGACATTTAGACAGTCAATTTAAGAGTGGTTAAGAGCTGGGCTTTGGAGCAGGATCCCTGGCTCCATCACTTATAACAATACTAATGAGCTCTACTTATAAGGCTATTATGAATGCTACATGAATTAATCTATGCAAAGCACCTAAAAGAGCTCCTGGCTCTTAATACACAGATATAAGTATTATTTTTGTAACTTCAATAATCTTTAAAAAAAAACTGGGAATAACACATACACTACCATATATAAAATAGATCATTAACAAGGACCTACTGTATCATACAAGGAAATCTACTCAATTTTCAGTAGTAACCTATATGGGAAAAAAATGGATATATATCTCACTTTGCTGTATACCTGACACTAATACAACATTGTAAGCCAGTCATACTCCAATGACATTAAAAACATAAAAGAACTCAAGCTCAGAGAGATCAGGTAATTTTTTGAAGGTCACACAGCAAATAAATGGGAGGACAAAAACTCAGAGCAAATTTGTCTGTCTTTAGATTCCTTATCCTTCATGTGCCATTTACTGTTCCTAAAGATAAATACCACAAATCTATATATAACTGCACATGGTGCAGAGTTTCAAGAAAGGAATGATCAGTGTTCTTCAAAATGGTCACTTCTCAATAATGATAAAATGATCTTTGCCTATGCACATAAAAAACCTACTGGTGAAGTTCCCGTCATGGTGCAGGGGAAATGAATCCGACTAGGAACCATGAGGTTGCAGATTCGATCTCTGGCCTCACTTAGCGGGTTAAGGATTTGGCTTGCTGTGAGCTGTGGTGTATGTTGCAGATGCCTGCTCGGATCTGTTGTTGCTGTGGCTCTGGCGTAGGCCAGCAGCTGTAGCTCCAATTCATCTCCTAGCCTGGGAACCTCCATATGCTGTGGGAGTGCCCCTAAGAACAAAAGAAAAAAAAACTTACAAGTATTACATAAATGTTTGCACACTTGCTCTGAAATGATGTGCTGTTTGCTGATTTCTCCCTTCGTTGTTTTGCCTGTCACCTGTTGACCCTGCTGTGTTGCAATTGGACTCTCTTTAACTTTTTCGGCTGGGGGTATACACTGCAGCATAATCCCAGTAGATGGAGTTTTTTGTTTCTTGACCCTGTGTTCCTTGGTGTGAGTAATTCTTTTTTTTTTTTTTGTCTTTTGTCTTTTTGTTGTTGTTATTGTTTTTGTTGCTATTTCTTGGGCCGCTCCCGCAGCATATGGAGGTTCCCAGGCTAGGGGTCGAATCGGAGCTGTAGCCACCGGCCTACGCCAGAGACACAGCAACGCCGGATCCGAGCCGCGTCTGCAACCTACACCACAGCTCACGGCAACGCCGGATCGTCAACCCACTGAGCAAGCGCAGGGACCGAACTCGCAACCTCATGGTTCCTAGTCGGATTCGTTAACCACTGCGCCACGATGGGAACTCCTGAGTGATTCTTGATAGCCATTTTTGAAATCAATTATATCCCCAACACAGAACTTTCCTGTCTGTCACCCCTGGCAGATTGTAATACCAATCTAATTTTTGTGGAGATGTTGCAAAGTGGTTCCCAGATCCTGAAGTCTGTCTCAGTGGCTCCAGCCCTCTGCCTTAGTGGGAAGAGGTATAAGATAGCAGAAAGACTACAGTCTCTGCAGTAATTAAAACCATAGTCTGGCTGTTCAGTAATGATGTGACCTCAGGCAAATTAATTAGTCTCTCTGACTCACAAATTATCATTTAAAAAATACCATAAGGATGCTTATGATAGAGAACAGTTGCAAGTATTTAATGAGAAATATATATAAAGCACCATCTATGTGTCTATATATTAAATGCACTCTTCTATTTATTCTCTCCTTATGACTCTCCCTGTCACATGTGTGTGAAGAGCATATTTTCAAAATGTCTCACTGTTCAGAAGGTTTAAGATGAAGCTGCCGTGTTCAAAAGGATTTAATAAAGAAAACAGGATCAAGGAAAGAATTAACAGGAGCGGTCATTTCAGGATAAAAGACTCCAGGGTAAATGATGAGATTGAGAAATTTTTCCTGAGTGTGACCATCAATTTTTGACCCTGGTTTCCTAATTTAGGGGATTCTTCCCTGTTGTTTTGGGAGCATCGCTATCATGGGGAAACTATTTAGATGTGCTATTTCTTCCACTGTGTGTTTTAGACTGATAGAGCTAGGTCTGTGTTATGTACAGTATAATGCAACAATAATCATTTTAGCCAGCTCAGTGAAAATAAAAGTCAGATGAGTTTTCAGCATCATAGAAACACTTTATCTTTGGGAAAAAATAATTCTTATATCTTATTTTGGAAATAGGGATATGATCCCAAAACAACTAGATGAAAGCTGAAAACAAGCTTCCTGCAAGGTAGTGTCCTAAATTATGTGTGTGGGAAAGAGTTACCTGCAGAAACTTAAAAATATCCTCATGCCTGACATCAGATCTCAGAGGTTTTTATTTGACTGGTGTGGGTGGGACCTCCATATTTGTATATTGTTTGTTTTATAGCAGCTATATGGATATTACTCACAGGCCAAATAAGCTATCAAGAGGACTCTATCATGCATGTGTGACTATAGCCTTAGGCCATTGTTATATAACTTTCATTGTTTCCCCAGTTTAACAGATAATGATATACTAGACATTTTTCTTTTGCTTGTCCATGGTCAATATTCACTCTTTTCTATCTTGATCTATAATAGGAGAAGCTCATCTTTCAGCCTCCTTCCTGCTCAAGATTTCAGTCCTCAGGCAACCTCTGCACTCTCCAGGTCTTAGGGGTTGTAATGGCTCTTGGCTTTTGCCAACCTTGAATAGGGATTCTGTTTCTAGCTCCAGGCACTTGGTTTTCCTATACTCAGTCAATGCCTTGTGTGTTCATTGATTGTATGTGTCAACTTGTCTAGACTATGGAGTGCCCTGATATTTGGTCAAATATTACCCTGGGTGTGTCTGTGAGGGTGTTTCTGGATGAGGCTAATATGTGAATCAATAGACTGGGTAAAGCAGATTGCCTTCTTGCTGTGTGGGTGGGCCTCATCCAATCAGTTGAAGACTTGAATAGACAAAAACAGTTGAGTAAATGGGAACTCCTCCTCCCTGACCATTGAGCTGGAACATCACTCTTCTTTGGCATTCAGACTGGTTCTGAAACATCAGCTTTCCTTGGGCTCTTTCTGGAGTTAAGTCTGGAACTTATACCATTGGCCCTCCTGGTTCTTAAGATTTTGGAGTAGGACTGTAACTACTCATCAGTTCTCCTGGGTCTCTAGCTTATTGACCACAGACCTTGAGACTTCTCAACCTCCATAATTGCATGACCCAATTCCTTATAACAAATTTCTCTCTCCTATCTATCTACCAGTCTATTTATCTATCGACATATGTCCAATGAAATATTTATGTATGTTCTGTTTCACAGAAGAACCCTGACTGAATATACATTGTAAATAATCCCTTTATCAAACTCCTTCAGTTACCATTTTTGATGAGCCACAAGCCTGCCTGATATATATATATATATATATACACTTAATTCAGTGAACTATGATGACTAATCAGTTATCTCATAACTACTATTTTGATGTTTTTAAATATCCTACATTTTTTTTATTTTTAGCCACTTCCATGGCATGTGGAATTTCCCAGGCCAGGGATTGAACCTATGCCACAGCAGGGACCTGAGCCACAGCAGTGACAATGCTGGATCTTTAACCTGCTGAGCCACCAGGGAACACCCTCATTTTGATTTTTGACTATATTATATGAAAATCATTTCCAGTAAACCTATACAAATTGGCATTATTGACATTATAAACTTATTGTATTTCTATGCCAAAAAAATATACTCGGAGTTGTATTGACATTTTAGAGTGATAATTTCCTTCGAGAGAAGTAAGCATTTTAAAAGTGAAAACTAGCTTCTTTCTGCAAGAATTTTGCCTTTTTTTATAAGTTCTAACTGTAAGAGTGGATTTGCTTTGTCATCATTTATTTCATTTTGTTTGTGTCAGCTCTGCTAGTGCACTGGTATGAGTGGGTCTTAGTGAAAATAATTTAATTCCCAATAGAAAGTGTGTCCAATTGTTTTAATTTCCTTTATCACAGCTGTTAAGCAGCTCTTTCATCTTTGCAGTGGATCAACTTTTGTTGAAATCCTTCAGGATGAAATTTAGTCAATTTCATGAGAAGAATATTGACCTTGGAACATGTGGGCACTGATTAATGTTCAGGGTCATGTGGGGAGAAATGCTGGGTACTCAAGCGAGGGCTCTAGTGACTGGGGTTGTTGATCGACTTGGAAAAGACCTTGACTGTCATCAGGGACTTTTATTGAATAATCAAGTCATTACTCTCTTTGGTTGAATTCTAGCTAGCTAGGTACATATTGTCTAATATGAGCCCTCATTCACTTCCTTCGTTCTGGTCCAGATTTGGCTGAACTATTTGAAGCAGTGAAGGAGAACCCAATTCTCTAATAAGCCTAAGAGAGACCTACCCCTAGGAATGGGTCTCCACTGCTCATCTGTGTGATTGAGCAGTTATAATATCTCTGTGTGTTTCTTTTCTCCAATATGAAACATAACTTCTCTACTTCAAAAAGTATATGCAGGAGTTCCCATTGTGGCTCAGTGGTAATGAGCCCGACCAGCATCCATGAGGACATGGGTTCGATTCATGGCCTTGCCCAGTGGGTTAAGGATCTGGTGTTGCTGTGGCTATGGCATAGGCCAGCAGCTGTAGCTCCGATCTGACCCCTAGCCTGGAAACTTCCATGTGCCACATGTGTGGCCCTTAAAAAAAAAAAAAAGGTATATGTAAAGATGGGTAAAGATGAACGATATCAAAGAGGAAAGAACTTAAGTTAATATATAATGGAAAAGATCTCATCCTGGGAGCCATGGATGGACAGTAGGGGGTTGCGAACCCATGAAATCAAATATAAAATTCTGTAATATGTACCATGTCGGGGAAGAGGTGAAGAGCCATAAAAAGCAACTGGTTTGTAGGTTTGTCTCAGGAGAAATTCCCATTGAATATTCATCATTGATACAGAAATCTAGGTGTCTCCTATAGAGCAGAAGGCAGATTCAGGCGCCACACACACACCCACACACCCCCACACACCCACCCACACACACACACGGAGTCCCTTAAAGACTTTGTCTTTAATCCATGTTCAGATGACACAGTCCAACCCATACAGAGTCAAGAGTGAGGGGGAGCCCCATTCAGAAAGGAAAGGCCTCTCTCAGAGATACATGGGCATCCCACGTGGACATTTCTGCCAGGAGTGACCTCCTTACTCATGTTCCAGCTCCCCCTTTGCACAGCCGTTTGATCCTTTAATCTCTCTCTTCAAAATTCTTGCCTCCTTAGTGGTTTGGTATTTCACCTGCTGGAGAGGGTGGGGCCAACTTTAGGTCTGGCGTGAAGGAAAAGACGTCAGGAGGCCTGGCTTTTGGATGAAATATCTAAAAACAATCAGACATTAATTTTCCATATCAGCCAGAGGATTAAGTGATTAAAAAGACCGCTTGTTATTAATTTGGTCTTGGAAGGCGCCAAAATGAAAAACAGAAAATGTGAAGAGGAGAAATATTCGTCCAGCTTTGTGCATTATTCTGTAAAGAAAGTTGATCTAACATTTTTGTGAAATTGTCGAAGGAATATGTGGCATAGAAGGATTTAAGGGTCCCTGCTTTAATGGAGATTTCTCATTTTACAGTTTGGAAGACTGCTGTTCAGGACAAGGGAGGGAATTGCCCAAACTCCCTCAGGTAGAGACGGAAGAGTAGAACACAGCTCAGATGCACACTTTGTTTCTAGATTCAGGGCTCCTTCTGAGATACTGCTGACTCTAATATCACATATAAAAGGAGGTTTTACATAATTTTTCTCATGGGAGATGACATATCAATTCAAGTTAGGGTTCTGGTTAACTGTTGTAGGAACTGTTCTTGAAAAGGCCTAAATCAACCCTGCCCAGTTAAGGAATGCGGTTTCAGAATTGGTTTGTCTTCAGGGATGATAACTATGAATGACAGCTTCCAAAGGACCAGCATCTCGCTATTTACTCTAATCCCTATTGAGAAAGTAGGAGTGCTTTGTCCTGGGAGTAGGGACCAGACAATGCTTTGTAGGTAGGAGAGAGAAGAGAATTTTCACGTTCCTCTTCTGGCTTTACACGCCATGGAGAAAAATAAAAAATGATAAAATGTTCATCTATTTCCCCTCTTTGACCCATACCTTCATTTTTTAATCCATGTATTTTAAAATTCAAGCCTATGATTGCAACCACGGACCTCTACAGAATTGCCATTGTTAAGGTTCCTTAACTAGCGCCTCTTAACTCATTGATCTCTGACATACCATGCACCTGTAATGCTTCCTAAGGTTAGCTTAAGGTACCTGCACCTACTTTTATTGCATTCTGTTGTACAACAAAGAGCGTTTTGTCCTAGACCATAGCTTCCATTGTCAGCCTCTCTGTGGAGGCTTAAGAATCCCTAAACAGAAAACTCTTTACATGTTTCTCTGTTCCTTTCTATCTGGTAACCAGTTGGCTAAGGCATCTTAGAAGTACACACACAAGGCATATATACACGAGGCACTTGTACAGAATGGGATTAGATACTGATCCCAAGCAGATGGTTGAATGTGGCTAGTTAATAGCCCAGAGTCGTAAGCTGGTCCCACTAAGATAACTTATTCCAGGTAGACCTACATATACCACTGTAGCAGTGTACAGATTTCTTTGAGTCCTCCAACTACCTCCAGAAATTACACGCCCACCACAGTGTACCACAGTTACGAGGATCGAATAAGGGCAGTGGAACATGAGCGAAGTATCATGTACAGAATAATTGAAATAAGACAATTGCTTACAGGCTTTCTATGTCTCTGCCTCTCTATGTGTACGCACCTTCCTCTGTGGTCTCTGTAATACGGGCAGAAAAGCTTAAGCTATGGCCCGGTGCTTTGGTAGGAAGATCCAGGTCTAGTGGCTTGTGAGGACACCATTGCTGTTTAGAACTTACTGGGGTTTCCCGTTGTGGCTCAGCAAGTTAAGAACCCTACTAGTATCCATGAGGATGGGGGTTCAATCCCTGGCCTTGCTCGGTAGGTTAAGGATCTGGTGTTTCCTCAAGCTGGGGGGTAGGCTGCGGATTTGGCTTGGATCCCACATTGCTGGGGCTGCAGTGTAGGCCAGCAGCTGCAGCTCCAATTGGACCCCTAGACTGGGAACTTCTATATGCCACAGGTGTGGCCCTAAAAAAAAGCAAATAGGAGTTCCCATCATGGTGCAGCAGAAATGAATCTGACTAGGAGCCATGATGTTGTGGGTTCAATCCCTGGCCTTGCTCAGTGGGTTAAGGATCCGACGGTGCCGTGAGCTGTGGTGTAGGTCTCAGACACGGCTCCGATCTGGCGTCACGGTGGCTGTGGCTGTGGCCGGTGGCCACAGCTCCAATTCGACCCCTAGCCTTGGGAACCTCCTTATGCCATGGGTGTGGCCCTAAAAAGACACACACACACACACACACACACACACACACACACACAGAAATAAACTATCACTGGCAGACCCTGAGATCCTGGGTGACTTTCTGATTTCTCTAGGATACAGAATATTTTTAAATTATTTGTTCTAGAGATCATACTCCACGTCCTAAGTGACCACTGTCTATCTGAATCAATATAACACCATTTCATTTACAATGTAAGAGTTTTACAGCCATGTGTTTCTATGTGTACCCATCCATTTTTTGTGCTGTAATCATATATTTTACTGTTCTCTGTTATAAACTCTATAATATATTGCTATTATTTTTGCCTCACTGAGTCAATTAACTTTTAAAAAGAAAACTATAGTCTTTTTTGTTTTATTTCACATATTTATCATTTTACTGCTCTTTATTTCTTCCTGTAGATTTAAATTTCCATCCGATTTTGTTTTTCTTTTATCTGAAAAACTGTATCATTTTTTTATGTGATGTGGATTTATAGATGGCAAATTCAATTAGCTTTTGTTTATCAGAAAATGACTTTTCTTTTGCCTTTATGTTTAAGATATTTTTTTCAGCTGGATGTTAAATTCTAGGTTGATGGTTCCCTTCTTTCAGTATTTAAAAAATATTGTTCCACTGTTTTATTGTTCCACTGTTTTCAGAGAAGTCAGCTAATTGCTATCTTTTTTCCACTATGTGTAATGTGCCTCCTTCTATGGATTTCTTCTAAAGTTTTCCCTTTATTTTTGGTTTTTAGCAGTTTGACTGTGATACACCTAAGTGTGGAATTTGTGTGTGCATTTGTCCTGCTTGAATATCCTGTATTTGTATGATGCGATTTTTGATCATTTTGGAGAAAATTCAGCCAATGTTTTCTTTCTTTTTCTTTTTAGGGCTATACCTGTGGTATATGGAATTTCCCAGGCTAGGGGTCAAATTGGAGCTACAACCTGCCTGCCTACACCATAGCCACAATGACACAGGATCCGAGTCACGTCTGCGACCTACACCACAGCTCACAGCAACGCCGGATCCTTAACTCACTGAGCAAGCCCAGGGATCGAACCCCCAACCTCATGGTCCCAGTCAGATTCATTTCCACTGTGCCACTACGGGAACTCCAAATCAGCCAATATTTTTGCAAGTATTTTTTATTCCCCATTACCTTTCCCCTCTCCTGCGATTACAATTACACATGTATTAAACAACTGAACTCTGTCCCACTTGTCATTGACATACTCATCATTCTTCAGGTTTTTAAAAATTGTGCTTTAATTTGTAAATTTTCTGTTGACTTGTTTTCACATTCACCGACCTCCTCTCCTGTTGTGCCCAGTTTGCTTTCCCTACCATCCAACAAGTATTTCTTTTCAGGTATTACATTTTTTTTAAGTTTTCCTTTGGTTCTTATTTATAATTTCAATATATGAAATAGAGTTTCACTACATGAAAGTTTATATTGTTCCTGAAATTCCCTATCCTTTTGCCATTAAATCCTTCTTTTTTCTGTAGCTTCTATAACATAGTATGTATCATGGTTACTCGAAAATCCTTGGTTGTTAATTAAATTTGGGTTGTCAGGGACCGTTGTAGTTTTATCTCTACTAGCTATTTTTTCCTTCATGATAGGTCATATTTTAAGCTTCTTTGTCTATCTAAAAATACTCTATTTTATCTAAGGATTATAGATGAAATGTATTAGATAAATACATTCAGACCGTTATAGAGAATTTGAATTCTGTTATCAACTTCTGAGGGATGTTGAGCCTTGTACTAGGCTTCTTGGGGTCTCATGCATGTATTGTTCATGAATCAGTAAAAAAAAAAAATTTGAGAGAAGTTTATACACAAATTTTGTAACTCCTTGCGTGACTTCCTCCATAAATTTCCAGCCACTCTGACAGCTTCAAATTCCATCCCCTGACTCGTGAGGCCAATAATGGGATGACTGTGTATTTGAGGTCTATCCTTTGAGTGCAGTGTGGGCAAAGGCGTGCCACAGCAGAGTTAGGACTAAGGCAAGACAGGGAGGTATCTAGGATACAGTTTTAGAGGGGGTATTCATCATCAGCATCATACAAATGCAAGGTCAGTCCTTGGGAGCAAGTGCCTCCTTACTTGCATCCTAGGCACCTGCCTCCTCATCCCATTCCCAGACCAGCCTGAGGAAAAAAAAAAAAATGGCAGAGGAAAGAATACGACCTCTATCTCTTCACTACAAAATAAGAAAAGAAAGGGAAAGATATCAAAGAAATGTCTCCACTCTCTAATGAGAACCTACTTTAAAATCATTATATCCACATGGGTAAGAATATATGTCTAATCCCCACATGGAAGAAGAGAACTGAGGGGACCAGATTTTTGTTCCAAATCTGCTGGACTGGAGATAGCCAGCGGATTTGGAACAAAGGGAACTGCCGGATGAGTGGGATCTGTTTAGCAGTGATATGTTTAGCATAGAGGAGAAAGCTGAAACCTAAGGGCTTGGAGAAGAATGCAGATGAGAAGCAAGGTCTTTTGAATCACAGAACCCTGGCAAGGTTACCTGGGTTCCCGGGGCATAACTCAAATTAGGGGGTTGGAAGTCTGTGTAAGGATTAGTTAAACCATAGTCCGCCTCCCCCTGCCCCAAATGTCTACTTGCACCTTCATGAGCACCTCAGAGGTGCATAGAAATAACCATGAAATTACCATGTCTTAGGCCAGAGGTTAATACTGTATAAAAAGCGGTTAAGAAGAATATATTTCAAGAGAAAATAGATATCTGGTGTTGATATTCTTGGCTCTCTTTTGATGCTCTTCAGCTAGCATGTTGGCAGCCAGCCTTATATCTCTCTTGGCAAAGGACTGGAAGATTCTTCTCTGGAGAAACTGGCCTCAGAGAAATGCCTACAGATACTAACATTTGGGAGTCCACCAATGAAATGTCCATGACCTGGTCAGAATTATAACAACAATGTGAGACTTAAACCAACTTATCTCAGAAGCTAAGGAGCCAAATAAGGGGACAAAAAGTCTTAGATAATTTAGAAACAACTTTGATGCAGAAGATGTATTTAATACACTGAGAATGAGCAAAAATGGACTATTAATAACATTTGATTGTGTGTTAGGCCTCAAAGAAAAAATTTCCATAAAGGAGAATTTTTATGGGCAGTATCTTCTAGCTCTAAAGTAGGAAATTATAAATTACCAATAAAAGTACTTTTTAGTCGCAAGCAATAGAACTTACTATGACTCTTTTAAGTAGCAAAGGAATTTATTGGAAGGATAGTGAGAGCCTATAGAACTGACTGTATGTAGGAGAACCAGGTAAGATGCAAAGAAGGCCAAGCCAGGCAGAAATCATGGCCAAGGTCTAGTTTGGCTGTCATCTTGTGCACTCTCATTTGATACCTGCCGCCACTGGAATCTTACTGCTACTCTCATCTCCAGAGCCTCCATTGAAACTCATCCTACAGCAGCTTACCTCAAAACTGGAGAGGGGGCTGAATGCTAGGTAACACCAAACAGCAAACATCGACTATTGGAAGTAACACCAAAAGAAAATGAAAAGAAATGGCCTCTGCTATTCACATGAATATTTTCTAAAAAAAATTCTTTTACATTAAAGAAGAAATCATTGTTGAAATGAAAGTCTACTTGAGATAGAATGAAAATGTGAGCAAAACATCGAAGCTGCCAAAGCAATACTTAGAGTCAAGGTTTTAACAAAATTACATATTAGGAAAAAAACTGAAAATAAAGACATCACTCAGGCATTCCCATTGTGGCGCAGCAGAAATGAATCCAACTAGTATCTATGAGGATGCAGGTTCAATCCCTGGCCTCACTCTCAGTGGGGTTGAGGGTCTGGTGTTGCCCTGAGCTGTGGTGTAGGTTGCAGATGTGGCTTGGATCCAGCATTGCTGTGGCTGTGGCCTAGGCCAGTAGCTGCAGCTCTGATTCAAACCCTAGCCTGGAGCTTCCATATGATGCGGGTGTGGCCCTAAAAAAAAAAGCATATCACTCAGTTATCTAGAAAAATAACCGCTGTTTCAATAAGGACAGAAAACCTCAAGATGTTAATCAAGGGAAAACAGAAAACAGTCACAAATCAATCACTTAAATAAAGCAACAGACCTACACTATTGAAAAGAATCCCACATAATCTAGAAGGAATAGCTAATTCTATTTGAACTGTTTAAATAGGAAAAGACAAGTTCACTAATCTATTCTATGTGGTTACAGAATCCTCATGAAAATAACAGAACAACCATAGCATAAAGGAAACTACAGATCAATTTCACTTGTGAGCATTAATACAACAATATGAGAATAATACTTTCAAAATAAATACAATTAAATATGATAGTGGATTGACAGAGTAACCATATTCCAAGCATTGTTTATTTTAGGATTGCAAGAATGATTCAACAATTGGAATCTATTACTCTGAATTAACATATTAATGGAAAAAAACAAACCCAGGCTATTATCTTTTTAATAGATGCCCCAAGAGTTTTAATATTCTTTTCTGATTTTAAAAGGCCTCATCAAGCTAAGAACAGAACCCAGCTTGCTCAGGATGATAAAGCTCTATCAGAAAATTACAGGACACATCCTTATAATTTCTGAAACCCTACACATCCCCTAGTAAGTCAGTGTGGCAGACACTCTTGGTTGTCGACCCGTTTCCTTTCTTCCCTGTTGACAAAACATCCAGGTCCCTTCTGGGGACAAAAATGCCCAGTTAAGCACTCGTTTTCTCAGCTTCTTCTGCTGTTGGAGGTGGTCATAGGGTCGAGTTCTGTCTACTCAGGTGTACATGGAAGTCCTGTGTGCATTCTGTGGAAGCTTTATTATCTCTGCTGATAGAAGGAGGTGCCAGACCGTCCCTACTTTCCCGTCATCTTTTGGCCTTGATTGTGGGAAGGAGCCACTTTGCAGCCCATCAAGAGTGACTCTAAGGGAAACCCAATGTACTAAGGAAGATGCAGAGAAAGATGTAGAGAGCTGGACTCAGTGCTAGCACTTTTCATGAGCAGTTACACCATACCAGCAACCTGTGGGCTCCTAAATATTGAAGGGAGAGAGAAATTTTAGTTGAATGATTCATGACTGAACACAGACAGAAACAGTAATTGAAACAGCCAGAAATAGACAAGAATGCCCACTCTAACCAATATTTCTTAGTAATATAGTATCACTTAAAGTCAATGTAATAAGATGAGAACAGAATTATAAACACTATAGATAATGGCAATAAGACAAATTTTCACTATTAACAGACAATATATCTGGATAGAAAATTCAAGAAAGTCAAATTAAAAGCTGTTAGCATGAAAGAGAACAGTAAAGTGGCTGCTTATAATATCTGTAATCAACGATCAGCAGCTTTCCTAATCAGTATTCATAATCAATTAGAAAAGAGGATGAGGAGTTCCTATTGCGGCTCAGCAGGTTAAGAACTCAACATAGTGTCCCTGAGGATGTGGGTTTGATCCCTGGCCTCAGTCAGAGGGTTAAGGATCCAGCATTGCCACGAGCTGTGGCATAGGCCACAGCTGCAGCTCCAGTTTGACCCCTGGCCAGGAAACTTCCATACGCTGCAAGCATGTGAGAAGAACAAAAGGAAAAAAGAAAAGAAAATATGATGACATGAATAGTCTCATTCACAATAGTAATGAAATCGTAAAGTATTTAATAGGAAATATATGATCTAGATCAAGACAATAGGAAAACAACTGAAGGACAAAATAAAGACAGGAAGACATACCATGTTCTTGGATAGAATGACTCCCTATTGTAAAGATGCCCATTACCGCAAAAAGATTTTTAAAATTCAATGGAACATTAAGTTTTAATGTTCCTAACAGAAGGTTTTATTCAGCTCAATCAGCCGTTCTTAGAGTTCTACAAAAGATAAAACGGACGAAAAAGGCGAGTGTGTTTGAAACCATCAACATCTAAATGAATGTACCCTGTCATAGGTCAGCGTATCACACAGCTGCAATAACGAAGGCAGTGTGGAACTGTCACAGTGACAATCAACAGAACGGACAGCATCAAAAACAGAGTCGTGTTTAGGATCCAAGGGTGTGCGTATGTGTTCATATATACGTAGGCTGGTCTCTTCTACATGACACACTTTGGAAAAGATTGTCTTTTGTTATTAAAGGGAACATCATTTAGATGGGCTACGCTGGCTATGTAAATGTAAGCGACCCCTCGTCCTAGCCGAAAGTTATGCAAAGTTGCTGGTGAGAATATTGCTTAATTAACACGTGGGAGGAAAAGTCAGACCTCTGACCCCTTCCTTTTTGTAGTTCATTGTCATGACTCTCATAACTTGAGACTGTCTCATTCAGACCTGCTGGAGTCAAATGACACCAAGAACCTGAGAGGACTGGGAATTCCCACTGTGGCTCTGTGGGTTAGGAACCCGACATAGTGTCCATGAGGGTAGGGGTTCAATCCTGGGACTCGCTCAGTGGGTTAAGGACCCAGTGGTAGGTTGCAGATGTGGCTCTGATCTGGTGTTGCCATGGCTGTGGTGAAGGCTGCAGCCACAGCTCCAATGCGACCCCTAACCTGGGAATTTCCTTGTGCCTCAGGTACAGACTTAAAGAGAAAAACAAATGAACAAACAAACAACAACAACAAAAAGCTTAGAGGGCACTCAGTGGGAAGGAGGTGGCTTCTAGTGTTGAGAGGGGAGTCTTCTGGATTGGTGACCAGATCTCCACAGCAGATCATGGATTGCAGGAAAGGGTGGGGAGCTCTTTCTCACACCAGCTGCAGTGGGTCTTGAACCTCCTTCAAGCTCTACCACTTTGGCGAAGTGTTGTGATTTGGGGATGAGAAGAGCTGAGGGATGTGTGTGTGTGCTAACAGGTGGCTATTCTGGGGGTCAAGGCAACCTTGACTACAGCCCTGGAGATGTCTGAACATCTGAATTTGTGCAAGGGCACAGATACAGCAGTGGAAAAGCGATCCTCGAACTGTGGGGTGGGGTGGCGGGGGGTCGGTATTTAAGAGCAAGGCCCCGTGGCAGGGACAAAAGTGATGGTACTTTCCAGTGCACTTGCTCTGCCTGGTATTTGAAGCAGGCTTGAGGAAGACGCCCATACCCCCAACCCTAGATTTTGTTACAGAATTTAAAGTTAGGAAGGTGAGAAGCCTTCCAGGAAATTACTGGATTTTCTACTGGTAGAACATTTGAGGTCTGATGATAGGAAAAAAAAAATCAGATATGACTTTATGTGTTTTCATAATTGATGAAAATGTTCACAGTGGTGCAATAGATGAAATCTATGTTTTCTCCTTAAAATTGCAGATTGAATTACCCTATAAATGTATTGTTGCAAATACACCATCCCTCTTATATATCTTAGACTTCATATATATGTTTACTTCATTTTGTCCTAGACTTTTTCTGTATCAGTACACATAGCCAAAAATCCATTCTTTTAAAGTGTTTTCTAAGAGCTTATACTGTAGGGATGTCCAAAAATGTATCTATTTTGCCCCCTATTGATGAATATATAAACTCTTTCTAGGTTTTTGCTATTATAAAAATGCAACAGAGAATATCCTTGCAACTATATCTTTGCAACATTGTGTAATTCTATCCATAAGATGAATTCCAAAAGTAATACTGCTGGATTGAAATGGAAGTATAACAAATTTTGAAGCTACTGCAATTTGCAAATTTTTGTGCCAGTTTACAGTCACCAAAACAATGTTTGCGTGGGCCTGTTTTCCTATTGGCAAACATTAAATATTCTCAAACACATCTTCACTAATCTGACATATGGAAAATTGCATCCCTTTATCACTTTCTTTTGAATTTCTTAAAACATGAGAGGCTTAGAATGTTTTCAAATTTGTTGGAATTTATATATGGGTGTGTAGTTCTTTATAGATGGATATTATATATAAAGAGAGGCAAGAGAGAGAAGAGAGGGGTGATGAATGAAATAGGTGAGGGAAATTGAGAGGCACAAACTCTTAGTCACAAAGTAATTGAGTTACAAGAATGAAATGTAAAGCATGGAGAATATAGTCAATAATAATATTATATCTTTGCATGATGACAAAGGCGGTCAAAAGGTATGAAAAACTTTTAGTTATAGGATAAATAATTACTAGGGATGAAATTTGTTAAGAGAGTAAATCCTGAATTCTCAACACAGGGTCATTCTTTTTTCTGATTCTTTTCTTTTGTGTCTATATGAGATAATAGATGTTCACTAGACTTATGCTGGTCATCATTTCATGATATGCTGTACACCTTAAACTTATACCGTACTATATGTAAATCATATCTCAATAAAAAGAGAAGAAAAAAATCTCTGAAAATTAAAACATAATTGTATTATTAATAGTCTTCCTTTTTTGAAGAAGATAAGATCTCAGCCTGTTTTAACTTTCCTCCTTTGTTTTTTCCCAGTCTTTTCTGAAAAATAAACATTTTGCTAAAATGATCCGAAATTTTAGCTTCAGGTTGCTATTATTATTGTTAATTTTAAGAGTAACCATGTAAATATTTAAATTTTTTTTCTAATGATAGAGTTTCACAGACATCATTATCAATTGTTTAGATTTACTCTTAAGTTTCACCTATTTGTGACTTATCACTATTTCTGCTCTAGCATGGCTTCTCCCTTCCTGAAGCATAGCTCTGATTCAAGTTTTCTTATTTCGTACACTTCCACAAGGATTTCCTCCCAAAATGTATTCAGATAGCATTTTTTAAGTTTTTATATATATTTTTAAAATCTCTATTTTTTCCCTCGTATGGAAAAAGAATCGAATATTCTTGTTTTATAGCTTTTAAAACCCTTGAACTGAGTCTTGAGGAAAGAGATTGAATTCTAGTCCCAAAGTCAGTGGAGAGAGAAGGGGACATTACAGACAGAGGGAAAGGCATTTGGAGAGATTTTAGGGCACTCATTTTCATTACATTTATCTTTGGATGTAAAGAATGAAGAAAAGGGGTGTATTGAAAATAAGGATGTAGTTGAGGAAGAAAACAAACAGAATGGTTTGGGAAGCAGAAGAACAACCATAAACATAACACTTTGTGACATTATTTTCCAGTTGAGAGAACTGGTAGGTGTGGTAAGATCATATAAGATCAAGTCAAAGTTATATCAGTAAGAAGCCAAGTTCAAAGAGAAGCCTAAAAAGATGTTTAAGAGATTAAAAAGAGAGTGAGAAAGTTTCAGTCTTATAAAAACAGATGATAGAGAGATAGATGGATAGATGATAGATAGAATTCAATTTGGTGAGCAAGAATTAATTGGTGCCTCAAAGAAGACAGTGAACATGAAAACTATAGAATGTTTACTTGAGAAATTTGGTTTAAAGGAAAAGAGAGATCTGATCAAGTAGTTGAAAATTAGCCTTCATATAGAGATGGTGAAAGGGCTGTGATGGTCGTGTTTCCTCATTGCGTAGGCGTCTGGAAATACAAAGAGGTCTGATCTTGGACTCTGTTTTTCTAAACCCTCTCTTGACCTAAACTTAAAATGTGATCTTGTTTTTTATTTATCTGGTGATGTCTCAGGTCCCCCAGGAAGAAGTCTAATTTCTACTATTTGGGAAATATTCCTGAAGGGGGCACCAATTATGGTCACAGCATAGCCCTGACTACTGGCACAGGCCAAGCCTGCTCTGACAGGCCTCCTTTGCTCTCTCTGACTGCACGCACTTATTTCTAGAGTCAAATGCTTACTGAAAATGGAAGCCTCTTCTCAATAAATTTCCTATGACATTCTTCCAGTGACCTCGGTTTACCTCTAAGCGAGAAATGTTCAAGTAAGAATTCCACAGAGACTGGGTTTAACATAGCTCAGATTATCTGTCCTTGGTAGTGGAAAATATTTTCTCTCTATTTGGATGCTTGGCTTCAGCCCCATGGGCTTTCTCTTAGATGAAGCAAGGACATCAGGCTTAGTTACAGCAGGGGTCTCCCCAGCTGCTGGCTTAGCTTATCTAAAATTGCTCAGGGATGGAGTCAATGTCATTGAGTTGGTAAAAGCCAAGAGGGCCATCACTAACACTGTGAGTGTTCTATTTGGTTTTATGTATCAGGCATTACAGAACAATTAAGCTAGCTTAAGTCAATTTTTTTTTTTTGCTCCATTTACAAAGAAAAGCCAAGTAAAGAAAATGATTAGGTCTGAATCCTTTGAACAGGTATTCCAATTTTGACGTTTACTCCATGAGATAGAATTTGATGTAACCTCTTCATATGCCCCCCTCTTATTCTCTTGGCAAAAAATAGCCTGTCACTGGCCAAACAGGGGGTTGATTTTGGAAACGTTTTCTCTTCTGTCCCAGGGTAACATTTCTCATTGGGTAATTATCTCTCCCATCTTCCCATTGCCACCCCCCTTTTAAAGCAGTATAAATGCAAATGGCTTGAGTGATTTACAGCTGCTTTCACTCATAATGCTGGAGAAAATTGCTTTTATACCAAGCCGATTCTCGATTAGTGCTCTTAGGTATTTTCTGATTTTTCCATAAGCAAGGCTGTGCTGACCAGGGAGAGAAGGCGGGCATAATCCTTCATTAACTTGACAGCAGAAAAGCACTTGACAATGTCACAGCATCCCAACTCCAGGCAGTGTGTGAAAGGTGACCCTGTCTCTTTATAGGGGAACAGGGAATGAAAGAAGGTATCTTTTTCCCTGAATAAAAGCTGGAAAGAAATCAAACATTTATTATATACCTTTTACTCTATTGAGAATGGTTTTAAATGCTTTCGTTTGCCATTATTTCTTTGACACTCTACGAAGTAGATGACAGTTTTCCCAATTTTATAGATGAAGAAACTGGGGCTCAGGAAGTTTAAGATACTTGCTAAGGCCATATGGCAACACTCTTTGGCCTATAGCAGCTGCCTAGTCCTGACAAATGCTGAACCTGATCCTCTAACCCCTTGGCTCCTTTGGAGGAAGAAGTGATGAACTAATTCAGACCAGGTGATGATCCTGTTCACTTGTTCCCAAAAAGATTCAGGAAAAGAATTTTAAAAAATCTCTTCTCCCCTTCCAAGGGCACACAATAAACATGCCTCCAGGTCAATGGACCTGAAACATTTCATAAAAACACATCTTATATTGTGACCCACACATGCACGCTGTTTTTCAGCATTGACTGTTTTGTTAGAAAAATGCTGGTTGGTACACGACTAAATGGATTTCATGATCACTTATATAGTGACCCACCATCCCAAACCACAAAAGTGAAGACAAAAAAAGTTCTATCCCTGACCTCACCCAATCTCCTAAGATATTTCTCCAACTTTCTCCCAACCTCCCGCTAACCCTCCTCATTTCAAGACCTGAATGCAGATCCGTTTTTTCCTTCTGACTGTGGTGCTCCCTGAAGACCTTTGATGATCGTGGGTAAATTTGTTGAAGTTAAATCCTGGATGTTCCTACAAAAAGATTAAGATTTGGACTTGACCTATCAGAGACAGAGATTAAATAAAAGGTAGGGACATTTTGTTTGCTTTAACTGTGAATTCCTCATGTCAGGGTCTTAAACTGCATAGCCTGCCCTGACCCTGTGCTTTAAGATGTCATGGAGTTTAAACTCAAAGATGGCTGATGAATGTTCTGTGTTGGTGGGAAGGCCAGAAAGTGGCACAGAGACTAGCAACTTGCATGGCCAGAGGGATGGCCTCTTGGAGCCATTTCTTTTTAGCCATTGGAATATCCAGAGCTCCTCGGTACCAACCTTAGATTCATCAGTTGTACCATGAGCCTTATTGGGAGTCAGAAGGCTTATGATGTCACCTCCTCTTCTTTAAAAAAAAAAAAAAAAAGATTTATCAATAGTCTTTGACACCGACCTTACCATTTTTTTTCTCTAGCTTGCAAATTTAAATGTTAATAATTAAGTCTAAAGCTGAACTGCTAGGTAGAAATCATCCTGCATAAGTGTTAGTATAAGTATGTGGAATTCTTTGCTCAACTTGTGGCCCAGTCAAGTTTGAGAACGAACCAGAAGGGATTGAAAGGCTTGCTGTTGCTGGCGGCTCCAGGGTTTTCTGGGGCTACTGATTTATAGCATCTCTGTGGGAAGCCAGCAAACAGAAGCAGAAGTGTCATATGCCTCAGTGGTGAGGCATATCATCCAGCTCCAGTATGAATCCTTTTCACTTCTGCTCATGGAATCCCATGTATCTTGAGTCCAACAAATAAATACTTATTTTATATGAAAAACATGGGGAAAGGAGGACCCAGAAAAGCCTCCCAGAGCTATTGCTATCTTTCTGGGAACAGAGCTTTAGCAGAGCTTTCAAGCAAGTAACATTTATCTGCCTGCACATTTTCTAGGCTTTCAGAGAGCAGAATAGGATAAACCCCAAGTGTCATTTGTCTTTCAAGACTGACACTATTGGAGGAGTCATTAAATGTTATCAACGCATCTGATCAGGGAGAATTTAGGGTAAATAATCCTGTGCTTTTAAGTGTAATGCAGACCCAAACTAAATGCCTAAGTATCTTTTGTTATTAATACAAATATGGCAGGTTATTTCAAAAGCTGTCCATTGTCTTGTTATGGAACCCTTCCTCCTAAAACGGGAAGTCATAATATAGACCTGTAAATATCCCATTCCATTTTTAGCTGGACCAGAGAAATATACCCAAGCTTGTATGTCTTCCTCATATTGGTTTCTTATACATCATCACTCTTAATTTCTTAAACAGCAAACTGCAAAAGACTGGCTAACTATTGCAATCTATTTGGCTTCATTGCCTTAGAAATAGATTCATGTCTACTGTGGGTAAAAACTCTTTTACAACTCATTTTTCTTTTTGAATGAAGAAAGATAAATAGGTTGGGAAAATGTAATGCCCTATGTAGAGGCCTTCTAGTTCAAGAATTTCTTGAACTTTCCTCAAAACGATCGAATGTGAGCCCCCATGGATAGGTGCCTTTGCTTTGTTTATTGATGGAGCTCAAGCATCTAGAACGGTGCTTAATACAATAGGTGCTCAAAATTCTTTGTTAAATCATTTGCTAAATTCTTAAATCTTTAGAAGTCTAGTTTGATTTTTCTCAAGGGGCTGACAAAATGCAGTCTTGGATTTGCAGTTGAAATCAATCATACGATCGGTATTTATGGAACATCTCACACATGTGCTTTCCAAACCAATTTTGAAAAATGTTTGTTGCAAGAAAGGCATTGAGATTGCCCTCGGGGAAAATAGGGAATAGGAAAATGTTCACATCTCTTAGATGCCTTCCTTCTGCTTCCTTACAGAATAAATGCCCTGTTGCTCATGACCTTGTCTCTGGCCCTCATCACCTTAGTTATCTCCGTCTAAGGAAGGTATGGCTTGATTATTTACATCATAGTTTGAAATGCCGTAAAAAAGACAATGAATGGGAATGTCCAACTAAGTAGTGTCTAAATAAGGATGTGTTCTTTTAGGGCAAGATTACTCAACTTTGGCACTATGGCATTTTGGGGCAGATGATTCCGTTGTAGGGTCTATCCTGTGCATTGTAGGATGTTTAGCAGCATATCTGGCCTTTATCTACTAGATACCAATAGAACTCCTATTCTTCCCGCTCCCTCTTAGCCTGTTGTGACAACTGAAAATGTCTCCAGACATTGCAAATATCTTCTGGGCAGTGGGAACAAAATACCCTGCGGGTTGAAGACCACAGCTTTAGAGAAATGCGTGATTTCTCCAAGGACATTCCAGTTGAGTTTCTTGCTAGAGAAATTTCAAGAACCTGCAACTGATATAATAGGGAGGCATTTGTTGGGAAGTCTTTTGAAATGCTTTTAAATTGACTTTTTTTTTTTTTTTGGCTTTTTTAAAGGGCTGCACCTGCAGCATATGAAAGTTCCCTGGCTAGAGGTCGAATCCAAGCTGTAGCTGCCGGCCTACACCACAGCCACAGGATCCCAGCCACATCTGCAACCTATACCACAGCTCAATGCAATACTGGATCCTTAGCCCACTGAGCAAGGCCAGGGATCAAACCCTCATCTTCATGGATACTAGTGGGGCTCATTGCCACTGAACCACTATGGGAACCTCCTAAGTTACATTATTTAATTTACCTTTTAGAATAGCTCTAGTTCAGACTTTTGTGACCTTGGACTTGGGTAGAGTTTGAGTAAATCAAACATCTAAGGGTTATCTGAGAACTCTTTTAAGTTGTATATATGGAATTGGAACTTGCCCCATTTTTAGGATTGTTGGGACATATTTTTCTATACTTAATGGTAGCATAATAGTGATGTTATGATTATGTCATTATATTGAGGAACTGGTTGTGTTATCATCATGATGATTATAATACTAATGCCAGTGAGTGCTTTATAGGTGTAGGCACTGTGGTAAAATAACTCAATCCATTCAGCAACCCTCTGTGATGGAATGAGGACAACAGCAGATAGAGGCAGTTATACGCAAATAGTCATCATCTTAATACCTAATTTGGGGAAAGAAATCTTATGAATAGTCGGTACGGGCAGAATACTCTGGGAAATAAAAGGCATTACATCACACACTGTCTTTAGAGTTGTTCAACAGCTTATTGTGTCATTCCCCTCTCTGCCTTGCAGCTATTTGTATAAATGTCTCTCTCTCTCCACTAGACTCTCAAACCACTTGTGAGGGTCTGACTTACTGCTTCTGGTATCCCCAGTGCTCACCATATCACCAGCACTTCAGTGCGTATCAAATGTGTAACAGAATGAGTAAACGAATGGAGGGGATGCTGTGTTAAAGATACCAAGGCAAGGGCAGCAAGTTCTGCGGGTTTACCATTTCCAAGATTATTTGGTTCAGACATCAAGACTCCAAAAAAAGTATTCTCTTCCATACCTCTTGTGGGAGTACAAAGTTCTTAAGGCTCATTTTATAGTGCTATCCCTATGGGTCAGAATGAAAGAGAAAGTGACACATCTGTGTCACCCATTATGTGTTCAGCACATTGTCAGATGTTATTTCGTTTTATCCTTGCATGGACCCAGCTGGGTGGCCATTGTTTCCATCAGCTTGAAGATTAAAGTTTCAAGAAGCTGTTAAATGTATTTTGTATCCTACCCATCAGTATCTTTACAGGACATTTCACTAGTACTGAATTCTTGGTCCAAAATGCACTTTGATCTGACCTTCATATTCCCCCCAGAAAACTCTACCATGCAAAATGACTGTGCATTCCAGTGTAAGGACTGGATTTTATTATTGCCTTTCCTTTAACTTACTGTGGGCTTCTGATATTTTTCTCATCCTTAAAAAACATGAACATTGCTCATTTCTGCCATCACACTGTGCAGTGAGTACTTTGAAATCCTTTAATGAAAGACTCTGCATAAGCAACAAATATGGAATTCCAGTGGCAGTAAACAATAGGAATAAAGTAACTTGGGGCTAACGTGTCAAGTTTAATCCCTTGAATTCTTTTATCTCCAAGCAGAGCCCGGGTGGATACATCTTTCCCCAAACTTCCCGAGGAACACACACTAAAGAGTAAGGAATTAAAGAGTTAAGTGAATTGTACCAGGACTTCAGCCTATGGCTCCAAGGAGTCTAGGTACATCAAACCAGATGTGCGGATCACTGAGCCATGCCCTCTAGCTGTCCCAGGAAAATATCTTTTAGACTAAGAATGAACATCTTACTTGTCATCGTTGAGCCGCATGTAGCTTCCAGCGAAGTGAAGGCTGGTACAACTTTTAATTTGTTTTGCTATTGTTAAACTTTGTTCATTCTTGTGGTCTACTTCATTTGTGTGTGAGAAGGAAAGGCTTTTTAAAAAAACCCACATATTTGCACTCTCTTTCTTTTGGTATTTTCTTGGGGACAGTCTTAATTGAGGAAAATTGGGGATTTGCCCATTGGCCATTAAATTCATGGAGACTCTTGTCTTGTTTTCCAGTAGGAGGATAAGGCCCCCAGCAATCGTTTTCTTCTGAAAAGTGTCAATATGCAGAAATTTCTGGCCCCAGCTTATAGGTGTTATCTTCAATCCCATAAAGAAATATTACTTTGATCCTTTAATGTTCCAGAACACCTCTACCTTCTGCTCTTACATCTTTTATGCTGATTGAGACTTTGCTAGTGTAAAGATGGAACAGCTGGAGCACAGCATTAATAAAAAGCAGGAAAAACATCTGGATTCACTTATCTTTTGGACATCTGCCTCTTCCCTTGCGTTTAATCCAGCATGCACGAGTTCTGGGTACCAGGTTAGGGAATAGAATGTCCTAGGACATTGGTGTCTAAGATATTTTCCTTCTTCATGATATCAGAAAAGATGAAATCATTTGAAAAACATTTTTTCCCTCTTTCAACTAGTAACTGTGCAACAGAAATTGGGTTAAGCTCCAAACCATACTTTGGTAAAGCTGATGCCTAACAAAATAAATGGGGTAGGTAGCATTCCCCCCACCCCTCTTTGATGGCAGTTTTGACAATGGAAACATTTTTACCTTCAAAATATGCACCATTGCGTAAAAGGCTTTTTATCTTGGGACCAAAATAAATGCTTTTGTGGTTATAAATACACTACAAGAAACCTCAAGAAAACCTGGAGCAAATTAGTCAATTGATGTCAAAATGACAGAGGCTGGTGTATTTGCCTTCTTACTGTCACAGACTGTCTGTTACAACCTTCTGAGTTT
This sequence comes from Phacochoerus africanus, assembly GCF_016906955.1. Lineage (NCBI taxonomy): Eukaryota > Metazoa > Chordata > Mammalia > Artiodactyla > Suidae > Phacochoerus > Phacochoerus africanus. Next base: position 8,376,013 of record NC_062558.1, read on the forward strand.
TTTCCTAATAGCTTCCCTTCGCTTAATTTACCATAGTCAGTGTATTTTTATTTTGGATGTTAGATATTGTTTACTTTCATCCTTTGGCAGACTAGCTAGTTACTTGGACAGAGACTTTTTTCCCACCAAAATGAGGTAAAGGGGGGAAGTATACCATTTCATTTTAAATCCTGGTATTCTCAGAAAGTGAAACAACTTAAATAATAGGGACTTAAAGAAGCCAAAACCTCTGCTCCCAAAATCTGTGTTTTGCAACCTCTTGAATCATTTAATATTCCTTGTCTGATACCAGTTCATGAAAGGCACACTCGTGCTTGTATTCAAGATCCAGGAAACCACCTTCCATTTCGAAACTGGGTGCCATCGAAATACTTTCCTCTTGCTTACTCATCTGAAATTAAAGCTTTGGAAGTTGCTGATGGCCTGACAGTGCCCATGTGGGGCAATTAATAACTGAAGGCAAATATCTCCACGGAATGCTTTCTCAAAACAACTTGACTGAAGCCAAACTTTTTGAGAGACAGCATGGGTCCTATGCCTCATGAGTTCACCATCACATTTTCCTGGTCTTTTGCCTTCTCACATGTCTCACTCTGTCTCCCACTGGTTTTATATTCTTTACTCAGACCATACAGAAATGTGCTGCCTTCCAGTCAGCCTTATGATTTGGAAATGGTACAAACACCAGAAGCCTTAAAAGCAATCAATTATGGTCCATGTTAAAATTCAATAAAATGAACACGGAAATTTAATGAACACATTTTACTGCTGAAACTTGACTTCCCAACTTCCTTCCTTTACCTCTTCTCTCCCTCTTTAAGCATTTATTGGTTTCACATTTTACTTGGGGGGGGGAGAGTTATAGATGTCACAAGAATCTGTGATGTACCATTATTTTAGTATGGTATCCACAGAGAAAGAATGAAGTATGCTTGGTTGAGGTGTATGATTTTTTTCATCTTATTTTTATTGGCAGTGAGATTCATTAGGGCATTAGCACCAAGCTTACCCCTTAGATTTCTTGATTAGTACTAATAAAATCTTTATTAAAATTCTACTAAAGTATTATGGTATGTAAAGCACAGAGAACAAAGCAATTTTATGACTCATCGCTGCTATATGACCTCACAGTCACACTTCACCATGATCTGGTGGGGATAAAAGTTGAATTAGGCATGATAGCCCAATTCTTCTTGCCTTTATTCACCCATTCAAGACCTATTTAGTGAAAAGAGAGTTCTATGTGGCAGTATCTTAAAGCAAATTATTGGGTGCAGAAGAGTCATGTAGAAACTGTCAAGTCTTTTCAATTAGACCCATGGGATATCCAAAAATGCAGACAAAGAAAATTTCAAGAAAATAATATAAGATTCAAAACTATTTCTTATTGAATCCTTGGGAGCTATAAAAAATGAATTTAACCAAATAGGAAATATAAAAAAAAAAATTCCAGGATTCTTGGCATATAATGAAATTACATCATTGATCAAAAGTAATTAAGATTACAGTCATAGGTGTGATGATCCACTGAAAGGCATGAAGTTTGAAAAGACTTAATCTGAATATGAGGAAGGTTTAGAAACAAGCTTTTGGAAGTGGAGAAACAATAGTTATGCTTATGTGTATGAGTGAATGTTTGTTATTGCTGGTTTCGAATACATATCTATACCTAATGTAGTTTTTTTTCTCTCTGAAAATCTTGTTATTTAAATTGATGGTATGGTCAAAACATTAAAAAAATCATCTAAACTCTGAGGATATAATAGTGACAAAATTTCTTGTTCTCATGGAGTTAATATTCTTATCAGAGAAGATAAGGAAAAATTTTGCCTTCACTGAGTCTATTTTATGGGCTTAGTAAGTGACAAAAATATACAGAAATAAAATTATTTCATTTGATAACACATGCTGTAGAATGAATAAACTAGGCTGTCAAGGAAGTTCTTTTTTCTCCTTGAACCTTGGTCTTCTCATCTGTAAAAATGAGGATTGACTTACCTGTTGTTTAAGCTCACCTCTGGCTTCTACATTCTAAGATTTATTGAATATGTATATTATTGAACCATACAAATATTTAAAAAGATGTGTAAAATCAAAGCTCAGGGTTTTTGAGCATGAGCCATCTGTCTCCTTGCTTGGCCTTGCAATAAACCTTCCTCTGCTCAAAAAAAAAAAAAAAGTATAAAATCATCATTTATTACATTTAGTGTAGTCAAAGAGGGGTTTCTAATATTTACCCACCAAAAAAAATTTTTTTTGGGTAAATATCAAGGATCACAAGTGCCAGATCAGAGCACTTCTTTTTCAACCAGAATCTGAATTGTTAATGTTATGAATCCTCACAACTAATATTTACTTAAGCATTTAAACTTAGCTTATATATCTTATTTTCTATTTACTTATTTTCTCTATTTTTATTACTTTTTTATTGTAGTTAAGAACACATAACATATCATCTGCTCTCTCAAAACGTTCTTATGAATATACTGCAGGCAGCGCTGTTAGCCATATGCACATTGTTATACAGCAAATCTCTGAAACCTTTTCATCTTGGGAGATAGAAGCTCTGTAGAGTCATTGCGCAGTGCCGTTTCCCCGTAGCCTTAGCCCCTGGCAACCACCATTCTATGTTCTCCTTCCATGAGTTTGGCTGCTTTAGTTACTTACAAGTTCCATACAAGTGGAATCATGGGATATTTGTCCTTCTGTGACTGGTTCATTTCACTTATTATCATGTCCCCAAAAAGGCTCACGCATGTCTGCAGCTTAGGAAAAGGTTTCCTTCTTTTTTAGGGCTGATTAATACACCAGGCGTGTATATACCTCATTTTCTTTCCCCATTCATTTATCAAGGTTGTTTCCATCTTTTGGTGAGAGTGAACAATGAACATAAAAGTATGAATACCTCTTCAAGATCCTATGTTTAATACTTTTGGATGAATCCCCAGAAGTGGGGTCACTGGATTATATGGTAGTTGTATTTTTAATGTTTTTAGAAAACGCCATGGTGTTTTTCATGGTAGCTGCACCATTTGACATCCCCACCAAAGGAGTTCTAATTTCTCCACATTTTGCTCAGTACCTGTTATTTTCTTTTATTCTCTTTCTTTCACTCCCTCCTTCCTTCCCTCTCTTCCTTCCTTCCTTCTTTTTTTTCCCTTTCTTTCTCTAAACATCTAATAAGTATGAGGTGATATCTCACTGTGGTTTCAACTTGCATTTCCTTGATAATTAGAGATGTTGAATATCTTTTCTATATACCTGTTGGTCATTTGTATGTCTTCCTTGGAGGAATGTCTATACAGATCCTTTGCAGATTTTTAAAATAAGTTTATTATTATTTTTGCTATTGAATTGGATGAATTTATTATATTTTTTGGTTATGAACCCCTAATCAGATATATGGTTTGCAAATATTTTCTTTCACTCCGTAAGTTGCCTTTTCATTCTACTGATGGTTTCCTTTGCCGCGTAGTAGCTTTTTAGTTTGATATAGTCCCTCTTGTGTATTTCTGCTTTTGTTGTCTGTGTTCTGTGTTTTGGGGGTCATATCCAAGAACTCTTTGCCAAGACCAATGTTATAAAAATTTCCCCTGTGTTTTCCTATTGGAGTTTTATGGTTTTAGTTCTTGTTTTTTAAGTCTGTAACTCATTTTGAGTTTGTTTTTTCTGTATGGTGTAAATTAAGGGTCTAATTTCATTCTTTTGGATGTGGAGGACAATATTAAGTCTTCCAACCCATGAACATGTTGTCTTTCCATTTTCTGGTATCTTTAATTCCTTTCATCATTGCTTTCTGTTTTCAGTATATAAATCTATCACCTCCTTGGTTGAGTTTTATCCTAAATGTTCTATTTTTTGAGGCTATTGTAAATTTGTTTTATCTTTGATTGTCTTTTCAGTTAGTGTGTAGAAATGCCACTGATTTTAGTATGCTGATATTTTATCCTGAAACTTTATAGAATTTGTTTATTCTAACAGTTCTTTTTCAAGTCTAGGATTTTCTACATAATAAGATCATACAATCTGCAAACAGAGATAATTTTGCTTTTCTCTTTCTTATTTAGATGTTCTTTTTCTTGCCTAATTGCTCTGGCTAGGACTTCTAGTACTATGTTGAATAGAAGTGGTGAGGGTGTGCATTCTTGCCTTATTCTTTTTTTTTTGTTTGTTTGTCTTTTTGCCTTTTCTTGAGCCACACCCATGGCATATGGAGGCTCCCAGGCTAGGGGTCCAATCAGAGCTACAGCTGCCGGCCTACACCACAGCCACGGCAACACGGGATCTGAGCCGCATCTGCAACCTACACCACAGCTCACGGCAACGCCAGATCCTTAACCCACTGATCAAGGCCAGGGATCCAACCTGCAACCTCATGGTTCCTAGTCAGATTCGTTAACCACTGAGCCACAACGGGAACTCCTCTTGCCTTATTCTTGATCTTAAAGAAAAAGCTTTCAGTTTTTCCCAATTGAATATGTTAGCTGTGGGCTTTTCAGATATGATGCTTAACAAAGTAATTTCCTTCTATTCCTAGTTTGTTGGAATTTTTATCATGAAAATGCTTTAAATTTTGTCAAGTAGTTTTTCTGTATCTGTTGAGATGATCATGTGATTTTAATCCTTTGACATGTTAGTGTTTTTTGTATTAAATAACCCTTGAATCCTAAAAATATACTCCACTTGGTCACAGTGTATGGTCATTTTAATGTGCTATTGAGTTCTTTTTATGAGTATTTTTTTTGAGATTTTTTTTCATCTCTACTCCCTAGGGATATTGAGCTGTAGTTTTCTTTTTTTGCAGTGTTTTTCTCTGGCTATGGTATCAAGGTAATGCTGGCCTTAAAAAATGAGTTAACGAGTATTCCCTTCTCTTTAAATTTTTGGATAAGTTTGAGAAGAGTTGGTACTAATTTTTATTAAATGTTTAGTGGAATTCTCCAGTGAAGCCGTCTGGTCCTGAACTTTTCTTTGTTGGAAGGTTTTTGCATCCTGACTCAATACACTTACTAGTTTTAAGTCTGTTCAGATATACTACTTCTTCATGACTCATTCTTGGTGGGTTAAGCGTTTCTAGGAATTTATCCATTTCTTCTATATTGTCCAATTTGCAACATGTAACTTAATATAATTGCCATTTTGTTAATTTTTCTATATCTGTTTTGTAGCTTTTTACCCCTTGTTTCCTCTCTTATTGTCTTCTTTGTGTTTTGTTGATTTTTATGTGATTTTCAAAAAATATCTTCCCTTTGGAGTTCCCATCATGGCTCAGTGGTTGAAGAATCCAACTAGGAACCATGAGGTTGTGGGTTTGATCCCTGGCCTAAAAAAATACGTTCCCTTTTTCTTTTTGTATCTCCTATGGGGATTTTCTTTGTGGTTAGTATTGTACTTACATGAACATGTCAGTTTTAATAGTTTATCATCATCTGATAATAGCTTCAATTACATACAAAAACTTCTATTTTACTTCTTCCCTCTCTCACCACACTTTTTATTATTGATGTAATAATTTATACCTTTTATATTGTGTATCTATTAACATATTTTTATTATTATAGTTATTTTTTACACTTTTTTCATTTTAATTTCTACACCAAAATTAAAAGTCATTTATCCACCACTATTGCTGTAATACTGTATCATGTATTTGTTTATATATTTACATTTTACCAGCAAGCTTAATACTTCCATACACTATTGTTGCTATCAAATATACTTTCATTTCAGCATTTCACCTGGGGGGACTCAATTTAGCATTTCTTTTAAGGTAGGTTAGAGGTGAGATACTTTCTTAGCTTTTGTTTATCTGTAGAATTCTATTTCTCCTTCATTTTAAAGGAGATTTTTGCCAGAATTTGTATTTTTAGATGGGAGATTCTTTCTTTCTTTCAGTACTTTGAATAGATCATCCTATTCCCTTTTGGCCTACAAGGTTTCTGTTGATAAATCTGCTAATAATCTTATTGCGACTCTGCTGTATGTGATAAATTGTTTTTCTCTTGCTGCTTTTAAAATTCTCTTTTTGTCTTTGACTTTTTACAATTTGATTATAATGTGTCTGGATATTCATTCTTGGTTAATTCTTATTGGAATCCATTGGGATTCTTGAAACTAAATGTACTTTTCCTTCCTCAGCTCTGAGACATTTTTGACCACTATATCTTTAAATAAGTTTTCTGCTTTTTTTCCTCTCTTCTTCTCCTGGGGCTCCCATAATGCATGAATTACTCTTTTTGATGGTATCCTTTAAGTCCCTTAGGCTTTCGTTATCCCTTTTCATTCTTTTTTTCTTTTTGCCTCTCAGATTGGATAATTTCCAATGATCTGGCTTCAAGTCCACTGATTCTTTCTTCTGCTTGATCAAGTCTAATGTTGAACACCCCAATCCTAGTAAGTTTTTCAATTCAGTTATTATATTCTTCATCTCCAAATTTCTGTTTGTTTCTTTTTAATTTTTTAAAATCTCTTAGTTTATATTCTCATGTTGTTCATGCATTGTTTTCCTGAGCTTGTTGAGCATCTTTGTGCAGTTATTTTGAATTATTTGTCAGATAATTCATATACATCTGTTTGTTTAGTTAGGCTTGGGACATTAACTTTTTCTCTTATGAATGGGCCAATGTTCTCCTATTTATTCATGTGTCTTATAACTTTATGTTAGGATTTAAATATTTGAAAAAATTGCCACCCTTCACAATCTGTAAGGACTGACCTCATATAGGAAAAGAACTTTCATCAATCAATTTGCCTAGGGATTATGGGGCCTCTTGATGTATCTTCTCTGGATTTGTGTATAACGTCCCAGCTTGTGGAAATTGCTGGTTTCTTCTTTGAGGAATCTATAATCTCCTGCCCCTCTCATATCTATCTATGGTACTGTTCTGGAGCTGCTACAAGCCTCCCGGCTCTATTTTTCCCTCTGCAAGCCCTCAGGCTACTAGAGTAGGCCTGGTATCATCAGAGATCCAAACTGTGAAACAGAAACTGGTCCCCTGAAAATCTAGAGTGTTGTACACATGTTGCAACTCTTTCTTACCTCCAGGAGAGGCTGGTGGTTAGGGATTTTCTCCTGCTAATTCCAAGTTCAGCCAGAAGGTGGGATTAAGGTCAGTAAAAGCATAATGGCTCAGAATGTCAGCTTTGTCCTCAGTGGCTCCCAGCCTGGAGTCCTTTCCTTTCTGCCCTGAGAATCAAGCAAGACAGAAGCCAGTCCCTCAGGCAGCCCCTGACAATATCTAGACATTAGATATACAGTCCTATGTTCTTTTTCCTTCTTTAGGAAGTAACTTGGAGCTGACAGTCTTCTTTTTGTTTTTTAATTTTTATTACTCAAAAGAATTTATCACATATGTAGTTGTATAATGATCATAACAATCTGATTTCACAGGATTTCCATCCCACATCCAAGGCACATCCCCCCACCCCCCAAACAGTCTCCTCCAGAGACCATAAGTTCTTCAATGTCTGTGAGTCAGCCTCTGTTCTGCAAAGAAGTTCAGTCCGTCCTTTTTTCAGATTCCACATGTCAGTGAAAGCATTGGATGTTGGTGTCTCATTGTATGGCTGACTTCACTTAGCATGATAGTTTCTAGGCCCATCCATGTTGCAAAAAAATGCTGCTATTTCATTCTTTTAATAGCTGAGTAATATTCCATTGTGTATATGTACCATGTCTTCTTTATCCACTCCTCTGTCGATGGACATTTAGGTTGTTTCCACGTCTTGGCTATTATAAATAGTGCTGCAGTGAACTTCAGAGTACATGTTTCTTTGCAAGTCATGGTTTTCTCTGGGTAGATGCCCAGGAGTGGGATTGCTGGATCAAATGGTAGTGCTATGTTAAGTTTTATGAGGAATCTCCATACTGCTTTCCACAGTGGTTGCACAAATTTACAATCCCACCAACAGTGTACTGGTGTTTCTTTTTCTCCACACCCTCTCCAGCACTTATTGTTTGTAGACTTTTGGATAATGGCCATTCTGGCTGGTGTAAGGTGGTACCTCAGAGTGGTTTTGATTTGCATCTCTCTAATAATGAGTGATGTTGAACATCTTTTCATGTGTTTCTTGGCCATCTGTATGTCTTCTTTGGAGAACTGTCTGTTTAGATCTTCTGCCCATTTTTTGATAGGCTTGTTTGTTTTTTTGGTATGGAGCTGCAGAAGGTGTTTATAAATTTTGGACATTAATCCCTTGTCATTCGAATCACTTGCAAAGACTTTCTCCCATTCTGTGAGTTGTCTTTTTGTATTGTTTAGAGTTTCCTTTGCTGTTCAGAAACTTTGAAGTTTGATTAGGTCCCATTTGTTTATTTTGTTTTTACTGTCATTGCTCTAAGAGGTGGATCTGAGAAGATGTTGCTGTCGTTTATGTCAGAGAGTGTTTGGCCTATGTTTTCCTCTAGGAGTTTGATAGTGTCTGGTCTTATATCTAGGTCTTTCATCCATTTTGGGTTTATTTTTGTGTATGGTGTTAGGGAGTGTTCTAATTTCATTCTTTTCCATGTGGCTGTCCAGTTTTCCCAGCACCACATATTGAACAAGCTGTCCTTTCTCCATTGTCTATTCTAGCCTCCTTTGTCATAGATGAGTTGGCTGTAGGTGCGTGGGTTTAATTCTGGGCTTTCTATCCTGTTCCACTGATCTATATATCTGTCTTTGTGCCAGTACCATGCGGTTTTGATGACTGTTGCTTTGTAGTATAGTCTGAATTCAGGGAGCTTGATTCTTCCAGCTCCATTATTCTTTTTCAGGATATCTTTGGCTATTCTGGGTCTTCTGTGCTTCCGAACAAACTTTAAAATATTTTGTTCAAGTTCTGTGAAAAATGTCCTTGGTAATTTGATAGGGATTGCATTGAATCTGTAGATTGCCTTGGGTAGTATAGTCATTTTGATAATATTAACTCTTCCAACCCCAGAGCATGGTAGGTCTTCCCATCTATTTGTGTCATCTTTGATTTCTTTCATCAGTGGCTTGTAGTTTTCAGAGTACAGGTCTTTTGTCTCTTTAGGGAGGTTTACTCCTAGGTATTTTATTCTTTTGGATGCAGTGGTAAACGGGATTGCTTCCCTAATTTCATTTTCTGCTTTCTCATTGTTAGTATATAGAAATGCCGTTGATTTCTGTGTATTCATTTTGTATCCTGCGACTTTGCCAAATTTGTGGATGAGCTCTAACAGTTTTCTGGTAGAGTCTTTAGGATTCTCTAGGTATAGTATCATGTCATCTGCAAATAGGGATAGTTTTACTTCTTCCTTTCCAATTTGGATTCCTCTTATCTCTTTTACTTCTATTACTGCTATGGCTAGGACTTCCAAAACTATGTTGAAGAGTGGTGGCGAGAGTGGACATCCTTGTCTTGTTCCTGATCTCAGTGGGAATTCTCTCAGCTTTTCACCATTGAGAATGAAGTTTGCTGTGGGTTTGTCATATATGGCCTCTATGATGTTGAGGTAGGTTCCCTCTATGCCCACTTTCTGCAGGGTTTTGATCAGAACTGGGTGTTGGATTTTGTCAGAGGCTTTTTCTGCGTCTGTTGAGAGGATCATGTGGTTTTTATTCTTCAGTTTGTTAATGTGGTGTATCACACTGATGGATTTGCGGATATTGAAGAACCCTTGCATCCCTGGGCTAAATCCCCCTTGATCATGATGTACAATCCTTGTAATGTATTGTTGAATGCGGTTTGTGAGTATTTTGTTGAGGCTTTTTGCATCGATGCAGTGAAATTGGCCTGTAGTTTTCTTTTTTTGTGGTATCTTTGGTTTTGGTACCAGGGTGATGGTGGCCTCATAGAATGCGATTGGGAATATCCCTTCCTCTGCGATCTTTTGGAATAGTTTCAGAAGGAGAGGTGTTAGCTCTTCTCTAAATGTTTGATAGCATTCGCCTGTGAAGCCATCTGGTCCTGGACTTTTGTTTGTTGGAAGTTTTTTAATCACAGTTTCAATTTCTGTTCGTGTGATTAGTCCATTCATCCTTTCTATTTCATCTTGGTTTAGTCTTGGAAGATTGTACTTTTCTAAGAATTTGTCCATTTCTTCTAGGTTTTCCATTTTATTGGTGTATAGTTGCATAGAGTAGTCTCTTACGATCCTTTGCATTTCTGTGATGTCTGTTATTACTTCTCATTTTTCATTTCTAATTTTATTGACTTGGGTCTTCTCTCCTTTTTTCTTGATACGTCTGGCTAAGGGTATATCAATCTTGCTGATCTTTTCAAAGAACCAGCTTTTCGCTTCATTGATCTTTTCTATGGTTTTCTTCCTTTCTATTTCATTGATTTCTGCTCTGATCTTTATGATTTCTTTCCTTCTGCTAACTTTAGGTCTTGTCTATTCTTCTCTCTCGAGCTACTTTAGATGTAAAGTTAGTTTGTTTATTTGAGTTGGTTCTTGTTTCCTGAGGTTGGGCTTGTATTGCTATAAACTTTCCTCTTGGAATGGCTTTTGCTGCATCCCATAGGTTTTGGAGTGTCATATCTTTGTTGTCACTTGCGTCTGGGTATTTTTTTTTTCCAAGGGCTGCTCCCGAGGCATATGGAAGTTCCCAGGCTAGGGGTCTATCTGGAGTTGTAGCCGCTGGCCTACATCACAGCCACACCAGATCTCAGCTGCGTCTGTGACCTTCACCACAGCTCACAGCAATGCAGGATCCTTAACCCACTGAGCAAGGCCAGGGATTGAATCTGCAACCTCATGGTTTCTAGTTGGATTTGTTAAGCACTGAGCCATGACGGGAACTACGCTTCTAGGTATTTTTGAATTTCCTCTTTGACTTCTTCAGTGATCCATTGGTTGTTTAGTCGCATGTTGTTGAGTCTCCATGTGTTTGTGTTTTTTGCAGTTTTTTTCTTGTTGTTGATTTCCAGCCATATAGCATTGTGGTTGGAAAAGATGCTTGATATGATTTCAATTTTCTTAAAGTTACCGAGGTTGGATTTGTAGCCCAGAATGTGATCTATCTTAGAGAATGTTCCATGTGCACTTGAGAAGAATGTGTATTCTGTTGCTTTTGGTTGGAATGTCCTATAAATATCTGTTACGTCCATCTGGTTTAATGCTTCGTTCAGGGCCTGTGTTTCCTTCTTGATTTTCTATCGGGATGATCTGTCCATTGCTGTAAGTGGGGTGTTAAAGTCCCCCACTAGGATTGTGTTATTGTCAATTTCTCCTTTTAAGGTTGTTATTAGTTGCCTTCTATATTGTGGTGAACCTGTGTTGGGTGCATAGATATTTAAAATTGTTATATCATCTTCTTGGATTGATTCTTTGATCATTATGCAGTCACCTTCCTTGTCCCTTAAAATATTCTTCATTTTAAAGTCTATCTTGTCTGTTATGAGTATTGCTACCCCAGCTTTCTTTTGATTCCTGTTTGCTTGGAATATTTTCTTCCATCCTCTGACTTTCAATTTGTATGTGTCCCTAGAAGTGAAGTGGGTCTCTTGAAGACAGCATATATATGGATCTTGTTTTTGTATCCATTCAGCCAGTCTGTGTCTTTTGGTTGGGGCATTTAGTCCATTAACATTTAAGGATATATGATAGGTATGTTCTTATTGCCATTTTACTAATAGCTTTAGATTTGTTTTTGCTGCTCTTGTTTCTTTCCTTCTTTCCTTGTTCTTTTCTGCCTAGAGAAGTTCCTTTAGCATTTGTTGTAAAGGTGGTTTAGTGTTGCTGAATTCTCTCAGCTTTTGCTTATCTGTGAAGCTTTTGATTTCTCCTTCAAATCTGAAGGAGAGCCTTGCTGGGTAGAGTCATCTTGGTTGGAGGGTTTTTCCTTTCATCACATTAACTATATCATGCCACTTCCTTCTGGCCTGCAATGTTTCTGCTGAAAAATCTGCCAATAACCTTATCGGGGTTCCCTTGTATGTTATTTGTTTCTTTTCCCTGGCTGCTTTCAATATTTTCTCTTTGTCTTTAATTTTGGTCAGTTTGCTTAATGTGTCTTGGGGTGTTCCTCCTTGGGTTTATTTTATATGGTACTCGTTGCACTTCCTGGATTGAGTGAGTGGTTCCTTTCCCATGTGAGGGAAGTTTTTGGGTACTATCTCTTGGAATATGTTTTCTGTCCCCTTCTCTCTCTCTTCTCCTTCTGGCACCCCTATAATATGGATGTTGGTGTGTTTAAGATTGTCACAGAGTTCTTTGAGACTCTCTTCATTTGTTTTCAATCTTTTTTCTCTCTTCTGTTCTGCATCTGTAATTTCCACTAATCTGTCCTCCCCCTGGCTTATTTGTTCTTCTGCCTCCTGTATTCTGCTGTTGGCTGCTTCTAATGAATTTTTTTTTATTGCAGTGATTGTATGTTGCATCTCTTCTTGTTTAAGTTTGATATCTTGTATCTCTTTGGTCAGTGTTTCCAGTAAGTTATCCATCTTTGCCTCCAGTTTATTTCCAATGTCTTGCATCATCTTCAGCATCAACAGTCTAAAGTCTTTTTCCTGGATGCTGAGAATTTCCTCCTCACTTACCTGATTTTCTGGGGTTTTTCCTTTGTCTCTCATCTGAGTTATAGTTCTCTGTTTTTTCATTTTTATAGGTTTTTGGTGTGGTGACCTTTTTATAGATAACAGAGTTGTAGCCTCTCTTACATCTGGTGTCTGCCCCCCTTGTGGCTGAGGTTGGTAATGGGGGCTTGCTGTAGGCTTCCTGATGGGAGGGACTGATGCTTGCCCACTGGTAGGTGGAGCTGATTCTAATCCCTCTGGTGGGTGTGGCGTAGTCTCTGGATGGGATTAGAGGCAGTTTTGTGCCTGAGTGGTCTTTAGGCAGCCTGTTTACTGAGGGGCAGGGCTGTGATTCCACCTGGATTGTTGTTTGCCCTGGGGCTTCTCAGCAGCTGACTGACGGGTGGGGCCATATTTTCCCAAAATGGCCACCTCCAGAGAAAGGCACTGCTGCTGAATATTCCCGTGAGCTTTGCTTTCAATGTCCTTCCCTCACAACAAGCCACGTTCACCCCTGTTTTCCCAGGATGTCCTCCAAGAACTGCGGTCAGGTTTGACCCAGATTCCCTTGGAGACTTTGCTTTGCCCTGGGACCCAGTGCATGTGAAAGTCTGTGTGTACCTTTTAAGAATGGGTCTTTGTTTCCCCAAGTCCTGTGGAGCTCTTGCGCACAAGCCCCACCAGCCTTCAATGCCAGATGCTCCGGGACTCTTTCTCCCCATGCCAGATCCCCACACGTGAGAGTTTGATGTATGGCTCAGAACTCTCACTCCTATAGGTGAGTCTCTGTGAACCAGTTAGTTTCCGGTCTGTGGAGCCTCCCACCCAGGAGGTATGGGGTTGTTTATATCATGAAATCGCCCCTCCTACCTCTTGATGTAGCCTCCTGTTTTTCTTCTGGAGTAGGGTATCTTTTTTAAGGTTTTCAGTCCATTTGGGTAAAGAGTGCTCAGTCTTTAGTTGTGAATTTTGTTGTTTTTAGGAGAGAAATTGAACTTCAGTTCTTCTATTCCACCATCTTAATCCCATCCTGAGAGTCTTCTTCTAACCCCACTGCACTATGCTGGTATGAGGGACTATGGTGAGTGAATCCCCTGAATTTTCCTACCAGCTTAGATGCAACTGGCTTTATTCACACTTGAGATCCAAGTGCCCCTTAATTTTTTCTTTTGAAAATTCTCACAAAGGGAGTTGGTCCATATATAGTTGTTCAGTTGGTCTCTCCACGGGGAAAGGAGGGTCTGGGGTCCTATTCCACTATTTAGATGATATCAGCCCTTATTTTGCTGTTTATAAGTTTAGCAATCATTTAAAAGAAGTATTTGATTAGTATTTCATAACCCATATAAACTTATTAAAGTTTTAAAAATAATTCAAAATGCATTTATCGTTTTAATATAGTTTAAATACTTTAATTTCCTGACAAACCTTCCCAGATTCTGAAGTGGATTTTATAATCTAATAAATTACTCTCTAAAGAGCTCTTAATTTGTAATTGTATATTAACTTCATATAATTTTGAAACTTAAAATATCAACTACTCAATTCTGCATTGTAAATTTGAAATCTTAAGGCTGATAATTCAAATTATTTTTATATTGCACCTAAATGTCAAATGCCTATCTTTTAGAATAATAACTCCATAATTTTACTGACAGTTAAGAACTGGAAACTGATTATATACAATTCTTTCAAGCGGTCATTACCCGAAATTTTCTCAGGTAGCTTTCCCTCCCTCCACCCATAGTGGAACCTGTTGCTTTATGAAATTGAGCATAACCTAACATGACTTGGCCGTAGGGGAAATTTTGTTCTTATAATCGGCAGAATATGGATGTCAAGAGCTATTCCTGACTAGATTGCTTTCATCTGATGTCAGTCGGATGGTTTTGGTGTTTTTGAGGTTTTCAAGGGCTGTGCTCATCATCTTCTCAGTTCTTTCTAGCATAAAAATAATCCTTAAAGAATAGCCTCAGTCCCCCTTTTCCCTTCTAGTGGCAGGTGGATCTCTATTACTTCTCAGGTTAAAGTAGACAGAAAAATATCTCCAGCATATTTCTCATCTTCTTCCTGTGTCCTTTTGAAATCTCAGCTTACCAGTTAAGTCTCCACATTGCTTCCTTTCTTTTATTTATTTATTTGCCTTGTTTGTTTGCTTGTTTCCACACAGATTCTCTTTATTATATTACTACAAAGAGGTTTTGTATGCATTTATTTTAAAAATTTCTATTCTTCCAGTTTTATTGAGACATAATTGAAATATAGCATTGTCTAAGTTTACATTGTACAGCATAAGGATTTAACTTAAATACCTCATGAAATGATTACCATTATCTCATACAGATAAAAAATCAAGGGAGTGGGAAAAATTTATTTTTCCCTGTGATGAGAACTTTTAGGACTTACTTTCTTATCAATGTTCACATATAACATATAGCAGCATTAATTATATTTATCATATTGTATTATCTTACTGGAAGTTTGTGCTTTTTGATGGCCTTCATCCAGTTCTCCCTCTCCCAACCTCCACCTCTGGTAACAACAAATCTGATCCTTTTTTCTGTGAGTTTGTTTTTGAAGTATAATTATTCTACAACTCTATATTAGGTCCTATTGCACAACACAGTGATTGAATATTTCTATAATTTCAAAATGATCACCACAATACGTCTAATTACCATCTGTCACCACACAATGGTATTACATAGATATTGAATGTAGTCCCTACGCTATAACTCATTTCATACCCATAACTCATCTATTTTGCTGCTGGAAGTTGATGCCTCTCAATCTCCCTCACTGATTTCTCTCTTCTCAACTCCCTTCCCTCTGGCAACCACCTGTTTGTTCTCTGTATTTATGACTGTGTCTCTGTTTTGTTGCAATTTTTCATTTGTTTTCTTTTTTAGATTGTATATATAAGTAAAACCATAAAGTATTTGCCTTTGTCTGACTTATTTCACTTAGTATAATAAATACCATTTTAGGTTCACCCATGTTGTTGCAAATGGCAAGATTTCATTCTTTTTATGGATGAGGAGAGTAATATTCTATTGCATACATATACCACACCTTTTTGTTGATGGGCACTTAGGTTGCTTATACATCTTGGTTGTTGTGAATAATGCTGTAATAAACAAAGAGGTGCATATATTTTTTCTAATTGTTTTTTTTTCATTTTCATCAGATAAATACCCAGAAATGGAAATGCTGAATTGTATGATAGTTATATTTTTTATTTTTTGTGGAAACGCCATATCGTTTTCCATAGTGGCTGCACCAATTTACATTCCTACCAATGTGCACAAGAGTTCCCTTTTCTCCACCTTTTCTCCAACACTTGTTATTCGTTATCTTTTTTGATAACAGCCATTATGACAGGTGTCAGGTAATATATATAATTGTGGCTTTGATCTATATTTTCCTGATGATAAGTGATGTTGAACATCTTTTCATGTGTTTTTAGCCGTCTGTATGTCATCTTTAAAAAAGTAATTATGTCCTCTGCTTATTTTTTTAATTGGACTGTTTTTTGGTTTATTTGTTAGTTTTATTTTGTTTTGTTTTTAGGCCCACACCCACGGCATATGGAAGTTCCCAAGCTAGGAGTCAAATCAGAGCCACAGATGCTGGCCTACACCATGGCCACAGCAATGCCAAATCTGAGCAGTGGATCTGGAACCTACACCACAGCTCACAGCAATGCCAGATCCTGCAAGGTCAGGGATGGAACTTGAATCCTTATGGATACTAGTCAAGTTTGGACCACTGAGCCACAACGAGAATTCCTTAAATTGTTTTTTTTAATTGATGTTGAGTCATTTGAGTTCTTTGTATATTTTGAATATTAACTCCTGATCAGCTATATCATTTGTAAATATCTTTTCCCATTTAGTAGGTGACCATTTTGTTTTGTTGATAGTTTCCTTCAGTGTAAAAAGCTTTTTGGTTTGATATAGTCCTATTTATTTATTTTTGCTTCTATTTCTCTTGCCTGAGAGGACATATCCAAAAAAAAAAAATTAAGACCAATGTCAAAGAATGCACTGTCTATATTTTCTTCTAGAAGATTTACGGTTCTAGGTCCTATATTTAAGTACTTAATCTATTTAGAATTTATTTTTGTGCATAGTGTGAGAGAATAGTCCAGTTTGATTCTTTTGCTTGTAACTGTCCAGTTTTTCCAATATTATTTTTTTAAGAATTTGTCTTTTCTCATTGTATATTTTTGCCTCCTTTGCCATAGAATAATTGGTCATATAACTATGGGCTCATTTATGAGCTCCTTATTGTGTGCCATTGATCTTTGTGTGTGTTTTTGTGCCAGTACCATACTGTTTTGGTTACTGATGTTTGTAGTATAGTTTGAAAATTCTCCTGGAATCCCAGGAGGAGCATGATACTTACAGTTTTGTTCCTCTTTCTCAAAATTGTTGCTCAGCTATTGGGGCTCTTTCGTGTTCCTATACAAATTTTAAGATTATCTGTTCTAATTCTGTGGATAATGTCATTGATATTTTGATAGGGTTTGCATTGACTCTAGATTGTCTTGGGTAATACAGTCATTTTAACAATACTAAATCTTTCATTCTCTGACCATGGTATATTTTTCTGTTTATTCGTGTTGTCTTGAATTTATTTCATCAGTGTCTTGTAGTTTTTTGAGTATAAGCCTTTTACTGCCTTAGTTAGATTTATTCATAGGTATTTTATTCTTTTTTGCAATTGTAAATGGGTTTATTTTCTTAATATCTCTTTCTGACAGTTTGCTGTTGGTATGTAGAAATACAACAGATTTCTGTATACTAATTTTGTGTCCTACAACTTTAGTATACAGATTTATGTATACTAATTTTGTGTCCTCCAAATTCGTTGATGAGTTCTAGAAGTTTTTTGGTGGTAAATTTAGGATTTTCTATGTATAGTATCATGTCATCTGCAAACAGTGATGGTTTTACTTCTTTCCAATTTCGATTTCTTTTATTTCCTTTTCTTGTCTGATTGCTATGGCTAGAACCTCCAAAACTAGGCTCAGTAAAAATGGTGAGACTGGGCATCCTTGTCTACCTCTCTCTGAGATGATCAACCCTGACTTGCCTGAGGAAATGGTAATGGCCTCCCCTGAGGCAGTTGCCCTCCAAGTCAATATTGATTCTTCTCAGGACCAACCTTACCTCTTTGCTTCTAGATGTATCTGGACTGAAGTGGAACAATATGTGACCCATAAGGAGGTACACTACACTGCAAAATAACTATTTGAGTTTTCTAATTTACATAAGCAAAAAACAAGGAATATATATGGAAATAGATACTAAGGGTGTGGGATAATAGTAGAAGAAAAATGTAGTTGGATCAGGTAGCATCTCTCACTAACCAGAGATTCTGCATCTAATGCTGCAGCTCAAGGAGTTATAAAGGGCTATAATAGTTTGTCTGGTTTATTGGCTGAAATATAAATAAAAGATGGTCCACTGTCGGCAAATTGGAAATGCCTAACTTCCTTGGTTTAATATATAGGAAGAGATTAAGAGGTTTAGGGATATTGGAATGTTGGAGTGGATTGGTTATTTAAGACCTACTCATCCACACTGAGAGGGTCCAGATGACTTTATGTCCCCACAACTTTGAGAAATAAATTTTTGAGGGGAGTCCCAGCATCCCCCCTCCTTTTTTTTTAAGGGCTGCACCTGTGGCATATGGATGTTCCCAGGCTAGAGGTTGAATCGGAGCTTTGAAGCTGTAGCCACTGGCCTATGCCACAGCAACACCAGATCCAAGCTGTGTCTGCAGCCTACACCACAGCTCACAGCAATGCCAGATCCTTAACCCACTGAGTGAGGCCAGGGATTGAACCTGTGTCCTCACAGATGCTAGTCAGATTTGTTTCCACTGAGCCACGAGGACTGGGAGGATCTAGGTGTGGCAGAGGCCAAGTCATGGTATTCACCTGTCAAAGGCAAGGTGACCATGGTTACTGTGATGGACAGCAAAGTCAAAGCAGCCATTAGAATAGGCTGACATGCACAGACCCGTGGTGTTGGTAGTTAATCATGGTACTCCTAGAAATGAAATAGATAGGAAGCCTACTAAATTCTTACTTTATCTGTATAAGCAGAAAAAGATCCAGGTCAAGTGAATAAAAGTCTAAGTGTAATCATAAAACAGAAAGTCATAGCCCTTCAGTCAATTCCCAGAGTTGTGCCAATTTATGGACCCAGAACGCCTTGAATGTGGGGGGACTGGGTCCCCTTGAGGAAAGACCCCTATAAACTCTCCAAAATTTATGCTATTAATTTCTCTCCCAGCTTTCCCCAAAGGACCTATGATCCTTTACCAAAGTACAATATACACTGGGGAAAGGGAAATAATCAGATCTTTTGGAGACTACTTAACAGTAGTTCTGAACTAACACTGATTCCAGGAGACTCAAACCTCACTGTAGCCCCACAGTCAGAGTGGAATCTTATCAATAGGATTCTTGAACCCATCCTGCAGTTATTTCCCTGGTTCCAGTATGTACAATTATAGCAGACATACATAGCACCTGGAAGAACTGCAACAATTGTTCTTTGGCCAGTGTGGAGTGAGGCCTACTATGATGAGAAAGGCCAAATGGAAGCCATTAGAACTGCCTCCATCCAGGAAAATAGTAAATCAAAACAATATGCATTCCTGGAGGAACTGCAGAATTTAGCGCCACCATCAAGGACTTGAAAGATACAGGAGTGGTGATTCCCAGTACATCCCCATTTAGCCCTTCTGTTTGGCCTGTGCAGAAAACAGATGAATCTTGGAGAACAAAAGTGGATTATTGTAAGCTTAGCCATGTGGTGATTCTAATTGTCACTGTTGTACCAGCCATGTGTTCATTTCTTCAGCAAGTTAATATGTCTTCTGCCATGCAGCTGTTAACTTGCAAGTGTCTTTTTCTCCATAGCTGTCCATAAGGTGCACCAGAGCAGTTTGCTTTCAGCTGGCAAGGCCAGGATTATACCTTTACTCTTCTATCATAGGAATATATCAACTCAACTGATCTATATGGAAGCTAGTTTTCAGGATTCTTGATCATCTTTCCTCTCCACAAGACACTTCTCTGGTTTATTATGTTAATGATATTATGCTAATTGGACCTAGTGAGCTAGAGGTAGCAATTACCTAAAACTTATTGGTAAGACATTTTTTTGTCAGAGTTGGACATAAATTGGGCTAAAGTTCAGGGACTTTGATTTCAGTGGAATTTCTAAGGGTCTGGTGGTGTAGAGCATGTTGGGATATCCCCTTTATAAGGTGAAGGATGAGTTGTTGCATCTGGTTCATCCTAGGCCAAGAAAGGAACACAACATCTAGTGGCTCTTTTTGGATTTTGAAGGCCATATCTTCCTAATTTGACTGTGTTATTCCAGGTCGTTAATTGAGTGCCCAGAAAAGCTGCTGGTTTGGAGTGGAGCCCAGAGCAAGAGATGGCTGTACAATAGGTCCAGGCTGCTGTGTGAGCTCCTCATCCAGCTGAGTCATATGATCCAGCAGATCCAATGGGGCTTGAAGTGTCAATGATAAATAGGGATGCTCTTTCTAGACAATACCAGACCTCTATGTGTGAACTGCAGCACAGGACTTTCAGAGTTTGGAGAAAGGCTTGCCATTGCCTGCAGAAAATTAATCTTCTTTTGAGAAACAGCTTTTGGCCTGCTCCTGGCTGGTACCAGAGACTGAATTCTTGACCACAGGCCACCAAATTAGCATGCAGCTGGAGCTGTCCTTCATGACCTGGGTGCACTTTGAACCACCAAACCACGAGGTTGGGTGTGCAGAGCCACACTCCACCATGGAATAGAAATAGTAAATGTGTGATCACTTCCAAGCAGGCCCTGAAGACCCAAGAAAGTTACATGAAATGGTCAAATGCCCGTGGTGCCCACTCTTGCTATATATTGCCGTCTCTCTCCCAGCCTGTACCTATGGCCTCATAGGGAGTTCCTTACAATAGTTGGTGGAAGAAGAGGGAACTCGGGTCACATTTAATACCATATAATGCTATATATGTTGTAATACTATATTTTATATATATATATAAATTCTTACATATTTTCTTTTTAAGGCCACACCTGCAGCATATGCATGTTCCCAGGCTAGGGATTGAATTGGAGCTGTAGCTGAAATAATGCTATATTTTTATTATGCAGATAGTTCTGCACTACCCAAAAGTGGGTAGCAGTAAACACTACAGACCCTCTCTGGGACGTCCCTGAAGGACAGCAGTAAAGGAAACTCCTCCCAGAGGACAGAACTTTGGGCAGTGCACCTGGGTGTACACCTTTGCTCAGAAGGAGAGATGACCACACCTGCAATTATATACTGATTGATGAGCTATAACCAGTGGTTTGGCTAGATAGGCAAAGACTTAGAAGGAACACGATTAGAAAGTCTATGGATAGTCCTCTCTGAATTGGCAGAATACATGAAGACATTTGTGTTCCAGTAAAGGGTGACCTCAGCAGAGGAACATTTTAATAATGAAAGGTCTGCCCATTCTGTAGATTCCAGTCAGTTTCTTTCCCCAGCACTCCTTTCATCACCCAATGGACTTATGAACATACTGGCCATGGTGGCCGGGATGGAGTTAGGTGTGGATTCAGAAAAGTTGACTTACACTCACTAATGCTCGTCTGGCTGTGGCCACGGCTGAGCACCCAACCTATCAGCCCCAGAAACCCACACCGAGCCCCTGATAACGGCACTCTTCCTTGAGTTGATCAGCCAGCTACCTGGTGGCCAGTTGATTACTTTGGGCCACTTCTCGCATAGACGGAACAGAGCTTTGTTTTTTGCTATGATGGACACTCTGAATATGGATTTGCCTTCCCTGCACACAGTGCTTCTGCCAAAACTGCCGTCTGTGGACTTAGAGAGTGCTTATCCATTGTCATAGTATCCCACACGGCATTGCTTCTGATTCAGAAATTGACTTCACAGCAAAAGGAGTGTGGCAAGGAGCCCATAACAATGGAATTCTCTGATCTTACCATGTTTCCCACTATCCTGAAGCAGCTGGCTTGGCAGAATGTTGAAATACCCCCTTGAAGACTCAGTTACAGTGGCAGCTAGGTGACAGTAATCTCTGGGACTGGGGCCTCTGGAAGACTGTATGTGTTCTGACTTAGTGTCCAGTGTATATGGTGCTGTATTTCTCAGAGCAAGGAATCATGGATCTGGGGATCGAGGGGGGGACTAGGAGTGACACCACTCAGTATTACTTCTAGTGACCCCCCAGTACAACTTTTACTTCCAGTTTCCATGATTTGATGTTCTGCTGGCCCACAGGTCTTATTTCCAGAGGGAGGAATCCTTTCACCAGGAGACACAACAATGATTTAATGGGCCTGGAAGTTAAGTCTGCCACCAGGACACTTTGGGCTTCTCTTTCCTCTGAATCAGCAAAGCAGGGAGTTACGGTACTGGCTGGGTTGATTGGGGGAAATTGGACTATTCTTCTATAATGGAGGTAAAGAAGATTATGAGTGGATCACAGGAAATCCTTTAGGGTGTTTCTTAGTATTACTATGTCCTGTGATTAAAGCCAGTGGAAAACTACAACTCAATCCAGGCAGAACTAGTAGTGGCCCAGATCCTTTAAGAATGAAGGTTTTGGGGTTCCTGCTGTGACACAATGGAATTGGTGGCATCTTTGCAGCACTAGAATGCAGGTTTGATCCCCGGCCCCTCATAGTGGTTTAAGGATCTTGTATTACCACAGCTAAAGTGAAGGTTGCAACTGTGGCTCAGATCTGATCCCCGGCCTGGGAATTCCACATGCCACAGGGCAGCCAAAAAAGAAAAATAAAAGAAAAAAAAGAAGAAAAAAAGGGAAGAGAAAGAGTGAAGGGCTGGGTCACTCTCGTATGTAAAGAATTTACTGTGAACTTATGATATGCTTGCTGAAGGTAAAAGGAATACAGAATGGGTAGTAAAAGAAGGTAGTTTTAAATGCCAACAATGACCAGGCAACCACCTACAGAAATGAGAACTATGACTGTCATGAGTATTCTCTTTATTTTTTATGACTATGTTGTGTGTCTATATGCATATATTAATCAAATAACTTTGTTTTCTTTCCTTTCTTATTCCTTCATCATATGATATCAAATGTATTGACTTTACATCAGTGTTTAGGTATTGCCAATTTCACATCTAATATTTAAATCACAGGATACCAGGAGAAGAATAAATGTTATTCAAAGATTTTGCCTCCTCTTCCAGGAGAGGAATTAGAGCATTTTTGGTTGTATGCAGG
Organism: Phacochoerus africanus; assembly: GCF_016906955.1. NCBI lineage: Eukaryota > Metazoa > Chordata > Mammalia > Artiodactyla > Suidae > Phacochoerus > Phacochoerus africanus. Next base: position 8,398,766 of record NC_062558.1, read on the forward strand.
ATAGTTGAATCATGGGAGGTGGGATTATGATCTTGTTAATGCTTTTATTTTATTATTTTTTGTCTTTTTTTTTTGCCTTTTCTTGAGCCACACCCATGGCATATGGAGGTTCCCAGGCTAGGGGTCAAATCGGAGCCGTAGCCACTGGCCTATGCCAGAGCCACAGCAACGCGGGATCCGAGCCACGTCTGCAACCTACACCACAGTTCACGGCAACGCCGGATCGTTAACCCACTGAGCAAGGGCAGGGACCGAATCCGCAACCTCATGGTTCCTAGTCGGATTCATTAACCACTGCGCCACGACGGGAACTCTATTGTTAATGCTTTTAGATAGAGGTTAAGTTTGGTTTAAGGAGATGTATATGGATGCAAAGTTGACAAGGGGTAGACTGGTAATTACAGTTACCCCACTGGTTTTCCTGGTGGTTCTGCAGCTTGCAGGCAGTAGGTGGTGGGACTGATCACCCTCCATAAGCATGTGAGTTAATTTCTATAATGATTATGCATATTTGCTATTAGTTCTGTGCTTCTATGTAGAACACTGAATAACACACTCTCATACCATTAACCAGTCATTCTTTGTTGATCTGAATGAAAGCAAAAGGAGTATTTTTGTTTGTTTTCTTTCTGATCTTTACAATTGACTTGAAGGCAACTCAGGAATAAACCTGATCTATCTGCTGTTAGCAGAATTAGACCTTGAGTTCATCCTTCCTTGACTTCTGTTCTTCTAGAAATTCTTATGTCATTATCATCTTATAGGTCACATAATTACAAAATTAGAGGTATTCTTAAATTAAAATATCTTCCTTTATATCTTATCACATATGGGATTCTCTAAATACAATCAATTTTATCTCATTTTTCTCCCTAGTGCAGCTAGATAGCAGCTAGTTATGGAAGCACTACAATATTTTAACAATATTATAGTTCAGATTAATTCATATTTTTAATATAGATTGAATTACAATAAAAGAGATGTTGCAGAGGAGTATATGGTAGCAACCATATATTGTGCAAATAAGTGCTATAGGCATTCTAAAGGAGATAAGATAACTTTAGGCTGAGGTTGACATGCATGGCCTTAGAGAGGAAGCAAGATTGAAGCAGGAAGGGTGGCGAGATTCAGAGGGGCAGAAAAACTTGAGATGGTGTAGGCCAAGACTTAATCTGAAAGCATAAAGTGAGGTTTGGAGAAAGCTGATAGAGTTTGGCTAGATCAGAACATTTGAAGAGGACTGATGTAAGATATAAACCTGTATGTGTTCAGGTAGCCAAGGAACAGACTCCTAGAGACAGTTGAAGTGTTCATGCCTAGAGCACTGAGGACGGAATAGCGCTGATTTCTGTAAGAGTAAGTTTGGCGTGTGGGGGGAAAGCATGTGAACTAAGGAACAACCTGGACTCAAACACTGTTTATTATCACCTGGTGTTGAGCCATCCTGTTGGAGACAGCTTACAGACAGGAGGGAAAGCAGACTCGATGAAAGGAGACTAGGGGTTTATCAATAGATGTGCTGTCTATAAGCATTTTTATAAAGTCACTGTGTCTTGCTAGAATAAGCTTTAGAAAAATCTGATGGTCTTCCTTCTCCTCCTCATATGCTCTCCTGCTGCTCCCATGGAATCTTATGGTGCTTGTATAAAGAGGCTCAAGTCATGCTGGGCATCTCAAGAGCCAGAGATGTGTCTGATACTGAATCTGGGTTTGGCTTGCATATAGAGATGAAGAGATGCTCTTGTCCAACTTTGGCAGTCACTTAGATGTTGAAGTCTCAGTGTTTCAAACTCAGCTCAAAACCCTTTGGCGTGTTTTGAGTTTGGCTCCTGGCAAGGCATGATTTCCTGTTTCTAAGAAAAAAGACGCATGAGAGAGCCTCAATAAAGCTTCTTGGACATCAAAACAACATTTTGATGAATTAATTGTAAATGAATCAGAAACATATGGATCCATTCTCCTGAGACACACATGTGTTTAAAAAAGAGGGGAGGTGGTTGTTGCTCAGGGCTAAATGTGTTTTGGGTTTTTTCAAATGCAAAATGGTTAGGGGGATAAAAGAGCAAAAAGGATAGATTGGAACTTCTGCCTTGTCTTTAAATAGACAGGCTCATTTACAGTCTTATTTACTGCCATCTATTACTGTTCCAGAAGAAATTCAGCAGTCATGACTAATCACAACCAGTCAGGCAGGCCCGGTAATTTATACCATTACAGAGTTTTCAGTCTTACTGGCCTGAGACCTTAGGCAAGGCATTTGAGGCTTAAGAAAGAATAGGTCTTGTTTTATTATTATTAACCGAGTTAAAGTTGGACTATCTGGTGAGGATTGTTTCTCTTATGAATAAGTTGTAAATCTACTCATCTTTTATTGCCTACGCTTTCATCTTCTTAAATGTAATCATTGAAACGTGGGTTAATTTTCTGAAAATCCTTTTTCAAGAACTAATGGAACTACGATGAAATGCCATTTCACACACATTACATGGATGACTTCACAAAAACAGAAAATAACCAGGGTTGATGAGGTTGTAGAGAAATTAGGATCCTTGTGCACTGTTTGAAAAATGATGCAGTGGCTATGGAAAACAGTATGGCCATTCCTTAAAACTTTTAAAATAAAATTACCATAGGGTTCAGCCATTCCATTTCTGGATCCCAAAATAATTGAAAGCAGGGCCTCCAAGAGGTTTTTATACATCTTTATCCACAGCAGCCTTATTAACAATAGCCTTTGTATGAGGTTTCTAGAGTAGTCAAATTCCTACTTGTAGCAAGAAGAATAGCAGTTTCCAGTGGCTGCAGGGAGAGGAGAATGGGAAGTTGTGGTTTGATAGGTATAAACTTTCAGTTTTGCAATATGTAAAGTAGATGGTAGTGATGATTGTGCAACAATGTGAATGAACTTAATACCACTGAAGTGTACACTTAATAATGGTAAGATGGTAGGAATTCCCATTGTGGCCCAGTGGAAATGAATCAGACTAGGAACCATGAGGTTGTGGGTTTGATCCCTAGCCTCACTCAGTGGATTAAGCGTCCAGCATTGCCGTGAGCTGTGCTGTAGGTCACAGACATGGCTCAGATCCTGCTGTGGCTGTGGCATAGGCTGGCAGCTACAGCTCCGATTGGACCTCCAGCCTGGGAATCTCCATATGCTGAGGGTGCAGCCCTAAAAAGCAAAAAAAAAAAAAAAAGAAAGAAAGAAAAGAAAAAAAAACTTAAGATAGTGAATTTTATGTTATGTAAACTTTACATATATATATATATATATATATATATATCTCATTACTTCCATTTGAAAATCCAGCAGACTAAGAGACTTTTATTTGAACACTGTTGACCAGAGTGGTCTCAAGTATATATGACATCTGCAATTCCAGAGAATTTGTCCTTTGCCTTGATAGAGTCCAATTTCTGGACTAGATGGATTTGATTATACCGATGAGATGACCACACACACACACACACACACACACACACACACACCACCTACCCCAACCACTTTAGACTAATAGTCCTGTGACACCTCCCATCACATCCCCTTGGCCCCAAAGGCTGTGCTTTGTGTTCAGTTTAATGAGCTGTCACCTGGAAATTAATTTTGTGCCTAGAGGAGGAAGCATGTTTGATTTTCCAAGTTCTGCTTCTTTGAGGATTGTCCTGTTTATTTCTGTATATTATCATGCAACTTATATCAAGTCCTAGTGGAGTTATTTACATAAAGGAAATAAAGGAGAATGTCATTCCTTGGTTAAGCTTTGACATTCTTACCACTGTAGAGAGTACATTTTACCCTGGATATTTCTTTCCAGTTTATGACTATAAACACTTTCCTTTTTTGATAAATGAGAAAAAAATGTGATTTATGGATTATATGATTGATTTATACTACAGCTCATTCCAAAAGGATTTGAAGTAACTTGCAAATAAGAGAAAAGAGAAAACTAAATTGGTCAGAGAATTAAGGTTACTATAAAAATACATGCTATAGGAACTCTATTGTTGCTACAGAGTGATTAATATTTTAACTCTGGGCTTTCTAACAAGTAAAGCAAAGAGGAAAACGTAAGATTAACATAATAGTCATAGAAATGAATCTTGCTCCACCTGATAAGAGGCCTTTTGAAATAAGTATACTAGATACCTTAGTCTGATTTTATTTTATCTTTCAATTTTACTGAATTCAATTTTCCAAAAATTTGTTTGGTGCTATAGAATGGCTGAGAGACTCACGGTTTACCAGCTTTAACAGATGATACTGGAATGGATAGCCTATAAATTACCTGTCTTTGGAGTCATCAAGATCTTTGCTCATCTCTTTCCTCCTTCAAACTCTTTTAATTCTCTATTTTTGCATTAATACCTCCTAGTAAAGAAATAAAGATTCCATGAGAGGAAATAAAATTCAAGTTTGTTCATTTTTTTCTCTGTGTTTGCTGACTTGATTCTTTTAGAAAATCTCAATTTTAGCCAGTATTTGCTTCTTCCTGTTTGAAATATTTAACTTAAGATCTCAACAACCTTGTGGCTTTGGGCTCCTTGTCTAATTCTGATTCTGTGCTACTTGGTAGCAACTTAGTAGCAACTTGGGTAGATTGGCAGAGTGGAAAACCCTTTTAATTAAGAGTTAGCTAGAACCAGCACTTTGTGTGAGAAGTTAGTAGCTTAACTGGGCCTCTGTCCTGGTCTCTAACACAAGAAGGGCGGCCGTCTCCTAGGTCTTTATGAGCTCTGGTTACATGAGTTCCTTAGTCCTCTGATTCAGAGAAGACTCAAGTATTTGGAAATTTCCTTTGGTGCAGTGTTATCTTTCAATCATCTCTATTCAACAATCTCTAGCTAGGAAATGTTGATAATAAAAAGACTACCTAAGGGAATTCCCTTCATGGCTCAGCGGAAACGAATCTGCCTAGTATCCATGAGGATGCAGGTTTGATCCCTGGCCTTGCTCAGTGGGTTAAAGATCTGGCATTGCTGTTGCTGTGGTGTAGGCTGGCAGCTACAGCTCTGAGTCAACCCCTAGCCTGGGAACCTCCATATGCTGCAGGTGTGGCCCTAAAAAGACCAAAAAAAAAAAAAAAGAGTACTTAAAAGTGCTTCTGAGTTTTAAGAAGAGTGCTTTCTGTAATTAAAAAGACGGAGACATTAGTGAGATGCAGGAGGAAGAAAGTTGGGATTTCATCCTAGGATGAAAATGACTGCTCTCGACGCACTGGAGCTTTGGCCGTCTAGATTGTTTTGCCTTTATTATTCTCTTAAAATGAGTGTGTGTGGGAAGGAGTTTGTGGGAAATGGGGATGGAGAAGATATAATTTATTTGGGGTATTGTGTATTAGACATTTTCCATCTGCAAAGTCACCACCTAAAAGAAATATCACCCAGCAACAGACGTCATTCATAAGCAAGACGTTTTGTTTTGAGAGAGACTTTTATGGATGTGATTAGGCTCTGTTAAACATCCTATGCCACTGGGACCGGAAGCATTCTCATTGTGTATTCTCACTTGTGAAATGCCACAACTCGGGAAATACATGAACTTTAAAAACTTCTGGCTGGACCCATGCATGCTTTGGGAACTGGGGAAGGGAGATAGAATAATCTGATCACTCATGCCTTGATTTGGAAATTTAGCTGTAAATCACCCAGATGATTTCTTCAATTTCCTATGTCCTTTTTTTTTTTTTTTGGAAGTAGATACTCTGGATTTTGCATCCAAAAGCAACTTGTTTTTTCATTCAACTATAATGCTTCAAATTATGTCCATGGTAATTTACTGGTACCACTTGGAACAATCATTATACACACATTTACAGTAATTCTCTACAATGTTGCTTGTGATGGTCTTAATCTAAAACTGGTGGACAGGCTTATTTTTAGCGTAACCTCAGTATTTTGCTGGAAGGAATGCAAAAGTCTTTACAAAAGGAAAGGACAAATAGCTTTTTATTAAAGTAAAGCCCTGGGTCAATATATATCCAGACAACTCATTGAATAAACAGACACAGCAATGAACAACCTGAAAGGTTAGTAGCCAGGAAGTGTAACTATGATGTGGGTTTTTCCTTTCCCAAATTAGGCCATAGCTGGAAAATATTCCAGATTTTATTGACAACTCGAATGATCAAATCCAAATTCAAGGTGAACTAAAATTCTTTTTTAAGATATTTTGAGAAGGGGAACATAGTAAGTAATACCATTTTTTAAAGAATTTTTTTAATTTGAGGTATAGTTTTTTACAAAGTTGTATTAGTTTCAGCTGTACAGTAAAAAGAATCATATGCATATCATATATATATGTATGAAGGCTATTATAGACTATTAAATACAGTTCTGCACAGTAGGTCCTTATTTTATATATAGTGGTGTGTATATATTAACACCAAACTCTTAATTTATCCCCCCCCCCTTTCCCTTTGGTAACTGTAAGTTTTTCTATTTCTGTTTTGTATATAAGTTCATTGTATCATTTTTTTAAGTAATGCCATTTTTATAAATTTGAGTTGTAGTGAGTTGTACTTGGTATGTATTTGTCTATATAATTCTCTTAGTATGATATTACTTCCTAATACTACATTATTGATTCTTTAAAACTGGTTCCATCTGCAGTTGAATTAATTAAATGTAAAATACTGTCTAATTTGCTCTATTACTCTCTGGTTTGACAAAAACTGTCATGATGCAAAAATCCAAAACCAAAGATAATAGTAAGAGCCAATCCATATAAATTAGGTGATATGTGTATCAAAAAGTCAAAATAAGTCATTTGACATATTTTATTAGTTTAATTCTATTATAAGCCTCCTGTTGATTCAGATAAAAGTCCTGTATAATTAATTCATTTAGAGGATTTAAGTTTGATCACAAGAACATGTCTCCAGGGTATTTTTTGATGTATGTAAGACATAAAATTGTTGAATGACTTTGTGGGAGTTCAGACAACAAGTGCTCCCAGAAGTGTTTTATTCTTAAGCTTTGTGAATTGACATGAACCTCTGAATATGAAGATCCCAGGTTACTTTCTAGTTGGAACCTCGTGGCAATCCCTCATTGTAGTTCCAAGATATGAAACATCTTTGAAAGATTCATAGCTTGAGAATTATTCAATTCTCTAAAGAGTGAGATTTGATCCTCAACTTTTTTTCACTTTTTAATCATCCATTTAGAAAGAATATTATTTATTACATTGAAAGTATAGTCCATCTCATTGAAAAAAATTTTAATTGTGGTGAAATAAGCGTAACATGAAATATACTATCTTAACCATTTTTAAGTGTATAGTTCAATAGCACTAAATACATTCACATTGTTGTGCAACCAATCTCCAGAATCCTTTTCTTCTTGCAACTGAAACTTTACACCTATTATACAATAACTTCCCATTCCCCTCTCTCTCCAGCCCCTGATAACCACCACTGTACTTTGTGTCTCTATGAACTTGGCTCCAAGTACCTCATATAAGTAGAATCACAGGTATTAACTTTTTATGTTTATCTCATTTCACTTAGCGTCTTGTCCCCAAGGTTCTCCCATGTTGCAGCATGAATGAGAACTCCTTCCCTTTTTAAGGCTGAAATATACTATTGTAAGTATATACCACAATTTGTTATCTTTTTACCTGTTGAATGACACTTGAGTTGCTTCCACTTTTTGGCTATTGTGAGTAATGTTGCGGTGAACATGGGTGTACAAATACTTCTTGATAGTATCTCCCCCCCCCCTTTTTTTTTTGCTCTTTAGGGTCGCACCCATGGCATATGGAGGTTCCCAGGCTAGGGGTCAAATCGGAGCTGCAGCTTGTGGCCTACACCACAGCCACAGCAATGCTAGATCTGAGCCTCATCTGTGACCTACACCACAGCTCATGGCAATGCTGAATCCCAGATCCACTGAATGAGGCCAGGGATCAAACGTGCATCCTCATGGATACTACTAGTCAGATGCATTTCCATTGCTCCACCATAGGAACTCCCTGCAGTATCTCATTTTTTAAACAGAAATTCTATTCCCTGTAAATTGGAGAAGAAACAGCTTCTGAAGCAGTCAATCTAAAATATATGCTTAATTCTTTTTTTTTTTGTCTTTTTGTCTTTGTTGTTGTTGTTGTTGTTGCTATTTCTTGGGCCGCTCCCTCGGCATATGGAGGTTCCCAGGCTAGGGGTCGAATCGGAGCTGTAGCCACCGGCCTACGCCAGAGCCACAGCAACGCGGGATCCGAGCTGCGTCTGCAACCTACACCCCAGCTCACGGCAACGCCGGATCGTTAACCCACTGAGCAAGGGCAGGGACCGAACCCGCAACCTCATGGTTCCTAGTTGGATTCGTTAACCACTGCGCCACGACGGGAACTCCATATGCTTAATTCTTTATCAAAACTTCTGATTATAATTCATGGAGGAGCTTATTCCTTGAATTGTCAATGTTAAATCCTCTATTACTGTGTGAAGAATTCCTGTGTGGTTCACATAATGTATACTGAGAGTTACTTTTGCTAGCATTTAACTTATGAAGGAGAAATGTTATGAATGAAATTAAATGAAATCAACTTAGATCTCTGATTCTTAAGGCTAAATCAAACCCTACACTTTATTGTACTTTGAGAATCATAGTACACTGGAATAATCTTTAAATAGATTACATATGAGTTTTCAGCGAAGTAAAATGGCGATATGTTCTGAGTGTTCTTTTTAAATTTCACCTTAATGACCTAACGACAATTTCCCCCTTATTCACTACCCATTCCCTAGTTTAGTCATACATTCCATGAATCTTTGTGGGACCCCTTAGGCACTCTTCTAAGTAATGGGCATATAGCTATGGTTAACTTAAACAAGGTCCTAGAACACAATACTCACATTAAATACAAATGATATACAAGTAAATAATTCACCTTTCCTCAAGATGTTTTTTTTCAGTTATGAATAAGTGCTCCAAAGGAAACAAATCAGGGAAATACCATAGCTTGAATTTTATTCAATGTGCAATATGAAATTCCTGGATCATTCTGAGAAGGAGAGTGACATGTTCTGATCTTGACTCTTAACAATCACTCTCATTTTTTAATGGATAGGAGATTTCGGGGATTAAAGAATAATGGCAGACTGTTAGGGACCAGTTAGGAAACTGTTGCATTATTCTAGGTAAGGAGTATTGATAACTTGGACTAGGGCGCTAACCGTGAAAATGGAGAAAAGGGTGGATACTGAGAATGTTTTGGAGAAAAGGCTGAAGGAACCTAGTGCTTCCCACTCTGTTTCTGTGCTACATGAACACACAAAGTCACACCATAGATGGTAGATTTATCAATCAGAATTCTTTCAGCCACAGTAACTAACACCCCAACTCTAAATGGCATGAATAGGGGTTGAATCAGAGCTACAGCTGCTGGCCTACACCACAGCCACAGCAACATCAGATCTGAGCCATGTCTGCAACCTACACCATGACTCACAGCAACCAGATTCCCAATCCACTGAGTGAGGCCAGGGATCGAACTTGCAACCTCGTGGTTCCTAGTCAGATTTGTTTCCGCTACGCCACAACAGGAACTCCAGAGTCTGACAATTCTTAAATGTGTGATTGATCATTTCCATGTTTCTTGCTTTTACTGAAACTTTTGCCAGATCATATAATCTACTTCAGTCTTTTTCCTTTTCTTCGTGATTCATAAGAACTTTTAATATATTAGGCATATTAAACACTTTGGATGATGTGTGGTGAGAATGATTTCTTTTTCACATTTTATCAGTTGCTTTAATTTTCTTACCAGTGATTTTAGCATTCAGATATTTTAAATTTGTATATAGTCAAATATAAAAATATCATTTTGAATTCTTTTGAATTGTTTCTTTGGACACAGTAACTACCACATAAAGATTCAATATATTTACACATATATTCTTCTATCATAAATGGTTTGTTTTTTATGATATTATGGAAATGTAGATACAGATAAAAAGTAAAATATCATTGTTAATCAAAGGCAATGACTGTCAAAATTTTGGTATTTATGATTCCAGATATATTTAATATTACAATGTACATTGTTTTTTAACTTGCTGTTTTCATTAAATAACATATATTGTGCATTTTTACATCATTTCATATTTTTCTATAAATTATTTTTATAACTATGATTTGTACTTCATGAACTTAGCTTATTCAGAAAATCTTTTTTTCTTGGATGTTTTCAATCTTGTGCTGTAATTAAACAGTGTTCTGGGATACCATGGTAATTAAATCTTCATGGACATTCATAATTGTTTCCTTAAAATGTATTTTTAATACAAGTTTGTATGTCATGTTCATGTCAGTTTTAAAGTTTTCCATCAGGGCAATAGAATAGAAATTTTGAAGTTGGACTGTGAAGTCAGGCCTCAGTTACAATTTTGATTCTGCCCTTCACTATGTCACAAATTCATTGTCATTTTTCTCATTTGTATATCATCTGTAATAATATCTACCTCAGGATTGTTATGAGGTTATATGAGCTAAAATACATGCTAGCAAGTGTATTTGGTACCTAGTGAGCAATCAATAGAAGTTTTTTATCATTGTGTATTGCCAAACTGTTCTTGTAAAGGTTGTGACTACTTACACGTTTAACATTACATTTAAAAAATTCCTGCTTTGATGGGGTTGTTTTATTAAAAATTTTTATTTTGTAATTGGTTGTATATTTTAATTTGCATCTACTTGGCTTTCTAGAAAGATTAAACTTCTTAATTCATGTATTAGTAGCTAAAGTGTATTTTTTATTTCTGAAATAGTTGCTTAAACGTTTCCAAAATTTTTATTGAAATGTTTGTTTCTTTCTTCCTAATAAGAAATTAAAAAATTTCTTTTAAAATTCATTGACAGTAGTACTACAATTATTTCCTGTCAGTTGTTTGCCTTTTAACTTATGTACATGTTATAACTAATTTTTATGTAGTCAAATATACACATTTGGGGGGGAGAAATTTTGATACAATACTTTTTTTTATTATTACTCAATGAATTTATTACATTTATAGTTGTACAATGATCTTCACAATCCACTTTTATAGGATTTCCATCCCACAACCCCAGAGCATCCCCCCACACCCCAAACTGTCTCCTTTGGAAACCATAAGTTTTTCAAAGTCTGTGAGTCAGTATCTGTTCTGTGAAGTTAATTCTGTCCTTTTTTCAGATTCCACATGTCAGTGAAAGCATTGGATGTTGGTGTCTCATTGTATGGCTGACTTCACTTAGCATGATAATTTCTAGGTCCATCCATGTTGCAAAAAATGCCAGTATTTCATTCCTTTTAATGGCTGAGTAATATTCCATTGTGTATATGGACCACATCCTCTTCAGCCACTCCTCTGTTGATAGACTTTTAGGTTGTTTCCGTATCTTGGCTATTGCAAATAGTGCTGCAATGAACATTGGAGTACATATGCCTTTGAGAGTCATGGTTCTCTCTGGATAGATGCCCAGGAGTGGGACTGCTGGATCAAATGGTAGTGCTATGTTAAGTTTTATGAGGAATCTCCATACTGCTTTCCACAGTGGTTGCACAAATTTACAATCCCACCAACAATCCCACACCCTCTCCAACACTTATTCTTTCTAGACTTTGATGATGGCCATTCTGGCTGGTGTAAGGTGGTACCTCAGAGTGGTTTTGATTTGCATCTCTCTAATAATGAGTGATGTTGAACATCTCTTCATGTGGACTTTGGCCATCCATATGTCTTCTTCGGAGAACTGTCTGTTTAGATCTTCTGCCCATTTTTTGATAGGCTTGTTTGTTTTTTTTTGGTATGGAGCTGCAGAAGATGTTTATAAATTTTGGACATTAATCCCTTGTCATTCGAATCACTTGCAAAGACTTTCTCCCATTCTGTGAGTTGTCTTTTTGTATTGTTTAGAGTTTCCTTTGCTGTTCAGAAACTTTGAAGTTTGATTAGGTCCCATTTGTTTATTTTGTTTTTACTGTCATTGCTCTAAGAGGTGGATCTGAGAAGATGTTGCTGTCGTTTATGTCAGAGAGTGTTTGGCCTATGTTTTCCTCTAGGAGTTTGATAGTGTCTGGTCTTATATCTAGGTCTTTCATCCATTTTGGATTTATTTTTGTGTATGGTGTTAGGGAGTGTTCTAATTTCATTCTTTTCCATGTGGCTGTCCAGTTTTCCCAGCACCACATATTGAACAAGCTGTCCTTTCTCCATTGTCTATTCTTGCCTCCTTTGTCATAGATGAGTTGGCTGTAGGTGCGTGGGTTTAATTCTGGGCTTTCTATCCTGTTCCACTGATCTATATGTCTGTCTTTGTGCCAGTACCATGCGGTTTTGATGAGTGTTGCTTTGTAGTATAGTCTGAAGTCCGGGAGCCTGATTCCTCCAGCTCCATTATTCTTTTTCAGGATATCTTTGGCTATTCTGGGTCTTCTGTGCTTCCGAACAAACTTTAAAATATTTTGTTCAAGTTCTGTGAAAAATGCCCTTGGTAATTTGATAGGGATTGCATTGAATCTGTAGATTGCCTTGGGTAGTATAGTCATTTTGATAATATTAACTCTTCCAACCCCAGAGCGTGGTAGGTCTTCCCATCTATTTGTGTCATCTTTGATTTCTTTCATCAGTGGCTTGTAGTTTTCAGAGTACAGGTCTTTTGTCTCTTTAGGGAGGTTTACTCCTAGGTATTTTATTCTTTTGGATGCGGTGGTAAACGGGATTGCTTCCCTAATTTCATTTTCTGCTTTCTCATTGTTAGTATATAGAAATGCCGTTGATTTCTGTGTATTCATTTTGTATCCTGCGACTTTGCCAAATTCGTGGATGAGCTCTAACAGTTTTCTGGTAGAGTCTTTAGGATTCTCTAGGTATAGTATCATGTCATCTGCAAATAGGGATAGTTTTACTTCTTCCTTTCCAATTTGGATTCTTCTTATCTCTTTTACTTCTATTACTGCTATGGCTAGGACTTCCAAAACTATGTTGAAGAGTGGTGGCGAGAGTGGACATCCTTGTCTTGTTCCTGATCTCAGTGGGAATTCTCTCAGCTTTTCACCATTGAGAATGAAGTTTGCTGTGGGTTTGTCATATATGGCCTCTATGATGTTGAGGTAGGTTCCCTCTATGCCCACTTTCTGCAGGGTTTTGATCAGAACTGGGTGTTGGATTTTGTCAGAGGCTTTTTCTGCGTCTGTTGAGAGGATCATATGGTTTTTATTCTTCAGTGTGTTAATGTGGTGTATCACAATGATGGATTTGCGGATATTGAAGAACCCTTGCATCCCTGGGCTAAATCCCCCTTGATCATGATGTACAATCCTTGTAATGTATTGTTGAATGCGGTTTGTGAGTATTTTGTTGAGGCTTTTTGCATCGATGCAGTGAAATTGGCCTGTAGTTTTCTTTTTTTTGGTATCCTTGGTTTTGGTACCAGGGTGATGGTGGCCTCATGGAATGCGATTGGGAATATCCCTTCCTCTGCGATCTTTTGGAATAGTTTCAGAAGGAGAGGTGTTAGCTCTTCTCTAAATGTTTGATAGCATTCGCCTGTGAAGCCATCTGGTCCTTGACTTTTGTTTGTTGGAAGTTTTTTAATCACAGTTTCAATTTCTGTTCTTGTGATTGGTCCATTCATCCTTTCTATTTCATCTTGGTTTAGTCTTGGAAGATTGTACTTTTCTAAGAATTTGTCCATTTCTTCTAGGTTTTCCATTTTATTGGTGTATAGTTGCATAGAGTAGTCTCTTACGATCCTTTGCATTTCTGTGATGTCTGTTATTACTTCTCATTTTTCATTTCTAATTTTATTGACTTGAGTCTTCTCTCCTTTTTTCTTGATACGTCTGGCTAAGGGTATATCAATCTTGCTGATCTTTTCAAAGAACCAGCTTTTCGCTTCATTGATCTTTTCTATGGTTTTCTTCCTTTCTATTTCATTGATTTCTGCTCTGATCTTTATGATTTCTTTCCTTCTGCTAACTTTAGGTCTTGTCTGTTCTTCTCTCTCGAGCTGCTTTAGATGTAAAGTTAGTTTGTTTATTTGAGTTGGTTCTTGTTTCCTGAGGTTGGGCTTGTATTGCTATAAACTTTCCTCTTGGAATGGCTTTTGCTGCATCCCATAGGTTTTGGAGTGTCATATCTTTGTTGTCACTTGCGTCTGGGTATTTTTTTTTTCCCGAGGGCTGCTCCCGAGGCATATGGAAGTTCCCAGGCTAGGGGTCTATCTGGAGTTGTAGCCACTGGCCTACATCACAGCCACACCAGATCTCAGCTGCGTCTGTGACCTTCACCACAGCTCACAGCAACGCAGGATCCTTAACCCACTGAGCAAGGCCCGGGATTGAATCTGCAACCTCATGGTTTCTAGTTGGATTCATTAACCACTGAGGCATAACGGGAACTATGCTTCTAGGTATTTTTTTTTTCCCACTGTACAGCAAGGGGGTCAGGTTATCCTTACATGTATACATTACAATTACATTTTTCCCCCAGCCTTTCTTCTGTTGCAACATGAGTATCTAGACAAAGTTCTCAATGCTATTCAGCAGGATCTCCTTGTAAATCTATTCTAAGTTGTGTCTGATAAGCCCAAGCTCCCGATCCCTCCCACTCCCTCCCCCTCCGATCAGGCAGCCACAAGTCTCTGCTCCAAGTACATGATTTTCTTTTCTAAGGAGATGTTCATTTGTGCTGGATATTAGATTCCAGTTATAAGTGATATCATATGGTATTTGCCTTTGTCCTTCTGGCTCATTTCACTCAGAATACTACTCAGCCATAAAAAAGAATGACATAATGCCTTCTAGGTATTTTTGAATTTCCTCTTTGATTTCTTCAGTGATCCATTGTTTGTTTAGTAGCATGTTGTTGAGTCTCCACGTGTTTGCGTTTTTTGCAGCTTTTTTCTTGTTGTTGATTTCTAGTCATATAGCATTGTGGTTGGAAAAGATGCTTGATATGATTTCAATTTTCTTAAAGTTACCGAGGTTAGATTTGTAGCCCAGAATGTGATCTATCTTAGAGAATGTTCCATGTGCACTTGAGAAGAATGTGTATTCTGTTGCTTTTGGTTGGAATGTCCTATAAATATCTATTACGTCCATCTGGTTTAATGCTTCATTCAGGGCCTGTGTTTCCTTCTTGATTTTCTATCGGGATGATCTGTCCATTGCTGTAAGTGGGGTGTTAAAGTCCCCCACTAGGATTGTGTTATTGTCAATTTCTCCTTTTAAGGTTGTTATTAGTTGCCTTCTATATTGTGGTGAACCTGTGTTGGGTGCATAGATATTTAAAATTGTTATATCATCTTCTTGGATTGATTCTTTGATCTTTATGTAGCACCTTCCTTGTCCCTTAAAATATTCTTCATTTTAAAGTCTATCTTGTCTGTTGTGAGTATTGCTACCCCAGCTTTCTTTTGAGTCCTGTTTGCTTGGAATATTTCCTTCCATCCTCTGACTTTCAATTTGTATGTGTCCCTAGAAGTGAAGTGGGTCTCTTGAAGACAGCATATATATGGATCTTGTTTTTGTATCCATTCAGCCAGTCTGTGTCTTTTGGTTGGGGCATTTAGTCCATTAACATTTAAGGATATATGATAGGTATGTTCTTATTGCCATTTTACTAATTGCTTTAGATTTGTTTTTGTTTCTCTTTTTTCTTCCCTTCTTCTCTTGTTCTCTCCTCTTGTGGTTTGATGACTATCTTTAATGTTGTATTTAAGTTGATTTTTCTTATTTGTTTGTGTATCCATTGTAGATTTTTGGTTTGCAGTTATTCTGAAGTTTTGATATGAGTCTATATATATATATATGAGTTTGTTTTAAGTTGTTGGTCTCTTAATTGTAAGTTCATCTCCAGTGTCCTGCATTTGTACCCACCTTTTCTCATGATTTCTGATTTTGGTGGCATAACTGTGCATGGATGATTTCATATCTTTACTATATATATACCTTTACTGGTGAGCCTTGTCATTTGTGATATTTTTGTTTCCTGTTGCGGCCTTTTCTTTTCTGCCTAGAGAAGTTCCTTTAGTATTTGTTGTAAGGTTGGTTTAGTGTTGCTGAATTCTCTCAGCTTTTGCTTATCTGTGAACGTTTTGATTTCTCCTTCAAATCTGAAGGAGAGCCTTGCTGGGTAGAGTCATCTTGGTTGGAGGTTTTTTCCTTTCATCACATTAACTATATCATGCCACTCCCTTCTGGCCTGCAAAGATTCTGCTGAAAAATCTGCCAATAACCTTATCGGGGTTCCCTTGTATGTTATTTGTTTCTTTTCCCTGGCTGCTTTCAATATTTTCTCTTTGTCTTTAATTTTGGTCAGTTTGTTTAATATGTCTTGGGGTGTTCCTCCTTGGATTTATTTTATATGGTACTCGTTGCACTTCCTGGATTTGAGTGAGTGGTTCCTTTCCCATGTTAGGGAAGTTTTTGGGTATTATCTCTTGGAATATGTTTTCTGTCCCCTTCTCTCTCTCTTCTCCTTCTGGCACCCCTATAATACGGATAATTGTGTGTTTAAGATTGTCACAGAGTTCTTTGAGACTCTCTTCATTTGTTTTCAATCTTTTTTCTCTCTTCTGTTCTGCATCTGTAATTTCCACTAATCTGTCCTCCCCCTGGCTTATTTGTTCTTCTGCCTCCTGTATTCTGCTGTTGGCTGCTTCTAATGAATTTTTTTTTATTGCAGTGATTGTATGTTGCATCTCTTCTTGTTTAAGTTTGATATCTTGTATCTCTTTGGTCAGTGTTTCCAGTAAGTTATCCATCTTTGCCTCCAGTTTATTCCCAATGTCTTGCATCATCTTCAGCATCAACAGTCTAAAGTCTTTTTCCTGGATGCTGAGAATTTCCTCCTCACTTACCTGATTTTCTGGGGTTTTTCCTTTGTCTCTCATCTGAGTTATAGTTCTCTGTTTTTTCATTTTTATAACTTTTTGGTGTGGTGACCTTTTTATAGATAATAGAGTTGTAGCCTCTCTTACTTCTGGTGTCTGCCCCCCTTGTGGCTGAAATTGGTACAGGGGCTTGCTGTAGGCTTCCTGATGGGAGGGACTGATGCTTGCCCACTGGTAGGTGGAGCTGATTCTAATCCCTCTGGTGGGTGTGGCTTAGTCTCTGGATGGGATTAGAGGCAGGTTTGTGCCTGGGTGGTCTTTAGGCAGCCTGTTTACTGAGGGGTGGGGCTGTGATTCCACCTGGATTGTTGTTTGCCCTGGGGCTTCTCAGCAGCTGACTGATGGGTGGGGCCAGATTTTCCCAAAATGGCCACCTCCAGAGAAAGGCACACTGCTGTATATTCCCAAGAGCTTTGCTTCCAATGTCCTTCCCCCACAATAAGCCACATTCACTCTGTTTTCCCAGGATGTCCTCCAAGAACTACAGTCAGGTTTGACCCAGATTCCCTTGGAGACTTTGCTTTGCCCTGGGACCCAGTGCATGTGAAAGTCTGTGTGTACCTTTTAAGAATGGGGGTCTCCATTTCCCCTAGTCCCATGGAGCTCTTGCACACAAGCCCCACCAGCCTTCAATGCCAGATGCTCGGGGGAGTCTTTCTCCCAGTGCCAGATCCTCACACATGGGAGTTTGATGTATGGCTCAGAACTCTTACTCCTGTAGGTGAGTTTCTGTGAACCAGTTAGTTTCCAGCCTGTGGGGCTTCCCACCCGGGAGGTATAGGGTTGCTTATATTGCATAATTGCCCCTCCTAGCTCTTGATGTAGCCTCCTCTTTTTCTTCTGGAGTAGGATATCTTTTTGAAGGTTTCTGGTCCATTTGGTTGAAGATTACTCAGAATTTAGTTGTAAATTTTGTTGTTTTTTAGGAGAGAAGTTGAACTCCAGTTCTTCTATTCTACCATCTTAATCCCTTCTTCTGACACAATACTTCTTTTATAACGAGACTTTTTATGATTACTAACCTGTTCCCTAAAGTACTAGAAATTTATAGATATTTTATGAATTAAATATAAAGTTTACAAATCCAAGGTAATAATAAAGCAAAACTTGGATTTAGAATAAATTTTTTTTCTACTTTTTTGGCTGCCCTGCAGCATATGGAGTTCCTGGGCCACTGATCAGATCTGAGCTGGAGTTGTGACCTAATCTACAACTGCAGCAAGGCCAGATCTTTAACCCGCCCTACCGTGTGGGGCCAGGGATTGAATCTGCGTCCCAGCACTCCGAAGATGCCACTGATCCTGTTGCGCAATAGCGGAAACTCCTAGAATTAATTTTTTTAACGAAAAAATATTTAGTAATGCATTTTGAGTAGAATGTGTGTGTGAGAAAGAGTGAGACAGAAAAAAGAGAAAGAGAAGTGAGACCCCTCAGTACTTCTTGAAATGATTTGTGAACCACTCCAGTTAGCCCTACGAATAAAAGACTGGGAGAAGTTTTACAAAACAATATACACACTTCACCAAAGCCAACAATTGTTTTGCTTGTAAAGATCTGCAAGTGGAAATCTAGTCCCTTCCCTTGGAAGACAAGACTTGATTTTATTGGAGACAGAATAAAGTTCAATCCTCTTTGCACTGGTGGTATATACCAACTCAGCCTGGAGTTATGAAAATCTCTATTTCTCCCTTATTGTCTTTAGGTATTTTTCCCCATCCATTTTACCACTCACAAAATGAGTCTAGGAAGGGAAATTAAAACTTGTTTAATTGTGGGTCTATATTTCCAATACAAAATCCCACTCGGAGGGAAAATTATCGCCTAAATCCATTTTTGGAACTTAGAAAATGTAGGTCTATATTTCCAGTATAAAATCCCACTCAGTTGGAGAGGAATTTATCTCCTAAATCTATCTTTGGAACTTAGAAAATGTGTCTTTAGCGCAGTCCAAAAAAAAAAAAAGTTATTTCTAAAGCCAAGATTAAAAAAAGTTTTACAACTGAATTTATCTTTAAAAATTAATGGTTCCATTATTTACATGTTGT
Organism: Phacochoerus africanus; assembly: GCF_016906955.1. NCBI lineage: Eukaryota > Metazoa > Chordata > Mammalia > Artiodactyla > Suidae > Phacochoerus > Phacochoerus africanus. The sequence continues at coordinate 8,417,689 of NC_062558.1, forward strand.
CTTCAGTTCATCTGGTGTGTATTATGGTTCATGGAAAAATAAGATTCTCCCTTATGATTTACTTTCAAATGATTGGCTAATTTCTCCAGTTCCATTAACTTAAAATTTATCATTTCAGCATGACTTTAGAATATGATATTTATAATATTTAAATTCATCCATAAATGGATCTGTATACTACTAGGCCAATAGAAATACCATTTTTATTGTCGTGGGTTTATAGCATGTTTTACTCTCTGAGAAGATATTAAATCCTTTCTGACTCTTGTTTTTAACCTTTTTTTTGGATGAATTCTCCTCTTTATCTTTACCTAAGAAGTATAGGATTTCTTAAGAGGAAAAAATATGAAAAAAATTAAAGACTATTCCAGATGGGTTTTTTCCTAACTTTTGAAAATTTATGCATATATTTAGGTGAATATTGCTATGTTTATAGCATTTTCCCATCTAGGAATGTTATATTCTTGTAATTAGTATTTTATGTGCCTAAAAAATAGTCATACTGGAGTTCCCGTCATGGCACAGTGGTTAACGAATCCGACTAGGAACCATGAGGTTACGGGTTTGATCCCCAGCCTTGCTCAGTGGGTTAAGGATCTGGCGTTACCATGAGCTGTGGTGTAGGTCACAGAAGCGGCTCGGATCCCGCATTGCTGTGGCTCTGGTATAGGCTGGTGGCTACAGCTTGGATTCGACCCCTAGCCTGGGAACCTCCAGGTGCCACAGGAGCGGCTCAAGAAAAGGCAAAAAAACAAAACAAACAAACAAAAAATAAATGTCATACTATATACTGTATCTATCTATCTAGAGCCACATACGTATACCAAGTTTTTGCATATTTAGTAGACAATATCTCAGTATAAAATAGTTATGTATTATTGGATATTTAATATTTTAAAATTTGGGGAATTCCCATCGAGGTTCAGCAGAAACAAATCTGACTAGTATTCATGAGGATACAGGTTCAATCCCTGGCCTCACTCAGTGGGCTAAGGATCTGGAGTTGCCGTGAGCTGTGGTGTAGGTCACAGATGTGGCTCTGATCTGGCATTGCCATGGCTGTGGTGTAGGCCAGTGGCTATAGTTGTGATTCAACCTCTAGCCTGGGGACTCCCATATGCCGTAGGTGCAGACCCAAAAAGACAAAAAAAAAAAATTAAAATTTGAATTGCCAATACAAGATTTTCTTCACATATTCTTTCAAAGAATTGCTCATAATTAGTAATACTGCTAATTCCCTGACATTTATTTTTATCTGGATATCTCAGTAAATTATCCTGGTTTAACTGTTCATCACTATCAGATTTCTAAATAGATAATCATACCAGGAATGTGATGTTATTCATTCCTTTTCCAATAGAAATTACTTTTTTTTTGTATTTCCCTCACTTATCAGGCACTTATAAGATAGTGTAAATAACTATAGTAAAAGTTATTTCATCTTAAACTTGTTATGTTTTTCTCTATTTCCAGACATTTCTCAACTACATGGTAAAATAGAAGTTTTCTACCATCTTGTCCCCAAAGAACACCAATTTTGACAGTTCAATTAAAAGATCGGTAAGCTCTGGGGATCTAGTGTGCTGCATAGTGACTATAGGTAATAATACACTCATAAAAACATTTTTCTTATAAATATATTTTAACTTCTCTACATGCACTGAAGACCAGCCATCTCATCCTTCAATGATACACCATTTTTCTTAATGTAGCAAGCAAGTAGCATTCTTAGAATTTTTTTTTTTTTTTTTTTTTTGGTGGGGGACCACACCTTGCTGCATATGAAAGTTTCCAGGCTAGGGATGGAATCAGAGCTACAGCTGCTGGCTTATGCCACAGCTCATAACAATGCAGGATACAGGATCCAAGCCACATCTGCGACCAACACCACAGCTCACGGCGACGCCGGATCCTTAAGCCATTGAGCAAGGCTAAGGATCGGACCTGCATCCTCACGGGTACTAGTTGGGTTTGTTAACTGCTGAGCCACAAAGGGAACTCCGGAAATATATATTTTTTTATCCAGTGTTCTTATAACACTCCTCTGAATGCATACAGAATGTACTTAAAATTTTCTGAGGATAGACCTTAGGTGTTCTCGCCGTACATACACACAAACAGGTTACCATGTGACGTGATGGATGTGTTAATTAACCTGACCATGGTAATCATTTCACAAAGTATAAGTATGACACCTCATCAGTTTGTACACTTTAAATATGTACAATTTTATTTGTCAATTATACCTCGATAAAATTTCTTATTTTGTTAAAGAAAAAAGTGTTTTCTAAAAATCAGGAATAGGAGTTCACTGATCATACCGTAACTGAAAAATTATTAGTCAATGCTTTCTATGAACACTGTATTAAGTACATCACATGTATGATTGCATTAATCTTCACAACTCTATAAATCATGTATTATAATCTCAGTTATGCAGATTGGGACATCATATTTTAGACAGTTAAAAAAGTTATTCATGAGATATATTTTAAAGTGGTTCCCGACTTTCAGATTCCTGCTCTTAGATAATATTCTATAATTTTCCCTTTGGGGGTTTTATAAACATAATTATATCCTCTATCTCCTTTGACTTGTTATTATAATAAATTAGAGTAACTAATTTTCCTTTAAGTTTTTTTTATTTCCATTCCTACCATTGAACATAATCACTTTACCTGAGTGTTGGATTCAAGTTGGTGGCACTTATTTATGATACATTAAATTACATACATACCTGATGCCTCTGTACTTTGTTTTGTTCAATTTTATAAACAAAAATTAAAGTAATTTATTTTTATGATCTCAGTTTTCCTACCTCCATTTCTCTGGCCACACTCCAATCTGCCATTTCTGCCGCATCGTTCAAATTAAACTGCATTTCTCACTTTCATGGTTGCTATCAAATTTAATGATCAATTCTCAACCCTTATTCATTGTCTTTCTGCAGCCTCTGAGGCAACAAACCAATCCCATTATCTTGAAACTGTCTTCACTTAGTTTCTGAAACAAATTGCTGCCAGATTTTCTTTCTCCCTCCCAGTTTGCCTCTTTCAATTGTCTTTCCAGGGTCATTTTCCTCTTCCCCAATCTCCAAATGTTCAACTTTTCTACAACTCAGTGCTTGGACTCTTATTTTCTTAGGTGGAACTTTCTCTCTAGATGATCTTATCCTATCTTGTGGCTTTAAAGGTCATCTATACTCATGATACCTGTGTAGGAAAAACTCAGTTCTCTTCCCATGTTGCTTCTATAGTCTCAACCTACTACCACACTCACAACATTTCTGACATCAGATGTATGGGTTTTTTTTTTTTCCACACTGAGTTATTCTGCAACCCCAGCTGGGTGTCCTACAATTTAACTCAATTCTGCAACATCTACCTGGAGACAGCTTCAGACCCCAGAAGTTTAAGGGCTCAGTTCTACACGATGGCCCTCTCCCCAGTATCAAATGCCATTAAGGGCTCAGTGCCACAAGACCACCCTTCCCCCTCCTCCAGTTCAAATGCCAATTGCAAATCCAAGTTTTTAACCGATGCTGACCAATTGTCTATGAATTGGAGGTTCCTATCACCCCTCTCCTCTGGTTTGAGTAATTTGTTAGAGTGGCTCACAGAACTCAGGAAAACAGTTAACTTACTGTTTATCAGTCTATTGTAAAAGAATACGATACGATACAGATGAAGATCCAGAAGGAAGAGGTGCATAGGGAAAGATATGAGAGGAGGAACATGCGGCCCCCAGGCCTTCTCCAGCGGCACCACTCTCCCCACCTCCATGTGCTCATCAACTCAGAAGCTCTCCAAACCCCATATTAATTCTGTTTTCAGCCCTCTCCCCTGTCTGGAGAATCAAGGGTGGGGCTGCAAATTCCATGCTTCTAACCATAGCTTGGTCTCTCTGTTGACCAGCCCGCATCCAGGAACCCACGCAGATTCACCCTTTTGGAGCAAAAGATACTGCTGCCAGGAAATCCCAAGGGATTGAAGAACTCAGTATCAGGAACTAGGGTAAAGGAACAAATATTAGAACAAAAGAGGCTCCTAGCGCTTCAAGGACATTGCACTTAGGAAATTATAAGAGTTTTGGGAGACCTGTGCTGGGAATCAGGGACAGAGACCAATATAAATATTTTCTATTATTTCACAATATTCAAATGTTTCCAGTCTTGATTTATCTACTGAATTCCAGACCCATTTTTTTTTCCAACTAAGTTTTTGATTCCTTCATTTGGATATTAGGGAAATTCAAAATTGGCATAATCAAAATGAGACAGGACAACTGTCAATTTCAGTAATTAAAAATAAGAAAAATGTGTTTTATAGTCCTTCATTTCTGTTGTTTCCAACCCTCTTCCATATTTCTGTCTGATATCATAGTCTTTAAGCAGAAAGTTTTCCTTTAAAATCTTGTATATCAGACATTCTGAAGTTTTATATTTCATCTTCATTTTTTTTCTTTTTACACCACTCCTGCGGCATACGGGAATTCCTAGGCTAGAGGTTGAATCAGAGCTGCAGCTGAGGCCTACACCATAGCCACAGCAACACTGGATCCTTAACCCACTGAGCAAGGCCAGGGATCCAACCTGCATCCTCACAGAGGCAATGTTGGGTCCTTAATCCCCTGAGCCACAAGGGGAACTCCTCATCTCATTTTTGAAGGATATTTTATTTACATCTTATCCTGGATTGCCATTTTTAAAACTTTTTTAATACTGTAAAAATGTCACAACATTGGCCTTTTATTTATTTAACTTCTTTTGGCCACACTTCCTGTATGCAGAAGTTCCTGGATCAGGGATTGAACCGGAGCCATAGCAGTGACAATGCAGAATCCTTAACCCTTAATTGCTAGGTCACCAGGGAACTCCACTCCATTGTCTTTTGAACTGCCTAATTTCTTATCATTGTTGTTCTGTACATAATTTGTTTCCCATCGCCCTCTGGGTACTGTGCAGATTTTGTATTTATCTTTGATTGTTAACATTTCACTATTTATTTGTCTGTCTGTTTGATATTTACTCTGCTTGTGTTTCTTTGAGCTTCTTGGATTTAGGATTTGATATATCTCATTATCTGGGGAAAATTCTTGTCTCTTCAAATATTTCTCCTTTTTCCTCTCAGGATGTCAATTACATATCTATTAGATTGTTAAATATTATCCAACTGATCTCCAATCATCTGTTTTGTTTCCACTCCTTTTCTCTTTATGTTTCAACTTGAATATTTAAAAATAACATGGGGCGTTCCCCTTGTGCTCAACAGTAACAAACTGACTAGTATCCATGAGGATCCTGGTATGATCCCCGACTTGCTCAATGGCTTAAGGATCCGCTGTTGCTGTGAGCTGTGGTGTAGGTCACAGATGTGGCTTGAATCTGGCATTGCCATGGCTGTGGTGTAGGCTCACAACTGTAGCTCCGATTTGACCCCTAGCCTGGGCCTCCGTATGACATGGGTGTGGCCCTAAAAAGACAAAAAAAAAAAAAAAAAAGAATTCTTCTGGTTTGTGTATTTATTTATAACACTTTCATTTGACTATCATTTCTCAACTTCAATTTCCCATGTGTTTTCTGTGGTTTCTGACATATTAATCAGTTGTTTCAAAATTCTCTGATTGATAACTCCGGATCTGCTTCCTCTCTGAGTCTAGTTATGGTGATTGCTTTAGTTCTCGACAAATGGGTTGTTTTTTTTTTTTTTCCCTGCTCTGTTTTGAGTCTTATAATCTTACATTGGATCCTAAACATGATATAGTGACATTGAGGTAAATTACATCTACCACTGGAAACAGGCAGGCCTCTTTCTCTGCCATGCTGTTTGTGTGGATGTTTGACTTATTTTCACTAGGAGTTGAAATATCTTGGGGTTTTGTTGTTGTTATCATTACCTCTAGCGCATGACGGAGTTCAAAGGTCTTTAACAGGAGTCCTCTGTTGTATTGTAGGTAGGGTGGGGGCTGGAAGACCAGAGAGATTTTGTCAGTATCTCTTCTCTGCCCTCAGGTTTCAGCTATCTCTACATGCCTGAATCACGTGTGGGGGTCCTCCCAAGCACCTTCTCTTCTCCCTTCAGTAGATATATCTTGCTTATTGCTCAGTACTAGGTTCATGGTGGGGTCAGGTGGGTCCTGGTCCAATCTAAGATTTCTTAGTGTTCTTGCCTATCCTGTCCCTGGCAGAAAATCTTTGCCTTTATTTATAGGTGATTTTGAGAGGGAGAGTGTTTATCATTACTCCACCAATGATGGCAGACTTTTACTTAGTCTAGTGATAATTTCTTGTCCTTCCTCCAGAGATAGGTAATTTATCTCTCTCTCTTTTTTTTTTTTTTTTTCCCACAGCAATGCCAGATCTGAGCACGTCTGTGACCTACACTGCTGCTCACCGAAACACTGGATCCCTGACCCATTGAACAAGGCCAGGGATCAAACCAGCATCCTCATGGATAGTAGTTGGATTCACTTCTGCTGCCCCACAACAGGAACTCCCATTTTATATCTTTTTTTTAAGCAGCAATGCTTTTTCTAAGCATTTCTCTCCAAGGATACCAGTGGGTCTTACAGATGGAAAGGTCTCTGATTTCTCCCCAAGAGGTAAGAAGACTGCTTCTATCCAATTCCCTAGCAGTGGTCATTCTTTATTTATGCCCTGAGTCAGAAAAGTTGCTATTGTCTTCCAGAAGACCATGGGTTTTCTTCTGATGAGAGTGTTATACAAACCATTCAAAGATGTCCTCTGTATATTGGTTCTATGTTGTTTATTTCTTTACAGCAGACTGGCACCATTAGTTCAAAACCTTGCTGGGACCAAACTCAAAATTTTAAATATCCAGTTGCTCAAAAATATTGTCCAAACCAGCAATTCTTAGTGACTTGGAGCATCCCTGCTTTGCATCCTCCAAACATTGTGCCCGAATCTGTTAGCCATAGATAAGAAAAACCCTAGGATAATAAAAGACCACAAAACACTGCTCCTCTTTGGAATTCTTTTATCCAGAGGAACCTCCCCTGGCCCTCCCCCTCCACTGAACTGCTGAGGACATTATCCAGACACATAAGTCACTTTGTGATCATATATTTTTCCTTAACCAGCTCCCAAATATGTGGAATCACTGTAAGTGGCTACAAGGACCAGATGCTTTTTGGTGATGATCAAGGAATTCATATAGTGTCTGACCAGCAGGAAAACAATCTATTGGTAAACCCATCCTGAACTCCTTGAGTGGTTGAGGCTCTAAATTTGGAATGCCTCCATGTTGGTTTGGCTTGGCATTGCTCTGTGCTGTATTGACCTCAGTTTTTTTCATCGCTTCCTTTTGTTTTATTAGCCTGGCCAAGCAGTAGCACCAGTATTTGAGTGAACCCATGCCTTTAAGAACTAATTTTTGGGAACAGAAGCACAAAGCTGCCAGGAAAAGTGGTCAGCCCACTCATTAGGGTGGCACTAAACTTTGTAATACCTGGGGCATAAATAGACAGAAGGAACATTGCATGCCTCTTGACCAAAGATGAGCCACTAATGATCCCATAATAAGCAACAGTGGTGGCCCAGCTGGGGCAGTGATTCGAAGTACTCTGAGACTAAAGGATGTTCTCATCTCTGGGCAATTAAGTAGTAGGTAAAGAAGCTAATAAGGCACACATATGAGGCTGTGGCCAGTCTCCTAAGTACAGTTGAAAAAGTAGCCTTTGCAAGCAGCTAGCATGCCTCTGTGAGATGCAGTTATGTTGTTATGATGTCATCTCTTCAGCTTCCCCTCAGAGGGATACTGAGATTCCAATCCTGGGGCTGAGCTAGGAAGAGTGTAATTTTATTTTATTTAATTTTATTTATTTATTATTATTTTTTTGTCTTTTTGTCCTTTTTAGGGCCGCACCCTGGCATATGGAGGTTCCCAGGCTAGGGGTCTAATCAGAGCTGCAGCTGCTGGCCTACTGCCACAGTTACAGCAATGCCAGATCCGAGCCGCATCTGTGACCTACACCACAGCTCACGGCAACACGGATCCTTAACCCACTGAGTGAGACCAGGGATCGAACCTGCAACCTCATGGTTCCTAATCAAATTCATTTCCGCTGCACCACGATGGGAACTCCTGTAATTTTAAGTGAATAAAGGCAAGGGAACTTATGTCCTTGTCCATCGCAGGACTCCAAAGAGGTAGCTGTCTTGCTGAACAGATGCTCCAAACCATAAGCTGTGTTCTGGGTCTTATTTGTGACAGCTTCTTACTAGGAGGCTACAGAGAAAGAAGGTAAAAGCCAGTGTGGAAGGACTCTAGGAAGGTGGCCTGGCTCTCGAAATGAAAAGGTAGCACAGTGTCACCCCGACAGTGACTGGAGTAATTGACCCTCTGCTTTGCCAGGAACCAACCACAGAGTAATTATGATAGAAAATACTAAAGTAAAAAGCCAAGGAGGAAGGGAACGTTCTCAGTTGGGGGAGGAAACAGCTTCTCGCTTACCCTGGATCCCAATCTCTCCTTAAGGAGCTAACCCAGGAAACAAATTAAAAAGGGGGTTACTTTGTCATGTTGAATATGTCTGGGGGGGAGAGAGCTCCAGCTAACAGGAGCTGAATTTAAACAATTGGCTACTATAGTTTTGAATGAAAAAAAAAAGAAAAGAAAAAAAGTTCCTACTAAAGGATCTTGATCCACAGAGGAAGCTTTGGACCCCGGTACACATATACCTTGCTGATGTGGATTTTTAAGCCCTGGAAAGCTGTTCAGCCTCCATTAGGTCTCATAATAGCCTGGGCAGACTGTCAGTGGAAAATGTTAGCTGAATCCAAAGATCTCCTCCACCAATTGGGATTTTGGAGTAAGCTTATCAGGCCACAGATGGTGTTGCAGCATGATGACTTGGCAAGTCCAAAGGAGGCAGAAATGAGTATTGAGTTTACCCAGTTGTTACTCAGAGGGGCTTCTGAAAAATATAACTTCTCTTTATCGGCCATGATGGTCAGTAAATAATTTAAGAGGCCAGAGATGCCCTGAATTAAAAAAAAAAAAAAAAGTTCTGATAATCATGTCCCAGGAGTTATCCACACACAGTAACCAAATGACCCAAGAACTGGAACTCATGGCTGAATCTCATCATCCTTTAGGGTCCATGGTGTTAAAGGACCACAGAGTCCTGTGTTACTTATTGGCTGATGAAAGGAGGGGGTGGTCTGTGCACTTATGACATATCTTTCTGTAGCGAACACTCACCAAGTTTTACAGATCACCAGAGACGTGTACCAAGCACGCATAATGTTTCTGTATGACTAAATGATTAAAAATGCTCACCACATTTAAATATATTTTAACTTAAATTCTATAAATTTTATATATTTAAACTCAACAATAAGAAAATATACCACCTGATTAAAAATGAGCAAAAGATACCAATGAAAGAAGATTGTATGTACATATACATAAATATATGGCAAATACATGTATGAAAATGTATTCAATACCATATATCCTTATGGTATTTAAAATGAAAACAACAATGAATTACAACTATCCATCTATGTCCAAAATCTAAAGCACTGACAACACCAAATGCCATTGAGGATGCAGGGCAATGGGAATTGTCATTCATTGCAGGTGGAATAAAAAATGATGCAGCTACTTTGGAAGACATTTTGGCAGTTTCTTAAACACTAAACATATTCTTAACCATATGATCCAACAATTTTGGTTCTTGGCATTTACCCAAATGAGTTAAAACATATGTCCACTAAAAAATGTACATGAAGATATGTATAGCAATTTTGTCCATCATTGCATAACTTGATAGCAACCAAGATGTTCTTCAGTAGGAAAATGGATAAACTATGGTACATCCAGGCAGTGGAATATATTATAGCACTAAATGGAAATAAGCTATCAAATCCTAACAAGACATGAAGGAAACTTCAGTGCATATTCCTAAGTGAAAGAAGCCAAACTAAAAAAGCCACGTATTTTATGATTCCAGCTACGCGATACTCTGGAAAAGGCAAAAGTATGGAAACTATAAGAAGATCAGGAATAATGATGGTGGTTAGAAGGAAGGGAGAGATGAGTAGACAGAGAAGGAGGGTATTTTAGGGCAGTGAAACTATTCTGTCTCTTACTACATTGATGGATATATGCCATTATGCATTTGTGAAAACCCAAAGAATGTGCAATACCAACAGTCTACCCCTAATATAAACTGCAGACTTTGGATGATAATGATGTGTCCATCACTTTGGATGATAATGATGTGTCCAATACCAACAGTCTACCCCTAATATAAACTACAGACTTTGGATGATAATGATGTGTAACAAATGCATCTCTGTGGTACAGAATGTTGTGTGGTGGGAGTATGGGGTGAAATGGGAACTCTCCATATCTTCTGTTTAGTTGTGCTGGAAAACTCAAATTGCTCTAAAAAATAAAGCCTATTAAAAAAAAAAGTGTGCAGTTAATTCTCAAAGTACTTTCTCAAAACACTTTTGGTGGGGAAATTTCCCGCTAGTATCCATGAGGATATGGGCCTGACTAGTATCCATGAGGATACGGGGTCAATACCAGGCCATGCTCAATGGATTAAAGGATCCAGCGTTGCCATGAGCTGTGGTGTAGGTAGCAGATGTGGCTGTGGTATAGGCCAGCAGCTGTAGCTCCTATTCAGCTGCTAGCCTGGGAACTTCCATATGCTGCAGGTGTGGCCCCAAAAAACAAAAAAAACACACTTTTAGTGGTTTGTTTTTTGTCTATTTTTTTTTTATTATTAATTGCTTCTTAACTAGCTGCTAAAAAGAGCTCAAAATGGAAAAAAAAATTACTATTGTGTTTTTGGTAAAAGATTTCTTCTTAGAGTTCCTGCTGTGGCAGTGGGTTAAGAATCCTACCACAGCAGCTTGGGTAACTGCAGAGGTGCAAGTTCAATCCCTGGCCCAGCATAGTGGGTTAAAGGATCTGGCATTGTCGCAGCTGTGGCATAGGTCACAGCTGCAACTGGGATTCAGTCCTCGGCCTGGAGAACTTCTATATGACGAGGGTGTGCAGCCATTAAAAAAAAAAAAAAAAGATTTCTCTATTAAACCTGTGGGCATATAAGAAGTTATCCATTACACATTTCTCCTGCACATCCTCCCCAATTCCTAGAATTCTTTCTTATAAATTAAGATTCACTTTATCTCTCTTTTCTGGGGGGGGGGGGCGCTTGTGGCATGTGGAATTTCACGGGCCAGGGATCAAACCTGCATCACAGAAATGACCCAAGCTACTACGGTGACAATGCCAGATCCTTAACTGCGCTACAAGAGAACTCCCGCTTTGTCTCTTTTAATTACATCTTCTGATTCATTATTGCTGCTATATAGGATCATTATTATCTTAGTTTATTGACTTTTTTGAAATATCTTATTTCCTATAGTTCATCAATTCACATAAACTTTTAAATTTTGTTTTCAAATCTGTGAATATAACACACTCAAAAAGAAAATAAAGACTAAATGTCCGGTACAGTAAGTAAAGTAAATATCTATACAACCATCATATAAGTTTTTTTAAAAAAGGAAAGAATATAAACAAAATCCCGAAAGTCTTCTTCTTCTTCTTCTTTGTGTGGTTTTTTTTGTTTGTTTGTTTGCTTGTTTTTTAGGGCTGCACCTTCAGCACATGGAAGTTCCCAGGCTAGGGGCTGAATTGGAGCTGCAGCTGCCAATCTATGCCACAGCCACGGCAAAGCCAGATCCAAGCCGCATCTGCAACCTACACCACAGCTCACGACAACACTGGGTATTTAACACACTGAGTGAAGCCAGGGATCGAACCTTCGTCCTCATGGATACTAGCCAGGTTTGTTACTGCTGAGCCACAACAGGAACTCCCAGAAGTCTTCTTATGTGATTCTTCTAGGTTTTCCATGTAGAAAATAAAATTCTTTTCATAACAAAAATTTTGTTTCTTCATTTCTAATTATTTTATCAATCTTTCTTGTTTTGTTGAGATGCATTGACTCATAGTATTATAATGATTATTTCTCAAGTGGAACCACATTTAAGTTATATAAAATCCAAATAGAAAATTTGAGATACTGGATTTCCTCAGGCAGGCACTGGCTAGTGGCATCTTTCTCATTGTATCTATAGAACCCCTTTTAGTATCTTGGATAAGTGGTGATCTTTATCTAATTTTCCACAGAAAAATTAATTATATAATGTTTCATGTTTTTGCCAGTAAATGTGAATATAGCAATTCGTAAATGGACTGACTCATCAAAAAGCTTAGTATGTAGCTGGCTAGATAAAACATATACACATAAAACTTAAAATTGCTTCTCATGAATATGCAACAATGATGTAGGAATTAAATAATTATGTTGGCAATAAATGCTTTAAGACATCTCATGAGGCAGTATGTGGAGAGAGAATTGATTTACAGCTGAACTAGAAATGCCGTATCATTATCTCCGGGGACCCCTGGTTGTCTGGTTTTACTTGTAGCCTGGATAATGGAAGTGGTATTTATGATGTGCTGCTTAAGTTCAGAAACTCCCCTGGTGACCTCCAGGTCAATTTCTTTACTGAAGGTCTGCAACAAGCCTAACGGGTTTGATAATCTGACTTGATTACTTAAAGAGCCACTGAGAGCTTCTGGTGTGGGACGGGGCGGAGGGGAATCTTCTGGTTCAAGCAAGGGCTCATTCTACTGCCTGGTGCTCGAGAAAGGGTTCTGGGGGGTTTGGGCTGTGTGGCATCTCTTGGACCTGTGATGCTCCCCTCATTCTCTTTGTCCAGCTGCCCCATATACTTGACCTTTAAATAAAAGCCGCACAGGAGTACACTCTGTAGAGTTCAGTGCCTACCCAAACTGGAGAACACTGAACAGTTAGCCATGCATGTGGGACATTGGAAACTAACTGCCTCCATGCTGTAATTTAGATATAAAGAACATGATGGAAGGAGTTCCTTTCATGGCTCAGTGGTTAATGAATCTGACTAGCATCCACAAGGACTCAGGTTCGATCCCTGGCCTTGCTCTGTGGGTTAAGGATCCAGTGTTGCCGTGAGCTGTGGTATAGGTTGCAGACATGGCTCAGATCCTGCGTGGCTCTGGCTGTGGTTGTGGCCGGCAGCTGTAGCTCCAACTCGACCCCTAGCCTGGGAACCTCCATGTGCCACGGGTGTGGCCCTAAAAAACAAAAACAAACAAACAAAAGAATTAACATGATGGAAGATAGTATGGGGGAAAAATGTGTGTGTGTGTGTGTGTGTATATATATGTATATATGACTGGGTCACTTTGCTGTACAGCAGAAATTGAAGGAACATTGTAAATCAACTATGCTTTAATAATTGTTTTTTAAAGGCTGAGGCATTGTTTAGGAAAAGGAAAAATGAGATAAGGGGTGGGGAATGAAAATATTGTTTCCACGTGGTTTCCCCCTGCCTGCTCCTAGACTGAGGTCCCAAAAATCTTCCTTCCACTGATGAGCAGAAAAGCATTTGTATTGTAGATCCAGGGCCTGAGGAGGTTGCTAAACGGATAACACAGGAGATTCAAACTGAGGGGACATCCATCAAGAAGAGGTGCCTTTCTAGTGAATATCACAAAAAAGAAACAAACTGACAGATACAGAGAACAGATGACTGGTTACCAGTGACGGGAGGTGGTGGCAGTATGAGTAGTTAAAAACCCAACTAGCATCCAAGAGGACGAAGGTTTGATCCCTGGCCTTGCTCAGTGGGTTAAGGATCCAGCATTGCCATGAGCCATGGTGTAGGTTGCAGATGAGGCTCAGATCCCGTGTTGCCGTGGCTGTGGTGTAGGCCGGCAGCTGTAGCTCTGATTGGACCCCTAGCCTGGGAGCCTCCACATGCTCAAGGATGTATCAGGAATATAGCCAATAACTGATAAAAACTGTAAATGGAAAATAACCTTTAAAAATGTATAAAATTTTTTTTAAAAAAGTGGTGCCTTTCTGCTCATTTCTATTCTAACTAAAGTGACTGAAAGCACAGTGAAGCTGCCAGAGCTACTGTGTCAGGACCTGTGATTGTCTGTAAGGGGGAGGAATGGCGCATCCAGGAGGAATTTGCTTTGACTGGAATTTGGTAAAGAATGGAGCTAAGTTACCTTTTTTAAAAAATTTTTTTGAGGGCTGTAGGTATGGCATGCACCTGTGGTATATGGAAATTCCCAGGCTAGAGGTCGAATCTGAGCTGTAGCTGCCAGTCTACACCACAGCCACAGCAAAGCCAGATCTGAGCCATGTCTTCAACCTACACCACAGCTCACGACAATGCGGGATCCTTAACTCACTGGGCAGGGCCAGGGGTCAAATGTGCATCCTCATAGATAATAGTCAGGTTTGTTTCCACTGAGCCACAACGGGAACTCCGTTACCTTTTTGATATATTTGGCAGCTCTTTTCTGCATTGCTTTTGAAATGGAAATTGCATTTGGAAGATTAGAGGTGACATTCTGTGCAGTCTTACTGAGGATCCTACACTGGCTTGCAGCTTTCTCAGAGATGTGTTTAGAGGGGAAACACCCACTCTGTTAAGCTGCATAGAGACAAGAGGGATATTGCCTACCTCCTCTCTTCCATGTTAAATGGAATACTTGGAAGCCATTGAAATGCTGGCAATGCTAGTCGCTTTAGCTTGATGGTATAATGATCCACAACCCAACACTGTGACTCTAACTCAGGTGATGACTAATGCTGAGATAAAGGGAGCTATAACTTTGTGGACTCCTTGGGTACCTACCTTGTCGGGGAGATGAGAATGTGAGAAAAGTTGCCCTAGATCTCTTTGTTCAGCTCTCCTAAATGGGATTTAATGATAGGGAAACAAATTAGGGTTACTCAGAAGAAATGGAACAATAGGAATATAAGAGATGGGAGAAAAAAAAACCATGGAGAATTGAACCAAGCAGAAATGCCTTATAGTTGATTAAAAATTGCATCAAAAAGGAAGAGGTAAATGAAGCAGTCAGTAAATGTTAAGGAATCACTATAAAAGATGACAAAACTCCAACACCAACTCCTCAGATTATAAAATGATAGTCACTCAATTTATCCTAGTCTCGATGGATGAAAAATCTATGTATTACACAAAAGCAGAGTCTAAAAATCTCTTCAGAGCCTATGCCAATGTAAGAAGGGCAAAGCCAAGAGAGGATTATGACTTTGAGTGATGGCAGAGCCCAAGTCTCAAAACAATCCGAGCCAGGGACACATGGCCATTAATATTGGTTTGGCTCCAGTGGCCTCTAGGTGGTTTAAAAAACAAAAACAAAAACAAAAACAAAAAACCAACTGTTAGGATTGCTGGACATTGGTACCTAAACCTGTTCATGAAGTGTTTAAGGGCAGTGTAATTACATTAGGAGAATATGGCGGCATTAGTGTAGGACTGCAAGTGAAAGTATGGTTCAAAGTGGGGATTGATGAATCCAAATTGTGCACGGTTGCTGCCTCCCTCTTACCCAGACTATATCATTGCAGTGGATGTGATGTCTGAATGGGGACTCTTCCCTCATCCAAATCATTGGGAAAGGAATGTTAGGCAAGTCTGCCCCTTCCTCCACTGTAATTAGGCACGCTAGATGGGAAAACTTGAGAATTACCGGAGCCCGCTCAAGCGATTCCTTTAAAACAATGTAGGATACCCTGGAGAGCAATTTGGGCTTTCAGTACAGATCCGGGATAGGCAGCCAGATTAGTGACTGAAAATTCCTTATTTCGTAGTTCAATAAGGTCCATCAGAAAAGCTGATGTATCTTGGAGGTGAGCAGTACCTGGTAAGAGAACTGAATAAGGAAGTTGGTGATGATTGTGGAAATGTCTGTCACTTGCAGTTCTGCTGAATGGAGCTTCTGGCAAAAGTCTGTTACTGCCACCCAGCGGCGACAGCAAGGATTTTTGGACTAGGACTCGTGGACAGGTAGTGTAATTTGCAAAAGGGGGGCTTAGGTGACTGGCAAATAAAAGGAACATTGAGCAAGGGTGCTTTATTATGAAGAACCTTATGGGCCTTAAAGGGGAAATTAAAGTGGGATGTATTATTGTATGTCGAAAAGCTTCCTTCCTGTTTCTAAGGTGATTTGAGTCAAAAAGTCAATGCCCCATTTGCGCTTTGAGAGTAGATTTCTGGATGCAGGAAATCAGTGGCTGGGGAGATATTCAAGCAATGCAATGATGGGCAGGAAAAGATGTATCCAATTATCCCACTCAGAAATTAAACAAAGACCAAAAATTGTTATGTTTGTCAACAGAAACATAAGAGACTGCACATAGCCAACGGCCCTCAGACCAAGGTGATGTGGGCCCATCCGTAGCTAGCAGGTAAGTTTATGCTTTGGTAGATACCAGTGGGTCTTCACTGTGATAGATACTCATTCTGGATCTAGGTCTGCATATCGGAGAGCTGAAGCAAATGCCCCTAACCCAATAGAGGCTAGAACAGAAAGTATAGTTTCAATCTGGACTTCTTGCTCATACATCGCCTTAGCAAAGAACCAGTTTTATTGCAGGTGCCCTGCAATGTGAACTAAAAAGCATCATATTCAAGGAAGTTCACCCCTACAAAGTAGTAGGCAGACTGAAAAATTGGAATGAGCGGTTGAAACACCAGCTTACTAAGTTGAGAATGAGGAGATGGCTTCCATGATTGGATAAATGGGTGTTAAAATCTGATATGTGGAGAAGTGAATTTTCCTATCACCCAATTGAGATTTCTTTTTTTAATTTATTTTTTTAATTGAGCTATTGATGATTTACAATGTTGTGTTTGTTTTAGGTGTACAGCAAAGTGATTTAATTGCACACACATTTATATAAAGTTATTTTTTTCAGATTCTTTTCCATTTGAGGTTATTACAAGAGGTCAGATATAGTTCCCTGTGCTATACAGTAGGTCCTTGCTGTTCATCTATTTTATATATAGTTGTATGAGCCTATTAATCCCAAATTCCTAATTTAGCCCTTGCTGCCCTCCCCCTTTGCTAACCATCAGTTTGTTTTTATGTCTGTGAGTCAATTTCTGTTTTATAAATAAGTTCATTTGTGTTTCTTCCTATCCTTCAGGATGTTGTTGTCATTTATTATGACACTTATCCATATACTAGCCTCGACTAGTAACATTGTGTCATTACCATTTTAAACAGTTATCTTTTGGGTCAATTAAAAGTTTTTAAAAATTAAAGACTTTTATCTTATTAGTTAATTTATTTGTGCCCTGATGCTATCCCTTTCTTTATGTAGATCCAAGTTTCAGGTCCACATGGTTTTCTGGGACTTCTATAACAAAATACCACAAATGGGTGACTTAAAATACCAGAAATATGTTGTCTCACAGTCTGAAGGCCAGAAGTTTGAAATCAAGGTGTGGGCAGGATTGGTTCCTTCTGAGGACTGGGAGGGAGAATTAGTCTCATGCCTTCCTCCTAGCTTTTGGTGGTCCGGAGCTTTCCTTGGCTTGTTGATGGCATCCTCTTTGTATCTTCATTGTCTTCCCCCTGCCCTGCGTATCTGTCTCTGTGTCCAGTTTTCCCATCTTTGGAAGGACTCCATTTATATGGGATTAAACACCACTCCAATGACTTCATTTTAACTTGATTATCCCTGCAGGATTCTTTTTCCAAATAAGGTCATAAGGTCCACATTCTCAGGTCCTGGGGTGAGGACTTCAACAACTCTTTTTTTTTTTGGGCGGGGGGGGGCTTTTTAGAGCCTCACCCTGGCATATGGAGGTTCCCAAGCTAGGGGTTTAATGGGAGCTGTAGCTGTCAGCATAGCTCATAGCAACACTGGATCCTTAACCCACTGAGCGAGGCCAGAGATCAAACCTGTATCCTCATGGATACTAGTCGGGTTGGTTAACTTCTGAGCCACAACGGGAACTCCTCAACATCTCTTTTTGTAAGGACACAATTCGACTCATCATAGTCTGTCTCCTGGCCCTCCCAAATTCATGTCCTTTCCATATGTAAAAATCCCCTCACCCTATTCCAATATCCCTTAAATCTTTATCATTTCAGTATCAACTCTAGGTCTAAAATCTTATTATCTAAATCACTCAAATCAGTTATGGAGGAGGACCCCTGTATGATTCCTTTGGGAACAAAACTTATGGCCACCTGTGAAACTGTGAAACCAGCAAGTTATCTGCTTTCAAATTACAGTGATGGGGCAGACATACAACAGACACTGCCTTTTCAAAACTGAGAAAAGGGAAGGGAAAGGGGGTCATGAATCCTCAATGAATCTGAACCAGAGCAGTACAAATACCATTAGATCTGAAGCCCTGAAACTAATCCTCTTTGGTTCAATGCTTTGTCTTCTGGGCCCCGAAGGTGGCAGTGCTGGGTGGTGACCCTGCTTCCTCCGCCCCTGGGAAGCAACCCCACCCTTGAACTCATGATGTGACCTTCCCTTCTAGAACAGAGAAGGCCCCCTTGATCTTTGGCCTCAAAGTCCTGAAGTCAATGACAAATCATTGGCCTCTGAACTTCCTTTGAGGTCATTTTCCCCTTTTCTTGAAGAATAACTCATGTTCAGAGATGGGTAGCTCTATTTGCCTGTTTCCTGTCTGTATGATCCTAGAAGTCTGAAGGTCTTCCTTTATTTCATCTCAACTCTATCTCCTTCAGTCCAGGCTACAGGTGTTTCTGCTGAGCCGGACCACTGGAGTCACAAGCCACCTGCCTAGTTTCTTTAGCAGATGGCTGTCCAGCTACACCCTTGGCGTTCTCTCCAGAACATGCGTCCTAATTTTGCGCAGTATGAATTGGCTGACAACTTCCAAAGTCCACCATCTAGCTAAAAATTCCTTCTTCAGGTTATCATCTTCTTTTGGAAATTCACCACTTATCATTCTACTTGCAGCCCAACAAAACACAGTTCAGACAAGTTCTCTGCCACCTTATGAGAAGCTTTACCTTTCCTCCAGCTCCCAATAATATATTCCTCCTTTTGAAACTGAGTAGGGCCTTGTGGGGCTCCTGGACATGGAAGCTTTTCTGAGTCCCCCCATTTCTTATCTGGAGGGATTAGGCTTTGGCCTCCATGACCTTCCCTGAGTTCCAAAGGGTGGATTCAAACAGGTGCTAATCAGCAAAGGAAGGGGAAGCCGAGACCAGGGAGGGCAGGATTGCAGCCTTGGATCAGGGCCCTGGTTCCTCCTCAAGGCATATACATAACAATATCTTCTGCAAAACGAAAACCCTCAACGAGAGATGTTAACTACTTGAAGCATTGTTCATTCCAGAAAGAAGGTCTGGTTAAATAATCGCAAGGACCACTGGAATCAGCACTGGAGCCACTAAATGCCAGTTCTGAAGAAGAATGATCCTTCTCTGTGGCCCAGTTTTCCACTCCCAAACTATAAGACCCCTTCCTACTCTCACCCAAAGGAGGGCACCGTCTTTAGGGCCTTAGCCTGGCAAGACAGTAAAAGCTACTCCTTTCTCCTTCACCCAAAACTCTCCGCATTTCTGTTCTGCACTGATGGACAGAGGTGAGTTTCAGCAACACTTTCTGTCTGAGATATTGCCGCAAACACATTTAACACTCATCATTTCATAGCAGTCTCTTTGGGGCACCTAGACTTTTTCTATCAAACTGCTCAAACTTTTCTGGTCTCTACGCATTTCCAAATTCCAAACTCATTTCCACATTTTAAGGTATTTGTTACAATCGCACTCTGTGTATGACTTTCCTGGGCTGCTTTGACGAAGTACTACCAACTGGGTAGATTAAACAACAGACATTTGTCTCACCGTGTTGGGGGCTAGAAGTCCAAAATTAAAATGTTGGCAATGTTTATTCTTTCGGAGAGCCCATTCCTCTATCTCCCGAATCCTAATTATTTCAGCCTCAGCTCTAAGTCTAAAACTTCATCATCTACATCAATTGAATCAGTTATGGATGAGAGTTGGGGTGTGATTCTGGTCCACACTTCTTTCCTAGCTTCTCGTAATTTCAGGGAAGACCTCAGCTCACAGGAAGCTCTTTACAGCTTTGCTTGTCTTCCAATATGCTTGCCTGTCTCTGTGCCCGAATTTCCCCTTTCTAAGAGGACATTCGTAATATTGGTCTACACCACTGTGACCTCGTTTTAGCTTTACCTCTGTAAAGACCCTATTTTCAAATAAGATTACTTTCTCGAGGAGATCCCATCATGGGTCAGTGGAAAGGAATCTAACTAGCATCTGTGAGGATGCAGGTTCAATCCCTGGCCTCACTCAGTGGGTTAAGGATCCGGTGTTGCCCTGAGCTGTGGTGTAGGTTGCTGACACAGCTCAGATCTGGCATTGCTGTGGCTGTGGTGTAGGCCAGCAGCTACAGCTTCAATTCAACCCCCAGCCTGGGAACTTCCATACGCCGAGGGTGTGGCCCTAAAAAGACAAAAAAAAAAAAAAAAAAAGATTACTTTCTGTAGTATTGAGGGTTAGGACTTCATGATATCTTTTTTTTTGGTGGACATAATTTAACCCATAAAATTATCTGTATTATGCACCTTCTCCCTGAAAAACTGAATAACTTATTTTAATATTTTTGAGGGTCATATTTATTTATGCAGGATTGCCTCAGCTATTTTTTTTTTTTTGTCTTGTGTCTTTTTAGGGCCACACCTGCGGCATATGGAGGTTCCCAGGCCAGGGGTCTAATTGGTGCTGCAACTGCAGGTCTACACCACAGCTAGAGCAATGTGGGATCTGATCCGCCTCTGTGACCTACACCACAGCTCATGGCAATGCTGGATCTTTAACCCAGTGAGCGAGGCAGGGATCGAACCCACAACCTCATGGTTCCTAGTTGGATTCGTTAACCACTGAGCCATGATGGGAACTCCTGCCTCAGCTATTATTTACCTGAGAAAATCTTTGTTTTTCCTTCACTTTTGAAGGGTATTAATTTTAGGTGGTTGGGTTTTTCCTTCTTCGGCATTGTAAACCTTTCATCTCTTTCTTTTCTTGCTCGCGTGGTTTATGACAGGAAGTATGCTACAATTCTTAGCCTCTTACCTCCCAGCAATCTTTGATTTTCTGTAGTTTGAATGTGTTAACCTAGGTATGGTTTTATTTGTCTCTTGGTATTTAACTTCTTTGGTATTTTCTGAGCTTTTTGGATCTATGTCTCTCATTAATTTTGGAAAGTTCAGGATCATTATTATTTTATATTGTTCTCATTTTCTATTCCCACTTTCTTCTCCTGCTGGTATTCTAGTTACACTAATATAACAACTTTTGATTAATGAAAGAAGTATTTATTGAACACCACATGTAGCAAATCCTATCTCAAGAACTAGAAATATACCTGTGTGAAAGAGACAAAATTGTATTAGATGAATTTTAAACTGTATAGAGATGTAGTCAGAATATTTCTAAATCATCTCACCTTTGTTTATTTAGAAATTGTATATACTTTACCACGTTAAGTATAACTTATTTTTATAATGTTACTGAGTTGTCATTTATATAACTTGCAGTTCACCATTTTAAAAAAGTCAATGGCATTTGGTACATTCACAGAATAATGCATCTATCTTCACAATTAGTTTTAGAATATTTTCATTGGTCCCAAATAAAATCTTGCATGCCTTCAACATTACTTTTTGATCCTTCCATCCCACCCTCCAGGTGTAGATAACTAATAATCTGATTTCTGTCTACATATGTTTGCCTATTCTTGACATGTCATAGAAATTGAATCACAATATATGGTTTTTAGTGACTTTTACTTAGCATATTTTCAAGCTTTAGCTATGTTTTGTCAAGTCATGATCCTTCACTTATTTTTATTGTGGAATAGTATTGCATTGTGTTGGTATACCACATTTAATTTCGTCGGTTGGCAGATATTAGTTTATTTCCATTGCTTGGTTTTTGGGAATAATGCTGCTTTGACCATTTGTGTGCAAGTTTTGATATGGGCACATATTTTCACTTATCTTTCATTTCATTTCATCCCTCTTGCATATGTAACTGAGAGTAGAATTGCTGGGTCATATGGTAACTCCATTTTAACCTTTTCAGGAATTGCCAGGCTGCCTCCCAAAGCAGTTGCATAGTGTTACATTCATACTAGCATTATATTTCTTCACATTTTTACCAATCCATTGTTAGGTATCTTTTTATTTTAGCCATCTTAGTGAGTACGAAGTGTTACCTTATTTGTTGTGCATGCCTCTGATATTTCGTGACAGTGAGCATCTTTTCATGTGGTTTTTGTCCATTGGTATATCTTCTGTAATTGTTCAGATCCTTTGACCATCTTTTAATTGGGTTATTTTCTGCTTCATTGTCGAGCTGTATTATATTTTAAATGTATTGTTGATTTCATGAGTGCAGCTGAGCTGGGGGACAGAACACAGCCACCAGGTGTCAGAGTAGCCATTTAAAGCAATAAGGCAAAAGTGAAAGAGTTAAGCATTTAATCATTTATGGAGATGGTATAAAAAGAGGCTCAAATCAGAGAAAGTTTCCACTCCCCTGTTTCTTTTCTTTTTTTATTTCCCCAATGAGGGTCATGAGGATTAGCCTGGATGTAGGGATTGTCCGACTGTGGAAGAAGCCCCCAGTCAAAGTCTCTGGCAGCTTTATGGGCCATGGGTTTGGGAGGAGAAAGAGGGTAAAGGCAAGCTGTGCAGAAGCACTGGGTATGAGTTGGACTAGGGTAAAGTGCCTTCAAGATGTTCCCCTCCTCCTCTACATAAGGAGGTCTTAGCAGAGGGATCTGGGAAGATCTATCCAAGGCTAGAAATGGGGCTAAGGAGATGAATATGCAAAGGGCATGATCTTGACCAGCCAGAGAAGTTTGAGTCCTTGACCACCGCTCCCTTCAGAAACTGCCATGCACAGCTGTGCACCAAGCCTGACGCAGGGAGGAAAGTAAGGCCTCTGTAGTTGCCTTTGCTCAGATATGAAAATAAGACATAGTTTTTTGGTGTTTTTTTAATTTGTTTGGTTTCTTTTTTGCTTCTTAGGGCCACACCCTTGGCATATGGAGGTTCCTAGGCTAGGGGTTGCATCGGAGCTGTAGCTGCCAGCCTACGCCACAGACACAGCAACTCGGGATCCAAGCTGCATCTTCTACCTACACCACAGCTCATAGCAATGCTGGACCATTAACCCACGGAGCAAGGCCAGGGATCAAACCTGCATCCTTATGGATACGAGTCAGATTCGTTTTCCGCTGAACCACAATAGGAACTCTCACACATAGATTTTTAATCGAGTTGAATCCTTACTAGATACAAGTCCTCATACTAGATATTAGTACAAGTCTACCAATGACAACATGATTGGGGAAACTTTTCTTCTATTGTCTACATGGTCTTTTCACCTTCTTGATGGTTTGGGATGTTTTTAATTGATCTATTTTTTTAAGCTCACTAATTTTTTTTTTCCTCAACCATGTCCAGTCTACTGATGAGCCCACTGAAGGTATTCTGCATTCCTGTTGCAGTGTTTTTGATTGCTAGCATTTCCTCTTGGTCTTTTTTTGGAGTTTCCATCCCTCTGCTCACATTACTCATTTGTTTTTACATCCTGTCCACTTTTTCCATCAGTGCCCTTAGCATCTTAATCATCGTTATTTTCAATGTCCGGTATAATTCCAACATCTCTGCCATATCTGAGTCTAGTTCTGATACTTGCTTTGATCCCTCAGACTCTCTTTTCTTGCCTTGTAGCATGTCTTGTTATTTTTGTTGAAGGTCTGACATTATTTTTTGGAGAATAAGAAGTGAGCTAATTAGGGCTTTAGTGTGAAGTTTGTGTTAATCTGGGGAGGAGTAGACTATGTTTAATGTTTACGGTAGCTGTAGGTGCCAGAGTCTTCCAATGAATTTAGTGTCCCTGTTTTTGTCTCCCCTGTTGACTTTGTTCTTTTCTAAACATTACTCCCCAGAGGGAGCTGACGCCTTGCTAAACTAGCAGCTTCAATGCCCTGTTATTATACTGGAGACCTGTTGGTGTGGTGGGAATGTGGGGTGGGGAAGAAGAACCATTTTGTAATCATATGATTGAATCAGTTTCTTTTAGTAGATCTGTGTCCCTGTGATATATAACCTTCACATTTTTAAGGAAATATTTCCATTTTTATTCTTAGGATTATTCATCAAAATTGCAAAACTAGATGTTCAGAGCCACAGATCAGTATCGAAATGCCACGAAACATCAAGAGACGTCTTGAAAAACTCCAAAGAAACACACACTAGATAAAAATATACAGTTACACCATGGTTGCACAGCAGGTTATACTCAATTCTGCATTTTCTCAGTAGTAACTTCTTCTCTATACCATAGCCTTTCTCTTTGCAACTTGTCAAGATTTGGCTTTACATTCAAGAACTTTTTTTCCCCCAGTTTTAGCCTCATGGTAAACCACCTTCCTTAGATGAAGCGATTGTTGGGGGAATTGTGCTATTAGCCTTCTCACACTGCACCCTCTTGATGTAGGTGATATATTTCTTTCTGTACACCTGCACCACATTGCCTGTTTGCTAACCTTTGTAGTGTCCCTTGACAACCTGGACCTTGCTGTCCTCACAAATAGGCATGGAGCAGACATTGCACTTCCGCTGCAGCGCCTTGGACAGCCTGGCAGACATGGGCAAAGGTGCACTGAAGTGGTGTTTGAGAGTTTTGCTGCAGTCTTAGCTCACAAAAGGATTTAACTTCATGACAACGGGTGGACTTAGAAGTATGTGTCTTCACATGTGTTTCTTAGCTCTCCTCACTGCCTTAGGTGAATTATGAAAGCTAGAGGGTGAGGAACTAAGAGAAGTGCCCTTATCATAGGTGTGACAAGGCTCTGGTGAAGTTTTATTTTTTCCCTAGAGAGTAGTCCTTTGTTATGGAGAAGATTTTAGATGTATTTCACAATTGTTACTCTTCCCCTTTTCCTGCCAGAACCAGAAAGAGATCCTTCTCGATATTTCACCATGAGAACCTGGTGGGTTTCTTGGAGTTAAAGCCCAGGAAAGGGTCAGGTCTCCATAAGATTCTGGCTATCCGGAGTTTCTCTCCCATAGTTTGGTCCAATTCAGTCTCTGGAAATTTCCCATTTAAATGTTCCTACAAGTTTATGGTTCCAGAGTTTTGTGCTCTTCAAGGAAGCAGACCTAGGCTGTGACTCTTTGGCGTCAGCTCTCTGTCCAGATTTTGGGGTAGCAGCTTTCCCTACAACCTTAGTTTTCTGATAAGTCTAAGAAGAGTTGTTGATTTTTAGTGATTTAGTTTTTTTCTGGTTGGTGAAAATGAGAGTGATGAGTTCCAAGATTTTTACACGTCAGAAATGATGGAAGATGTAACTTATAGCAAGGACAATTGGAATAGTAACTCTTTATTCTCTAATTTCCAGAGTAGATGTGTCATCCTTTTAAAAAAAAAAATTAAAAATTCCTCTTAGTTCAGTTTTTTTTTTTTTTATTGTTAATGACTATAGTATTTCATGTCACCACAGGTGATATGCAGTGCAGTTAAAACTTGACTGTAAAGTCAAAATATGAGTCTTAATTCTGGCTCTACTTTTTTTCCAAGCATGTTACTTTGACAAAACTATTTCAGGGAGTTTTCTTGTGGCTCAATGGGTTAAGGATCCAACATTGTCCCTGCAGCAGCTTGGGTCACTGCTGTGGTATAGGTTTGATCCCTGGCTGGCATGGCGAAAAAATTTTTTTTCACCTTGTCTTCCTTATTTTTTCTCATCTGTGAAATAACATCAGTAATAGTAAGCATCTCTCAGGATTTCCGTGGTGGCTCAGTGGGTTAAGAATCCAGCTTTGTCATTGCTGTGGCAAAGGTCTGATCCCTGGCCCAGGAACTACTTCATGCTGTGGGCTTGAGAAAAAAAAGAAAAAACTTGAAAAAAAAATAGTAACTTTCTCTCAAAGGGATGATTAATTGTGTTAATCCATAAAAACATCTTAGAATAGTGCCTGGCACAAATTAAGTACTTAAATATTAATAAATTTCTCAGAAGTTGATCTGTTTCTCTCTTGGTATGAGAGTATGGGTGTGTTTTAAAGACAGTGTTTTCACTATCCCTGTAGAGTTTAGAGACCAGGCTCAGATTGGCATCAGAACTGATGGAAATCAGCAAGCAACTTAAGCCATGAGGACAGGCTATAGCAAAGGGTTTCCTAATTAAGAGACACGCCTTTGATTCTGACAACATAGGGCAAAAGTCCAACAGCTTTGCTTTATTTTGTTGAAATCATTGTGTTTTTGAAGAATTATCTTCATGGATAGTTTATGGGTTCTGGAAAACTCCCCACAAAAACAAGACTCTTTGATCCACCAGTGTTTGTTTTTCAACTCAAAAAAAAAAAAAAAACAAAAAAGCAAAAAACCCAACAACAACAAATAAACCCAATACAACATTGTATTCCTTTTTTTTTTTTTTGTCTTTTTGCCATTTCTTGGGCCACTCCTGCGGCATATGGAGGTTCCCAGGTTAGGGGTCTAATCAGGGCTGTAGCCACTGGCCTACACCAGAGCCACAGTAATGCGGGATCCAAGCCACGTCTGCGACCTACACCACAGCTCACAGCAGCGCCGGATCTTTAGCCCACTGAGCAAGGCCAGGGATCGAACCCACAACCTCATGGTTCCTAGTCAGATTCGTTAACCACTGAGCCACAACGGGAACTCCATTTTTTTTCCCTTTAAGTACAACATTTTAAAACAAGAAATTTTGAGGGGATATAAAGGCCAGTCCTTCTCCCTAGAAGGAGTCTCTCACTGTAATGATACACACAACCGCATTGCCACGATTGGGAACACAACCTAAGTCCTTCAAAAGAAGCGGAGAGGTTCAGGTAAAGGGCGACGATTGTGTAGGGGGACATTTTCTTCTGAACTGACCGTTGGTTCCACAGTAGCTTTTTCGTCCATGCCGAGACTGGCTAATGATGACATATTGAGGTAGAAAAGTTTGTCTTCCAGATATCCCACCTTTTAAATGTATAATGTATAAATGTAATACTATGTATATGTATAAATGTAATAGTATAAATGTATAAATGTAATAGTATTCAGCCATAAAAAAGAATAAAATAATAAGAATATGTATAAATGTAATAGTATTCAGCCATAAAAAAGAATAAAATAATGCCTTTTGCAGCAACATGGTTGGACCTAGAGTTTATCATAGTAAGTGAAGTAAGACAGACAAAGACAAAGACCAAGGGAGGTCATATGTGGAAACTAATAAAAAATGATACAAATGGACTTATTTGCAAAACAGAAATAGGCTCACAGACATAGGAAATAAACTTACAGTTATTGAAGGGGGAGAGATAAATTAGGAGTTTGGGATTAAAATACCCACACAACTATACATAAAATAGATAAACAACAAAGACCTACTGTATAGCACAGGGATGGAACTATATTCAATATCTTGTAATAACCTATGATGGAAAATAACCTGAAAAACATATGTATACATATTTATGTAAGTATGTATAACGGAATTACTTGGCTGTACACTTGAAACTAACACAACATTGTAAATTAACTATACTTCAATTAAAAAAAAAGAATACTCAACCTTGATTTTGCTCTCTTCCCCAGTTTCAACCTACCTTCACCTGTCAGCTCCCAGCATCATGGATAGCAAACATTAATAAGTGTGAAGTAATTGCATGCAAATGTGTGGGAAATTATAAGGAATATCACACATGGTTCTTGCTCCCTGAGGTTTCACAATCTAGTGTGTTATGCTGCTCTTTGCAACTTTGACTCACTTCTGCCTTCCTCGCATCTTACTCTGTATTTCCTCTTTAGTTTTTCCACTAAACTACAGACCCTTGGAGGGAAATGCAAAACTCATTTAACCCCATTCATTTTATATTTAGAGGCAAAGATAATGCTATAACGTTGTGTGTGCGACATTTCAGTTCACCCTACATTTCATTTCCTACATTTAGGAAATTCACTTTATTCACGAATTTTCTGAAGTGTAGGTTATCCATTCTGTGGATAGCATGGAGTTTTTGCCTATGGAATGTAGTCAAAAATAATATAAGCTGTTTTCAGATCTGGCTCCCAAATCATTCTACAAGATCTTTCTTGCTATCTCTCTCCCTGTGGAGCCAAAAATGAAGGACTCCAAGATAACAAAGCAACAATATGGAAGAGGACTGGTCCCTAAATTACTTCTTGGCAGAGTGCTACTCTAAGAGCTATTTAAAGAGTCATCTAACAGGAGTTCTCATTGTGGCTCAGCAGGTTAAGAACCCGACACAGTGTCCATGAGGATGCGGGTTTGATCCCTGGCCTCGCTCAATGGGTTAAGGACGTTGTGGCTGTGGAACAGGCCACAGCTGCGGCCCTAAAATAGCAAAAATAAAAATAAAAATAAATAAATACTCCATCTCTGCCAATGGGATGGGTTGAACTATTAAACTTATCCAACTAAAATTGTCCCCAGTGCAAAACTCTTTAGTTCAGTGGCTCTGAAAGTGAATGGTTATGGGTAAATTACAAAACGTGACAACTTCCGAGGACCATGCCCTCGCCTCAGATGCTACATGAGTACATGAAGAATGGCAGGCAGCCATAAGAAGAATATCTTCTTTCTCACTTCTCTTTTTTGGCATAGTCAGACATTTGTGGAGTTCCCACCGTGGGGCAAAAGGATGGGCAGTGCCTTGGGAGCGGTGGGACACAGGTTAGATCCCTGGCCTGGCACAGTGGGTTGAGGATCCAGTGTGGCCGCAACATTGGCTTAGGCCGTGACTGTGGCTCAGATCTGATCCCAGGCCCAGGAACTCCATATGCCGCAGGGCAGCCAAAAACGAAAAAAAAAAATTTTGCATAAAGTGACTCAATCAAAAGCAAGCTGCATGTCTGTTGTTATGAAATCTTACATTCTTCCAAGGGAAAGAAAGGGAAAAAAAGCATAGAAGAAGGAGCATTTTTATTTTACAAAGAGAAGTCACTTTTTTTTTTTTTTTTTTTCTGTGAGCTTTTCCTTAGGAAGTTGTTGGGAATTTGGTTGCTGTTATGAACCATATTTCGGTTTTGATTGCTGGATTTTGCATTTTGCACTTTTGGAAGCTTTCCATGTTCCAATTCTTTATTTATTATTTTTTTTAACATTTGTAAAATAATTCCAAGGAATGACTTTTAAAAAAATCTTTCCAGTGTTCTCTGCCAAAAATCTCTGGGTAACTTTCCCTACACTGTATTCCTATAGGTTTTTCTTCAGGACTGATGAGTTACTCAGATGCCCTAGGGCAGAGTTATATGGCCAAGTAAGCATAGCATGGCTTTTGAAATGTATTCATATTATTTTGGCATTTATATAAAATAAATACAATGTACACCTTACTGTTTTTACATAGCAGTTGTCTAACAAAAATTTATTTATGTAGTATAAGGATAATTACTATAAAATACCATCATACAGAGTATTCTAATGTGAACTTAAGGCAGGATTTTCAGAATAAAATACAGAGAGTACATGTATATATGATTTGTTTTGTATGGTATTATTTTAAACTTTGATATAGGTAATAAACATGAACAAGATAATCTATATGTTTTATGCTCTATTAAAAGTAAAGTGTTCCCTTATTTAATCCTCAGAGGATAGAGGAGATTGTAGTACATGTGCTGACAATCAGACTGATTTGGGGCTTTGACCTCAAGGTCAATGGCTTTGGCCTATCAACTAAGGAAGCAACCTCGTTAGACCCAAAACCCAAAGGAAAGCCACGCCTGTTCTTCAAGGGAAAACAGATGATAACTGACATGATGCACTTTCTCCCATAACCATTGTCTTTTTTCGCCTTGAGTAATTTTTCAGATATAGGCGGTCCCCAGCTTGTAAGTTCACAAAGTTCATTTATCAGGAGAACTGTTAGAACTGAGAACATACCGTCCCATAAAAGCAATGTTGTGCTGGTGATTCCTGAGGTCGATGTGCTTGGTTTTTTCTTTTTCTTTTTCTTTTTTTTTTTCCTCTACCTACATCACTCCCTTTTTCTGCTGTTAATAGTACCGTCTTCTCTGCCTCCCACCCGTAGTCCTCATGGAACCTCTCCATACTCCTTGAGAGCAGTTTTCACCAAAGTTCAGTGACAGTCAAAGGAGAGGGCACAGTTTAAGTTGGGGACAATCAGAGTAGTCCTTCCCAGCCTGAGTCAGAGTGACTTATCCAAGTGGTGGGCAGGTGGCTCAAGCTGAGCCTGGCTAATTGGATTCCTTTCCAGGAGTATTTTTAACTGGAGCTGTAGAGAAGGAACTCTCTTATCTCTGGTCTGAAGCTGTGAGGTTGTGAACCCACTGCTGTTAGAGTCAAAAGCTCCCACTGTGTGAAGACACTGGATTATAATAAGAAAGAGTAAAACAACTAGGCAAGACCAGAGATGGAAAAGGAAGAAAGAGAAAGAGAGAGAGAGCTGACAACATTGGATTCTGGGTTTCTTTGCCTAAGGACCCGAACTGCTTTAATGCCTGTTTTCTGAGATGGGATGTTTAACTCTTTGAGTAGATAAGCCCCCACCCCCCAGTACTCGTCAAACAAAACGAGCAAAACAAAACCTCTCTCACCCACATTTTTTTCCTCTTTAGGTTTTTAAAAATTGTTTCTGTCTCTTATAAGCAGATTGCTACCTAAAAGGGTTGATTACTGAGGCTAGGATTTAGAAAGGTATTTTGTCTTTAATGTAGGAAATTAGCCATTACTATGGCCTTAGGGACCCTCTTCTTTCTTTTTCCTCTGATCTGCTTTCAACAAGGGCTCAGTGAGATCAGATAACCTAAAGAGAGAAGATTCAGGCCTGGCCTGTTATAAATATCTTCTTCCTTTGCTATAACCATGAATGATAATAGTGCACGGAGAAAGGAACATTCTGATTCCGAAAATTATTGCAGTTTTCTGGGGCCCTCAGCCCAAGTAAAAAGCCCAAACAGCCCTTCAATATTGTGCTGGCTGACTGTTCAAAACAGTATTTATGAAGGCAGCATGTATAATGCTGGCAATAATTGAGAGAGCCAGGGCCTTAATCATTTGAGCAGGGCTTTCATGGAATACTCACCCACTCATTTGTACTTTGTTTTGTTTTCGAAACAGCTGAATCATCTCAACAATGGAAAAAAACTTTTAAAAAAAAGTACTGTTTAAAATAGCAATTCCATTATTGCCATGACGGTGATTATCATCAACAGTTATTAGACTAGTTCATCTCAAACGAGAATGTTCTTCATTTTTGGAGAGGTACAAATCCTCTCAGGCTCTGATAATACTTTGTCACCCTCTAAAACAATTTATTTTATTTTATTTTATTTTATTTTATTTTATTTTATTTTATTTTATTTATTTATTTTTTGTCTTTTTGGCATTTCTTGGGCCACTTCCCACAGCGTATGGAGGTTCCCAGGCTAGGGGTCGAATCGGAGCTGTAGCCACCGGCCTACGCCAGAGTCACAGCAACGCGGGATCCAAGCCGTGTCTGCAACCTACACCACAGCTCACGGCAACACAGGATCCTTAACCCACTGAGCAAGGGCAGGGATCAAACCTGCAACCTCATGGTTCCTAGTCAGATTCGTTAACCACTGCGCCACGACGGGAACTCCTAAAACAATTAATTTTATACACTTTTAAACTACAGATGTTTAATCTTATGTGTATGCTCTGCCCTCTCAATGACCACTTGTAAACACACACACACACACACACACACACACACACACAGAGTAATGCATATACATCCCCCTTTTCTGAGCTGTCATCTCTTCTGCTTCTTTTTGGGTGAGGGCGAGGATGTTTTAAGTTTAATTTTTATTTTATATTAGAAGCTAGCTGATTTACAATGTTGTCATAGTTTCAGGTATACAGCAAAGTGATTTAGTTATACATATGCAATACCCATTCTTTTCCAGATTCTTTTTCCTTATAGGTTATTACAGAATATCCACTGCTTCTTGATTATAGCCACACTCAAGGCAAATACACTTGTACAGCAGTGTATTTGCTGCAATGCAGGGTGGTTAGGAAAAAAAGAGAGCGTCATTGCATCCATCTTGTCCTCCCACACTGTTTCCAATTCTTTATTTGTGGAGAAATTTACCCTTGTTTCTTTGATGAGTGCATTTATTTATTTAATAAATGCTATTGAGTACCTGTTGTGTGTGAGACACACGCTTTGCTCTAAAAACTCAAATATTAGTAGAATAGAGTCCTTGACAGTAATTTCTCAGCCCAGTGGAAAAGCAGTCGCACAGTCAGATAATTTTAATTACTACAATAGGTGATTTGAGTATATAGAAGAGAGGCACTTAAGAAACCAGGGGAGGTTACTGTTAAGTTCATTATAAAAGATCAGCAGATGTTAACTCAGAAAAGGATGTGAGTATGGAAAGATAGAGGACAAGAGGTTGGTAACTGAAACAAGGACTGAGAGCTGTGATTTTAGGACTAGTAGGACACAGCAGTGGGAAAGCTCTATGGTGTCTGAAGCAATTTAGGATTGCAGGATGGTCAGTGTAAAGTAGTTGATGACTAAAGCTGAGAATTAACAGATAAATAGGTCCAGCAACTATAGAGCTTTATAATATCATTGTGTGGTGTATGAGTTGATTTTTGTTGATAAAAATTCAATAGGAGATTTAAATAGGTCAGCAGCATAAATTGACTTCCTATTTATATAAATTGCTATAGCAGCAGCATTGAGAATGCATCTGAGTGCATTAATATTATTACTTGATATACACACATAATAGAAGATTAGCTGCTCTGATTCAATAAATGTTTCACAACCACCACAAAAATGGCCAAATAATATAAATACAAAGTTTACAGAAAAGGAAATACAATATCCTTTTGAACTTATTCATTAAAGTGTAATTTTGTTCATAATAAGATAAAAGAAAATGAAAACCTCAATTAACCTTAATTTTTACTTAGGTAGAGATTGAAATCTATTAACACACTATGTTTGTGAGAGTATGGAAAAATATGCATTTTCTTGCATTTCTTTTTTATACAGGCATATACACAAACTTTTAAATATATACTGTCTATATATTTTATAAATATAGCATATATACTTTGAATCAGAATTTCA
The DNA here is from genome assembly GCF_016906955.1 of Phacochoerus africanus. Lineage (NCBI taxonomy): Eukaryota > Metazoa > Chordata > Mammalia > Artiodactyla > Suidae > Phacochoerus > Phacochoerus africanus. Next base: position 8,450,759 of record NC_062558.1, read on the forward strand.
CTTCCACAATTAGCCTACAGTATGCTCACAGGTGAATAAAAGTGATTATATATAAGGTTCTCATTGCAGTGCATTGTAAAAGCAAAAGATTAAAAGCATCAAGAGCAGACATTATGTACACGACCCTGCTGGGAAGAACTTTTAAAGCTCCTTATATACAAAGAAGGAATGCCCTCCAAAAGTATATGCTTTTATAAGAAAAACTGGTATAAAAGACTATATATCATGTGGTGACATATTGATGGAAAACAAACAAACAAGAGTATACATAGAATATTCTTGGAAGGAAGCACAAGAAACTGTTAATAGGGATTGCCCTTAATGAGGGACCAAGACATGGGGGGCTCTGGGTGGGTGTGACTTTTTTTATAGTAGTCCCTTTTTTATTTTCAAAATTTATACCACATGAATGTATTACCTAAACAAGAAAGGAAGAGATGGTGGGAGAAGATGAGGAGAGGGTGGAAAGAAAGGAGAGAGGGAGGGGAAAGGAAGGAAAAAAGAAAAGAATTTAGAGGAGTTAATGTGCAAACAGAAATTTCACCCCCCCACGAGAGAATTGAACCTATGCCTACAGAAGGTCAGGAGATGAGCTTTGGAATCCACACAAAGCAAAAATATGTAATTGTGACATTCTTGTTTCAAGTGCAAAAATCTCAGGTAAACCATGAGCTAGAAAAAGTGCCCCCATAAGTATTACGGCCTCTTTGGTAATTCAATCTAGAGTTGGAATAGAAAAATAAAGTTTTCCTATGAATTTATAACCACAGATTTTTCTTCATTTGTTTTGAAAACTGATTTTTATTAGGTGTGAGAATCTTTGTGTCGAAAAGAAGTTAAGATAGAAAAAAGTTGGGGGTTACAATATTCTGTGAAACATGGCAGAATCAAATGAAAGCCATAATGGTACACATCCTTAATCTAAGTTTCAAAAGTTCTCTGCTAATAAATCTAGAAGAATGAGTACATGGCCTATAAATTATGGAATACACCAGAAAATAAATTATCATAAGCAAGAGATGATAGAATTAGGCCTTCAAATTTTCATATAACAGGAGTTCCCATCATGGCACAGTGGAAACAATTCTAACTAGGAATCATGAGGTTGTGGGTTCGATCCCTGGCCTTGCTCAGTTGGGTTAAGGATCCGGTGTTGCTGTGAGCTGTGGTGTAGGTTGCAGACACAGCTCAGATCCTGCATTGCTGTGGCTGTGGTGTCGGCTGGCAGCTGTGGTGTTGGCTGGCAACTGCAGCTCCAACTGGACCCCTAGCCTGGGAACCTCTATATGCTGTGGGTGCAGCCCTAAAAAGCAAAAAAAAAAAAAAAAAGTTTTCTATAACAGAGGTATTAAATAAAAATGTTTAAAACTATTAAACGCATTAAAAAGGACTCAAAAAATAAAGATGGTATAAAAATACTTGGTAATAGAGTTAAAAAATTAAATAGAACTTCTAGATATAAAAGTGACTTTGGGGCTTATTAGCAAGATCTTGCAATAGGAAGTCCCATCTTTTTCTCCCACAGAAACACAGATTTAACGTTGATATATAGACCAAAATACCTTTATGCAATTTCCAGAATCCAATTAAGAGATTGCAACCTTCCAGTTGAACACAAATCCAATAATCAACTCATTGAAATGAGTAAGATGAGAAGTTTCACTTTAGCCATGTTAGATCCTCCCAGAAGCTGTCACAGGTCAGCCCTGAGAGAGATCATATTGGCTTGAGGTGTCTCTCTTGGGAGAAAGAGAGAGAGTAAAGCATGCATTCAAGGTCTCTAGTCTTTTGAGGTATTTCCTAAGAGATACCTGTCACACTTCACCCACAGTGAAGTATTGAGGGAATCAGCAGAGTGTGAAAGTCTAGCGGCAGATGAGAACAAAGAAAATGGGCAGTTGGCACTCAGTAACCAGTATACATCTATATCGTTGGGAAAACTATATAATGCTGAAGCTTATGAGGTGCAGCAAAAGCAGTATTGCGCTGAAACTTTCCCCTCAGGAATGAAGGAGAGAAGTGGAGTGAGCATGCCCCCAACATCCAGACCTTTCACCGCAATGACCTAAGGAAGAGGAGTGGGTGGTTTATGGTGCCCCACACGGCTCTGCAAGATTAGGAGAAGCTGCACAACCCTGAAGCATCTCTTTCAGGAAAGAGGATGAGGAGAGGACCTTGCATATTCACAAAGAAGGTTTTAAAAGCTTCTGAAACTTCAATCCAGGCTGATTAGTGATGATCTTTCCCTGTCAAAGTCAGTTCATCAAGACTGAAGGGATGACTGCTACTTCATATGTGCTAACACGACCACAAAGCTATGAGAGTATGGAAAATCATGGAAATTTACACAAGCAAAAGAATGAAATAAACATCCAGTAACCAACACTTAAGAAAAGGAGATCTATAAATTACCTGGAAGAGAATTTCAAAGTAGTCATTTTAAAGAAGATCAGTAAGCTACTAAACAAACAAACAAACAAAAAAAACTGAATAAAAATCAAGAAAACAATACATGTGCAAAATGAGAATATCAACAAAAAGAAACCATAACAAGAACCAAGCAGAAATTTTGGAGCTAAAGAATACAAAAACTAAGCTGAAAATATAGTAGTTTCAAAACATTACAATGGAAAAGATCAATGAATTTTATACAGATAATTCCAAATTATCCAGTCTGAGAGGCAAAAAGAAAACAAAAATGAAAAAAAAGTGTAGAGAGCCTAAGGAACTTATTGGACACCATTTAGAGAATCAATGTGCATTATGGCTGAAAATATCCCAAGTCTGGGGAGGAAAATAGATAGACTCATAAAGCCTAAATGTTCCAAAGAGGATAAATCTAAAAGAAGCCTACACCAAGACACATTATAATTAACTTGTTGAAAGACACAGACAGAAAATTTTGAAAGTAGGCAAGAGAAAAGCAATTAATCACATAGAAGGGAACTCCCATGACTATCAGCAGATTGATCAGCAGAAACTGCAGGCTGGGAGTGAATGACATGCTGCCATACTCAAAGTGTGAAAAACAAACAAACAAAAAATGCAGCCATGAATACTGCATCCAGCAAAACTGTCCATCAAAAAATGGAGAAATACATTTCAAGTCAAAGAAAAGTAAAAGGAGTTAAATCATCACTAACTTGCCATACAAGAAATGCCAAAGTGAGTTCTTCAAGTGGAAGCAAAAGGACATTGAGCAGAAATACAAAACCATATGAAAGTATAAAATTCGCCACTAAAGTGAAATAGACAAATACAGAATACTGAAGTACTATAATGCTGGTGTGTAAAACAATTTAATTTTAGCATAAAAGTTAAAAGACAAAAGTATTGTCTAACTATTATTACAAAAGTTTTTAATGAATATATGATATAAAAACATAAATTATGACATCCATTTGATAAAGTGTATGTGTCAGAGAAGTAAAAGTGTAGAATTTTTGTATGTGATTCACTTTGTTATCAGCTTTACAAAGACTGTATAACTATAAGCTGTTTTATGTCAGCCTCATGTTAGCCACAAGGAAAATACATGTAGAAGATACACAGAACAAAAATAAAAAAGATTCAAAGAATATCACTATTAAAAAAATCAACAAAACACACAGTGAGATAGCAAGAAAGGAAAGCCAAAACAAAAGAATAAGACAGACAGAAAATAATGATCCAAATAATAGTAGCAAGCCCTTCCCTATCAATAATTACTTTAAATGTAAACTTCCTCATAAGAAGACATAGAGTGACTGAATTAATTAAAAATCAAGACTCAACTAACTATATGTGGTCTACCAGAGACTCACTTTATATTAAAGGACACATATAGGTTGAAAGGGAAATCCTTGAAAGAGATGACCAAAAGAAAGCAGAACAGACTAAGTCTGAAACTGTCACAAGAGACAGAGAAAGGCATTATATAATGATAAAGGATCAACTCATCAGGAAGATATAACAATTATAAATATATATGCACTCAATATGACAGCACCTAAATATGTAAAACAAATATTGATAGTGTCTAGGGAAAAATAAACAGCAACAAAATCATAATAGGAAACCTCATTTTCAACAATAAATAGAACATGCCAACATTAAATCTATAAGAAAAGGGAATTTATGAATACTATAGACCAAGTGGACCTAAGAGAAATATACGGATCATTTCACCCAAGAGAAGTAGGATATGAAGTTGTTTCAAGTGCTCAAAGAATGCTCTTCAGAAGAGATCATATATTAGGCCATAAAACAAGTCTTCAAAAATTAAGGAAGATTGAAATTATCCCATCTTTCCTAAACATACCATACCCATGCCATATTGGTACAAAATTAGAAATTGATGACAAAAGGAAAATTGGAAAACTCACAAATATGTGGACATTAAACAACACACTCCTAAACAATCAATAGGTCAAATAAATCATTAAAAGAGAAAAAAATATCTTGAGAAAAATGAAAATGAAAACACAATATACCAAAACTTATGAGATGCAGCAAAAGCAGTTGTAAGAGGGAAATTTCTAGCAATAAATGCTACAATAAGAAAAAGAAAGATCTCAAACAACCAAATTTTACACCTCAATTAAGAAAAATAAACTAAACTCAAAATTAACAGGAGAAAAGAAATAATAAAGTAGAGCAGAAATCAACAAAATAGAGGTAAGGGAAAAATCAACACAACTAAGACCTTTTTAACAAAATTGACATTTAGTTAGATGAAGAAAAAAAAGACTCAAATAAATAAAATTATAAATGAAATAGGAGACATTATAACTAATGTCACTGAAATAAAGTACATCATAAACAATGAACTTATTGGATAGACTAGAGGAAATAGATAAATTCCTAGAAGCATACAACCAACCAAGACTGACTCATGAAGAAATGAAAAATCTAAACAGATAAAAGTGAATACATAGATTGAATCAGTAATCAATGACCTTACAACAAAGAAAAGCCTAGGACCAAATGGCTTCGCTGGTAAAAATTTACCAGTTTTTTAAAGAAGAATTACCACCAATCCTTCTCAAATTCTTCCAAAAAAGTTGAAAAGTCAGGAACATTTCCAAACTCATTTTATGAGGTCAGTATTATCCTGAAACCAAAGCCAGACAAGGACTGTACAAGAGAAGAAATACTACAGACCAATATCCCTAATGAATATAGATGCAAAAATTCTCAACAAAATGCAACACAGTCAACAGTTAAATTTGAAAGCTTTTCATGGACCAACACAAGGATGCCCCTCTTGCTACTTCTATTCAATTGGGAGTCCTAAAAGCAACCAGGTAAGAAAAATAAATGAAAGACATTTAAGGAGTTCCCATCATGGCACAGTGGAAATGAATCTGACTAGGATCCATGAGGACCCAGGTTCCATCTCTGGCCTCACTCAGTGGGTTAAGGATCCGGTGTTGCCATGAGCTGATTGCAGCTCGGATCTGGTGTTGCTGTGGTTGTGGTGTAAGCTGGTACCTGCAGCTCCAATTTGAACCTTAGCCTGGGAACCTCCGTATGCCATGGGTATGGCCCTAAAAAAAGACATAAAAAAAGTAAAAATTATCCTATTTGCAGATAACTTATGTAACAGGTTGTACACAACCCTCAGGGCTCCACAATAAAAAAAAGTCAGAACTAATAATTTCATAAATAGGAATAAAATTTAAAAAATAAAAAGAAAAGCAAGAGAATGGATTCAAGGCACTACTTGGAAATACACTACATTATGGAAGACTCTTCTACATTCATTCCATTGGAAAAGAAGGATTTGACAAGTTAGGTAGCCGATTCTCTTACTAACTCTTCTAGTATTCAAACACCCTTCACTGTGAAGCATTGTCCCTCCTTGACAATGGCCATCACACAACCCTCAAATGTTCATGGCATTTCACTGTAATTTTTTTTCCGCCAAGAATTCAAGAGAAAGTTTCTTGGGGTCTGAAGGATGTTGTGAGACCAGGTATTAAGAGTTTTAAGTTGCAGTGTACTAACACTGAGTGCTGAATTACAAGTGACCATAGTTTAAAATAGTCTCTGTGTGTGTTGCGAAAAGTCAGACCTTTGAAAATACAGGATCCAAGAACCTTTCTTGCCCAAGCGTTCAAGTAGTGCTGCCTCATGGAGTGCAGGAAGGGCAGAATAAAGAGAATGCAGTATTAAAAAAGTAAGCCTGGAATGTTCTCAGAAATAAAAGAAGACATAATGGCTTAGAAACCCAGACTCAGAAAGCCCAAGGAATCTAGCGAAGGATAAATAAAATTAGATTCAGTTAAACACATCACAGGGAACCTCAAGACACCAAAGGAAAGAGAGATTCTGTAAATAACCAGAGATGAAAAGCAAATTTTTACACAGAACGTGGTTGTCATTAACATACTCTTGCTGAAGGAGCCTCAAAGAATATACTTCTGGAAGAAAAAAATAAAAACCAAAGGAAGATAGAAAATGCAAGGCAGAAAGATCAACGAATTGGTAAACATGAGAAAAAATATAAACCAGTATTAATGGTATAAAATAATAATAATGACTAATGTAATGGAAGGCATCTATAGGTGCAACTAACATATTAGGCAACAATATGATACAAGTTGAAAGGGGAATAATTGAAATTTAAGCTTTGTAAGCCTCTTGAATATTCTGGAAGAGTGGAAATTATGATTAACTTCATATATTGTTGAAAAAATACTTGTGCTAAAAATTTGGTGTAGTCAACTAACAACAGACATATATAATGTGTAAATGTCAAACAGTGAATAAAAGAAAGAATAAAACAAAAAAATCTCTAGAAACAACATGGTAAACAGAAACAGAAAAAGGTGATAGACATAACTTTAAATGTATCAATACTAAGACAAAGCTTATCACTAAAAAGTTGTGAAATTTAGTTAAAAGGGAGAAAGAATTTCAGTTACAAAAAGATATCTAAAACAAAAGTGCATTGAGAGATTGAAAACAGAAGGTTAAAAGTTATGATAGACAAATCACCAAATGAAAGCTAGTGGAGCTACAGTACTATCAGAAAAAACATTATTTTAAGGCAAAAACATAGAAAATGGTTGCTACATAATCATAGAAAGAAAAACTTACCAGGAATATATACATTTGTGTGATTCAAACTATATGCAGCCTCAAACTGTATAAGGCAAAACTTGAGAGAATTATAAGAAGAAAAATATAAATATATCATTGTGGTGACAGAATTTAGAATATGTCACTGGGTAATTAAATGATCAAGAAGAAATAAAACCTTAGTAAGCATATATAAAGCATAAAATGTAAACCAAACAATGAAAACATAGGTATAGATACATATACATATATACATAATTTATGAAATTATCACTATTCAAACTTTTTTTTTTTTGGTTTTTAGGGTTGCGCCCACAGCATATGGAAGTCCCCATGCTAGAGGTCGAATCAGAGCTGCAGCCACCGGCCTACGTACCCATAGCCACAGCAATAAGGGATCTAACATATAGGGTCTTTGACCTACACCAGAGCTCACTGCAATGCCATATCCTTAACCCACTGACCCAGGCCAGGACTGAACCCACATCCTCATGGATACTAGTCGGATTCATTTCCACTGAACCATGATGGGAACTCCCTATTCAAACATCCTTAACTTGATACTGGCAATTAATTTCATATAGTTCAATAGAAAATGAAGATTAAATCTAGCACACATTCTTTTCAAGATCTCTTGACAAACAACTAAAATTTAGCCCAACTAATAAAAGAGTTTAGTAAGGTGGCTGACACTAAAGAAACATGAAATTAACTGCTTACCATATCCAAGAAGGCAAAAATACAATCTAAAAATATAATGAGAGAAACATGAATTTCCCAGTTGCAATTTTAAAAGTATAAAATACTATATAGAAATAAATTTAACAGGATTATGTAAGACAAATGATGAATTAGTAAATTTATAGAATAATACAAAAAAGTCCTAAGAAATACGGTGGTGTTCTATTTTTAAATACAAGAACACTCAAGACTGTTGAGTGACAGTTTTCTAACCGCATTCATCCATAGGAAAGAGGAGATAAAACATCCTGGAGCTGATTTAAGTAGTGGGATTGTGGCTGTGTCAGAGGAAAGGAATGAAAAATAACAGGGTTCTGGTAAAAGGGTAATTGATTTTATCAGGGGACCGGCCTCAGTAAGGTTAAATGTTTAGCGGGGGTTGAGAAATTTTACTAAAAATGGAGACTAGAGGAGTTCCCGTCGTGGCTCAGTGGTTAAACGAATTTGACTAGGAACCATGAGGTTGAGGGTTCAATCCCTGGCCTTGCTCAATGGGTTAAGGATCCGGTGTTGCCATGAGCTGTGGTGTAGGTCACAGACACGGCTGGATCTGGCATTGCTATGGCTGTGGCTGTGGCTGTGGCTGGCAGCTGTAGCTCCGATTAGACCCCTAGCCTGGGAACCTCCATATGCCACTGGAGCGGCCCTAGAAATGGCAAAAAGACAAAAAAAAAAAAAAAGGCGGAGACTAGAAACATGATAGCCATGGTAATGGAAACAAGAGGGTATGTTCAGGAAATGTTAATGAGTTAAGATGGGTAGAAACTGTGATTAAGTGAATGTGAGGGTTGAGGACAAAAGCAAAATCTGGAATAACGCCAATGCTTCTGTCTTGGATGATGGGGTGCATTGCTCAATTAGGGAATAGGAAGGAGAAGCAGGATGAAGAGGAAAAGGATAAATGCAGTTGTCAACACATTCAAAGTTACTGCGTTTAAGTTGCATGTGGATTGTCTGGGTGACTGTGTTTAACCAACAGTTGCATAATACATTACAAGTCCAGCAGCATCTTAGGTCAGTTTCCCCAGAAGAATCTGGGATAAAAAAATTCATGTGCAGGTGATTTTTTTAGAGTGCTTCCAGAAAGAGTAGAGGCTGAATAGGGAAGAGGAAGCCACTCAAGGGTATATTCTCAGGCGAAGTCCCAGCCTCCTCTCATCCCAAAGAATTCTGGAGGATACACCATACCACGAACTTGTCCTGCTCAAAACAAGGGAGCTGGGCTTTCCTACTGTCGAATCAGTCATTGACTCTGGTCTGCCCCAAGGGCAAAGCTTCCAGTTACTTAAATTCTTCTCATGTCTAGACAAAGTGGCTCCAGTAGCTCAAGAATTGCCTTCTGCCAAGGGTTGCAGAAGTAAGACTTCTGAAATAAAGCATGCAGAACCTGGGGGTGGACATGGGATGAGAAAACAGGATTAGAGAAGGATCTAGCCAGAACACTGACGCACCCGGCGAGAGACTTGGTTTAGAATTCATCCACCTGTTTGTACAAGGTAGAGCACATAGTGAATGGGGTATGAAGGCAGATCGTTTAGAAGATAGAAATGATCCTTGAGAATCACTGACATTTCAGAAGAAGAGCTTGTGGAGAAGCCTGAAAAAGTGAAGAAAGCATCAAGAAAACCAGAAGAGGAGCGGACCACGGCAACATCCTGGGGTGTAATCATTACTGGCTTTTGCTTATTTGCTTTAAGATTATTCACGTACACATACTGCTGTTTTAGAAGAGCCAGCATGGGTCCCAGTGGGGAATATTGGTGAGAACTGTACAGATGCCTCTCCTAGGGGAGTCCACGCATCAGCCCCAGGAGCACCATCACTTCCTCCCCGACTTTCCCCAGAACCCCAACCAACGCCAAAGACCCTCACGGCTGTGGTGGACTCAGACCTGTTTGAACATGGTCAGTCTTCAGAGAGCTCAGAGTCTCCTTGACCAACTGAGGAGTGTTTTTAATTAGGCAATCTAGAAGGCAGCTATAGGATGATAAAGCACAAACATTCTGAAGGGGTGAAGGGAAATTGCCTGAGGGACTCGGAAAAGCCTTGGGTAATATTTGTTTAAAACAGTGGGTGAATCAGACTGTGCTCAGCTCTCCTGGCCTGAGTCCCAAACAAGAAATAAAGCTATAAGAATTATGGTGACTCAGAAGCTAATCTCACTGCTTACCTGGCAGGAAGAGTGAGAAGGGAAGGGAGAGGGGGAGGGGAAGGCGAGTCAGGAATTGGGGTGTGTGTATGTGTGGAATCTTTACTGCTGCACATGAAAAGCCTTCTGGTGCTCCCAACAATTCTTATTCTTTACCTCCAGGTCCGTCATCTTTTTTTTTTTTTTTAACGACAAAGTTTGCCTTAGGTGTGTCTTTATTGATATTTGCTGTACAAGAATTATCACTTAAGTAATACGTATTTACTTTGGAAACATGATAAAATCCTAAATATCATTTTGAAAATCACCCACTTTCTTATAAACAAAACTTTTGGACTTTTCACATGAGTAAATGCTTAGAATTTACCTTGTGCTTTATTTCTATGTGAATACATATTTTTGAAAATTATATTGTTTGTAGCTAGAGAGTACTCTTTTGTAGAAATGTCCCAATTTATTCTGCCTCTTGACTATTGTTCGACATTTTTTTTCTAGCCTCCTGTTTTTAAACTAAGTACAATAAATGCCACTCTGATACCGGATATGCAATTGGCAGTGGCTTGGCTTGAGTCTGTTAGCACCTGCATTTTCTAGGCATAACCATTGATTGTATTCAGAGGAAATGCATCACTGGGAGATAAGAGGAGAGTATAATTTGAAGCTGTAAGAGAAAAAAAAATGTATCCAGTTATAATACCTCCAACTCAATTAATAATATGAAATTATTCCCTGATTTGACAAAAGTATTTAAAATCTAATTGTGCAAGCCTAATATGATCATTGAAATTCGAAGCCTCTGTGAAATCTTAGACTCCTAGGGAACTATATCCTACACCAGTACAGCCACCACTCCTCTTCATAGATTAGGGTAAGAATAAAAAGGTAAAATATGCTCCCTGAGCTGAAAGAAAATACTGTCTAACTGGGAATACAGAACAACACAAGCAAAATAAAATCATTCCTGCCACTCTCTCCACTGCACCAAAAGACATCCTTCTGCTATCCTTAAACTATTTACAACCACTGCATTTAAATCCAAATGTTCAGAGCATCCGTCTTGGCTCAGCTGTAACGAACCTGACTAGGATCCATAAAGGTTAGATTGCTGGCCTTGCTCAGTGGGTTAAGGATCTGTCTTTGCTGTGAGCTGTGGTGTAGGTCACAGACATGGCTTGGATCCCTAGTTGCTGTGACTGTGGCGTAGATCAGAAGCTGCAGCTCCGATTCGACCCCTAGCCTAGGAACTTCCCAAAAAAAAGATTAAAAAAAAAATCCAAGGTTTTTCAGACCTCTCTCTGTCATGTCTATACTTTGAGGCAAAATGATTCCAAGTGCCAGTGAATTTGGGTTCTATTTTTCTTACTAAAAATCTCTTTATTTCCTTTATGCCACCTGCTCATTCCATTTTTTTCATCCTGATCTTCAAATATCCAAAGCTATATGTTTTTTGTCATAATTCTTGTAACTCATCCGTTACCTTCTAAAGTTCTGGATCACCTGGTCAAATATCCAAAACCTTTTTCATAAATATCCTAGCATTCTTGTTTCCTTTGGTATTCTACATATTTAATTCTATTATGTGTTGCCAAAGTCTCAAAACTACCCTATTCTCCGTAAACGTACGACTTACTACCTTCAGTGTTATATTGACAGCTGCCCAGTAACCTTTTCATTCAGGTTTTATGGATTTCTTATGGCATTATATACAGCTGCTATTCTAAAACTTTTCTATACTCCCTTGAACAATCGCTGCAAATTGCCTGACCTGAATTATTTCCCCTTTTATTATTGCTAGCAGAATCCCACTTTTATTCAGGAAGCAAAGAAGCCAAACACTTAACCCCAGAGTAAAAAGTGTGATTATCCTAAGCCAGTTGATCTCATTTTCGTTGCTTATTTAGGGTCATTTACTGACCGCTTTGGCTAATGAGATTAGGGCATATTTGTAAGTGGCAGTCTGTCTATTTGTCTATCTGTCTGTCTGTCTACAGGAGAAAATGTGTTTTTCTACTTCTTTCTCCCTTCTTTGGAGAAGTCATGTGAAACTGTGATGCAACAGCCATCCTACCATTTTCAGAAACAGTGGGGAAAGTTTTGAAAATGACAAACTTGTATCCCAATATTTTGAGCTCCTCAGCCTGTTTCTAGGCTTCTTATATGTGAGGTAGTTAATTGCCTGAAAATTACCCTTAGTTGACAGTTAGGCTACTTGTTAGCAAAAATATCCTAATGGGTCAGCTTCTTATGCCCCAACCCTTATGAACTGATGTCAGTGCCCCCTACTTTACTACCGAAGCCTAAACTATCCTGCAAGGCCATAGCTAGATCATCCCTGATTCTGTTCTGCCTTTCTTCTAGCTGTAGTTGGATGAAGTGTTTTTCTTGGAAAAATCAACTCATTTATCTATCTGTTGGAGTCCATCAGTTCTAGGACATTGTTCCATCAACCCTCTATTTCACCTGAGCCTTAATTTTTTTTTGTTTTGTTTGCCTCCTCCTCACCTCATTGGTGATGGAGGGACCCCCACTCTAGGGTTATGGGGAACATATGGATACTATACAGGTCCCTTTGACAACAGTCTATTAGTCACATGAACTCGGCCCAGAGGAGAAGGATACCACTTGTGACATGTGGCCACATGGGGGCTGCACTCAGAAAAGAGGAAGGTTTTGTAGTAACAAGAGGGTGAGGGGAATTCTGGTTCCCATAAGAGGATGTGACTGGCTTATTTGACTGATTCTGTTGTGGGAGCAGAGAACTAAAGCCTGCTCCTTAGGGGTAAGCAGGTCTGTGCCTGGTTCCCATGATAAGGAGGGTTTTTTGGCAAAGGGAGCTTATCTGAAAAACAAAGATAAACATAGTGTTCACATAGCAATAAACTTAACATAGAAACATAAAGTTGGAGTTCCCATCATGGCTCAGTGGTAACGAATCCCACTAGGAACCATGAGGTTGTGGGTTCGATCCCTGCTCAGTGGGTTAAGGATCCGGTGTTGCCGTGAGCTGTGGTGTAGGTTGCAGATGCAGCTCGGTTCCCTCGTTGCTGTGGTTCTGGTGTAGGCTGGCGGCTACAGCTCCAGTTCAACCCCTAGCCTGGGAACCTCCATATGCCGCGGGAGCGGCCCTAGAAATGGTAAAAAGACAAAAAAAAAAACATAAAGTTCAAGCAGAGTATGGATGTATTTTAAAACCTTTCTTTTAATTTTGTAAATTATTGTTATTATTTTTGGGGGGTGCACCTGCAGCATATGGAAGTTCTCGGGGGCAGGGGGTGGGGGGAGGGGGTGCATGATCAGACCTGCAGCTGCCAGCCTACACCACAGCCACAGCAACGCAAGATCTGAGCCGAGTCTGTTACCCACACCATAGCTCATGGCAACGCTGGATCTTTAACCCGCTGAACAAGACCAGGGATTGAACCCACATCCTCATGGATCCTCATCAGGTTAGCTGTTCTGAGCCAGGACAGGAACTCCTATAAATATTTTTCTATTCATTTAAGCATATGCATCTACAGTGTGTTATTCATGGTTGTATTGTCTTTACCCAAAGGGCAAATTCTAGATTTTTGCTTCTGATATTATGCTCCTGTTATATTTTTTTGCCTAATATTTTTATGGCTAGATATTTGCATATATGAATGATTTTTTTCCTTTGAATAAATGCTAGGAAATAGAAATTTTGTCACAATTTACCAAAAGTATTAGCTACATGTTAATTTTCATATGAAAAGTTTATTCTAATTTATACTATCGAAAATGTACTATAGTACATATTTCCAAGTACTTTCTTTTTTTTTTTGTCTTTTTGCCTATTCTAGGGCTGCTCCCACGGCATATGGAGGTTCCCAGGCTAGGGGTCTAATCGGAGTTGTAGCCCCTGGCCTATGCCAGAGCCACGGCAACACCAGATCTTTAACCCACGGAGCAAGGCCAGGGATGGAACCTGCAACCTCATGGTTCCTAGTCGGATTCGTTAACCACTGCGCCGCGACGGGAACTCCATCCAAGTACTTTTGAAAGCACTAAGCATTGTACTACTTTAATTTACTTCCATGTGATAAGTAAGAAAATTGTCACTCTTGTTTAAATCCTTGTTTCTCCACATGTTTATTGGCTATTTATATTTCATCTTTCATAAGCAAGGACTAATATTATTTCCCATTTTGCTATAGTTCATATTTTCTAACTGAATACTTATGGAATATTTTTATTCTAGAAATAATTTTTTAAAATGCTCCTATAACATGTCTAGTGACAGAAGTATTGCTGAAGTGGATACTTTTTTACTAAAATTACCTGGTTTTAGTTTGGAGCCCTTTGCATCTAAATATCAAAGTTTTTGGAGTTCCCTGGTCACTCAGCCTGTTAAGGATTTAGCATTGTCATGGCTGTGGCTCTGGTTACAGCTGCTGCTTTGGCATGGGTTCGAGCTCTGGCCTGGGAATTTCTGCATGGTGCAGGTGCAGCAAAAAAAAAAAAAAAAAAAAAAAGAAGAAGTTTTTTTATCTTAGGGAATTTTCTTTTCTTTATTACATCTTCTCTTCAATTTATGTTTTTAAATTATGCCTATTTGACCTCCCTATTCTGTTACCTGTATTTCCTGATCATTCTCCTCATAACTCTTATTTCTTTATTGCCTTGCTTTGATTTTTCTAAGTAACTTATTAAAATGTTCCCTAATTTTTAAGTTTTATTTTAAGCAATTCACTGCTTCCATTTTACTTTTTCTTTGTTTAGAAGTCATGTTTTTAACTCCTTGTCTGCTCTGAGTTTTCTTTCTTTTTTCTAATTTCACAGATTCAGTGTCTGCTCAGATTTCTTTGAAAGTTTAACTAAGGATATTCGGAAGTTTTCTTCTGCTTCTTTCAATAGCTGGGTTCTATAAGATATGGTTACTTACTGTTTTCTCTCTATTTATAGTGATGCTTCTGTTTCCTAATCTAATAGAAAGAGATCATATTTTTCTATTTCAGTGAGTTCAAATAGGTGCTTTTAGATATTGTTTAGTCCTCTGTTTAAGTCACTGATACCACACAGGAGGTGGGGAATTTTATATTTATTAGAGTTAAACTTTGGCAGATCACATATCCAAAACCTTTGGTGAAAATGGGTGGGGGGTGGGGGGTAGCTCATGTGCACTCATTTGCTTCTGCACTAAAAAGTTTCTTTTACAAGGGTGTCTTGGCAGCCTAAATATAACTTAGCCAGTAACCCCACGCCCACCCCACTTCTAGCTGACTGCATCAGTGGCCAGTGGACTGTTACCCACCTTTTATTTAATTTGTTCCTTACTTAGCAGCTCAAAGCTGTGTTTTTAGAAAGGGAGTCTCTACTTCCCCCCAAAGGTCAATAGGCTAGAAGATAGGCTTTTTTTCAATTGCCCCCAGAGACGTCTTCATTTCTAGGGTCTTGTTTTCTACAGGGGAAAATGTTATTATAATTCTGTTAGGTAGTGAGTTCTGCGTTCCTATAACCGACTTTTTCTATTACGTGATAAACACCAGATCAGTCAGTAATTCCTTCAATCCCGTCTCACATGCAGGTGGACTGCAAAATTTTTCTTCAACACTATTCAAAGTGTTGGTGTGATGCAGAAACTATTATTTTGTTTTTAGTGTCAGTACACTTTTTCTCTTATTATTTTGTTTACGATTATTTTAAAAAAGAAACTTTGATAGCGATCAGGAGAGATGGTTTTTGTAGTAAATATTTTAAATGGATAGTTGGTACTCTTGGGTCATTTTTTAAATTAACAACTCATTATTAAGTCTTTAAATCTGCTTTCTGCCTAGAAATATACAACTGAAAATTCTGGCTGTTTTAATAACAAGGTTCTTCCTTCTTACTCTCTGTATTAGCCAGGATATGCTACAGTAACAAACAATCCCACAATCTATGTCTTTAAAGAAGTTAAATGTATTCCTCACTCAGCTGCGTGCCCTCTGTGGGTGGGCAGGGGGCTCTGATGGACACTGTCCTCATGCATGGTACCGCCAATGAAGCAGCCGTTACCTGAACCCTTCTTCACCACAGCAAAGGAAGCAAAGGGAAGCATCAGGAAGGTCTCATTGATGCTCAGATCTTTCAATGGAGAATAACACCCATCACTTTCAATCACATTTCACTAGCTAAAACATGTCAGGGAAACACCATCTTTAACGTAACACAAAGAAGAGAGGGCTGGAATATTTATGGACAGTTCTAATAACTACCACATTTCCTATCATTTTTAACCTTTAACGCTATTGCCAACCCAAACTTCTAAAGTTTCCTCTTTGTTTTCCATGACCCAAGATCCCTAGTGCTCTGATTGTTTATCATATTTTCCTTCAGCTTCTCTTTTCGCAATGACCTAAGTGTAGTTGATCCTTAAATTTCTGTCCTTGTTCATTTTCCATTTTATCTCTTTTGTCTGTCCTTGAGTAACCCTACAGTAACTCTTAAGCATACATTTATCAGCCCAATCTTTCATCACTCACTTACCAGGCATTTACTGCCAGTCGTATACGTGCAATGGGACATAAAGATGAGCAAGATAAACTCTCTACCTTCAGGGAGGTCACAGGGTTAGAATCGCACAAGTCAAACAGTTTTCAGTTAAAAAAAAAAAATGCTGCATTTTTTTTTTTGGTTTGTTTGTATTTTGGCTTTTTTTGGCTGCATCCGTGGCATATGAAAGTTTCCAGGGCAGGGATCAAACCACTGTCAACAGCAGTGACCCAAGACCCACTTCACCACAAAGGAACTCCTATGCTGCATGTTTCAATAGATTTATGGTATATTGAAATTATACCAAATTATATATTTTCATTAAATATATAATTTAATGAAATTATATAAATTATATTTTTCTAAATTATATATTTTCATTAAATATAAAATTAGTTGGAGTACCTGTCATGGCTCAGTGGTTAAAAAATCCGACTAGGAACCATGAGGTTGTGGGTTTGATCCCTGGCCTTGCCCAGTGGGTTAAGGATCCTGCGTTGCTGTGAGCTATGGTATAGGTTGCAGATGTGGCTGGGATCCCATGTTGCTGTGGCTCTGGCGTAGGTTGGTGGCTACAGCTCCGATTCGACCCCTAACCTGGGAACTCCATATGCCGCAGGAACGGCCCAAGAAATGGCAAAAAAAACCAAAAAAAATAATAATAATAAAATAAAATAAAATAAGTTAATTACAATCTTATTTGTGGTATAGATGACATTAGAACTTATCATTCTGATGAGTAGGATAATTAATTTGAAATCTGACAACATTCAAAGTTATTCTCATAAAATTATATTTAAATATTCATAATAGTGACTAAAGCTCTCAAATTTTGAATGAAATCTTTTACTTAATCACTTTCGGGTAAGATTTGCTTTTGAATGTTTGCATAAAAGAACTGGAGGAAAACTATCAAGAAAAGGAAGTATCAAAGACATGCCTTTTTAAATTTAATACTGCATGTGAATTTTTCCTGGTTGTGAAAACAATACTAATCAGGAAATCTGAAAATCCAGGTGCCAAGGTTTAGTTTTGTTTTGTCTTGTTTTTTGGTTTCATTTTCTCTAAATTGATTTTAAAGTGTAGAAGAACAATTTTGACTACTTGGAAGTCAAACTCTACCTCTTGATCTCTATATCAAGTAGAACACTACAAAAATATTTATGAAATCTTGCTATGCAATTGGGTTGTGATGATCGTTGTACAAGTATAAATGTAATAAATTCATTGAGTTAATATAAAAAATTATGAAATCAAATGAAATTGCTTTATTCTCTATCTTAAGAAAATTTGGCCTTTTCATCCTATTTATTATCAGGAAGTTAAAACAATCCACGTGGAATATAAAAATTAATGAAGGAAATAAAATAAGGGCTACAATAGAACATCTAGATTGGAGACTTGGACTTAGGACTGGCTCTGCATGAGCAAGTCACCTACCAGTTGCTGTGACTTGGTTTTCTAGCTTCAAAATTCAAGGAACTTTTAAACAGGAATGGGCTGGTGATAAGGACAAGTCTAAGGCAGTATCCTTTTTTTTTCTTTTTGTATCTTTAGATTTATGTATATTTGAGCCCTTCAGAGTCTAACACCCTTAAAGCCCATAACCTCCAATGCCAAATCTTTCCCATAAAACCTAATAAATCACTAGCAACTCTCAAAGGCAGTGTAATGGGGAGCGGTGAAAGAGGTGAGTATAGGAGAAAGAAGTGTGGTTTTGCTGCATGAAGGGGGGCCTCTTCCAAGGCCCTAGAATGGGCTCTTGTCTAACACTCAGAAATGAATTGTCTGAGACACACGTGCTGAGAAAGCAAGAGGCTTTATTGAGAAGGGGTGTCAGGGCAGAGAGCAGCAGGGTGAGGGAGTCTGCCACGTGGCTCACAGTCTCAGGTTTTATGGAATGGGGTTACTTTCTGGGTTGTCTCTGGCCAATCATCTTGCTTGGCCCATACCTGCTCTGGCCCAGGGTCCTTCTCAGTGGCGCTCACATCACTCAGCCAAGATAGATTCCAGCCCTGAGATCCTGGGAGGCTGTGGTCTCCTTCCTCCTATTGGCCCCTCGCACATCCTCCCAGATAGTCTTCAAGGCAGCACCACGTTTCTTAGCAGGGCCTCCTGTTGTGAGATAACTCATGCAAGCTGCTGTTGTCTGTGCCTGGCCAAGGTGGGCCGTTTCAGTCACTGGCTCCCTAACAGTTTGATTACTATCCATTTAAGGACATGTAGAGTCTCTAAATTATATATTTTCATGAAATATAAAATTAGTTAATTACAATCTTACTAGTCCTCTAACACCTTGGAGTAAGTCTTTATATAACAGATGTGTGTTAAGATTATTTGAACTACTAAGGAAGCCATACTCAAGCATCATCTGAGATTAAAGAAGAAAGTAGGTATTTGGTGAAAACAGATGACCCTCGAGGGTGAATCTGTTGGGTTTAAACCTGTGGAAAGGGACAGTCAGCCTCAAACATGAACTTGAGAGAAGGCCCACATCCTAACTCAGAGGTTAAGGCACATGTTTAATATTTGGAGAAAACGTGAGCCCTTTCATTAGGAGGTGAGACCCTAAATGACTCTGCAGGAAGAAAGCATCTTAATCATGTATTACACATCAGCTATTGCAAATGCTCTCCCTGGAAACTTTCTCTCTAGCAATCTTCTCAGCAGATGACTAAGCCAGACCTGTCAATTAAATGCTTCATCATGTCTCTTTCCTAGATCATGCTAGAGTATTTAATTAACACATTAGAGTCTGGAATAATATTTTCTCATGTGGGACAAGAGTTTAACTTTTTGAAATACAGGTTCAATTTTTTCTTTACCCTTTTTTGTCATTTTTTTTTTTTTGGACAGAAAATGGATAAAAGATGCATGATTTACAATACAAATCGGAGTAGATTCGCTTGGGAAATGAAAGTATAATGGATTATTTAAGCTATTTTTTTTTCATGATGTGCTTTGGAATCAGTACTTTCAAATTGTCACCTTTAACTACACTTACGTAGTTGAAAATAATTCTGTTTTAGTTCCCTCTTTGGCTCTGAAGAATGTGATTTCTTTTCCTAGTAGAACTCATTAGTCTTTCCATTAGATACATTTGAGTTTGGGACTCTGATTTCTCAGCTTATTGTTTCTAAGGAAATGGCTCGGAAAGGTCACATATCAGCTTTTTAGAGTAAAAATAATGAATGGGCATTTGAAATGAATAAGAATTAATCTCACCCTCTGTCCCACCTAGGACACGTGTTTGCCTTGTGCCTCATTTCCCACAACTGGAAGCTCCCAGCTGAATAATCACATCCAAACATGCTGAGCTAATTGAAGAGAGGTGCTATATAAACACAAGGTACTATTATTATGGTCATTTTCCCAGACCTTGGGCTTCCCCACCCACTTCCTCTAAATGTACAATGTGATGGAAGGCACTGCTTCCTCCAAACAGATGCAGACTTGGAGAGCAATGCCTTTGGTGCCCTCTAGTGGTTTCCTCTAGTAGCAATTACTTAGCCATGGAGCCCAAGATACAACAGAAATTATTCCCTTGAACAGGCTAGTTTAAAGGGTGAAAGCTATCTGACAAAAGCATACAAGACCTTTTGGGTTAACATTTTTTAAACAAAATTATCCACATGCATAAAATTCCAGGCAGTCTTCACTATATTTAAGAATAATGCCAGTGTCTCTTCTGAATGGGAAAGTATAGAAACACTTATTTTTCTTCATAAGCTAATCACTCAACAGGTTGCTGGGACAAATCTTTCTCTCCCCACCCTGAAGGCTGCATTATGGATGCAGGAGGGCATGGGGAGGTCCTGAGCAGACAGCCAGTCTTCATAAATGTTTCCTGAATCTCTCTCTTGTCTCAACTCAGCCACTGTCAAGCTGGGTGAGGTCAGAGAGTTGCTTGTGTTGGTTGATCTCTAATTTCTTTATTCTTATGAATGGTTTTTAAAGTTATCAATTTAATCCGCTAAGCCTATTTTATGAAAGACGTATTTCATACAACCCCAAAGTATCAAACAAATGGGAGCGGAACCATTCTGGCTTAGGCTGTGTTGAGAAAGCTTTTCCCTACTTAGTCTCCTTTCCGTTTTATTGCCCAAAAAGTCCTTGATACACCTAGGAGAATCCCAGTGCTCCAGGGATCATAGCGGTGTTTTTGCTTGTTTGTTTGTTTTTGTTGTTTGTTTGTTTCGATCCCCCTCAAGGCATGTGAAAGTTCCCAGGCCAAGGACTGAACCCACACCACAGCAGTGACAGTGCAGGGTCTTTAACCCACTTGAGCACCTGGGGAACATAGTTTTAAAATTGTTGTACTAGTTATCTTGATTGTTTGTTTAAGCTCCAGTTTGAAAAAAATTCACAATATTCTCCAGTTAATTTCCTTATAGGTTCCGACAAGTTTAATTTTTCTATCGCTCTGTAATACAATTTTTTTTCCATTTTAGTCACCACCATGTGCACTGAGGCAGTTAAAGTAGAAAAAATGAACTTCGAAGGTTCCTGTCTGTGCTCATGATATTGAGATTGAGAACTCACAAACAATTCTGTCTAGTCATGTATACTGTTGAGTATCAGAGATTCAACTTGATGTTGGATTTCGTCAGGATAAGAAGCTGGTTGAGGCATAATCTCATTGGCAAACCTGTCGAAAACTTATAGTGTATCATCATTGATTGGAAAATCCTAAAATATAGATGAGTGTTGAAATTCATATGATAAGATCATCTGAATTGTATTGCTGTTCAGAGGAAAGGGAGGCCAGTACATTTTTCAAGAGTCATGAAAGAGACAAAATGAGATCAGCCGAGACTAAAAGAGAGCATGATTTTGCATAGATGGAAAGAATCAGAGGTTGATGAGGTCTTTATATGAGATTGGTGGTAGGACTGAATGCACGGAGCCCAGCTTTGGGGGGCTGTGTGTTATGGGGAAGGAGGGAGCAACAGCTGGGGTCATCAGCCCTGTGGCTGGACCCTGGCTTTACACCTTCGTCAATGAAAGAGTGTGTGTGAAGACACTCACACTACCTGATGTCTTCCTCTTCCTCTTCCTCTCCTTCTTCTTCTTTTCCTCCCTCTTCTTCTTTTTCTTCTTCTCCTTCTTTTTTGCTTTTTAGGGCTGCACCTGCATCATAAGGAAGTTTCCAGGGTAGGGGTTGAATTGGAAACACAGCTGCCGGCCAAGGCCGAGCCACAGCAACACAGAATCCGAGCCGCATCTGTGACCTACACCACAGCTCACAGCATCGCCGGATCCTTAACCCACTGAGCGAAGCCAGGGATCCAGCCTGCGTCGTCATGGATACTAGTTGGGTTCACTTCCACTGCGCCACAACAGGAACTCCCATCTTCTTATTTTTTAAAGGACGCTATGAAGAAAAAAATTAATCCACTCTGCTCCCACATACATATTATTTTTACCATGTAAAAATATTGGAAGTTTACAACATATTTATGGTATACATGTACAACTTATACCTAGAAATTATTTGTTTTAACCTTTAAGCATATAATTCATTTTTAACATTTAGATTGGCGATGTTAAGAACTGGCATATTTTTGGAGTTCCCACTGTGGCTCAGCAGGTGAAGGAACCAACATAGTCTCTATGAGCAGATTTGAACCCTGGCCTTGCTCAGTGGGTTAAGGATCCGGCGTTGCTTCAGACGGCAGCGTAGGTCACAGATGTGGCTTGGATCCCAAGTTGCTGTGGCTGTGGTATAGGCTGGCAGCTGCAGCTCCGATTTGACCCAAAGCCCAGGAACTTCCATATTCTGTAGGTGCCGCTGCAAAAAGAATTGGTGTATTTTCAAACATGAGTGCTTATGGCTGTGAGAGAAATTTCTTATAGTCAGGCAGACAATATTGGAAATCTAGCTTTTCACACATAAAAGGTCATATAACTAAAATAAAGGGTCAAGTGCCACCTTCAAGGAACAAAGCTCAGATAAAGTAAGACATGATGTGAAAGTAACTAGACCCTTATAAAATCATCAGAGATCCTATTTGGGGCAGGAACAATAAAAACCTTCCCCTCCATAACAAAGTCAGTGATCTTTCTCCTTTTAAATTGCTCTTACTTTTCTTTTTCACTTCACACCCTGGCTCGTATGCTTTCTGGCCCTGAAACAGGTTGAAGTGAAAACAGGAAAACATCATTTCTCCTACTCTGTTTCCTGCCAGGTCAGCACTAGGAAATGCTAAGGACCTGGAGGTGTGGACTCAAGTCAGTTCCTGAAACCTTCCTAAACCAATTTTGTTCATTCCCTGAGGAGGAGACTTGCTGTTAATAAAATGTTGTGGCCCAGACCAAGAAAGAGCCTTGACAGAAAGAAAATGCATTAACATGTATTATCACATTAGTAAGCCAAAGGGGGAAAAAAAAATAGGGTAATCTCAAGCAATGCTGGAAAGCTATTTGAAAATAAAACTCAACATCTGTTCGCAAATGAGAAATGTTTTTAGCACATTTGGAATCAAAAGAAGTATTGGAATAAATCTGTGTGTTTTCTATGGAAAATAACATATAAATAATGGAAAAGAGGACAAAGATTTATTATTCTGTGTAGATGATGCATCAACCAGTAAAGTGAGTAAATTACTTTGACGACTATTTAGAACCAAGAGATTTTAAGTGCAAGATTGTAATACCTACATATGAAAATAATTAGATGTTCTCTTTATAGCAATAATAACTTATAATGTGAGTGGGAAATAGTCTGTTTATAATATCAAGAAAAATGAAAACATCATGAATAAAAAATAACAAGAAATGTTTTAGAAAAAATTTGAAGGGCATAATAGTAAAAAATGAGCGGATGTGGAAATGGTGTGTTGTCTTATTGCAACTAGCACAGTTTATTTCTTTAGCTGTCCCAGCCTTGGGGTGCGAGAGGTAAGAGATTGTAACTGTGTTATTGGTATTAAAACTCTCTTTTCAGTATATGCCTTGAGCGAAGATTTTTGGACTTTCGAGTTGTTAATCCTTGTCTTTAAGTTGTCAGTCTCTGTTAGAAGCCACCAGTCCCCTGAAATTCTCATACGCTGTATACCCTTCTACACACAGGCCACTCAGATTTCAAAGCTTTGCCTGTAATGGGCCCTTTAGTACATGTGATCACAGCCAGCCAGTGCATGCCTCTAGCTGCCAGAGTTCCAGCCCTTAATTGGACCAGATTTTTCACTGCTGTCAGCACCAACAAAGCAGTAATATAGCATGCATGTCACCAATTTCCTTAGAATGGTTGTTGATTTCATTAGTTTGGTTGTAAACATGAAAGTGTAACCTATAATGTTAAGAGTCCAACAAAACATCATAAGCAAAAGGATGATGGGGTTATAGAGATAGGACGAATTATTAAAAGGATGATGGTAACTGACAGAATCGCTTAAGGTGCTAGAGAAATAGGTGTAGAAGTTATGCAGGAAGGAAGAACACCTCACGTTCTGCCTCAGCACCCTTCGGCTACTGCTGGGAACTAGCTAGTGCTTATAACTAGTGCTGGAACATTACTGCTCCTACAATGGCTATCACTGCAGCTGTTGGAAACTGGAAGTAACTGCTGCCTCTATGACTATCCATCAACACAGTGTTAATTTCCAATCATAACCTGAGGAAGGGTGTGTCTGGTTGGCATGGCATAAACCACGTGACCACAACTTGATCTAGGGAGGCTGGGCATGCAAATATTTTATATTTACATGTCTTCTGGGGAGGTAGCCTTAGCTTCAGGAAAGGGATCCCCTCTGAGACACTACTCATGCTATAAAGGTCACTGTTTTAAAGTGCAGAATAATCATTCTATAGGTTGCCTTTTCATTTTGTGAATAGTTTCCTTCACTGAGCAGAATCTTTGCAGTTTTATGTCTTCCCACTTGCTAATTTTTGCTCTGATTGCTTTCGCTCTTGGTATCAGATTCAAAAAACCATCGCCATCGCCTACGTCCAGTAGTTTACCACCTGTATTTTCTTCCAGGAGTTTTATGGTTTTAATTCATTTTGAGTTGATATTTGTGTCTGATTGTGTGTAGTGGTTCAGTTTCATTTTTCTGCATGTGCCTATCCAGTTTTTCCAATACTATTTATTGATGAGTTTTTTTTTTTTCTCCCTGGTATATTTTTGGTTTCTTTATTATAAATTAACTGACCATATCTGTGTGGGTTTACTCCTAGGCCCTCTATTCTGTTCTGTTAATCTGTGTTTTCATGCAAATATGATACTCCTGATTACCATGGTTTTGTAATATAGTTTGAAATCAGGAAGCATAATGCTTTCAGCTTTGGCAATTTGAGCCCTTATGGTTCCACACAAATGTCAGGATTATTTGTTCTATTTTGCGAAAAATGCCACTGGAATTTTGATAGGGCTTGTGTTGAATCCGTAGATTGCTTTCAGTACTATGGACATTTTTAAAAAATTAATTCTTCTGATCCATGAGCATGGGATATCTTTCTCTTTATTTGTGTCTTCTAATTTCTTTCACTAATGTCTTACACTTTTCAGTGAGCAAGACTTTCACCTTTGTGGTTAAATTTTTTTCCTAGATATTGTATACTTTTTGATGCCTATTGTAAATGGGATTATTTTCTCAAATTTTCTTTCCTATTATTATTCTTAGTGTATAGAAATACAGTTGATTTTTGTATACGGATTTTTTTTTTTCTGCAACTTTACTGAATTTGTGTGTTAGTTCTAACAGTTCTCTGGTATCTTTGTGGTTTTCTATATATGTGATAATCATGTCATCTGCAAATAATGACAGTTTTGTTTTATCCTTTTTGGAACTATGATGCATTTTATTTCTTTTCCTTGCCCAATTCCTTGGAGGACTTCCAGTAACATGTTGAGTAAAAGTGGTGAGAGTAGGCATCCTTATCTTTTTTTGATCTTAGAGGGAAATTTTCACCTTTTCACCATAGAGTATGACTTAACTGTGGGTTTGTCGTATATGGCCTTTATTATGCTGATGTTCATTCTCCCTTACCTACTTGTTGAGTTTTTATTATAAATAAATGTTGATCAACATAGTTTTATATTTTTATTTATACATTTGTTTTAAATCAGATAGGAGAAGAAAAGTGTTAAAAACAAAAATGCATTCAAACGAAAAAGTAAATGTATTCATTTTATTGCAAGAATAGCAATAACCAATATCCAAGACGTTAAAATGTAAAAAGCAGTGTCTTGGAACTTATGCTAAAAGTGCTGTGCAACTTCCAACATCAGTGCTTTTATTATGTTGAAACACAAAACTTGTACCAAACTATTGCCCTAAAATTGGCTGCATTTCTTAATGGTTCAAATCAGGGGCTGGCTAATTGCAGCCTGTAGTCTAAATCTGGCCTGCAGCCTGGTTTTGAATGACCTGTAAAGTAAGAATTATTTTTACTTTTTTAAAGGATTGTAAAAATAACCAAGCAAACACACACAAAAAAATATGACAGAGACCAAATATGGAATGCAAAGCCTAAAATAGTTAATATCTAATTCTTTATAGAAAAATTTGGCTGACCTCTATTCTAAAGTAATACAGGGATGATTATACTAATCACTAACAAGTAGACTTTTAAAATGATTAGTTCAAATGTTAAATATTCTTGATTCACCACATCTTTTGCATCCCAAGAACTTTCAGGTGTCCCTAAGCCTTCCCCTCAAAAAATACCTGAAAGTTCTTCTTATTAAGGAGTTAGATACAAACAACATAATAAATGGTATTTCTTAATAGCTTAATAGCATAATACACATACTTATTTTAAGTGGCACCTTCATTTCATTTTTAAATAACGCAATTGATAGATGTGTGTCTTTTAGGCCTGTATAACTTTTTAAAGCCTGAAATGAGGTGAGACACCACCATTCTCATTTCTTATTCTACAGTGATTTTCACACTTGCTTTTAAATATAGCTACCACTAAAAAATCATCTTCACAAAGATAGAATATTGAAGGAATATGGCACAGCTAATGTTGAAATTGCAAATTACTCCTGTCTAGTATCTTTCACAATGTCATACAGATATTTAGTATCATTGTGTTTGCCTGAAGAAGCTAATATGTTGCTACAAACTTGTGAGTTTCCTATGGCAATCTGATATGCCTTGGCACACAGTTTGAGAACTATAGGAACAGTTGATTTATTATAAAAGAGTATATACTTCATATCGTATCTGCTTGGAAGAACAACTTTGAACATCTGAGCCATTTAAATTTTGTCACATGATGTATAAGTCAATAACGCCCCCCCCCCCAGCACCCCAGGATTTTTTTGAAGAGATTTTGCCATCTACTCCTTAGCAGAGGCTGGAGCATTTTTGGGGAAATTTGTTGAGGATGTCAATGATATTGCCAATAATATTCTGGTACGAATTTCATGGTCCTGTTCATTCTCCTTCACTTTCTCAAAAATAAAATTAAATAAATAAATAAATAAAACATGTGAAACTCAACCTTAAAAAAAAATAGAATTAAATAGGAATCACTAAATGTCGTAAAACTGGTTCTAGAGGCAATTTAATTCCCCCGAAGAAATTCAAGACATTATCTAAGGCAATGGAAGAGTATCTTTAGAATAATTAAAAGAGGTAACCCTCAATGGTGAATACTTTGAAAACAATAACACTTACATGGATTTGCATGCTCTGCATTGTTTATAAAATAAATCCTAGAGTTCTTGCCTTGGCTCAGCGGAAGTAGACCTGACTAGTATCCATGAGGACGTAGGTTCAATCCCTGGCCTTCCTCATTGGGTGAAGGATCTGGCGTTGCCGTGAGCTGTGGTGTAGGACACAGATATCGTTCGGATCTGGCATTGCTGTGGCTGTGGTGTAGGCTGGCAGCTGCGGCTCCGATTCGACCCGTAGCCTGGGACCCTCCATATGCTGCAGGTGTGGCCCTAAAAAAAAAAAACAAAAAAAAAAAACAACCCAATTAATTAAATAATTAATTCTCTAGATCATACAATCTTATTCAAAATATAACAAATTTGGAGTTCAAAATATACCTGAGTTCTCATCCTGCCTTAATCACTCACTCACAGTGTGATCTTGAGCAAGTTTCATAACTTCAGTGAGACTCATTGTGTCATAGTTAAGCACATGATAATAATAATGTCGAAAGGCATGATGTGTTATAAATCCATTCATTCAAAGTACAAAACCTACCACAATGAAGAGGCCTTTCACATGGTAATTACTTCAGTTTATACTGTTATCAAAAGAACCAAAGTAAGTGTGGAAGTATAAGGATTTTCATCCCACTCATATTGCACGATTTTCAATTTCGTGATTCAAGAGATAGCAAACTTTTTAAGAAACAGGATGCATGCATCTTCCATAGAACCCAGATATATGATGAATGTGGAAGAGTTATTTAGTAAATCTATTTATTCCTTACTTCCTTATCGAGCACTTATTACGCTCATATAAATAAAACTGAAAAGCAAATCCCGAGTGCTTAGGTCTTGTCTTGATTTGACCACTAGGTGGCAGCAACATACAGGGAAGAACACTCAAGGTCTGACTTCCCTTGTAAAAATTAGCTGGTCTATATAAGTATAACCAGTGGGTTAATTTCCCTGCTGCAGGTAGTGTCCTGAGTTACTTCCTAATTGTCACCATGAATGCATTTCACAGCTGGTGCTAATGAAACAAAACCAGAGCCACCTCAACAGGATTTTCAGAGTGAGAATCAAAAAAAAAAAAAAAATTAGTGAAAAAATATTACTAAATAAACAATAGAAAGCAAAAGTGCTCCCATCAAAAAATAAAATGAACTAAAAATGATTTAAAATTTCTCACTGGTACAGTGGGTTAAGACTCCAACTAGAGCGGTTCAAATTGCTGCAGAGGTGAAGGTTCAATCCCTGGCCCAGCACAGTAGTTTGAAAGGATGCAGCATTGCCACAGCTCTGGCATAGGTCACAGCTGCAGCTTGGATTCAGTCCCCGGCCATAAAAATAAAATAAAATAATAAAATAAAATAAAATTGGAGTTCCCATTGTGGCTCAGTGGTTAACGAATCCGACTAGGAACCATGAGGTTGCAGGTTCGATCCCTGGCCTTGCTCAGTGGGTTAAGGATCCTGTGTTGCCGTGAGCTGTGGTGTAGATCGCAGATGAAGCTCAGATCTGACATTGCTGTGGCTCTGGTGTAGGCTGGCGGCTACAGCTCCAATTTGACCCCTAGCCTGGGAACCTCAATGTGCCGTGGGAGTGGCCCAAGAGATGGCAAAAAGACAAAAAAAATAAAAAATAATAAAATAAATAAACATGTTCCCATTGCAATTGGTACCACATCCAGAGCTCAGATCATCTTGTCCTCTGTATTTGTATCTGTATCATGATCCACTGGTGAGGATTTTTTTTTTTTTTGCTTTTAACATTTAAACAAAATATATTATCATCATTCTTCAAATTTAGTTATAATTTTCTATAGGGTTATTTATTTTAACCAATTAGAACCGGAACATAGAATTAGCAATGATTTTTCTAAGTTCTAATTTTTTTATTTGGGGATAATTTCAGGTTTACAGAAAAGTTATAAAGATAGTACAGACTCTCCAACTAGTCTCCTTATGAGGATATTTTATCTCTTGCTGTAACCTTGATGGCTGATACCATTCCCCATAGTTGAGAGAGTAAAGGCTACAATAATAATTACTCCAGATATGACTGTACCTGTAAATGGATTGTGTAGGATGGTTTTAGGCATGTACCTTTGTCCAGCCGAAACTTTCTGTATCTAGTCACTGCAAAGAAACTCAACATGTGAGAGTTCCTTTTGCTTGTCTAAGCTTTTAAGCCAAGTTTTTTTTTATTATTTCTTATGTGCGTGTGCCCGCAGTGTGTGTGTGTGTTTGAGTGAATAGTTGCCTACTGAACAACCAGGAGAATAGAGAGGAATGTCTATTCTTCAGGAGGATAAAGACAGGCTAGATTTTGAAAGGATTGTTTTTGGAATGCCACTGCCTTCCTTAAGTTATAGAAAAAGTTGGAGGTCTAAATGAATACTTTCCTATGCTTTGCCACACAAGAATTCCCAAATACCATCCGGGCTAGGAAAAATGTACTTCTTGAGAGAGGGACATGTTTTATAGGTAAAATAGTGATTCCCAGAATGAAGGAGGAGAGTCACATAGGAGAATTTAGAAGAGTCAGCTAATTCCACAGAGCCTGCTCAGGGAAGGATTATATTTCTTGGATGCTTTGCCATTAGACTAAAATAAAAGTACAAAAATAAATAAATAATAAATAAATAAATAAATAACATAAAAGTACAGTGTTAGGAATTCCCATTGCGCCACAGTGGAAACCAATCTGACTAGTATCCATGAGGATGTAGGCTCGATCCCTGGCCTCGCTCAGTGGGTTGGGGATCTGGCATTGCCATGAGCTGTGGTGTAGGTGTCAGACTCAGCTTGGATCCTGTGTTGCTGTTGCTGTGGTATAGGCCGGCAGCTGTAGCTTCAATTTTATCCTTAGCCTGGGAACTTCCATATGCTGTGAGTGCGGCCTCAAAAAGCAAAAAAAAAAAAAAGCACAATGTTAAGTGTTTATTTTTCTCCTATGTTGTAATGTATGCAGTGGTTGGTAGGAAAGAGCTCTCTGCAGGGAAGCGTTCTCTGCAGGAGGCCCCTTCTGTCTTGTCACTAACCTTACAGCAGGCACCCCCATGCTCTACTCCTCTCCAGGCCCAAGCGCATCTTTCAGATTTTTGAGTCACACAATACCTTGCCTACTTTGTTGGTTCCTTCCGTAGATCAAAGTAGAAATGAAGAATAAGTGATTAACATATGAGCAGATCTCTTCCCTAGCTTCCCTTTCAGCAATCTCCCGAACAAACCGTATGACCAAACCATGTGAACAAGATAATATCTAGAAGAAGCTCACAAGGGACCGACAAGCCTGCACGCAGTAGGGGGATAGCCATGACACTGACGCCCTATCTCAATGATTAGCTGAGATTACTTCCCTTTTCCCTTTAAAAGCTTTCATGGCTGGGAGTTCCCTGGTGGCTCAGCAGGTTAAGGATCCGGCTTTGTCACTGCTGTGGCATAGGTTCAGTCCCTGGCCCAGGAGATTCTGCATGCCACAGACGTGGCCCCCAAAATAATAATAATAAAAATAAATAAAAGATGTCATGGCTGAGCAGAATCTTCAGAGATGGTTTTGAGGGCGACGCTGAGTCCACAGTCTCCCCAGATTGCCAGCGTTCTGAGTAAGGGCAACTTTCCTTTCTACCAACTTTTGTGAGTATTGATATTTTCGAGCAGTGAGCAGCCAGGCCTGATTTAGTAACTTTTTTTTTTTTTA
Organism: Phacochoerus africanus; assembly: GCF_016906955.1. Classification (NCBI taxonomy): domain Eukaryota; kingdom Metazoa; phylum Chordata; class Mammalia; order Artiodactyla; family Suidae; genus Phacochoerus; species Phacochoerus africanus. The sequence continues at coordinate 8,481,523 of NC_062558.1, forward strand.
ATTTTCCCTAACCCTTCAATAAAAATCTGATATATGTATAAACCTGTGTCTGGAATAGAAGGAAATAGACCTGCTTGTCTGTTTCACCCTCAGTGGCAACCAGCAGCTAAGTACAGAGTTCAGTGATAAGAGAGGTGGTCAGAGGCAGAGCTAGGAGTGAAGTTGAGGATGGAGGTCCGCTAGGGGTTAGGAGCAAGGAAACCAAAAATATGTACGTAACAAGACTAAATCTGAGGTGGAAAGGTTTAAAGCAGTATGCTCTCACACCTGGCCGGTGATCACATTACCTATAGAATCTATAAGGCATGGATGCCATACCCCACCACAAATCTGCTCAATGAATCACCTAGTTTGGATGTACCTTTGGACAGCATCCCAGGTGATTCTGAAAATCCACTGGGTGTAAGAATTTGGGCTCCCTTTAGGTGAAAAGCTGCCTTGCAGGTACGATGCACATATGGATCCTGCCACAAGTAGAGACAGCTTACAGAACTTGTGAGATGCAATACTTGTCACTGACCCCTGAGTTCTGCTTGAGTCCAGCCTAATTTGTACCATATGTCCTCTCGTGCTCCAGCCGGGGACCATGTCCTTGTTGCCTGGGTTCCTGGCTGTAGATAGAACAGGGACCTAATATACAGATTCCATCCATTCGGATTGGGCCTTTCTATATTTCCCTGGCTTCCACTCAAGGCACAAAAAGAGAAGAGATTTATCTTTTAAACTAGCTGCAATTCTATGTGTGTGTGTGTGTATATATATACATATATGTATATATATATATATATATATATTTTTTTTTTCCCCATAAAATCTGTGCCACGAGTTAAGAGTGTTTTCCAAGCCTGGGAAGCCTCTTAACAGCTGGCATGTGTGATCTGGATACTGAACTGCTCCTTCTGAGTGGTTTGGCTCATTTCACTGCTTGCTGCTGAAGATTTTTAAGCTATACGATATAAGTGGTATGATTTTCAGGGAACTGGCATAATTATGCACAAAGGGACCTCCTATTTTGAAAAGATCTTGCCCGCAATCCATACATATAGTATGTCTTCTAATCTTGCCCTCATGATCTCTTTTATTTATATTTATTTATTTATTCATTTATTTTTGCTTTTGAAGGCCGCACTCGAGGCATATGGAGGTTCCCTGGCTAGAGGTCTAATTGGAGCTACAGCTGCTGGCCTATGCCACAGCCATAGCAACGCAGGATCTGGGCCACGTCTGCAACCTACACCACAGCTCATGGCAACGCCGGATCCTTAACCTACTGAGCGAGGCCAGGGATCGAACCTGCAACCTCATGGTTCCTAGTCGGATTCGTTTCTGCTGCACCACGACGGGAACTCCATGATCTCTTTTAAAAATTTAAACATCTTTGTTTTTCGGCTTACCATAATTTCCTGTTTTTTAATTAAGAACACTTTCCTCTTATTAAATCAATTATGACTCTAATGTAAGACTTAAAAGTACAGACTTCCTGCAGTCCCTTCTGATTTAGTTATATTTAATATTCTTAGTTTGGGACCCTGCTGTATATTAAGTGTTTTATATATATATATATATCAGTAAATGGATTCTGAGATGGTATTCATATACTAATTATATGAGTCAATGAACAAAAAGGTTAGCTTACCCACAGCATCTCAGGACCATATCTTTGGGCACTGGTATAAAAAATTAAGACTGCATGAGGTTATAATAAAACTCAGTGGATTCCAATAGTATCTGTACTTGGTGAATTAGTGCTTTTATAAGAGGCCCCATAGAGTTTGCAAGGACCCTTCCAATATATGAGGATGCAAGAAGTCTGTGACCTGGAACAGGGCCCTCACACTACTATGCTGATATCCTGATCTCAGACTTCTAGCCTCCAGAACTTTGAGAAATATTTTCTATTATTTATAAACCACACAATCTACTATTTTGTTATAGTAGCCAGCATGAAGTAAGACGCTTATTATAGTGGTCTATGCCTGGTACCTACTGAATTGATTGCACCATTCCCTTTCTCCAACACCATCCTTAAGTGCTAATTATTCATGGGCAAAATTAAAATTATAGGCGTTCCTGTATTGGTTCAGTGGGTTAAGAAGCCAGCTAGTATCCATGAGGATGAGGGTTTTATCCCTGGCCCAGTGGGTTGAGGATCAGTAGGTTAAGGATCCAGCATCGCCTCAAGCTGCGGCATAGATCACAGATGTGGCTCAGATCTGGATTGCTATGGCTGGATTGCATAGGCCACAGCTGCAGCTCCTATTTGACCCCTGGTCTGGAAATTTCCATATGCCACAGGTGCAGGCATAAAAAGGAAAAAAATTAAAATTACGTAGTTAGATATTCATGATAACATTCATGATCTAGCTATCAATCATTCAAGGCCCATTTTCATCCAATTTGCCCTTTGAACCCTCTGCTTCACCTAGACTACACAATGTTCTCATTCCTGGAAAAATATCTTTGCATAGGAGTTTCCACTCTTCAGAAAGGGCAGCCGAACTTTTTCCCACACATCTGCATCCTACTTATAATCTAACACTTAGTTTACATTGGACTCAAACCTAAAAGCCTTTCTTGACCTCCCAGGACTGAAATGTTCTTTCCCAAAATTTCTATATGATTGAAGGCCCGTTTCATTCTTTTGGCCCTTGATATACATTGTCGGCATTGTCAGAGAATTTTATATCTATGTTTGTATATTGTTATCTCAGTTATGTTGAAAGTCCCTAAGGGTAGAAATTTGGAGGTTTCTTCATTGCAATCTCTCAATTGCACCCAAACAGTGCCTCTCACACCACACTCAAATATTTATTGAATTGATTAGTACACCCAACAGAAGTAGCTGTAGTATACATATAGTTGAATATCTAACTCCCTGTTTATAACAGTGAGGTATTTTTTAATATGAAAAAAAGTTAGTATTAACTCTAGTAAATTATTTTTTCATTTTCATAATTTCTGTGGCTGACAGCTGAGTTTTTTTTTTCAGCTGATTTCAATAATCCCTACTTTTAAATGTCGAAGTCCAATTTTTAAAGATGTTAAATGGTCTTTCTGGCTAAAAAGAGTTCTCACTGCATGGTTCTGTTTTGGGACTAAGCTTGGAAAGGAAAAAAATCAGTATTTTTCCCAGAGCTTCTTAGGAAAAGCACAATAAACATTCCCAGAATTGTGGAGAAGTTATGGCAAAGTTAAGTTTGTTTGCCCAGGAGCCAAAAACTCAAAGGACCATATGTTTGGCAAGTTAATGGAATGTCAGAAGATGCGTTTTAAGTAATTACAGGATAAATCTAAGTTTTTGAGGATTTGGAAATTTTAGACGAATGTGATTGGAACCAGGGGACTGAGAGGAGGAACAAAGCTTGGAATTGTGGTCACTCATTCTGTATTTCTTTACACTTACCGTGATTGTGTACGCTTCTCTCATAGTACATAAATGCCTGCTCTGTAATATTCCATTGCTCCATTGGAAAGTAAAAAGCTGCATGTTTCCAGGATTGTTCAGAAGCAAACTATATTAGAGCCAACCACCCCAGTGCTTTCTGCCTTCAGAGTTAACCACGGCCATGAGACTATTACATCCAGCTCTAACTTAGTTCCCTGACAATTACTGAGTTGCTATTTTCCAATTGTGTGTAACTCATCTAAATATCCTGAGAGAACCAGGCTGAAGTAAGGGGGCTTGGCTTTCTCTCTCAAGTCTTCAGAAAGTACTTTTGTTCTCTCTCAAAATACTACTCCTTAAAAAAGAAACACCCACATGGTTTTAATTAAAACTAAGAGACAAAAATGTGTAATAGACAATTTGGAAGCAAATTTAAAAAGGAACAATGGAAAGAAAAGGAAAGAAGTCTTTCTTGTATTTCCATCCATCTGTCATGACCCACCATTAATATTTGGTTGTATTTCTTGCTTGTTCTTGGAATATGGAACATATTTTTCATAAAATTTGAATCCCACAAAACTGTTTCATAATTTTCTTTTAAATGTAACAATGCAATGTGCATATTATACCATGTTATACATTATGTCTTCTGTAATGTCATTTAAATATTTTGTAGTCTTCCGCTTTATCACTACTCTACATTTTAATAAGTTTAATACTTGTAACTATTATAAATACCTCTACAGTAAGTATCTGGCTATTTTTTTACATTCATTGCAATTTTCTATTATATGCGTATTGCATTAGATAGATGAGTTCTGTGTTCTTTATTTTTCTTTGCAAGCATTTTCTTCTGATTTCAGAACAATTTCTCAGTCTTATTTTCTAATTCCTTTTAGTATCCCATCTCATGAATTGTAATCTGCCTCCTCTACACTTCAGTAGATTCTATTTTTCATCCCTAGGATTTTCCTCATTTGAGCTTTTTCCCCTCTCATAAAGGCCTGGCCTAATTTCAAGCTGTAATATTTTCTCAGATAACTTGATGAACAAAGACTAAGTATTTATTAACATTTCTTCTGTCTCACGTTACCTGTATTAGCTAGTACTTTGCTGTGCCATTTGCTTATTACCCTTTTGCACAAGTCCAGGTGTTCTAGCCAAAGTCAAGGTATAGACAATTTGAAATGTTTTCATATCTGACATGTTGATTATAATTTGACTTTTCTTTTTCCTACTGCTGTACTTGGGCCAGGGGTCAAATCTGAGCTGCAGCTGGGGCCAATGCCACAGCCACGGCAACACCAGATCCCAGTCACATCTGCCACCTACACCATAGCTTGTAGCAATGCCAGATCCTTAACCCATTGAGTGAGGCCAGGGATTGAACCCTCATCCTCACAGAGACAACGTTGGGTCCTTAACCCTCTGAGGCACAATAGGGATTCTGTATAACTTGACTTTGATAAGAGATGACCATTCGCCTTTGGCAATAAAAATCGGGTTTTAAAACAACATAAATGTATTCATCTTTCTTGGATTCTTGGAAGCTAAGATGATGGGTCTAATGATTCATATACAGTGTAAATCAACAACTATGTGCTAGTTATCCACACTGTGATAATTGCTATGGCATAACATAAGCTCTTCAAGAGTGCTTGGTCCAATTTACTACTCCTAGTCTTACTGCTATGATGGCTTATGCCAAGCACTGTGTGCCAGACACTATTTTTTTTTTTTGCTTTTTGGGGCTGCACCCACGGCATAAGGAGCTCCCCTAGCTAAAGGGTGAATCGGAGCTACAGCTGCTGGCCTACGCCACATCCATAGCAATGCAGGATCCAAGCCGCATCTGCAACCTACACCACAGCTTATGGCAACGCTGGATCCTTAAACCCACTGAGTGAGGCCAGGGATTGAACCTGCCACCTCATGGTTACTAGTCAGATTCGTTTCCACTGCACCACAATGGGAACCCCTAGATGCTATTCTAAGAGCTTGACATTTACTAACTCATTGAATTTCCACAATAATTTAGTGAGACAGGTACATTATTCCATCTAAGAGGTAATGGAGGCAAAGAGAAGTTATGTAACTCTAACTAGTAAGTGGTGGAACTGACATAAACATATACATGAAAAATTGTTGACATTGTAATCTAGCAGAACCCTATGGGGTCTTCCCAGAAAAGACCCCCACCCATTGTTCTCTAGAAAAACTTCAGTCGAAGAATACATTTAATCAGAGAAGTGAGAACATGCAGAAAGAAAGGAAAACAGTCAAGCAAGACAAAAAAAAATAGTATTTTAGCCATTAAACAAAGTCAAGGACTTTAGTTCTTCCTCAAGGACTATAGGTAATATTCTGAGCCATGTCTTTTGAGCAGTTTTGCAGATACTGAAACCCCCACCAAGTAAAAGAAGTTAACTGTATGCTGCCCACAAGCTCATAGACCCCCCAAACCAGCTGGAACCAGAAGGTTGAAGGTGCTGACTCCCACTTACCTCACTACCCAACAATCAGCATATCCAGAAGCTGATCACACCCTACTCTTTAAGCCATTGCCATAAGACTCCTCACTCTTCTCTCAAGGTTGAGACACAGTTCTGAGGGTACTAGCCCGCTTGTGACCCCCTTTGCCTGGCAAAGCAATAAGGCTGTTCTTTTCTACCTCGCCCCAAACTCTGTTTTCTTGAGTCAATTCAGTGCCAGTGTATGAGGCTGAGTTTCAACAACAATGTGAAAAAAAGAAATTACGCTAATGCCAAGAGCCTTAGAGGCAGTGCAATGGGTGTGGGCTGTGTATGGTTAGGGCGTGTGTCTTTCTAAGGACAGGATCTTGACAGATGAAACAATCTCTTTTAAGTGAGCTTACTGGAGCATGGTTTATTAAGACAATGTCAACCTCCATTATTTTTATCTAACCACACATTCACAGTGTGGGTTCAAAGAAGAGGGTAGAGATAGGCACCAATGGCCTATGATCACTGCCTGGACTTCCTATCGATTCTGCATTTTTAGAGGCCACCCTCTGTTGTGGGATTGATGATTTCAAAGAAAACAAAGCTCTTAAAGCAGAAATCAAGGTGAAATAGTTTCGAATATGAGAAAATGGTTGATAAGAATCAATTGAGTTTTGTTTCCCTTCTTTCTCTTTAAGATTCTAAATAAATCTGAAATAACTTTACCCATGTCTTTGATGATTACCTGAGATTTTTTTTTTCTCAAAGCGACTTTCGTCCACTTTGGAATATATGTCATAGATGCCAAATAAATATTTCTTGTCTAGTAGACTAAATGGTAGTCTTAGATCTTGATGTTGTAGACATAGGTTTTGGATTGGACAGCATTAGAGAAGGCAATACTTGAACCTTCCCAAATCCTTCTCTTCAAAATGCTGATAAACTTCTCTTGTAAGACAGCCTATTATTTTTTCGTTTTGTTGCAATATAATTGACGTACAGCATAATATTAGTTTCAGATCTACAACATAATGATTCAATGTGTGTATGCACTGTGAAGTGGTCATCACAAGCTTAACACCCATCACTATGCATCGCTACGGTTTTCTTTTCTTGTGATGAGAAATGTAAAGATCTACTCTCTTAACAACTTTCAAATATACAATGCAGTCATATTCTTTTTTTGGGGGGGGCGGGCACACCCATGGCACATGGACGTTCCCAGGCTAGGGGTCCAATCAGAGCTGCATCTGCCAGTCTAAACCACAGCCATAGCAACGAGGGATCCAAGCCGCATCTGTGACCTACGCCACAGCTCATGGCAACACCAGATCCTTAACCCACTGAACGAGGCCAGGGATCAAACCCACAACCTCATGGTTACTAGTTGGATTCATTTCTGCTGTGCTACAATGGGAACTCCCCTTTTGACCTTTTGAAGTTTATACCTCTTCACTCATTTTACCCACACCTGATCCCTGCCTCTAGCAACCAGCAATCTGTTCTTCCTATCTATGTGTTTGACTTTTTTTTTTAATTATACATATAAGTGAGATCAAATGGTATTTATCTTCCTATGTCTAATTTATTTCACTTAGCATAATGCCACAAGGTCCATCCAACTTGTCACAAATAACATAACTTTCTTTGTTTTTAAGGCTGAATAATATTCCATTGTACACATGTATGTATGAGTGTATATCACATTTTCTTGATCTAGTCACCCTTGAATGCACACTTTGGCTGTTTCCAGGTCCTGGCTAATATAAATAATACATCAGGAGTTCCCGTCATGGCACAGTGGTTAACGAACCCGACGAGGAACCATGAGGTTGTGGGTTCGGTCCCTGCCCTTGCTCAGTGGGTTAACAATCTCGAGTTGCCGTGAGCTGTGGTGTAGGTGACAGACGTGGCTCGGATTCCGCGTTGCTGTGGCTGTGGTGTAGGCCAGTGGCTACAGCTCTGATTAGACCCCTAGTCTGGGAACCTCCGTATGCTGAGAGAGCGGCCCAAGAAATGACAAAAAAAGACAAAAAAATAAATAAATAATGCATCAGTGAACATGGAGGTACAGATATCTTTTGGAGTTAGTGTATTCCTTTTCCTTTGGATAAAAACTCAGAAAAGGAATTGCTGGATCATGTGATAGTTCCATTTTTTTTTTTTTTTTTTTTTGAGGACATTCCATACTGTGGCTAAACCAACCTACATTCTTACCAACAGTGCACAAAGTTTACCTTTGGTCCACATTCTCACAGACTCTTATTTCTCCTTGTCTTTTTGCTATGGCCATTCGAACCGCTGGGAGATGATACCTCATTGTGATTTCGATTTGCGAAAAGAAAGCAGGAATGTGGATTGGGGTGCGGTACCCATCAAAATTTTCTTCCACACTGAGAAACTGCTATAGTCCAAAGTTGCTTGGGCTAATGTCTGGGCACTGGTGTTTTTAATATGCTCTTCAAGTGATTTTTAATATGCAGCTAGGGTTGAGAACCACTAGCCTAGAAACTGTCGCTACTGCCAGTCAAAGACCCCTGGAAATATACCCATAAGCTTCACAATTGAGGAACAAATTGTTAGGTAAGAAAAGAGCTGCGGGAATCAGCATGCTAAGGAAGGACACAGGGTCTCTCTATTCAAAAATACAAATATTTCTTTCATTAACCACATACTACTTACTTTTGTTAGATTACCCTATGAATTTAACATACTTTGAGGGATTAGTTGGAAGTCAGTGTTGGACAAGAATGAAGCACTGACTGGGTAGCAGGTTTGAGATTTTAAAAAACCCTGTTTCTGCCAATATATTTGAAGCCTTTGTGGAGACCTACATCCAGTTCTTATCATGTAGCTTTTTTCTTCCCCAGTGATTGACACGCGTGGACTTCCCCATCTCCTAGTCCCCAGATCTGTTCTTGAGACCTGAGCTTGTGACTCCTCTCCCTCTCCTTTTGAACTCTCTGACTCCTTCTCAGCCACTGTCAGAGTGTCTACGGAAATCCCAGGAATATTCTCGTTCATCTGATTAATATTTATGTGACCTTTGTTGACTTCAGTGTGTAAAACAGAAATGGTATTACTTGTCCTATGGTTTTTATTAGAGCAAAAACTACATTAACTTATAGGAAGGTATACTGTAAACTTTTGCTTGCTCCACCTTAACCAAAGCTCAACCTAGGAATATTCGCATTGCTTACTTTCTTTGTTTTAACTGCCAAACGTCACTGCAGGAAGTATTGCGAATATGCTGATTTTGAGGCAGGCAGAGACCTGGGACCTGGGGACCTTTTGCTGCGGTGGCCCCTAGACAAACATCTCCTCCAGCAACCATACACAAAGAAACTGTAAGTGGCTAAAAATAATTGCGGACATGTGCAGTTGAGGCAAATTATGGGCAAGAGATACAAAAAATCTAAAAACCCAATTTCTACTTCTGAAGAGTCAGAGCAAAGGCAGGGTGTTGGAAGCAAAATCAGGGTACCATGCATGCCCCCTGCACACAACACCACCAAAGCAGTAGGAAGACAACCTAAGCCGCCCCTGTGGCCTGATCTCTGGGCCCACCCCTACCCTCGCCCTCCCTCAGGGAGCAAGCAAGCAAGGGAATCTGTTGTTTGTTATCGCTCCCTCCTGCTTCAGCTGGGGCCTCAGTAAAGCCTTGCCTAAATTTTCCGTTATGGCCTCATGTCAATTTTTACTGCTGAAAGAAGACCAAAAACCCAGATCGGTGATGATCCTATTGAAATACTCAGTGTCAATCTGTGCTACACTGTGGTTCCATAATTCTTTGATTTGGCTCTTGGGATCTCTCTGTTGCATTATCTAAAATGCCTCTGGAATGCTGGGTAATAATGGCCAGGTAGCTTATTCAATCAAGCTTCTTAAATTGGTTATATCCCAAACTTGACCCACTACTGGCCACACCCCCCCAAGGACATAGCCCAGAACCCCACACACCCCAAGGACACAGCTTTCCCAGAAAGCTGCTCCTTCCTCCTGCTGCCCCTCAGCCTCTCTCTTGGCAGAGCCAGGAAGTGAAGTGATCAAAGCCACAGCCTTGAATCTGAGCTGGTTTGTACACAAAGTGATCAGATGTAAACCTTAGCCATTTGTTATCATATTTACTTGTGAAAACACTCAAAAAAATAAATAAAATAAAATAAAATATAAAATAAAATGCCTCTAGAGTCATCTGGTGTTTGAAATCCAGATGAAGGTGGTACTTGAAAAGCCAAATGTATAAGATTTAGACATTTTATGGAAGTCTGAGCCGAGAATTGTAGAAACATAAACCTTATGGAAACTTCCTAATTTCCTTTTTAAGTGTCAAAGTTGCTTTCAAAAAAAATTTAAAAATTCCAGCACTTTCCATTTTATTTTGAAACTGGATCTAAGAAGCCACTTTTCTTCTCTGACTTTTGATTGGTTTCATTCTGCCTTTTCATTAGTTTGGCTTGTGCTGGCTCAAGCACTGTGCCTAAAAATGTAGGGAGGTAGACGATATCCAGTTTGTTGGGGTTTTTGCCAGCATGTTATGTATACCCTCATAGAATAATTAGTGGCTAACCGGAATAGTCTCCCTCCTTTGTGGCAGTAGGAATTATCCTCAATAGTCCTCTGCCATGAATGAATTATTGATGTGGACTACTGCTTATACCAGCAGGGTGTAAAATTAAAAATATATTCTGAGAAACCTTAGAATATATTCGAAGAATATATAGAATATATATGAAGACATGCTTTAAATCTTGAAGAGTCTTTAAACTGACAGTTTGATATTTGATTTCTTAGACTTACGAGTGATGTATGAAATGTTTAGCGGGGAATAAATAAGAAAAAAAAAAAGAAAAGAAGGAAAAAAACTTCACAAAACCACTTTCTGCGTCTTTTATTTTCTCTTTTCATGTATACAGACAAAGCAAAGTCCAGAATTTACTGCCAAACACTTGTCCCATGAGCTTAGGTCAAATTAAATGAAGACAAGTTAATGACAACACTTTGTAAAGTGATAAATAGCTAGATAAATGAAAGATATTAATTTCATTGCAAATCATTTAAAGTAATTTTAGACAATATGGAGCAGTTTAGAAAACGTTTGAATTCTTTGTCAGGTTGTAAGCTCCTCAATGTCAGAAAAGATGTTCTGCTTCATCTTTGTATATATTCAAGAAAGTGGAATATTTTACCTGAAGATGTAGGTGTGAATATATTAATAGATAGTTATATGCAAATGTGTATGAATGTATTAACATCTATTTTGCATACATTACATATAAATCTCATATATATGTGAACTTTTTAACTTAGTGCAATCTTAAAAAATTTTCTTTATTACCTTAAGAGTCACCAGTGCACACTTCTAATGTTTTATGAAAACATAAGAGTAAAATTCAGAAAAACATGAGAAAGCAGGAGCTAGGAATTCTCCAGTGTGACACACTAGGAATATCCTACGAAATAGAAATGTCTATGGATTGATGTGTCTCTTCTAAGAATATGGCCCTACAAAGATAAGAGGATGCAGAAAACATCTTGCTGACTCATCCATTTTTCAATAGATAGTCTAACGTAGAACTATAAATGGAAGGAGAACCTGCTCCACAATAATACACCTAAACTCATTAAACAAAGTCAACTTCATATATCTATTGCTTTATAGAAAAGTTGAAATCCATTTGTTAACACACGTTGGAGACTTATTAAAAGTTCACCAAAAATGTACAATTGACTTCCTCCCTTGTTCATTAACCCTACCAGACTCTCCAAACGCAGGTCTCATCTTCTTCTGGAAGCATCTACACTCCAGAAAGGAAAACTAAAAATCATCTTATTTTACAGTGGAGAGAACTGAGGTGTGGAGAGAACTGAGGTGTAGAGAGGTTACGTGAGTTGCCTAAAGTCTGCTGTTCTGAGGCCAGAATCCAGAACTTCGAGTCAAATCTACTTCACTTTCCCAGCTTCCTCACTCTCCCCAGTGAATTTCTCAGGCTTTGAAAGTACCAGTCAATGCAACTTAGGGCAATAGCATTCTAGGAAATGGGTGAAAATGTCCAGGGCCAGCTTCCTAGCTGGGTCTTCCTAGAAAGAAAATAGATGTAGGAAGCTTTCTAGAGGCAAAACCTCATTCTTTCCTGTCTGGGTAGTTTGAGGGGGTTTTGATGGCAATTATAGTGGAGTTGGAACTGACTCCTTGCCAACATTATTACAGCTTAACCTTTGATATTGGGAATTGGTGTACATTCTAGAACACTGATTTTTGAAAACTAATCTATAAATGGACTTCCTGGAGTCAATGTCTCAGGAAAATCTCTGTAGATTTTTTTTTTTTTTCATTTATCTAGGGTAAAATCCAAAGATTTCCTCAGAGATTTTTAAGAGCTTTACGAACCAAAGACATGGAAAAAATCACTGGTGTAAACTTTCAAAGAAGAAAATACTGCTATAAAACTGCAAAGATGATGCTCTTATCTTTAGTATTCTCAGCGTCTCCTTTCTGTAGTAGTTTGCCTTCATTAACAATATTCTGAGAGTTCTTGTTGTGGCTCAGCAGAAATGAATCTGACTAGCATCCATGAGGTTGTGGGTTCCATCCCTGGCTTCGTTCAGTGGGTTAAGGATCCAGCGTTGCCAAGAGCTGTGGTGTAGGTCGAAGACAAGGCTTGGATCTGGTGTTGCTGTGGCTGTGGTGTAGGCCGGCAGCTGTATCTCTGATTGGACCCCTAGTCTGGGAACCTCCATATATCACGGATGCAGCCCTAGAAAGACAAAAACCAACCAAATGAACAATATTCTGTTCCATTCCCTCCCATTTCAGCACTCTGTTCTCATGGTCTTTTTTTCCCTCTTCAAAGTCTCTCTTCAAGAAAAAAAATATATTTGTATAAAACTCTTTACTCCCAATGGAGAAGCATGTGACCCGTGAGGCTATCATTCATCTGCTATCTTCCATTCAGTTGAGCTGGAGGTTTGAGGGCATCTAACCACGTCCTGCTTTGGTAATGAGAGGATGTCCTCAACATTCCTTGGCTCTTTGCCATCCTCTCCCTTAGACCAACTTTAATGATTCCGAGTGGGACAGGATTTTTCCTGTGTTTATCAGCTTAATGTTCTAGAGAACATGGAGTTTTGTTCGTGGGAGCTAGGTAATATTTCTATCATCATTCGGTTCTAGGAGTTCTCTCATTTCTCTGAAGATTTGAATTTGTTTGATCTTCAGGTATTTAGATGTCTGTTCTAAAATTCCCAATCCTAAGAAGTATTTATTTTCTCTTTCCTTATTGATCTCTGAATTAATTGTGTTGTGGTCCAAAAACAGGATCTGTACAAAACCTCACTTTTCAAAATTAAAAATTTTACTTTACTGCCTAATATGTAGTCAGTTTTTGTTAGTGTCAAATATGTGCTTGAAAATAATTTGAAACCATTGTTTTATACATGTGTGTCTTACGTATGTTTGTGAGATATTTTTTCTAGGTTTTTTTAATTCAAATAATTTTTGAACATAGCGATTTTTGTATATAGAAATAATAAAATAATAATAAAAGGGTGCTAAATCTCTTAATGTGACTATGAATTTCTCAATTGCTCCTTGCTTTTATCAGTTTGGGCTTTTTACATTTGGAAGCTATGTTATTAGGTACATTAAATTTTTATGTAGTCTTGGTAAAGTGAAGCCTTTGTCAATATGTAGGGAATTTATAAATCTCTAGAAACAGATTTGCCTCAGACTATTTGTCTGCTATTAAATTGTGTCATCATTTGGTTTTGATTATGTGTCTATTATATTTTCCTTTTCTATCTTCAAGTTTTTTGGTGTGTGTTTTTTTTGTTTTGTTTTGTTTTGTTTTGTTTTTTTGTCCTTTCAGGGCCACTCCTGTGGCACATGGAGGTTCCCAGGCTAGGGGTCTAATCGTAGCTACAGTTACTGGCCTATGCCACAGCCACAGCGAGGCCAGATCCCAGCCATGTCTGTGACCTACACCACCGCTGACGGCAATGCTGGACCATAAACCCACTGAGCAAGGCCAGGGATCAAACCTGCATCCTCGTGGATGCTAGTCAGATTCAATTCTGCTGAGCCGTGACAGGAACTCCCAAGTATTTTCTATTTTATGTTTTACTAAACTATGCTACAAATTTGCCTTTATAAATATCACGTAGTTGGATTTCAAAAGTAGATTTTCATCATTTATGGCTTGTGTCTGAATACGCCCTTGTTTTATTTTTTAAAATACTGATATATTTTTATATATTTCTACCTTAACTTTTGTGTTTCTTATTTATTATTTTCTTCTGTTTGTGTCTCTCCTTTCCTTATTTACTTCCTTATTTACTTTTGTAAAAGTTTTTCCTCTAAAATCAGGAATAAGACAAGGATGCCCACTATCTTTACTTTTATTCAACATAGTATTGAAAGTTTTAGGCAAGGAGAAGAACCCAAAGACATCCGTCTTGGAAAGGATGATGTAAAACTAACTATTTGCAGATGAAATGACATCATATAGTAAAAGCCCTAAAAACGCCACAAAAATACTGTGAGAGCTAATAAATGAATTCAGTAAAGTTGCAGGATACAAAATCAATTACAGAAATCAGTTGTGTTCTTATATACTAATAACTATAAGGAAGAGAAGTATTTTAAAAAAAAAAAAACCCGTTGACAATTGCATCAAAAAGAGTAAAATATCGGGAGTTCCCGTCGTGGCGCAGTGGTTAACGAATCCGACTAGGAACCATGAGGTTGCAGGTTCGGTCCCTGCCCTTGCTCAGTGGGTTAACGATCCGGCGTTGCCCTGAGCTGTGGTGTAGGTTGCAGACGCGGCTAGGATCCCGCGTTGCTGTGGCTCTGGCGTAGGCCTGTGGCTACAGCTCCGATTCAACCCCTAGCCTGGGAACCTCCATATGCCTCGGGAGCGGCCCAAGAAATAGCAACAACAACAACAACAAAAAAGACAAAAAAAGAGAGTAAAATATCTAGGAATAAATATTCCATATTAGGAGTCTGGTTAACTGCATGTGACATGCTTGAATTATGGCTTCCATTAGCATTTCAGGGGGATGGGAACATCTTAAATCCACCCTCAGTTAAACTGATGAACTCCTCGGTTGCAGGCTTGGAGGCTCCAGAACTGTGAGAGAATCATTTCTGTTGTTCTAAGCCACCCAGTTTGTGGTACTTTGTTATAGTAACCCTAGGAACCAAATACCAAGTGATTTAAAAAAAAAAAAATGTTTAAAAGTCTCCAGTACTGAAAGGAGGGAAGACAATTAATAAAAGATAATTTGAAAATTACTAGCTGTTAGAAGAAACTAGAACTTAGAAATAAATGATTATAAAAAAGAATCAATTAGAAACCTTAGTTATAAAATAGGAGCTCCCGTCATGGCTCAGTGGTTAATGAACACAGCTAGCATCCAGGAGGATTCGGGTTCAATCCCTGGCCCCATTTAGTGGTACAAGGATCCAGCATTGCCCAGTGCTGTGGTGTAGGTCAAAGACGCAGCTCGGATCCCTCATTGCTGTAGCTGTGGTGTAGGCTGGCAGCTACAGCTCCAATTTGACCCCTAGCTTAGGAACCTCCATATACCATTGGTGTGGCCCTAAAAAGACAAAAGACAGGAAAAAAAAAAGAAAAGTCCAAGCTCCAGAAATCTCCCAGCATGTAAAACACATAAAACAAAAGATAGGAGGTCCTGCTGAGGCTCAGTAGGTTAAGAACCCATTGGTCTCCTTGAGGATATGGGTTCCATCCCTGGCCTTGCTCAGTGCATTTGGGATCCAGCACTGCTGAAAGCTGCAGCACAGGTTGCAAATGTAGCTCGAATCCAGTGTTGCTGTGGTATAGGCCTCAGGTGCAGCTCTGATTCGACCCCTAGCCCAGGAACTTTCATATGTTGCAGATGCGGCTGTAAAAAGAAAACAAAATTCTAAGACATAGGAAATATGAAACCAATATAGGAAACACTAAGGGATTAATAAAGATATTCTAATATATATTTTACAGGGGTTTTTGGAAAGAAAGATTAGGAAGTTGGGTGCAATTTGAAGCGATAATGGGTGAGAACTTAAGAAATATATTAAAAGATGATTTCTCAGACTTAATTGACCAAGATACTTAAACTCACACAAATACACACACACACGCATACACAAAACTCTCAAAACTCCATGGTGAATCCATAGAATCTTACAAGTAAATAAAAGTTTTACATTCTGCCAGAGAAAGGACACAACGAAAAAAATCAGACTGCACAGTTTCTTATCAGCATAAACCTAGAGTGGAGAACAGTAACATAGCGTATTCTAGGCACTGAGACAATTTTGAATCTAAAATTTGGAATGGTGCTTTGAGAGTTGTTCCAAAAAAGTTAAACCATCTCGATGAGAATAGGTTTAAGGACTAATATTGTTCTGTGTTAGAAAAATCCACATTTATGCATTCATGTTTAAATTGTAAGTGTAAACATGAGAATAATGGAAATAAAATCTGTAACTTCCCAGTAGGAACAAAGAAAGCTCAATCACCCTGGAGAAATCAGAAAAAAAATAATACGGTAAATAGGCACATAAAGTAAACAGCGGGATCCAGGTACGTTCATGATCACAAAATGGTAAATGGCTAAATTGACCTATTAAAAGAGACTCTTAAAATGGGGAGGAATAACTCCAGCTATTTTCTGTCTATGCACACATACCTTCAAGAAACTACTGCAGAAACTTTAAAATAAAAGGATGGAAAATATATGTCATGGAAATACTAATCATTGGATAGAATACAATGGGCATACTGATAAGTAAAAGAATTCATCAGGAAGATTAATGATTACAAACTCGTAGGAACCCAACTCCTGGCTGCAAAACATATAAGAACTTGGTGAACTCCTTGCTGCTTACAGCATAACAGCTCACACACATAACGGTATACAAGAAAAAGTCCACTATGTTAGCACAACCTCAGTGAACATCACTGCTTCTCAAAAAGGCTAGAGACCTTATGATTCTGTGCTTTTTTACAATCATTTCTTTGCTGAGAATGCCCTTTCCCTAAGTGGGATCAGTTACCTGTTGTGTAAAAATAAATAATCATAGCACCTGACTTTTAGGATTATTTTTACAATTAAATGATTTAATAGTGTAAAGTACTTAGATTAGTGCTTCTTGCACCAAATAAAAATTAAACAAATTCTATTATTACAAACCTTTTGCTAAGTCTTGAGGATTTTGCAGTATTTCAAAGGTATCTAGGTTAGGAGAAGTGGGAGGAGAATCATGAACAAAGTGTAGAGAGTTTTGAGAATAATGAATCAAAAGAACTGCTGGATGAGGCTGCGTAGAAGGATTTGTTTGGGGGAGTTCCCGTCGTGGTGCAGTGGTTAACAAATCTGAGGAACCATGAGGTTGCGGGTTCGGCTCCTGGCCTTGCTAGGTGGGTTGAGGATCTGGTGTTACCGTGAGCTGTGGTGTAGGTTGCAGACATGGCTAGGATCCCACGTTGCTGTGGCTGTGGCTGTGGCGTAGGCTGGTGGCTACGGCTCCGATTTGACCCCTCGCCTGGGAAACTCCATATGCCGTGGGAGCGGCCCTAGAAAAGGCAAAAAGACAAAAAAAAAAAAAAAAGAGAAGGATTTGTTTGGGGAATTCTAGGAAAGCTAAACCTTAATGATTTTACAGTGTTTCAATGATATCTGTGGTAGGAGAAGTGAGAAGATAGGCATGAATAAAACTGTATAGAGTTTATTTTGATGTTTATTAAGTTTTGACAGGAAAAGTTATACGTATTTAAGGTATACAGCATAATGTTTTGATATATGATTATGAAATGATTACTGCAATCAAGTTAATTAACATATCCATCATCTCTCATAGTTAGATTTGTGTGTGTATGTGTGTACTCTCTTGGCAAATCTGAAGTATGCAATACGTCATTATAAACTAATGATCATGCTGTACATTAGGTCTCCAGAATGTATTCACTTTATAACTGACAGTCTGTATCCTTTGATCAGTATCTCTCCTTTTCCCTTCTCCCTACACCTTCATTTTCTGGACCCTATCATTCCACTTTCTGCTACTCTGAGTTCAACTTTTTTTTAAAGATTTTTTTAATATATGTGAGAAAAGGACTTCTGGACTAGCCTGGATAGAAGGGATTTACTTTGGGAATGAAAGCTGAGCACCTATGGGAAGATAAGTTATGAAGGGCCTTCTATCCCCTGATGAATTTGAGCAGTATGATGTTTACAAATTTAGGTACAGAACATGCTCTGTTTGTGGGGACTCATGGCAAAACGATGCTCAGGAAAGTGACTTGGCTGTAAGACTGAATGGTCCAGCTGATATCTGGCTTGGGTCCTACGCAACAGCCAGTGCTTCAGACAGGTGAAAGAATGAGCCTTGAGGTTATTTCTAGACCCAGCCACTGTCAGGTGGCCCAAGCAAGAACTGCCTAGCCTAGGCAAATTCCAGAAATATGAGGGATATTCTATGATAACCCGCTATGGTTTTTTTTAATAAGGATTAAAGTGTTGGGGGGAGGTGTCTTTGCAACAATAGGTAACTGGAACAGCTAGTAATCATTCTTCCACCAAAAGCAGTGCAATAATGAAATATCTTCCTACAATTCTACACAATGTCTTAGCATGTCACCAGAGATAGTAGTGATATATTAGTTCCTGATAAGTCTTACAGTAAAGAAAGCCTAAAGGGGAGTTCCTGTTGTGGCTCAGCAGGTTAGGAACCCGACTAGTATCCATGAGGATGGGAGTTCAATCCCAGGTGTTGTTCAGTGGGTTAAGGATCTGGCATTGCCGTGAGCTGTGGCGTAGGTCACAGACTCCGCTCCGATCCTGCATTGCTGTGGCTGTGGCAGAGCCTGGCAGCTGCAGCTCCAATTCTTCCTCTAGCCCACAGACTTCCATATGCTGCAGGTGTGGCCCTAAAAATAAAATATATATATATATATAAACCCTATCGATCATAGCTTAACGGATGCAGTCAGTGACCACCCTTACCCTCTTTGGATAGAAAACAACTCTTAATGTCTAAAAAATCATAATGTTTCAGAGAGAGCACTGAAAAACACCTAGAAAAACTTTCTATTTTTACTCAGCGTTTTAGATTGTTGTTGTAATGTCTTCCTAGGGGCTATGTGTATGCATTTAAGTGTATTTCTATCTGTAACTTTGCCAAAATCGATTCTGCACCACAGAATAAAAGCTTTTACTCCAATCCTCTTTCTGGACCAGTAAAAACTCTTCATTGCAAGAGTGTGCTAGACAGAACCCAGAGGTAACACGACAGTTTATTAGGCTGGAGTGGAATAAAACTCACATTTCTGAGCTCACATCACCGACCTGATATCTGCTGAGTGTCTCGTTCTCATCTAGAAAAGACCATGTTTGCTCCAAATGCCATCTGAACTTTCTCTGAAGTAAACATTTACAGGCTGCAACTTAGCTAGACTAATAGTAAGGGGCACAGAACCATGATTAATATGCGCGTGGGACTCTGGGCGATGCTGTGAGTGGTACGCGGTTCACCCTGGGATCACGCATTAACGAGATGTGATAAGGCGAAGTATAAAGTAATCATGACTCACTTTGTAAACTGGTACAAACCACATCCTCCTGCGTGTGGACATGTCCCTCCTTCCCTTCCAGAAATGATGGGAACAGATGGCTTTAGAAAAATTGGTTTTGTAAGACGAGCTCCTGGAGAGTCCTAGGGTACCTTTTTTTATGAGCCTTACCTCCAAACACCAGGCCCTCAAACCTTTTATTTCTCACACTGTGGAGGGATGCCAACTTCTCTGTCTATGTTGACAGATCTCTTTGCCCTGGACCAGGTCCATTTCTGCCTAAATTAACACATGAGAATACCCTAACTGGAGCGGGGGTTTGCAGAAGAAAAAAAAAAAAAGCATTCGATTGAAACAGGAATGACGTTTATTTCCTGCTTTGGCATATTCAATGATATTGGAATTTAAAAAAAAAATTAGCTTGGCTTGTTGACCCCAGCTTTCTGATGAGGAAAATAAGTAGGTGTGGCTAGAAGGCTGACCTAACTACAGCTTGTTATCCTGTAACTCAGATCCCTGATACATTCGGCAACATTTTTGTCAGGGTTAGTAATTGCATATTGTGCAAAGCAGGTTCTGTCTTCTCCCTTTCCTCCAAGTTGTCTTCCCATCACACGCATTATCAGTTGACTTTGCCTGCAGTGGCATTCCTGGCCTTCTGTCCTTTTTACCTTTCCTTAGTTCTGAACTCTGAATGTCCTCTCCTCATTTCCTCACTGGCTCCTCTCTCTCAGCTCTCAATCTCCTACCCATGCCATTAGCAATTATTACAACTGTTCCTTTTAACCAGCTTTTTTCTCTCTAAGCACAGAGTACTCTTCTCAGAAGTTGTTCTTGGAGTTCCCAGTGTGGCCCAGTGGGTTAAGGACCTGACATAGTCTCCATGAAGACATGGGTTCCATCCCTGGCCTCGCCCAGTGGGTTAAGGATCCAGTATTGCCGCGAGCTGCAGCGTAGGTCACAGATGCTGCTCAGATCTGGTGTTACTGTGGCTGTAGTGCAGAGGCTTGCAATTGCAGCTCTGTTTTGACCCCTAGCCAGGGAACTTCCATATGCTGTGGGTGCAACCCTAAAAAGAAAAAAAAAAGAAAGAAAGAAGAAATTGTTCTTGACTGTACAGAAAGAATAAATAAAACATGACTGATGAAAATGTTGCCTCTCTCCTGCCATTTTCTCCCAGGGGTCATGTGCTATTGAATCATTGATTTCTGATATTCAGGCCACTTGTTTTTGATTATAAATCCTCAGAGAAGAAAAATATTCTCTGTGTGAGCAGTGAGCATGGGAGAATCGAATTCTCATGCTTATCTTGTTACTTGTTGTGTGATCCTTGGCAAGGGACTGCTGTGTGACTTATGAAAATTCAAGTTAACAGCACCTGTCACATGATCTTGGAGTGTCATCATGAAGTAAATGAGTCATTTTCTCACCTTGCTCCATTTTTTCAAAAATGCTCACATTAGGAGCTTATGTGAGTCTCTTGAAGGTAGTTTCTTTAGTGTCTGCTGTGTGTGTGTGTGTGTGTGTGTGTGTGTGTGTGAGAGAGAGAGAGAGAGAGAGAGAGAGAGAGTAAGTACTGTGTTTATTTTTCATTGCCATCCCACTACAGAGTGGCTGGCACTGTGCCAATATAAAGGAGGTATGAGTAATCACTTTCAGAGTGAATGAATAAAACCAATTAAGAGACATGAAAATCAATGGGTTGTTAGTTTCTATTAATAATTAGCACAGAGAAACACATTCACCTACCAATGGATTTATGATTAGGTAAGAAAGGCCAAAGTTTTGAAAAATTCAATGAGCTGTTTTTGAAGCTCCCACTTTTCAGCTTTATTTTGGCATTCTCCAAACCCTATAGCTTCCTGGTAGGTGTATTTAAGCTTTTTATTTTTTATTTATTTTTATTTTTTTGTCTTTTTAGGGCCGCACTCGTGGCACATGGAGGTTCCCAGGCCAAGGGGCAAATCAGAGCTGCAGCCACCGCCGCCGCCGGCCTACACCACAGCCACAGCAACAAGGGATCCGAGCCACGCCCACGACCCACACCACAGCCCATGGCAATACCAGATCCCCAACCCAGGGGAGGCCAGGGATCGAACCTGAAACCCCATGGCTCCCAGTTGCACTCACCAACCACTGAGCCACGACAGGAACTCCTATTTAAGGTTTTTAAATGTAAATAAAATAAACCATGCTTTCTGGAAAATATAGCCATGCAAAGAATGAGCTGATTTCAAATTTCCAGATGACAGGCGTTCTTGTTGTGTCTCAGCGAGTTAAGAACCCACCATAGTATCTGTGAGGATGCAAGTTTGATCCCTGGACTTGCTCAGTGAGTTAAGGGTCTCAGCATTGCCACAAGGTGCAGCATAGGCCAGCAGCTGCAGCTTTGATTTGGCCCCTGGCCTGGGAACTTCCACATGCCGCAGGTGCAGCTGTAAAAAGAAAAAAAAATTCAGACAATTATCAATTCTCACTTGTATGGAATTGATAAGTCTGCCAAATTCTATAGATTGAAATTTCCTGACAAGAGGTATATTTTAGTTTCCAGTGAAAGATGTTGCCCATTTTGGCAAGAGTGGGACTAATTTATAAGTCCCTAATTTATGCTGGTGTTGTGTGTATATATATAGCTATATACATACACACATATTTATATGCATATACTCTCCCAGTAAACAGCCCAGCTATCCAAGATTGCATTCCCATTTACCAGTTTCAGTAAAAATTGGCTGAGGAGTTCCCGTCATGGCACAGCAGAAACGAATCCAACTGGGAACCCTGAAGTTGCTGGTTCGATCCCTGGGTTAAGGATCTGGCGTTGCCTTGAGCTGTGGTGTAGGTTGCAGACATGGCTCAGATCTGGCGTTGCTGTGGCTCTGGTGTAGGCCAGCGGCTACAGCTCTGATTAGACCCCTAGCCTGGGAACCTCCATATGCCATAGGCGTGGCCCTAAAAGGTCAAAAGATAAAAAAAAAAAAAAGGCTGAAATACCAAAAGATGTTCTAGTAAAATTGTGTGTCTGTCACAAAGTGTGAACGTAGCGCACACTTGGTCATGCATATTTTCTGTTACATGGTGACAATGACATGTTGGAGGCAATCCCAACAAAGGTACATTATATCCATCTTCTGGAGTACAGCAGCAATGCAAATGCTTTGAAACTGTACCTATTTATTTAAAAGATTTTCATGATAAAATTTTTAATGAAAAGGAAAGCCATAGAACTTAATATCATAGTCTCATTGTGGAAAAGGTAATACACATATAAATGTGTGGGGAAAAAATTTTTTTTTTTTTCTTCTAGCTTTTTCAGGCCATACATGCAGCCTATGGAAGTTCCCAGGCTAGGGGTCAAATCAGAGCTACAGCTGCTGGTCTATACCACAGCCACAGCAATAACAGATCTGCTAAGCAGAGTCTGTGACCTACACCACAGCTATGGCAACACCAGACCAGATCCTTAACCCACTGAGTGAGGCCAGAGATCAAACTGGTGTCCTCATGGATACTAGCTGGATTCTAGTCGGGTTCGTTACCACTAAGCTGCAATGCGAACTCTGGAAACTTTTCTAAATGAATAAACCCTGGAGTGCGAACTTATCTCTGGTGTAGGGAAGTTAGAGCCCTTAAAAGCATTCTTTTTCCTTTTTGCTTGCAGGTACTTTCTGTTTTTTTCTATATTTGACATTGGAATTAACATTTTACAAAAAGGAAAAACACTTTTAGGAAGGATATTTGGCCATATCTGTTAAAGCCCAAGAATCACCATGCCCTCAGAATAAAATTTCTATACTTTGGAATATGATCCAAGAATATAATTAGTAATGTATACAACATATGCAAAATATTGAACTAATTTCCCCTTCCTTCAGGAGTTGTATCCTTGACAATATTAAGCACTATCATTTAAAAAATCTGTGCCCATCTGATGGGTGAAAAATATGTGTCTATTTATATTTATATTTTATATATTAATCTTTAAGAAATCTGAACTAGTATATTGTACAGGAATTCTAAGGTGAGGTTTTTCTTTTCTAGATAATTCATTAGTAGACTTACCAAGCAGTAAGTCTACTAATTCATACTATTTATTGAGAACCCCTAAGCTGATATGAAAATTTAACTTTAATATACACTAAATTTTTAGATATATTCTGGTTCATTTCTGGACTTTCTATTCTGTCCCATTTATCTATTATTCTTCCTGGATGAGACTTTTTTTTTTTTTGTCATCTTTTTTAGGGCCATACCCATGGCAAATGGAGGTTCCCAGGCCAGGGGTCAAATTGGAGCTGCAGCGACTGGCCTAAGCCACAGCCACAGCAACTTCAGATCCAAGCCGCATCTGCAACCTACATCACAGCTCATGGCAATGCCAGATCCCTGACCCACTGAGAAAGGCCAGGGATCAAACCCACATCCTCATGGATGCTAGTCAGATTCATTTCTGTTAAGCCACAGAGGGAACTTCTGGATGAGACTTAAAATGTAGTAGCTTCCCGACTTAACTCTGGAGAAAATTTGCCCATCCTAGTAACAAAGTGTTGTTTACTAAAATCAATAGCGAACTCTAAATCCAGGAGCTCAAGGATGAATTGAGCCATTTGTAAAGGGGCACTTTACAGTGTTTTTTTTTTTTTTAATTATTCAATGAATTTTATTACATTTATTGTTGTACAATGATCATCATAACCCAATTTTATAGCATTTCCATCCCAAACCCCCAACACTTCCCCTACCCCTCATTTGGAAAATGTAAGTTTTTCAAAGTCTGTGAGTCAGTATCTGTTCTACAAAGAAGTTCATTGTGTCTTTCATTTAGATTCCACATGTAAGTGACAGCATATGATGTTGGTGTCTCACTGTCTGACTGACTTCTTTTAGCATGATAATTTCTAGGTCCATCCATGTTGCTACAAATGCTGTTATTTCCTTCATTTTAATGGCTGAGTAATATTCCACTGTGTACATGTACCACATCTTCTTTATCCACTCCTCTGTTGATGGACATTTAGGTTGTTTCCATGTCTTGGCTATTGTAATAGTGTTGCAATGAACATTGGAGTACATGTATCTTTTTGCATCATGGTTTTCTCTGGATAGATGCCCAGGAGTAGGATTGCTAGATCAAATGGTAATTCTAGTTTTCTGAGGAATCTCCATACTGTTTTCCAGTGGTTGCACCAATTTACATTCCCACCAACAGTGTAATAGGGTTCCCTTTTCTCCACACCATCTCACCCTCTCCAGCATTTATTGTTTGTAGACTTCCTTTTTTCTTGCTTTTTAGGGCCTCACCTGTAGCATATGGAGGTTCCCAGGCTAGGGGTTGAATTAGAGCTACAGCTTCTGGCCTACACCACAGCCACAGCAACAATGGATCCGAGTGCATCTGCATCCTACACCCTACACCACAGCTCACAGCAACGCTGGATCCTTAACCCACTGAGTAAGGCCAGGGATTGAACCGGCAACTTCATGGTTCCTAGTTGGATTCATTTCCACTGAGCCATGATGAGAACTCCTGTTTGTAGATTTTTTGCTGATGGCCATTATGGCCAGTGTGAGGTGGTACCTCATTGTGATTTTGATGTGCATTTCTCTAATAATTAGTGATGTTGAACATCTTTTCATGTGTTTTTTACCCATCTGTGTGTCTTTTTTGGAGAATTGTCTGTTTAGATCTTCTGCCCATTTTTTGATGGGGTAGTTTGCTTTTTTGATTGCAGGAGGTGTTAATAAATTTTGGATATTAATCCCTTGTCAGTCGTTTCATTTGCAAATATTTTCTCCCATTCTGTGGGTTGTATTTTCATTTTGTTTAGTGTTTCCTTTGCTGTGCAGAAACTTTTAAGTTTAATTAAGTCCCATTTATTTATTTTTGTTTTTATTTTCATTACCCTAGGAGGTGCATCTGAGAATATATTGCTGTGGTTTATGTTGAAGATTTTTGGCCTATGTTTTCAACTAAGAATTTTATAGTATCTGGTCTTATATTTAGGTCTTTAATCCATTTTGAGTTTATTTTTGTGTATGGTGTTAGGAAGTGTTCTAATTTCATTCTTTTCCATGTGGCTGTCCCGTTTTCCCAGCACCACTTATTGAAGGGGCTGTCTTTTTTCCATTGTATATTCTTGCCTCTTTTGTCATAGATTGGTTGACCCTTTACAGCATTTTGACAGGTTACCCAGTGCTGTCATTCTCTAGGTCTTAGGGTCAGTGACATCTTTAGGACTTGTTTACACACGTAGGCCGTTGTCATCTGCAGATCAGTACTTCTAATCAGCTTTCCTACTATAAATTTTCTTATTCCCTCCCACCCAGCTTCTTTCCTACGGACAAGAAATAACAGCGTAGACACTTCATATAGCTCCTTGGGTTCTGTGGTTCCTGTTTCATTCTGTTTATCCTAATGCCCTGTCCCCTTCACAAGGTATCATTTTTTTTCCTGATAAATACCTTCCCTACCTACAGTAAGACACAGGCTAAAGTGTGTGCCAAACTACTATGCTGAGGCAGGCAACTCTGGTTGTGATTCATCAGAGAATGCAGGCTGGAGACAGCTGAGATTGCTTCAGTGAGTTTCTGTGATCTATGAAGACAGTTCAAGACAATATTTATACATGAAGTTCTCATCTCCCCTTTCTGCATTCTTATGCTTCCAAATATTTCCTCCCAGAACTGTACCATTTTCTCTCAGGTCCTGCTATCCTTGGTCATCTTCCAAATGAAAAACCACCTTACTTGTTTTATCCCCTATGTTCTTATCTCAAAATTTCCATGTGCTTCTTAAGCTAGCTTGTCAACCCACCACTGCTGTCTCATCCGGGCTTTCCACTGTGCCTTCCAGAAGGACTGTGTCATAGTTTGCAAAACTTGTGTCACTTTTAACATCACTTCACTTGATTCGACTGTGGCAAAGATAATGCTTATCTGTTGCTTTTTAGTAGACAGTTCTTTAGTTAGTTAGTTTGTTTGTCTTTTTTTTTTTTTTTTTTTTTTTTTAAGAGCCACCCCCGCGGCATATGAAGGTTCCCAGGCTAGGGGTCAAATTGGAGCTGTAGCCACTGGCCTACACCACAGCCACAGCAACGCCAGATCTGAGCCACGTCTGCAACCTACACCACAGGTCACAGCAAAGGCCGGATCCTTAACCTCACCGATCGAGGCCAGGGACGGAACCTGCGTCCTCATGGATGCTAGTCAGGTTTGTTTCTGCTGAGCCACGAGTGGAACACCACTAGACCTAAGAATGCAGGAAGCAGTGTTTAGTTTTCTTAAAGTTCCCGCTGCTATTGGCATACTTTCCTCTTCCATATGTGTACAAATCATTTTTTTTCTTCCACTGTAAAGTTGGGCAGACATCTACGTTTGTTTAGCCTCCAAGGTAGTTCTCCATATTCATCTAGAAGTTGGCACATAGCTCACAGGTTTTCCTCTTTCAAGCCCTAGTTTCTGCCATCATCCCAAGGGAGAACAGTGTGATCTGATGGAAAAACCTGGGCTTCTCTCTCAGTTCCCTGACCATCTGCTGCATTTATCTTTGCTCCTCTTATGTCACTCTCAGAAATAGTTGCATCCTTGACCTCTTCATCACTCTAAAATTCTCCAGCTCTGAGACATTAAACATTTTCTTTCAATTTCTTATTTGTTCTAGAAAGTTAAAATCTCGACTTTAGAAAAATTTTAAGAGGTCTTATATACATAAAGACCATATAACTCACTAGTAAGCCCATGATATTGGTAGTTTGTTTTTTTTTGTTTTGTTTTGTTTTTGTCTTTTTGCCATTTCTTGGGCCGCTCCTGCAGCATATGGAGGTTCCCAGGCTAGGGGTCCAATCGGAGCTGTAGCCACCGGCCTATGCCAGAGCCACAGCAACGCAGGATCCAAGCCGTGTCTGCAACCTACACCACAGCTCACGGCAATGCCGGATCCTTAACCCACTGAGCAAGGGCAGGGATCGAACCTGCAACCTCATGGTTCCTAGTCAGATTCGTTAACCACTGCGCCACGACGGGAACTCCAGTAGCTTGTATATTATATATCTACATCTCTATCTATCTGTCTGTCTGTCTATTGTCTATCATGTGCATGTTGTCTAGCTGACTAGCTATTTATCTGTAATTCTCCCTCTCCATACCCACAACCACACACTAACACATGCAGATTAACATATAGACATACACCTTTTTTTCCATGTCTGCGGGAAGTGAAGTGGCAACCGAAACCCAGTCTGGCCCAAACTGCTACGAGTAAGCCCATGTCCTAGAAATATGTCAGTGTACATCAATTCTCAGAGCTGTAATGTTGCAATTCAAGCAAACTTGAGCAAGAACCACCTAGTTTCAGCCTTATTGCCTCTCATAGTCTAAACGGAAGACCTCTTTATCTGCCTAAAGCTCTTGAATAATCATCAGTAGTTTGACCAGCAGCAGTGAAGCAACTCTCCTGCCAGGAAGTTCCACTGTTTCTGTGTATCTTCAGGGGACATGAAGTGTCTGGAGCAGAAAGATTAGATGGCTGTGCTCACATTACCATCTGACACGGCGTCCTTTTGCCTGGGTTTTGTTGTTGTTGTTGTTGTTGTTGTTTTTCCATTAAAGGTAGCTCTCTTTGCCTATTTAAGTGTATTTCTTCCTTACAGCTTTCTTTACTCATTATACAGAGGTTTAAAAAACAATACTTTGCAGGGGCAATGTATAACTCAAATTGCTTTATGGATCTTTCATAAAATTAACAGGCATGCTTTTTTTTTTTTTAACTTGAGTCCTATACTTCATTTCATCACTTCTTTTTTTGTGGGTTTTTAAAAAATTACAGTATAGTTGATTTACAATGTTTCTGAAATTTTTGTTGTATAGCCAAGTGACCCAATCACATACACTTCCCTGGGCTGTATAGTAAGACCCCATTTCTCGTCATTTCTGCTTATATTTTTATAGACTTCAAGTTGATTATTTCACCTACATCCAATTTGTTTTTCTTTCTTTTAGGTTTTTTTTGTTTGTTTGTTTCACTTTGTTTTGTTTGTCTTTTTAGAGCTGCACTCTCGGCATATAGAGGTTCCCAGGTTAGCGGTTGAATCAGAGCTGCAGCTGCCAGCCTACATCTCAACCACAGTAACCTGGGATCTGAGCTGCATCTGTGACCTACTCCACAGCTTATGGCAGCGCCGGATCCTTAACCCACTGAGCAAGGCCAGGGATCAAACCTGAATCCTTATGGATACTAGTCAGATTCATTAACTGCTGAGCCACGCAGTAGCTCCCATTTATATCCAATTTGGATAGAAAGATTTCTTTCCTAATATACATGTTGATGGAATCACTACAGATTGAAGGATTCCAACTTCCAACCTGCTCCTCCACTCCCTCACGTAGCCTACCCTTCACTCTTAGCAGAGTACTTGCTGTTATTGAAGAATGAAAACACTTTTCACACGTGTATACTTCTTTACTAGCCCCCAGTAATTTTTTAGGCATTCATTTATCTGTAACCATTTATAATCCTTAACCTTAGTGTAATCCATTTATAAACCCACATAAATGATCAACGAATATTGGCAAAGGAACCAAGAATACTCAATGCAGGAGTTCCCATCGTGGCTCAGGGGTAAATGAACCTGACTAGGATCCATGAGGATGCAAGTTTGATCCCTGGCCTCACTCAGTGGGTTAAGGATCTGGCATTGTGGTGTAGGTCACAGAGGGGGCTCAGATCCTGTGTTGCTGTGGCTGCGGTGTAGGCTGACAGCTGTAGCTTCAAGTCAACCCCTAGCCTGGGAACCTCTATATGCCATGGGTACAGCCCTAAAGAGACAGGAAAAAAAAAAAGTATACTCAATGGAGAAAGAATAGCCTCTTCAATAAATTATTTTAAAAAAACTGGGTAATAATAACAGAAGAATGCAGTTGGATCCCCATCTTACACTGTACACACACAAAAAAAAACTCAAAACAGATGAAAGACTTAAATATAAAACCTGAAATCATAAACTCCTAGAAGAAAATGTAGGGGGAAAAAATCATTGATCCTGTCCAAGATTTTTTGGATTTGACACCAAAAGCAAAAGCAACGAGAGCAAAAATGAACAAATGGGTCTACATCAAACTAAAAAACAAAAACTTCTGCACAACAAATGAACAACTGATAAAATGAAAAGGCAACCTATAGAATGGGAGACAATATTTGCAAATTATATCTCTGATAAGGGGTTAATAACCAAATTATATAAGGAACTCACACACTCAATAGCAAAAAGCATGCAGTACAATTTTTAACAATGGGCAAAGTACACGAATAGATATTTTTCCAAAGAAGACATACAGATAGTCAACAGGCTAATCATCAGGGAAATGCCCCCCAAAACCACAATGAAATATCACCTCACACCTGTTAGAATGGCTATTATCAAAAAACAAATGATAGCAAGTGCTGGTGAGAATGTGGAGAAAAGGCAATCCTTATGCACTGTTGGTGAGAGTATAAGTTGGTGCAGCCACTAAGGAAAACGGTATGAATATCTCTCAAAAAATTAAAAATAGAGCTACCCTATGTTTCAGCAATCCTACTTGTAGGTATTTATCAAAAAAAAATTTGAAATCAAGATCTACAAGAGATGGCTGCACTCCCATGTTCAGTGTAGCATTTATTCACAATAGCGAAGATATGAAAACAATGTAAATGTCCACTGATGGATGAGTGGATTAAAAAATTTGTATTTGCATGCAATGAAAAATTATTCAGCCTTAAAAAGAAGAAAATCCTGGGAGTTCCCGTCGTGGCTCAGTGGTTAACAAATCCAATTAGGAACCATGAGGTTGCGCGTTTGATCCCTAGCCTTTTTCAGTGGGTTAAGGATCCAGCATTGCTGGTGAGCTGTGGTGTAAGTCACAGACACAGCTCAGATCTGATGTTGCTGTGGCTCTGGCATAGGCCGGCGGCTACACCTCCAATTAGACCCCTATGCCGCAGGTGCAGCCCCAGAAAAGACAAGACAAAATAAATAAATAAATAAATAAATAAATAAATAAATAAATAAATAAATAAATAAATAAAATAAAATAATAAGAAAATCCTTCCATTTATGACAACATAGATGGACCTAGAGAAGTTTATACTAAATGAAATTAGCTAGACACAGAAAGACATATAGTATGATTTCATTTATATATGGAATCTAAAATCAACAAATTCATTAGAAGCAGAGAGTAGAATGATGGTTACCAGGAGCCGAAGGGAAGAGAAATGGGGAGTTTATGGTTAAAAGCACAGAGTTGCAGTTATGTGAGGTAAATAAGTTCTAGAAATCTACTATGCAAAACAGTGCTTATAGCTAATAATACTATATTGTATACTTAGAATTTACTGAGAGGGTAGATCTTATGTTAAGTGTTTTCACCACACAAAATAATAATTATAGTAGTAATAACACTAACAATTTTAAAAGGAGATGGAAGGAAACTTTAGGAGGGGTTGCATGTCTCCATGGCCTTGATGGGGCTGACAGTTTCCCCAAATTCATCAACTTGTAAATATTGAATATGTGCAGCCTTTTCCATGTCAATTATACCTCAACAAAGTGTTTTTTTAAAAAAAGTCTGATGATTTAAATGTTAATCTCATCAGTAAAACCTTCATAAGAGCATCTAGAATACTATTTGACTACATATCTAGGCATCATGCCTCAGCCAAGTTGACATACAGTATTAACCATCACATATTTATAATTTAAATTCTAAATCTTAATTTCTTTGAACTCTTTTTTTCCTCAACATTCAGTTGCCCTTATCTTTTCTCTTCTTAAGCCACTCTCAGAAATGGCTTTATTCTTGACCTACTAAGCAGATCTGCTTAATACAAAGTTAATTTCATCTACGAATACTTGGATGGCTTTCCCTTACACATGTAGTGTGCATAAAGGACCACCCATTGATGAGAGTATAGGTTAGCAGCTTTGCTTGGTTAAGCATGGAGAGAAATCAGAAAGGATCATCCAGTCCAAAATTTTGACTCTATGAGCCTTACAGAGCAGTTATCAACCCAGAAGCATATGGCACAGAAGTGGAGTTTGTAGAATGACTCACTTCTACACATAAATACGCTTATTGAATGTTGCTCTGAAATAATGTTCTTTCATATAGTTTGTAGGGAAGTAAGGACAATGCCATCAGCCTCAGGGTTTTTGTTGGTCTGTGGTTTACATGATCTCACCTGGTCAAAAGAAGAATAATTGGATCCAAGAACCTACTCCAAAAACATCTAATCAGAACTTGCAATCAGCATCTTACTTTCACTTCCAAGGGTGTAAAGTTCATTTTAATGAACCTGTCACATTATTGGGCATTATTACTCTTGTGGGTATCTCTCTGTCTGGCAAAGGCTCTCTTGGAGGGCCTTTTATATGCAAATGTAGGGTTAACAGGAACATATTTTTCTAGGATTAGAGGATTAGTGTCTAACAAGTTCTTTTTTATTTTTTCTTCTTTAGATGATTAAATAGCTGCAAAGCCTACTTTAGTACCCGTGGAGAGATTGACTATTTATATAAAAAGCCCTGGTTTTCCTGGAGGGAAATGGTTAAATCCCAACCTGTATGCTCTGTGTGTGATTAATTTTATGTGTCATCTTGGCTAGGCCACAGTACTCAGATATCCGGTCAAACAATATTCTGTCTCCGTGAAGGTGAGCTCCCGTGGCTGTGAGGTGGCTGCAGCTTTAAGTGGGATCTCAGTTCCCCAGCCAAGGATTGAACCCAGACTGTGGCAGCGACAGCATGGAATCCTAATCACTAAACCCCAGAGGCCAGAAGAGAGGAGTGGGACGCTGGCTCTCTGCTTTAAAGAAAGAATTCAGCAAAGAGACAGAAAGTGGCAAACCAAGTAAAGTGTTTATTAGAAGAAAAAGTACGTGTGGATAGACACACAGGTAGGCTCAGCGAAAGAGTCTTGTGCCTTTGGGGTGGTTTAAATAATTGATGTTATGACAGTCTTTGGGGTTCCCTCGTAGCCAGTCTTCTTGCTTTGTCTGGCTTCAAGTCCATGTTTGGTCTGACTCAGGTCTCTCCGCTGTATGCACATGCATCGTTTAGTCAAGGTAGATTCTAGGGCAAGGATCTCTGGCAAGTCGACAGAACCTGTTAGAGAAGAGCGTCCCCTCCTTTTCTGACCCCTGAGGAACCTTTCTGCTCATGTGTAGTTTGGGAGGTATCTTTGACCTCAAGAATGAGAATTATGTGGTCTCCTTATCTTTTACCCCAGAACTCAGGCCCTGCTTACTCCTGCCATTATCTTGATCTTGAAGCATCTACTACATGGGACAGATTCCAGCTGCTCAGCCTAGGGCCCATCTGTCTCCTGCCTCAAAGGTGTATTTTAGCTGAAATTGATATTTAAATCAGTAGACTTTATGAAACAGGTTACCCAGGGTAATATGTGTGGGCCTCATTCAGTTAGTTGACGGTTTTAATAGAAAAAAGACTGATCACCTCTGAGAAAAAGGGCATTCTGCCAGTAGACAGTCTTCAGACTTGAGTTGCCGTTTTGGCTTTTCTGGGTTTTCAGCCTGCCAGCACACCCTGCAGATTTTGGACTTGCCAGCCGGTACAATTGTGTGAGGCAACTCAGGGAAAACATCAGGATATGATGACCAAAGACAGAACTTTCTGAATTAAATTGCATAAGGGAAAGGGAATTTAAGCTGGAGAACTGGGCTTAAGTTTGATTGAGGAGAGTGGGTTTGAAGCAGTCTATACCTGCTACTTCCTTTGGATCTGGCTACCCTGCCATAAATAAGCCAATGTGAAACACCGCTAGGTCATTGCGAACTAAGAACCTTAGGGCTTTATTTGGAGTAACATCGCTGTCTAGCGAGGATTCAGATCCTATAAAATACTTCTATATTAAGGAACGATGTTTCCATCCAGTGACAAAACAA
This sequence comes from Phacochoerus africanus, assembly GCF_016906955.1. Lineage (NCBI taxonomy): Eukaryota > Metazoa > Chordata > Mammalia > Artiodactyla > Suidae > Phacochoerus > Phacochoerus africanus. The sequence goes on from NC_062558.1 coordinate 8,514,889, forward strand.
TTACAATAATAAACCAATCAGAATCCAGTTCTCATTCTCTGCTTAACATCTTGAAAAGGCATGAAATTCTTTCAACTATGTAAATCTATAAAAATAGTTGAATGACTTGGGGAATTGAAGGTGTATAAAGAGAAATAAAATGGATTTCCTGCTAAGGGTGTAAAACTCATTAAAAACTTTCCGAAGTAAAAAATGTACATCAGAATTTATGTTAATAGATAAAAGAATTCTTACTCTATTTTTTTAATATTTAAGGTCATTCACTGAACAGATATTAGCAAATATTTATTGAGCATTTACTCTAAAATATGCCCAGTTCCAAGTGCTAGAGATAACATTGAATAATTACTTGCCTCATGAAGCTCATATTCAAGTGGATGATGGAAAGTCTCAAAAAATGAATAAATAAGCAAATACACAATATGGAATGTTAGTGTGTGGGAAGTGCAAAAGAGAAAAATAAAAACAGAAAAGGGACCAGTTGTGCTAGAGAAGAGAAAAATGGAAATTTCTCATTAAATTACATCTCATTGAGAAGGCAGTCTTTGACCAAATACATGAACTACTTAATCATTCTGGTAATATCTGGAGGAAGAGAATTTTAGGCAGAAGGAAGAGTCAAATCAGGAGTTCCCATAGTGGCTCAGTTGTTAAGGAATCCAACTAGGAACCATGAGGTTGTGGGTTCAATCCCTGGCCTTGCTCAGTGGGTTGAGGATCCGGCATTGCCATGAGCCATGGTGCAGGTCGCAGACGCGGCTTGGATCCTGCGTTGCTGTGTCTCTGGTGTAGGCCAGCAGCTACAGCTCTGATTAGATCCCTAACCTAGGAACCTCCATGTGCCGTGGGAGTGGCCCTAGAAAAGGCAAAAAAAAAAAAGGGAAGAGTCAAATCAAATGCTGAGGCAAGTACCTGACATATTTGAGGAGTAGGGAGTCATCCAGTGTGGCTTGATTAGAGTGAGCAAGAAGATGAGCTCAGGGACTGAGGTGTGAGCACAGATGCCAGAGTACAGATCCTGTTCAGGCTCAAAAGTCATTGCACTGCATGGAGCTGAGTTTAATTAGGAGGCTGGAGATTTTTCTGTTGGTCTGGATTTTCACGTGTAGGAAGACCATGAATGCAAACGTAAGAAACCTTTCTCTACCTCTGATTATAAATAAGAGGGATGAGATTTCCCTGTGGGAATTTGCGAAATCAGCACATAATGAATCAAAGCAGATATAAGCAGACTGCCTCTCAAGGCCAGTAACTGGTAAATGGTACTGGAGGTGTATGTGCTGAAGCATCTTATCTGCCTCCTATTGACTCCATTGGTGAGAGAGAGATTCCAGCCTTCGTGTTACAGGGATGGCTGAACACGGCACCCCAGACTGGACAGATGATACTGACAACAGTTTATGTCACTCTACTCACATCCCAAGGTTGGAGAGTGGCAATACCATGCAATCTGCACACAAACACACAAGGGTTGCTTTTGGGAACAGAGCAAGCAATGGGAACTGGAGTTTGGCACTTGCCATCTGCCTCTACATGAATTAAATCATGAGCCTCTGCCGCTGCCCACCCCACCCGCAGCATCCCTTGAGCAGAGCTCAGTGTGGAGATCAGGAGTGAGGCACTCTGCTTTGGGAAAACTGGAAGAACAGGTCTTCAAATAGTTAGATGTCTTTAGAAGATTTTATAAACCCAATTCTTGCATCTCCTCCTATCTAGAAAAAACAGTAAAACCCTTCATAATGACCATGTCATGACTCATGGTAACCTTCATAAGACCAGCAGCAAATTTCTGTAAAATGCGTGCATGGCTGCATGCACCTCCCCCTTCATCTTTCTCACTTATATCTTGATATTTTCTCCTTTCCTCTTTGGGGAAGTATTTCAGAGTTGTCTGAAATACCGCCTCCCGGGCTGTAGTTAAGTGGACTAAAGATATCATAGTCATCTGGGAGTGTAGCCACTCCCACGGGTGAGCCTGTGAGCCCTAAGGGAACTCAGGAAAGAAACGAGAAAGACTGGCCCACAGAGGTGGTGCATGCCAAAGGAGTGATTCCAGTAAGCCCAGACCTTCGCATCCTCCCATAGAAACAAAAAATTCCTTAATTTGGGGTATCTGGTTTTCTATTATCCTTTGTTCCTGCTACCTGCCTATATATCCTAGCACCCCGCCTTCACCTCCTCAGAGCAGTTGCTCAGGGCTACCTGAGATGCTGTCTCCAGGACTTGAGTCTTAATTTCACCCCAGGTAAAACTTAACTCTCAACTTTCAGGTTGTGCGTTTTATTTTTGTTTTTTGTTTTTGTTTTTGTTTTTTTGTTTTTGTTTGTTTTTTAAGTCGATAGCAACAAGGGGCTGTGGAAGGCAGGCGGAGTAGTACCAAGAGCTTGAGGTGTCCCTGATGCCCACGAGAGCATGTGGATGGCTTGAGTAATACTGTAGGTTGGCAGGAAACTGAAGCCCACTCAGATAAGCAGGAACTGTTTCTGGTCCCTTTGGTAAGGTTTACAGTTTGACTAGGAAAACATATCCACGAAAATTCATACTTAGGGCGATCCAAGCCCTCTTGTTTTTCACCAAATGTCACAGCACACATAGTATTAGATCTTAATTTTAGTGTTTATACCAGATGAAGAGTGGGGGAGGGTGTAGGTCAGCCATAGAGCAGAGACAAAGGAGAAGAATCACAGCTATAAAGATGGACAGTATCTATTTTCATTCTACCTGGAAGAAAGTGTTCTGACAGCTCTGTCTGCTTTTAAAGAACATCAGATAATGCAAATTGTGCATCAGTTTGATTGGACTCAATAATCTGTTACTTAGCTACTGCTTTTTAATTTTGATCCTGTATGATGAAAAGAAAAGTCACTTCATTTTACAAAGAGCCTAAGGCAATGTACCAAGTCCTAAGTAATAGCTAGTAATTTGGGGTCTGAGGGGATATTGGCTGATTATAATGGTAAAATAGTAAATAGTATATAATAAAATAGTAAAATAGTAAAACCTAAGTAAGAATGTAGAATCTTATGTAGAGTACCTGAAAGGTGATAAGAAATCCTCTTGGATTTCTTATGTAAAAATGTATTGACTAAACTTAAAAGCAAATAGCTTTCTTTCCTTTGTGTTGTGCTATCTACTTAACGCAGGTGGGAACCTGAGAAGTTAGTGTAGGAAAACTTAAGGCTTCACCTTTGTTCTGGTGTTAAAAGACTAACAGTTTTTTGGGTTTTTTTTTTTCTTTTCTCTTTTCTTCTAAGACTCATGGCTTGTGGTTCAGAGGCTCTGCTTGTTTTTCAAGTGATCCTCCTTCAGATCATTAATTCAGTGTGCCAACATATATTTAGTAGCTACTATTTTCTAAGCACTAATTGTGGTCTTAGGGATGCAGTGATGACTAATATGTCTCCTAAAGGAGAGCTCAGCTCAGGGGTGGGAAGTCCTATCCATAGTTTTGTGTCAAGTTTATGTAATTTTTAAATTATAAAAATAATAGTAACCACTGCTTAAATATGAAGAAGTACTGGAGTTCCCATCGTGGCGCAGTGGAAAAGAATCTGACTAGGAACGATGAGGTTGCGGGTTTGATCCCTGGCCTCGCTTGGTGGGTTAAGGATCTGGCATTGCTGTAAGCTGTAGTGCAGGTTGCGGATGCGGCTTGGATCTGACTTTGCTGTGGCTGTGGTGTAGGCTGCCAGCTGTAGCTGTGATTAGATCCCTAGCCTGGGAACTTCCATATGCAGTGATGTGGCCTTAAAAAGAAAAAAAAATTAAAAAGAACATTATGTATTTAAAGCATTAGCCAAGTTTCTGGGGCTTAGTAAGTGTTCAAAGAATTAGCTGTCTCCATTGCTCTTATTGTTTTTGTTGGTATTACTAAATGAGAGATTTATCTTAGTCTAGATTTCTATTCTGATAATATCTTACAATATGAATTTGGAAAACCTAATCATTTCTCTGACCAATACTACTCTATCATGCTATTAGAAAAATGTTTGGGTTTTGTTTTTTTTGTTTTTTTTTTGTTTTTCCTGTGACTTGACAATTAGGAATACCTTGGAAGATGACTGAAGCCTCAATCCAGAGAATTGTTATTAGTTAATATGAGCTGAGCAGGAACAACAAAGGAGGTGGTCTCTCTCCTGGGCAGAGGGGTAGCACCAGATGCTCTCAGCTCAGTAGAAGCAGATGAATTTGTCTCCAAATCACAGGTTGTGTGATATCCATGGTTCCTGGAACAGTTGTAATGAAAGAACTTTTCATAAAAATAGATTAATAACTATCCTTTAAGCACTGGGGTGCAAGAGATTGTGGGGATCACGCAAAGACTATGTCATGTTGATGGCCACAGAGATTATGAAATCTAATTGAGCAGACTTTTTTGGGGGGTGGGCTTCCATGGCATGGGGAAGTTCTTGGACCGGGAATCAAACCCATGCCACATCAGTAACAAAGCCAAAACCTTAACTGCTAGGCCACCAGGGAACTACTAATATTTTTCTGTTTACCCATTCTACTGCATGAATCTACTCTCTCAGGGAACAATACAATTGGTTTCCCATGGAAAGATCAGGGAAAGTCAATTATAAGCATCTCTCCTTCTTAAATACGTCCCTGACCTGTGCCCTGACCTCTATTTTCCCTGCCACCATACTGGTCAGGTATTTCTTTGGTAGCATGTCTTTGTAGCTTCCTAATTCTTTCTTCTTCCATTTCCTGATCTCCTTCTGACTCTATTACTCTTTTTACTGTGTGAATAACCTTTTAGAAACATGAAACAACTTATGTTACTTTCTGCTTACACTCCACCAAGAACTTCCCACTCATTGTTATTAAAATAAGATATGTAAAAGCCCAACATTATTTGGCCCTTTGCCCACATTCCCAGTTTCCTCTCTTCCTCTCTTTCAGTTCTCCCAGCCACAATGACTTGCTTTTTGTTCTTAGATACGTCATCTGTACTTCAGCCTTAATCCTTTTGCATTGCCTAGTCCCTCTGCCAAAATGCTCTTCCCTCACATTTTCCCATGTTTGCTAATACTCATCTTTAGAATTCACCTACCTATCCCAGGAATTCCACAGGGCAAGCATCTTCTGTGCCATTAGAGGACTGGTCTCTACAGCCCCCTTAACACTGAAGGTATGGAGAACAGATGCAGGTTCTCTCCCTGTGAACATCGAGCTCCCAAGAAAAGGAGAAGAGGAAGGGGCCAGATAGATGAGTCATTCCACTTCCCATGGGAGAGTAAGAGAGGGAGCAGAAATGGACCTGGAGTGTATGCTACTGAAAACACTTCACATGGAAGAAACATTAGCAGTGAAGAATGGGTGTCCCTTTGGAACTTATCACCCTTGTTATTTTCTTCATAGCATTTCATTTTGGACTGGACTCGAAGCTCCATGCGTATATAAATTTTTGTCTGTTTTCAGAGTTTAATCTCCAAGTCTTGTGCAGTAGATGGCACATAGTAGACATTAAATAAAATTTTTTTTTCCCACAGCCACAGCATGCAGATGTTCCCAGGCTAGGGACCAAACCCATGTTACTGCAGTGACCAGAGCTACAGCAGTGACAACACCAGATCCTTAGCCTGCTGAGCCACCAGGGAGCTCTTAAATAAATCTTTAATGAATAGACAAACCTGCTTCTTAATTTTAGCACCCTTAGTAACTGTCTTATTACTAACTAAATCTTACCAATTCTGTTTCATAAATATTTCTCAAATCTGTCCCCTTCTTTCTATGCCTGTTGCTTTCACTTTATCTTTCATTTTTAACTTCCACCTGGTTCCTTTTCTCTGCTCTAATTTGGCTTCAGCCATTCTCCAGTATGCTGCCAAATTAATTATCCTAAAATTCAAATCCAATATTACACTATTCTACAGCTCTCCTTACAGCACTAATACCTTATAATACTATTATATTCTACAGTCTATAATATTCTAAGTATGTGTGAATATATGCTGTATGTATGTATATTATATATGCATACACATATCAGATAAACATAAATACACATACATGTGTGCCTATATGTGTGTCTATTAAATATTATATATAGTATACATATATACAAACACACACACCCAAGTGTATGTGTATGACATATGTATGTATATATGCATCTGTATAAAGCACCACTGAAATATTTTAATCACTGTCTCTGAGTGCTAGTTTATGATTTTTGAAATTCTATTGACTGCAGTATTCTGAGTTTATTATATTATGAAATATAGCATTTGTAGCTCTTCTTCCTACCATTTATTTTGTGTTCTGGCAAAGAGTTTGATCAATAATGACAATAAATTATGTAAAAGACAAAGTTGTGTCTACCACAAAGAAACCAAGGGAATGTTAAGTTGGATGACAAGTTCAGCTTGCTTTAATAATCTTCAGGGAAATAACCAGGGAAGCAGAGAATAAAATTTGTTTAGAGATTGGAATAAATTATTTGACACTAGAGGGCATTTTTTTTGGAGGGGGGGGCTACACTTGCGGCATATGGAGGTTCCCAGGCTAGGGGTTGAATCAGAGCTGTAGCTGCCAACCTATACCTCAGCCACAGCAATGCCGGATCCAAGTCACGTGTGCAGCCTACACCACAGCTCATAGCAATGCCAGATCCTTAACCCACTGAGTGAGGCCAGGGATCGAATCTGCCTCCTCGTGGATGCTAGTCCATGATGGGAACTCCATAGAAGGCACTATAAATACAACTCCAGACTGTGCAGATTGGCTGGATGAGAATGATAGCATAGAGAAAATGTGGTCAGAAGTATTTCAAGACTACAGAATATTTGGAGAGAACTGAAAATCAATTGTCAGTTTAAACATGCCCCATTCATTGCCAGGTAGACTTTGATCACTCCTTATTTCCAAGGTGCTGTCCTTCTAAACAAGCAAGTGTGCAAGTCACTGAATTGATTAGAACCTACCAGTGGTGCCCTTTCTCTGCAGGGAAAAAGCCAAATATAAACTTTTTAATATTTAGTAGGATCTCTTCCTATCCCCCCACACTCTTTTGCTCCAGTGATACGAAAATATTACCAGCCATAAACTAATGTGTTATGATACAGCCTCTTCACTTTTCCTAGTTGATTCTTCCTGATCTTGTTTCTGCCTCCAGGAAGCCTTGCTCGCCCTGATAGGATTTAGACATAGAGGTTGCCTCTGATCTTTTTGCCTAAATCCACCATAGCACTAAACACAATATGATGCATGGGCAGTACTCACTATATGCAACTTCGTGGTTACTGTTCTTGCCTATCTGCCTCCCTCTCCCCAGACTGTGAGCCTCTCAGAGGAATGATTATGTTTTCAACTGTGATCTCAGTGTTTCACACATAATAGATGCTAACGACTGTGTAGCATTAATGGAGAAAAACTGTAATAATTTAAAAGGGGATGTATTCTTTTGGTTTCCTGAAATAAAGAAAGTAGAACTTGGATGGAGGAGACAAGAAACTTGTGATATCCCCAATCCTGATGGCTGAAATGCTCAGTAAATAAATTTAAAAACTCCCTTAAGGAAAAAGAAAAAAAAAAAAAAGGAGTTCCCATTGTGGCGCAGTGGAAATGAATCCGACTAGGAACCATGAGGTTGAGGGTTCGATCCCTGGCTTTGCTCAGTGGGTTAAGGATCCAGCGTTGCTGTGAGCTGTGGTGTAGGCTGGCAGCTGTAGCTCTGATTCGACCCCTAGCCTGAGAACCTCCATATGCCGTGGGTGTGGCCCTAAAGAGAAAAAAAAAAAAAAATTCTTATGGTTGTAAGTCAATCGCTCTGTAATTACTTAGAGATAGCTCTTCCCATTGAAATTGTTAGTATAAGAATGTGCTTCAGAATCCATAAGCAGATGCATAATTTTAGTGGACTAGGGATGGCTTTTGTAGTAATACCTAAGGATTTTTTAATAGGAATTGTATATATATTTCTTAACAGAAATTTAACTGGGTATATAAATCAGCTGTGTTAGTGGGAAGGATTAGAATATGTGACTAAGAGCTCAGACCACACCAAGTTCAAATTCCACTCGCACCACTTTCTAGATAAATGACTTTGGACAAGCTGCTTAATCTTTGGATTCTATAAAATAAGGAAAACTAAGTCTTAATCTTTTGAATTTTTAATCTTTTGAAACCTGATTGTTTTCTTCATATACAGAATAAGGGTAAGGTAGTATTTGTCACACAGGAATATCCAAAGAATTAATGTGAATTTAAAGTCTAAAGGAGCTGGAACTTAGGAAGCCACACTAACTAATATTAGCTATTTCATTAGCTATATACTGTGCTAGCTGGGCTTGCCAGCTTAGCCTTATTAGCACCTGTGACAACTCTTAAAGTTTTCGTAGAAATTATATCCTTTGAATCTTTTTTTTTTTTTGCCTTTTTAGGGCCACACCTGCATATGGAGTTTGCAGGCTAGGAGTCAAATCAGAGCTGCAGCTGCCACAGCCACAGCAACTCAGCATCCAAGCCACATCTGCAGCCTACACTGCAGCTCAGGCAATGCCAGGTCCCTAACCCACCGAGTGAGGCCAGGGATTGAACCTGAATCCTCATGGATACTAGTTGAGTTCACAACCCACTGGGCCACAGCGGGAACTCCTATATCCTTTGAATTTAAGGGTCTCCCTCACCCCCCTTCTCCTGGTGGTTATTGAGGATATAAATACCCTTAGGGCTCTGAAAAACCTTAAGCTTGTATAATCACACATTTTTATTTCCCTGAGATCACCATTGTGTAAGAATCGGCTAAGGATATAAGATGATTGGAAAAAAGAATTTTATATAATAATTGGATTGAATCAGAAGTTGCTTCATTGAACATATATGTGTGAGAGAAGAAAAACATTCTTAATAATAATAACTTTTTGCCAACCTGGCAAAAACAAATCTAAACCCATATACATGTATTTATTTATCTGTTTCTTTCTCTTTTCTTTTCTTTTCTTTTCTTTTTTTTTTTTTTGTTAGAGTATAGTTGACTTACAATGTGTTAGTTTCTGGTGTACAGCAAAGTGATTCAGTTACACACACATATATGTCATTTTCCAGATTATTTGCCCTTATAGGGCATTACAAAATATTGAGTAGAGTTCCCTGTGCTATACAGTAGGTCCTTGTTGGCTATCTGTTTTATATATGGTGGTATATACCTATACATATATTTATTACACACATAAGAAATACACCTATTTATCAAGCTACATTGAATCTGTTATCCAGGTGGCTTATTGGACGATAATATTTTACTGGAAATGTACTGCTTTTGAGTGGGGAATGTGGGAAGAGAGAGAAACAGTGGCTTAGGATAAAGGAATCTTAGAGTCAGGTGGCAGCCTGTACTTCCGCCTGCTGTGCCATTGTCTCAGGACCACAGCTCTGAAGTTGTGCAACACCTTGGGCAAACACTTCCTGAAACGGAGACAAGCATGAACCTCCGAGTTTCGTTCTGTCTCACTTGAGAGAAGGCAGGGACAGACTGAGCAGCACACTTGTCTGTTTGTGCGAGAAAGGCAGACACCAAGGCTCCTGGGATCACCCAGCATGTTGCAAGGGCTGCTTCTCACTGCCACTTTCCTCCTTTCTTCATTGCCAGGTGGGTGTTCACTCCTTTTCAGATTCTGTTAAATGCCTCAGGGAACTGCTTGCTTTTCATCTTCTCCCAATAGTTTTTTTTTTTTTTTTTTTTTTAACCAATATTCCTAACCAGTTGGGCCAGTTAATCTATTGTTTGGGGAGGCTCTGACTGATGTAAACACTCAGTGTAAAGCAGAGGCAAGCAGGCTTCTTGAATCATTATTTACATGGCTGATCTGAGAATGTATAGAAATCAAAGGGAAGATTTCCTTCAGCATTACTTAAACAAGGAATCTGATCTCCGAGTCAAAGATCAGAATTCATCAAAACCAACTTCATCGTTTGTAGAGTGGTTAAGATGTGGCAGATTTGACTGGTCATCACGGTACAGAAGGCTTCGCAAAGTATCTGTCATTATTATTATTGAGACCGATTTGACTTGTCCTGTGTCTTTAGAACACACTTTTATATTTAGTCCGTTTATTGTTGGTGATAACAAACGTGACTAATTAGAAATAGTTGACCAATTTCGTACTTATAAAGCACCATGATTACTTTATCAAAACAATATTTCTGCTGAGCTTAAATTGTTCATTCACTTCATTTTGCTGGCTCTAGCAAACATTTGCCTACTGAAAGAAAAACACAACATGAAAGTTGTGAGCGAAGTTTTATTTGGAGCAAGAAGAGGACTATAGCCTGGGAGACAACCTCTCAGATGGCTCCGAGGAGCTGCTCCGAAGAAGCAGGGTAGGGAGAGCAGGGATTTTGTTGAAGAAGGACGCATACAATGAAGCACACACACATTTCAGCAGAAGGTTGAGGAGCAGATGTCTCCATTAATGGCTTCAGTGCTTTTCTAGATATGAGAAGATGCAAGATTTGGGGCTTATAAAATGTTCTCCTGAAAGTATCTGACTATCTGAAAGCCCCATTCTGCCAGTTTTCCCCAGAACACAGTGCCTCATTCCTGATTCCACCTGCCCTGAACTCTGGTTTCAGGGTATGTGTTGAAGGTCAGGATATGTGTATGAAGTCACAGTGGCTAATGACTTCATTCTTGCAGGCCCAGATGGCGTGTGACAAGTTGTAGTCGACATTTAGGAATTCAAAAGTAGAGTAATTCTACTTCTTATTAATAAATTCTATTGAGCATGACTCTCCATTTCTGATAAATTCTCTAATTAGATTTTGGTTAAATTAGATTGGGTGACATATTTCCTTAGTTTATTTCTAGAGCTTACTTAAGTCAGCACATGGTTGGAGTGCCCAAGACTCCTTCCCTTGGGTTTTAGAATGGTTGCTGGGGAGTTCCTGTCATGGCTCAGCAGTAACGAACCCAACTAGTATTCATGAGGACGCAAGTTTGATCCCTGACCTCGCTCAGTGGGTTAAGGAACTTGCATTGCTGTGAGCTGTGGTGTAGGCTGGCAGCTCCAGTTGGGCCCCTAGCTGGGAACATCCATATGCTGCAGGTGCAGCCCTAAAAAGACAAAAAAAAAAAAAAAAAAGGAATAGAACAGAATAGAATGTTCGCTGGGGCTTAGAAATAGGAACAAATTATCAATAAGAAGGATGGCGTTAGGGAGGGAAAGATTCTCCCACCCCTTGCACCCAGTCAGTACTTTGTCACTAAAAATGATTTTCCTTTTACCCTGGTTTCCAATTTGTTTTCTAGACTTGGGAAAGTTTAATACACTTCAATATAGAACTGTGCTAGGCATTTCAATCTTTGACCTAAAATTACTACTTTTTTTGGGGGGGGGTCTTTTTTCTATTTTTTGGGCCGCTCCTGCGGCATATAGAGGTTCCCAGGCTAGGGGTCGAATCAGAGCCATAGCCGCTGGCCTACGCCAGAGCCACAGCAACACGGGATCCGAGCCGCATCTGCAACCTACACCACAGCTCACGGCAATGCCGGATCCTTAACCCACTGAGCAAGGCCAGGGATCGAGCCCGCAACCTCATGGTTCCTAGTCGGATTCATTAACCACTGCTCCATGATGGGAACTCCTGAAATTCCTACTTTTTGAGCGAAACTTAATAGAAATCTTCTTTCCCTACATTCTCTAAAGATGCAACCACTAAAAACTCTCTGGGACTCTTCTCTTGGTTGAAACAGAAGAATTGTTCGTGTACTAACCTTATCCAATGGCATAAAGATCAAGCCGGATCCATTACGAGGATAACATAGCTAACACTGGGGTCTATTCACATTATAGCCTTTTTGGGGACATTGGACATAACAAATGATTCTGTCCCGTCTTTGCATTCACGACATGGTCCAAGGAGATGCAACATTTTTAGAAGTCATGCCTCAAAGTGTGACATTTTTGCGTACTTGATGGTAGGGGACAGAGTTCTGAAGTGGCATTTGTGAGAACAGGAGGGACCGACGGAAAGCTGCCCCCCCTCAATCTTCCACCTGGAACAGAAAGCTCCCCCTCGTTTTACTTTCCGTCGTGCATTTTCAAGAGTGTCTCCATGGTCACTGAAATACCTCTGACATCATTCCTAGGTTAATTTATTTCCCAGCCAGAATGCAGGAAGTAAAGCAATTTCCATTTTCCCATCTCCTCCTTTTTTTTTTTTGTTTGTTTGTTTGTTTCTCTGCCTCCATCATCCAAAGAATAAATACATGCCCCTCCAACCATGACTTTTGCCCAGATTTTATATATGTGAAACAAAAGAATGAGGTAAAGTCAGGACAGCTGTTTGTAATGAGCTTCACAATCCCTGAGAAAAATAACTTACGGGATTTCATCATAGGAAAGGAACAAGAAGAAAAAATGAAAGAATGTTACAGGTGTTTGGAGATAAAGGAGTAAGTGCACTGATAAAGGAGAAAGTCTTTGTTATATTTTAGCAGAATATCTAGGGGGTACAGGCTACAGTACTTTTTGAAATCAGTAGTAGTAGTAGTATTTTGTCTTTTTAGGGCCACACCTACAGCATATGGAGGTTCCCAGGCTAGGGCTCCAGTCACAGCTGTAGCCGCTGGCCTACCCCACAGCCACAGCAACCCAGGATCCGAGCTGTGTCTGCGACCTACATCACAGCTCAGAGCAACGCCAGATCCTTAACCCACTGAAGGGGGCCAGGGATCGAACCTGCGTCCTCATGGTTACTAGTAGGATTCCTTTCTGCTGAGCCACGATGGAAACACCCCTGAAATTATTTCATTTTAAACAAGCAATTTATTCTTGCTTTCACAAGGTGATTAGAAGACCCCAAGGCATATGTAAATCTAAAATTTGATCTGAATAGCCAAAATAATAGCCCTAATTAGGATGTGCTTTTTTTCCCCCTTCGTGTGCTCACTTTTACGACATGAAGTTTAAAATCACTGCATCGTTTGAGGGGGTGCAGAAAATCCCAGAACTTACGTGAACATCATTGCATAAACCCTGACTCAGGGCTTAACATCATGTGTTTGGTTTGGAAAGACATTGCTTTAAACAGTTTTGAACAGAGTTGTAAAAGAAATGAGATGAGCAATATTAGGTACAGAGGGTGCTCCAAACACACTAAAAAATAAATAAATAAAACAGCAATCCAGACTAATGCCTGTTCTGGTAATCTTGTCAACAGGCTTTAATTTTTCTAAACTTAATAAATAGTCAAAGTAATGATCTAACTCAAACCCATGTAACAGTTTTCTTTTTCTTGACCCGGTTTTGCTGGTCAAAACTAATCCAGCATGTGAGTTCTGTGCGAGAGAGAAAGCAAGTCTTCAGATAAGTTAGTAGGAACATATTGCGTTACGTCTCAGATTTGTTTAGTCCCTGGATGGAAATTAGGGGTGTTTGTTCCACAGGCTTCAAAATAATTAGCCTGAGGTTATTCAGATGGGAAGAGACTGATGGAGATCCACCAAACTAAAGGATGAATGAGGCAAACAGTGGTTAGGTCTGCTGGCCCTCATTAACTGCTGTGTAATTTGCTACATTTCAAGTCCCATTCTTTTGGGGGCCTTTTTTGGCTTGAGAAAAATAAGGGCCATTAAGGGAAATTACGTTTTCTCTAGAAAATGTCCTGTGTTGCAAGAGTGTCTAAGCTGGAAATCCGTTCCCTTTAAACTGAAGAAAGTGAGAGGTTGCTGGAAGCTTTTTAAGACATATTCTGGTTTATTCTATTTATGGATTCATTTTGGTTGCTATGGGGAAGTGCTTGGCCATCAAACTAAAGAATGATTTAAATGTTTAGACTCCAAATTTAAGAGTCAACAGGAAGTGTCTGATTTCATGAAACATTAAGGTTGAGAGACTGACTAGAGGCATGGAGATCAGTGTGTATCAGAGAAAACTTGTGTTGGATCAGCCTGTTTCCTTTTCACCATTTCTGATGAGAAGTGTGTGTTGACACTTTCTGCTTTTATAAAAAATATTAGTTGGGGAGTTATTATTTTATGACCTAAGTTTAGCTTGGACTAATACTCCCTGTTATAATAATGAGTATTGTGGATGAAAATCTTTTTTTTTTTTAATCGCAGCTGTAGCTGCCAGCCTATACCACAGCCACAGCAACGTGGGATTCAAGCCACATCTGCAACCTACACCACAGCTCATGGCAATGCCGGATCCTTAACCCACTGAACGAGGCCAGGGATCGAACCTGCTTCCGCATGGATACTAGTGGGGTTCGTTAGCTACTGAGCCACAACAGGAACTCCAAAAATCATTGTTGATACAGCATTTTTAGAAGAGTTACTCTGGATGCAACATTGAGGAATATATGGCTTTATGAGCTCCAAATTAATGGGACTAATTACATTGATTGGATAGAATCCACTAGACAGGATGTGAATGCCTTATGGTAACTTATACACAGAGTGCCAGGAGGCTCTAGGGAATTGTGTCGACACCATCAGTTAATTTCTGGCAGGAATCATTTTCTTATCTCTTGGCATCTTATTATTTTGAAATAATTATGATAATTATGGATAATTAAACTCAATGGAAATAAAATGGCTGATTTAATTTCCCTTTAGGCTTTTGAAATTCGTTGATGAAGTTTGAAAACGAACGTTATTATTTTCCTTTACCAAAAATTAATTACATAGAAATAAAAGATGCCCAGGGATTATCTCTATAATAGCAAGAAGTAAGTAACCGAGGGGACATGTGATATAATTCTCGAAGAAGTGTGACTAGGTAATGAGACATTTGATCACAGCCAATAAAAACATTATCCAAATGATCATTACCTCTTCAAAGGGATTAGAGAAGATTCTGTATTTATTTGCATAAAATTATACTACATGAACTCTTTTTGGAGATCATTTAACCTGCCCCCTCTTTTCAGACAATTATAAAATCCAAACTAAACCCAGAGTTAAGTTATTCTAGTGTTGATGCCATGGCTTTAAGTGTTTTTGAAATATTTTTAAGAGTAAATTTGAGGAGTTTCCGTTGTGCCTCAGTGGGTTAAAAACCCAACATGAGATGCAGGTTCAATCACTGGCCTCTCTAGGTGGGTTAAGGATCCAGCATTGCTAAAAGCTGCAGCATCGGTCCCAGATGTGACTGGTACCAGTGTCGGTGTGGCTGTGGTGTAGTCTGGCAGCTGCAGCTCTGATTCAGCCCCTAGGCTGGAAATTTCCATATGCCTTGGGTGAGGCTGTAAAAAGAAAAAAATAAAATAAAAGTGTTACCTTTAACAAAAAAAAAAAAAAAGAGTAAATCTTGTGCCAGTGAAAGAAAAGTCATTTCATCAATTTAAAACTCCATTTTTGACCCAATGAGTGTCAGCCGACTTAAACACCTTTTCTATTCTTTAATGTTAGATGTAAATGGCTCTTGAATGGTCAAATGAATGAAACATCCTAAAAGGATAAAAGAAAATCAACGTGACTAGGAATTTTTGAAAGTTTCTGCTTTAGTTTCCGAAGAAAGTTGGAAAAAATAAATATTTTTTTCTCTGGAGCATTGTTGGGCTACGTGTATCGTCATGCAAAATGACTAATGAAAAATAACTGTTTCATGTACTAAAAGATCAACTATGGTAACATACATTTTATACTATCACAGAATTTAGATTTGCATATTTTAATAAGCTAAGATTACCTGCTAGTCATTCCACAGAGAACTAAAGCCTTTCCAGTCTCCGTTAGGAAACTGCTGGGTTGGGGCCACACCATGTTCTCTGGTTCCACTGGGTCTACATTCTGCGGTGCACCTGCAGCCCCTCAGCCTTTGATAAGTCTGTTAACATTTCCTTGGGCCCTTCTTTACACAGAGCAGGGACTGCATGATGTGGGAAAACAAAAAAAGAAAATAGCAAATTCAGTGTGAGCTTTGGGAAACTTGAATTTCTCTAAAATAATTACTTCTAGAAACAACGTTGACACAAGCATTCAAGATGCCAATAGATAGAAGGTTGAATGAGATAATGTTCCAGTTCCTTCCAGGCCAGTCAGAGTGTCCTCATTGTTTGCTTCTTGCATTTTCCTTTTTTTTTTCATATTTTGTATGAAAAAGATGAAGGTTTGTGTTGCAAAAGCCAGCCCTTTGAATGGAGCCTTTTCTTATTGATTTTGTTTCTTTCATTGGTGTAAAATATTACTGATGGAGAAAGCTAAGAAAAATATGTTAGAATCCAAAGTGGTATCCATTAGTTATTTCATGTTGAGAACTCTCTAAAGTTTTCATAGAGCTTCAATTCAATTATTCTGATACCGATTAGCTTCTTAGAGGATGAATGTGGTTTCTGCCCTCCTGATCTGGCTTTTGTCTGCTCTATTTGCTACTTTCCCTCAGGGGACCCAAGGTTGCAAACAGAAGTGGGAAAATGAAAATATATATATATATGTTGGAGTTCCTTGGTAGCTCAGCAGAATTCTGCCTTGTCACCGCTGTGGCTCAGATTGCTGCTGTGTCGCAGGTTTGATCCATGGCCCAGGAACTTCTGCATACCTTGGGCACTGCCAAAAATGTACATATCTTATATATATGTTCACTAAGCTAAGTAACACTGGTGACTTTCAGTTAGGAAATATCTGAAAATATAGGCTAAAGACTTGAGAAGAGTGGGTTTCTGATTTTGTTGGTCTCTTCTATATCTATGCTTTTTTTTTTTTTTTTTTTTCAGGGCCGCACCTGCAGCATATGGAAATTCCCAGGCTGGAGGTCCAATCTGAGCTATAATGCGGGCCTACACCACAGCCACAACAATGCAAGATCCAAGCCGCATCTTTGACCTTCACCACAGCTCACAGCAATGCCAGATCCCCAACCCACTGAGCGAGGCCAGGGATAGAACCCCCATTCTCCTGGATGCTAGTTGGATTTGTTTCCGATGCGCCACAACAGGAACTCCCTGTGTCTGCACTTTTATAGCTCTCTAACATAACTCAGCTAAACCCCTGTGTAGCATCTTTCATCAGAAATGCAATCCAGGAGTTCCTATCGTGGAGTAGCGGAAACGAATACAACTAGGAACTATGAGGTTGTGGGTTCGACACGCGTGTGTGTCATAGACGCGGCTTGGATCCGGCGTTGCTATGTGGCTCTGGCGTAGGCTGGCAGCTGTAGCTCCAATTAGAACTCTAGCCTGGGAACCTCCACATGCTAGGGGCAAGGTCCAAGAAAGAAAGAAAGAAAGAGAGAAAGAGAGAGAGAGAAAGAAGAGAGAAAGAAAGAGAAAGAAAGAAAGAAAGAAAGAAAGAAAGAAAGAAAGAAAGAAAGAAAGAAAGAAAGAAAGAAAGAAAGAAAGAAAGAAAGAAAGAAAGAAAGAAAGAAAAAGAAAGAAAGAAATGTAATTAATGTAATTCAGATGACTATTATCAGACAGCCTGTTAGTTCTGCTTAGCTAAATCTTTTGTAACTTTTTGTTCTTGGCTCAGCAAATGCTATAAAAGAACTCCCTGAAGTGAAAAAGTATGAAGTAGTTTTTCCCAGAAGACTTCATCCACTACATAAAAGAGAGATCAAGCAGCCAGGTCAAGAGGTACAGTTTTGATTTAACAAAGAATCTTGAATATATACATACAATGTATACATATGATATGCGTGTGTGTGTGTGTGTGTGTGTGTATAACTATGTTTAATATGTATATATTTTGTATATGCACACACATTTGTGGGGTTTTTCAACCTATCTTCTTTTTATTAACCTTCACAATAATGCAACATTCTTTTATTAGCTTTATTTTGAGGTTAATATTTTGACAGTTGAAATAAACTGTCCAAGATCACACAGAGAGTAAACCTTAATTTTTTATGGTAATTCTGCTATTTCTGAAGAAATGTCATACAACTTTTATCTAGTCATCAATCATTTATCTATCTATCCATCCAGCCATCATCTATAAACACACTAACAAACAAAACCGCGAAGACTAAAATTGAAGTAAAAAATGAAATATTGTGGGTGAATTCATGCATATGTGCAAATTAAGTTAGGGTTAATTACTGTAATTAAACATAAAACTTGCCTCTGTCTTTTCAAAACAGAGGCCTATTAAACTTTGTAGGAGTCTTACCACATCATGAAACACAGTCAAAAGAGGAAAGCGAAAACATGATTCATTCAATGGTAATTTTCTCATTACCTGCACCTGTAAGTCTTCTGCTGGGAACCAGTAAAATACAAATAAGTGAAGTCTAAATAATAATTTTACATCTGTCTATTATAGAATGAAACTCACTGGAAGCCCATATTCCTCAATAGGACAAAGTTCCTCACAGAACTTTGGGAGGAACTTCTAAAGCAAATATGTTTATAACAACAGACCCCACAGAGACACTGTTCCCCAAAATACTTGTCTCTTAACAAAATATTTCCATTAAATTTACATGGGACCCATATGACTGGATTTCCCACCAGTATGGCTTTCTTCATATTCTTTTTGGCTGTCTTTTAAAAATGCTAAGTACCTGTTTTCACTGACTATTTTGAGGTGGAAGCCAAGTTCTCAGAAATCATCTTTGTGGTTTTCTGTATTGAGACTACTGGTCTTCCTTGTGCAAATAATTGATTATCGATACCTTGAAACACTCAGAATTTATAATGCCGGTGACTGAGGGGATCTCTGTATCTACATAGATCTCAGACTGGATTCATCACTTCTCAAAGCAGTGAAGAGGAGGGCTTTAGTACTTACTAGACAGCTGTGCCCTCTGCTGGACCAGAGACCTGAAGGACCAGCAGTACCTGTCGGCTGTGCCAAGAGCATGGCTCCATCTTTCTGACGGCATCACAAACGGCCACATCATTTAAGATCTGAGCTGGGGCGTGCCCATTGTGGCTCAGCAGAAATGAATCTGACTAGTATCTGTGAGGATGCAGGTTTGATCCCTGGCCTCGCTCAGTGGGTTAAGGAGCCGTGAGCTGTGGTGTAGGTCACAGACACGACTCAGATCCTCAGACTCCCGTAGGCTGGCAGCTGTAGCTCCGATTCAACCCCTAGCCTGGGAACTTCCATATGCCATGGGTGCAGCCCTAAAAAGACACACACGCACAAAAAAAAAAAAAAAAGAAAGAAAGAAAGAAAAGAAGAGAAAAATCTGAGCTGGAATAAAAGTTTTCTGATTTTGAAACTTTTCTGCAGGGGGCACTTTCAAGAATCTTGAAAGTTTTATACATGATTGTATGCTTGATTATGTTTTACTTGCATGGCATAAGGAGATCTGAATAAGTATTTGTTGAGTAGGTGAGCAAATGAATAAGTGAACAAATGGACAAATGAATGAGTATAAGTAGAATACAGTTCCTATATATCTACATAGCTGTATATTAAAGAAATACTTAATTGAGGTCCCTGATGTTGAAACTTAAATTCTAAAGGTAGTCACTCTTCTTCTTAGGATATGGCCTTCAGGTCATATAAGAAGCCAAAGCTGTCTTGCTGTTAACCCACGCCATAAAGTAGAATATGTGGGATCAGAACACCTCCCTATACTGGGAACAATTTCAGGCCTTAGCTGGGTCCCTCAGGGTTTCTAGAGACCTCCGATTATTGCATGTTATGACCATAGTTGTGCCACAAAGTTTCCTTTGTTTGCTCCTGGGCATCATCTTGACTTTACAGATAGGCTTCCATCCTAGAAGCACCCAGGACTGTGGCCTTCCCAATCCACCCATATTGCTTGCTGGAGGAAATTTATATATACACGTCCCTATACCCAGCTAATCTTACTCAGTGAGCTCCAAATCATTTCCTTCTATCAGAGGCGCTTCAATCAAGGTGTCTATTTCCTCTCCTAACCCACAGTTCAGAATCTAGATAGAATAAGACATACTTCCTTTTTTTTTTTTTTGGTTCAAAATTGATTTTTTACATTCTTTCGTCTATGTTTTTCCATTTTTAATTAAAGTATAATTGATTAACAATGTTGTGCCAATTTCTGCCATAAAGCAAAGTGACCCAATCATACATACATACATACATACACACACACATATATATACACACATTTCTCTTCTCCATCTCAAGAGACTGGATAGAGTTCCCTGTGCTACACAGTAGGATCTCATTGCTTATCCATTCCAAATGTAATAGTTTGCATATTACTATCCCCAAACTCCCAGTCCATCCCACCCCACATTCCACCCCCACCCCCCCAGCTTTGGCAACCACCAGTCTGTTCTGTATGGAAGACATACTTCTTCTTAGCAGGCATTGCTCTCCACCACGAACTTCCTTGAGAAGTACAGTTATAACATTACCCAGTGCACTCTCTTTTATATATAGTCTCTGGTTTTCTTCCTAGCTATTTCCTTTCAACCAAACTTCTACCCTAGTGTCAGCTAAAACTCCCATTCCTCAAATAATTATCTTTTCTGAAACAACTTCCAAATAATATTTTAACTAAAAATCCACTAAAATACGCTGCTGACAGGAAACAGATATCTGGAAGCCTCTTCTGTATAGAAAGCTTATATAATAATCCACCTACCATTTTTATCCTGTCTGGCCTTTCTAAACAAGTGGTTACAACCATCCCCCCATAATTTTCATTTGTAACCCACAGACTTTTTTTTTTCCCTAGCTTCTGTTATTCATGAAAATGAACTGAGTTACAGCAGTCTCTCCTCATCTAGACCCACTGTGTAAGATATTTATAGTCTGGAATTTTTGACACCAGAGGAGACTTCCATAACTGATCATCTGAAGGAAATTTGGGCTGAAATGACTGATTTTAGAGATGGCAAATCCCTGAACGATATCCTGATCTAAGGGCTCTAACTCTTGCTTGCCCCTAGATGAGCTCAGGTCTTATTCTGGCCGGGAGAGGGAAGAAACAAGGAGACCTTAGGTGCAATGTAGCAAAGGAAATAGTACTCAGTCCATAACGAGGGGGCCCAATCACGTGTGGCCTGCCGTATTTGATCTCTTTAATAGTCATAATGTCCTGGGACTTCCTGGTGAATGTGTACATATTGCCTGTAACCTTTGCTAGTAACCCTGTTTTATGGAACAAAGTCAGAAGCCAGTACCTGATAACATCGTCTTTAAAATACTTCTGCATAGACTTCGCTATCTTCTCCTGTATCTAGAAATCTAACCCTAAAACAGTTCTCCTTTCCCACACAGATTCCTTAAGGTGATATTTTCTCTTTCTGAACACCCGAGACTATGTTTTCTTCCTGATAATCTCTTCCTGCTTTAGAGAAGCGGTTCCTGTCATTCTGCCCATGTTCTGATCTTCACTTAGCCTGGAGAAGATCTCCAGACATCAGTGAGAGGTTTGCAGGTCTTTGGGTCTACATGCACACAATTCCTTCTTCTCGAATAACTTCCAACTCTGCTTCACCCGGCTAATTCATATCTCAGCTTACATGCTGCTTCCTCAAAAAAGCCTTTCTTGCCTTTAAGATGTTAGACATCCTACCCTGGTTCCATATATATACCCTTGGTCATATAATTCACTTTTATTATCTATCCTTCCACAAGATTATAAGCCTTCTGACATTAGGTACCAATGTCTCCTGCTTAGAGAACAATTTCCAAAACCAAACAATATCTGGCATATAACCAGCATTCACATAGTATTTGTAGAATGTGCGTCTGGACATATGGATAGTTAGGGGTGGTATAAAGGTCTCAGATAACTTGTCCATGGTTGGCAGTTGTTTGATTTGTTAAAAAAAAAAAAAAAAAAGCAGAAGCAGGCATTTGAAACTATAAAGACGACTGCTAAAGAAAAGCAGGCACTGCTTTCTAATGATTAAACGGATGGACATAGCCAAATGAATATTGGGGGGTGTGTGTGTGTGTGTGTGTGTGTTTAATTACCATAAATGTGTGTGCACTTCTGCAGGAAAAATTTGA
The DNA here is from genome assembly GCF_016906955.1 of Phacochoerus africanus. Classification (NCBI taxonomy): domain Eukaryota; kingdom Metazoa; phylum Chordata; class Mammalia; order Artiodactyla; family Suidae; genus Phacochoerus; species Phacochoerus africanus. The sequence continues at coordinate 8,536,739 of NC_062558.1, forward strand.
AACTGAGTTGAAGTATGAAATGACAGTGAATGGAAAAATCGCAGTGCTTTATTTGAAAAAAAACAAGTAAGTGTCTTTACTTCTGATATTATCCTCACCAGCAGCCCGTTAGCATGTGGAAAGCGTGCTAATTGAGCCTGTTACTGCTTATGGCTCCTGCAAACCTTGGCCAATCAGCTTTTACCATCAACTGACCCAGGGGGTTCAGCGAATATTTGTCCCTTCTGAAGTAGTAGAGATATATTGGATAAAGTTTACTAGTATTTTTGAGAGTTTTAGTCATAAAACACAGTGAATGATGGGGGAGCAGACCAATTTTATCAATTTCTGTGAAATAACATCGATTTTTAAATCTTTCCCCTACATTATTGCATTTTGTTATTCTAACATTGAAAGATTAGGTATTAAAGCAATATGCAACTGTTTTCATCAAAAAAAAAAAAAAGACATACATAAGTTAAACTCTAGGGCCAAAATAAAAAAAAAGTCAGTGGTAAAACCAGAATTGGGGTCCCCCGATTTTAACACCAGTGCTGTTTCTACCCAGCCAAACACTAACCCTTTGTTTTTTTTCTATGCATTACATCATCTCTCATTCCTTCATTCTCTTATTCAGTTTATCTGAATTCAACATTCCTTTATAATGGCACTGCCTCAGCTCTCACCCAGATCTCGCTCTTCCTATATCTAGACTATTTCAAAAGTAGTTTTTCCAAATTCTATGCTTCAAGCTTCTCAATTCCTCAATTGTTCAATATAGACAGCAAAATATTTTTTTCTCCCTCAAATAGACTATCACCTTTTGCAAAAAGGCACAATTGAATAGAGTTTGGAAGCAGTATGGTACAATGTAAATAGTGCAAGTTTTGCTTTTTTTTTTTTTTTTAGGGCTGCACCCATAGTATATGGAAGTTCCCAGGCTAGGGGCTGAATCTGAGCTACAGCTGCCAGGTTTCACCACAGCCACAGCAATGCGGGATCCAAGCCACATCTGCAGCCTCTACCAAAGCTCATGGGAATGCCAGATGGATCCATAACCCACTGAGGGAAGCAAAGGATCAACCCGAATCCTCTTGGATACTAGCCAGATTCATTTCCACTGTGCCACAAGGGGAACTCTAATAGTACAGGCTTTGAATCCAGGCAGACCTGGATGCAATGCTTTGTCACCTGAGCTTAATCTCACCTGGAAAATAAGGAGAGTGATATTTATCTTGCAGGATTGTTGAAATGAGTCAATGATTCACAGATCATGTTTAACCCAGTGGCCCGTATGGAGATGACATTTTTTTTTTTTTCTTTGCTTTTTAGGGCTACACTTGGAGCGTATGGAAGTTTCCAGGCTAGGAGCCAAATCAGAACTGCAGCTGCCACAACCACAGAAATGCGGGATCCAAACCGTGTCTGCAACCTACATCTCAAGCTCATCATTGTACCGGATTCTTAACCCACTTGAGTGAGACCAGGGATGAACCACATCCTCATGGATACTAGTCGGGTTCATTTCTGCTGAAGCACAACGGGAACTCCAAAATGGCATTTAATACATACTAGTGACTATCTTTTCTCCTTGCCTTGCTTCTTTTTTTGTTTGCTTGTTTTGGTTTTGTTTTTCTGGCCATGTCCATGCCATGCAGAATTTCCCCAGGGAAATTTGAGGTCAGGGATCAAACTCAAGCCACAGCAGTGACAATACCAAATCCCTAACAGATGGGCCATCGGGGAACTCTGAACTCTGCCCTGCCTCTTTAAAAATATAGTCAGGCTCCTATTTTCTGGTGGGTAATGGAAAGAATTTGAAGAAGCTTGATGAAAATGCTGAAAGGTTCCTAACTACCAAAAGCAAGTCCATTTTCAGTATATTTTCCACGGCTGCAGTTGTTGACAGTGACCAGTAACTGACAAGGACTGGGTGAAAATGCAGTTATCTGTAGCTGGTGAGGAACTTTGTTATTTTCAGTCATTTTTTTTTAAATCAATTATTCCCTTCTTAGTTCCATTTCTTCCTCGAATCTCTCCTCAGACGGGTATGTAAAGTTTGATGAGGAAACAGACATTGTTCCGCATTCCTCAGGAATGGCCCTGCCTCCCCACTCTCTCCTGTTTAAACATCCCTTTCATTTGTCTTGAGGTTTGGATTTGTCTTGAGGGGCTAGGAGGAAGCACTCAGGAGGTAAAACTTTTCTCCACATCCAAGGAAAGTTGTCACTTTGATCCCCAGACTTTGCAATTAGCACCAGTTAATATGACTTTTTTTTTTTTTTCTTCTCCAGGGATCTCCTTGCACCAGGCTACACGGAAACACATTATAATTCCAGTGGAAAGGAGGTCACCACAAGCCCACAGATTATGGTACAACAAAGTATCCCAGATTTTTTTTTTTTTTTTTTTTGCTTTTTAGGGCCACACCCATGGCATATGGAAGTTCCCAGGCTAGGGGGTCCAATCGGAGCTACAGCTGCCGGATTCGAGCTGCAACGCCAGATCCTTAACCCACTGAGCGAGGCCAGGGATCAAACCCGCATCCTCAGGGATCCTAGTCGGGTTAACGGCTGAGCCACAAAAGGAACTCCCCCAGACTCATTGTTAACTGGGGTGTGACTCACACTCACACATTCAGGGGCAGTGTCATTGCCAGACAATTAGTGAAATTGAAATGGCATTATAGCAACAATGCCTTTTTTCAGTGATAGCCATCTCCTAATAGATCCCCTGATATTTTTACGCTTTGGTAAGAACAAACACACTCCTTAACAACCATGGAAACCCTTTCTAGCCTTCAATGGCTCCTTATAGGGGAGTGTGCAGAAAAGTAAAGAATTAAATGTATCTAGTGTTCTTACTAGTGACATGAGAAAAGTAAAGAATTGAATGCATAAAATGAGAATTTCATGAGAAAAGTGGAAAATGATGTGCATCTAGTATTCTTACTCAGTGTCAATCACCTCTTCTAGATCATGTAGTCTTTCAAACTCAAGACTCTTTCTCCAGTGGTAAAATTGCAGACTTCTAGTTTTCCCTAAATAATTTCCATGCATAACACTTACTCAGAGAAGACAGTTAAGTGGTATGAAGGGGGTTCTATCATTGCCATTTTTTCTGATCAGCATTTTCTTTTTTCTTTTTCTTTTTTTTTTTTTTTGTCTTTTCTAGGGCTGAACCAACAGCATATAGAGGTTCCCAGGCAAGGGGTCTAATCAGAGCTGTAGTCGCCGTGCCTAAACCAGAGCCACAGCAACGCCAGATGCTTAACCCACTGAGTGAGGCCAGGGATCAAACCCGCAACCTTGTGGGTCCTAGTCAGATTCGTTAACCACTGCGCCACAACGGGAACTCCATGAGCAGCATTTTCTATTGGAAGACTTTGAAGCATTCTCTTCCATAGCAATGCACAGAGGTTTATGTGGGCCAATACCCCATCTGTCCCAAAGCAGAAAGATGTATTAGACTAAAGTACGTGAAAAAGTGTTAAGATTGAGTATTTTGTTTCAAGTGGAGGCGGAAATATTGTACTAATCCAATTAATCTGGTGGAGCTCTTTGAATAAATCAAGAAATAACCACACAACCTGAGGAACCTATTCATTAGAAAGAGCTCCCACATGTTAGGAAGATTTAATGAATAATGAACCAAGGGATAGAATGTATGTTTGAGGTTTGTAGGGGCTCAGGTTTTAAATTTACATCTATGAATTTGTTTCTTCCAGATTGCATCCACTCCTGTTATCTAACTAAGCATTCGGGATCATTAAATATTTAAGATTTGAACCACAAAAGGCTTCCTTTAAAATTTTTTACAGCACTCAATTGACTGCTACTCAGCATAAAATGATTTGAAAACATTATAGATCCTGTTCCAAGATTTCAAATTGAAATGTAGCAGAGGGTCTAAAGTACACACACACGTTCCCTTCAAAAAAAACCCTTTTCCATTTTCTTTAGGATAACTGTTACTACCAAGGACACATCATTAACGAAACAGTTTCCGATGCTAGCATCAGCACGTGTAGGGGTCTCAGGTAAGGTTTTGCAGTGGTTTGTATATACCTGTAATGATGGTGCATTATGTGTAAGTGTTTAATTATTTAAAGAATCACAAATATGATTCAGTATACTCCAGTTGAAGATGAGTCCTAAGGGCTCAAATTTGAAATGTGGAGGAAACATGGCTTTTCTTGGCAGTTGTTTGCAAATTATACCTCTGAATCGCCTGCAGATTTGCTTTGGTTTGTTTGCTTGTTTTTGAAATAGCGGTTTTCAAGTCCCAGTTTTAGAGTCAGAATCTGTAGGGAATAGAAGCTCCTCTCCTCCTACTCTCTTCACTCTAAACTCTCTCTCTCTAGCGTGTCTTGTCCATGCCTATGAGATCCATTTCTTCCTGGATGTTAATGACCCCCTCCCACGTATCTGTCTATAATAAGATATCTCTTCTGATGCCCAGACTTGACCATCTCATGTCCTCTTCCATACCTCTTCATATCTGTGTATCTTGAGGAAATCGCAACCTTAATATGTTCCAAATCATACTAATGATATTCTCCTCAATACGGTATTTCCCCAGTGTTTCCTATTTCAGTGAATGAAATAGTCAACCAAACACTTGCCTAATCCAGAAACCTACATTCCTCGATGACATCTTGCCTCTAAAATACTCATTTTAAATCCATTAACAGGCCCTATTGCTGGTCTTCTTCTTCTTTTTTTTTTTTCTTTTTCTTTTTCTTTTCAAGGGCAGGAGGTAAAAGGAAAAGAGCAACAACTAATGAATAATAGGTCCTTCCTAAATAATGGTTACATGAATCTTAGCTCTGGGGTTCGGCAAAGAGAATTGAGAAGACATTGATAATATTCATTGATCATGTGCTTTATATATTATCTCCTTCAATCTTGCAACTATCCTACTAGGTCAGTATCATTATTCCCATTTTATGGGTGGAAAAACTGAGGTTATGTGCATTTAAGTCATAGACCAAGAATTTTTTTTTTTTCTTTTTAGGGCTGAACCTTAGGCATATGGAAATTCCCAGGATAGGGGTTGAATCGGAGCTGCAGCTACCGGTCTATGCCACAGCCTCAGCAATGCCAGATCTGAGCGGCATCTGCCACCTTCCTCACAGCTTGTGGCAACGCTGGATACTTAACCCACTGAGTGAGGCTGGGGATCAAACCCACATCCTTATGGATACTAGTCAGGTTTGTTACTGCTGAGCCACCAGGGAAACTTCCTAGATCAAGAATTTTAACCCTTATCTGTAAGACTCCAAAGTCTCTTTCATTGTCAGTGGACATTTCAAGAAGATGAGACATGGGAACTGGAAGAATACTGGACTGGACTGAGCTCTGACATTCTAGCACCAGCTCTGACATAGATTAGCTGAATGACTGCACTAGTCAAGTCCATAAATTTAGATAATCTCTAGGAGTCTCCTCAGCGGTAATATTTTAATATATTCTATTGCCAGGACCTCGGAATGCTTTGGCATTGGCAATGTTTTAGAGTTTACAAGTCTTTCATGTTCAAGACTGGAACGTTTTTAGGAAGCTTGAATTTTCGTGTTTTTCAGGGGTTACTTCAGTCAGGGAGATCAAAGGTATTTCATTGAACCTTTAAGCCCCACGGATCAGGATGAACAGGAACACGCACTCTTCAAGGATGATCCCCAGGAACAACAGACTAACAGTGACTGTGGGATGGATGACGTGTTATGGCCACATGGATTTCATCGGAATATGGTCCCGCCTGACTCCAGTCTGGTTGTATCCCTACTTTTATTTATTTATTATTTTATTTGCAATGCTCTCAAGTATCCTGTCATGGTTGCTCTGCGTTCCAGGCTTAGCAGCTGCAAAGGACTGAAACTTTACAGTCATTGTTGAAACTCATAGGCTACAGAGACATTAAAACCTTATTGTGGAGTTCCTGTCATGGCTCAGTTGTTAACGAACCCAACTAGTATCCGTGAGGATGTGGGTTCGACCCCTGGCCTCGATCAGTAGGTTAAGGATCAGCATTGTCCTGAGCTGTAGTGTAGGTCACAGATGCAGCTCAGATCTGGCATGGCTGTGGCTGTGGCTGTGGTGTAGGCTGGTAGCTACAGCTCCGATGTGACCTCTAAGCCTAGGAACTTCCACATGCAGTGGGCGTAGCCCTAAAAAAGACAAAAAAAGACCAAAAAAACCCCCCACCTTATTGTACATTGATGATTTATTTATTTAACAAGTGCATATGGATCGACTATTATTAACAATAGAGTGCAAGGATGTGAAAAATGCATGGATACAATGCTGGTTCTCTAGAAGCAGACAACTTTCACAGTGCGACAACATACAACAGGGTGTAAAGTATTATTATGGCTTCAAGATAAGATATCCTGCTGCCTTCGTGAATGAACTCACTCAGCAAATCTTTGTTCAAGGACTGCCATTAATGCTAGGAATGTAGCAGCAGGCAAAATAAAGACAGGATCTGCCCACAGAACTTAGACCATTCTTCCATACCTCAAATTCAGTTTCCAGTCACAGAAGAAAAGTGAGCATGGCTTGTGTCTGAAACTTCAGAGTGTATATACAATATCATTGTCATTATTACCTTTGTTTGCTTCAGGATACACGTCACACCTTATCATCTCTTCTACAGACGTTCTCAGCGTCTGTAAGCACTGGATGCAGTTGGTCTGAATAAGACCAATAGAATTTCTGTTGGGTTCAATTTTGCTGTAGGTTTAAATTCTACCAGGGTCATGATGCTTAAGAGTCCAGGAGAACCACTCTTGAGCTGTATACTCCCATGGATGTTGATCTCATGGTGCAGCTGGGGACAGACCCATAGTCTCTCTGTCTCAATTCTTTGGTAACCATGGCCAATCATTTTGCCTTCATAACCTCTTATTGTTTAGGTTTTCCTCCTACCTCACTCATGATACCCCACCTCAGTCCTTCTCACTGTTACCTCTCCTCTAGCTAACTAAATATTAGAGGTCCTCATACCTCATTTAGCTCCGTTCTGGGTCCGGATCTTTACTTTATGTATACATTCTTCTTAGGTAATCTCACCCAATGAGATGTCTTATTTAAAAAGGAACTCTGGGAGTTCCCATTGTGGCTCAGTGGTTAACGAATCCAACTAGGAACCATGAGGTTGCGGGATTGATCCCTGGCCTTGCTCAGTGGGTTAAGGATCCAGTGTTGCCGTGAGCTGTGGTGTAGGTCACGGACACGGCTCGGATCCTGCATTTCTGTGGCTGTGGTGTAGGCTGGCGGCTATCGTCTGATTGGACCTCTAGCCTGGGAACCTCCATATGCCACGGGTGCAGCCCTAAAAAGACAAAAAAAAAAAAAAAAGGAACTCTGCGCTAATTACCATCCAATACATATCTCCAGCCTTGGCCTTTCCTCCAAATGCCAATTAACTCCCTGCTTCATGCATGCAGTGATATGTCCAATGTCACAAACAAATGTGGGCAAAACAGAACTACCAATTTCCAGCCCCCAAATAAAACCTGATTCTTCCTCATCCTCCTCTATCTCAGTCAACAGTCCCACCAGTCACCTCCTTCTCAGACCCAAATTTAGAAACTCTCCTTGATTCCTCATTCCTTCATTCTTCTCCCCATGGTGTCCATCAGTGAGTGCCACCACGTAGTCCAGATCTTTCATTTTGCTCCCTCTTCCCAGTACCACATGGCACCATCCATCTCACAGTAACCATGGCAGCAGACTCTGCCTGACTTTCCAACTCCCATTCCTGCCTCTGGAGAATCCATGCTACGCAATAGATGGAGTGATTCTTTTATTCTAAATCACTTCATGTCACTTTTCTGTTTAAAACCCTCTAATGGCTTCTCATTGCATTTAGTAAAAAAAAACTACCACACTGACCCCAAGTTACAAACCCCTTTCTGATTAGGGCTCCACTTACCTCTCTAATCTCATCCCACTTTGTACTCCCCACCCACCGATGACCTCCCCCAGTATGTGCTGACAAACACAAACTTTTTTTTCTTTACTTAACATGTCAGTATCAATTCAATTTAGAATCTTTATGGTTTTTTTTTTTTTTTTGCTTTTTAGGGCCGCACCTGCAGCATATGGAGGTTCCCAGGCTAGGGTTCAATTGGAGCTACAGACATAGCCACATAGGATCTGAACCATGTCTGTGACCTACACCACAGCTCATGGCAGTGCCAGATCCTTAACCTACTGAGCAAGGCCAGCGGTCCAACCTACGTCCTTGTGGAGCCTAGTGGGATCCATTACTGCTGAGCCACAGTGGGAACTCCAGTATATCTGCTACTTTTTAACTGGACAGTCTGAGATAGGCTGGGACCTGGGACCCTTTGCTGCGGTTTTTACACCTACACAAATGTTTCCTCCAGCAGCAGAATGCAAAGAAACAGTAAGGGATGAAATAACTGCATGCTTAGGCAGTGGGGGCAAATTGTGAGTAAGAAGATACAAACAGACCAAAACCCAGGTGCCACTTCTGAGATGCACAGGATCCCTGCACACAGCAAGACCACCAAGGGGTGGGTAGACCACCCAAACCATCCCTCCTGCCAGACCCAAGAGTCCCCCAGCCCTTACCTCATTTAAGAGCCCAGCTCACCCCCTCCTCTGGGAGCAAGCAAAGGAAACTGTTACTCAGTTTTGCTCCCTTGTCCTGCAGTGTGAATCCCATTAAAATTTTGCCTGGATTCCTCCTCTGGCCTTTTATCAATTTCTAGCCCTTAAAGAGTCCAAGAATCTGGGTCAGTAAAAAATCTACTATGAAACAAGATTTTTGTTTTTTGTTTTGTTTTATGGAGAGAAAAGAATTGAAAATAAGGAAACTTCGAATGCGAGAGAGATCCAGCTCTATCTGAGAAGAAGAGCAGACTAGGTGCTATGGTTCTGGGCTTTGCACCTTTGGTAAAGGAGAGGGGATTCACTGTGATAGGAATAAAGGGCAATCAAACAAAAATAAAACCCTGGGAGGCTGTGAAAGTTAATGTGTCTGTATTTCATGACATGATAGTGGAGGAAGTCCATTGTTGAAAAAAACCTGAAGACTTCGATTTTATTTTAAGCACACTTTTAATTAGGCGTGTAATCCTTTACACTCCTGGGTGAAATAAAGGGGCCAGACTAAATATTACCAATGCTTCTCTACCTCTGACATTCTGAGCCTTGTCCTAGATGATTCTGGCTGGTCAGTTAGGCTCAACATAGTAATATTGTCTCACTTTATTCCCAGAGAGCAACCTGCTCTTAGGAAATACACATTACAAATTAAAGAAGAACTCTGGCAGAGAAAGATGTTGTTTTAGTAATTTGCCTTTTTATATTTATTACAGAATTCCAAAGACTGGAAAAGTTGGGAACGTAAGAAATACGTAGAATATTATTTGGTCCTGGATAATGGTGAGGTAATTATATCAGATAAATATGTCTTTTAAAATGTTATTCTAGGTGTTCCCGTCATGGCTCAGTGGAAATGAAGCCAACTAGTATCCATGAGGATGTGGGTTTCATCCCAGGCCTCACTCAAGTGGCTTCAGGATCTGACACTGCCATGAGCTGTGGTGTAGGTCACAGACTCAGCTTGGATCACTTGTTGCTGTGGCTGTGGTGTAGGCCAGTAGCTGTAGCTACAATTCAATCCCCTACCTGGGAACTTCCAAATGCCGTGGGCGTGGCCCTAAAAAGCCCCCCCCCCCAAAAAAGTTACTCCATATCAATTTATGAGGTGATATTAAGTATATAAATGTTTTTTAAAATCATGAATATGAGGGTTTTTTGTTGTTGTTGTTGTTTTTACAAATTGTTTGGAGCCTAGGAGATCTGACATAATTAGATGGATACAGTTTCACCTTTTAAGGAATGTATACCTAATATTACATGTATAAACTTATTTGTTTTTTCAGTATAATGCTTCTTTCTTATTGTCCTAAGAGCTCCAAATTTATTTTCCAATTAAATTTCTTTGTAACTTTGTCTTCTAATAAATAGCTAAATCATGGATAAATTTTATGCTTATCAGCAAGTGGTAAATAAAAAGGATGAGTGAATAGAATCTTCTGAAAAAAGGCAATTTTTCGGTAATATTCATTACTAATTTTTCATAATAATGGATTTTGATATATTGATTGTTCTAAACCTGAGGTCCACATGTGTGATCTCAAAAGGACAAATTCTGTGTTATGATAACATGGATGAGTGAGTTAGTTCAGACCTGAAAGCTTTGGCCTCTCTTGTTACACTAAATTCATTTACTGCTCATATTTTTTAAAATGAATAGACTATTCCTTGCACCTGCTCTGTACAGTTTAGCAAACCATGGTATTTAACTGAAAATATATCTGGAATAATTCCTTAGAGCTTTACACTGAGCTAGTATTTCAGGGGGCAAAACATCATATCTTCTCCCAAAGTGCTTTAATTTAGCTAGAAAAATAAAGTGCTCTGTTTCTAACATTTAAATGTTAATCTTTATAATTGATCATTAATTACAGTGACAAGTAAGATAAAGTGATTTTTTTAACCTAGTTATATTCATTTCCATCAATATCTCTATTTTGTCTTGGTTGCTTTCTAGTTTATAAAGTATCGTCAAGATCCAGAGGAAATAAGAAAGAGGGTGTTTGAGATGGTCAATTACATCAACATGGTATGATATATTTTATCAAGTATAATTTTAAAAATTTGCTATGCTCTGTCTTTGAGTGTTTCTGTGAATACTCATGATGCAGGGAAGAAAATCCAATAGTCCTAACATTAATACTACTGGCTGGTTCTTGAAGGGCAACCACAACTTTGGCTACTTAATTGAATTTTAATTTTACATGATAGAGAAGTGAATTACCTACCTGCCACACTATTCTCAGGTCCATGAAGGTATAGAGGGTGTTTCTTTCCCCAATAGTTTTTGTTTTTCTAAAACCCAGTAAGAAAACTTTGCCAGACAAATCCCAATAGAAAACCAATCTAAGGAAGAAAATTGAAAAACCAACCAACCAGCAAACAAAAGAAGCCAAGCTCTGGTACTTTAGCATCTTTCAATGTATTATCTCATTTAATCCTCTAAACAACCCTAAAATATTATTAAACCTAATTAATAGCTAAGGAACTAGCTTCTGAGAAGCAAAGTAACTTCCCTAAACAGTAGAGAAAAGATTTGAACTTAGATTGGTTAGACTTCCAAGCCTATTTGCATTATACAACTGGTTTTGTTGTTCTTGTTTTGTCTCTTTAGGGCTGCACCTGCAGCAGATGGAGGTTCCCAGGCTAGGGGTCAAATCAGAGCTGTAGCTGCTGGCCTACACCACAGCAATGCAGGATCTGAGCAGTGTCTGCGACCTATTCCACAGCTCATGGCAATGCGGATTCTTAATCCACTGAGCAAGGCCAGGAATTGAACCCGCATCCTCGTGGATACTAGTCGGGTTCATTAACTGCTGAGCCACAGTGAGAACTCCTATTGTACAATTGTTGATTCTGTTCTTTAAACATGATTTTATTGTCTGATTTCCAAAAACTTTAAAAAATATATTTTTATATCCTTTCTGTTTAAATCATGTTAGTTTCTTGTTAGTTGAACATATGATTAGCCTCTTTAGTTGAAATAGCTGAGTGACTTGTGGTTCTGCAGATCCTCTAAGGAGAGAAAGAAAAGAAAGGTGGATTCAATGACCTAGGGCGCGGCTTATCTCAGCACGAAGAGTATGCTGATCCCTCTTAAGATACCCCAAGAACGGGCCATATTTGTTAAGCTCTGCTTTGTGCCAGGCACTTTTCTAGATGACACGAATAAAATGGAGAACAAAACTGACAAATGGCTCTTTTTTCAAAGAGTTCCCCTTCTTTTCAGGGAGTTAGCCTACTCATTCGAGGAGGCAAACATTCAAGCCAAACAAAGACTATGAAGATGCTGATAAAGAAAAAAAGGGGCAGATGTTGAGATAGCGTGGATGCTACATCAGATAGGAAAGGCATCCCTAATAAGGTAGCATTCAAGTAAAGCCCTGAAGGGAAGGAGAGAAGTCTGACTCTAAGGAGAGCAAATGACCTGAGGGCAGAACTTCACCTGCCTTGTTTGCAGAACAAGGGGGAGGCCATTGCGGCTGGAATGCTGTGAACCAGGGCCAGGATGGGAGACGACATCTGAAGAGCCGCAGTGGCCAGAACCTCAAGACCCTGATGGGCCCATGTAAGGACTTGGTTATTCTCAATGAGAGAGGAAGACATTGGCAAGTCTGAGCTGAGGTGTGACATGTTCAGATCCCCATTCTTAAAAGACTATCTTGACCATTGTGTTGAAATAAACTGAAGGAGAAAGCAAGGGCAGAGACAAGACCAGATAGGGGAATTGTGCCATCATTCAGGGGAAGAGATGATGGTGGCTTAAAAGAAGCAGTGTCACTGCTGTGGCACTGCTTCGGTTCAGGAACTTGAATGCCGAGGATGTGGCCAAAAAAAAAAAAAGAAAGAAAGAAAAATCATGTTTCTCACCAGGAAGTTGCCTAGGAGAAAGCTTGTAACTCTGTCTTCCCCCCCCCCAGCTTTACTGATACATAATTGACATATTAGATTGTGTAAATTTAACTGTTCAGTGTATTGATTTGATACATTTATATATTGCAAACCAGTTAAGCTAACTAACCTACTAGATTGGCTAACATTTCCATCACGTCACATGATTATCATTTCTTTTCTCTGATGAGAGTATTAAAAACCTACTCTATCAGCAATTTTGAAGCATATAATATGCCGAGACCAGCTCAGCAGGGTGGGGCTGAAGAACAGGTGCTGTGAAACTTAAGGAAAAGAGTTAACATAAAACAAGACACAGAGACATTTATCTTAAGTAAAGGTGGGAGCCCGGGAACTCAAGGTCTCAGGGACCAAGAGCCGGACTCAAGGTCTCAGGGACCAAGAGCGCTCTGCCTCAAGAAACCACACTGCTTTCATTGTGCTCTTTAGGATTATGTCCAGTGAGGAGGGGGTTGTAGGTGCAGGATATAGGTTTTTTAAAATTATTTTAAAAGTCACATAACCGGTTGCTGATTAAGCTTTTATTCTGACCTTCAGGCATTTAATATTTATTAGCATTGAGGAAGCTTGGCATCAGCTATCTATGCATAGCATTCTAGAGAATCACCATTGTGCTTCTGCAGATGGCGTGCCTATCTGCAGCAACCCAGTGTGCCTAGGTTTGCACCTCAGTTCTCCATGCTAATGCAGATCCTGCTAACGACCCCTCACAAACCCCTTGGGGCCATGAGGCTCACCTTCCTCTTATTCTTTAGAGGAACATATCATGCTGTGCAAACGACATGCCCATCTGCACAGGTCCAGCATGCCTAGATCAACACATTTTGTCCTCATTCATAATGTGACCACATGAATAACTTATGCCTTTAGGCTTTTGTTCTTAAGCTTAAGTCATTTACCAGCACTGCGACTGTTTTTCAAGCAGGAAGATGGGGTAAAGTAAAGCAGGACAAGATGGAGTTTTCAGCAAAGAGGCTAAGAAAATATTGTAGAAACATGTCTTGTGACAATAATACAGTATTATTAACTATAATCACCATTCTGTACATTAAGTCCCCAGAACTTACTCATCTTATAACTAGAGTCAGTACTCTTTGAGGAACTGTTTTATAAAATATAACAATTTATGGGGTTTTTTTAGAGCGATTGTCTCATAGGCCTGACTCGTTATTTCTAAAGGTTACCCTACATGCATTGTAGATTATTTGGTTCAGTCCAGTTTTAAGCATTAGAGGATGACTTTATTGCAACTCACATATGCAGGACTTTTTCATGAAGCATGTTCCTTTTCGAATGTCCATATCAGCACTGAGTCAAGCTTGCTAATTCTGAAATATTATGACTCTGAGAAAATTACATAGCATTTGATGAACTACGGGCAGGAAATTACAGTATTTCTTGAGATTGCAAGCAGGAAACATTTGTTTCAATAGGCCCTTTTTTCAAAAACAAAAAACAAGAAACAAAAAAGGAGTTTATAGGGAGTTCCGGTTGTGACACAGTGGAAATGAATCCAGCTAGTATCCATGAGAATGCAGGTTCAATCCCTGGCCTCGCTCAGTGGGTTGAGGATCTGGTGTTGCCATGAGCTGTGATGTAGGTCACAGACACGGCTAGGATCCTACATTGCTGTGGCTCTGGCATAGGCTGGCAGCTGCAGCCCCGATTCAACCCCTAGCCTGGGAACTTCCATATGCCATATGCCATAGGTGTGGCCCTAAAAACAAAAGCAAAAACAAAGGAGTTTATAGACCTGAAATATCTAAGGATGTCTGCCTTGCTTTGCTTACAGTTGGGGTTGTTAGCTTCTGCCAAAAGAGATGGTACCTTCCACTTCACAAGTAGGGGAAGAAGGTTTTTAGAAAGTTTTGAAAATCTAAATACATTGAAAATATTAAAAGATACTAGTACCGTTATGAGTTGTTGCTTTACCGTTTATTCTCTTTCAATAGCTTTATAAAAAGCTCAATACCCAGGTGGCCTTAATTGGGATGGAAATCTGGAATGACAAGGATAAGATACATATAACCTCAAATGCAAGCTCCACCTTGGAAAATTTTTCTCAGTGGAGAGGGAATGTCCTCCTAAGAAGAAAACCTCATGATGTTGCTCAGCTAATCACGTATGTATGGATTCTCCCCCTTGCACATTCTATGGTATTTAGCACAGACATTTTTCAAAACTTTGGCAAAGCAAGTGGTATCTCAGAGTACAGAGTAAGAGGAGGTGGTTTACACATAGCGTGTTAAATTTTTTTTAAATAAGTCAGTGAATTTTATTATATTTATAGTTGTACAACCATCATTACAACCTAATTTTAGAACATTTCCATCCTGAGTTTAAAAAATATTCATTTGGAGTGTATGTTGAATATGCTTTTACTTTTGTTCCAAGTTTTTTTCCCTTTTTTTTTTTTTAAGAGAGAAGTTAATAATTTAGGAATGATTCATAAGAACTTGTTTTAACTGGGTATAGCAGAAAGGAAAGACAGGTTTAGATAATGGTGAGAGGGATTTAGAGTCAGTGTGTTAAAAGAACTAATTAACTTTACACACCAGTCAGGACAAAATTCTAGGCCAGAAGGAAAATTGAACATCGTATTCTTTTTTTTTTTTTTAGGGCCACACTGGCAGCATATGGAAGTTCCTAGGCTGCGGGTTGATTTGGAGCTGTGGCTGCCAGCCTACACCACAGCCACAGCAACACCAGATCCGAACCACGTCTTCTACCTACACCACAGCTCACGGCAACGCCGGATCCTTAACCTGCTGAGCAAGGTCAAGGTCCGAACCCACAACCTCATGGCTCCTAGTCGGGATTTGTTTCCACTGTACCATGACGGGAACTCCCTGAACATTGTATTCTAATCCTGTACTCCTACTATCCTGCTAAAATGACTAATTGGTGACTAATTTTTTAAAATAATAAGGCAAGTAAATCTAACAGCTATAAAGGATACAAAAGTGCTGAGACTGTGCTTCAAGTAAATTCTACTGGAAATTTTACACTTGAAATCAGACTGTAATAAAGAGTGACTTAAACTTACTTGAGTTTCACTTCCTTAGAAAACAGTGAGTGTCATGGGAAATAAGTGGTGTAGGCCCTGTCAGAATTAATTAATATTCTGTGCTGGTTATCTGTTACTGCATAGCATATCAGCCCACAACTTCCTGACTTAAAACAAATCTTCTCGCTTGGGATGCTGGTTGGTCATCTCTTTGTACAGATAGCTTTCAATGTGGCTAATTTGGACTTTCTCCAATACGACAGGCTCAGATTTCCAGACATCTTACGAAATGACTAACTTTCCCCAAAAGAAACATTCTAAGAGGCCCAGGAAAAAGCTTCCAGGCTTGTTAGGACTCAGTCTTAGAAATCACATGTGTCGCTTGTGATTCTCTTGGTTAAGAACAAGTCATAGATAGATTCATCCAGCTTTAGGGAAGGATATGAATACTGCATAGCTGGCTCACTGGGAGTTATTTTCAAAGGACAGCTTCTGCAGTTCCTTAATTTGGAAAGTGAGTTCCAGACTCAAGGGCCCACCATAAGACACATGCTCATTTTTTTTGGAGAGATTTGGTGATTTCCCAGGTCTCGTAGCTAGTGAGTGGTAAGGAAATTCAACTTTCATCAGGCTGGTTCCAGCACCAAGCTCAAATTGAAGTAGAATCCAGCACCAAGCTCAAATTGAAGATAAACTGTTGGTTCTACAGTTCAAGTCAGTCAAATGCTTTTTTGTTGACTGTGTGGAGAAGAAAATGTAGTTTTTCTACTTTGGTCTGTTGACATGGTAAATAACAATGAGTGAATTTCAGATGTTGAATCAATCATTTCTTCTTCATGAAGAAATAAGGTAGAGAGATATAAATCAGAGACAAGAGGCAGATGTGTAGATAAAAAATGGTTACCCAATATCAAGAGTAGATTTCCTGAATAGAGCAGAAGAAACAGGATAAAAGGACTAAAAAGATATGATGGAAGGATGTAATTGTCATTTCACAAGTAAATTGAGAGTCTTACTAGTTACCTGACAAAATAACAAAATATACTTATACCTAGGCATAATGAGGTATGAACTTTAAAGCCCAAATGTACTCTTTCCACTGGAAAGAGAAACCAAAATAGTTGATTCTGTAATGGAGGAAGATTTTATTTTTAACAAATGAACTAGAAGTAAGACTTGAATCCACAAAAATATAGATTTAAGTCTAATTTTACCATGTAATTTTAAAAGAATAGAAATCTTTAAAATACCATGGATGATACAAAATATCATTTCAGAATAATAGATATTGAAAACTCCATAGGGAATGGAAATCTGGAGGAAGTTCTCCAATGCCTTCATTTTTCATGGCAAAATGAATACTCTTCATTCTTGATGTTGATGAGTGAGAAATATAAATTCAACTCCTTATGTAAATGTATCAACTAAGGAAAATTTTTAAGTGATACATATCTTGCAAATTTCTGGAGACCAACCAGGGCCAGGATCTTGAATAGATAGCAGAATAATGATAACCAAAAAAAAAGCACATGGAATTATTACAAAATGAAAGAAAAACAAAATGAAACAAAACCGGAGTTCCTGTCATGGCTCAGCGGTTAACGAATCTGAGTAGCATCTATGAGGACCCAGGTTCGATCCCTGGCCCTGCTCAGTGGGTTAAGGACCTGGTGTTGCTGTGAGCTGTTGCAGACTTGGCTCAGATCCTGCATTGCTGTGGCTTTGCCATAGGCCGGAGGCTAGAGCTCCTATTCTGTCTCTAGTCTGGGAACCTCTATATGCTGCGGGTGCAGCTCTGGAAAAAAAAAAAGACAGAAATTAAAATTAAATTACTAAAGACCAAACATATTTTCTATGTAAATAAATGCAAGTGGTTTAAATTTCTCTCTTCCAAAGGACAAATATTTCTATTGGATATAAGTGCTTTAGTAACACAAATGCTTTCAGAATGGGCCCAAACTCCAAATCCAGCTGTAGCTGAAACAGTGCTGAAAGAGGAGTTCCCCATGTGGTGCAGGGGATTAAGAATCTGAAATTGTCTCTGAGGCACATGGGTTTGATTCTCCACCCAGTGCAGTGGGGTAAGGATCAGGCATTGCTGCAGCTGTGGCATAGGTTACAGTTGTGGCTCGGATCCCTGGCCCAGGAACTTCAATATCATGTGGGTGCAGCCCCAAACAATCAAACAAACAAAAAATAGTGCTAAAAGGAAAGATATATAAAAATATATGATGAAAATATAAACACGTGACAATACTAATATTAGAAGATATACATATTTAAAGGAAAAAATATTAGAACAAAAAAATCCCTATATTTCCTGACAAGGGATGAGTTCTACAATAAAAAATATAATAATTGTGAATGAGAGATTAAAACATTAGAAGTGATTACATCTAGATGCTTGGACTTAGTGGTAGGAGAACCATCATTCAAAACAAAACAAAAACGAACAAACAAAACAAAAAAATCAAAACCACTTTGTGCAAAATTCAAAAACTCAAGGAAATATTTAAGAGTGATGTTTCACAGTGTGGGTTTCTCTGCTAATCAGTTAGGGTTCTGGATGAATTGTCTATAGAAAATATATTTAGAGTCATAAATTGCATTGATTTCTCTCTTTTTTGCAGGGCAAAAGGATTTTCTGGAACAACTGTGGGCCTTGCTTTCATGTCTACAATGTGCTCTCCTTATCATTCTGTTGGCCTTATTCAGGTTTGTTTAAAGATAAACTGTTGGTTCTATGGTTCAAGTCTGTCATATGCTCTTTTGTTGACTCCGTGAAGAAGAAAATGTAGTTTTTCTACTTTGGTCTGTTGACATGGTAAATAACATTGAATGAGTTTCAAATGTTGAATCAATCATGCATGTCCAACATAAACCCAGCATGGTTATAATGTATTATCTTTTGTATATATTGCTGGATTTACCTTGTTAACATATATTGAGGATTTTTTCATCTATATTTATGTGGAATATTAGTCTGTAGTTGTCTTTTCTTATAACATGTTTTTCAGGTTTTGTTATTAGGGCAAATATTGGAGTAAATCTGGCCATATAAAAATGTGTTTCCAACTCTTTCAGTTTTCTGGAATATTTGAGTAAAACTGTATTATTCCTTCTTAAAATGTTTGGTGCTACTCACCAGTAAAACTACATGGGCCCTGACATTTTTTGTGGAGAAGTTTTTAAATATATGTTCAATTTCTTCCACAGATATAGGACTTTTCAGGTTATTTACTTCTTTTTTTTTAATTTTTTTTTTTTCCCGCTGTACAGCAAGGGGGTCAGGTTATCCTTACATGTATACATTACAATTACATTTTTCCCCCAGCCTTTGTTCTGTTGCAACATGAGTATCTAGACAAAGTTCTCAATGCTATTCAGCAGGATCTCCTTGTAAATCTATTCTAAGTTGTGTCTGATAAACCCAAGCTCCCGATCCCTCCCACTCCCTCCCCCTCCCATCAGGCAGCCACAAGTCTCTTCTCCAAGTCCATGATTTTCTTTTCTAAGGAGATGTTCATTTGTGCTGGATATTAGATACCAGTTATAAGTGATATCATATGGTCTTTGTCTTTCTGGCTCATTTCACTCAGTATGAGATTCTCTAGTTCCATCCATGTTGCTGCAAATGGCATTATGTCATTCTTTTTTATGGCTGAGTAGTATTCCATTGTGTATATATACCACCTCTTCCGAATCCAATCCTCTGTTGATGGACATTTGGGTTGTTTCCATGTCCTGGCTATCGTGAAGAGTGCTGCAATGAACATGCGGGTGCACGTGTCTCTTTTAAGTAGAGTTTTGTCCGGATAGATGCCCAAGAGTGGGATTGCGGGGTCATATGGAAGTCCTATGTATAGATTTCTAAGGTATCTCCAAACTGTTCTCCATAGTGGCTGTACCAGTTGACATTCCCACCAACAGTGCTAGGAGGGTTCCCTTTTCTCCACACCCCCTCCAGCACTTGTTATTTGTGGACTTATTAATGATGGCCATTCTGACTGGTGTGAGGTGGTATCTCATGGTAGTTTTGATTTGCATTTCTCTTATAACCAGCGATGTTGAGCATTTTTTCATGTGTTTGTTGGCTGTCTGTATATCTTCTTTGGAGAAATGTTTATTCAGGTCTTTTGCCCATTTTTCCATTGATTGATTGGCTTTTTTGCTGCTGGGTTGTATAAGTTGTTTATATATTCTAGAGATTAAGCCCTTGTCAGTTGCATCATTTGAGACTATTTTCTCCCATTCTGTAAGTTGTCTTTTTGTTTTCTTTTTGGTTTCCTTTGCTGTGCAAAAGCTTTTCAGTTGGATTAGGTCCCATGGGTTTATTTTTGCTCTAATTTCGATTGCTTTGGGAGACTGACCTGAGAAAATATTCATGATGTTGATGTCAGAGAGTGTTTTGCCTATGTTTTCTTCTAGGAGTTTGATGGTGTCCTGTCGTATATTTAAGTCTTTCAGCCATTTTGAGTTTATTTTTGTGCATGGTGTGAGGGTGTGTTCTAGTTTCATTGCTTTTGCATGCAGCTGTCCAGGTTTCCCAGCAATGCTTGCTGAATAGACTTTCTTTTTCCCATTTGATGTTCTTGCCTCCCTTGTCAAAGATTAATTGACCATAGGTGTCAGGGTTTATTTCCGAATGAGACTTGGTAGTTTGTGCCTTCAATTAAAGTCCATTTCATCTAAGTTGGCATAAATTTGTCAATGATAATACTTTACTATTCTTTCAATATCTGTAGAATGTGTAATTTTCCCTCTGTCATTCATATTAGTAATTCATGGGTTCCCCCCCCCATCAGTCTGGCTAAGGGTATATCAATTTTATTGATCTCAATGAAGCAGTCTTTGCTTTATTGATGCTCCTATGGTTTTCCTGGTTTCAATTTTATTTATTTTTGCTCTTGTCTTGATTATTGATTTTCTTCTGCTTTCTCTGTACTTAATTTGTTCTTTTTCTAGTTACTTGGGGAAGAATTTTAGATTATAAATTTGAGACTTTTCCTCTTTTCAAATATAATCATTTAATCCTATGAATTTCCTACTACACACTGCTTTAGCTGCATCCAAGATATTTGGATATGTGTGTTTTCATTTTCATTAAGTTAAAAATATTTCTTATTTTTTTATTTCTTTTTTGACCCGTGTGTTATTTAGATGTGCATTGTTATAATTTCCATTATTGGTTTTTTAGTTTAATTCTGTTATTCCGTGAAGGACTGTGTATTTGTTCGTTAGGGCTGGCACAGCAAAATACCACTGCCTCTGTGGCTTAAACAACAGAAATTTATTTTCTCACATTTCTGGAGGCTGGAAATTCAAGATCAATGCATAAGTGGCTTTAGTTTCTCCTGAGGTCTCGCTCCTTGGCTTGAAGGTAACCACCATTTTTCTGTGTCTTCCCAGGCCATTTTCTGTGCATACATATCCGTGGTGTCTCTTTCTCTCCTCATAAGGATACCAGTCTTATTGGATTAGGGCACCACACTTATGACCTCATCTAACCATAATTACCCCTCTCCAAATACAGTCCCAGTGGGAGTTAGGGCTTCAATATAAGAATTAGTGGGCAGAACACCATTTAGTTCATAATAGATCGAGAATATACTTTGTAAAATTTAGATGTTTTAATTTTCTTGAGGTTTGTTCTTGTTCATTATTTCATATGAACTTGAAAAAGGATGTGTCTCTTGCTGTTATTGGAATGTTCTGTAGTTTTCATTTATGTCAAGTTGACTTATAGGGTTGTTTAGTTCTTTTGAATCATTTACAGAAAGAGAGTGTTTAAGTAACCAAGTATAATTGTAGATTTGTCTATTCTTCTTTCAGTCCTATAAATTTCACTCCATGTTTTTTGAAGCTCTATTGCAAAGTGAATACACAGATGGAACTGTCATATCTTTTTGGAGAATTGATCCATTTATCATATTATGTTCCTCTTTTTCCCTGAAATATTCCTGTTTTAAAGTCTACTTTGACCAAAATCAGTATATTCACTCCAACACTTTGTGGCTATAGCTCACTTGATAGAATTGTTTTCTTATTTTTATTTTTAGCATATGTATTTCTTTACTTTTTTTTTTTTTGTCTTTTTGCCATTTCTTGGGCCGCTCCCATGGCATGTGGAGGTTCCCAAGCTAGGGGTCGAATCAGAGCTGTAGCCACCAGCCTATGCCGGAGCCACAGCAGTGCGGGATCCGAGCCACGTCTGCAACCCATACCACAGCTCACAGCAACACCGGATCCTTAACCCACTGAGCGAGGCCAGGGATCGAACCCACAACCTCATGGTTCCTAGTTGGATTTGTTTACCACTGAGCCACAACGGGAACTCCCTGTATTTCTTTACATTTAAAGAAGGTTTCTTAGGCAGTATATACTTGGGTTTTATGTTTTATCATCTGACAAGATCTATCTTTTATTTGGTATGTTTAAATAATTTATATGTAATGTTATTATTGATATTGTTGTATAAAATCTTTCATCTTGTTAGAGGTTTCCTATGCCATCTTATTTTTTCTGCCTGTTTTAGGATTGATATTTTATTTTATTTATTAAAGCATAGTTGATTTACAGTGTTGTACCAATTTCTGCTGCACAGCAAAGTGACCCAGTCATACACACATACACATTCTTTTTTTTTTGTCTTTTTGCCTTTTCCTAGGGCCACACCCGCAGCATATATACATTCTTTGTCTCATATTATCTTCCATCATGTTCTTTCCCACGAGATTGGATATAGTTCCCTGTGGTATACAGAAGGATCTCATTGCTTATCCAGGATTAAGTATTTTAAAATTTTTCATTTATCTCCATTATTAATTTTTATTGATTTTTTTCTTTTTAATGGTTGCCCTGGGGTTTACACCTCTGATTGTGTTTTACCTTGAAATAGTATTAAACTATTTCACATGTGGCATAAGAACTTTTCAAAGCACACCTCTAAATACTCCCTTCTATTCTTTGTGCTATTTTTATCAAATGTTTAACTTCATCAGCATTTAATACAAAACACAGTTACTGATTTGTCTTTAAAAGTCATTTTTCAGTACAATTCAAAAAGAAAATGAAATTTCATTCAATTTTAAATTAAAAAAATTATATTTTGTGCTTATCTTTACTGGTGCTTACTTTGGTTGCATTTCCATTAGTCTTCATTTCTTTGCAGAGAAAAGAGCTTCTATCTAGCATAATATATTTTTCTCTTCCAGAATTTTAAAAATATTTCTTATAATATAGGTCTGCTGTCCATGAATTCTTTGTTTGTTTGTTTGTTTTCAGAAGATGACTTTGTTTCTTTTTCATTATTGCATATATATTTCACAGGATTTACAGTTCTGAGTGGATAGTGATTTTCTTTCAGCACTTTGATTTCACTGTCTGCTGCCATTCCTAGTGAGAAATCTGCTCTAAACTTTATTCCTCTGTCATGTGTGTGAGTTTTTTTTCCTATCTTAAGATTTTTTTCCTTTGTCCTTAATTTTCTTCAATTTGATTATAATTATAACCAAGTGATTTTTTTAGGGGGAGTGAAAGGCAATTTATCCTATTTGGTGTTCCTTGGTCCTGAGGCTTGTTATTTGTGATTAATTTTGGACAATTTTAGGCCATTATTTATTTAAATATTTCTTCTGTTCCATTCTCATCCTTTTTTCTTTCTAGGATTTCGATTATGTATGTGTAAAATTATACTATATTGTCCTGCAACACTTTTTTTTTTTTTGTCTTTTTAGGGCCGCACCTGTGGCATATGGAGGTTCCCAGGCTAGGGGTCGAATTGGAGCTGCAGCTGCCGGCCCACGCCACAGCCACAGCAATGCCAGATCCGAGCTGCTTTTGTGACCTACACCATAGCTCATGGCAACACTGGATCCTTAACTCACTGAGCGAGGCCAGGGATGGAACCTGTGTCCTCATGGATACTAGTCTGATTCATTTCTGGTGAACCACAACAGGAACTCCGCCTGGGAACACTTTTATACTCCATTGTTTTGTTTTGTTTTTTCCTTTTGATCACTTTTTTTCACTTTATGTTACCATTTGGGTAATTTCTGTTCAACCATTAAGTCCACTGGTTCTTTCCTCAATTATTCTGGATCTATCTTTAAGCTGTAGAAGGCATTATTCATCTCCATTATTGTCTTTTCTTTTTTCGCTTTTTGCTTTTTCTAAGGCCACACCTGCTGCATATGGATGTTGCCAGGCTAGGGGTCTAATCGGAGCTACAGTCACTGGCCTGCACCACAGCCATAGCAACGCAAGATCCAAGCCACTTCTGCAACCTACACCATAGCTCACCGCAACGTTGGATCCTTAACCCACTGATCGAGGCCAGGGATCGAACCTGAAACCTCATGGTTCCTAGTCAGGATTCGTTTCTGCTGCGCCACGACAGGAACTCCATGTTTTTCAACAGTAGCATTTCCATTTGATTCTCTCGTAATGGTGTCCAACTCTCTGCTGAAACTTTCCATTCATCTTGTATGACATTCATCATTTCCACTAGAGATTTTTATCAATCTCTATCCATTAAAGAGTCCAAGAAGCCGGGTCAGTAACAAATCTATTATGAAACATGTTTTTTGTTTGTTTGATTTATGGAAACATGTTTGTTTGTTTTGTGGAGAGAAAGGAACTGAAAATAAGTAAACTTTGAATGTGAGAGAGAGATCCATCCCTATCTGAGAAGAAAAGAGCAGACTAGGTGCCATGGCTCTGGGCTTTGCACCTTTGGTAAAGGAGAAGGAATTGGAGTTCCCGTCATGGCACAGCAGAAATGAATGACTAGGAACCATGAGGTTGAGGGTTCGGTCCCTGGCCTTGTTCAGTGGGTTGAGGATCCAGCGTTGCCATGAGCTGTAGGATAGGTTGCAGACATGGCTCGGATCCAGCGTTGCTGTAGCTGTGGCATAGGCTGGCAGTTACAGCTCCAATTGAACCCTTAGCCTGGGAACCTCCATGTGCCACAGGTACAGCCCTAAAAAGACAAAACAAACAAACAAACAAACAGATAACACAACATCAGAGAGGGTATTCATAGTTATTTTAAAGTGTCTCTCTGATAGTTCTGACATCTGTATCATGTATGAGTCTGGTTCTATTTTGCTTGGGATTTTTTTTTTCCCAGTGGTGGGGGTGCCTTAATATTTTTTACTGGAAGTCAGATATTTTGTGAAAGACAGTAATCTGAGGCAATTTTGTGGAAGTATGGGCTGGAAATGATCACTCCTTTCCTTCTGCTAGGACTTGAGTGTGAGGGTTTGAATCAATCTAGGAAGAGTGGAGCTGGGTTTGGGGTTTTTTGGTTGCTATGGTGACTCTCAGTCCATCACAGACTCTAAGTGCCTTTCCCATTATTTGCATCTAGAATGAAGGCTGGTTTGCCAGAGAGTTTTTCTCAGTGTGTGCTTCACACTCGTCTTTAGGGCTTTACTGCACCTCCCAGTGAGTCTCTTTATGCTGTTGTCTCTCTCCCATCTGTAGGTAGTTGTTACTGGATGGGTGTTGGATTTTGGGTGGGAGGAGGGCATTCTCTTTTGTCCTCATTAAGCTCAGTGTTAGGCAAGTCCTGTGTCCCTTAGTTTCTGGGGTGGGTCTTTCTAATGATCCTGCTCCATTCCCACCTGGTGGAGACCTCTAGTGATGTAGCCCATCCTGCCCTTTCTACCCCCTCTAGCCAGCAGTAGAGGGTCTTTTTGTTTTTGTTTTCTTTCCTTTTTCCTTTTTTCCTAGCTGCACTGAGATTTCATCAGTGCCTGTTAATGATCCAGAGCTGTCACTGCAGTGGCTTGTGTCACTGCTGTGGTACAGATTCGGTCCCTGGCCCTAGAACTTTCACATGCCCTGGGAGTGCATAAAACAAACAACAACAACAAAAAAGAAGTTTAAGACCTTAGTTTAGGGCTAGGACTAGAGAAAGGCAAGTGAGGCAATCAGCCCACCCTGGTCCTGGTCACATTTGTTCTATTACTTCAATGGAGGAGAAGGATTCTGAAGGGGGTTCATACTTTACTGCTGCTGCTGTTTCCCCCAGATCAACACTGTGGCAGAAGCTCCCCTGGAGCTCTCACTTGGGGAGGTCATGTGGGGAAAAACTTGTGAAGAGCTGGGATTCCTCTTAGGACTGAAGCCCCCACATTTTTGCATACTCTCTTGCTATTGTGTATTCCACACTCAGCCTTTATCAATTTTAAATTTTTTCTTTATAAATTACTACTGGCATCTGGTAGTCCCCAACTCATGTAAACACGACTCTTTCTCCCAGTAGGTGCCAGCCATTCTTTCCTTAGATTTCAGCTTTGTTGGTTGCCTTGTGACCTCAGCTCTAGGATGGGTTCTAGAAAATGCAAATCTAGAAAACTGCGAATCTGACTATTATATTGGAGGTTTGAGGGCTATGCTCTGTCCAGCTTTGTGCCATCTAGTGGTGGAAAACAGGGCTGGGGGAATTCTCTTCTGACTTGGTCCAGTTTCAGTTTTTGGCAGGGCCTGGGTCTCGGGGGTTAGCCTTTCTCATTAAGCCCACCCATCCTTTCCAATGGCAGCAAAACTCTGCTTTCTGGCTTTTGCAGATCTTTTGTAAAAAAGAGTCTCCTGGCTCTCCTGCAAGGGGAAGGAACCTCAATTGATATCAACATCGGATCCTGGGCTCAGGATTTTTGTCTGGCCCTCTCTCTTATGAGTGAAGGGGTGTGTGTGTGTGTGTGTGTGTGTGTGTGTGTGTGTGTGTGCGCGCGCGCGCACGTTAAATTCATACCTGATCCAAAATAGGTCCTCAGTTCTGCTGGAGGCTGTTGCTACTTCTCCTGTCAGTGACTTAAGGCCTGTGCTCCTTAGTGGAGAAAGATCTGGATATGACTTAATGCTTTTTACCTGCGGCAGTTGTTCCTTCATTCTTCCCGGCCTGCTCCAGCAAGGGAGATTCTTTGTGTCCTGCTTTTCTGCCTCAACTGTCTGTCGGGAGCTCCTGGAGGAGGTCCCTGGAGAAGAGTCTTTGAGTATGTGCAAAGCACCTTTGTTTCTGATGTCCTGCTGATTCTGCACTCCTGCCCTGGCCCAAACTAGGCCTTTAGCAATTCATTTAAGAAGTCAGCTGAATTATTCCTCCCCACTGTAGGATGGCTGGCGTCTCTTCCTCTGTGCGCTTCCATAGACAAGCCAGTTCTCATGCCCCATCTGTCCCTGTCCGTCCTCATCTTCAGGCTCTCTGGATGTCCTACAACCCCAATGGACTGATAGGTTCCAGCAAGTCGTAATTAAGTTTAACTGGCTTGTCTCTGTTGTGAGCATTAGAATGATGCTCCTTACAGCTTTCTACATCCCAAGGAGCTGTAGAATATGTATATGTGTCTCCAGTCTGAGTCTGGGTTTATGCTAAGCTTCCTAGGATGTACAGAGGTAATAGGTAAACTTGAAAGAGCTTACCAGAAAATTGGAAGAGAGGCCAACCTACTTAAAGCAATAGTTAATAATATATGATAGTAAAATTAAAAACTACAGTAGGAATTCAGAGGAGAGGACTGTTGATGAAGTGTAAGGTGGTCAGGAAAGGTTGCATGAAGATGAAGCTCAAAGCATGGCTAGGCCTTAAGGGGAGGAGAGAATGGAGGTCATTCCAGGAGGAAAAGTCCATTTAAGCTATGAAAAATTATTCTTTAAAGGAAGACATCCTAGGAGTTCCTGTCGTGGCGCGGTGGTTAATGAATCCGACTAGGAACCATGAGGTTGCAGGTTCAGTCCCTGGCCTTACTCAGTGGGTTAAGGATCCGGCGTTGCCGTGAGCTGTGGTATAGGTCACAGACACGGCTCAGATCCCGTGTTGCTGTGGCTCTGGTGTAGGCCGGCAGCTACAGCTCTAATTCGACCCCTAGCCCGGAAACTTCCATATGCTGCAGGAGCGGCCCTAGAGAAGGCAAAAAGACAAAAAAAAAAAAAAAGGAAGACATCCTAAATTTGAAGGGACCTCAAGGAAGGCAGTCTGGAAAGGGGCTATTTAAACTCATTTCTTTTTTGCTTTAATTTTTTGGTTTGTTTTTGTCCCCAGTTGAGGCACTCCATCTTACTAGACAGCAGGGTTACCAGGTTGATCTCAACAGAATGAAACAGCATCATGAGTGGTGGGCATTAACTTCCTATTTTCACAAGTGTTCCTTGTTTGCCATCCTTGTACTGTGCCTGCTGGCTCTCTGCATTTTGTTCTTTGAAGTGAAATTCATAAAGGAATTCGGTGTCAGTGAGTGGGTTTCTAGGCAGTTTCCTGTCTCCCCTCTGGAAGATTTACAACCAGCAGTGATTCTCTAGTGTTGTTTTATTGCTTCTGGATAATGTGGAGGCCCCCGTCCAACACCTTGAATCAGAAACAATTTGGTAATGAAGTTGGCTACAGGCTGGACTTCATGTGATAGGGCAAGTCTGGAAGTGACTGATGTCTAGTCTTGGCAGTAGTCGATTTGAAAAAAAAAAGATGCAAAAGATTCTAAAGTTCTAGAAGTTCATGAGCACTTTTAGATCCCTAGAAGTGAAACAGATCAAAGACCTCCAGTTAAATTGGAGACTATTGAAAAGCAAGCAATGGCAGAGGAAGGATTTACAGTTAAAAAAAAAAATCTGATTTCTTATCACTGTTGAAAAAAACTTGTCATTATTTTTCATGGCGGGAAACCACAAAAGCTTTCACTCTAGGGACCCATTGACCAGAACAGAGGGTAGGCTGTACGACTTGTGATGGGCATTCGGTACCCGAGAAGAGTGTGTGTGGGAGAGAGAGAGACAGAGAGAGATGACAGACAGACAGACGGACGGAGAAAGCCAGGGGGAGGAGGAGGGAGGGGGGAAAGAGAAGGAGACGTGGTGGGTAAGGCGAGGAAGCTGAACCTAAAATCAGACTCTCTCCTCCACTTGGCTATGGTCCAAATTTTTAATTGCACCCTGAGTGATAATTCAGTTTGCAAACCAGAACATCTCTCTCCCTGTTCTCATCCTCAGGACCACAGTAACAACGGGCTTAGAGTTGCAGGGACCATGGCCCATGAAATGGGCCATAACTTTGGAATGTTTCACGACACCGATAATTGCCAGTGTTCTTCTGCCGTGTGTGTGATGGACAGAGCACTAAGGTGAGCCTTTCTGGGAAGACGCTGTGTGGGGTTCACTCTGGGCTGTTCTCTTTTAGGTCATCAGCAGCAACATGCTCAAGCTTTCAAATTATTGAATAGCAGTGTCGGGATGTAATCATGGATGTGTATCTCTCCAAACTACTTTATCTCTCATCTATTGCTGATGTTTTTCATTAACTGAGTCATAGTTTAAATACACTGTCTCTTTCCTGTTGGACTGACATGTCCTTTTATCCTCATTTTCTCTATACCAGCTCTGGTGTCCGAAACTCATTAGCATTTACCCAATGTTCAATGAATTCAGATCGGGGGGGTGGAAAGGGAAAAGTTCTAGAAGAAAAAATCTAAAGAAGAATGTGCTCACAGAAAGATGAAGCGTCTTTGAAGAGATTACCCTTTCCTGCCTTGCCGTAGGCAAAATTACCCCGGAATTTTATCGTTAAAAACCCACAATCCCTTTTATGTGTTCATTTCCTCATTTGTGTGTTCCTCTCCCAGTTCACTCAAGCTAGGGTGAGTCTCCCATGCCCTTCGACAAAACAGCACATGGCTGCGTGCCAGTTACATATCTTGTGTTATCTCTCCCAGATATTATTGCAGTTTTAAACCTCATCTTTATTTGTGGAATGTAGAGGGTCTGTCGGTAGAAATTCCTCTGAAGGAAGTGAATTTTTAAGCATATAAATAAATATAATTTTCCTGCCTTTAGGACCTCACAACCCAAATGACCAAGGCTGAATAAGATTATCTGGATAAATTAGAAGGATTTGTAATTTATCAAAGAGCAGCCAGGATGCTATATTTTGAGATATGACCATACCTGCTCATCAAGCTGCAGGTGTTTATGTCTGCCCTGGTGGGCTAATTCAGGCACAAAAAAATGAGCTCATGAGGGAGTCGTGGCTTGGTGGTTAGCTAACCCCACAAGCATCCATGAGGACACAGCTTTGATCGCTGGCCTCACTCAGTGGGTTGGGGATCCAGCGTTGCCTTGAGCTGTAGCGTAGGTCGCAGACATGGCTTAGATCCAGCATTGCTGTGGCTGTGGTGTAGGCTGGCAGTTACAGCTCCGATTGGACCCCTAGCCTGGGAACCTCCATATGCCACAGGTGCAGCCCTGAAAAAACAAACAAACAAACAAACAAAAATCTCATGATTTAGCAGTTGATGAGTGAATTCAGTTTGATCTTTTGGGTCAGGTTTTGAGTCCAGTGTTGGATATTTCTTCCTGCCTGTTTGGCTGCATTCCACCTTCTCTCTCCTTACCTTGACAGATTCAATCTACCTAAGGACTTCAGTTCCTGCAGCCGTGACAGCTATGCCAAATTCTTTGGAGATAAACTGTCAAACTGTGTTTTGAATGCTCCGTTGCCTACAGATATCATGTCCACCCCGACCTGTGGGAACCAGCTTTTAGAAATGGGAGAAGACTGTGATTGTGGGACCCCGGAGGTACTACCAAGTTCTTCCTAAAGTGGTCTTGTCTGTTTTTCAGTTGCTGAGAGATAAACTATAAAAGAATGAAGAGTTCCCATCATGGCTCAGAGAGTTAAGAGCCTGACTAGTATCCATGAGGACGTAGACGTGATACCTGGCCTGCCTCAGTGGGTCAAAGATCCTCCCTTGCCACAAGCTGTGGTGTAGGTCGCAGATCCTGCATTGCTGTGGCTGTGGCGCAGGCTGGCAGTTGCAGCTCTGATTTGCCTCCTAACCTGGGAACTTCCACATGTCTCTGGCCCTAAAAAGAAAAAAAAAAAAAAAAAAAGATCTTCCTCATTTCCTTCTTAGGAGTCCTTCCTCACGCCCTGTTTTTTAAATTCCACTCACCGGCTTGGGCTTCGTGTCCCCTTCTGTCAGAAACACTTCACATTTCTTGTGTGCCAGAGACTCACCAGGCAGTTACTTTAGACCCAGCTCTGTGATGGAGCTCAGAGAGCGTGAACAGCTTGCCCAGGGTCCCTGGGCTGGTACCTGGAGCAGCCAAGACTGGATGCAGGTGTGTTAGTTCTAGCAATGCTAGAGCCTCCCTGTGCTGGGACTTGGTCATCTCTTCTTGCTTTGAGACCTAGGAGTTGTTACCATTAGAAGTTTCTGGCTTGATCCAACCCTCTTGATGGGGCGGCCGGGATTCCGAATGGGATCTTTGCCCCCAACTTATCAATACCAAATGCGAGGGAATGTGAGTACCACGCCAAGCCCTCAGGGGGGGCAGCCTTTTAGTAACTTCAAAATAGAATTACCCATTTACCCCTTCTACGAGAAAAAGGAACCTTTCCCACATAATGTTGAGGTTTGAAATAAGGGCAAGAGTTTTAACCCTACATTTTTATAACTCTGAATATATCACTCCTCTAGGGGCATCTCAACAGCTACAGGGCAGAATGTCTGCAGTAAGAATTTCCCTTGTGCTGGTGTCTGACTTCTTGGCAACAAGGCACCGAGAATAAGACGAAATATATTGCTTTACAGAGAGTCAAATTAAATGTGCAACTTAATAAAGAACTCTATTTTTAGACATTCAGTACATGCTCTAGAGATTAACTTTACTGCTGGATAGGTACAAAATGGATGAGCCAAACTAATTATGTTCTTAAATATCTAGATGATTTTAGTTTTAAAAATTGTCCCCTTCTTTTTGGTTTCCTCTCGTATCACCAAAAATAGACCATGTTCAGTATTACTATGGGAGATTGGGGGAACTAGAAAAAATATTTAAAAAAAAAAAAAAGCAGTGCTGGGAGTTCCTTGGTGATCTAGTGGTTAGGAATTGTCACTTTCACTGCTGCTGCCTGGGGTTTGATCCCTCATTTGGGAACTAAGATCCCACATCAAGCTGCTGCATGCTGTGACCCCTAAATAAATAAATGTTAGTGGAATTCAGATGAACAGTAAACCACCAGTTGCTCCAAAATCTCAGTATTTCTAATGTTAAGCTTTGCTTCCCCCCACCAAAATCATTTTCACACTTCTCAAAGGTCTGTGTGATGAATAAATTACATTGTGAATTGTGAGGAAATGAGACAAAAGGCAATGTGGTATTTGCATTTCTGGTATTTCTTAGGAATGTACCAACATTTGCTGTGACGCAAAGACATGTAAAAGCAAAGTAAATTTTCAATGTGCCATTGGAGAATGCTGTGAAAAATGCCAGGTACGTTTAGTTTATTCTGTCATGATAATTATGATTCCTCTTTGTTTTTTTTCTAAATTAAAATCTTAGGATTATGTTAAATGAAATAGGCAAATATTTTTCTGTCTATGAAATAATGCTTCCCACCATTTTTCAAGTCTTCACTGAGTGCTTTGCAAACATGGGCTCTTTAATTTTCCAACAGCCCTTTGAGGTAGGTAAAGGATAACTATTTAATTGTGCTCAAAGCAGAAAATGTGCAGAATAATAGAGTCACTAAATGGCAAACTCCAGAATGACCAGTTCCAAAGCCAATACTAGGTACTCCTGCCTCTTGCTTCTTCAAATGCATGTGATCTTCTTGGGCCAAATCCAATCATTGTTTGCCTCTACCTTCTGTGGACAAAAATTTACCAGTCCCATCTAAGAAAGAAATGGACCTTTTTTATTTGAGCCAAATGGAGGATTATAACCCAGGAAGAGCATATCAGAAAGCTCAGAGAACTATCGTACCCTTAGAAGTCAAAGCACAGTTACATTAAGTTTTTTGAGACAGAGGGCTGTGCATTAAATGACCTGTTATTGGCAGTTTACACAGTACAGAGCTAAGCACTATCCTGGCTCCTTACAAGATGAAGAAGGAATGTTATCTTTGAAGGAGTTGTCTTGTTGATGCTAGGAGAATGCGGTTCCTTACTGTTGAGCAGCTGCTTCTGCTGATGGAGTTCTGTTGATGCCTAGGGCAGATCCACAATGCACGGTGGAGTGGAGACAGGAGGCCAGAGTGCAGAGGCAATTTCTTTTGTTTAGATTTTCCTTGTCTTGCCATAAAATATGCCTCTAATAAGGGTGTAGTGGAAAATCTTTTATTCTGAGTAATGTGGGAGCTCCTCTCTCTGTCTTCAGCCTTTGATGTCATTTGAGGATGAACTTAGATAAAAGACACAAGATGAGGATGCCCTATCACTTTTTTCTGTGGGGCTTTTTTGACTTTCTCTTCCAGTGAGAATTTAGCATTTTACATTTTATGGTTGTGGAGAATTGTGTATTATGATTATTTGTTTGCATGTCTTCTCAATTAGACTGACTCCTACCGTCCAGGGTCTGACTCATACTTACCTAACACAGAATTGCATCTATTTTAAATGTTCAGCAACCACTTATAAAAGAAATATGTAGATAGAATACCAGGATATAGGTAGTGTTTGGGATAGGTTTTCTTTTTAAATTTTGCAGGGAGAGGAAATAAATAAAAGAGGCCAAAAGGAAGAAAATGTGAGAACTTAAGTGGTATTGAACAAGCGTTTATGGGAAATTCCTGTTTCAGCTCAGTGGGTTAAGAACCCAACTAAGTATCCATGGAGAATTCGGGTTCAATCCCTGGCCTTGCTCAGTGGGCTCAGGATCCGGCATTGCCACAAACTGCGGCGCAGGTCGCAGATATGGCTCAAATCTTGAGTTGCTGTGGCTGTGTCATGGGCTGGCAGCTACAGCTCCTATTCAACCCCTAGCCTGGGAACTTCCATGTGCTGCAGGTGCAGCCTTAACAATGAAAAAATAAAAATAAATAAATAAATAAAACCACAAGTGTCTATTAAGAGCTATTTGTTAGAGATTATGGGTGATTAAAAAAAAAAGTAGCATTTGACCTCAAAGAACTTGCTATTTCCTTAAGGCAATGATATTTATATCCACACCTGAAACAGATGAAAATGTGATACATGATTAAATGCCCAGGTAGGTATTATAATAGTATATGGCCTTTGGGTCATATTTTTCACATATATTTTCAATTAATTTTCATAATGACTTGAAAAGTTAATACTTGTGGGGGAAATGGATTTTCAGAGAGCATAATTCCATGTGCTAAGGGTACACATCTAGCCACTGACTCTTGGCAGCGCCAAGATTCAAACCTGTATCTTTCAAATTTGAATTTAAGGTTCTTTTCCCACTAAGAGTAGAAAAGAGGAGCAGTGATCTGCACAGAAGTCAGAGAGGCCTTCATGGAAAGTGAGACTTTCGCTTAGTTTGGAAAGTTACGAGTAGATTTCAGATACAAAGAAAGAGAAAAAACATTCCAAATGAGGGGTTTGGAAGAGAGAACAAAGAAAAGGTCTAAAGAAGGTTTGTGTCACATCTCATAGAGAAGCTGGTCCAACAGGAGCTGGAAGGGGCTGAAATCTGGAAGGCCTCACATGCTCCAATGAAAATTTGGGTTTTATTGTCACCAGCATAAAGATATTGAAAGTCTTTTTTTCTTTGCTTTTTAGGGCAGCACCAATGGCATATGTTAAGTTCCCAGGTTAGGGGTCAAATCAAAGCTGCAGCTGCCAGCCTACACCACAGCCACAGCAACGCAGGATCTGAGCCGCGTCTGCAACCCACACCACAGCTCACGGCCATGCCAGATCCTTAACGTACTGAGCAAGGCCAGGGATTGAACCCGCATCCTCATGAATCGTAGTCAGGTTTGTTAACCACTGAGCTGTGAAGGGAACTCCATGAAAGTCTTTTGATGATATGTGAACATGCCTGCTCACAT
Source organism: Phacochoerus africanus (assembly GCF_016906955.1). Classification (NCBI taxonomy): domain Eukaryota; kingdom Metazoa; phylum Chordata; class Mammalia; order Artiodactyla; family Suidae; genus Phacochoerus; species Phacochoerus africanus. The sequence continues at coordinate 8,571,066 of NC_062558.1, forward strand.
CAAGTAGGGAAGAGTATGCGTTCAATATCCACATGGGCCTCTTCCCATTTGCATAAATGGCAGAATTTGTTGTACTAGGTTTCTCTGAGCACAAAAGAGCAAGATATGCAATAATAGATTGCAATGCAATTAACACATCAAGTGACTATTTGGTTGTTTCTCCCTCTTGATAAATCATTCAATGGTGAGTTGAAATATCTGACCATAGAATAAAAGAAATTAAGGATTAGGAAACACAAATGTCTGGGAAAATTTCAGAGCATGCTGATCTGGGATTGTAAACACATATCTTCCTTACTACAGAAGATTCACTTCACCAGTAAATCTCTGAAGCTGCAGATTTAAATCTCCTTGAAAAGCTCAACAAAGATAACATTCAACAAAGAGGGAAATAACTTCCTTCTTTGCATCTAACTTACTGCTTGGTTTTCTCCTGTACTTTTTCATTGTTCTTCCTATAACGCTTGCTCTACAAATTCAGAAATATCAATTGCTTGAAGACTCAGGGCATTGGCCAAATTCAATAGAAGTGATATAGGAGTTCCTGTTGTGGTGCAGCAGAAACGAATCTGACTAGTAACCATGAGGTTGAGGGTTGGATCCCTGGCCTCACTCAGTGGGTTAAGGATCTGGCATTGCTCTGAGCTGCGGTGTAGGTCACAGTTGTGTCCTGGATCCCACATTGCTGTGGCTGTGGTGTAAGCTGGCAGCCGTAGCTCTGATTCAACCCCTAGCCTTGGAACCTCCATATGCCATAGTGCAGTCCTAAAAAAAAAAAAAAGCAAAAAAGCAAAAAAAAAAAAAGTGATATAATAGGATATGGCTTTAGCTTATACAATGCACATGTCAACTGAAATGCTTCTGATTACCTTGCAAAACAAAAACAAAAAAAAAAAGGACAGAGGGAAAATGCCATTTTCATCAATTTGACCTCTTCAATTTCATTTCTAGTGATCGGTCTGTTCAGTTGGTCTGTTTCTACTTGATTCAGTTTTGGCAGGCTGTAAGATTCTAGAAAATTGTCCATTTCTTCCAGATTGCCAAACTTGTTGCCATATAGTTGTTCATAGTATTCTCTTATGGTTTTTTGTATTTCTGCTGTATCCGTTGTGATTTCTCCTTTTTCATTTATAATTTTGGTTATTTGGGCATTTTCATCAATTTGAGATAGTAGGGCAAGTCAGGTGGTTGGAAACAAGCCTTTTCTCCATTTCTATTTCCCTACAGTTTAAAAAGGCCGGTGCTGTGTGCAGACCAGCAAAAGATGAGTGTGACTTGCCTGAAATGTGTGATGGCAAATCGGGGCTTTGCCCTAGTGATCGATTCCAGGTCAATGGCCTCCCTTGCCAAGACGGGAAGGGCTACTGCTTGAATGGGACATGCCCCACCCTGCAGGAGCAGTGCACTGAGATGTGGGGACCAGGTAGGAGGACCAACCCTAGTGTTCCTGGCACTCCCGGCTCTGTGCATTCCAGGTGACAGTGTCTAATGGTGGCCAAAGTAGCATTCTGTCCCACTCTGTCTTAGAAACTGTGCCCTGGCTCAAAATTCTGGACAAGTGGTCAAGTTTGGTGTTGCTAGATTTAGCAAATAAAAATAAGAGTGGCCCAGTTGAATCTCAGATTATCAATTTTTTTTTAGTATCAGTATATCTCATTCAATATTTGAGGTAGACTTATGCTTTAAAAAAAGTCTTTATGTATCTGAAGTTTAAATTTAACTGTGTATTCTGTACTTTATCTGGAAACCCCAACCCAGATCCTTCTCAGTTAATTATACCCTTGGAGCCTTGGAAGTGTGTGTGTGTGTGTGTGTGTGTGTGTGCGTGTGCACACATGTGTGAGTGTGGGTGTAAGGGTAGCAAGATGTTGGGAGATGGGCAGAGAGTAAGCAAAGGGAGACAAAAGGAAAAGAGGATGCTGCAAATGCAGAGCAGCAATGAGGAAAAGAGAAAATTCTTAAACGTTCATTATTTACCAGAATTTTCAAGGTCATATTCTCTGATTACACCATGAAAGAAGAAATTAAAAATAAAATTGTAACTTAAAAATCTTCAAAAACTTTAAACCAAAATTTAAATGTGCTACATTACTTGATTAGAAAGGCAATTTTATTTTTATTTTTTTGTCTTTTTAGGGCCGCACCTGTGGCATATGGAGGTTCCCAGGCTAGAGGTCAAATCAGAGCTGCAGCTGCTGGCCTACACCAGCGCCACAGCAACTCGGGATCCAAGCTTCATCTGTGACCTACACCACAGCTCATGGCAGTGCTGGATCCCTGACCCACTGAATGAGGCCAGGGATTGAACCTGAGTCCTCATGGATACTAGTCGAATTCATTTCCACTGAGCCACAACAGGAACTCAAAAAGGCAATTTTTAAAATATTAATTCTTTGGATTGGATATGATATATATTGTCTACATATTTTTAATTTTCATCCCCCTTTCTGCTACATTTCCAGATTCCTACTTAAATGGTCAAAGGAGGAATATTTTTTAATAGGGGAAATATATATTCCTAAGAATTTTTGAGGAGGGTTCTCCCATGCTGAAAACTTTTCATAATTCCTGAAAATACACATAAGGTCAGATTAAGGAAAGCCACAAAATTGTTGATTGACAATACACTCAGGGAAAAGAAAAAAAAAAAACTGGAAAATAAATGGGGAGGAACCTAGAAAAATCCCTGGATGAAAGCCTCTGGGTAGGGCTAGGGTGAGATGAGACACAATTGGAGGAGCAAAGCTTGATGCTGTCAGGAAGTGCTTTGATGGCCTGGAATTGGGCTGTTGCTTTCCTCCAGTTACAGCTTATGTAGATGCACATCTAAGTTACAGGTGGAAACAGAAATGGCTTTGCAGGTTAAAGACCCTGTGCTTCCTTGGTTGACTTCAGTTATGGCAGAAACCTCGGGAAAGGAAATCTCTGGCACAGAGCTGAAGCTCTTTGTTACCTGGTCACAAATCACTGCAATAAATACTGTTACCTTCTTTTTTTTGCCTGACCCTTTAATATCCGCCTCCCCTACAAATCTGTACATTTCCTAACGCCTAGACACTTTTTTTGTTCACAATTATTATTCCCAGGGCATCCTAGCCCAACACCTGACGTTATAAACGTTCGAAACTACCTATCGAACAATGTTGAATATATGTTGTCTGATCTTGGAAGAGAGAAGACCTTTTATTTATTTAAAAAAAATTTTTTTTGGCTCTTTTTTTAGGGCTGCACCCATAGCATATGGAGATTCCCAGGCTAGGGGTGGAATTAGAGATACAGCTGCTGGCCTACACCACAGCCACAGCAACAGCCAGATCCAAGCCTCATCTGTGACCTATAGCACATCAATGGCAACGCCGGATCCTTAACCCACTGAATGAAGCCAGGGATCGAACCCGAAACCTCATGGTTCCTAGTCAGATCCATTTCCACTGCGCCATGACGGGAACTCCAAGAAAACTTTTTTTAAATTATACATTTAAAAGTGGTCCTTATAAAAGCCCAGAAAAATAGATTTGCCTAAACAGAATTCCAAATTTTACAGCTCATAAGGATCAGACATTTATCACTTATTTTAAATTCAACTTCAAAACTTGAAAAGTCTTATAACACATGTAAGGGGGGGAATCATTCTCTTTAACATTCTATAAATCATGTGAAATTCCAAATGCTGAAAATGTGACCAAAGTATAAACAGACAGTTCATCATGAAGAAGAACATGTGTTTAATAAACAGTAAAATCATGTTAACTCACTAGCAAGAAGTCTGAAATGCCATAAATGCATCAACATGTGCAGTGTACAGTAAGAACAATAAATGAAGACAAGTTAATTTTCTACACTTGTTAAACTGCAAAGCTTTGTTGCAGTTAATGCTTACTGCTGATGAGGAGACAACACAACACCTAGTTTCATACACTCCAGTAAGATTATGAATTAGCACAATCTTTTCACAGAGAATTTGGAAAAATATATGTGCAACCTAAAAAGAAAGTGTGCTCCTTTCCTTAACAATGGTGCCCAGGAATATTTATTTACGAAGGATTTTTCAGCCAGTATTTTCTTCAAATGATAGTGGACAATTGGGAAACATGCAAAGTCCAAGAGTTAAGATTAGTCAAATAAATTACAGGGAATATCTGTGCAGTGCAATTATTACAGATATGATATTATAGGACATTTAATGTCTAGGGGAGGAAGTGTATATTTTTAATTGGGAAAGAGTAACTTATAACGTAAAATGATAGCAGGTATATGAATGATACTTTCCATATTATCAGCAGCACTAACTATAAACTTTGTGATTAGGATTGTGATTTTCCCTAATTATTCATCACTAATTATTCAATTTTTAGTGACTGTTTTAATTAAGGAATCTATAAATGTTACTATGATCAAATAATCAAGAAAATATGGCACTAAAACTCATTTTACCATCTTGGACATCACAACATAGAATTTATTTCAAATGATTTGAGTCTACCGATCACTGTAATAGGTAATATTTGTAATATTTGCAGTGTCTTCATAGGTTTTTTTCGCTTTTTCGTCTTTTGATTTTTGTTTTCTTGTTTTTAAATTTGTGTAGTTGATTTACAGTGTTGTGTTAGTTTCTAATGTACAGCAAAGTGATTCAGTTTTATATATATATATATGTATATATATTTTGTCATCTTTTCCATTACAGCTTAATACATAAAAATTTTGAATATAGTTTCCTATGCTATGTGATATGACCTTTTTGTTTATCCAGTCTATATACAATAGTTCACATCTGTTAGTCCCAAACTCTATAGGTTTTTTTTTTTTTTTTTGGCTTTTCTTAGGGCCGCACCTGCAGCATATGGAAGTTCTCAGGCTAGGGGTTGAATCAGAGCTTAGCCATTGTCCCACATCACAGCCACAGCAACGCAGGATCCGAACTGCATCTGCAACCTACACTGCAGCTCACGGCAACGCTGATCCCTAACCCACTGAGCAAGGCCTGGGATGGAACCCATGTCCTCATGGATACTAGTCAGGTTCTTAACCTGCTAATCCACAACAGGAACTCCTCCATAGGGTTTATTATTATTATTATTATTAACTTTGTTATTGTTTTTTCAAAAGCTGGGATCATGTTTCCCCAGTCTTAAGGGGGGCATCTCAGCACAAAGAAGGAGCAGAGGCCTTAGATTCAATAGAACTGGGTATGAAGTCTGGTTTTTTGTCTCTCTTGGTGGTTTTAATCAATACCATCCTCTGTTTCTTTATTGATAAAATGGGAATGGTAATAAGCTTGTTTAATATTTATCAACCAGGCACTGTTCTCAGCAGCTCACATGTATTAATTCATGTAATCCTCATAACAGTCCTATGAGAGAGGGACTATTATAAAATCCTCATTTTTTTTTTAAGGGCCACGCATGCAGCATATGGAAGTCCCCAGGCTAGAGACCAAATCAGAGCTATAGCTGCCTGCCTACAGCCTGCCTACACCACAGCCCCAGCAACATGGGATCCAAGCCAGATTCGAGCCGCATCTGCAACTTAATAGTCACGCTCATGGCAACACTGGATCCTTAATGCGCTGAGTAAGGCCAGAGATCAGACTCGCATCCTCATGGATACTAGCTGGGATCATTACCGCTGAGCCACAATGGGAACTCCCATAAACCTCATTTTTACACAGCCAAACCGAGAGGTTAAGGCACTTGCCCAAGATCACACACAGCTCTTACAGAACACCCAAGCTTTTTTGTGTGTGTCTTAGGGCTGCACCTGCAGAATATGGAAGTTCCCAGTCTAGGGGTCAAATCAGAGCTGTAGCCACTGGTCTGTGCCACTGGCACAGCAACGCAGCATCCTTAACCCACTTAAGCGAGGCTAGGGATCGAACCTGCGTCCTCACGGATGGTAGTCAGATTCGTTTCCACTGAGCCATGACAGGAACTCCCTAGAACACCTGAATTCTTAACTACTATGTTCTCTTGCCCACCTGATGGGGCTCTGAGGAAGATCCACGAGAGAGGAAACATGTGTTGCTCATCACTGTGCCTGGCAGAGTAGAAGTTTGACTCAGGAGAGCATGTATCTGTCACAGCTACACCCTCCAGCAGGATGGCCTTCCACTACCTACCTGGGGGCTGGCTGTTAACACAATTACTATGGCTTTTCCAGCTAAGTCTTCCTGTTTAGATGGATTTTTTTTTAACCTGCAGCAAATCATCCAGATGTTTCCAAATATTTAGCTAGCTATTATTCAAAAGTAGGCAATTTCAAAGGTTATTTTAATCCCAGCCATCTCTCTGGCTATCAAAGTATTGCAGCCTGTATTTCTGAGCATGGTCAGTGGGTTTCTAGTTCATGAATCCTTTGTAGCATTGAACTACTTATCTCTTTTCTTTCCAAATATGTCCCTACTGACCGTGTCTGGTCCCAGGAACCAAAGTTGCTGATAAGTCATGTTTTAGCTGGAATGAAGGTGGGTCAAAGTACGGGTACTGTCGAAAAGTGGATGACACGCGTATTCCCTGTAAAGCAAAGTAAGTGGCCTTGTTATTTGAACCTTTCTGCTCCACAGACTAGGGAAATTGCTTGCTTCTAGTCACATGTTCCAATTTATCCCATTTAAAGAGAAACTGAATTTGGACCTCATTCATTGAGTGACTGTTTGGTGCCATATGTTAAACTAGGCTCTGAGTTAGGAAGCCAAATAGCCAATACTGCTTTTTCCAGTCCCTCATGATGAATGCTTCAGAGAACACCAAGCACGGCTGCTAAATGAATGGATGTTGAGATGGAATGTGCAACAGTGAGTGGGCTGGATTGGAAATTTGTACATGGCTTCTCCAGTGTACTTTAGATGCTTTTCCAGCTAGTGTGGAAATACAATTCTAGGGTAGAAATAGTATGATTCATTATGACTCTAGAGTAGAAATATTCAGAGGCATAAGTGATACATTGATTATTATGCGATTTTATTTCAACTTGCCATGGCATTATATAACAAAAAAATACAGCAAGGGAAAAGATTGACAATTCACCTAAATGATTTGTTTTACTTTTGGTATTGATATTCTGGAAAAAATTATAGACTATCACAAGGATTGAACTTGAGATTTTTCTATATATTTTTTTGCTTCTAGCAATTTTAGGTTTTTTTTTTTCTTCTTTTTAGGGCCACACCCATGATATATGGAGGTTCCCAGGCTAGGGGTTAAATTGGAGCTGCAGCTGCTGGCCTACCCCACAGCCACAGCAACGCCAGATCTGAGCCACGTCTGTGACCTTACACCACAGCTCATGGCAACGCCAGATGCTTTAACCCACTGAGCAAGGCCAGAGATCTAACCCTTATCCTCATAGATACCAGTTGGGTTTGTTACCACTGAGCTACAATGGGAACTCCCTTAAGGTGACTTTTAAAATCATAAGTATAATAAACCATGTGCCTGCTCCAAATTTTACACATACAAATTAATATATAACTAGAGATTGAATGAACAAATCAGCATTTCTCAAAGTTTTTCTATTAAAAAAAACCCACATTTTTCTGCATGATAGATGTTACTAAACAAACCATATTTTGGACATGAGGTTATCTTTTGGGGAGTCTGAGCCTGAAAGACAATCATACCCTGTGGCTTCTCCTTTACAAGAATCAGGGCTAATTCAAGGCAGGTCATTTTTCTTTCTCTTTTTCCTCTTTTCTAAGAGTGAGTCATAGCAAGCCTGGATGCTTTCTCATGGGCCTCCTGGAATGCTTTTCCTGGGGAAAGCTAGTCACCTTGAAAGATGTCTGGAAATCTGAGACTGCTGTATTGGAGGAAGTCCAAGTTAGCCACATGGAAAGCCATGTATACAAAGAGATGACCAACCTGTACCCCAAGCAAGGGACTAGACATAAAAAGGAAGAAGATTTGTCAGGAAGTTGTAGGCTGATGTGTTGCACAGTAACAGTAATTTTGACATGCAGAGGTTCCCAGGCCATGGATTGAACCTGCATCATAGAAGCGACTGGAGCCACAGCAGTGACAACATTGGATCCTTAACTACTAAGCCACCAGGGAACTGCTTTCAGTCACTTGTCTTTGGCTTTCCTATGCTACAGCAGGAAGTAAGCCTGGAATTCCCAGCATCCTAGAGCCTTCCTTATCGGGCTCTACCCACATGAGTCAAGGAAAGCACTCTCATGCCTTTCTCCTCTCCTCAATCCTATTTTCTAAATGCCACCAGAAACATCAGGAGAATCAGATTCTACCACTCTCAGAATAGTTTTTTCACAGCTTTCCTCTGATTCTGCACGAAGCAATGGATTCCACTTTTATCGGTGTTGACTTTATTCCCTTTGGTAGTGAATGCAAGGCTTTAGTGAGTGCTGAACAGTTTCTTCTGAATCTGCCGGGAGAGAGTTCTTTGTTAACCCCCCATGATGCCTTGGGGTGTCAACCAAGGCTCAACTGACACAATTATTGTTGAGAGAATTATTCTATTGCCATTCATGACAAATGAGGACCCTTAGCTGAACCGAGATGGAAACCAATAGCCTAGGTACTCTCCATGATGTCAGAAAGCCATCTTCCTAATGTCTTCCTGCTCATCATCCATATGATCTCCTTTCCCAAATGTTTCTCTTGGTCTGAGATGGATTCTCCAGCTCCAACTATCACATTCCAATGAGCAAAAAGGATAAAAACATTGAAGAGAGGACATATACTCTCATGGAAGGCCACCTTCAAGAATCTGCCATAAAGATTCTGTTTCCTTCCCATGGGCTGGTAATTTAGACCACTGGCCAAAACTGGGGAATCTGGGAAATGTGGGAATGTTTTTGAGCGACAGTGTGCCTGGCTAATATTCAGTGGTTCTATTACTGAAGAGGAAAACTCATATAAAGGAGAATGCGGAGTCTCTGTCACAGGGAGAAATATTGCTAGTTATTTATTTTTTTTCTTTTCCAGGCTGCGCCTGTGACATATGGGAGTTCCCAGGCTAGGGATGGAATTGGAGCTGTAGCTGCTGGCCTGCACCATAGCCACAGCAACGTGAGATCTGAGCTACATCTGCAACCTATACCACGGGTCACAGCAATACTGGATCCTTAACCCACTGAGGAGGCCAGGGATCGAACTCTTGCATCCTCATGGATACCAGTTGGTTTCTTTACAGCTGAGCCACGATGGGAACTCCCTTACTTGTTAAATATTGATAGTCAGGGAGTTGATTTACATTTGTATAAAAACTTCATTTTGGATCCTGGTATTTCAAATGCTGCAAATTTTGGCTTTTTCCCAGTGATGTTATGTGTGGGAAGTTGTTCTGTCAAGGCGGGTCGGAATATCTGCCCTGGAGAGGACGTATAGTAACTTTCCTGACGTGTAAAGCATTTGAACCTGAAGTCATAGGTGAAGAAGTAGGCATGGTAGCCTATGGCACCAAGTGTGGAAATAAGAAGGTAAGTGGAAATTGTGGCTTTTACTCAAATGCTCTTCTGTTTTGTTGTGTTTGGTTTGCTTCGCAGGACCTCCTGGTGTTTCATGGAGCACAGTGTTGAAAGCGATGTTAATGCCCTTCACCCATGCCTGCCTGCATTCTTCCCTGCAATGTTATTTAATATGTACATTTTTTTTTTTTTTCCTGCAAGCAAGCAAAGTCTTCATTACAGGAAAGCAAACAACTCCCAGGACAGCTGGGAGGAGGAAGAAGAGTCCCCCTCTCTATTGTTCTTATAGGGGTTTTTATCCCTTAAGATGCGGGTTACCAACATGGGGTTCAGAAAGATGTGGTTTTCTCCCATTGGCCTTGCTCAGTTACCTCTATCAGTCCTTGTCCAATAGGGGTCTTAGGGGTGGAAATGTCTTATAAGTCTCATGGTTTCTTTGCCCTTCTCTTCCCGTAAACTGAGTCACAGGGGTTAGAGATTAATGTCCATCTGGGCTTAGGTACCCTCCTCATAAAGAAGGCCTGTGGTAATATGCACCTATCATGTGCTTAGCACTAGGTTGTTAAATTTAGGTAAATTTTGTTGCCCTCAAATTGGTAGTTTCTCAATAAAATGAGAGTCTCTCTGATAATAATAAAGAGAATCATAACAGTACTATTTACTTTTACATAAATGATATTTATGTTAATATTGGAGATGATGTGACATTAATTTGTTTTCCGTAATGTTTTTGTTTGGAATGGGTACTTTTTTTTTTTTTTTTTTTGCCATTTCTTGGGCTGCTCCTGTGGCATATGGAGGTTCCCAGGCTTGGGGTCGAATTGGAGCTGTAGCCACTGGCCTACACCAGAGCCACAGCAACATGGGATCCGAGCCGCATCTGCAACCTACACCACAGCTCACGGCAATGCCAGATCCTTAACCCACTGAGCAAGGCCAGGGATCGAACCCTCATCCTCATGGTTCCTAGTCAGATTCGTTAACCACTGAGCCACGATGGGAACTCCAAGAATGGGTACTTTTTATTGTATTTATATTTGCAATTGTTTTTGCAATGCTTAGTTCAACGCTAAATATCAATTTTAAGAGTTGAACTCAAGAGGTGGAGTAAGGGAATGACCCATGAGGAATGACGTGAAGGAAAGAAATCTCTAAAGGGGACTTCCTAAACATTTTTTTTTTTTTTTGTCTTTTAGGGCTGCACCCAGGGCATATGGAAGTTCCCAGGCTAAGGGTCAAATTGGAGCGGTAGCCACTGGCTTGCACCACAGCCTCAGCAACACGGGATCCGACGTGCGTCTGCAACTACAGCACAGCTCACGGCAACGCCGGATCCTTAACCCACTGAGCAAGGCCAGGGATTGAACCCACAACCTCATGGTTCCTAGTCAGATTTGTTTCTGCTAAACAAACTCCATAAACATTTTATTATAAAACTTATCTAGATTCCATCTTCTTATTTTCCAAAGAACGCCATGATTTTCCTGATAAAAAAGTAAGTTTGATAACCACAAAAGTAGCCAAAAATACAAGACTAAATCTCAGAATCAACAACTGGCGGAGCTGAAACCATTGGACGTGAATGCCAACTTCTGGTTTTTCACGTCACTTTCAGGTTTGCATTAATGCAGAATGTGTGGACATGGAAAGAGTTTACAAATCAGCCAATTGCTCCTCTAAGTGCAAAGGACACGCGGTAAGTTTTGACCATGTTTCCCCAAGCTTGCTGAATCCTGTGTCATTTTAGGTCCGTTTTGATGATGGTCAAGTAACATTTCAGTGTTGAATGATGACTATTATTCAGTTTCTCTAACTCTTTGGTAGTTTGATGCAACGATCAGTTCCTTCAAAGAACCTGGTACCAAAATTCCTGCTACCGATTCATCCATTATGTAGACAGTCAAGAGGCTGCAGAGCAAGGGTTATTGTTTTTTTTTCAGAATGGAGTTAGTTATGGATGAATAGGCCTTTGGGTTGGAGGTCAGTCCAGCCAGCAAATTGACAGGATCGTCGCTCCTTTAGGTGTGTGACCACGAGCTCCAGTGTCAATGTAAAGAAGGATGGGCCCCTCCCAACTGCGATGATGTCTCCACGGTTTTCAGTAGGTAACAGTACACTTTAACCTGAGAAAATTACTCTCCTCTTCCAAGCTTTGATTTTATATTACACAATATGTCATTGTCTTATTTTCTTTCCTCTTGGAATTCCTGTCCTGTAGATATCGAACCCATGATATTAATCTCCAGTGTCTTCAGCAATTTTTTAATCACATGCTCCACATGCTTAGGTTTTTCTGCTACCTACAAAAAGATTTCTTGAAATTTTATATTTGCAATTTGAGCTTAATTTCCTGAATTTTCTTGCCTTATGATCGTTCTATTTTCACAGCAATCTTGACTTAATGTATTCTAGCCACAACAGCCTGGTAAAACTCTCGGAGAATATGACTTCCATTATTCTTGTGGGTTCAATTTAAATTTCTCTCTCTTTTTTTTTTGCCTTTTCTAGGGCTGCTCCCACGGCATATGGAGATTCCCAGGCTAGAGCTCAAATCAGAGCTGTAGCCACCAGCCTATGCCACAGTCACAGCAACGCAGGATCCGAGCCGCATCTGCAACCTACACCACAGCTCACGGCAACGCCAGATCCTTAACCCACTGAGTGAGGCCAGGGATTGAACCCTCAATCTCATGGTTCCTAGTCGGATTCATTAAACACTGAGCCACCATGGGAACTCCAAATTTCTCTCTCTTTGGAGTTGGGTTGTTTTGTTTATTCACCCTGTCTCTTGTGTTGCATGGTACTGTTTTTCTTTAGGACGTACAATCCTTAGTTGAACGTGGGATTAGGTTGATTTGAATTATCTCACGAGGGTTTTCTTTGCATGTTTGTGTGCTTGTTGTACCCACCATACCTCTCCTGATGGGCGATCTGGCTGTGAACTGGCTCAGTAGGCAGATCTTCCTACAGACCTTTGGGTGGGGAGCAGCCAGAGTGGAGACGCTCACCTCCAGTTGCCATGGTGAGGAGTACTTTGCCCTGAGGAGGTAGCTCTTCACTTCATCCACATCTTGTGAGAGCTGCTTTTCCTCCTATTGTTCTACAATCTCTAAGCCATTTGGCATAAATAAAATTATTAAATTGTAGCCACTGTGGTAGGTTAGTAGTGATAGCACTTTGGGGTTTTAATTTGCTCTTTAAAGCTAATAGTAATAAAAAAGCAACTTTTTTTTTTTTCAGCCATTTGGATTTTCTCTTATGGGAAGTGTTTGTTCAAGCCATTTTTGTTTATTTTTCTATTAGGTTATTTCCGCTGAACTCTTACTAACTTGTATAATTACTTAGAAATTAGTAACTTCTCTTATATTCTTGATAGAAGCTATGTTTCAGTTATGTATGCTGCAAATAACTTCCCTCATTCTGTTTTCTCACTCTTGGTGGTGCCGCGTGATTAAAGAAGCTCTTCATTGTAACATAGTCAATTTGTTTACCACTTCCCTGATGATTAGTTTTGTGTGTGTGTGTGTGTGTGTCCTGTTTAAGGAAAATTTTCCTGTCCTGAAGTTATGAATATATAGCCATATATTATCTTCTACAAAGCATTATTGTAGGCGTTCCTGTGTGGCTTAGTGGGTTGAGTCAGTGTTGTCACTGAAGTGGCCTTGGGTCACTGCTGTGGTGCAGGTTGGATCCCTGGCCCAGGAACTTCTGCATGCTGTGGGTGCGCCCTCCCCCCCAAATTAACAAACATTATTGTATTCCAGGGCTGAATTTTCAACAGTCTCTCTCCTGTTCTGCTACGCTCCTTATTTTCTAATCTTTCCAATCTCCCAGCCCTTTGTTTTCAATTTATTGCAAACATCATCCCTTCTAAGAATTTTTGGTAGGCTAATGCTTCACGTATCCTACATGAAATGTTTTAAATAGATTTCCTCTCTCCAACTAATATTAGAATAACCATTATCAAGATAACATTTTCATTTTACTGGCTGTGAGAGGTTTTCCAGGGAATGCATGTTCTTTGGGGAAAGGGTAGATGGACTCTGTGATAAATTAAGATATAAGGACCAGGCGACGTATACTTGTGACGTTCTCACACTCTCACGAGGCTTGGGTTTTCTTTGCTGCAGACTTCTCCATTGTGGTTGGGGTGCTGTTCCCTGTGGCCATCATATTGGTGGTGGTTGCTATAGTAATTCGATACAAGAGCCCGAGAGGAAAGCAGAAGAAAGTCCTGAGGTAGTTTTTGTTTTTGTTTTTGTTTTTGTGTTAATCTTGCTTTGGGGACTTGTAGCCTCTGATGCACTTGAAGTGCAAGGATATGACCCAGATTGTCAAATTTAATTTTAGTTTACTTCAAAGACTCAGAAATAAGTACAGATACATTTTTCTTGGACCAGAGGCTGGGTATTTCTTTTATTGGGAAATCCTTTAAAATAAGACATGTTTTTTTTTTTTCTGTTAATCACTGTTTAATAATAAGAACCTTCATATGCATAATGCAAATACAGTATCCAAAATTTATTGATCACTATCTTTTTTTTTTTTTGGTCTTTTTAGAGCTGCACCTGCGGCATGTGGAGGTTCCCAGGCTAGAGGTCGTATCAGAGCTGCAGCTGCCGGCCTACACCGCAGCCACAGACAGCAATGCCGGATCTGAGCCACGTCTGTGATCTACACCACAACTCACAGCAATGCTGGGTCCTTTAACCCACTGAGTGAGGCCAGGGATCGAACCCATGTCCTCGTTGATACTAGTTGGGTTTGTTATTGCTGAGCCATGAAGGGAACTCCTGATCCCTATCTTTATGACAAGCACTACAGTCCTTTAACATATATTATGTCATTTAATGTTGATAAGAACATCTACTCTTCACAAGGAAATAATAGTAATAACCACTATCTCCATTTTACAGATGTAAAGGTGTTATATATTCATCCTTACAGTAATCTTGGAAGGTCAGGCCTTTCACATTTTGACTGATGTGGAAACAGAGTTCAGGGAAGTTAACAAACATGTTTGTAGTCTTATAAATTGAATAGTGGAATCAGAATTTGCACCTCCCTCAGTCAGTCTTTCAAACATAATCTTCATACTACAGGACCTTTCTAGAATTTTTAAAGACTCACTTATTCACCCAGAATGGGCTTTTAATCAATACTGAATGAATAATATAACATTTTAATTAAGGGTCATCATTTAGATAAACTTTGGATTCAACACCATCATTATTAGGAATCAGGGCGCGGTAGAGGATTGAAAAGAAACTCAGGGGCGGCGATCATGAGTTACAGGGCAAGGAAAACCTGCATACTGTTCTAGGGAGCCCATGAAAACCCTGTCCATTACCACAGATGACACAATGGGCCACGGAAAGTAGCAGATCATTCCTGAGTCTCTCCCCTCATGGCCAAGGAACTGCCAAGTCAATCTGTATGGTTTTCTTTCACATACAGGCCACTGTCTGCCATTGGCATCGGGCCATATAGACAGAAGAGGAAACTGCAGACGGAGAAGCCTGTTCAACCCCAGGAGGTGAACCACAGTCTGTACTGTGTTTGCTAGTGGGTCCTAGTTTGTGATTCTCTCACTCTCTTGTTCTGACCTCGTTGTCATTTCTACTCGGCTGCGTTCTCCAAATCCACCTCACGAGTTAGTGTACAGCAAGGATTGGGGGCTCGATAACTACACACTCAGAAAGTTCGCCTTTGCCTTTTGTTGAATGCATAAGAGTCTCCCCCAAATGCAGAGGCTGTGTTCCTGGGAATCACAAAATGCAGAGAATAAAGAGAGTGAGGGGGCAGAAGCCAGCTCTCTCTCTCTCTCTCTCTCTCTCTATGTGATTCTGGGTTGACTCCTTACTCCTTTTGCAAATATCCCAATAATGACAATAATAGGCATACTTGTATGACAATACATGTCATACGTAGACCACTTAATGCCCTAGCTCTGTCCTGCAAGTTTAGAAATTTTAGCAGAAGTTGCTTAATGACATTGGTAATAATGTTTTTGATTAAAATAGTGATTTGCTGGAAACTCCATGATTTTCCATTCCACTGTCTTTTGGTGTTCTCTTAGTTCTGATCTCTCAGGATCAGAAAGAACTGTTGATTTCGAAGCTTAAATTAGGAAACTGATCATTTCATTTAAAAAAATGTACTTTGGGAGTTCCCCTTGTGGCTTAGCAGGTTATGAACCTGACTAGTATCCATGAGGATGTGAGTTCAATGGCTATGGTGTGGGCTGGCAGCTATAGCTCTGATTCAACCCCTAGCTCAGGAACTTACGTATGCATCAGGTATGGCCCCCTAAAAATATATATTTATTTGTGTTGAATGAAAAATTCTTTAAATTCTATAGTGCTTGACAATTTCCATACATTTCACACATGTGATTTTTTTTTTTTTTTGCTGTGCCTGCTGCATGTGGAAGTTCCAGGACCAGTGATCGAACCAGAGCCACAGCAGTGAACTGAGCCATAGCAGTGACACCAGATCCTTAACCTGCTGCACCACCAGGGAACTCCCATAATCCCTTTTAAAATGTTTTTTGCTTTGTTTTGTTTTGTTTTGTTTTAGATGAAGTTTCATGCACCTGGTTTGCCAGTAGGGGGCAGTGAGCTTCCAGCTTCCCTTGTGAGTTGGCAGCTTCTCTTCACCATCCCTTCTTATCCTAGGAAATGCTAGTGAAAGACAGAATCCCCAGTGCCCAATTTATTTCTGCAAGAGAATGTTGCAATCTATGTGGCTATTCGTATAAAGTAGAGATTCCTCTGCAAAACTTTTTGAAAATACAGAATGTTGAGTTTGCCTTTCCGTTAGACTACTGAATTTAACTCTTCAACCCGAATTACTGGGCCTGGAAAGCTGGTAAGTCATTAAAGAAGAGGGCCAATCAGCTTCATAGAGTGCCATCTTCATCATCTGCCTGTTGCTTTTGAGCTTATTTCTGAATTGTATCGTGCACACCTTAGGGAAAGCAGTTCAACTTACAGGTTCAGATTATTCTTGCTTCTCTGTTTCTGAAAATGATTTAAGTCTTTCCCTTAAGCACATCTGTTTTCAAGGCCCCGTGTTTTGTTTTGTTTTTTGCTCTTTAGGGCCACACCCATGGCATATGGAATTTCCCAGGCTAGGGATCGAATAGGAGCTGTAGCTCCCAGCCTATACTACAGCCATAGCAATGTGGGATCTGAGCTGCATCTGCGACCTACACCACTGCTCATGGCAACTCCAGATCCCCAACCCACTGAGCAAGGTCAGGGATTGAACCCACATCCTCCTGGATACTAGTCGGATTCATTTCTGCTGCGTCACAACAGGAACGCCAAGGCACCATGTTTTAATTCATTTTTTTCACCTTCTCACTAGCTAATTACAAAGCCAGATTTTCCACCACCTCCAATTCCTACATCTGTGTCATCCTCTTTCCTCGTAAGTATCAGACGGTCAGTGGTGATTTTTTAAATGTCTCTTGTGTGAATGATGTCTCCAAATGTACGGGTTTTCATTTAGGATATGCCAAGCTAACCTGAGATAGCACCATCCATGGGAATATCTGAGAAAACGAGGCCTACTCACTGTCTACAAATTAGTACGGGTATTGATTTTTTAGTGTGAAAAATAGCTCTATGGTTATGTGGGTATATAATTGGTTACATAATTGTCAAAAACTGACACACCATCCTGCTGTGGGAGCTAAACTGTCTCCTTCCAAGGGTAGTTTCTACATGCTCATTTTGGAGGATATAAAATTGTATTATCAATTATATTTTACTTGTTTATTCTGGATCAAACAAGGCCTATATTAGTCACAGTTTTCTAGAGGAGGTAGGGTATGAAAAAACAGACCGCATAAAGGCAAACCCAGAGGAAAAGCCAGGCACTCAGGGAGCAGAAGGTGGTCATTTGCTCAAGGGGTTCCTGAGCCTGTTCCTTCACACTTGATACTCTGCTGTGAGTAAATGAGAAAGCACTAAAGTTTAAGGTATTTTTTTTCGATAATGTTTACATTTTTGCTGGGAAAAGAAGTCAGATACATAGGGAATTATACATATATAACTCCTCATATATTATTTGTGCCAAAGCAGATGATGCTACTGAGAAGAGTACGATGAGGGGAAGAGGAATGGGTGTGACTGCTAAAGTAAGAGGAAGATCCATTGACTGAGGAGCTGGGATATGTACTGGTCCCTGAGAGCTCAACATAAGCGATGAGGGGGTTCCCTGGTGGCCGAGTGGTTAAGGAACCAGTGTTGTCATGGCTATGGCTTGGGTTCGATCCCTGGCCCAGGAACTTCCACATGCCATGGGAGCAGCAATAAAAAAAGAGAGAGATAAGAGATGAGGAGATCAGGAAAGATTTAAATGAGGAAGTAAGTATAGCAGCTAATATGGTAATTGCATAGCATCTTTAATGACTTACCATTACTTTTGTCCCTATTATAGCATAAAGACACAAAAGGACTTTCCCCCATGGTTTTCCAGGATAAGCTGATGTCTACACCTAAGGTAAGAGAACTATGGCCAAACTATTATCATGCTGTCTCCCTCCTAGGATCAAGGGCAGAAGTTCTAACCACGTCTTCCTAGATGTTCGCTGAGGACAGTAACTCAGGGAGTGTGGGATGACTCCCTCATATACCTGCATCTAGTATATGTCTTCCTTCTGAGTTTGGACCATAACCAAAGAGAGAGATGTAAGGTCACTAGAAAGGGATGATGACCCCAGTGTTCTTTTTCTCAGAAATGTTACCCAGGGAATGTGAGATGGGGAAAATTCCCCACAGAAAAATCCCTCAGCATCGCATAACCCTTCTCCTCATCCCCTATCCTAAGTAGCCTGATGGGTATTTGGATCCTAGTGTGATTTTTTTTCTCCTTCTTTTCCTCCTTCAATGTGAGGTCTCAAATAATCCATAAAATAGGACATGTGACTACAAAGAATACATTTTAATTCCTTAGTAGTTCAAGAGTATAGAATAGGAAAAGTTTAGGAGTTCCCGTTGTGGCTCAGTAGTTTACGAATCCGACTAGGAACCATGAGGTTGTGAGTTCGATCCCTGGCCCTGTTCGGTGGGTTAAGGATCCAGTGTTGCCACGAGCTGTGGTGTTGCCCTGGCCCTGCTCCGTGGTGTTGCCGTGAGCTGTGGTGTAGGTTGCAGACACGGCTTGGATCTGGTGTTGCTACGGCTCTGGTGTAAGCTGGTGACTACAGCTCAGATTAGACCCTTAGCCTGGGAACCTTCATATGCCTCGAACTCGGCCCTAGAAAAAGACAAAAAAAAAAAAGGAAAAGTCCATTGTTTAAGGGGTTTTTTTTGTTTGTTTGTTTGTTTTGTTTTGTTTTGTTTTTAGGTCTCCAATCCAAAAGTCTGAAGGAACAGCCAAGCAAGGATTGTTGGGTAAATGACTGGACAATCTGGATAGAAGAGACATATACTCGCTTTCTCATTATTACTTGCTCTTGAGCCACATGAAAGTTACGATTTTGTGATTCATGTTCTACATTGAAGAGATTAAACAAAACTTTGAAGAGAGACATACTCCGTGGTCATCTTTGTATGAATTAAAAATTTCTATTCTCTATATCCATGGGAAAGAAGATGGCTCTAAAAAACAGCTAAGAAGCTGAACTCTCTAATTAGGGGACTTTCCTAGCCTCCCCGCCACCTTTACCCATCCCCTTTATTTTACTATGGTGTTAACTAATATTTGTTAAAGGATTTTGAGCACCTTGATTTTCTCATTCCGTGGGAATTAATTCATCCTCGAATGAAAACAAAAAATAAGAGATCACAGGAAACTGGGAGGAATGGAAGAAAATTTACATTCATTGTTAGATAACTGGCAACATCTTTTCTGTTGTTGTTCTCTTTTGGGGGCCGCATCCATGGCAGATGAAAGTTCCCAAGCTAGGGGTCAAATCAGAGCTGTAGGCACTGACCTACACTAAGCCACAGCAACGACAGATCCTAGCTGCATCTGTGACCTACGCCATAGCTTGTGGCAACCCCAGGTCCTTAACCCACTGAACAAGGCCAGGGATTGAATCCACATCCTCATGGATACCAGTTGGGTTCTTGATCCACTGAGCCACAACTGGAACTCCCTGGCAACATCTTGATTGTTTTAACTGTGAACTCGTCAAATTAGAACTCTCAGTTTTGACAAAAATTACATAAACTATCCCTGGTGTATATGACATCTTTTTCCCACACTATCTTCTGCAATCCTTATTGGCTGTGTCATTTGAAGTTCACTACAATTGACTATGACTTTATTAATTAAAATTTAATAGAAATTTGTATAATTCAATTACTGGCAAGCTTAAAGTGAACATCATTTTCTAGAAATAGTTAAATAAATTAATAATGTAAACCAGAGGTTCTTAACTGCAGGATGTGCAGGATGTGCCTAGACTGCAGATTTATTTCATTTGGCCTGAATGATTTTGGCCACAAAGTATTTTAATAATGTTTTGAATTTGTTGCCAATGTTTAAAAATTGGGAGATCTTGTGTAAACATCCAGATCTCTAGCATTTTTAAAGTAATCAAATTGTCAACCCCAGGGTTACATTGCCCACAGCAACCATCAGCTTAGTTGACTGATGGAACAAACATTGTAGGTTGCCTACCAGAAACCCCCTTCTTCCTTTTCAGAACCCCAATTTGGTTCGGTTTTCCATATGGTAGAAAAGGCAATCCTAACTCCATCTCCTGCATAAGTTTCTGCCACTCTAAGTCAATCATGATAATCTTATTTCCCTTACCAGGCCATGATTTGGAGGCGAGCATATACACTCCCCCTACAATGTGACAAGATAAGAGATATGTTGGAGAGTTTCTAGGAAAGGTCCTTGTCCTTTGTAGCCATGAGGATATCCTATCTTGTATTTTTGAAGCCATGTTGTGATCATGAGGGCAAAGCTGATAATCCAGAGTAAGAGCAGAATGATAAAAAGAATAAAACCTGGTCTCTTAATGATGTCATGAACTGATTGATAATTGCTGGAGTCACAGTGGACTTTCTTGGGACTTCCTATTTTGTGATCAATAAAATTTCCTGAGCCATTTTGAGTTAGATTTGCTCTTACTTGCAGCAGAAGTCATCGTAACTAAGGAAGTATAATTAGCTGCTTCCATTATTGGAGTACATGCTTTCCACTTCATTATCACCACTATGTATTGCTTCTAGAAAAAGACCTTTGCTTGCCAATGACAACTTTAGACATTGCTTAGCAGTTAGCCCTGGGCCATCTGCTATGCTGCTCAACACTAATACAATACTATTATCATTATGCTAAATAAGTCATATTGTTGTGGAAACAAAATCCCTTAGCAGAAGAAAATTATTGTATGCAATTTACTATGAAAGCATCTCCTCGTTAAAATTTAACTCCTTTCTCTCTCACAGCTAGTGATGAAGTCCATTCTCTTTTTTATTCTACAATAAATTTTTTAAAATGTATTGTGGTAAGAACATTTGACATGACATCTGCCCTCTTAACAGATAGGGGGAACTGGAGAAAGTCAAGAGAAAATTTAACTGAAATGCACAGAAAAGAAAAGAATAAGAAAAGGTAAAACAACAAAAGTTATGTGGGAGAGGTATACAACACACATGGATAAAAGAAGAGACAGTCCCCCTGGCTCTGCCATTAACAAGCTTTTTAGACTCAGTAAATAAACCCAACTTTCTGGGCATCCGTACATTTCCTCATCTATGAAATACAGTTAACAATTCATGAATTGCTGATTTCCAAAGAGAATTTTCTAAGAAATGTGTAAAGGCAGTGTGAAAACATAAAAAGAAAAAGAGAAGGGAGTTCCCATTGTGGCTCAGCAGTAATGAACCTGACTAGGATCCATGAGGATGCGGGTTTGATCCCTGGCCTCGCTCAGTGGGTTAAGGATCCAGCGTTGCTGTGAGCTGCGGTGTAGGTTGCAGACACAGCTCAGATCTGGCATTTCTGAGGCTGTGGCTGTGGCGTAGGCTGGCAGCTGCAGCTCTGATTCGACTCCTAGCCTGGGAACCTCCATATGCTGCAGGTACGGCCCTAAAAAGCAAAACAAAACAAAAACAAAAACAAAAAAAGGAAGAGAGATCTTCATGGTCTACAAAGGTAGATAATATACATCCATCCAGGATCTACCTATAAGATGCCTCCATCCTTGGATTTGTCAGAAGTGAGCCCCACTCTCTACAGGCTACTGTTCATACACCTTTGAGCAAGAAGTAAGGCAGAGTTACTTATTTTTCACCCACACTTCATTGGTGAGCCTCTGTATTTCTTGGTGTTTTATTCTGCCTATTTAGAGTTTGTCTCCATATCCTTATTTAGGTTCCTCTCTTTTAGTAAGTTTAACTTAGCTTCTGGGTTAAATCAAACATTATCCTAGTGAACTGGAGCATGGGCTGCCATGTGCAATTACCCTGGATTGATATTTGGGGGAAAACAACAAGCACTGAACCCACAAAACTTTTAGAAAAAAATGGAATCACAACCGATTGTAAATTTGATGATTTTTTTTAAATTAGAATATCATAGGGTAATGACAAAAGTTCACATTCGTAGAGTACAATATGATTTACACAAGTTCGTGTGTATGTGTGTGCATTTGTGTCTTCAATTAATCCTTATAAAAAACCTATGTAATGAATCATTGTCCTGGGGCTCCCGTTGTGGCTCAGTGGAAACAAACCCAGGATCCACAAGGGTGTGGGTTTGATCCCCGGCCTCGGTCAATGGGTTGGGGATCTGGTGTTGCTGTGAGCTGTGGTGTAGGTCGCAGATGCGGCTCAGATCCCATCTTGCTGTGGCTGTGGTGTAGGCCAGCGGCTACAGGTCTGATTCGACCCTTAGCCTGGGAACTTCCATATGCCACACCTAAAAATACAAAAAAAAAGAATCACTGTCCTCATTTTTACAGATGAGAAAACAGAGATAAAATGAGAACAGGTTATTTTTCCATAGATTGCACAGCTAGGAAGTGTTGAAATAGAGACTCAAACCCAACTAATTTAATTCCCAAGTTTTTAGTTCCTTATACACAACCATAATGCAGCAAGATTATTTTGCACAGAAAGGCACATTTAACATTATAATACCAAGTATGAACATTCCAATGTATCTCCAGCTATAATTTCTTTTCTACAATGTTACCGATGAAAATTTATCTGATGTTGGATTCAAATCTTATGCCCCTTGGCGGTCCACTCCTGAAAATAATTTTTCTCCCCACTCTAGCCACTAATAACTAGCGCAGAGCCTGGAAAATGGTTAAGTTCTCACAAAGTCCCTAACAAAAGTCTTCCATTGAGATTCTGGATTTTAAATGCATTCTGCAGAGTTCCCCTTGCGGCTCAGCCAAGTGAATCTGACTAGTATCCATGAGGATGCAGGTGGGATCCCTGGTCTCGTTCAGTGGGTTAAGGATCTGGCATTGCTGTGAGTTGTGGTGTAGGGCAGTGGCTACAGCTCCTATTCGACCCCTAGCCTGGGAACTTCCATATGCCATGGGTGCAGCCTTAAAAAGACAAATAAATTAAAAATGATAAAATGCATTATGCAACTTACACTTGCATAACTACTTATTTTTCTTTCTTTAATTCAAACATTTACAAAGTGCCAATTTACTATGTTGATACTGGGGATAAAAAGATTAACCTCTTTCCCCGCTGTCCAGGGACTCACAACCTCATTCTAGAACTGACATAAATAAATATAGAAAGAGTGTCATTGCTAAAATACCAGCACAAGGGAGCACAGGGGAAATGTTTGTCAAAGGAGGGCATGAGGCATTTCTCAGGGAGGTGCCATTTAAACCTTAAATTATAGCAGGTTTGTCAGGCTTAAAAAAGAAACAAGAAGAAAGGGGCATTCTAGGAGATAATGAGATTCACCAATAGCATGTATGAAGTCCTGGTTCATCAGGTTTATTAAGGCTAAACTGAAATACAGAATTTAATTTATTCATTTTTAATGAGCACCTTTATATACTTATATACACCCCTCTTCGTTAAATACACACACATTGTGCACACACAAATTGAAGAGGTTTCAAAAAGTGTAACAACAACCAAAAGAAACAGTTAAGAGAATTAGAAAGAAAGAAGGTAAGAAAGTTCCAGAAACCATAAAGCCATCAGTAAGATGAGGTCGGTGGAATATAAAACGTACAGTCCTACATGTTTGATAAATATGAGCTCCAAGTTTTACTCCAAACTATCTGAAAACAAGAAAGTAAACAAACAAGAGAAGTAAACAGGATTGATAGATTTATAGCAGCCATGAAGTAAAAGCAAACATACTGTCAACAAGGATAATAAAACTACATAAACAGCAAAACCAACCAACCAAATAAATAAAAATCAGGGGAAGAGCTCTTCCTACTTCGGAGAGTTTATATTGCAGTATGGCTCTTGGATCGAACTTGAGAACCTGACCTTGTCTTTTTCCTGGGCCCTTGCCCTGGTAAGCCCCCAGGTATTTCACATATACAGAGTCTTGGGCTGGTTGCCCTACCCTGTGCTCTGGTCACACCCAGTAGGAAAAGAACCCCAAAAGTGAACAAAGTATGGGTTCAATTTAGGTCACTGGCCCAGCCCTTTTACCAGTGACTTTTATCCATCACATGTCATAGTAATGGAAAAATTATTTCTAACTAAGCTGGATACTGTGCATTGAGAAACCAAATCATTGATCTTTTTCATACTAGTAACTCATGTCATCACTGAACAAATGAGATAGGTATTTTTAACCTGTTTTAAATGTACTTAAGGAGTTCCCTCTGTGGCACAGTGGTTTAAGGATCCAACTGCAGCAGCTCAGTTTGCTACAGAGACACAAGTTTGATCCCTAGTCCAGTGCAATGGGTTGAAGTATCTAGTGTTGTTCCAACTGTGGCATAGATTACAGCTGGGGCTAGGATTTGATCCCTGGCCTGGGAACTTCCATATAACTTGGGTACAGCCACCCCCCCTCCAAAAAAAGAGTACTTAAAGAAATTTTTTTTAAAAATATGCATTTGTAGCATATTTAAATATGCCATTGAGGAAATTTAATATCTGAAAACTGAATGGCTTTATGCTAAGTGACACTGAAGACATTTTGTATCATTGTATAATCATTAGTTATATGTATTTCTATCTTAATTGATTATTTGGGAAACTGAATCTACTTTTTTCTATAAAATCATTTCTAAGCTCATTGGATTTATCTTTTTTCATCACTAAAAAAGAGTATTATAAACTTTTTATCTTTTTATATTTTTCATCACTAAAAATATATGGAGTATTACAATATTTTCTCTCCTGTAATAAGAAGTCTTTACTAAAGGTGAACATAGAAATCATCTATATTACTTTAAAATAATAAAGCCCTTACTTTATATCAACAGAATCTGAACATAACGAGGAAAGAATCAAGACACTGGATTTTTAGTAAATTCTAGAGGTGATCCCAATATGTACTCTTGGTTAAGAACCAAAGATTTAATGGGAATATTTCAGCCATCATTTGCTACCTATATGCTATATCCAATCTTGATTGTTCATGGAAATTAGCATCAGGAATAACAACAGTTATTTGATTACAAAATATTTTTAAATATATACATTTTCCAGGAGCTGCAATCTCTTATCCAAGACATTGGAGTTATATTATAAACATGGCATATTTCATGGGTGCTACTGATAAAATTATGGGGCTTAAAATGAAGTAAAAGGAAGCCAAAATTAAGTATTAGAAACAAAAGCTACAGACAATATTGAAAAATCAGCTTGTTAAGTAATTAAGAGCAAACAATATTTATATTTGTGGCTATCATTTTTCTCTCTTAGTTGCTACATAAGAAATTGGGAGTTCCCATTGTGGCGCAGCAGAAACGAATCCGACTAGGAACCATGAAGTTTTCGGGTTCGATCCCTGGCCTCACTCAGTGAGTCAAGGATCCAGCGTTGCTGTGAGCTGTGCTATAGGCTGCAGATGCAACTCGGATCTGTAGCTCTGATTAGATCCCTAGCCTGGGAATCTCCATATGCCGTGGGTGCAGCCCTAAAAAGACAAAAAGACCAAAAAAAAAAAAAAAAGAAAAGAAAAGAAATTTGCATGAGGATATGAAGTATAAACCTCAGGACATGTGCAACTATAGAGAACCCAAAGCCCCTGGGTTAATATGATCAGCTGCAGCACACACTCATGGTTCACTCATGCTGTTGTGGTTCAGTCCCACCATTGAACAGAAACATAACATTTACTCTCTATAGGAGTTTTAGGTTCACAGCAAAACTGAGTGGAAGATTCAGAAATTTCTCACATACCCCCTGCCCTCTCACATGCACTGCCTCCCCAGTTATCAACATCCTCTACCAGAGTGGTACATTTGTCCTGATCAATGAAACTATATTGACATACACTTTTTTTTAAGGTTTATTTAAGTATAGTTAATTTATAAGGCTGTGATAACTTCTGCTGCACAACAGAGTGACCCAGTCATGCGTATACACATATCCATTCTCTCTCAGATTCTTTTCTCACACAGATTATCACAGAATATTGAGTAGAGTTCTCTGTGCTATACAGCAGGCCCCTGTTTGGTTAATCATTCCATATACCTCAGTGTGCATATGCCAATCCCAAACCCCCAGTCCATCCCTCCCACTCTCCTGTCTGTCCCCTTTGGTAACTGTAAGTTTTTCAAAGTCTGTGAGTCTGTTTCTGTTCTGCAAACAAATTCATTTTTATCCCCTACCATTATTTTTTTAGATTCCACGTATAGGCAATATCATATGATGTTTGTCACTTTCTGTCAGACTAACTTCACTTAGTATGATAGCTTCTAGTTTCATTCATGTTGCTGCAAATGGCATTATTTCTTTCCTTTTAATGGCTGAGTAATATTCCATTATATATATATATGTACCACATCTTCTTTATCCATTCCTCTGTTGAACTTTTAGGTTGCTTCCATGTCTTAGCTACTGTAAATAGTGCTTCAGTGAACACTGGGGTGCATGTAGCTTTTTAAATCATGGTTTTCTCTGAATAAATGCCCAGGAGTGAAATTGCTGAATCGTTCTATTTTCAGTTTTTTAAGGAACTTCCCTACTGTTTTCCATAGTGGTTGCACCAATGTACATCTCCACCAACAGAGTAAGAGTGTTTCCTTTTCTCCACACCCTCTCCAGGATTTATTATTTTTAGACTTTTTGATGATGGCTACTCTGGCTGGTGTAAAATGGTAGCTCATAGTAGTTTTGATTTGCATTTTTCTAATAATTAGTGAGGCTGAACATCTTTTAATGTGTATTTTGGCTATCCATATGTCCTATACTGACATATTCTTATCATTCAGTGTCTGTGGCTTAATGTGATCTATTCGATGGGTTGGGCAAATGTATAATGCCATATATCCACCATTGTTGTACCATACAAAGTATTTTCACTGCCCTAAAAAAATCCCCTTTATTCTACAGATTCATTTCTCTCCCACCCCCACCGCAGCTGCCGGCAACAACCGATCCTTTTATTGTCTGGAAAGTTTTCCCTTTTCCAGAATGTCATTTGGTTGGAATCATACAGTATGTAACTTTTTTCGGATTGGTTTCTGTCATATGAATTTAAGTTTCCTCTGTGTCTTTTCATGTTTGATAGTTCATTTCTTTTTACCATAGAATAAAATTCCAAACTACACTTTATCCACTTACCTACGAAAGGACATCTTAGTTGCTTCCAATTTCTGGCAATTATGAAGAAAGCTTCAGTAAGTATCCATGTTCTAGTATTTATGTGAATACAAGTTTTCATTTATTTGGCCACATACCAAGGAGTCAGATTGCTAGGTGGTTTGGTTACACCAAACTTTCTTCCCAAGTGGCTATACCATTTTGCTTTCCCACCAGCAATGAATGAGAATTCATGCAGCTCCACATCCTCCGCAGTATTTAATGTTGTTAGTGTTCTGGATTTTTGCCATTCTAATAGGTGTGTTGTGGTATCTTACTGTTGTCCTAATTTGAAATTCCAAATGATATACGATGTTGAGCTTTTCCATGTTTATTTGCCAGCCATGGCCTTTTGAATTGATCCAGGCATCTTTTATCTTGTTGCTACTGGAGATAATGCCATCATAAAACATAACCTGAGTCGTCTAGTTTCTTTTGAGATGGTAAATCGCTCACACAGTGACTCAAAATGACACAAATAACACCTCCATGAGTAATTTGTGAGTCTCACAACTAGAG
Organism: Phacochoerus africanus; assembly: GCF_016906955.1. Taxonomy (NCBI): domain Eukaryota; kingdom Metazoa; phylum Chordata; class Mammalia; order Artiodactyla; family Suidae; genus Phacochoerus; species Phacochoerus africanus. Next base: position 8,598,738 of record NC_062558.1, read on the forward strand.
ATCCATGAGCCGTTTGGTTTAGACTTCTGCTTTCTTAAAACACAAAATGGAGAAGTTCAGAGGGAAAAAGGAAGCTAGGCTGATACAAATTGATTTTATAACTAGAAGGGGGTTGTGAAGGACACCTGAAGCTGAAAGATTTAATTCTAAGTAAATTTAATGAGAAAAGAAAACATGCATATTTTGTTTGCATTTTGTAAAAAATTCAGCAATTTCAAGCAATAGCTGATGTAGCTAAAATATTTTACAGATGTCTTCTTTAGTCGCAAAAGAAGTGAAGGAACCTGGGAGATTTCCTGGATAATGTGGGAATAGGGGGTGGATTTGTTTTTAGATGTCTGATGTCTGCGTGGACTTTGGCGTAGCTTGGCAGGTCTGGGAGCAAAATGGATTGAGCTTCTCTGGCTGTTTGCTAGCTTTGCCTCAAATACCCAGTGCTATGTATCATACCTGTCACAACTGGGATTAATCCCAGTGAACTCAGAGATAAAACTGGGGCAATAGAGAAACCTTGAGGCTGGAGGAAATGAGTGACTATCCCTGATGGTTGCGCTCTGGATGCCACCTGCTTGAAACTGACAAGGGAAAGGCCATCTAGGAGTTTACCATACCAAAGCTATTTCTCTAGGGACAAAAGGTGAAGATCAGAGAGCTGTCTGTGGGTGAAGAGCAATTGACTTGTTTCTTGGTATTTGAGGTTTTTCCACCCTGTGGGAGAATCTTCAACTTCCCACTTTCTGGTTTTTCCACCTAAAAATATCTGAGGCTGTCCTTCTCTAGATGCGTTGCTTAATGGAATAAGCAATAGGGTCACGTAAAAAGAAAGTCAACCAAAACATAACCCATTAGAGAAATAAACATTTTACAAAGAAAAACACTATATTAAATTACAGATTCTGACTTAGGCAGAAATATTAGAAGAAAGAGGACAAAAATAATACTAAACATACTAATAGGCATGAAGGAAGATATTTCAAATATGAAAGTAGAACAAGAAAACATAAAGAAAGCAACCAAGGGAAAATATTAGACATAAAAATTAACAGTTGAAATATAGAATAAAATAGAATAAGTAGTAGAATGTAAAGACTTGAGGAACAAATCAGTAAATTACAGAGACCTAATAGAACTTTTTTTCAGAAATAACTAAAAAAATAACAAAGAAAAAACAATTTTTAAAGGAAAAGCCTGAGTTCCCATCGTGGTGCAGCAGAAATGAATCCAACTAGGAACCATGAGGTTGCGGGTTTGATCCCTGGCCTTGCTCAGTGAGTTAAGGATCCAGTGTTGCTGTGAGCTGTGGTATAGGTTGCAGATGCAGCTCGGATCTGGTGTTGCTATGGCTGTGGTGTAGGCCGGGAACTACAGCTCTGATTAGACCCCTAGACTGGGAACCTCCATATGCCACAGGTGCAGCCCTACAAAGACAAAAGACAAAAAAAAAAAAAAAAGAGAGAGAGAGAGAGAGAAAAAAGAAAAAGAAAAAGCCAAAAAAATATGGAAGGTAGAAGTAAAAATGCTAAAATCCAAATAATAGAAATCCAAGAAAAATGGTTATCTTAAAAAAGTGGAGACAAGGAAATACTTGAATAATGGAGATGAATTTTCTAGCCTTAAGAAAGAGAAAAGCGCTCAATATGGGAACAGCCATGAAGAGTCAAAGAGGGAGGGAAACAAAACACTTAAAAAAAAATGCCCCTAGCAAATTTATGGCAAATTGAGGAATATCAGAACAGAGAAAAAATTCAATGATTCCAAGACAATTAGCCTATCATATGGGGAAAAAAAGAAAAAAAAAAAACATTATCATTGACCTCGCATTTTCCAATAGACATAAAAAAAGCCAGGGAGTTCCCCTTGTGGCTCAGTGGTTAGTGAGCCTGACTAGCATCCATGAGGACTCAGATTCCATCCCTGGCCTTGCTCAGTGGGTTGAGGATCTGGGGTTGCCATCAGCTGTGGTGTAGGTTGCAGATGCCACTTGGATCCTGTGTTGCTGTGGCTGTGGTGTAGGCCAGCAGGCTATAGCCCTGATTAGATCCCGAGCCTGGGAACATCCATGTGCCATGAGTGCGGCCTTTAAAAGTCAAAAAGAGGAGTTGCCATCGTGGCTCAGTGGTTAACGAATCTGACTAGGAACCACGAGGTTGCGGGTTCGATCCCTGGCCTTGCTCAGTGGGTTAAGGATCCCGCATTGCTGTGGCTCTGGCATAGGCTGGTGACTACAGCTCCAATTAGACCCCTAGCCTGGGAACCTCCATATGCCGTGGGAATGGCCATACAAAGACAAAAAGACCAAAAAAAAAGAAAAAAAGCCATAAAAAAGAAGGAAATAATGCCATTTGCAGCAACATGGTTGGACCTACTGATTATTGTACTTAGTGAAGTAAGTCAGACAAAGATAAATATCACATGATATCACTTATATGTGGAATCTAATAAAAATGATACAAAACACTTATTTATAAAATAGAAACAAAGTCACAGATTTCAAAATCAAATTTATGGTTACCAAAGGGGAAACTATGGTGGGGAGGGATAAATTAGGAGGATGGACTTGACACATACACACTACTTTATATAAAATAGATAATTAATGAGGACCTGCTATATAGCACAGGAAGACCTACTCCATGTTCTGTGAAATTCTATATGGAAAAAGAATGGATATATGTATGTGTGTAACTGATTCACTTCGCTGTACCCTGAAAATAATACAACATTGTAAATAAACTATACTCCAATAATTTTTTAAAAACTGCTCTTATATTTTCTTCATTGTAAGAGATTTCAGCATATAAATAATTATATAAAGTGCAAATGAACAAAAAACTTCAAATAATAGAACCTATGCAGAAATATCAGAACTAGGGGTCAACAAACAATTAACATACTAATAGGCATCAAGGAATTTATTCCAAATGTAAAACAAGAATAAGAAAACATTTAAAAACTAACCAAGGAAAACTAATAGGCATAAAAAACTCAATAGTTGAAATACAGAATAAAATAGAATAAATAGCAAAATGAATACGATTGAGGAATAAATCGATAAATTGTAGAGCTCAAATAGAGAAAATTTTTCTAGAAATATTTCTAAAAGTTGGATTTATATTCTGAGAAATGTATATTTGATGTTACTATGAAGACAGAATTTAAAGTAAAAAGATATATCATGTAAAGAGTCTATAAGAAAGCTGGTGTGCTATATTAATATCAGAAAAAATATATTTTATATAAGAAATCAGGTGAAAATAAAAAGGGACCTTCATCATGAACACGTAATAATTTCAGATGTTGTGTACCAAGTAAGAAAACTTACAAATACATGAAACACAAACTGATGAACATTAAAGGAGAAAGAGGTAAATCTATAATTATGGTAGGTGATTTAACATGTCAACTCTCAGGAACTGATAAAACAACCAGGAAAAAATTTTTAACAGTACACTTACAGAAGACTTGAACAACAACCGATTAGACAATTAATGTGACTTAATTAATAAAGAATACAGTACTATGTTCATAACTACAGAAAATAGATAGTTTTTAAAAGAACATGGATCCTTCATTAAGATAATATGCTGATCAGTGACTTATGTATTTCAAAAAAACCAAAATGCTACAAAAATTTCCCAAGAACACAATAGAAGTACATTAGAATTCCATTAAACTGAGATACACTGGGAAGCTTCAAATATTTGGAAATTAAACAGCACACTTCAGAATCTCCTAGGTTAATGAAGAGAATGAAGTTAGAAGATATTTTCAACTAAACGTTAACAAAATAAGAGAAGTAAAAACTTTGGATAGTCCTGGGGAATGTATATAGCTTCCCTGTTCTTACTTAAAAACTTAAAATCAATGACTTCAAATAATAAAAAATTAAAACAAATAAAATTACAAAAATAAGGAAAAGTGAAAGGACACAGAAAAAAATAATATAGGAAATTCACAGTCATAATTTGATTTGAAAAGAAATTAAATTGATAAACCTTTACCAAAACCTATCGAGTATATAAAGAGAAAGAAGAACTTACTAATATCAAGAATGATGGAATTCCCTGGTGGCACAGTGGGTTAGGATCTGGCATTGTCACTGCAGTGGCTTGGGTTACAGCTGTGGTGTGGCTTCCATCCCTGGTTGAAATAAATAAATAAATAAATAAATAAATAAATAAATAAATAAATAAATAAAAAGAGCAATGGCATCACAACAGACCTTTTTGACATTAGAAGGATAAAAACAAAGTAGTATGAAAACTTTCCCATAAAACATTCAGCACAGCTTAAATTAGAAAAAAATCCTTAAGAATAAATTTAAAGGAGTTCCTGTCATGGCTCAGGGGATACAATTCTGACTAGCATCCATGAGGACACAGACACGATCCCTAGCCTCGCTCAGTGGGTTAAAGATCTGGCATTGTCGTGAGCCATGGTGTAGGTCACAGACGTGGCTCGGATCCCACGTTGCTGTGGCTGTGGTGTAGGCTGGCAGTTACAGCTCTGATTAGACCCCTAGCCTGGGAACCTCCATATGCTGTGGGTGTGGCCCTAAAAAGACAGGAGACAAAAAAAAAAAAAGAAGAAGAATTAAAAAAAAAAGATGGAGCACGTGAAGCACAACTAAAAACTCTCTACAGAATATAAATAAAATAAACACAATAAGACTATGAGAGGTGGAGAGAAGACAGAACACCTTGGACGGGATGCAAGGAAGGATATAGTGGTGGGTCCCCCTTGGTTTTCATTTTCACCCAGGTTGGATCTGAAGAAGCATCAATGTGGAGATGCCAACAGACACAGACAAGAAAAGCCACCACAAAAGTCTTTCACTATAGCCAAAGAACCAGCATAAGATCAGATAACAACACATGAAACTTTAAATACTCTACTCAAGCCAAACACTACACAAGTATCTGTGACTCCATTCCCATCACACCAGCAAAGGCTGGTGGCCTCTTTGACCCCCAAACTGGGGTGATGTCAGACAAGGCTAAGTGGAGGCTTAAGCCTTTTTTCATCCTCACCAGGTAGTAAGGAGCATAACAGCCCCTCTCCCCTTAGTGTCAGGGGACGTTAAGGTAAAGAGCTTGGATTTCTATGCCTACCTGGGAATAATGAGTATCTCCCTCCCCATATCCTGCTGGGACGTTGTCAGAGGAGGCTTAATGGAGAGTCTAGACTTTTACCACCTCCCAGGTGTAACAAGGCTACCTTCCCTCCCAAGATGTCAGTGGAGGCCATGGGGACAGCAGTAACAAGGTGCTCTTACCCATCCAGGGCTCTGTGGAGACCTAGTGGGGAGCCAGAACCCCACCCCTACCCAGGCTCAATGAAAACATCCCTATCTTCAGGTGCCAATAGAGACCAAGTTAAGAGTGTGGATTCCTGCCTGCACTAGGAGGTAATGAGACAGTAGCCTCCTTCTCTTGCCAGAGAGGGGTCAGAAGAAGCAAGCCAAAATAGAAAGTTTAAACAATTCTAGAGTTTCAAAACATAATGCCCCCAAAGCCCAAGTTTTAATGAGAAATCACTCATTTAATCTTTTTACTTCTCTTTAGCTCTCCTGCCACTGTTTTTGATAATTTATTTGAAACCCTCTCTCCTCATCTCAAACTTCTTACCCATTTCACTAATTCCCTGAAGCAATTAAAGTCATTATGGATTCCTCCCACAATAAAATAATAAAATATGATTTTATATATATATATATATTTGCTGGGCCTGCAGCATGTAGAAATTCCCAGGCTAGGGATCAAATCCACACCACAGCAGCAACCACAGCTGCTGCAGTGACAATGCCTAATCCTTAACCCACTGTACCACAAGGGAATACCTAAAATAATTTAGTGCTCATATTAAGCAACCCTCCTGCCCCAGTGACTCAGGAGACATATATTACAGATCTTCTGGATAATGTGAAGTCGGTCACTCTTTGAGTCATCTATAAAATGTAAATCATAATCTTTGAGCTGACTACTTAGCTCTATTATGATTCCCAACTTAAAAAATGCATGTAATATATTTACCTTTTAAGGGATTATTATAATTTTACTTAAAATTTTTATCCATGCTGCTGTTCTATTTTCATTTCTAGCTAGTCACTGTTTAAACATCCTCTCTAATCATCAAATATACTTTATTATGAAACATTCCAGAATGTTAAGTTGTTAAATTTTATGGGAACAAAATTCACGGTGGTCAGGATTTCTTAGTTTTAAGATCATAAATTAAGCCTTATGTTTAGTAAATCCTTAGATCTTGTGTTCATAAGGGAACAAAGATATGCCTTCCCTCATTCTCTCCAGATGCATCTAGTAAACACTCTTCACTGTTATTTCCACAGTTTCAATTTATAGACTGATACTCAGCTCTCTAACAGATAACATGCTGAAAGACACTGTCATCCTAAAACTGTATTCACGGTTTTAAACTACTATTAAAGAACAGGTTGAAATAAATATACTCTCAGAAAAAAAAAATTAAAAACACAACGTGTGTGGGGTTTTTTTGTTTGTTTGTTTTGTCTTTTCTAGGGCCACTCCTGAGGCATATGGAAGTTCCCAGGCTAGAGGTCTAATTGGAGCTATAGCCTACAGCCTAGGCCAGAGCCACAGCAACGCAGGATCCAAGCCACGTCTGCAACCTACACCACAGCTCACAGGAACACCGGATCCTTAACCCACTGAGTGAGGCCAGAAATCAAACCCGAAACCTCATGGTTCCCAGTCAGATTCGTTAACCACTGAGCCACGACGGGAACTCCTGTTTGTTTTTTTTAATTTTAGGACCTCACCCTCTGCATATGGAAGTTCCCTTGGCTAGAGGTGGAATCAGAGCTCCAGCTGCTGGCCTACACCACAGCCGCAGCAATGCCAGATCCAAGCCAAGTCTGTGACCTACACCACAGCTCACGGCAATGCCTTGACGTTTAACCTACTAAGGGAGGCCTGGGATCAAATCCACATCCTTATGGACATTAGTCGGGTTCATTTCCACTGAGCGCGATGGAGAAATCTCATGATGGTGTTTAAACTAAGAAAATTTTAATGAAGGATTTGTCTAAGAATTTGTTTCACAAAGAAGTTTTTTTTTTTTTTAAAAAATACTAATGCTAAAAGGGCCTGTGACAAAGAAGGTGATACATTTAATTTCAAATAGCATCATCTGTATAAAATATACAACTAATTATAATGACTAACTTGGGGTTAAAAATCACACTAGAACTAAAATACCTGACAGCCACATGTAAGGTGGCCAGCAGTGAGATGTTGATAAGAGTTACACCATTCCACCGTCTTGTATCATTTGATGGTAGAGATGTTAATTAAGATTACATTTTGTCAAATTTTAACGGTAACTATTATAGGATGTATGTAGAATGTTAGTCTTCTGGACCAGCAGAAGAAACAAAATTACAGAGAAAACTTAAATTACTCAAAAGAATGTAGAAGAATAAAAAGAAGCATAGACATGGAGGTGACCATGAAACGTACAGTCTGATGCTAGCAAATTCCTAACTATATCAGTAGAAAGTAAACTCAGAAGTTAAAGAACTCTGAGTTAATTGAGAAAACTCTGCAAATGCAAGTGTAACTTGGTGCTAATGTTCTGAGAAGTAGCAGGTCAATGTATCCAAAGAATCTCAAATTGATTTACCTTTTTAACGAAATAATACTATTACTAGTAATGTATCCAAAAGAAGTAATCAGAAATTCAATCAAGAAATACACAAATACAGAGATATACATAACATATACACACAAGGCACTATTCTATGTTCATTAAAATAAAGTCAATTTAATAGCATAAAAATGCTTATGCCATAATGTTATACAAAAAATAACAGGTTCCCCAAACCTTTTATACAGGAAGGACTGAAGTTTTTTAAAATGTACTTTTCTTTCTTTTCTTTTACAAGTGCATGGAAATGAGATGAAAATAAATTGTGAAATTATTAACAGAAGTCATTTCTTGATGCCGAACCATTGGGTGACCAGCTTTTTTCCTCAGTGTACTCTTGATATTTATGACCATGAAAATTTATTATTTTTATAATCAGAAAAATATTATTTTTTTGTTCCAAAGTGCATTTCAAAAATATATGCAGCATAACTTGGTTAAGGCTAACACTGTCAAGAAAATTTGCATTTGCACATTTCCTTACAGTTGTGTGTGTGTGTGTGTGTGTGTGTGTGTGTGCATTACCTTCTGTGGATTTTATAAAAATTCATCCCTTTTTCAGAGGTAAGGGAACAATATACTACCAGCTTTTAAGACTTCCTGGTTCTTGTTTTATAGACAGTGTTCTCTGTGCCATGTTTTCAAAATATCTACACACTACTGGTATTTTTTCTAAATGCATAGGTCAATTTCTATAAGGTTACTGAACAGCATGAGTGATGGCTGAATTTAATGAGTATGCAATTACGCACACAGACACCTCAGGCTCAGTGGGTACTTTGCCAGCATTGCTGGAACACGAGGGCCAAGCAGCTGTTCAGATATGAATCCCTAAAAGCTGTAACCACAGATATAAACACCTCTCATAAATGAGGAACATTCTCATGATAACTTGATACCGCAATCTCTTGGCAACTTCCCAACGCCCTTAGGAAACATACCCTAATCTCACAAAGAAGGTTTGAGGTTTTTATTTTTATTTTTTTTCAATTTGTAAAGAGAAGTAGGGGAAGATAAAACTGGAGAGAGAGCTGGGGAGGCCACATCTTGTTGCTCTGAAGCACATCTCAGCTACCTGCAGTAACCAGCATGGCTTTGGGACTGCTTTCTCTCCTCTGGCTTATTGTTCAACCTCAAGGTAAGCCCTGCTCTGTTGACAGTTCCAAAGAATTGTTTCTTCATTGTCATGTCTTTCCAGAATAGGGAGAGAAAGCTAAAGAAAACGTCTTTATGATCAAAGCCGAAGGGGAAGGAGAAACTTGTTCTTTTCAACATTTCCCTTCTCAGTGGAAATTGTCTTCCATGCCCTTTGAACAAACCAACCAACAAAAACTTTTAAACATTGTGTATCAATATTAGCTCTCTTTCTCTAGCAATAGCCATGAAGGAAATGCCGGAATCTGAGACCTATGAAGTAGTTCTTCCTAAAAAACTACACATTTTACACAAAAGGGAGACACAGAACAACCAGACAGAGAAGCCTGGCAAAGAGGTAAGCAATGGAAATGATGGTGGGATTTTTACTGTCATCTAAAAAGACAGTAAAGGACCTTTTTACTAATATAAGTGATATCACACTCAGTATCTAATAGTTTAATCTTGAAGCCCATATATACCACAGCTCCCTTTTGCTCAGGAGAGAGGAGAGGATTTCTTGAAGTGATTTTACAATTAAGCAGCAGAAAGGGAGTTAACTGCCTCACTTGATCAGAAATAATAAAGCAGCCTGGATATCTCTCCAAGTGTGTAGAGGAATCAAAAAAAAAAAAAAAAGTGAACACTAAGAACAGCCATTTCTAGGAAGAAATGTTTCTAGCCAAGCTCAACAAAGCCCTCTTCTCCCTGCTCTCACTCTCGGCCCCCAGTGAATTGCCTTTTCCTTTGCCATTCTGTCTATAATGGAGAAATCAAGTCATCTCACTAATCAACAAGAATTTTAATGTCTTAAAGATATTAACTCTTTGACTATTACATTTTCACAAATATCACCCTCATTTTATGATATTTAATTTTTAGTCGGTTTTTGGTTGTTTTATTTAGCATATTTGGTTTGGCTTTAAAGTAATAAAAATATTTAACTTATTAGTAAGCCATTAGGATACATAAGACAGCATACCATACATCAGAGCAAACAATAAATCCCTATCTCACATGTTGGAGTTAGTTTAATCTATATTAACATTAAACTTTCTGGAAATCTATCTTAATGTACAACTTATGTTTGCTTTTACATATTTTAAAAGCATAAGAGAACAGCTTTTGTCCCACATGCATTTCTAATTATTATTCTAGATGTATTATGTATATCATTATATTATAATTATTTCAGATGCATAAATATAAATTATCATTATATTGTTAAATATTTTTAGGAAAGATATGAACCTGAACTTCAATATCAGATTATATTAAATGGAGAAGAAGTCATTCTTTCCCTACGAAAAACTGAGTAAGTTGTACTTCCTGCAAGTCTAATCACTGGATTGTACTAAGAGATTGTGGAAAAATAGATCTTGCAACTCTGTATAATATAATTTGAGACAGAAGACAGGAAGCATCTTGAGTATTAGATGCTAATAGTTTGTGTTAACATTATTTAAGAATTTTGATGTTTCCCTAGGAAATTATTTGCAAAGTGTAAAACAGAGAACACACCAGTGACCTTTCCTTGCTGCTTTTTAGAATTTACTGAAAAATTTTCTACACAGATAAACTCAAACCTTTTATGTGACTTTCCATTACTTTTATAAGAACATATATCTAAGCCTCATTCAGGGTCACACAATCTTGAGGCAGATCCTAGGGGACGGGGCTCCACTACATTCTGTAGCAGTCAGTAAACTTCTCTCTGAATGCAATGGGCCTGGATGTGTATTTGTGACCCAACAAACAACCTTCAAATATCCTGGGGAGGCTGCATCATTGGTGCAAAGAATCCCCAAATAATCCACTTGAAAAACAGAAAAATCCCTATTTGATTCCTTTATCAGAAAAGTATTTGAGGGCATTCCTTTCCTCAGATCTGATAGATCTAAGGCTTTGATTTGAAGACTTCCAATGCTGGAAAAGGATCAGGGGGTCAGAATGTCAGCTCTTTCTCACTATAGACATTATCATTCCTTTAGTGCTGAAGATCGTATTAGGAATATTGGTCTTTATTGCCACCGTGAGAAGGTTATGCAACTTTCTCTTCTCTACAGGCACCTCCTGGGTCCAGACTATACTGAGACATATTACTCACCCAGAGGAGAGGAAATCACCAGAAGCCCTCAGATCATGGTAGGTTCTGAATGCTCTGGGGGACCCTTACTTCAATCTGCTGCTTACATCATAAGGTTCATAGTTCCAAGGAAAAATTTATTAAAAAATCAAAAGACTTGAATGCAAGGTGCTCATCTATGACCAATGAGAAAGCATTAAAAAAAATAGCTTTTTTAAAAATGTAGGAGTAGGAGGAGGTTTCCAAGTGCTGCATCTTTAGAAGCAACTGAGACCACGTTATCAATAGGTTAGAAATATTCTTCCCTAAGGACTTGAAATGTCATGTTGCTATTTACTATTTCTAATGATATATGCTTTTATCCTGAGGTCACAATGGAATATCAATTATTTAATTAATATAATTTTTGTATCTGGTTAAACCACCATCCTCTAGATAATGTCAAGGTTCAGACACCACACATTGAGAAAGCCAAGGGAAGAGCAGGAAGAGAATATAGAAAGCCTCAGTCATGGAGTATTACCAAGCTAAGTCAGTTTCTCAGAGCCACCTGCCAAGGTGCCCCAAACATCTATGTGTCTATTTAAAAAAAAAAAAAAAAAGACTTCTGCTGTAAATGACTCTCTGTTTCCTTCTCACATCAAAACCCTCATTTCATGGACATTTGGAATTTTGCTAATATTGACCTCGGGGAAAGCATTTGATAAACTCATTCATGCTTAAGTGTGAATGGTCGGCGATATCGTAATGTGGTACCTTTTTCAAGTCATTTGTAAGAAAATATTTATGATGACAAAGTTTCTTGAAAATGAAAGAAAGGCACAGATGAAAGTTTATTTTGAATCAGAGTTTATTCATTTGCTTTCTTGGGTCATTCTACATAAGTGACCTCCCTACTTTGCTTAAATGAAGCACTAACCACGTCTGAATTTCTAGGTGTAGACAAATGCTCTGGGTTTTTGATGCTGATAGAGGAATTCCACTAACACATCAATTAAAATAATGAGTTGGACCAGTTAATCTGAGGGGCTCAGGGCTGGAAGTGTGGCTCCTGAGGACTCTAGAATCTAGACAAATAAATACTTTGTTTTATTGATGTGTGAGGCACAGTGGAGCTTGCACATAGAACCAAATTCCCAAAAGTTGGTCCTCCACTCCTGAGAGGTGGGGAGTGCTGTAGATCTCATGGGAAACTGGCTAACCTCAAATGCACATCCACTTTTGCCATGACCCTGTTTGGGTTCAAACTCCCTGGACTTCTCTTTAGTGTGAATTAGTGTCAGAAAGACCACTCAGCCATCAAAAATGCAGAGTTTCCAAGGTCTGTGGGGAAAGAGTTTATGAAACCACTGAACTTCTCAATGTTTTTGTTTCTGGGAACTGCTCTGGCCACAGCCACTACTTGAAGAACTTTCCTACATATTCAAGATAAGAACTTTCAACACCACTGTGATACATTTATTTTTATAACTAAAAACATATTTTTTTTTCTAACCTTAGGAACACTGCTACTATAAAGGACATATTTTAAATGAATGGGATTCTGTCGCCAGCATTAGTACTTGTGATGGGCTGAGGTAAGAGCCACTTGCAAAAATATTAAACCTCAGGTACCATTTTGTTACACAGAATTGAGTCTCCCCGGACACCACGTCTTTTTATTGTCTTGGTGAAATTTTCACCATTGATAAAGTGCTGAAGGTATGTGGTTAACGTGAAGAACAGAGTATCATCCTTCTACTCATTTCATTCTCTGCTGCTCTCGTAGAAGTTATCCTTACCAATTTTTAAGCAAGTACTCCATTCTGGAGCTTGATGATATCTGGATCTATTTTCATGTTGATCTCCATTCCCCAAAACCATTCCATTTTATTTTCTTAAAGATTCTACCCTGCACCTATCATGGTTGAATATAATTTTTAGAAAAGTATGTGTGTGGTATTTCTGTTTACTAAGGTAGTTCTTGCCAATAGGGAAAATTTGGAAAGTGTGAGAAAGCACACATAAGAAAACATCCACTGCAAAATTTTACCTCTGAGTTTCACTAGTATTAAGGTTTTGTTGTGCTTGCAGCCTTTTATGCATATAAACAAAGGTATCTTTTATGTGATTTAAATATGAAATAGAATATACAGGACTCTTTTTGCAACATGGCTCGCCCCACATGACATCATAAGCCTTTTCCCATATCATAAGCTACCTTCATAAATGTAATTTCTTAACAGCTGTATTGGCTTCCTAATATTTCATCATATGGATTCACTATGTATTTCTGAACTAAGTTTCCTTCTTTTTTTCTTTTCTGTGCCCCCTTCATCCGACATATGGAAGTTCCTGGGACAGGGATCAAATCCAAGCTGCAGCTGCGACCTATGCCACAGCTGTAGTGATGCCAGGTCCTTAACCCAGCTGTGCCACAGTGGGAACGCTTTAATTTTCTTTCTAAGTTACTCCTAGTTCCAAATTCTTCCTCTAGCTGATCTGCTCATCATTCTTTCTCTCTTCGGGGGTTCTTGGTATCTAAGAATTCCTTTACTACACTCCCCATTATATTCCTGGGGCCTGCCAAGAAATACTTGGTAAATATAAAAATATGCTACGAACTAAGTGTAAAAATATACTACGATATTTACTGAGCTCACAGTGTAAATTCCAAATTCTTTGGAACAGCCTCGTCTTAGTACTCCTTGTTCAGAATTGTCTGGCTGATTAAAATAGGCTCTGTTTTGCTGCTGACAAAATGTTGATTATCATTTCATCCAGCAAAAGTTAGCCACAAGGCCCATGAATGAACACGCTGTGCGCGAGCCTGAGGCTGAGGGGGGAGTGTCCGTCCACTCTTGTCAGTGACTGTGACCCTGTGTGGCAGAGAATGCTGAAATAGGAGCCTTTGCATTTCGCAGGGGATACTTCACACATCACGATCAGAGGTACATGATAAAGCCTCTGAACAGCACTGACCAAGAAGAACACACCGTCCTCACACACAACCAGGAGGAGCTAGACCCCACTAACCTTACCTGTGGTGTAAGAAATGTTGGCAGGAAACAGGGCCATGTCCGAACTTCAAGGTCACTCAAAAATCCAGAGGTGAGAGTCGCTTTCCGACCATCACTCATTACGTCTGTCTCAGCAGTGATGTTGATATACTGGTGGGCTCCGCAGTGACTCGTGTGATGAACCCATACTTCTGTTACTTATCCTTCGATTTAACTTGCCTCTGAAGAAAAGAAAAAAAATCTCTTTGTGAGCTTTTTACTCTTGCAGAGTGAAGATGCTGCTAACAATGTTCTCTCTTTGTAAAGAAAGAAGACTTTCTTCAGGCTCAGAAATACATCGATCTGTTTTTGGTGCTGGATAGAGCCTTTGTGAGTACGAAATATGTGTGCTTCTGGGCCACTTAAGTCACCTCTTAAGTTTTCTTATCAAGTGGACACAAGCCATAAACCATCTTGGCTGGAAATACAAAACCTGTCCACCTGATTGTCTTCTCTGCTCTACGTGCCTTGGAAGAAATTGCTTTCACTCACACCCCCTTCCCCCCCTTTAAAAACCCATCTGCTGCCAAAATATTCAGATGCTGGAAATACATTCAGTGACAGAAAGCAAGAGTAAAACAACTAGAAACATAAAAGAACAGTTATTAATATCTTTTCAAAATCCTCACTATAATATGCAAATGTAGGCATAACTATATATACTGTACAAATTCTATTCAAATATTCAAAAATTGCAGAATTTGTGCTTTTAGCTTGCAAATACTGCTTTTCCCAAATTTTAGTAATATTCAAGTAGTTTAAATTCATTGACATGGAGTTCCCGTTACGGCGCAGTGGTTAACGAATCTGACTAGGAACCATGAGGTTGAGGGTTCGATCCCTGGCCTTGAACAGTGGGTTAAGGATCCGGCATTGCCGTGAGCTGTGGTGTAGGTGGCAGACGTGGTTCGGATCCCTCGTTGCTGTGGCTCTGGTGTGGGCCGGTGGTTACAGCTCCGATTCAACCCCTAGGCTGGGAACCTCCATATGCCGCAGGAGCAGCCCAAGAAATGGCAAAAAGAAAAAAAAAAAATCATTGACATTACTAATTTGATTTATTCAACTTAATTTGAATTGAAATTTTATATGAATGCATAATTTTTCTCTTGCTAAAAAGGTCTTACATTTGAAATAGAATAGTTGAAACACAGATTCTTATGTAAAATAGACATGGAATTAATATACACTTATTTATGTTGAACTGTATAATTTTTCTTAAAATGTAAAAATTGTGTGCCCTATCAGCTTTCTCACTTTAATTTGTGATTTTAATTACATTCTGCATTTTGTATTTTACAGTATAACATGCATAATGGGAATATAACTTCGATAAGAAGCTTTGTGTTTGATGTGATAAACCTACTCAATGTGGTAAGATATTTGTTCAATAAACATATGTTTGCATAAGCTTAGGGCTTCCCTATGTTTTCACTAAATGAGGAGTTGGGACAGTCAAAGTGGCTTAAGGTCAGCAGTTTGGGGAAATGTAGCAGACAAAGATCGACATCAAGGGAAAAATCACATATACTGTAGCAAAAGCAAATCCTACGTTTTCCGTTTTCAAAATGCGATACATTTACCCATCACTTGTGGTCAATAAAATAATTAAAATACTAAAAAAAAAAAACCTCAATGTCATGAAGAAAAATATTCTTCCCACAGATTTATAATACCATAGATATTCAAGTGACCTTGGTAGGTATGGAAATCTGGTCTGACGGTGATAAGATAAAGGTGGTACCCGAAACAAGGGTCACCTTTAACAACTTTCTGAATTGGCATCAATCTAACCTGAGGAAAATGAAGACCCATGATCATGCTCAGCTATTCAGGTGAGCACATGCTGGCCAGGGCCAGGTCGGTTTTGATAAAGTAGATATAGTCATCCCAAAGGTTTCTTGGCAGAGATTGCTGTTCAATTCTATCTCCCCAATCAGTTGTCAGAGAGCCTCAAGTTCTACTAGTAGCAACTCACCTGTGAGATTACTGGTGACTCATGGACCCTTGGATGTGGGATAACCAGCTGTGGTCATTCTAATGCTACAGAATAGCAGATGTGGGGGGGCCTAGTGACTATAACAAGGGTGGGGCAACAAGGGAAATCACCATAGTTGACAAAAACCAATGGTTCGGACAACTCAGATTGTGACAGTGTCCCTGTAACTTTCACACAGTGGAATCAGCTTCAAAAATGGAATTGCAGGAATGGCAGCCTCGAATTCCTTGTGTTCCTCATCATCTGTTTCTGTTATTGAGGTTTGTAAACATCGTTCTCTTCTATGAAGACAAGTGCAACATCTTATTCAGAGTTAGGACAACGTACCTTGGTTCAGTCAGTAAATAAAAGTAGAAATGAACCTATTGGTAAATCACTACATGGAAGAGCCCTCGGGTTATGAGACTGTTTCTCTTTACATTGACCCTCCCAGAGGTTTTGTTCTTTAGTTGGTGTTAGGAAATAAGAACAGAAAGGGAATCCAGGTGCCATCGGTGGCCTGAGGCAACTTCAATTTATCATCCCTAGTACCGATGACCAGCGAGGTCAGACAAGATGCATGTTCATGTCATGTGGCGAAACACTACCAACATCATGGGCATCATGTCAATAGTTCTTGGAGGTCTTTAAGTACCTTTGGGTACTTCCTATGAAGAATATAATTACCATAATTTAACCATAGTTTGTCAAAAATTCATCATTAGTTCAGCAAATATAGCTCATCTAACCACTGACTCAATGGCTAGATGTCCAGAAACCAAGTATATTGAATGTTTATTCAATAATTTATAATCATCAATGACAAAGAAAGGCGTTCAAGGGCTCATTTTTTTCAATTTTTTTTTGAAATACTGAACATTGGGAATAATTTAAAAAATCACTGAATAAAATAAGTCATGGATATTTCTATTTTTTCTAGGCAAAGAGAAAGAATAGAGTCTCTCTTGTAGGACTGATGTCACATGAGTTAGGTCATGTCCTCGGGATGCCTGATGTTCCGTATGATACCAAATGCTCCTCTGGGAGTTGTGTAATGAATCAATATCTAAGGTGAGGCCTTGTCAACTAGAGAAGAAAACATTTCTTAAATCTTAAGAATTCAGATGTAGTCTATATAGTTATATGGGCATTCTTTTTAAAATGTAGGGCTGTGGGAGTTCCCATCGTGGCTCAGTGGTTAACGAATCCGACTAGAAACCATGAGGTTGCGGGTTCGATCCCTGCCCTTGCTCAGTGGGTTAAGGATCTGGCATTGCCGTGAGCTGTGGTGTAGGTTGCAGACGCAGCTCAGATCCCACGTTGTTGTAGCTGTGGCATAGGCTGGCGGCTATGCTCCAATTCGACCCCTAGCCTGGTAACCTCCATATGCAGTGGGAGCAGCCCAAGAAATGGCAAAATATATATATATATATTTATATTTATATATATTTATAATATATAAATATAAATATATATATTATAAATATATATATATGGCTGTCTTTCTCACTAATTCACCTTCTACTTTCTTGTGTACAGGATTTACCCAGATATCAGACCACATTATTTAAGATTTCTAGATATGCCAAGATAGTTTATTAGTGACCATGTTATTTTCAATTACAATAACTTATTTTAACTTAATTTTAGCTTAAAATAATATATTTTCTAAAAATGTTTATCTAATTAACATGATGACAACATCCTTATCAATCCCTATCACAAATCAATTCATTTTTATGTTATTAATAATTGCCTTTTAATTCCAGGCACTTTGCAAGGTCTTGGGATAGAAAAATGAATGAGGCATACCTTGCTTTTTTTTTTTTTTTTTGTCTTTTTGCTATTTCTTTGGGCTGCTCCCACGGCATATGGAGGTTCCCAGGCTAGGGGTCCAATCGGAGCTGCAGCCGCCAGCCTACACCAGAGCCACAGCAATATGGGATCCGAGCCGCATCTGCAACCTACACCACAGCTCACGGCAACGCCAGATCCTCAACCCACTGAGTAGGGCCAGGGACGAACCCACAACCTCGTGGTTCCTAGTTGGATTCGTTAACCACTGCGCCACGACGGGAACTCCCCAGGCATACCTTGCTCTTGAAGTGTTCATAAATAGGAAGATAAATACGTCCTAGGACCTCTAAGTCTGCAATTATTTCCTTTCACTGGTTCATTGTTGTTATGATAGCTTACCCCTCAGCCCTCAGTGGTGACATAAGTGAGTGATAACAAATGGCTCATCACTGCTGCCATTTAGGACAGAACTGACTCCACACAGGACTTTGGATTCTCCTAGCTCAACAACTGAGCATCCAAGAAAACTATTTCCCCCCAGCATAGTATGCACGGTCGATTGAACTCCACCTATAACATAGCACATTTGGAATTTCCACTGAACCAAGTAATATGATTAGTCAAGTTAGATTCTCATCTTCTCTTATCACTATGTATCATGGTATTTCTCATTTCTCTTCTGGTTGCAGTTCAAAATTCCCCAAGGATTTCAGTACAGGCAGTCGCTCACATTTTGAAAAATACATTTTATCTAAAAAGCCGAGATGCCTGTTGCAAACATTAGTTCCTAAAAATATGATGATGAAACCAGTGTGTGGAAATCAGCTTCTGGAAGCAGGAGAAGACTGCGATTGTGGCTCTGCTAAGGTACGAAAACATCCACGGCTTAAAACATTTACTAGAGAGTTACTGTGGCATAAGAATTATGCTGTTTTCTTTTTTCTTCTTAATGTGTCCTTTTGGAAATTCTTTTTAACTTGGCATCGTAGTAAAAAGTAAACTTGCACTTGGTTTTAGTACTGATTTTAGTCATCTTTTGAAAAGTATTTCAAAGCCAGGATATGCTTATCATGATTGGGTGAAGTCAAAGGTAAAGAAGTAAATCATTAACTAAAACATGTCACTTATGATATTACCTAGATATATTAGTCAGAAGTTCCTAAATCATGTAAAGTCACAGCTGATCATTTATTGAGCAATTACATTTAAAAATCTAGAAGTAAGATTTCTCTCTAGAGAGCCGGCTTTCTCTCATCAAGCCAGTGTGTAAACAAGACAGAAAATATAACAGAAAAAATAGAAAAATCACACAAACCTGTAGAAAAAATGGGTTAACATAGAAGATTTAAGATAATTGCTATACTTCTGCTAGTCTTTCCAAAATTCTGACCCCTTAAGGCATTGGTATACTCTAAAGAATGTCTCTGATAGAATGTTTATTAGTAATCCCATATTAGATTTCTATTTTCTCAGTAATATTCTCTTACTTTTAAAACTAAGAAAATGAATCGCTATTTGAAGAGACTTTTTTACTGTCAATCTTCAAAATGCCTTTATAATCACAATCTCCTTTATTACCACAAACCTACAAAATAGGACTTTTTTTAAAAAATCTTTTTAGGGCCACACCTGCGGCATATGGAGGTTCCCAGGCTAGGGCTCTAATCAGAGCTGTAGCTGTTGGCTTATGCCACAGCCACGCCAGATCCCAGCCACGTCTGTGACCTACACCACAGCTCATGGCAACACTGGATCCTTAACCCACTGAGTGAGACCAGGGATTGAACCCGCAACCTTCTGGTTCCTACTTGGATTCATTTCTGCTGCGCCATGACAGGAACTCCCAAAAAAGGACTGTTTTGTTCCCAATTTAGAAAAGAAGTGAGATTCAGAAAAGTTAACTAGATCCAAGGATACAAAGCTAGTAACTGGTGAATCCTATTGCAACCCAAGATTTATCCCTTGCTTTAAGGGGTTCTGTGACAATGGGGAAGGCACGTAATCACTCTACACCTGGGTTTATTCATCCAGAAAATTTACGTTATTGAATTATATTAAAAGTTTTCATCATGCACCTTAATCGTTCACAAAGACTTTACAAATATTCTGTTAATTATAATGAGATATGGAATTTCATAAATGATTTGATGCTTTTCAATAAGTTAGACTTAGGTTTATCTCTTTCTCCCTTACATTCCCATATGGTTTCTCGGGTGGAGGATAATTGAAGTTGTTCACAATCCTAGGTATTTCTGATTTCAGCAGGTAAATGGCATGTATGCAGTACATTCTCTCTCTCTCTCTCTCACACACACACACACACACACACACACGCAAAAAAAGGGGAGGAGATGGGGGGGAGAGAGAGACAGAAACTACTGTCTATTATACTTTAAGTATAATATCTAGCTCCTATATTGTTTCCATATTTTATTGATTTTCTTCTTCTATAGTTGAATAAAATTAGAGAGTTAGAGAGTTCAAGCTTATGAACAGTTGAATTTTAAATAACTGTTTTCTTATCCAAAAAGTGGTATATATAATTTACATATTATCATTTAGTGAAAAATCCAGTTTTCTTTGATCATCTGCTTTTTTATTATATGTATATATTATTCCAGATTTAAAAATAATCATTCTATTTGTCTAGATATGGTCACACAACTATTACACAATTTTAGTGATTATAACTATGTAATACACTTTAATATCTTTAACGGAAAGTTTCTTCATTTCTTTTTTTTTTTTTTGCACTGTTTGCATGGCAATTGTTCTGTGTTCATTCTTCCATAAAACTCCAGGTATTTTTTTTTTTATCAATTTGCTACTGAAGGCTACTGGCATTGTCACAATATTAAACATTGTCTTAAAAGACAAGTTGCTTTTAAAGTTTTCAGGAAAGTTATATGTAAAGTTCTTTATGTAGTTCTTGCACATTTTGAAAATCTATTTTGAAGCATTTTCATTTTTTTTTGCTATTAATATGTGTAATCCTTTCCTTTTCATTTAGGTTCTAATTTATTACTGCTTTTCATATTATTTTATTATTGTCTTAAATAGCTGTCTCATTGATTCATTCAGTGTTTTTAAAGTTGATTCTTTCTTTTTTCCCCAGGTCAGGAATTGTGTCACATATAAATAATGAAAATGTGATTATACTTTCCAATTATTATTTTTCATATATTTTTTGTCTCATAGCATTGTCATAATTTACACAAAAATATAGCCTATTTACACAAAAATATAGCCTATAATTCTCAATTACAGTTTATTTTATTAGATATCTTTTTGCCATTCATTGGGTAGATTTTTTTATCATGGTGATGCATAATTCTGGTTAGAGTTTCTTTATATATGCTTAAATAAATAATGGTTACTGAATTTGTACTAATTTTTGCCATCTATCACAACAGTATTAGTTGTTTTTGCCCTTCAACTCATTTTTTTTTTTTTTTTTTTAGGGCCATACCCATGGCATATGTAGCTTCCCAGGCTAGGGGTCAAATCTGAGCTGGAGCTGCCAGCCTATGCCACAGCCACAGCAATGCTGGATCCAAGCCATATCTGTGACCTACACCAACCACAGCTCACAGCAACGCCGGATCCTTAACCTACTAAGCGAGGCCGGGGCTCAACTCTGCATCTTCATGGATCTAGTCAGATTCGTTTCTGCTGAGCCATGACGGGAACTCCTCCCCTCAACTCTTAATATGATGGACTTATATTCCTTTATTCTATACAGTTGAGACACTCTTGCATTTTTGGTGAAAAAAAAAACCTGCATAGTTTATAATGGAAAGTTATTATATTAAGAAGCTAGTGTTTTACTAATATTTTCTACAAAGTTTTGAATTTATATTCATAAATGAAAACGTGTGTGTATATTCATTAGCAGTTCTCATTATCAGAATTATGCAAGTTTGATAAAATGAACTGAGGATTCAAACCGTTTGAATAGTATAGAAATAGTCTCCCTCAGACTTTTAAATTGTCCTACATGTAATACCCTCTAGGCATATTTATTTGGGCAATTCTTGGATAATTCTATTTTGTCCTTTTAAGAGGCAGTTTTCACTCCTCCACATTTTTGTCTGTCACTAAATTTCCTTGGTCATTTCCACTGGAATTTGTATAAGAGAGTAATTTAGTTTAAAAAGTGAAATTTCGTTGTTATCTTGTAGCAGAATTCTGTGCACCTAGCCTACAGGGAAGAAAAATGCTTGAACCCATTTTCTCATTGTGTATGTGTTTTAAAGGAATGTAACAACCCTTGTTGTGAGGCCACGACCTGCCTGCTCAAACCTGAAGCTGATTGTGGAAAAGACACTAAACCATAACATGTAAGATCCTTTCTTCTTTCGTTGTTCCCAAATATTTTCTCACTTTCATTTGATTTAAGAAGGATGTGCCACTGAGTTCTATGATACACTAAAATACAATTTATTTTACATTTTTAAAGATGACACAATTTCAGAAATGAAAAAAAAAAAAAACCTGCCATTCTGAACATAAATAACTCACAGTTGTGTGTACACTAATCTACAAATGAGAAAAGTGGCTACTTTGTCATCTGTGATATTGGGACTACTGAAATCTATGCTAAAAATTGTATAAATTTCTGTCACACAAAGCAATATGACAGACAGAAAAGTTTATTTAAAAAGGCCTCGATTGATGAGCAGATTTTGTTTTTTGGTGCTGACAGTTGAAATTTGCAATGTAGTCAGAAAATAACACTCCAAGATTTGACAAAGTTATTCTTTTAAACATGCCTCAATAAGGAGTTCCCGTCGTGGCTCAGTGGTTAATGAATCCGGATAGGAACCATGAGATTGCGGGTTCGATCCCTGGCCTCGCTTGGTGGGTTAAGGATCCAGCGTTGCCGTGAGCTGTGGTGTAGGTCATAGACACGGCTCAGATCAGACATTGCTGTGGATGTGGTATAGGCCAGTGGCTACAGCTCCGATTAGATCCCTAGCCTAGGAACCTCCATATGCTGCAGGTGGGGCCCTAAAAAGACAAAAAAAAAGCCTCAATAAGCCATGATCTGCACATTATTGTTATGTTTTACACACTCTTACATGAGTAGGACTAGGACATCTAATAGTTCTGAACATATTCTCCAAACCTAAAAATGGCAGCAACAACAACAGAAATTATAAATGAGGGAAAGTCTCAGGATAAATTACATGAAAAGGAGTTATCCTTACTGAATTTTCTGAACCTTTTCTGGATTGGAACCTGCTGAGAGATGATAAAGGGAGTAATTGACTCAAAGACCATGGGTATCACTTTCACAAGGAAAAGACACAGCAAGGTCATAAGATGAGGCGCATCACTCACTCTTTTTCCCCCAAATACCATTGTCTTCAGCTGAACCACTGGGAATTTTAGAAATCAGACCCATCTTCTTCCTCTGTCCAGAGGCTTCAGAAGCACAGCATTGCAAAAAAAGTCCATTCAACTCTTTAGGGGTTTGGAATGATAGGTGGGCATGCCTGCCCCCTTACCAGGCAAGACTGACAATTTTGCATCATGGAAAGAAAACTGGACTTGGACTTGGGAAACTTCAGTTCTTAGTTCTGGTCTAAAGTAGCTGTGGCCCTTTCGGCCAAGTTGTTCACTGCATTTGCTCACCTGTAAAATGAAGATAATGATATTATCTTTCAGTAGGGCTGTTAGTATTATATAAATTCCATAAATATTTACTATTATGTAATTTTTTTTACTATTATGTAATATTTTATAATTTATCATAACCATGGCTTCCAAAATTTTTTTTCTTCTGATCAGAGAGTGAATCCAAAAACCTCTTTCATTGAGACACCACTTGCCAGGACAAGAATCAAGAAATCTAAACCTGCCAAGAACGTCTCATATTTTCACCCGTGTTTTTAGATATATTTGCTTTTCACTTGTCATTATATTTCCTATATTTTTACCACTCCAGCCAAAAGGGAAATAGATGTATTTAGAGAAGCTGACTCTTTTCTAAGCCTGGTCTTCAAGGTATTTTTAAGGATTGTGAAGTTCTTGCTTAGCTCTACTCTCTGGAGAACAAAAGAAATTAGCCTTTAATTAAAACACCTCAAAATGCACTGCGGAATTATGCCAGTTCAAATCAGAATTATATAGTTCCCATTATAGCTCAGTGGATTCAGAATCCGACTGGTTCCATGAAGATGCGGGTTCCATCCCTGGCCTCGCTCAGTGGGTTAACAATCCGGCATTGCCATGAGCTGTGGCGTAGGCTGCAGATTAGGCTGGGATCTGGCATTGCTGTGGCTGTGGCACCGGCCAGCAGCTGCAGCTCTGATTCTATCCCTTGCCTGGGAACCTCCACATGCGGTGAATGTGACCCTAAAGATAATTTTTAAAAAATCAGAATTGTACATTGTGTTTTAATCTCAATTGGGCTAGCCCATGAAGAAATAAGGCCACTGGATGAGTGAGGTCTTTGGTGGAAAAAAAAAAAAATCAGAGTTCATGTGTCATTTATTACTCCTCAGTATTCTGCTTGCCTGACTCGTAGATGTGTGGTATTTTTCTATGTCATGTCAAGATGAATGAAACATTTTTATTTTATCATGTATAATCTTGTCACCATCACATATACTGTTGGTTTTGAGAAGCCTGCATGGCTCGCCTTGTAATTTAGCCACCAAGAAATGCTTCGATCATCTATTGATTTCATGAACCACACTGTCAATGAATAAAATACCGCTTTTTGAGAATTTTGTGTGGCCCTTTTCAAAAAATGAGTCTTTTCTAGCTTCCGGGTAGGTCTGTGTTATGAGTAGATAATTTCCCGTTTGGACATTTGTCAGCATTGCCACAGAGCACAGGCATCGTGAGGGAGAGGAGGAAAGTCATATCCTCCTTTATTATTATTTTTTTTGATGGGTAAATAGATTTATTAAGATAGGACGCTTCTGAGAGATGCAAGTGGGCCAGCAAGGAGGCTCTGCCCCCAGGATCCAGTGGGCCATCCTCCTTTAATGCTCAAAATGCAATGACTTGAGGCTGGTCACACAAGACTAGACTTCTTTTCAACGTTCCTCTAAACGCTTTTTAACGGTTACTCCAAATAATTGCCCAAATTTCCACTGAGGCCTGAGTGGGGAGAAGAGGGACTTATATTTCCAAGGATTGTGCTTTGGAACAAGTGGCCTTCCAGAAAGCTCTGCTTGCTGGTCTCGGCCATTTTCCCTTTCCCCACCTGCATATTACTGGTGGGTTGGCACTACCAGTATTACAGGAGGTGGCACATCGGCTGTCACCAGTAGCCATGCTGCAGCCCTGACTTGTCAATATCTCTATGGTCCACTGGGCTAGTACAAACTTCCACCCAACTTCCTGGGAAAAAGGGTTAAGGTAGGCTTATTTTCTCGCCAGCTTCATGTGTAGATAGAGGCTTCTTAGAAAACCACTTGAGCTGCAAGGATTGCAGCTTTGGTGGCATCCTAAAGACAATAATGGCTCACGATGTTAACTGTGAAATTATCAGGAATCTTATGAGCTGGCTGTGGTGCACAGCTGTTACTAAAAAAAAATAACCAACTGCATACATTTACAATTAAGTAAGTTATATGAAAACCTATATTAGATCTCTCCAGAGAAACACCATACATATGCCACTTACATTTATTCACTATATGTGATATATACATAGAGAGAGAAAGAGACGGCTATATCTATATTTATAACATTTATCTCTCTATCTACATAAGAGAGAGAGAGACTAAATTTTATTAAGAGAAGTTGGCTCACATATTATGAAGGCTGTTGCTGTACACCTGAAAACTCACACAAAATTGTAAAGCAACTATTGTCCCCTAATTTTTTAAAAAAGATAGATAAAACACATACAAAAAATAAATGTATTTTCATATTGTCATAGAAAATTATGAAGGCTGAGAGGTCCTGAAATCTGCCACCTGCAAGTTGAAGAACTAGGAGAGCTGCTGGTGTAATTCAGGCCAAGGGCAGGAGAAGATGTGATGAGACGCCCTGGTTCCAGCAGGCAGGCAGGAAGCAAAAATGGATAAATTCTTTTTTCCTCCAAATTCTGTTCTCCTCAGATCCTCAACAGATTGGGTGATGGCCCCCTACCCCGAGGAGGGCTGTCTGCTTTGTCCCAGGGCACCCTGAGTACAGTCACGTTGACACATAAAGTCAGCCGTCACAAAAGCAGAGGCTATGCTGAAAACTTATCTCTTCCTAGTACACTCACTTGTTTAATGGACCTCTGCTCTTCTGGTTGTTTAGGTCCATCATAACCATGTGACAGATACACATACAGGTCTTCCTTGACTTATGATAGACTTACATCCCCAAAACCTCTCCTAAGTTGAAAATGTGTTTAAGACCCTAACCTACCAACCATCACAGCTTAACCTAGGCTACCTTAAGTGTGCTCGGAACACTGACATTAGCCTACAGCTGGGCAAAATCATCTAACACCAAGTCTCTTTTACAATAAGGTGCTGAAATGTTACCTATAAAGTGCTGAAGACCATACCGAATGAGAACTGAATGGTCGTCTGGGTACAGAATGGTTACAGGTGTATTGGTTGTTTCCCACTGTGGTTGTGTGGCTGACTGGGGGCTGCGGTTCACTGCCCAGGCCCAGCATCTGAGAGAGCATCACACTGCTATCACTACAGACATACACACATACACGCATATAGATACAAAACTTCTTCATATTCTTTTCCACTATGATTTATTACAAGATAGTGAATGTAGTACCTTGTATTCCAATAATGTAGGACATTATTGTTTATCTACTTAATATATAGTAGGTTGTATCAGCCAATTCCAAATTTCCAATCCAGCCCCTCCCCCTTGGCAACCACAAGTCTGTTCTCTATGTCTGTGAGTCTGTTTCCGTTTCATAGATATGTTGATTTGTGTCCTATTTTACGTTCCACCTGTAAGCAATATCATACACTATTTGTCCTTCTCTGTCTGACCTCACTTAGTATGATAATCTCTAGGTATCACAACATAATCTTTTAAATATGGTTACTTTCTTGGCTTAGAAATAAACTAAAAGTAGAATCTGTACTCTTAATAACTAGACTAATTGATAAGACTGACCTAACCAAGGCTGAGACTTCACTGAGGCCAAGGGGCATGCTAGGTGTGTGTGTGTGTGTGTGTGTGTGTGTGTGTGTGTCTATGCATACTCACAAGTACTGCCTCTGAGAATTCCATTCAACCATGGAACCATCACGACACACCCAAACAAAGAAAACTTGGGGTAACAGGCTGTCCTAAAACGCTGGGGTGAGTGAGGATGCTGAGGATAGTGAGTTCAATGACCAAGAGAAGGACAGGAAAGCCACTTGGGGCTGGGGAGGGGACATGGTCACTGTTGTGGTGCCAGTTCAACCCTTGTCCAGGGAACTTCCACATGCTGCTGGGTGTGGACAAAAAGACCAAAAAAAAAAAAAAGTAGACATAAACACAGCCATCTTCCTATAGTGTGGCTGTCTGCTGGTTTGACAAACACCAGCCCAAAGAACTGTACATTTTATGTACTTTGCCCGATTCCCTTCCCTTCCTCTTTATTCCCACGGGATGGATTCCATTTTATTACCTATTAACCTTTCTTCCTCAATTTCTGATTCGTATTCATCCCTAAAAATCCCGCGTAAGAACCATCTGCAAGGCCCCTCCCTATAAATTTCCAGGAAAGCCGTTTACACCCCTGCAGGAGCCTCTCTTCCAGGAAAGCTGCAACAAGGAGCCGAGTTCCAGGAGGCAGGGAACACACAGTGGATTTGCTCTGCCCCGCGGCCCTGGTGACACAGAACAGAGTGGGAGGGGCTCTCCAAGACAGCTTGCCTTTTCCCATCTTTGCACCTCAGTCTATTCTCCTTTCCTCCCACAACAGAGGGGCTGTGACAAGTGAGCATTGTTGAACAGAGTGGAGGACTCCAAGACCAGGGTGGGTGGAGTTTAGTCTGAAGTCTAGAAGCTTAGCGAGGGACTCGGGCAGGGCTATAGTTTGTAGACTCAAAGGCGATGGCCTCAGTTATGGACAATATCTAGGGCTCTAGGCGCCCTCGTGTGGCCATAATATGTACAGCAGCAGAGCACTTGTCAAATCCCCTACTCCCCTCACAGTAAATCCTCTGGCTAACAGGACCCTGGACAAAGCCTTATGGTGGGCCTGGGGGTGTGCTGGTGAAGCTTATGTAATGAGGAGATCGTGGCAGAGAGGAGAAACCCAGTTCCACAGAGAAATACTTAGGACCTCTCAACTGAGTCCCTCTTGCAGGTCCCGTCTGCATGTCTGCAGAAATTATCATAACATTGTAAATCAACTATACCTCAAGAAAAATTTTTTAAAATGAAAAAAAAAAAAAACAAAACTTTTTTTCTGTTTTCCACTCCAATCCATCATCTCGGATAGCCTTGTTATTTGAAAAACTGATCTGACATTACTTCTGTGTTTAAAATTCTAATTTTATTGCCATCAGGATAAATTATCATCCTGTTACTTTGGCAAACTGACCTCTTCATGATCCATCTCCAGCATACCTGGGACACCTCCTTTTATGGCTCAGCCCCACCTCCCCAGTCCCACTGAACTTGTTCCACTGTTAACATCTCCACTATCACCCAGATGCATGTTTAGGTCAGAATTTTAGATATGAATTGGCTTCATCTAATTTCATTTCAATTCATAACAATCATCTACTGCAGAATTCATATCTTGGAGCAAATCTCATCATTCCATTAATATTCAACTTTTTTTTTTTCTCTTCTGTTCTATAAGAGAGAGACTACTGCAATCACTACAAGTATGTGTTACTCAGTTGAAGCAACTGAGACAGTTCAGGAAAGGAAATGGCAGAAGCAAGGACTGGAAGGGCTCAAACCACAACAACAACAACAACAAAAAGAGAGAATAACGTAACACAAAATGAAACAAAAGCACACTTCCTGAC
Organism: Phacochoerus africanus; assembly: GCF_016906955.1. NCBI lineage: Eukaryota > Metazoa > Chordata > Mammalia > Artiodactyla > Suidae > Phacochoerus > Phacochoerus africanus. The sequence goes on from NC_062558.1 coordinate 8,627,415, forward strand.
TTCAGAGGAAGAGAGTGAGAATAGCTTTCTTCTATGATTTCTCTTTAGTAGTTAGGGGGAAATGAGTATGATCCTTAAAACAAGAAATGGATGGAAAAAAAATTAAAACTGTCAAATTTCAGTTTCTATTTCTAACCATGGGCACCAGCAGACAGCAGGACCACTATCAGCAAAGCACCGTGGAAAGAAAAGGCTCAAAATAATTCCCTTCATCTTTGCAGGCACGTGACTGGAGTTTGAAATTGGAAGGGAATTTCTAACTTTGTGCAGCTGCTGGTGACTTTGAAAAGTTAAACTCTTTTCTTTTTTTTTTTTAAGATTTTCACTACTCTAGGAGTCCTCTGTGGTGCTTAGAAGTGAGGAGTGTAGTAAGAGTCAATCCCTTGGTGGCTCAGCTGGTTAAGGATCCAGTGTTGTCACTGCTGTGGCTCTGGTGTGGCTAACCCTAACCCTAACCCTAACCCTAACCCTAACCCTGGGTTCAATCCCAGGCCCAGGAATTTCCACGTCCATTGGGGCAGGCAGAAAAAAAAAAAAAAAAAGAAAGAAAGAAAGAAACGAGGAGTAAAATAGTGGGACCCTTGCAAATTAATAGTCTAAGAGGCTTGAGCGTTCAAGAGGCTCCACCATTTGCTGATTACCTTGGAACAGGTGAATTTCTTTTTCAGGGACTCAGTTTTTTCAGTTGTAAAGTGACTAAATTATTATATCACCACCACATATTGTTAAAATTAAATGGGCAAGTCCTGCCAGAGTGAGTGCTCAGGGCATACACTTTATTTCATCATAAGGTAGTAGGGTTAAGGCTGACTCAGGATTGCGTGTTCTGAGTTAAGGAATATGCAGTTGCCAATATCTCCTCCCTCCCTTAACTTTCTCTTTGTGAGGAGACAACCTTGGCCCCTTGGCCTTGGGGAGTTTCTGGCATAGGTTTGAGGGCCATTCCCAACCTCTGCCCCCTGATTAATGGGGTATGGCTGGTACAGGCACACGGAGATCAAGCTGTGCTGGAAGATATGCCTGTGGGTGAATGCAATCTACAGAGTTTGCATGGGCAGCCTGCAGAGATTGTATCACCTTCTTTTCCATTTTCAGAAGGAAGGCATGTAGGATACCCGAGTACTTTGAAATAGTAATAAGAACCTGGCTCCTGATACTTGATGGTGCATGAATTGCTCTCGGTCACAGGGACTCTGGGGCCTTTACACAGCCCTGGGTTAGCCATACAAAGATCCAAAGAAGCTCAAGTGTAAAGGAAAAAGAGAATTACAGTGGGACTTTTGTTCAGTCCCAGTAAACCCATAACAGTTTTCACCTATTCTGTAAATCAAGTGTGGCAATAAAGCTATGATGAATGATCAACTTCTTAAGTTGCTATTGATTGAATACCAGCAACATGCAAGGTGTGGCACCGTTAGACTCGACAGGGGACATGTGAATGCTCGCAGAGGGTTTCTGTCTTCAAAGGGGTTGCATATATTTCAGAAGATAAAGTGAAAATTATACTAATAATGTCTAGCATTGCAAATATCTGAAAGTAGCCACATACAGGGGGTAACTCTGGATACATCTCTTTATTAAGATATAAACAAACCAACCTACTACATACATGCAGACTATGGAGCAGAGCTAGGCAGGGTTTTAGGTGCAGAGGGGAAGAGCAGTGTGTGCCATGGTAGGTAACGCAGGTAGCATAAAGACTGTGGTGCCAGAACGTGTTGGAGTCAGCGAAGGTGGACAGGGGATGGCCCCTTACCCCAGAGAGTGATTTATTATATTTATCAAATTGGAGGCAAAGGGTGGTAGGCATGGAATGAAGAACATGATTAAACCACAAAAGCCTGACAAGTGTACTCTGAGTTCTGTTTAATCAACCTTGGGAAAGGTGTTTCAGTTGAAACTGTAGGAAGATGAAAGGAAGGTCAACTGTGTAGGAGAACTCACACAGGTGTGTTGATAAAGGGAGCAGGGGTGCCAAGGATGGAACAGGCCAACCAACCAATCAGTTGGCCAAAAGTAAAGTCCCTGCACATTTTTAGCTGATGTTCTTAGACTGTTGTGCAAATGGTGACTGGGTATAATAACTTTTGTCTCTTTCCATTGGACCATCCAGGCCTCAAAGAAATCCTCTTCAGAAAGGCAGAGGAGGCTAGAATCTCAGTCATTGGTTGGTAATATTCAGTTTCTTGCAAAGAAAATATAAATGATAAAGACAATATCCTGAAACAAATGGCTAATTTACATACAAAAATATTTGTTGAGAGTATCTTACATGTAAGGCACAATTCTAGGCATTGGAGGTATAGCACCCAAGAGACAAAATCTCTGCTTTACATTCTAGTACAGGTAGAGGATGAAAAACAAATGCATGAGTAAAAGTCTTCACAGACCAGGTACTAAGAAGCCTTCATTGATCAAGAGGGAAGGAGGATATAGAATGCTTAGATATTCGTAGGAATACAAGTGCCATCTAAAAGAGAGTGAGCAGAGAAGGTCTTGAAAAGATACAATTTGAGGAAAGACATAAAAGAGGTGAGGGAGGGAGCTATAGGGATGCTGCCCTGATGACAATGGGCTGGCATATTCATCCTGGGTATGGGGAGAAGGACAGAGTAGCTAAACAGAGCTGAAGAGAAGAGCCAGTGGTCAGGTCCAAGAGTAAGAGGGCGCCAGATCATGTAGGAACTTGTAGATGCTCACAAGGAATTGAGCTTCCACTCACTGTTCAATGGCAAGCCACTAGAGGATTCCAAACAAAGGAGTTGACATGGCATTGCTTCTGTTGTAAAAGGATCCCTAGCTACTCTTGTCAAGTAGACCATGAGGGAGAGGCAATGATAGAAACAAGAAACCACAGATGAGGAGGTTATGGTGGTAATCTAGTAAGAGAAGACTCTGGATTTGTTGAGTGGTCAAATCCAGTGGAGGAGCTGAGACAAGGTTAGATTCACAGTCTATTCTGAAAGAAGAGCCAGTGGGGTTTCCCAACAGACTGTGCATGGAGTGTGAGAGAAAGAGAGCTGCCCAGGATAACACCAAGGTCTTTGGCTTGACTTACTACGATGATTGACAGCACTGCCACTGCCAGAGACGAGCAGGACATTCAGAAGAACAGTTTTGGGGATGAAAATCAAGAGTGGAGTTTCTGTCTATATTAAACTTGTAATGCCCACTAGACATCAAAATAAAGATGCCAAACAGACAACTGGAATCAAGGAAATATTTCTGGGGCCTGTGAATTTGGCAATCAACAGTAACACAAGCACCTTTAAGATGTGATTTGCTGAGCTCTGCAAGGGCATAAGTATAGACAGAAAAGAGGTAAGTTCAAGGAGTGAGTCCTGAGACCCTCCAAAGTTTAAAGGTCTGGGATATGTGGGGAAATGGGTGAATAAAGCAAGAAGAGAGCATCTAATGAGGGAGGAAAAGCAAGGCTCTTCCTTTCAAGTAAGGAATGTGTATCCAAAAAAAAGAGAGAGAGAAAGAAGGTCAAGGTCAAATGACAAATCGAAAATGACCAAGAAATGAAATCAAAGCTGAGAATTAACCATTGAAATTAAAGTCTGGAGATCACTGGTGACCTTGCTGAGCAGTTTCAGTAGAGTAGCTGGCACAAAAGAGATTATCTCTCATGGCTCGCAGGTGGAAGGAAGAACCAGGAACAGTGATTACCGATAATTCCTTGGGAGGGTTTTGTTAGGAAGAGATCAGAAAGATAACAAGGTGGCTGGAAGGGCATGTGAGGTCAAGAGAGTTGCTATCATTTGTTTAAAGAGGAAAATTACAGCTTGCGGAGGACTGAAGTGAAGGGGCGACTTGGTTCTGTAGGAACAGGACTTCAGAATAGGATCACAAATTCTATCACTTATCCACCTGGAGAAAAATCTAATTGCATCTCATTTCAAATCCTGTCACCACAGGGCTTTACGTCTGTGTTGCTTAAACCATTTTGACCTTCCCGAAGTTAGCGTATTTCTTAAAGCCCTTAGAAAACAGAGTTAAATTGAAGGTGAGAGATAATGTCAACCCTTGGACAAAACTGGAGTTGTATGTATGTTATGCATGCGCTGTTCTTTATGTTTCTTCATCTATACAGTGATCAAAGCGCTATTATCTTTGCCATGAGGAAACCCAGACTCTAGGAATATTAAGTAGTTTGTTCAATATCACCAGCTAAGTGATAATCAGAATTAAGAAGTGAAATTTCTACACACTCTTTTTACTCTGGGTCTGCTATTCCCCAGGGACAACCTTATTCTTTTGGGTCAATTGAGTGAGTCAATTTTTAAATGGCTCTTGGTGCATTTATAACATGACATTTCTAAGCATATTAAATTGTGGAAAATATGATAGCGATTTTTTAAAAATCCAAAACTTGTAATTATACTGGCCATAAGGTCATAAGTTCTACTTACAATGGTCTTAGACAAGGTCTTAGAAGGTCTTAGGGGGGAAAAAAAAACAAAACAGGAAATGCATGGAAACATAGCATTCCCATGTTTAAAAGAAAAAATCTTAGAGAGCTAGCATTCCTAATTTATGAGTAAGACCCAGAAAATAAGCAATTTGCCAAAGGTCATCAATTAGTCACAGGTGAACACAGAGTTCCTGATTTTGAATCTTGTGTTCTTTTCAATACACTTAAAACACAATTAGTGGGCTGAAATTAGCTTCTACAAAAAGAATCGTAAGTTCCCCTTAATTAACATAACTTCGGAGTACTTGGTATTGACCCTTCTTTTAAAGTCAGACAGAAAATGCTAATCTTTATTCCAGTTATTTCCATGTCAAACTTTTGCCATCACTATCATAATACAAACAGGATTTTCAAAATTCACTTCATTCTACTCATTCACTTGAACTTATTACCCCTTTTCTTCATGTTTCTCTTGGCAAAGGACATGCAAGAACAAACATTTTGAGTCTGCAGAGGGGGCTGCCTCTCATTTCTGACTTAGAATATATTCTTTATCATCCATCACCCTTCCTAGGCCCCCACTTTTGTGAATTCACTTTGTTAAGTCCTTAAGAAGAGGTGAGGGGTTGCACCCCAAGTTGCCAGATAGGAGAGAGGAGCAGGATTGAGGGAAAGAAGCAGGGGAGGAAGCTCAGGAAGGCAAAGCTGAAGAGGAATCTGGACTGTGAGCAAGGTCAAAGGGAGAGAGCAGACACGTTCTGCACAAAGCTGGGAGGCCTCCAAGACACAGTCTCCTGGTCGACTACCTGTTAAAGGGTTGTTCCTAGTGACAACAAGGATGGGACACAAGCATCTACAATCTCAAAACCCCTGAAGGAGGAGTTCCCATTAAGGAAGTTAAGACCTTCCATAGTGTCTGTGAGGATGTGGGTTCAATTCCTGGCCTCACTCAGTGGGTTAAGGATCTGGCGTTGCCACAAGCTGTGATGTAGGTCGCAGATGTGACTCAGATCCCAGGTTGCTGTGGCTGTGGTGTAGGCCAGCAGCTGGAGCTCCGATTTGACCCCTAGTCTGGAAACTTCCATAGGTTGCACGTGCAGCTGTAAAAAGAAAAAAAAAAATTTTTTTTTAAGAAATTGTGAAATCATCAGAGGCATTTCGCAGTATCAGGATGACAAAGGCAGATGCAAGTGGAATGTGTTAGGATGAGTTGGAGAGGAGAAAATTGCCACGAGAAATATAGATAAACTTTGTGAGAAGTTTAACTGAAAAGGGAATGAAAAAGAGGGTGATGGTGGGGTTCTTTGGAATATGGGTTTTTGTGAAAGGGAGAGATTTTAGATTATTTAAATATCAAAAGAAAGCTTCTGGTTATGGTAGATTGGTTCAGTTTATGGGAATGTAATAACGTGAGATGGGGAAAGAACAGAATCCTGAACAGGTAAGGGATTGTACTGCCAAGAGATATCTCTTCTCATATAATGAGAGAACACATGCATATAGATAGGTTTCACGGGTCCTTTGCACATTTGTTTGCTAATAGTTTATTTTTGTATTGATTTGAAAGAGTTCTACATTATAAAGATATATACCCTCACTGTTTTTTTTCTGGCTGTGTCTGTGTCATGCAGAAGTTCCCAAGCCAGGAATTGAACCTGCACCACAACAGTGACAACTCCAGATCCTTAATCCACTGGGCCACCAGGGAACTCCTGCCCTCACTTTATCTTATGTGTATTGCATATATTTCTGGAGTGTTTACTTGCCTTTTAATTGCCATTAATTTGTGGTTTATGACATAAACACATTTTCATAAATAAGTTTGGATGAAAGTGGTCAAAAGGTACAAAGTTCTGGTTCTAGGAAAAATAAGCACTGCAGATATAAAATACATCATGATGACTAGTGGGAACAGGGTTGGGTGGTATATTTGAAAGTTAAGACAGTAGATCCTAAGAGTTCTCATCACAGGGGAAAAAAAGCTAGTGGGTATCTGTATGAGAGATAGATGCAAATTAGACTTATTATGATAATCGTTACCTAGTATATATAGTCACATCACTATGCTGTACAAGTTAAACAGTGCTGCAGTCAATTACATCTCAATAAAACGGAATGAAAACCGCAGTTATGTCTCTTCACTTCCCCCTCTTACCCCAGGGACTCCCTGGTTTCTTTGATCAGGGTAGGGGTGGAATGTGGGTGAATATCTTGTGTTTCATACAGCACTCTAAAGGCCACCCTCCTCGTGTCCCCACATGGCCCAAGCCTTTATTTAGCAGGGGAAAAAAATACGTTCTCAATATTCCTGTCTAGTGTGTTTTCTCACACTTTCCTCGACAGTTTCTTCGTGTGGCTCTCAGCATAGAAAGATCGTCTTCCACCAACATTTATAGAAACATCCTTCAATGACTTTTTTTTCCCAAGACATACGTGATATGTTTCCCTCCTAAATTTCTAATACCTCTGGAATCAGATTCATATTAGGCAGAAAGTAGGAATCTCGGCCCAGCCCACTTCCTCCACCACCACCACCATCTCCGTGGTTGTCCTTAATTGGTACATGATGTCCATCTTCCAGGCTTTAGCCTCAAGCACCTCACGGATTGTGCAACACGGCCGAGGAACACTCCTTGTGCTGGATCAAAACCGCCCGTCTGTCTGTAGGGTCTTCATCTCGTCATCGTCGCTGTGGAAGCGCAGACGGTGCACAACTTTTATCAGGCACACGCGCCCCTCTTCTCCCAGAATCACTCAGAATGTTTCCCGGGAGTTTATTTTTCATGATTTTACTCATTCCTCAGATTAAAGGTATGTCAATCTTTTTTAGGAGGGTTGTCTTAGGGTGCTTATGAGGTAAGGTTTCTCTAGGCACAAAGTTCATATTTGAAATGATAAATGATAAAAACATGAGGATCCATTCATGATTTTGCTGAGAACATAACATTGGATTTGGACTAGATTATGGCTACTCTTGAGATTCTATAAATCTATGAAATGCCATGTCACTTAAATACATTGATGGATAGTGAGAAGGAGGAAGGAGAGGATTTTACGGACTAGCTGCAAGGCAGCAGACATCACGTTAGTCGTCAACCAATTTATAGGCCCTTAGCATGCTTAAAATTCTGTATTATTATTAATATTTTTTAATTTTTATTTATTTATTTATTTATTTTAGGGCTGCACCTGTGGCACATGGAGGTTCCCAGGCTAGGGGTTGAATGGGAGCTGTAGCAGCTGGCCTACACCACAGCCACAGCCACGCCAGATCTGAGCCACCTCTGCAACCTACACCACAGCTCATGGCAATGTCAGATCCTTAACCCACTGAGTGAGGCCAGGGATCAAACCTGTGTCCTCATGGATACTAGTCAGATTTGTCTCTGCCAAACCACGACGGGAACTCCAAAATTCTATATTATTATCTCTGCTTTACAAGTAAGGAAATCAAGACTAATTGCTACAGATCAGGGGAATTAGATACGGTATTTATGGTCATATTGCTAATAAGCTAGTAAAAGTTTGGCTCAAATAAGAGCAGTTTCCAAAATCCTACTCTCTTTCCTCTGAATCACTCTGGAATGAGGTTGGCAGGGTTCACCTCATAGTCGACTACCAATGTGACAGGTAATGTGTAGAAGGTCCTGCCTAACACTGATTCAAAAGGATTGAAAATCCCTCCAACAGAGGAAAGGCTTGTATTTAGCCGGGAGAGTTAAGACAGCAAATGCAAATGTCCCTTGGAGATAAAATCAGCAATTTACATTGAAACAGCCCCTTCCATCCAGTGGTGGAATCCAGAGACAGGCATGAGGAGAATAAGGTGACAAAATTGACAACTGCAGAACAAGGTGAAAAAAATGAAGTTGAAGGACCCTGATTTCTTTCCCTCCTCTCCAATTTTGTTTATATTTTCCTAAGTCAGAAACATCCATCTCAGTTTCTTTACCTGTAAAGTGTGGATGCTACTATACCTGGCTGCTAATTAGGAGCAAGTGAACTCTGAAAATAATTCTGTTATCCAATTATGGTGGGTGAGTGTTAATCCCAGCTGTATTTTCCCCGTTATGTTTCCTTTCAGAGAAGGTAATCTTTGGAGTAAAGGGTCAAGAACTGGTTTATCCTAAAAAGCTTCCTCTGATACAGAAGCGAAATGTTTGGCACATCCATGAGGATGATATACAGGTACGCAGCTTTGCTTTAATAAATAAGATGTGTTGCTTTCATAGGCATGAAGAAAGCAACCTTTGTCTCCAATTAGAAGCAAACAAGGGAGGTGTCTTGATTTTTTCCAAGGACTCCTATTCGGTTTACAGTATCCTCTTGCAGGGGAGGGGGACAAGTAGAGGCTGGTGGAAAAAGCAATCCTTTGATGGATGAGGAAACGAAAAAGAAGAAAGTTTAGGTTTTAGAGGGGAGGGCATTTAAAATCTCCCAGTTTATGTGAGGAGTTCCACTAACAGCTTTCCAGGCTGATTTAAAGCAGCCTCATGCATTCCGATCCGGTACCTACAGAATGTAATCTCTGAGCACTTAGCCTTCCCAGGGACCTTATGCAGGTTTATTGACCTCTCAGATTCCACAGCAAAGCTGAACAACTTGCACAGGAACACAAAGGTCTAGATGGCCTGGGAGTCAGAAGAGTGTTTACTCAGGTGTTCAAATTTAAAAACATTTAAAATTTTCTTTCCCCCAATAATAAATATTTATGTAGAAAATATATAACACACCTAATGGGGAAGACGCTTCAAAATTAGATTATTTTCAATGTCCACCATTCTAAAAGACACTAAATGACTGTTCTTAGATACTTATCACCAGGCATCTGCATTTTGAGCCTTAGGCTTTTAATTTGGCCCATGGAGCAGCCTGACGCCAATACTCCTTGAGAAGGCAGACCTTGCCTAATGCACTGACCTGAGTTCCCTCCACCATTACAGGAGCCAGGCTTCCAGGCTCTCACTTTGGAGGTTTCTCAGTCAAAAGGAAGATACACTTCAACTTTCCAAATGGTCCCATTGAGGCTTCTTTCCCATGGCTTGAGATGATTTAAAAAAAAAAAAAAAAAAAAAAAAAGCAGCTCTCCATCTGCTACCATTTGGAAATAATGCCTAACCATTTTTCTCTAATAATCTCTTTGCAAGTAGATTCTCTCTTGATCTCCAATTCTTTTTTTCACCTTCTCAAACCTTTTACTGGTTGGACATTGATATTTAGCTAAGAGGTCAAAACCAGTTTTCTGCCACCCCTTGTGCAAAAGCCAGTGGCTCTTTTGGCGTCTATTCTCTTAAGACTTCATCAAGATGAAAAGTCCTGGTATATACAAGATGAGCCAGGGCTGGGGCAGGAAATATAAAAAATGAGTTTGGAGCATTTGGGAGCACTAGAAAGTAAGAGTGTTCTCAAACAAGCAAAGAAACCTAAACCCATGTTGATGGGAATATGGCAAAAGAACACAGGGGCCAAGTGAAAGATTTCCCAGTGGCCAAACAGAAAATTTGAGCAACAAAATCAATAACATAGCTTTGGACCACAACACAAAGTATAGATTAATATCCATAAACCCAGATTGATATAAATAAATGACTGAACAAGTGAATAAAAGAGGGAGAATAGACAAATCTCCCATAAAGAAGAGTCAGAAGATTGATGTGACTCTCGCCTCCCCAGGAGGTGGAGCATAACATCCTACCCTGTAAGCATGGGCTGTGCATAGTGACTTCCTTCCAAAGAAGAGAATAATATGGAAGGAGGAAAAAGTACATATTTATGATGGAGAAATCTGACAAATGCTACCTCAGCAAGGTGGTCCAAGTTAATATCAGTAATAAGTCATGGTGATAGAATGCGCTCCTGATACGATGCAATGAAAAATCGCAGTTGATTTTTTCATTTTCTATCAGGTCTCTATAACTCCAGTCTAAGCATGAGAAAAACATCAGGAAACTAAATCGAGGGACAACCTACAAAATATCTCATCAGGATTTGACTAACACTCTTCAAAACTGTCAAAGTCATCAAAAATAAATGAAGTTTAAGAAATTATTCCAATCTAGAGGAACTTACGGAGAAATGACAACCATATGTAATGTGGTATCCTGGCTGGAATCTTAAAACAGTAAAAGGACATTAGACAAAAATCTGTGGAAATCCAGGAATTCCCTGGCGGCCTAGCAGTTAAAGATCCAGCATTGTCACAGCTATGGCTTGGGTTCGACCCCCGGCTCAGGAACTTCCACAAGGCAAGGGTGAAGCCAAAAAAAAAAGAAAAAAAAGCTATAGAAATCTGGCTAAATGTAAACTTTAATTGATAGTATCAATCTTGGTTCATTAGTTGTGACAAATATACCACAGTAATATATAAGGGTTAACACAAGGAAACCTAAGTTACGGAGTCTATGCAGATTCTGTGTTATCATCTTTTCAACTGTCCTCCAAGTCTAAAATGATTCTAAAATAAAAATTCATTTAAAAACTAAAAATAAATCAAATTCTAAAATAAAAATAATTCTATTTATTAAAAATATTGTTAAAGACTTTGGAGTTCCTGTCGTAGCGCAGAGGTTAATGAATCTGACTAGGAACCATGAGGTTGCAGGTTTGATCCCTGGCCTCGCTCAGTGGGTTAAGGATCCGGCATTGCCGTGAGCTGTGGTGTAGGTTGCAGATGCGGCTCGGATCCCGTGTTGCTGTGGCTCTGGTGTAGGCCAGCAGCTACAGTTCCAATTTGACCCCTAGCCTGGGAACCTCCGCATGCCATGGAAGCAGCCCAAGAAAAGGCAAAAAGACAAATATATATATATATATATATATATATATATATATATATACACATATATATATATATATATACTGTTAAAGACTTAAAAGTAGTATTATCACATTTTAAAATATTAAAAATAGTTTCTTTTTTTTTTTTTACATGTCAATGTTTTTCTTTATCTTCTAGTGAGGAAGGAAGATGGAGGGGAACAGAGTTTGGGAGAAAGCTACTCCCCATGTCATCTGTTTGAGTCATGCCTTGAAATTACCCTTATTTACAGCTAATTATATCAGCCCAGTCCTAACATTCTCCAAGGTGTGCTGCTCATTGCCCAAAAGATCTGAGTTCAATTATGAGTACAAATCCCAAATGAGGAAATTCTAAGCCGGTCCAGCTTGCTTTGTTATTTGCTATTTTCCCCTAGAAACATATTAATAGTACAATAAATTTCCTTGGAGGGCAATGCTTCTGCCAAGACAAAATGCTTCAGAAACATGTACAATCCAGTGGTCCCTCCTTTTTCAGCCCTGGAAATTCCCAGGCTCAAGGCCATTGGTCATGTGAGGTTGGATCCAAGCATCACTGTAGTCACAGATTCCCCATCTGTCTGATCCAATTCTCTTGCTACAGCAGAATAAGCCACTGAGCCATTGGTCCAAAGGTGCAGCTCAGGATCAGATTCTTTTTTTTTTTTGTCTTTTTGTCTTTTTGCCTTTTCTAGGGTCACTCCCATGCGGCATATGGAGGTTCCCAGGTTAGGGGTCTAGTCGGAGCTGTAGCTGCCAGCCTATGCTATAGCCACAGCAACACAGGATCCGAGCCGCATCTGCAACCTACACCACAGCTAATGGCAACACCGGATCCTCAACCCTCTGAGCAAGGCCAGGATCGAACCCGCAACCTCATGGTCCCTAGTTGGATTTGTTAACCACTGAGCCACGATGGGAACTCCAGGATCAGATTCTTTGGCAAGGAACTGGAGCTGTTTTTTTTTTTTTTTTTTTTTTTCATCTTCTTTATAAGTATAGCAAAGGCAAGCAACACAGAACTAAAGATTATAGAAAATGTAGTTGCCAGTTATATCTACAAGCACATCCTGCGATGGGCAGGCTCACCAAATAGGGCACTGCGTGAAGGAAATACACCACACCAAGTGAGTGCCTATGATAAAGAGGTGGTCCCCACTATTTCGGCAGTCGCTATTTGGATCAAAGTCATGTAGGCACCATTAAAGTAGCCAAAGGTACAAGCGAAAGGCACAAGCAGGGGGAGACTTCGAAGCATCGGGAGGCAGAGGAAGCAGAGCCCATCCAAACGTTATATTGCCCATAATCACCCCAAGTATGGACGTAAGAAAAGCAGCTTGCTGGTGACTCACTCTGACACTCAAAGCATAAGGCACCAGGTATACAGAGAGAGGGCTGCAGCTGTAAGCCATAAACAGAACAGAATACAACAAAGTTATGGGGTCTATACAGATTCTCTGTTAATCATCTTTTCAACTGTCCTCCAAGTCTAAAATGATTCTAAAATAGAAATTCATTTAAAAATTAAAAATAAATCAAATTCTTAAATAAAAATAATTCTATTTATTAAAAATACTGTTAATGAAAGACAAAATATTATCATATTAAAAATATTAACAATAGTTTCTTTTTTCTTTTTCTTTTTTTTTTTTTTTTTGTCTTTCTAGGGCCACACTCACAGCATATGAAGCTTCCCAGGCTAGGGGTCGAATCAGAGCTGTAGCTGCTGGCCTACCACAGCCACAGCAACACAGGGTCCGAGAGATATCTGCGACCTACACCACAGCTCACAGCAACACTGGATCTTTAACCCACTGAGCAAGGCCAGGGATCCAACCCATGTCCTCAAGGATACTTGTTGGGTTCATTAACCACTGAGCCATGACAGGAACTCCCAACAATAGTTTCCTAATATTACCTAATATAAAATCCATATTCAAACATTCAAATTTCAGAAAAGTCCCATCACAACATCTTGTTACACATACACACACAAATGTGCACGCATGTACATCTACACATATTGTTCATCATGTTGTAAGATGGGACTCATCCCTTTTTATTTGATCGAGCACCTCATTTCTTGCCTGATCATCTAACAATTCTATTTTTTTATAATAAAGTCCTAATTTTATGTTACATTTACAATAAAAAAAAGCCCTAACTAATGGATATGTCGACTAAAAAAATATGCACAACCTAAAAGTGTTATCAGTATCTATCATTTTGCCTGAAAGGACTGCTGGGCTGCTGGGTAGACTGTGAAAGGTCTGTAATTTTCCCCTCCACTCACTCCTTTACCCACCGCCAACACACACTAATCGAGCACATGTTTAATTCACATGATGGATGTTGTTTTTCAGGAAGCTTATGAAGAAGAATTGTTGTATGAACTGAGCCTAAATAGAAAAACCTTAATACTCCATCTTTTAAAATCAAGGTAAGTTCTATAATGATTCAGTAACTTACAGGTTTATCAGCCTATAATATTCTAGTTTTCATTAAAAAAAAAAACAAACCTTTCAGATAATTGAATTCAAGGCCTTGTTGTACATAATCTGAATTCTTATCCTTCTAAAATACGCCCATCTCATTTCAACACCTTAACAACAACTATAGGCCCTGCTTTCTAGTTCTGAAATGACTCCCTATTTGGGGTACTCGGAGTTCTGTTAACTCCATACACTCCCTCTGAGAGGTCACAGCTACTGTTTTGTGAATCAGTGGAGCAAAGAAATGTGAAAACCATTGTTTTTAAAGTGACTTCTTGAAAATACATATCAAACCAAGTTCTGTTGGAGAGTAAGCTAAAGACTGGGAAGAATTTATCAAGTTATTTTGTGTAGGCTAAATAATTCTAATGCCTTTTTAATAATTCTAAATAATAGTAATACAATTCTAATAATTCTAATTCTAATCAGCATACTTTACAGCCTTTGCTGTTCTTGAATCTCCACTGTTTTCCCTTGGACTGGACCCTACACACAATAGCTCTGTCTCCCAGCCCCAAACATTAAAATCATGAGGAATTGTCAAACACTAAGTAAAATACAAGGATAACTCTACTGAAGAATTGAAAGTCTGGCCTATTAACTAAAAACAACCAAAATAAAAAACAAACAAAAAAAAAACCTCTCCATCCTCCTTGAGTCCCCCACTGGACAAATGTTCAGAAATATGAACCTAGTAACACAATTCTATTGACAATTTGTTCAAAATCTGCATATTCTAATAGTCTCGGGATGGACATTTATTGAGCAATTTCTATGTGCCTTGCCTCAAAGTTCTCTCTTGATCCTGACAACATCATATGAAGTAGAGATTGTCTTATTTCCATTTCACTAAATGTGCAGAAATATGAACCTAGTAACATAATATCGATAACTTATTCAAAATCTGCATATTCTAATAGTCTCAGGATGGAATGAAGCTGACACTTATTGAGCAATTTCTGTGCTCAGCCTCAAAGTTCTTTCTTGATCCTGACAACATCCATGTAAAGCAGAGATTGTTTTAGTTCCATCTCACTGAGGAAGAATCCTAGGTTCACTGAAATAATAACTTGTCCAAGGCCACAATGCAGGTGACAGGGCTGATACTCTAACTCAGATCTGCCTGCTTTCAAAACGACCCCACGCTGTCTATGCCTCAAGTAGCCAATCGTATTGTATGAAACATTGTTCAATTCTGTGCATCAGCCTGGAGTGGCGTATTCTAGAACTGCAGACAGGCAAAGCAGTTTCACTGATGTTGATATCTCCAGGGGGCAACCTTACCCTCCTTCCCTCAGCTCTATGAAGTAAGTGAATTTAGTGCATACCGTAGAGACTCCCAAATCTGTGAATATTATTCAGATGTTTTCATATGTTATGGTAACAAATAAAAAGTTGATCTCACTAATTGAGATTTTTATGTCTCCTTCTCCATCGCCTCGTTTTTCCATACTTCGCCTATGATTTTCATTTGGCTTGGTTTTTAACTGCATTGAATATCTACTGTATAAACTGAGGTTGAGAAACTGAGGTGAAGAGGCAAACTATGTTAAATCCAACTGTTTATTCATCTAGTGGAAATATTGGGTCAACTTCGTTTTGACTATAACTTATCCATAATAGGTAAAAAGTTACATTTATTTGTATGTTTGAGGAAAAACCCCATTATTTTAGCATATACTACACAGCCAAATACTTAACTAGAAGCTTTGTACATGCTATTGCAAAATAACCACAAAAATAATTGTAGTCTATTTATTTTTGCAATCTCTTTCATTTTTACCAACAGTTTATTATTAAAAAAATTTTCACATAGAGCAAGGTTGAGGGAATTTTATAGTGACCATGTATATAGCCATTTATATATACATATACCCATAATCCCATCAAGGTATACAAATATAAATGTTTGCTAACATTTTGCTATATTTGTTTTACATCATGTTTCTTTATCTATCCACTCCTCTATCTATCCATTTATCCATCCGTCCATTCATCCAGCCTATTTTTATACATTTCAATTTATATCATAGTCATCAATATCTACCTAAGGGCTTCAACAAGCACATCATTAGAGTTTAAATATGTCTGGGAGTTCCATTGTGGCTCAACGGTAATGAACCCAACTAGTATCCATGAGGATGTGAGTTTGATCCATGGCCTTTCTCAGTGAATTAAGAATCCCGGCATTGCTGTGAGCTGTGGTATAGGTCGAAGACGTGGCTTGGATCTGGCATTGCTGTGGCTGTGGTGTAGGCTGGCAGCTAGAGCTCTGATTCGACCTCTAGCCTGGGAACCTCCACATGCCATGGGTCTCCCCCGTCCCACCAAAAAAAACAAATACATCTGCAATGTTTTTCTTTTGATGTAAAATTTTCATAAGATGAAATGCACAAATCTTAAATGTTCATTCACTGAATTTTGATAAACGCAGGTATCCGTGTTACCCAAATTTCTATAAAAACGAACTAGGAAAGGACTGACACTAAAAATTTCCATCTGCTCCTTCATAGTCAGCTCCCCTCAAAACCTGCTCACAGAGGTTTTACTCACTACGGATTATTCTGTCCATTCTAGAGATTTATATAAATGTGGTTTATGAACTTACACCCTGTTTTTAATTGTCATAGACATTTGTTCAACATCTGGTTTTATAACCATTTAAGTAAACAGGTTTGCTGTAATAAAATGTGTATATCTGTTAAAAAAAAGTTAAAGAAACAAAAAAAACAACTCATTCTTTTTTTAATTCAAATCACACACCTTGTCTCAGGACTTACTGCAGTTCAGGTTCTCTAAGTATCAGCACAGAAGGTATTCAGCGAGGGGCAAAGTAATAGGTAAGAAGTGGTTTTCTTGAGAGATAGAGTGTGGGCAGTCTCAAAAGGCAAGAGGCCTCAAAATATGGGGTGGTTGAGTTTTTATGGAGTGGGTAATTTCATAGGCTAGTGAAGGGGACTATCATTCCCACTATGTCAGGGGAAGGGGCAAGGATTTCCAGAAATTGAGCTACTGTCCAACCATAAAAAGCCATTGGCCTTTTATGGTTGGCCTTGGAACTATTATGGCACCAGTGGGCATGTCACTTAGCTAATGTATTACAATGAGCCTATAATGAGGCTCAAGGTCCACTGGAAGTCAAATCTTCTCCCATCTTAGACCTAGCTGATTTTAACCAGTTTATGGCATCTCTACAATGGTTATGTCATTCTTTTAAAGGTTGTGCCCTGACCCTTTCCCTCCTGTTTCACAGGAGCGGGGAGAAAGTTTTATGATTACAAATTCAATCTTATTAAGAGAGGGTTATTTGGATTTTGTATTTCATTTTGTGCCAGTTTAAAATTGTAATTTATAAGGAAATGTATATATCATGTAAGTTGTCAAATTTTTGGTATAGTGTCTTGTAATATTCTCTTATTCTTTTAATGTCTGTAGTAACTTGAGTGAGGATAACCCTTTATAATTTCTAATATTGGTAATTTGAGTTCTTCCTCTTTTTTTCTTGACAAATATGAAGAGATTTATCAATCTGATGATCTTTTCAAATAACTAAAATTTGAATTAATTGTTGCTATTTGTCTCTTTCACTGATTCTTTCTATTATCTTTACTATTTAATTTATTCTACTTTATTGTTTACTCTTCTGTTTTTATAGAAACATTTCACCTTTTCTGTCATAAATATTTAAAGTATTTAGAATCATGACATTTTCTCCATTAATTTAGATGTATTTTAAAAAACTCGATGTGTTTTATTATCATTCCTTTCAAAATATTTTCTAATTTCTTTTGAGATTTCTTCTTTGACTCATAGATTATTTAAGAGTGTTTTTCCAATATTTCCAATGTTCGGTAGGTTTTTTTTTGCACAACCTTTGTCAAACTTTGTATGATATATTTTTAAAAATGTATTGTAATTTGTTTTATGCCCATACCTATGTTCTAACTTGTTAAAAATACATCATCAGAGAAGATGTATACATCAAATATATTTGTATGTATAAATATATTTATGATACACAGGATGTATGCATCATGGACACACACACACATATATATATCCTAACACATATTAACCCAATAGCTATATATTTAGATAAAGATATATTATATATATGATACATATGATGGACCTATCAAAATTTTTGCAGTAATTTTGGCACTTAAGGCAAGACATTTTTACTTAGATAATATTTTTTCCAGGTTCTTCACGAAATAATTCCTTGTTAAAACCGCCAGAAACTCCTTCTGTCTCTTGTACAGTCTCTACCAAACCATGAAATCTAGGTGGAAAGACTTTTCTGTGTGTGGAATTGATTTTGCTTTTCTGTTTTTAGTGTAAGAAGACCTTGCTGAGACTTGAAAGCAGCCCAGAGGTGTCTCTCTCACATAACAGGTTTCATCTGTTAACTTTTAGAATGAGCAAATCTCACTATCTCTCTGCCCTCTTTTCCAGGGAGTTCCTCGCCTCAAATTACAGTGAGACGTATTACTCCACCAAAGGAGAGGAGGTCACCACGCACCCTCCGATCATGGTATATCTTAACAGAACCTTCTAATGTCTCTTCTCTGAAACTTATTTTTCTGTGTGCTTTTGAAACCCTGTCCTGGTTTCCCCGCAGCTTCAGAAAGCGTTACATCAGAAATGAATCCTGCATTGACTACCATCACTGAATGAGCCTAGAGTAGAAATCATGACCGTCTGACCTGGAAAGGCAGTTACTCACTGCCTAATAAGCAAGTCAATGACTGCTAGTGGGTTTTCCTTTACCCACTGACTTCTATGTACCCAAAATGGTGTTAAGTCTGCAGGAAGGGAAAAGCAGGACACCAAAGAAGTGTAAGGTACCCTGATGGAGGAGTAATTAAGCTAAAGGACCAAACTCAGAGACATGTGAGACAGTTTTAAAACTCCACCTAACTGACCCTGTGTGAGTCATATCCCATTGCCCAGTCCTTCTGATGCACCAGCCTCAAGCCCTTGCCTTCACTCTCCAAATGAATCCTTGTTCATTTATCATGAGTATTATTTCAGTGGATACAAGTCCTGTTTTTATAACCTTATTCCCCTTTCCAGAACACGCCCACTGCAGTCTTCCAGCCGAGGATGACTTTATTCTCTTCTACCAAATATATACCTTTTAAACCATATTTCCCCTGTTTAGGGCAGCTGTCATCCATGAAATCTTAGGTATCACGCACTCTCTGTAAAATAGAAGAGTACGAAACCTGGGTAACATTCTTTCACACAGAGAGTGGTTATTAGTCTGTAAGGGTCTGAGGTCCAGGGCCTTGGAAACGGCCACACATAGGCAGGGATTGAACAGATGGATTATATGGAAAGAGGAATTACCTGATGGAATCACCATGGATAGAGCACAAAGTGGGAAGTGATGAAGAGACTGACTTGATCAAGACAGAGAGGCAGAAAAGGAATGAAGGATCTGGCTGGAGAGCGAGACCTAATTTTTACCATCATCAAAAACTTTGACTTGACTTCACAGGCAACTGGGAAATTTTTTTATAATAATAACACAGGAGAGGTAGTTTGATGGAGATTTTTGAGGTGGATTAAAGCAGTAAAATTAATAAGGAAAAGGGTCACATTTCTGAGGCTGGCGTAAACTAACAGACTTAAATTTGTGAGGGAAGAATTCTTATACTGCTTTCCACAAAGGAATCTTACTCTGAAGTAAATTCAAAATTTTCCAGTGAAAGAATGCAATGAATGAGTGCATGAATGGATATATAAATGAATATGTGTTATTTGTGAAAAGGAAATAAAGATACATTGTGAGCATAAAATATGTAGATTTTAACATTGCTGTAATATCAATACATATACTTATATCAATAGCCTCTTCATCTCTTTTAGGATCACTGTTTTTACCAAGGATCTATCATACATGAATTTGATTCTGCTGCCAGTATTAGCACGTGTAGTGGTCTAAGGTAATGCACCATATCTGTCTACCTTCTGAATTTTCAAAGACATGCACTTCTTTCTTTTCTAAGATCCCTTAAAGAGAAAAGTTAATGGAAAAAAGAGATGCTGTATATCTTCAGTACCGAGTATCCACCCCAGCCCATTGTTTATGTTCATTTTCAACAAAAAGATGGCTAAGACACAGCCCCCAGGAAGACATGTTTTTCGATATGTGATCAAGGGATTCAGAGCTGGAAGACTATTAGAAGTCATCCAGCCTTCGTGTTACAGATCAGGATACTGACATCAGAGACTTACTTCTGGACACTCCCTATGCTAGTGGTTGAATTTGGCCCCTAAACCAGGCCCCCTGGCTTCTAGGCCTGTGAATTCCCAACTCACACACCACAAAGCTTTTTACTAAATTAGGCAGTGTTTCCAGTCTCCAGAAAGTAAAAAACAAAACAAACACACAAACCAAAAAAAAAAAAACCGTCAGAAGAAAAGCCTAAAGTTTTCTCTAGAGAACTTGGGCTCTAGGACAAAGGCAGAAGATATGGGGAAGCCAAGGGCAGAAGAACAAGGAACTTGTGTTTTGATTTATGAGGACTTTGAGTAGTTCTCAATATTTTCAAGACTGAGAAACCCTTTACTGACAAAATTACCACATGATAGTGTCTGTACTTTCAAGTATTTACTGTGTAATTAATACTTGATGGACATAAAAATTCACAAAATTTTTGCAAGGGGTCCTCAACCCCAAGTGGGAATTGCTGCTCTATTTAGGCTTCAAAGTAGAGGTGGGACCATCACACTTCTGAAAATCCAGATGAGTTAACGCTTAGCAGTTATCCATTGAGTCAAAGTTTGTATGTCACCTCACCTCTTTATCACTCAGAACACCTGGCTACATGCTCAGGTAGCCCTGACCTCACAGTTTCCCTTTTTTAAAAAGGCAACATCTATAAAATGGAACAGAGAAAGAGTGTGCAGTCATGTAGTAGTAAAATGGAATGCACCTTAAACAGACATCATATTCCCAATCCACAGGGGGTTCTTCAGGGTGAATGACCAAAGGTACCTTATTGAACCAGTGAAATATTCAGATGAGGGTGAACACTTGGTCTTCAGATATAACCCCAAGGTGCAGCACGCTGCCAATTATTCTTGCACGGAGCTCAATTTCACCAGGACAGCTGTTCTGAAGGATAATACTAAATCCATGGAAGACTCCAAAATGGAAGTGAGTGCTTTATTTTTAAATCATCTTTATCCCAGGTGAAACATCTCTTCTTTTCTTTCTGATCTCAAGAGAGAGACTACGAGCCCAATTAATGAAGTGTATATGCTACCTGAAATCTGAAACATGCCTTCAAGGTAAGGCACTAACATGCCTTACCTTGAAAATATAACTTGAAATCTGAAATGTCAAGCTTTTGTGTCTGTTATCTCTATAGAAAGTGTTCATCCTTGGCAGTTAACCTCAATTTTTCTGTTCAGTTTCAAAGAAGGGGGATGTCTACAACCCTAGAGAGGGATTCATAACATGAGGGCTACAAGTGGTTGGAAAGAATGAAATTTGTATCTTGAAATCTCCCCAAGATAATGTCTTTTCTTCTCTTGTCTTCCCTGCAACTTTTTTTTTTTGGGGGGGGGGAGTTGATGATAAGCAGGTTATCCTTTCATCGCAACAAATACTCTAATTGTTCAGGTGGGATTTCTGGTGAAGGATTGTACAGTGATAGCCCTCTGTGTTCTGGGCTTTTCTGTCCTGGTTCACATCATCTTAAATCCCCACTCGGTGTCAGCCTTTAAGATCTATGAGTGTTTATCTTCTTCACATATCCGTAGTCTAGACTGTGTCTGAAACTTACTAGATGCCTCACAGATATCTCTGATTGAATCAAACAATAACTTAGTTCAGTAAAGAATGACTTAGTCAAATATTTGAACAAGATTCCTCTGGTTTTTGTGTTTGTTTTTGGTTGCACCTGAAGCATGTGGAAGTTCCCTGGCCAGGGATCTAATTTGTGCCACAGCCATGACCTGAGCTGCTGCAGTGACCATGCTGGATCCTTAACCCCGTGAGCCACAGGTTTATACCTCAACACATGACACTGAAATCTGAAAACTTAGAATTTCCTGGGGCTGGTGTTTTATAAAACAAAAGATCTATAATTAGCAACATTTACACATTTCCTTGGAATGAGATTACTGCAAAGTGAGAGACTGAGAGACAGAAGAGGGGTAGAAGAAATTTAGTCGGTCCTATTAGCCAGTTTTATGTCTGGCTGTCAACCAGAGATCTGTCCTTTTTACATGAGCTTACTTAGTAAGCATTTACTTTGTAAATGAAAAAAAAATTAATCTTAAAACTGGATTCACGATTCTTTATTTATAATTCTTATTTTACCTGAAAGACTACACAAAGAAAAGAAGGATAATAAAATATGGACTGTTGTTTCGGGTTTACCAAAAACTGATGCACAGGTCCATGCGTTTTAATAATATAGTGGATTTTATTTGCATAAATTTCTGGAGTCATTAGATATAATCTTATACCTCACATTCCAATAATACTAACATGCCTTACCTTGAAAATGTAACTTAAAATGTTAAAATGAGAAATATTAACCATACTTCATTAACTTTTCCATACATTTCAAGAGCATCGAAAAAGAAAAGCATATTGAACTGTTCATTGTTGCTGATAATAATGTGGTAAGTTTTCAGATAAACATTTGCTCTCTATTCATCCTTATAAAACTATAGATGTGATTTTAACAAAGAGAAAATAGTATTTTATCTTTTTGCTTTTTTTTTTTTTTTTTTAGGGCCACACCCTCACTATAGGGAAGTTCCCAGGCTAGGGGTTGAATCTGAGCTGCAGCTGTTGACCTACGCCACAGCCACAGCAATGCAGGATCTAAGCTGCATCTGTGACCTACACCACAGCTCACAGATCCTTAACCCACTGAGCAGGGCCAGGGATTTAACCCAAGTCCTCATAGATACTAGTCAGGTTCGTTTCTGCTGAGCCACAAAGGCAACTCCAGGAAATAGTGTTTTAATCAGAATTCCATTCCAGGTTCAATGTCCTATTTTTAGCTTCCCCAAGAAGACATATATAAGGGCTGATAAAGTTCCTTGGCGGCATAGGAGACGAAGCCAAAATAGAATCCTCTTCATTATGAACATATGGAAATGATGAGCAACTTACAAAAAATTGAACATATGTTCACAATTTATACTTGAGCTCAAAAGAAAACACAGGAAATCTCCAAGTGCTAAAAATGAGGAAAAGAATCTCTGTCAAAACAGTTAAGTAGGAGTTCTCATCGTGGCTCAGTGGTTAACGAATCCGACTAGGAACCATGAGGTTGCAGGTTTTTGATCCCTGGCCTTGCTCATTGGGTTAAGGATCTGGCATTGCTGTGAGCTGTGATGTAGGCCACAGACACAGCTCGGATCCCTCATTGCTGTGGCGTAGGCCAGCGGCTACAGCTCCGATTAAACCCCTAGCCTGGGAACCTCCATATGCTGTGGGTGTGGCCCTCGAAAAGACAAAAAGAAAAGAAAAGAAAAAAAAACAGTTAAGTAAAATTCCAAGTCTTGGTGGCACATAATACATAGAATGCATTGTGTAAGGCCCAGAGCCATAAAGGGCTATTCCATCCCTGAAAAGGAAACGGGAAAAGCTCTCTAGGGAAACTGCAAAGAGAAAGCAAATATTCTGTTTTTCTACCTGTTGCAATGGGCAGGGAAAATATTATGCATAAAGGGGCAAAAATCCTCCCAAGTCTGTGTCCTGCACTGATATGGGGCTGGTATCTTGCTCTTCTCCAGATACAGAAATGCCAAGCCAAGCTTTCCACACAAAAACTGCTTAAAAACTTAATAAACCACCAGATCCCAGGTGAAAAACGCCTTATTATCGTAATTAACGAGGAAAAGTCAACCAACATAAATGAAAAGAATGAGCTCTCCAAGATCTGTAAATCAGCCAGCAATACTTCAGGTTACACACCTTACAACAGGGTAGAAAAAGATATGCAATAAAAAAATAACAGGGCTAAAGGGTGAGAAGGGTTGTTTTTACTTCTCCTCTGTCAGAAAAATTTAGGTTAGGCAGGGAAAATATTCAACAAATATAGAAAAAATTTGAATCACATAAATACAGCTTTGATTTAAACCAACTGATGGAGTATACTGCAACCAAAAAATAGACAATATGTATTCAAGCACAAATAAAACATTTTCAAAAATTAAACATATCTGACCACAAAGGAAGTTTAAAAAAATTGGGGAAAAAAACCCAGATATGATAAAGATCACTCTTTAAAAAAAACAAACAAACAACCACAACCCAATTGGAAGATATAACAAAAGACTGTTAAACTGAACCTCTAAAAGAACACTGGTTTGGAAACTAAAATCAAAATATACTGCCAAGTATTAACTGACTAAAGAACTCAAATCCGAATTTATGAAATATTTATAACAGCAAAAATAAAATATTAGTATAGATAAAAATTTTTAAATGCTGGTGGCTTAGCAGTAATTAGAAGGACATTTGTAGACTTAAAAATTTCTATTAAAAAAGAAAGAAATTTAATGAATTAAGAGTCTAACTGGAATAGTTAGAACATAAACAAAATAAAACCAAAAAAGATAGAAGGAAAAAATAATTTTAACAATGAGTAAAATTAATAAAAGGCACAAGCCAAAAAGAAACAAAGCCAAATGCTAGTCCCGTGGAAAGATTCATGACATAGAGAAACTTCAGACAGTATTTGTTATGACAGAAATAGAAGTATAAATAAAATTATAAATGAAAGAAAAACATAACTATAAACATAGGAAAGGTTATATATCATTAAAAATATATGTACAATCTTGTGCCAATACTTTTATGAGCAAAAGCATATAATAAACTGTTATGATGCCTACTTGAGAAGAAACAGGAAAACCCAAAAGGAATATAATGAATTTTTAAAATCAAATAAGTAGTCCACAATCTAGTAACCAATAAAGACGCCAGCCTTAGATGAATTTAAAGACAAATTTCACCAAGATTTGTTATAACCGAAAGCCCTATCTTTTATAAACTGCTTTCAAGAACAGGAAAAATTCTTCACACATTTTTATTTATTGAAAGTTTGTGTTAGTTATCTGATGCTGTGTAACAAATTACCCCAAAGTTAGTATGGGTCATTTATGCAGTTACAGCAATGTAGTTGTTCTACTGGGCTGCCTGGCTGGTGCAAAATGGCCTTAGCCACTTGTCTGGTATGTAGTGTTGGGCTTGGCTCATGTGTCTCCAGTAGGCAAGCCCATGTTTCTTCTCATATTATACCTGGGCATCAAAACATTAAGAGATCTTTTCTTTTTTCTTTTTATTTATTTATCTTTGTCTTTTTAGGGCTGCACCCATGGCACATGGAGGCTCCCAGGCTAAGGGTTGGAACGGAGCTGAAGCTGCCTGCCTATGCCACAGCCACGCCAGATCCAAGCCGAGTCTGTGACCTACACCACAGCTCATGGCAATGCCAGATCCTTAACCTGCTGAGTGAGGCCAAGAAGTGAACCTGTATCCTCATGGATGCTAGTCAGATTCCTTTCTGTTGAGCCACGATGGGAACTCCCACAGTATCTTTTCAAGCTTCTGCTTCTACAACATTTGTTAATATCTCATTAGCCAAAGTAAGTCAAATGGCCAAGCCTAGAATCAGTGTTGGAGGGAAGTACACAAGGGTACAGTTCCCTGGAAAAGTGATTTCTTAAGGGTCATTACTATAAAAATCTATGATGATGTTGCTAAGAGATCCAGACAAGAAAGTAAAATGATTAGCCAGTTTCACTTACAAATACAATTGCAAATATCTTTAAATTATTTGCAAACTCAATCCTGCACATATCAAAAAAGAGTGCATCACAATGAAGGTTTATTCTAATAATGCAATGGATTTGATAAGAGAACATTTATGGGCCTATCAGAAATAATTTCAATGGAATAGTGGCAGTAAAATCAATAAGTGGTAGGTTGAAGAGTGGGTAGGAAATGAAAATTAAAGGGATTCTAATGTAATATCTTTGAGGTATTTAGATATTTAAGATAACAGGAGAGCAATGGAAGATTAACTATAGGATGCTGCAGGACTCAGGAAAGGCACTTTTATTTTTATCATGAAAAAAGCTTGGGAGGCCTTATGTTATATTAAGTGTATTTTATTAGGTCTAAATTGATAATGCTGAAAACAAGTACAAATAGGATATCTATTTGTAAGAAGAGGACAAAATACAAAACAAGTAGGAAACTGCTTAGCCTTTTCCTGGAGAGAAGGAGGGGCACAAGTTTTTGTTCTCTCCATCATATATCTGTCTCCAGAATGATCCTTGATTCTATTCTCCTTACTTTGTGACTGCCATGGATACAGGAAGGCTGATAAAACTGTTTTTTGCAATATAATGGTTGCTATGGAGCTCTAATACGTTTTGTTATAAATATGGACTCTAAAGAACATTTATGAGTTGGTATAATAAATCAATGTAATATAACGTACTGTGAAAAGGGAATCAAATTATAAAGAAAACCTTAAAGTAGTGCCGGGTTGAAGCGTGTCTTTAGAAACTGCTAATCTAGTTATTTTATATATAAAAAAGGGGGAAGGAAAGCCAGTGAATTTTTTTTCTTTGAAATATCTCATGATGGGAATAATTTTGTTGAATTTTTATTCAACTCTTATGATTGATAAATGTTGATCTTATGTTTATATTTCCAGTATCACAGGAATCCTAACAGTAAACTGAGGAATCGCGTTTGGGGAATGGTCAATTTTGTCAACATGGTAAGATCTGATACAGTTTGAGTCAAACCAAAAACACAACTGGAAAGAAACTTTTTATTCTTAATGGCCGCACCTGTGGCATATGGAAGTTGCTGGGCCAGGGACTGAATTGAGCCACAGCTGGGACAATGTGGGATCCTTTAACCTACTGCACTGGGCTGGGGATGGAACCCATGCTTCCACAGTGACCTGAGCCACTGCAGACAGGTTCTTAACCCACTGTGCCACAGAGGAAAGAAACTCTTAGGATAGATGGATGTTTGTAGTAATCAAGATATTGAGCAGCCTAGAACACAAAAATTCACTAAGTCAACTAATTAGAAAAATTCTATTGAAAAAAGTCACAGCAACAAAATGAATCACAGCTCTAAGCTTTTGATTTTCTAAGTAAGTGACATTTAAATAAGTTTTAAATATGGGTCACTAATCACAAAATTTATAAAGCAATGTATGAAGATTTGATTATCCATCATGAATAAATCAATCCACTTTTTAAAATCACTGTACCATGACCTTGCATAGCAAAAAAGCTTTCAAGCTATAATTTACTGCCCATGTTCTGAGAGAGAAATCAGGAGAAAACGTTCAGTAAAGTGAATACTATAATCCTGTTAGAGAAGCAATACTGTGAACTGTATACTTTTTTTTAAGAGCCACACCTGTGGCATGTGGAAGTTCCCAGCCTTGGGGTCGAATCAGAGAAGAATCAGAGGTTTTTCATCAAGTTTCTTTGTTGATCATGGCAATTTACCCAATACTCTGGATGAGTCACCCTAAAATTCTGTTTCAATACAACTGTTTATAAAATGAGGCTGGACCGTTTGCTTATGTACTTCACACATTAAAATTACTTTTTTTAAATGTAAAGGAATATAGTTGTGATAAAGGATCCTTCTGCAACTTCACATTGTAAAAAATTATTTCTCATTTGACCAGATTTATAAAACCTTGGACATTCATGTGACATTGGTTGGCCTTGAAACATGGACAAATGGAGACAAAATAGAAATAGATTCAAATATAGAAACTACCTTAAAGCGTTTTTCAGCTTGGCAAGAAATAATCCTTAAAAAAAGGAAGAATTTTGATCATGTTGTATTACTCAGGTATGTAGCTGCTCTATTTTCCCGCCTATTTTATTTTATTTGCTTTTTAGGGCTGCACCCACGGCATATGGAAGTTCCTAGGCTAGGGGTCAAATTGGAGCCGTAGCTGTTCTTTTTAAAGTGGTCCAACTATAAATTTTTTTTTTTTTTTTTTTTTTTGCCACATCCAGGGCTTCTGGAGGTTCCCAGGCCAGGGC
This sequence comes from Phacochoerus africanus, assembly GCF_016906955.1. Classification (NCBI taxonomy): domain Eukaryota; kingdom Metazoa; phylum Chordata; class Mammalia; order Artiodactyla; family Suidae; genus Phacochoerus; species Phacochoerus africanus. The sequence continues at coordinate 8,655,192 of NC_062558.1, forward strand.
TCAAACCTGCATCACAGCAGTGCCCCTCCTGCCTCACAGGGGAACTCCTAAATGATCTTCCTGAAAGCATATCAAATTTGGATCCCTTTGATGTACACATCTACATCTGTCTTTTTAGGTAATCCAGGAATAGATCTGTTTTCACATGACAAGTGTTTTAAATGCTTAATTACAGTTCTCAAATCCTCCATGAGTTTCTATGGTTGATTAAATTTTTAAAAATTTTCAACCACAGCAAATGAATCACAGTGTTGAGTCCACTCACTATGTTACATTTTCCCCTCTGAACACTTGTAAATTTTTTCATCGTTTAAGTGGTTTTATCCAAAGTTGAGTGCAGGGTAAACAAAAGTCAAATCAAAGGGATTCTAATCCTTTTATTTATTGCTTTTTAGAAAGTACTTTTTTAGGATTTCAACTTAAGATTGCACTGACTTTTTCAATGCCTCTGAAATACCACAGGTTGAAAATGAGCTTGGTATCAACTAAAGTCATCCTTAAGCCCAGAACTCCAGGGACAATAAAAGGCACTAGCATTGTGGGGTTCACTGTAGTTCAGTCTTTGTGGCAATTGAACTAGCGTTTTTTACATCTTGTTTATAGTGGGAAGTGGCTCTACACATCTGCACAAGGAACTTCCTATCCAGGGGGCATGTGCCTGCCCTATTATTCCTCCAGTGTCGTTAAGGTGAGCTGTGTTTTATTTATGTCATATATTACTTCATCCAAAAATTTACCTTAAATTTCTATAATTTTCTTTTTTTTTTAATTTCTGTAATTTCCTATGTCCTATTGAAAAGGACCACAAATGCATTCCCACCAAAATGTCATGATGAAACTGTCATGTTTCCTTTGTTTTATTAAATCTATAGATAAATAATGAATATAAACCAGCGTTTTTCAGAGTGTAAAAGAACATCAGATGTGAATTAACATACACAGAATAGGAAAGCTCTTTCGTATAGTATTATATAGTTATTTTTAAGGACATGTGATATACCCAAAACTTGATGGCAAGTTTTGCAAGTGAGGATAGTAGTTCTTATGCTGATAAGAAAGTGTATAAACCACTTCAAATACAGCAGAGATGACCTTACCACTCACTTTCAGAAAGCATCAAACCTATGAATTGCTGACTCTCTTTGCTTATCAGATTCCCTTCCCCCAAAACAGAATCACATTAAACTAATATAGGCTGTCCACTGCAATTATCATTATAACCCCTCCAGGACACATTTTAAACATCATATGAGTAAGAGGAAATTACCAAGTTAGGGATGTTTTACCTTTATAGTAGCCTGAGAGCCCACTCCTCTTTGGAGAATTGATTGTTTTCATTAATACAGAGATCAAAACATGAAACAGAACTAAGAACAGAGGTAACAGCCAACTCTGCCTTGGATTTTACATCCCTGATCTTCTGGTCTTTGTCATGGTGGAAACCCCCTCCTCATGATTAAATAACATTATTGCCTAATGTGAGACTATAAATTGAAAACCTGAACCTCACATATTTTTATTTTTACTCCCTTTGAAAATCCAGTAGTAGAAAACAATAAAGAATCTTTATTTTTGTGTGTGGGATGTTAATAAATTTTAGCTATTTGTAAGAATGAGTCTATAGAAATGCAACGGCTATTACTAGACCACAAAAATATTAAAAAAATTCAAAATGTTAGAGATATCCAAAAGGTTATTTGTTCACCTCATTATATAACTGAATAAACTAAGATACAAGAACAGAAGACAACAAAGACCACGACCTCTCAGATAAATTACTGGTTTACCAGAAGTTAGAAACCAGGTCTCAACCACTAGTTCACAGCCTTATGTACTGCAGTGTGATATCTTACAGACATTTCTAATGCACATGTTTTTTGGCATCAGGACCTTTTACCTGACCTAAATACAATTGCGAGCAGAATGGCACATCAGTTGGGGCACAGTCTTGGAATGAAGCATGATGACTACCCATGTACCTGTACTTTGGGAAAGTGTGTGATGGATAGTGGTGGAAGGTGAGGCTCAAACAATACAGAGAATACATTTCAGTATTGGGGGAGTGGCTTTTGATTAAAACTTAGTGTTGTAGGGCCATGCTGTTATTATGTGGAACTCTTCTAATATACTCTGAAAGGTCTAGTCTAAAAGCAGGCATGGTAAGGAGTTTCCTATTTGTGACTGAATCTAACCAGCTGGCAGTTTCTCTCCTAGTGATATGGTGAGAGAAATTCTAAAATTCCATATTGCAACGATACATGACAACCAATTAGTATTGTACCAGGGATCTCAGGAGAGGAATACACTCTACATACCTTGTTTTATCACCTTTGCTATAAGCTGTCATTTACTTCAAATCTCGACTCAAATGTCATGCTCAGGAAAGCCCACCCAGCCACCCCAGCCAATTTTTTAATCCCATCCTCTTGCACACATACTCTGGCTTTATCCACCTCCCCTTCTCTCTTTGATTTGTTTTTCCTCCTTAGCACTTATTCTAATCTAACAAAGTCTATGTTTTACTTAGCTTGTGAAGTATTTTACTCCCCCACTAGAAGGGGAGCTTCGTGCGGTCAGAAGGTTTTGTCTGTTTTGTTCACTGTTATACAAAGACAGTCAAGAAAAGTTCCAGACACACACTAGGCACCTCATCAATGGTTCCAGAGGGAGTGAATGTACAACATTTCTTCATCATGCTGTGAATCACATGTGCTCAGATCCTAAGCCTTACGCATCTTTGGACTTCTTTATAGGGGGTACACACAGTGCCTTGTAGATAGTAAGAAAAGTATTGATAGATGAGTATTATATAATACTATATAAAAGTATTATATAAAATATAATATAAAAGTATTTTATATAATATTATATAAAGGTATTGCTCTTATATAGTAATGAATTAAAGTAGCTAAAGCATCCAAGTACAGTGACTGGCACAGAGTAAGATCTCAGTAACTGATGTCTAACTTTACATCATTACCTACATAATTAGCAATATCGGGGTGGGGGGCACACAATCCCACTCAGATGTTGCCAAGGCTTTAAAAGTCCGCCTGTACCCGACCATTCTATCAATAATAATGACGAGAGAGTCAAAACAAATGGAAGATAGAATGCAGGTGAGTTTCCATTTGAAGAGAAATATATCGCATCCCTAGTTGTTTAAGATAGTGCTAAATAGTTTCCAAAAATGTTTCTTGAGAACTACTTTGTGCCAGGTGCTGCGTTAACTAGTGCTTGTTTTGTTTGTTTTGTTTTTAATGTGAACATGATTCAGTCCTTGTATTGAGAAGCTTGCAATCTCACATGGATGACAGGCAAACATACAGATTATTTCAAGTGGAACAAATAAAAAGTGAGATAGGAGCAGCAGACATGATGGGTATAAACTATGGGCTTCAGCCTATGTTGGCTGTGTGTCAATAAGACATTTTATATAATAAAGAGCCCTGTTATCATTCCGCTGTAACAGTAAGGCAAGAGTAAGAAAAGTAAATGGACTTGGAATCCCTCCCCTCATTTATATTTTTTTCCCCTAAGTTCTTCGTAGAACTCTCAGAACTGTCCTACCACTAGGCATTGATAGGCTTAATATTTATTTTTAATTTATCCTATCTCTAGCATTCCTGCACTAAAATTCAGTAAATGTAGCAGAACTCAGTACCAGCAATATCTGAAGGACTTCAAGCCTACATGCATGTTCGATATTCCATTTTCTGAGAAACTAAGTGATTACCCATATTGTGGAAACAAGAAGCTGGATGATGGAGAAGAGTGTGACTGTGGCCCCGTGCAGGTATTTGCAAGTGATGTCGTCTTCAAGTTTCAGAATTTAGACATTCCTGTTGCGGCTCAGCAGATTAAGAACCTGACACAGCATTCATGAAGATGCAGGTTTGACTCCTGCCCTCACTCAGTTAAGGATCCGGTGTTGCCAAAATATGTGGCATAGATTGCAGATGTGGCTCAGATCCGGCATTTCTGTGGCTGTGGCGTTGCTGTGGCTGTGGTGCAGGCTGGCAGCTGTAGCTCCGATTTGACCCCTAGCCCAGGAACATCCACATGCTGCAGGTGGGGCCCTAAAAAGAAAAATAAATAAATAAATTCCAGAGTTTAAACTCAGCTAGATCAGCTAGAACCTAGACAGGGATGCAGCCATCAATCAACTGTGGTATGCCTGGTAAAACCTGAAGAGCTGTGATTTTTTTTTTTTTTTTAAATTGGAAACAAGCTATTGTGCAGCTTCATTACAAGGCTTCTTACCAAGTTGTGAATCGTGTGTAATGATCTTGCTGAAGGTCCAAAGCATCACATTAGCCTGGTTTATATATTAATTGGCTTTTCTTCGAGAAGGGCCCGTAGGTGTTGTTAAGTCTGATCTCTCATGCACAGTAGGAATCTGTTATACAAAATCCCCCACAGTCAGTCAGCCGAGTTTTACTCAGCACTTTTGAGGCTGGTCTCTATCCCAGTTGGCCAGTTCACATTATTAGAAAACTTAATTGAGCAGAAACCTTCTAAACTTACACATATTTATTGCAGTCTCTGGAACATTCAAAGTGAGCCTTTGAGGCATATTTTCAATTAATTCTTAATCTGATGTTCTTCAACATAGAAGCTCTTTCTTTCAAGCGCTCATCCTATAGGTAAGTGTCCTAGATAAACTGCTTCTCGAGTAATCGAGTGCTCATAAATCACCTGAGCATGTTGTTCAAGTGTGGATGCTCATTCAGTAGGCCTAGAGTGGAGCTGAGATCTTGTCCCTACCAACTTGCAAAGTTGTGCTGATGCTGCGAATCCAAGAACCACATAAAGACCACCTATGCTCTAGACATCGCACAATTCAAAAGAAGTCTAATAGGATGGCCATGAAGAGACTTCATGATCAGTGTGGAGACGGTAGACAGGTCCAGAGGTTATGGCTTCTAGTTTTCAAACCTTTCAGGTTAAACAGGAAGAGAATCTTAACTTTTTTTTTTCTTTTTAGGGCTGCACCTGCAGTATATGGAAGTTCCCAGGTTAGGAGTCAAATCCGAGCTGGTTGCCGACCTACACCACAGTCACAGCAACACCAGCTCCAAGCCATATCTGAGACCTATGCTACAGCTTGCGGCAATGTCAGATTCTTAAACCATTGATCGAAGTCAAGAATTGAACCCTTATCCTCATGGACACATGTCAGGTTCTTAACCTGCTGAGTCCCAACAGGAACTCCAAGAATGTTAACTTTGGAAAGTGACGCTTTTGCCATGTAATGTTTTACAATGGTTCTACAGTTTCGTTCTAACATTTGAAGTACCTTACATGACAGCATGCAGACCATTTTTCTGCAGTTTTAATTTTGTTTGAGTAGATAAGGTCCATCCTGCTGTTATTATCTAATGTGATTTTTTTTTTTTAAGTTTTGTCTGGAAGTTCCCTTGTGGCACAGCACTGAAGGGTTTGGCATTGTCACTGCAGTGGCTTGGGTTGCTGCTGTGGCCACGGTTTCATCCCTTCTGTGGGAACTTCCACATGCTGTGGGTGTGGCCAAAAAAAGTTCAGCCTGAAATATTTAGCATCTTGAGGGAAATATAACATCAGATCTTCAGAAGTTGTATTATCTCACATCACACCTTTAGCATGAGAAGCAGCAGGACTCCTCCAGAGAAGGAAGTCGTCAGGGGAATGAATGGGCACAAACTTTGGACTTTGTCTGCTACCATTGAGAATTCATTACCTGTGGAGTCCTGAACAGCGCAAGGGAAGGAAACCAAGTAAAAGCCCCAAACACCAGTGGCAAGCAGTAGTCTTTATCTACACTTCATAACCAAGCACCGTGCATTTGGACTTAACTCTGCAAAACAATTAAGGCTAAGTTCCACAGAAGCACAACAAATTATCTCTTCAAACAGGAGCCAAAATACAAACTGCTTCTGATCTTTAATTTCTGATTATTGCCAGGAGTGCACTAATCCTTGCTGTGATGCACGCAAATGTATGCTGAAGCCAGAATTTACTTGTGCGGAAGGAGAATGCTGTGAATCTTGCCAGGTAAGATCCCTTGCCAGGACTGGATTTCTCTCTTTTTAGTTTATTCAATATATTTATGACCCAAGAACCAGTTGACCACTGAATGACCTTACATCACATAATGCCCTTACATCAGGGCTAGGCTTCCCTGTACTCAACAGAGCTCTTCTGAGATGCTCTGACTTCTAAGCACTGGCCAGTGCTATGGTCTGGGGAATGGAGAAGCAGGGAAGCAGTGCTTGGACTCTTAGGAGTAGAGATACATGGACTAACATTATTTCTTGCTCTTTTGTAAATCATTTCCAACCCATTTCACGTCACTGGGGGCGGGGGGTGGGGAGGACTGGCATCCCAACAACAGTGAACTAAAAGGTGAAAAGGCTACACTGGAGTTGAAACCCCATACTGACTAGTACATGGAGATAGATTCCTAGGAAAGATGACTGAAAATTCAAATTCTTCTGTCCAAGGGTTTATTGACACTTCTTCTGCCACTGGCTTATAAACTCACAAAGGAAAGGAAGTGTGCCTTATTCATCTTTGACTCTTTCCAAAACCCAGCACAATTAAATGCATATTGAATGGCTGAAAGAGACTAGTCCCATGCAGTGCCCTCCAACCCTCGAGCAATGAGAGTCAGCATATTTTGTTAGTTCATCAGGAGAGAGCTGATTTCCTGGGAGTGGAGATTCTTCATTACAGTCAGGGGTTCCCAGTACATTCCCTCTGTGTGTGTGTGTGTGTGTGTGTGTGTGTGGTGGGGGTGGGGGTGGGAGAAAGGGAAGTACTAACGCAAGGGATGAAGAAGGCAAAACGAAGAGAACCCATGCTCATTTCCCCATTCTAAGTCCATTCCAGTTCTGCCCCAGTGCTAGTCTCATACTACAAACACCAGCCTGTCATTCCTAAAATTACATAAAAGGCAATAATTCTAATAATTCCCAGTGGAATGGAGAAGGAAGTCCTGATTCATCCTGATAACCTTATTTCAGGTAAATGAAATGGGTCAACCTACTTACTTCTTCCTACTTACTGAACCTCACCTGCCTGTGTCTAAGATTCAGTCTCTTCATTTTTCTTCAACAGGTGAAAAAAGCAGGCTCTCTCTGCCGACCAGCAAAAGATGAATGTGATTTTCCTGAAACGTGTACTGGCCACTCTCCTGCGTGTCCTAAGGACCAGTTCCAAGTCAATGGATTTCCTTGCAAGGATGCAAAAGGCTACTGCTTTATGGGGAACTGTCCCAGCCGGGATGATCAGTGCTCTGAATGGTTTGATAATGGTGAGAAACAGTCACACCGAAGGACTGATCAAGATAATAGCCATTATTTCTCTGTTATTATCCTTTAAGGATTGGGGGGAAAGCGTGGAGATAATGCCGTCTGTGGCATTCTTCCAAGATATCACCTGGCACCTTTCTGAATAACACCTTCAATATTCATTGATTTTAACTTTAATAGTAATTTAATATTAATTGACTTTATTAATTGACTTTAATATTTAGTCAATTTTCCTTAATTGAATATTCCTTAATTGATTAACTCAGTATGTGGGTTAAGGTATGTTTCTTTTTTATTTTCATCTTCCTTTCTAAAATATCTTCCTGAGGCCATGGGGTAGTTTTAAAAATCATTTATTTATCCCATTGTGCTTCACCACTACACAATATTGAAATTTCAATTATATTAGAAAAGTAAGGCACTTTAGGATTTGTAATATTTGTGCTTTCCTTGTTTTATTTTTATCATTCCATTTTTGGCTTCCAGAGGCAAAAGACAGTTCTGATATCTGTTACAAGATGAATAAAAATGGAAACAAATTTGGATACTGCAAAAATGAAGAACAGATATTAATTCCTTGTGAAGAAAAGTAAGTGCCTTTCAAAGAAAAGTCAATGCCCTCTAAGAGTGTTTTGCAAAATCAGAATAGCTCTTCTTCAGACAGCTGCCAGCCTCTTCCTATTGAGGAGATTAGGAAGCAAGGGAAGCAAGAAGGAAGTGAGCAAAGAGCCTGAATGGAATCAACCAGCATTTATGTTCTGTATTTTGTCATTGAAAGTCATGGAAAACAAGGAAGAAAGATGAGAAAGAGTTAAGATTCTTTAGAAGAAAGGGAGGGAAAGAAACTACAAAAAAAGAGAAAGTATCAAATGGCGGGGGGAGAATAAGTATAAAAGGGGAAAGGAGGAAGAAAGAAGGAAAGCCATAAAAAGAAGGAAAGGTAGAAGTCAAAATTGAAGGCAGAATGGCAGAATTGGGTGTTAGGTCTGTTTTTTAAAAGACACAGGCTGAACCCTATTTCCAGGTTTGTTACTGACATTGGGCAAGGGCTTCTATGTGCCCCCAAACAGGATTTAGACTGAAAACCACAGTAATGAAAATCTAGAGTCAAGTTCAAATATGCCTCTAAAATGTACTCCAACAAATGGGTAGTTGCTGAACTCCTCTTATTTCCAATTGCTGCCTACTCTGTAAAAAGGGGGTTATATCAGGAGTTCCCTGGTAGCCTAGCAGTTAAGGCATTATCATTGCTATGGCTTGGTTACTGTGTGGTATGGGTTCGATCCCTGGCCCAGGAACTTCTGCATGCTATGGGTGCAGCCAAAAAAGGGGGGCTGTTATAATAATAATTTTGTCAGAATAAACCGACCTGCTCTATGCAAGAAAGAATAAGAATAAGAAATCTGAATGTCCCGATGAAAGTTATACCAATACTAAGAAGAAACTCTTCTGTAAACTCGAGGTAATACTGACTTGTGAGACTTATAGATATATCACAAAGAAATACAATCATTTTACACCTTTGCCTACACAGCTCAGTTCCCAGTGTCTGGACTTTGTCTGCAGTTTCCCCGGCTTCTCCTGGCCTCTGACAAGCCTGAATCTAGAAAAAACTACCCAGGCCACTTCACCGCTAGCCTAGTCGCTAAAGTTCTACTGATCCCAAATGTGAGAATATACTTCTGCTTTCCTTCCCTTCAGAGATGTCAAATGCGGAAAGATATTCTGCACAGGTGGGAAGCATGCTTCCATCCTTGGAGAAGAAAAGGTCTATCACCTTAAGAAGCCTCTGACGCAGAATGTCACTGAATGCAAAACCTTTTTTTTATATCACAAATCTAAGGATTTTGGTTTGGTTGCTCCTGGAACAAAATGTGGAGAAGGAAAGGTAAGATGAAAGCCCTTTGTTTTATTACAACTTCTTGGTTCAGCCACTTTAAAATCTCTTTGGATTCTATAATTGGTTCCAGAGGGCCCATACATGGGAATGAAGAAAAAAAGTCTGCAACATTTTTTTAAATTGAACAGAGTAGCAATAGCACTATAATAAATATTCATGTTGCTTAATGTTTATTATACAAATCTTATAAATGTTATAAAGATGCTTACTTAGTATCTTATAGTAGATGTTTAATGAAATTATAGACATTTTTTAAAATTTATTTGCAGGAGTCATACAGTCTTCATTTATTTTATTCATTCAGATATATTCACTGGTCATGTACCATGATGCCAGTGACTGTGTGGGACACAGATGATGGAAAGATGTAATGAGATAAAGAAATGAATTGGAAAGTAAAAATTCAGCATGTAAAAAGGAATCAGGAATTCCTTGGTAGCTCAGTGGGCTAAGGATCTAGCATTGTCACTGCTGTGGCTCTGGTTATTGATGTGGTTCAGGTTCAGTCCCTGGCCTGGGAACTTCCTCATGCCTTGGGAAAGGCCAAAAGAAGATAATAATAATAATAATAATAATAAATAGGAATAAGAATTTAATAATTTTTGAGACCTATATTTCAAATCCATGTATTTAACCATACAGTTTCCCATTAAAATGACCAAATAAATATATAAATAGTGAGGAATAAATATTTGTGAAAATTTGGCTATATATGTATCAACCACAAGCTAGAAAGTTCAAGGATTTTCAGTAAGATGGTGTATCAGGCATCAGTTTGAAGAAAATACCAAATAATTTTCTATTCACTTCAGGTAAGGAAAATCAGCCAGAGGTACAAAGCAAAAGCATGACATCCCTTTCATAGAGTGGCAGGGTTAAACAAGGCAGTTGACAAGGGAGCTGTTAAAGCTCACTTCTTGAGTGTGCGAAGACATGCTGTGATCATGGACCACCACATCGATGCCTATTCTTTTAAGAGAAATCTTACTACAGACGCGCACCACTCACAATGGTGCCGCTTCTTAACCTAGTTCCTCATGAGTGACTCTATGCCTAGCAAATGCCAGCCTACAGACGTATCACAGAGACACTCCTTACAGAATCTGTCATCCCATATTTACATTGAGATACTATTTTGTAGACACAAGGAACTTAAAATGCATTAAAACATTTTAATTTCTCTTAGTAGTTATTTTTTCTGGGTAAATTTTACTTTGGCATAGGAAAAAAGGGCAAACATATTCCATTACCCTGGGTGCCACTTTCCTTAGTTATACTACAGAACTTACAACAGAGATAAGAAAAAGAAAATGGAAAAAAAAAGAAGAGAGAAATAAGAGAAGGAAAAAAGAGTAGCGTGTAGAGAGAATAAGAGCAGAGGAGAGAAGAGGAGAAAGGAAGGAAATTCATTTGCTCATTCATTCTCTGGTACAGAATTGCTCAAAAACTGTCTCTGCAGATATCTCTTCATTAAACATACAAAAGAGCAAAATCAAAATAAGAAACTTTTCAGTATTTTTCCTTTAGTTGAGCCTGAAATACTTGAAGAGAGGTCTACATGGGTTTTAAAACAATGTTTCTCAGTGTTTAATCATGCATAGAGAAAACTCAGAAACCTCCTTCTATAAGCATAAGGAAAAAAGGCAATGAGAATTCAATGTGGTGAACAAAGGAAACCAGTCTAAGAAATCAAAGATGGTAGTCTCCCATTTTTAAAAAGAACAAAATCCTTTAGAAAAAAAAAGGTTAAATTTACATTTGAATACTATTTAGAAGGATATTAAATCTATAAAGGTGATATACTTTGAAATCAAGAGGTGCTGCCTTCAAAGAACAAAACGAATCATAACTGCTGGTTTATATGCAATTTGGCAGTAAGCCATGGAATAGAAACTACAAAAAAAATAGTAAATTGGAAGCCAAACTTCTTAACATGGAAAAATCAGATGAAGTTTTTTTTTTAATGAAAGAAAATGAGTAAAAGCAAGAAAAACAGTCCTAAGAAATCTGATAGGTAAAGAAAACAGAATAAGATTTAAAATATAATTAAAGAAATAATAATCAAAATGTCTCTGAGCTGAGAAATGCATAACATAAAAACTCAGTACCAGGAAAAAAACATAAAATTAAATGAGTATTTAGCCTTACCTCATACTATGAAGTCAACAATAAAGAAAATGTTCCATAAGTACAAAAGAAGTCAAGTATTATTTTTCAATAAAAAAATTATCAAGTTACCATGATATTTATCTTCAACAAAAAAAATACCAGAAGATAATGCAGCAAAACCCACAGAGTTCTGGAAAACAGAAATGTGGGGACCTTAGAACCATACAATATAACCAAGCTATCATTCAGACAGTGAAGTAATAGAATGACACTCTCACACACCTTATGATTAAGACAATATCAGGGAGTTTCTGTCAAGGCTCAGTGGTTAATGAACCTAATATCCATGAGGATGCGGGTTCGATCCCTGGCTTTGCCCAGTGGGTTAAGGATCTGGTGTTGCCATGAGCTGTGGTGTATGTAGGTCACAGACTCAGCTTGGATCTTGTGTTGCTGTGGCTGTGGCGTAGGCCAGCAGCTGTAGCTCCAATTTGACCCCTAGCCTGCGAATTTCCATATGCGGTGTGTGTGGCCCTAAAAAAAAAAAAAAGACAATATCAGTAAAATTAGACAGCATTTATTTTCTGAAAAGAAAAAAGCCTATACATGCTACTGTATAAAATAGATGATTAACAAGTACCTACTGTATAGCTCAGGGAAATCTTCGTCATAGTTTGCAGTAAGTTATATGGGAAAAAAGAATGGATGTGTGTATATATATATATATATATATATATATATATGGCGAATTCACTTTGCTGTACACTTGAAACTAATACAACATTAAGTCAACTGCAATAAAATATTTTAAAAAGGAAAAATAGTCAAGCACTCCGGCCAACTGAAAAAAATGAATTTAATTGAAGTAATATCTGCACTTTCATATTTACTGCAACATTAGTCACAATAACCAAGATAAGGAAACAACTTAAATGTCCTCAAATAGGTGAATGGATAAAGAAAATGTGATTTCATATATATTATATATGTACACACATATATATATACAAATGTGACATATATATTTTATATATTATATAAATGAATATTATCTAGTCTCAAAAAAAGGAAATCCTGTCATTTTCAAGAACGTGGATAAACTTGGAGATTTCACTTAACGCTAAGCAAAATAAGCCTAATACAGAAAGACAAAGACTGTATAATCTCACTTATACGTGAAATCTATAAGAATCAAGTCACAGAAGTAGGAAGTAAGTAGAGTGATGGTTGCCAGGGTGGGGGTTGGGGGTAGGGAAAACAGGGAGATGTTGGTTAAAGGGTACAAACTTTCCATTATAAAATGAATAAATTCTGGAGATCTAATGTAAAGCATGGTGACTATAGCTAACAACACAATAATGTGTACTTGAAATTTGCTGAGACAGTAGATCTTAGGTGTTCTCATGACAAAAAAAAGTAACTATTTGGGGTGATGGATGTGTTAATTAGGTTGTTTGTGGTAGTCACTTCACAGTGCATAAGTACGTAAAATCATTACGATATATCCTTTAAATACATACAATATTTGTCAATTATATCTCGACAGAGTTGGAAAAACATTTCTAGAGTTAGCTTTTTTAGAAGTAGCTAACAAATAAATGAACTCAGATAAGCCAGGCAATAACCACAAGAAAAAACCAACAGTAAGTTGGTCGTAAAACTCACCAAAATTAAAAAAAAAAAAAAAAGCGGGCAATATTTGAAACAAAGGTGACAAGTACAAATAAGATGAATTGATATTGACAAAACGCCCAATCAGCAACTGTAGCATAACAAACATGGATCCTTATCAAGTCAGAAGAAAACCTGATAGAAATAATAGAAGAAATTGCTGCAATTACAGTGGCAGAACTGTGGATAGATTAACACTTGGAAGAATGAATAAGGACCTAGACAAATAAAATAAATAATATGTTTATATAACGATTTCTGATATAGAGTACCATTTTCAAATATCCATTGAACATTTACAGAGGATTCCTTCTTCCACAGAAGATTCTACTTGTGGTTTTTTACAACAGAATAAATGATGTAAGTTCTAAAAGCAAGTCATTCTAGTTCATATTGGTACTTCATTTCTAGGTGTGCAGCAACAGTGAATGCGTGACTATTGAAAAAGCCTACAATTCAACCGATTGTCCCTCTCCGTGCAATGAGAATGCTGTAAGGTTTGACTCCTTTTTCAATTAATGTTTTATCAGTCATTTATTTACATAAGACTTCCTTCCTGAGCCTGTGTTCATGTGCAGGCACATGACGGTGGTGTATGTATGTATGTACAGTGATTTTTTTTAATCAAATGTGTGTTATGGGTCCATTTTTTTTGCCCTCTCATCATTGATCCAAAGAGCCAAACCAAGTATTATACATAGATAATGCCAGTACTGCAAGTACATGTCTTATCATTGGACTGGTAATCTGGAAACCCAGCAACTTATGTAAATATGAAGTTTAAACCTAAAGTTTAAAATTGGATCTATCATAATTGCATTTACAGTTAAACTATACCAATATCAACATTCACCTAAAGCTTTTGAGAAGAGCAATAAAGACAAATTTTTTTTTTCACTCAGTTAACACTGTTCAATACTAGCGACACCTAGCTGTTTGCTTTTGTGGGTAACATCTTTCCTAAGCCAAATGAATCAGTAACACTCATATAGAGTGGTACTCCTTAGATACTTTATGGATATATTAAATTTTAAAAGTTTCATAACAACCTTAAAAGATGACTACTAGTGGTGAATTAGTCACACTGATGATATGTGCAAGGAAACGCTGAGATTTCAATACACAAAGAGTTTGAGTTCCTAACTATTACACAATGGACCTTGCTGAACTAAACATGATGCCACCCCCTTTTTCCCACATTATTATTATCCCACTATTACTAAGCCTTATTTGAGTCTCCTCCGTGGCTATGATATGTCCAACTCTAGCAGGGTCTGTGCATATAATAGTATTAGCGGCTCCTGGAAAGAAAAATCACACCATTTGATTCATCTGGTTTTGAATTTGTCAGAAGCATTCTCTTGTTCAAAGGCCATCTTCAAACATAGCTGCTCCTTGCATTTTTGTCTGCTTATTGTTCCCAACATCGATTCTGGTAGGCAGTTTTGTGAATTAATTAATAAAAAGTTCATGAGTGTGCGGGTGTGTGTATCTATGTGTGTGCATTTGATGAAAAGCTAATACAAGCTAAATGAGGTGCAAAACACAACTCGTGTCAGTCATTTGATAAATGATAGGATTGATGGCTTTTCCAGGTGGATGACGGTGATCTCGGGTGCCAGTGTGAAGGAGTACAGGCATCTGTGGACTGGGAGGAAACCTTAAATGTTACCAGTGAGCATCCTAGATTAATATAATATCTTGCATGTATCAAAAGCCTAGCCAGTGAGAATGCTTTTTGCTTATATGCTAATTCTACCACATATATGTTATATTTCTGTATGAATGTGTATGGTCTTTTTGTTGTTTTGCATATTTAAATACCCAAGTTTGAATTTACTACAATGGCTTTTTAGAATGAATGTGTCTTCTTCTAGTTAAAGTTAGACGAGTTCTTCTAAGAACCCATAACACAGTACGGCCTTTTCTATAGACAGTCAACAATGGACAAATTCTCCTGCTGATTGTGATTCCCTTAAACATAATGGAATCTTGTATGGATGGTCAATTGCCAATATAGATAATAATTTGTACAGTATTTTGGTCTTTTACCCTATTTAAAAAAAATAACTGTGGGCGGCGGGGAGTTCCTGTTGTGGCTCAGCAAGCTAAGAACCTGACTAGTATCCATGAGGATGTGCTCAGTTGATTAAGGATCCGGCATTGCCACAAGCTATGGTGTAGGTCCCAGACACAGCTCAGATCTGGTGTTGCTGTGGCTGTGGCATAGGCCAGCAGCTACAGATCCAATTTGACTCCTAGCCTGAGAACTTCCATATGCTGCAGGTGCTGCCCTAAAAAGAAAAAAAAAAAAAATGGAGGAGGGGGAATCAAAGTTCTTTCAGGAAAGAAGAAGCAGGATTGTATCACCAGTTAAATGTTATTATTCTATGGCCCTGAAGTTGCTGTCCTGGCTGCAGCTCATGTTTTTTAATTTGCAGATATCTCCATCCTGGTGGTTGTACTCATCCTGGTTATTATTGGTGTTCTGTCTGCTGTATTATTAATTCGTTACCAAAAATGTATTAAGTTGAAGCAAGTTCAAAGGTAGGTCTATATTCTATATGTGTTGAAGGGACCGATAGTGAGACTGCGTAAGCTTGGTGGCCATAGAGGATGCTTGATGGGAGAAAAGTAGATGCTCTTACTGAAGATCAAGTATGAGGAGTAGTAAGTCTAGATTTTACATACTTTGTTCTCATTCAAATGCTTATCCCAAAGGCTCCCAAACTTTGCTGCACCTTGGAATCACAGGGGATTTTTTTTAAATACTAATTTTGGTTCCTCCCTCAGATTTAATTGTTACAGGGTATAAATGAGTATCTGTCTTTTAAAAATCTCCTAGCCGATATAATATTAACCCTAGGCTTATCCCATAGCCAGTGTCGATATTCAGTTTCCTTCTTAACAGACCGCCTAGCGAAGCACTGGGAGTGGAAAATAAAGGATACACTGGTGATGAGCAGCAGACAAGAACTGAGCCCATCTTACCTGACATTCATCCCCTACATGTAAGAAAATATCATTTATAACTTTTTCAGCTTACCCTGAGATTTCCCCATATGAAAACGCAGAATGCTAATATCAGGTTTAAATAAGAAAATGTATGTAAATGCATTTAGCACAGTGTTTGGAATATATTTAGCACTTAATATGTGTTAATTATCTACTATGCCTCGTGCGCTGCACTGTCGCAGTTTCTTTCCTAATTACATTTTCTTTAAATTAATATGCAAAACAGTTGCACTCCCAGAGAAAGGAGACAAGTGAAGGTAGCCTGAGCATGCGATCAATGATAAATTGTCACCAGAGATTTATAGAGCCTGGGGCATATGTGTTACTTCTAAAACACAAAATCCTGAAGGGCTTTTGACTTTAGTTAAATGAGGGAACTCAGAAAATAAGCTTACTGAATATTTGTTAAGTACATGAATGAATTTAATTCACCATATACTGTATTATAAATATAGACAGTTTAGGAGAGTTTGGGTCCTCAAATCTCTTGTTGATGTTTTTTGTATTATTTGGCATGAAATTATAGAAGTAATAATGATTTAGCTGATGCCGGTTTGTTACATTAGTTACCTGTCAAAGGCCAGTTCTCAGCAAAACTGTGGTTTGAGAAAACCGTGTTTGGTGTCCTCTCCCGGTTGCAATTAGGATGCTTGGTTAGTTTTTCCCTCTGGCACCCAGTGCTTCTCCTGGATCCTGTTTCCCCTGAACCATGCTTTCTGGTTGTATTGACATCTAATGGGGGTTAGCAGAAAACATTTCAAAGAGAGTAACTTCAGCCAGGCATATCTGTATTACAATAGTGAGTTCTGGAAATCCTCAAAGACTGCCAGGATCCAAAGGGATGTAGCTGGTTGTGGAATTTCAGGCATGCAGACCATTAGAGATACTAAAATTTGGAGGCTAGCAGACTGGACTTGTGCTCCTCAGATCATAACCTGTGAAGAAACTCCCACTCTTCTCCCATGCATGTTGCCGTAGAGGTAAGTTCTCAGGCTCATCCATCACAGAACAGCCCAGGCAACAACATGGTCTTCATGAGTTTCAATATTTGCACATTTACTAGGACTGTATACTAGAGAAGACCAAGAAAACTTATTGTGTAGGCTTGAGAAATGGTCATATTTGTTTGAGAACTAACTACAGGTTGATAGTATCTTTTTTTTCCCCAGCGAAGAACCGCGGATTCCCTGGCGAGACTTCCAACCAGCTTCTCGAGTCCGCACTACATCACGCTGGTAAGGACGGTCCCTGGGCCCCTTTGTGTTGGTTGTATGAGTCTGTGTCCAGTCCACTGATCATCCAAACCGCTCCTCATTTCCTTGAAAAGGTCCAATCAGAGAACCCAGCTCTCCGATCTGAGACACAAATAGGAACTTCTTCTCAGCAGGGCAGGGATTAGGGTGATCAGTGAGTCTTGTGAGTGCTCAGTCAGATACTGTCTTTATGTGAAATAGTGAGTGTTCATCATGAATTCCTGGTAATTAGTCCTGACTTCAAAAAAATTTTTTTTGGCTGTGCCCATGGTATGTGGAAGATCTTGGGCCAGATCTTTAACCTACTAGGCCACCAGGGAAATCCAGTTCTGATTTTTTTTTAAAAAACCAACACATTTACATATTATTTACTGTGATTACAGAGTCTGTACCCCTTAAATGTTTCCCCTGAGACCAAAGTCTCCCTCACCTCATCCTCCTCCCTGCCCCGGTTCTTGGGCATCAAACCCAGTGATGGCTTCCTTGATCAGCAGAGGAGGTATGTTCCCTATATCAATATTGATGGGAGAGAAATAAACTCGCTAACTTAACACACACTTGCATGAGCAATGGAGCCAAACAAAAAAGATATCACAGGGTCTCTAAAATCACCTGAATCTCTATCTACATCTGTAGCCCCAAGGTCACAGAGGTGAAAGCACCAAGATTCTCAGCTTTATCCTTGTAAAATCAGCATTTCTCATTATGCTTTTTTATAAATGGTGAGAAGGCTGTGATTAAGACAGTTTTCAGTCTGTGGTTCCACAGAATCCTCCTCCAGAACAAAAGGATCTCAGAATGTGCTATACAATCAGGGTGGCGTGGAATGCCCTGCTCAGCTAGTACAGGCTGATCTCTCTCTCTCCTTTTTTTTTTTTTTTTTTTGGTCTTTTTAGGGCTACACCTGCTGCATATGGAAGTTCCCAGGTTAGGGGCCAAATCAGAGCTACAGCTACCAGTATACATCACATCTACAGCAACACCAGATCTGAGATGTGTCTGCAACCTACACCACAGCTCACAGCAACACCAGATCCTTAACCCATGGAGTGAGGCCAGGGATCAAGGCCTCGCCCTCAAGGATACACCTCCAGTTTGTTCCTGCTGAGCCATGACAAGAACTCCCAGGATTTTACTGGGATTTCAACTGAGATTTTTTTTTTAATATAAGCTCTAGTACTTGAAAAATATTTGGAAATCTTTTGCCAAATACAGTGTTGGAGAGAGTCACAACAAGGCTAACAAGAAAAAATCATTTCTGACAAACTTGACCTAATCAGAACTTTCTCCATCCCCCCAGCCACGCCCCCTCCATCCCCTAGCTATCTACAGTCTTAAGAGTTTTCATGCATCGAGAAGAGGTGGTCTGTGTGTATATGTGCTCATGCATATGTGTGTCTATGTACGATGTCTAGTTCTGTTCCTGAAATAGCAAAATCTATTTATTATAGAAACCTGCAAGTAAAGAACCAAGAGGAACTGCAGATCCCAATCCAAGTGCTAAAGTGGTAGGTTTCTATGACTGATGATCTCCTTTGAAAAGTTTTTAAATACTAGTCTCCTTTTGTGTTTTTATCTACTCATTGATTGGTGAGATCCTCTGTTCCCATTAAAAGATGAGGGTGCTTGACATTGTTTGATCTGATTACATTTCTAACAGATAACTCAGCAGTGCATGTTTTAGTCCAAGAGTTTTCAACCCCATCAAAGGAGCAAGCTAGAATTCAACGGTGTCAGAGTCTGGATAGATTTTAGAAATAACAACAAAAATAAAATTTCTTTCTCAAGCTTTTCTTGGCTAGAGGATAATACCCACGGATTCTCATGAGGTATTTTAAAGGACATAATTGCATTGGTAATAGTGAAAAGGTATCATTTCTAATAGGATAGTTTTTTTTTCATAATTGGTTTACCAAAGTTTGTTACTAATGCATCAATAACTGACTATATTCGAGGGATGATTTTACTTTTGAAGTATTATATCTAATGGTAGAAATTTGATCAAAAAAATTGATTTTTTTTTTTTTTTTTTGCCAAAGAGAGATGCAATGAGCACTGTTTGGCTACATTTCAGAGTTTTTGTTTTCATTCCTTCATTCATCCGTTCATTGACTTTTTTTGAGTCCCTAAAATGTACCAGGTTAATAGGAAGCTTTCCCCCACAAGGCATTCTTTCAAGAAGTCCTGCCCGACACACTTTCCCTATTGGGATGGAGGAGGAAAGGCATTTCTAGTGGTCCCCCCCACTCCACAAGGATGGGGAGTAGAAAAGATGCACCTTAGTTCAAGCAAAGGGTCTGGCTTCCTGTAATGAAAAACAAAACGATTTCCTTTCTTTTGTGATAGGCTTGTCGATTCTATAATAATTGGGTAATTAGCCATGGCTGATGAGATCTGAGAAGTGTGGATAAACGTAGTACAACAGAATCCAGAAAGGTTACTGTAATTAGTAGATATAAATGAGTCACTGAAATATAACGTGCTTATAGATTTTACAGGAAACAATTTACTTTTAACCATCTGTTTTCATTTAGAGCTTGAAACTGGATATTCAAAATGGCCGTGCAAGGCTAAGCTGAAGATTCTGGATGTAAAATCTTTGTAACCTTCTCTTGATATCTTCCACACAAATTTCTAGTCGTTTTTCAAATGTTCTTTATCTAGACAGAAAATGCTAAAGAGAAACCACATCTTCCTGAAAAATTTACCTGTAGAATTCACAATCTATGGGGC
The DNA here is from genome assembly GCF_016906955.1 of Phacochoerus africanus. NCBI lineage: Eukaryota > Metazoa > Chordata > Mammalia > Artiodactyla > Suidae > Phacochoerus > Phacochoerus africanus. The sequence goes on from NC_062558.1 coordinate 8,675,165, forward strand.
AGACATATGCTACAAGAAAAGTCTGTCGTTTTTCAAATGCTTTTTAGCTTAAAATAAAAATAAACAGTCTCCTTGCATAGTTTTCTTACATAATGTTAATTATTTAAAAAAAGAGTCAAAAAAAAAAAAAAGCCCAAACTTTTGCCACAGGTGCGACCCTGAAAAGACATACACACACACACACACACACACACACACACAAAAAGAGTCAAAACTTAGAGGATGGTAAATTACAACCTTGAGTCTAAGAATCAAAATATCTCTTATAAGAGGTTATTTCCTTAGGAGCATAAAAAGGCTTACCTTAATTTGAACCTGATGTAATTACCATTAAGTATGGTTTAAATGACATTCTCTCCTGAAGAAATGCCAAGGAAATCTGTTCAGGAAGCATCAGATTCTACCAGTTAATTAAAAGGTAAATGGCTGTCCCGTACATTTCCTACTAGTGAAATGTAGTGAAGGAGGCAAAACAATAGTCACCTTTTTTTGGGTTAGTAGATGCAAACTATTGCATTTGGAATGGATAAGCAATGAGATCCTGCTTGTATACAACAGGAGACTATATCTAGTCACTTATGATGGAACATGATGAATGATAATGTGAGAAAAAGAATGTGAATGAATATACATACATATGTAATTGACAAAACATATATATGAAATTGACAAAACAATATAAGTCAACTATAATAGAAAAAATAAAAACAAAACAAAACAAAAAAATAATCACCTTAACTACAAAGTTTCTTACACTTTTGGTGGCAGCAAGAGAGGACATGAAATGCTCCTAGTAATTCTAAATGCCTAGAATTTAATTCCAAAATCCTAAATTTTTAGAATTCCTCAAGAGCTTTTCAGAAAAGTCAGAGTTACAAGAATTTCAGAAAATTAACTTCAGCAGAGAAGAAATATGATTCCCACATAGGGCTTTTGAGATGCTTGCAATATTTGGGTTGGAGCACTTCCTGGGCAATTTCTATGCTGGCTCCACCCCTCCCTGTCAGGTGGTTATGATGCCTGGGGCTGTCCTGGGAATGCTTTTAGCTCTTTCTTATTTGGGTGCTTCTCAGAGTGTTCTCTTGTGTTCTCTATGTTCTTTTTTGTTCACTGCCAAAGCTACCTGCAATTATTTTTTCATTTACTGAAGTAAAGTTTTCAAGTGCTAAATGCAAATTTCCTGATTCAATTAAATAAAGGCTGCAAATCAAGGAAGAAAGCTCGTTGTTCTTGGTGTATTATTGCTGCTATGCTGACTGGTCGATGGGAGGAGGGAATGAAATCCACAAAGGACAGCAGTGACTCAGCACTTTAGACCTGGTGTGCTTTTGATAAGCCTCCGAGGTTCTAATTAAAACCACTCCTTTAAGAAAGGATACTGATAAATGCATGCATAAAGTAAAATATGCTACTTGAAATACTTTATGTAAATTTTTGAAAAAAGAAATTCCATATCATCTATACCAGCCTCATGAAAGCAAACAATAACCCTCTGACATCCAAAATGAAGACTTGTTCACCTATCTGTAGTCACCCGAACAGTACATGTGCTGATGAACAACATACATTTTGGTGATACTTTAGTCCCCTTTTAAAAGAATTATTTCCTTGAATTGTTATTTTCCTTATCGTTCCCATATCTCTTTCAGAAAACTTCCCATCATCACTCACTTTCTCCACCTTCGGCTTCACATCATTTAACTACTAACGTCCAATGATTTTTTTTTTTTTAATTTCTTCTCTCTCTCTCCAATTATAAACATGTCTCAGATTCCCTAAGGCCCCCTGCTTCATTGCTTCCTGCCTAGATCATCACTCAAGGTTCCAGTACTGTCTATAGATTAGGAAGCATCTTCACAGCTACCCCCATAGTGGTCCCCTTGTTGGCCTAGTTTTGTCCCTGGTTAAAAAGCCAATTATGATTTCATAGACCAAATGTTTTTGGCTTTTGTCACTTGCCAGGGTTTGAATCCTTCCCCTTGAACCCACATCCACTGGCAGGACTCCTTTTAGGAATGGACCCACCTGCCTTCCACCTCAGACCCCATGGATGCCCAGCTGTGAATAAATAACACTTCCTAGTGCTGGTATTTGCCTCGACTTACATGGAGTCTGGTACAGCTTGGGATGCTGTGTCTTGGGGTGTTGGGTCGTCCTCTACAGCCAGGTCATGTGCCCTCTGCCCTGAACAGAAGCAGATGTTTCTGGAAACTCATGAAGCTGGGGTTTTAGGGCCCATCACACATACTGCTCCTTCCAGGACCTTTTATCTAATTTTGTATTTACATTTTTTAATGACATCGGTGGACTGGTTTGGGTTGGGGAGCTCAAACAATTTATCAGGAGAAGTATAGGAAACAAAGAGGATAGGGACGCATCTTTGTTAGGTTGAGGCTATAGTCACAGGGAGGGCAAGAATGCACCAGAGTGAAATGGGTCGAGGGCCATGTGGGCCTGAGAGAAGCATGGAAGGTTTGATGAGCCCCTCTCAACTTCCCAGCTGACCAGGGAAAGACCTGCCTGGGGATGAGTACCTTAGAGAGTGGCGTGGAGAAGAAAATCCAAAACAAAAGTGAAATCAAGCTGAACTTTGACTATGCTCCTCAAACCATAGACAGATTAAACAGCTGAAGGCCAAAGGGTTATGGGCTCCCAGAGTCTGACCAAAACCTCTGCTCAAGGCCCAAAACCTCTGACTGATGAGTGATGCAGAACCAGGAAAACCCATAGAAAATGATATGAAATATAAAAAGAAGTCAAACTGAGCAGAGACATTAGTGGCCGTACCTCACAGGGGGTGGAGGGAGGGCAGTTGATCGATTCTGCGGTTCAAGTTACTGCAAATCACTTTAAAAAGATTCTCCAAAAATAAATCATAGTCTGTATTTGTTGCAATATATTATTCAAATGCGACTGTGCCAAGGAATCTCAAGCATATTTTTATATCAGTTCTGCCAGGCATACAGTGATAATGACCCAAAATAAAACAAAATAAAACCAGCATTTTCAATACATCTATTACAGTCCTGCCTGCGTATCAACGGAGAATTGGTTCCAAGACCCCTGCAAATACCAACCCCCCATGCTCAAGTCCCTTACCCAAAATGGCTAAAATCTGCATATAACCTATACGTCCACCTGCTTATATTGTCATTTCTAGGTTACTTAAACTACATAATACAATGGAAATAGTAGCTTTGTAAATAGTTGCAATTGCCATGTAAATAGTAGATAGGATGTAGCTAATTCAACTTTTGCTTTTTGGAACTTTCTGGACTTTTAAAAAAATACTTTTTCTGCAGTTGGTTGAATCCTTGGACGGGGAACTCCTGATTACAGAGGGCTGACTATATTCTCAAATATCAACCAGCTCCACGTAGCCCCTTTGCCTTTTGTTCAAGGCAGTTGTACTTACATGTGATTATGCAGTCTAAAAATGCATACTTAATGTGCTAAAACTTGGAAATTATTCTAAAGAAAGTTAATAACTTTCTTACCCAGTGCACCTGTGGCAGGTCTGTCTGTACCTGACAATCCATCGGGGAAGTTCCTAGAAGAGTCAGTAGGTGGCGACATAGGAAGCTAAATCGCCTGTGAGCTGGCAAACTGCTGGATGGTTTCGTCCCTTTGTCAGCCAACACCAGGCGGTCAAAGTCGCGACTTTAAATAAACTTATTAAGAAATTTGTTAAAGTCCTGCTCCTGATTGTTAAGGAGGTAACTCTGGGTGAATTTTTCCATACACAACTTCCCTGTCTGCAGGGTCGTGGATTGAGATAGAAAAGTAAGGACTGTATCACTGAACAAAGGGGAACTGGTGGCAGCCTGAAAGCTTCAATTGGAGATTTTAAATTGGAAAGACAAATCCTATTTATTCTCAGTTCTGAAATCCATTCTTCTTGAAGTTGCTCTGTCAACAGACCCAAGTGACCCAGGATCCTGAAAACTACTCTGCTTTTTGTTTTTTAATTTTATATTATCTGTTTATTTTTTGAAGGCCAGCTGATTAGCCACTGTTGCCATGGAAACTTATAGAGCTTCCCTCTTCCCAGGGACACCTAATGGATAGTAAATGTCAGGAAAGGCTGCAGCCTGTATGACTTATATGACTTTGTTAGGGACTCCTGATGACAATTAATCATCACCAAGAAGTGAAAAATACTGATTAGGCTCCTGAGATTATTGGAAGCTTCCTGATCACTTTCAAACTGAAGGTCAGGCTTTTAGGAAACTCAAAAGCCCTTATGTAAGGAAGTGGCTGCCTCGTGGCCTCGACAGAATCCATTAACATCTTGCTCCAGGAAAAGCTGCAATTGTGAGCTATACGTAATGGATATTGATTGCCAAGAGAAGAAGATACATATAACTTTAAACCTTGGGGGTCTCCAAGGATGAAAGACATAGAAAAGGAGGGCTTTAGCATCACAGGCACACTAGTTTGGGAGAAACTATGCCAGAGGTGTCTTAGAGAATCTTAGATAAGTGAATTCAGAAGCCAGCGCCCCTATTCCCAGTGATTTCTTACACGGAGAGCAAATATGGCCTCTATTGAGTGCACACGATTTGTTAAGCATTATTCTAAGCACTTCCTATGTATAATTTCATTTGAAATTAAAACAGTTCTGTGAGTCAACTAATATTATCCTCATTTTACAGTTTGAGAAAATCAAAGTCAAAAGTCAAATAATCCACTGAAAGAGAGATAGCTGATTAAATAACACAGTCAGGACATCAACCCTGGAACTCTAACTACATAGAGCATACTTTCAATCACTGCCGTGCTGCTGGCAGAAATATCATTTTGATAGTGAAAAAGCCCAGGCTTCCCCCCAAGTTCAGACTCCTGTAAAGAAAATAAATATATCTCATTCCCATTCTTATTTTTTCCATGGGCTCACTTTATTACAATATTCACTTTTCTTAAACATAAAATCAACACATGTATTTCATGTGATGATGGGAAAAGAAAGAAAATAAACTAGTTTCATATATTATTGTGGATTTTGGTGGGGTTGTTTTAATTTTATTATGCCACTTTATTATATTTTAATACAACTGGAGTATAACTGACTGACAATGTGGTATTAGTTTCAGGTGTACAGCAAAGTGGCTCAGTTACACTTATAAATTAGATCTATTCTTTTTTTTTTTCCATGTAGGTTATTACAAACTATTGAGTAGATTTTCCTGTGCTATACAGTAGATTCCTGTTAATCTATTTTATGCAGTAGTATGTATATGTTATTTCCACCCTTCTAATTTCTCCCTCCCAACAGTTTTACTTATGGTAATCATAAGATTAGTTTTGAAATCTGTGAGTTTGTTTCTGTTTCATAAATAAGTTCTTTTGTATCATTCTCATTAGATTCCACATATAAGTGATACCATATAAGTCAGGCACGGTTGCCTCCCAATTTAGCCAGGCCCTAGTTGAGATGCTGTTGTCCATGGGAGAGCTATGTCTCGGGAAGCAGCTGGGACTTTAATACCTTCTACGGTTCTCCTGGCCTTTCCATAGGGGGTGCTCGTGATCCTAGAATCTTTGCTCTGCTTTGCATCTACTTCAGGTTCTGTAAGATGCTTTCTCAACAAAACAGGGCTCTCCCTGGGTGATGTTTCAATTCAGTTTAACGTGCCTAGGACAGCTGTCTGATGCTGCCCCCACCATCCATGTGCAAGGAAGGATACCAGCAGGATGATTGACACGGGGCAGCAGCCAGTGGGTCAGGGGATGGCAGGTGAGTGGTCACCTTTAACAGGCAGGGAGAGAGGGCACCTTTCAGACTCCAGGCACCTGCTGGACCTTTATACATTTCTCCTGTGCTGTCCATTGCAAGACTCTGGGATAAGGATTATTTTACAGACAAGGAAACTAAGGATGAGAGGTCCTCAGACACAAAGCTGTAAATGGCAAAGCAGGAATCTGATCATAGGCCTCATACCAAAGCCATGAGCTGAACTGTTACCCATTCCAGTTTTGAGGCTGACCATTCACTCACCAATATGACAGCAATATCACAGGTGGCCACTGAATGACTAAGTTTATTCCTGGGAAAGACAACTTTGATCTAGAAAGGGGCTGGCAATGCAAACTATTACATTTAGAATGAATAAGCAATGAGGTCTTGCTGTATAGCACAGGGAACTATATCTAGTTTCTTGGGACAGACCATGTTGGAAAATAATAAAAGCAAGGTTATATTATATTATATATTATATATATATGCATGACTGGGTCACTTTGCTGTACAGCAGAAATTGGCACAACATTGTAGATCAAACTATACTCTAATAATACATAAATAAATAAGTAGAAAAAGCAAAAAAAAAAAAATAGAAAGGGGTTGGCCATCAAAGTGGAGTTCATGGCTCTGCTTTTTGCTATAAAGCAGAAGATACTGATTTCATTTGCACATGAAATGAATAGTTACAGTGAAGAGAATATTCAAAGGTCTTTTGCCATTCCAACAGGACTCAAAAAAGAAATCACTAGACAAAAACAAAACAAAACAAAAACTCACAAATGATTTTAGGCAAATCCTCCAGCATTTAAAAGTAATTTTCACTCCCTATTTACTCTCTTCCATTTGCTCACCTTATCAGGATCAGCCTCTTGATATAAAAGTTTATGCTGGTGAAATTAAAAAAAGAAAAAGAAACCTCAGGTCCTCACTCAGGGTGTGCTTCTTCAGGTCCTCCAGGGAAAGTAGCTGGAGATTAATTCGATCCCAGAAGTGTGTGTGATGCTCTTTCTGAAGCAGGACATAGTTTAAGAGCTACTGCAGGCTTTAGGCTGATGAGGGAAGGGAGAAGTGGTCTTTCAAGTAGCACACTGAGCTAACTGGATGCCTCTATCCTCAGGCATTGCCAAGCCATTCAAAAGAGGAATCAATTCATTCCATCTCATCAATGCTGCCCCGGTGGTTCAACAGGTTCCTATGCTAATAATATCGCCAGCTGGACTCTGTGCCACTCAATAGCCTACTTTCAGAAATGAATTACCAGGCACAACCCAACCTGATTCATAGTCCTCCCTGAGTTCACCTGGATCTTCAAGTGAGAGAACACTCAGAAAGAAGAAGGACCAATGAACATCATTTCCGGAATCACAGAAGAGCCAAGACGTAATCTATTATAAGATCCTTCCTGGCCCCCAACCCTCATCCCAGCCCCATGACGCTTCTGAAAGCAAACAAGCAAAAACGAGAAGCAGAGACCAATAATACTTGTAGACGTCAGAGGGAAAATGGCATAAAAATAACAAAATAAATAACAATTATGGATCGATACCATTTATGTTCTGCTTGTTTAATGATCCATTTATTTCATTTTTCAACACGGTTTCATTGCACACAAACTTGTTGTACTGGAGGTATTTTTTAATGTCCATGAAGATATACAGATGTATCAAGCTCTGCCCTAAAAAACCCAAGCCTCATGGGAAAGCAAAACAGGCTTCTAAGTGGATGATTATAAAGTGTGACGAAAGGCACAAAGGAGGAAGGCATTTGATGGGCTTGCCTGGGGGAAGGAAGAGGAAGTGTACACTGTCTGGGAGATTTGAGAAGCCTTCAAAGAGGCACATTTTTATAAAGATCTTAACAAATCCCCAAAGGCATGCCAAGCAGAGAATCAGCATTCCAGGATTCCCGGAAGAACTGGTGAGTCTACGGACACCAGAGTCTAATGGGTCCCTTCACAGTCAGTGTCTAGTGAAGCTGAATTATAAGGTGTATAGAAAGCATGATGTGAGGCTGAAGGCAGGCTGTAGAGGGTGATCTGTGCTGATTGTATCTTAAAGACCATGGAACTTATTAAAGAGATTTAAACGAAAGCGACATGACATGGTCAAACGCATCTTTATGGAAAAGAGAAAGACAGTCATAATTATGAAAGGTGGATTAGAGAGAAACTACCTGGACTGTCCAAATTAGAAGATACCAAGCTTATAGATACTGGGGATGGCAGGGATAGAGGGAAGAGGATGGTTTCACAAAACTTTTTTCTTTTTTTTTAGATTTTCATTTTAATTAATTTTTAAAGTATATTTGATTTACAGGGTTGTGCCAGTTTCTGCTGCACAGCATAGAGACCCAGTCATTCTTATATACACAATCTTTTTCTCATACTATCTTCCATAAGGGTCTATCCCAAGAGACTGGATAGAGTTCTCTGTGCTATACAGTATCCATTCCAAATGTCATAGTTTGCATCTTCTAACCCAGTCCATCCCACTCCCTCCACCTTCCTCTTGACAACCACAAGTCTGTTCTCTATGTCTGTGAGTACATTTCTGTTCTGTAGATAGGTTCATTTGTACTATATTTGATTACACATATAATGATGTCATATGGTATTTGTCTTTCTCTTTCTGACTTACTTCGCTTCATGTGAGAATTTCTCTCTCTCTCTCTCTCTCTCTCTCTCTCTCTCTCTCTCTCTCTCTCTCCCTCTCAGGGCCACATGTGCAGCATATGGAAGTTCCCAGGATAGGGGTTGAATCGGAGCTGCAGCTGCAGGCCTATACCACAGCCACAGCAACGCAGGATCTGAGCTGCATCTGTGACCTACACCACAGCTCATGGTAATTCCAGATACTTAACCCACTGAGCAAGGCCAGGGATTGAACCTGAATACCCATAGATACTAGTCGGGTTCATTACTGCTGAGCCACAATGGAACTCCCAGACTGAGAATCTCTAGCTGCATCCATGCTGCTACAAATGGCATTATTTTGTTCTGTTTTATGGCTGAATAGTAGTGCACTGGGTATATGTATCACATCTTCTTAATCATCTGTTGATGGACATTTGGGCTGCACAAAACATTTTTCTTACTGAATGAGTGAACAAGGATGAAGTAGAGGGAAAAAATGATATTGGCTTATAGGTTCTGTCTTGTACATATGAGGCTTTATAAGTTCCTTTGCCAAGAAAGAGGATGTAAGTGGGAAAACCAGCTTAGACTGGAGATAATAATGAGTTAAGTTGGAAACATTTTTTAAAACTATCTCCTATGTAAATAAATATAGTGAATTAATATGATAACAAGAGAAAGCTGGGAAAAATTACTCAGTTTTCCTTAAAAAAAGATGACTTAGGAGTTCCTGCTGTGGCTCAGTGGTTAATGAATCCATGAGGAACCATGAGGTTGCAGGTTCAATCCCTGGCTTTGCTCAGCGGGTTAAGGATCCCACATTGCCGTGAGCTGCGGTGTAGGTGGAGACGTGGCTCTGATCTGTCATTGGTGTGGCTCTGGTATAGGCTGGCAGCTACAGCTCTGATTGGACCCCTAGCCTGGGAACCTCCATATGCTGCAGGTGCAGCCCTAGAAAAGACAAAAAGACAAAAAAAAAGATGACTTAAAAATATTTATTCAATTTACTCAATTATTGTGCTACAAGCTGGTTACCTCCAGCAGAACCCTGGACTGGTACCACAGGGCTGAATATAAGACATGCTCATCAAATACTGATTTCGATTAAAAAGGGTTGTGTTACTTTTTTTAGGGAATAAAAATAAAGCCCAATGTAGCTGGGTAATCAGTGAAAAATAACTGAGGTAGTGATAGTTCTGGGGCTAGGACCCAGTTTCCCTGGATGCTCATGTACTACATAATCCCTGCTCATCCTCAGATGCACTGCTGGATCAGAGGAACTTACAAAGCTACTCCAAAAATTCTCCTCCAAACTCCACAGACTCTATGATCCTCCTTACTAAACTACAACTTACTCTAAGCCCCCATAAGAGCATAAAAAGGGAGAAAGGCAAGGGAGAAGAGGTATTCTGTTTGAAGGACATCTTTAACCAGTTCTGTCCAGGACAATGTTCTTGTCTCTCCATCTGAACAACTCTAACATTTAACATCTTTTGTATATTCTGTGTCTCCACTTACACCTTTGAATGTGTGGAATATAGTCATAATAAATACTGCAGTATCCTAGCCTGCTCAGAGATCTGTGTCTGTTCTAGTTTGGTTTTGATGGAGTTTCCTGCCCATCAAGGGTCATACTTTCCTGTTTCTTTAATACACCATCATTGTTTGAATAGATGGCATACAATCTGGATCCCACCTTTGTTGGTACTGGGTTTTATGATATTCTAATAAATGTTATTGAACTGTGTTCTGAAAAGCAGTTAGATATTCGGAAACAACCTGACCCTTTCAGGTCTTGATTTTAAGATCATAAGCGGGACCAGAGTTGCATTCAGTCTGGGGCTATTGATTCCTTGCTGCTGAGAAATACTGAGTCCCCTACCAATGACGAAGCATCCAGCCTAGCCAGTGGGAGCAGGCACTACTCCCAGCCTTGCATGTGTACTGGGTATTTGTGTTATGGGCTGAATCATGAGCCCACAAAGATCTTCCACTTCTAGCTTCTAGACATGTGAAGAAATACATTTTTGTTGTTCATGTGGTATGTGTTATTGAAGCCCTAGGAAACTAATACAGATTTTGGTGCCTGGAAGTGGTGTGCTGCTGCAATAAATACCTAAAAGTGTGGAAGTGGCTTTGGAAATGGGCAATGAACAAGTTTTAATACATGTTAGAAAGGCATATATATTGCCTTGAAGAGATGGTTGATAGAAATATGGACATTAAAGATGATTCTGGTGAAGGCTGAGAAAGAGTATGTGAAGAAGTCATTGTTAAGCAAAAAGGGACCAGAACTTAAAGATTTGAAAAGCACCAAGTACCAAGACCGTTCCACCACCATCCTGCAAGAGGGATAATGTGAAATTGTGACTAAGAGACAAAACTGAGACTGAGCCCAAGAGACCTGGGCAAGTGGATCCTTAATATTGAAACCAATGAGGAGTTTCTGACGTGGCACAGTGGAAACGAATCTGACTAGAAACCGTGAGGTGTGGTATAGGTCAAAGACGCAGCTCAGATCCCGAATTATTATGGCTGTGGCGTAGGCCAGGGGCTTCGGCTCCTTTTGGACTTCTAGCCTGGGAACTTCTATAGGCCATGGGTGTGGCCCTAAAAAGACAAAAAAAAAAAAAAGGAAAAGAAACCAACTAGAATTGCAGAGCTAGGCAGTTTGGGGAGCATTGGCTGGAATGAGTGGAAGAGAAGATGGTTTGGGATAATTAGAGATAGAAGCCCATGTCTGCCACTAGGCTTGTGTGAATTTTCCATCTACCTCAGCATCTGTGAGTTTATTCAGGATGGAGGGGAATCCTGGATGTTTATCCTGGGTGGCGTGGAATCCAAGAGGATGGAATAGAAAAGAAGTTCAGACTATCCTATGGGGGAGGGCTCAGAAATTTAACACACACACACACACACACACACACACACACACACACACACACACACACACAGAGTAAACTGCTCTCTTATTGTGTGCATGGCCTCTGTAAGCCACCATAAATTAATGAAATAGATAAGATTACCAGTTTACAAGTGATTAAGAAAGAACTCTTTGCTGCAAATCAGGATGACAGTTTCACTAGAAATCTGACTGGCTTGACAGAACATCCTGCTTTTGACTACAAGGTCTAGCACTGAGGTCTTGTTTCTTCTGGGTAATAGCTTTACTTACTTCTTTGCTTTAAGGGGCACTGCTGACACAGGACTGTTATAATCAAGTCTTCAATAATAGCACAAGAATTTTTAAAAGTGATTTACTATTTTAATTAGATGTGGAGGTGATTAGACTCTCTTGCCTTACATTACAGTACTTAGAAGATGATAGCGTAATTTTTTTCCTATCGCTGTGAATAATTTTTATTAGCAGATACAGAGGATGCACATATGTATAGCAGAGATGGTTTTTAGAAGAGGAATAGCTACGTCACCAGAAAATATTTAAAATACACTGAGCTAATTATGGTAATACTTGCATTCCTATGATTAAAATCCTTGCCTTTTTCATTCCAACGTTTTCATGTATGCATATTAAGTGTATAATTTTCCCCCCTAATTAAAAGAGCTACAAGTTGTTCCTTAAGGCATTTGCATTTTGGCAAGGTGCAAGAAGTAAAAGAACTACAAGTTTTGTTTTGGTTTAGTTAGTATTTTTTATAAATCCAATGACAGCCAAGGAAACTGGTATTTCTAAGGCAACCAGACAACAGTGGAAAAGACCAAGACATGGTCTGTGGTGCACCTTGGTACTGCGTGGGTTTGGGTTGGCTTGAGAGGTGAGGGTATATCTGATAGGAAATAAAAGATACTTGAATCCCTCCTTGTTCTCAAGTCACTTATAATAGCTTGGGAATAAAAGATGATATGCCAAGAGCAAAATCTCATGTTAAGTGGCAAGCACTAACCTTGGATAGACCAGGAACACAGAGTAAACTACCACACATGTGAGCATGTATGGGTTTGAACCTAAAAGACCTTGCAAAGGACTGTGTTTCAGGCTCTAAGCTTTGGTTATTGTGGGGAAAGAGAAAAATAAAGCAGGTAATTAAGTTCCTCTTTATAAGTTTGCATTGTTTACTAGTTAAAACCAATGGAGATTACTTTTTGTAATTTCAAAAGAAATAATAGATTTTTAAGAGAGAAAAATGAAGCATGCCTGACTTCCCATCTTCATTCTCAGCATAGAAAATGGCTTGTCCATGTCCTAAAGCAGAGTCAGAATCAGGACAAATAATTCTCTTCTGTAACAAGGGCATCGTGTCCCCAGCCTTTGTATTGAATATTTAATACGAGAGTGAAATCCTAGCTTTAAAAAAATTTGGGAGGACACTAAATATATTTTCAATGCCTTACCATCTTTTTTGACTCTCCTGAAACCCTAATCACACCTTTTTCCAAAATAGCAAATTCTCCTCTTGCTATGCTTTCTGTTGATACTCACCAATTTTCCCCATTTGAGTGTGGCATCTGATCAGCCTAGACCCTGCTGGCTATGATGTCAAAATTCTGCTCAGCTTCATGCAGAGGTAGGAAGAATAGTCATTCTTCTTCCTCATTTGGTGCCACATGCAACGACATGGACCCTAAACAGATCAGCTTATATCTAGTTAAGTCATGCAAATCTCTTGAAATTCAGTTCCCTATGATCTTAGGAAAACAGGCAAAATAAATAAATAAACAAATCATTCTCCCCATCCTTCTTGTCAGGCCCTGCTCCTATTCACAGCACCTCTTTCAGGCACAAAATATGGATACAAAGAGACATGGCTGAAAGAGTTATGAGGCGGGAAGGCTTGGCCTGGATCTAAGGAGCACATTCTCCAGCATAAAAGTGTGCATGTTGAGGGGGAGAGGATGTTAGCAGGGGAGGTTAGAGACTCATAATTACAAACGTTGGACCAATCAGAAAAACTCTCATGGACAAGATAAGGCCAACTTGCCCTTGAAAGAGAAAAAAAGATGTGGGATTAGGGGGTGTGGCGTGCACTTTGGGGGAAGGTCAAATTCATGTAACTATAACAAGGTAGAACATGTACAGATCGTGGGCAGCAGATGCTGGGGAGTAAGGGAAGATGGAGTTGAATGGGTAGATGAAGCCACTCAATAGAAAAGCCTGAAAGCGAGGTAGAAATATTTAAATTTGATGTGATCAGCAACAGGAAAACATGGAAGTTATAATCTAAACATGACCAGACCACTCGGAGGAATTCTGTTTTAGCAATTTTGGTTAATTCAATAGGATTTTGGAGTTTTGGCAGTGCTATTTTCAGAACCACTGTATTAAAATTTTAGGAACAGGTGGGAACCAATAGAAGCCAAGCCAATTCTTCAATAATGGCCCTTTTGAAAATCCTGAAATCTTTTATTTTTTTTTTAGGGCTGCACCCACATCATATGGAAGTTTCCAGGCAGGGGTTGAATCAGAGCTGCAGCTGCTGGCCTACACCACAGCCACAGCAATGCTGGATCCAAGCCGCATTTGAGACCTACACTATGGCTCATGGCAACGCCAGATCCTTAACCCACTGAACAAGGCCAGTCATCGAACCCGCATCCTCATGGTTGCTAGTCAGGCTCATTACCGCTAAGCCACGATGGGAACTCCCAAAAATCCTGAAATCTTTAGGTAAGAGAGTTATGGCACTTTAAGAGAGTTATGGCATTTTTGCTAAGTCTCTGCTCAGTTAGAGGAGAGGTGACAGATAAATAGGCCTGGACACAATTTTGAGCTTGGAAACTGCAAAGCTGTCAAAGTGTCCAGAAACTCATCCAAAAGTGATTGCCGCACAGCAAAGTTTCCCAATTTCCATTTCTGAAAAAAATGAGTCAATAATTCTTTAGGTTCATGCTACATCTATTATGACACATTGTTTGATTTGCAGCCCAAAAGAAGCAATAATGTAGAAAAGGGCAAAGAGATGAAAATGACCAGAATTTGGCATGGACCCCAGTAAGATTACAGGTTATAAAGTGGCCTATGCTTTTTGATCACCTAAATGGCTGCACATGACTTTTTCATTTTAATATCACAGAGAAGGATCCGAAATACAAAATTAGTGGAGGTGGGGAAAAACTAGCATCTTTCTGAACATTTAAGAAGGGTTGAGCTCTTTGTTATGTTCTTTGCATTTTCTCATTTAACATCAGCTTTATTAAGCCCAGCAGTGTTAAATAGTTTGTTCAGGATCACACAGCACCAGCTTTAAAATTAGGATGTGCCATCTTCAACAATCAATGCCTTTTTTGTGCTTTTCATCTGGTATAACTGAGCAGAAATAGTTTGTTTGAGTCTATGCATGCTCAACTCAATAGATCTGACTTTTCTTCCAAGTATTTTCAAACAGGTATGCTGCAGAGCCAAGTCTTTGCCTGCTTACAATCAGTCCTATTATCTCTCTGATCTAAATTAAGCCTCTAGTTAAAGAAGATTCACTCTCTATTCCTTTCCTGACACTTCCACTGGATTTCCTTCCTTCATTTCCTTTCTTCCCTCTTTCCTTTCTATGTTCTTTGATTTTGTGCTTGACCAAAAAAAAACCTGTGTCATTTGGAATATCCCAGGCCAGGGACTGAAACAAAACCACAGCAGCGACAATGCTGGATCCTTAATTACTAGGCCACCTGGGAACTCCAAAAAGAAAAGATTTATGTCATTTATTCATTTATATTGTTATAGATTTTATCACCTCCTATATGCAAGGCATTAATAAGAACTAAAAGAAAACTGAAACTTCAATCTTTTATTCAGAAGTTTTTTTAAAAATGATTTAAGGAATGGGCAAGTGTAACAAGAAACACTATTGATCCTCTAAGATTGTATATATAGATTGATTTGCAGCCCATAAGAAGCAATAATGTAGAAAAGGGCAAAGAGATGAAAATGAAAGTAACTCTCTCTGGAAAACAGAATATGTTGAAGTGATAAGTTGTATATTATGATAAGTTGTATATTATGAAGGATTGGAATACCAGGTTTCAGGAACTTGAAATTTATCTAGACACTGAAGAGTCATTTTATATTTTTGAGCAAAAAAAGTGATTTTAGCATGCCTTAAATCTGTGTCATTTCCAAAAACAACTGTGAGATTATAAAGAATTCCATTATGTACATAGAATAAAAACAGATTTAAAAATGGAAGATGCTTTTAAAATCACTTTGTTCCGTTCTCTCATTTGTCAAAGAGGATGCTCAAACTAAGAGAGGTTTTTCTTCTTTTTAAAAAAAAAATTTTTTTTAAGCTTTTCACTTTGTTGTAAAATCCTCCAGGTCTGAAACTCCCTTAATGATTCTGTTAGAAAATGCCATATCTACAGGCAGCATTCTCACTTGAACTAAGGTCATTTGTGCTCTACTCCTCAGTGACAGAGCCCATGGCTTTGCCAAAGCCAGTGCTCCAGAGATGGCTGAAACTAAATTTCTATCCAGGAAATGATAGAGATAGGTTTCTTTCCTGCTCTTTTTAGAGCAAAGCTTATAGCTTTGCTTTAGCAGCCGGCCCATTTGCTGAACTGCAGAAAATCTCTCTTTCATGAAGGAATTTCATTTCATGGATTGGAAAAGCAGCTCAGGCTATCAAAGTCCACTGGGCCATTTTCCTTATTTTTTCAGGTGAGGAGACTGACACGTACAGAGGCTAGGTAACTGGCTAGCCTGCAACCAAGCGGAACCAGGTTCTACAACACCTGGCACATATCCAGAACTGCTCTGCTGCACCATGCTTCTTGATGCCTTCTCCATTGTTAGTGAACTTGTGATGATTCTTCAAGGAGCGGTGTCAGGAAATGTTTCCTCTATTCACTCAACAGTATTCTGGGTCTGTATGGATTTTTATTCCAAGCAGAACAGTTAGGATGAAAAAGAAGGAGACATCAACAGGGTTTCCTCTTCCTTTTTTGGCAAATTCACTGCATGCACCACTTTTTGGCCTCTCTATTGAAAAGCTTGCTCTAGTGATTTAACATTCAAAACATTAGGAAGACTGTAAGATAGGGATTCTGCTGGACACTTTGCCTGTTATCTAATTCAATTCTCACAAATCTCTGAGGGAGGGTGCGTGTGTGTGTGCGCGCGCGCGCGCGTGTTGTGTTTATCTTTATTATGTAGATTAGAAAACTGAAGCTCTGAGAGTTTGATCTGCTCCAGGTCCCATACCTAGTAATTAGCAAGGCTGAAAGCAAACTCTGCTTTCTCTGAACCCAAATCCATGCTCTTTCCACTGCACCAGTTTCCTTATTGAATGCATCAATTCTGCCCCTAAATTAAGCAAAAGTAATATTCGCTTTCATGCAAGGTAATCAGGTGTTTACGGTTCTGGGTTTACAATGAACAGAACCGTGCTTGAATTTCCATAGCATGTTTTATATCCCAAAGGCTTTGCATCCTTTTTTATTGCTTGCTGGATGGGGAAAATCTTTATAAGTGATTTTTGCAAGTCATAGAGGTTTAAAAAAAAGTGAGGAGTAGGAGCCCTGAGCAGGGATGGTTTTGGCATTCCATGGTCTCAGAGCCAGAGACGGATTACAACTTTTAAAGTTCCCTGCGTGTTGTTAATGTCTTAGATTGATAAGCCCATCAGTTTCAAGTCCAGAATTGGTACAGGATTGCCAGGGCCACTGAGAACTAGTCCCTAAAATACCAGGTCTCTCTGTTAGAAAAATGAAAAATATTACAGATAGATCTGGGAGTCACAGAAATTCGTGGTTGTGATTTGTAGAAGTCCCTTTGCCACCACTGATACATCAGTGACTGTGACTCCATGGAATCTAATGAGCCATCAACCGTACACCTAACATTACAAATCCACTGGTGGTGGTGGGGAAGCAGGAGATGGTGTCACTGTGTTACAAGATTTCTATGAAGTGGCCAATACACTGACTGCTTTCCCATCCATTTTTTTTTTTTTTTTGGCTCTATTGATTATGCTGTATGAATTTGCATAAACAAAGCAGAGATGCTAGTCTGGTTTATACTGTGGTGACCTCTGCTTAGGAACACAATTCTCAGAGTTCCCAGCCCTGAATATTTGAGAATAGTATATTTAAGCAAAATTGAGGTGCTGCAAGGTTGAACTAAGATGTGGGAGTTAGTCTTCCCACCCACCTCCAGCCACGGAAATAGACTGTGGAAGACGATTTAGATCATAAGCAGAAAGAAAAACAAGAAATGGAATAGTGATAAAAAGGGATTTTACCAGCAGGTATGAAAAGGTTGCAGGAACAAATTCTATTGTGAAACATTGTGGCTAAAATCTACAGGGCTACAACTCAAGCCTGAAGCAGGCACTAGAAGAAGATGAACTTAATGCTAGTTCAGCACTGATTTTTTTTTTTTTTGAGTAATCCTAAACATAAAATCTGAATGGGGGTACCTATTTCCACATCTGTAGTTTGGGGCACATATCTTTCTGCCCTGCTGACAACATGTCTTACTCATATTCATCACATCTAGAGCACAGCACTGTCTAATTCATACATGATACTAGAGTTAGGGTTACAAATAATTTCAAGTTTGATATTCTGCTTGCCTACAGCACACAGCAACATCAAGGAGCAGCACAGTTTGGTGGGTAAGTACACAGACTGGGCTCATAAATCCTATGTTTGAGTCTTAATTAAACTCCTTTACACATGTAAACCTGGTCAAGTTCTAAAACCTTTCTATATTTGACTTTCTTCAAATGCAAAATGTAACAGTCCCCACCTCATAAAGTTGTTATAATGATTAAAGGAGTTAATATATGTAAAGAAATTAGGACAGAACCTGCACATGGAAAATGTTAGTGCATGTCAGCAATATTACCATGTTAAAAATAGCTTCATTAACTCTATGCATCCTTGTATCCTATTTTATAATATTCTACTAAAGATGTTTATGGATACTGAAATGCCCAGTGAAGAACAAGGGAAAGTGAAGGCAATGATTAATAATCAGAGAGTAAGCACAAATAAACATCCTCCACATCCCAGACCCCCCAGATTGCTCTCATGTCCTAGAGTACAAACAAATAAAGGATTTTAACAATTACTCTTTTATAAAACACAATGTATTACTCATTAACGTAGGTGATGGAAAATAAAAGGCATCTTATTTCAACTAGAAAAGAGGACTAGAGGGCATATTTGCTATCTAACTCCTTTGCTTGAATTCAGTATTACTGTTTGCATTCTTTTTGACTTGAATATCCTGCACATAAGATGTTTTTTACACACTTTGTTTTTGAGGCCATTAATTTGCTGGCACTTCCTACTCATGTATACTCATTACAGTCCTCCTGGGGAAGCACTATTTCAGATTCTACATCTTACACATAACTTAGAGTTTTTATCAGTCTTATTTTCACATTCCACTGAGAAAAGGGAATTGTTTCCAAAGGAATAGGCAATACAATTTCTAATTTTGTCCTTAAAACACATAGGTCATCGACTTAGAGTGGAACTTCCTTGAAAGCCTTTACAAGATCATGGTTCTGAGTCCATTCCTGCCCCAGTCATGCAGGCCTAACTGTAGCTCATGGGCCTACCAAGTGAAGACTCACCTCTGAGCCAAGTTAGACAAAACCAAAAAAGCCTATAAGGACACTAGCTGCAACTTTTAGGGTCAAGTATTGGTCTTCAGCAAGTCCAGGGTCTGTTTCTTCTGTGGTTATTCATAGGCATCTGCTTGCAAGTTGTGCTACAGTCTTGCATTAGCCTCTACCATCAGTTTCCAGGCCTCAAGCCTGGGCTTCTGTCTCTATTTCCTGATTGACACTCCAATTACTGGTGGCCTTGGAAACTGAAGCCCACCTCAAGTACTATTATTATTATTGGCAGTAGTAGTAGTAGTAGTAGGACTTATAAACTGGCATTTACTTGGGGGATTATATTTGTTTTCTCTGCTTCCTTTGTTGGTTTCTATTTTGTTCTAAACTAAATGGACCACCTGCAATCAAAATATGGATTTCACTTGACGAGGTAGGTGTATCTCTACTATCTGGAGGTTCTCCTTATTTTGCACTCTCCATCAGATCAGACTCTCTTGTGTTTAAATGACAATCAAGATCTAGATATGATTAATGTTGTTTGTAGATAAATTCACCCAGGTTTATGTACGCTCTCAGAGGTTAGCACTACATTTAAGTTTGTTAGATTTGGCCCAGCGTCTGCTTATTTACTGTTCTTCACTGAGCAGCTGTAAGGGATTTATCATGCCCCACCGCAGAGCCTCCCGTAGCCAAACTTCATCCAACACAAGAATTAGATACGTGCACATGTATATGTGTGTATGTTTACACATGTACATATGTACACACATACACAATCTGGGTTATTAGGAGATATTTTCTCATGAATTCATATGCCAAATCTACTTCTAAGTCATTTACTAATTTACTCATTCAATACACATTATTTGAGCAAATGCATTATGCCAGGTACTGGAAAATAGGGGAAGAATCAAAGATCAAGGATACATGGTCCAACATAAGAAGAAATAAAAAATATGGATAATCTTTGGTACCTTAAAATATTAAAACTATAGTTAAAAAACCCAACACTTTCCACAAAGCAGACCTCAGTTCCAGAAGCAATAGCAATGAGTTCTACCAAATATTTAATAATTAATCGTGTCAGTTCTACACAAATTCCTCCAGTGAGTAGCAAAATGAAAACTTTTCATTCCTGCCTATTGAATGAAACTAAGGCCTCTGAATGATATGGCCTTACTATCTATTTGTTGTTTCCTTTGTTCATAAAAATTCCTCTGCCAAGAACTTCTTTCCTACCAACTTCAGAGACCCAAGTTAATATGATCTACAATGTCTCAGTCAAACGCCACCTCTTCCATGAAATTTGTTTTCTAACTCATTCCTGACGTAACTTCTCCTTCTTTTCAAATATTATCACTTTATTTCCATATTTCTTGTGTGCATCTATGTGCATCTATCAAATTTCATTTTACATTAAGGGCCTAACATGCATAAAAATACCAAATGCGTAATCAGAAAACATGAGTTTGAATCTGACCATTGCCACTTATTAGCTGTGTGATTTGGGACAAGTCATTGAACTGGAGCCTCACTGTCCTTTTTTGTCAAGACATGAAAGATGCTTAAGATTTTCCAGGATGCACCACAATGTAAACTTTATCATAAAATAAAAACCTTCCCCATCTCTAGGGAGTCATGGGAGCTGAATAAAGGACACTTTTTAAGTGATCTCTAGGGTCATTCCAAGGTTCATCAACTTCTCCATGTTTTATGGATGTTTGTATACATTACCCTACCCTCTGCACAGTTACTAGAAAATGGAGTTTGTGATTTACATGTTTACTCCCTTAGCACAAGAACAGTGCCTTACATACTATACTTGCTCAAGAAATAGTTAAATAAATCATGTAAAAGAACCATATATTGGCAGGACAGTATCCTATATAGAGAGTAAGGAACTTGATTGGGAATAGTAAAAAGTGCTGTAATTACTGATAAAAATCAGGATTTAAATCCAGGTATCAGGTCTCAGAGCCTGAGACTGTAATAACTTGATAGTTCATCCAATCACAGATAAAAGAGTGTAAGGAACTCGAGCGATCATCTAGCTCAAGCACGTCATTTTATATGTGAGTTCCCTCAAGTGCTGAAATGCCTTCCCCACTTAATGTAGCAAGAAAGCTACAGCTAAAAGCAAGGTTTCCTCTCTCCTCTAGAGATTTCTTCGGCTTGTCACATTGCTTACCTCTGGAAGCTCCGTTGCTAGGCAACCATGAGCTCTCTCTCAACCACTTAAGTTTTAAGTGCATTTTATAAAATTTCTCCACTTGACAGATTTGAATGATGGTGGAGCTTAGTGGTGAGAAAGAGCAAGCCTGGAAACCAGCAACTGTGAGCTTAGGGCAGGTAAATCCAATCCATCTCTCCAACTAGAAAATGGGACCATCCTGCCTGTTGGAAATGATGAGCAGGGTAATGACATTACAACACCAGACACTCAGAGTCCACACATGCCCTGGAAAGCTGACTGAAGCACTCACATCTCTTTCAAAGGCAGTGAGTAAGTATTAATCTCAGGATATCCTTCTAGAATACAGATTTTAAAAAATACGTTTGTTGAAATTATTTTCCTTAACAGCATTTTCACTTGGAATGTTCCACTTTTAATCTGATTTTTATAGCAACTTAAAACAGTATAGAGGCCTTTCTCTCTCACCTGATTTATCGGCTTTCCCTGGAAAATGGCCCCAGGACCCCTTCTGGCCCACTGCTGAACTCTCATTCTCTTAGTGTCTTTGCAGCTTGACCAAGGTAGCAAGTGGAAATCGAAGCTGATTCTATAACTAGATTCAGCACTGCTGCTCCTGTTTGTCTGCAGTGCACCACAAAAATCTCTTCCAGGCAGAGCTAGCCCTAATCTTGGTAATGTTTCATTTCTGTATTTTTAATGTATAATATACTTTGGTTTGGGAATGTTGGACCACATGTTAAGAAGATGCAGTCTGCTGTTCTTAAAAGCCTTGGAAAGGATGAACAGACTGTACCCAACTGCTCTCCTGACAACTCTTGTCCAAAAGGCAAACTCTGGACATTGTTTATTTCACCAAAAACTGATCATTTTTTTTAAAAGATCTTAATCCAACTATGCCAGTGATAAATCACCTGTTAAGTTACAAGTGATAAAAGCACTAAGACTATTTTTATACTTAAAAATATTTGAAAGTGTCCAAATGTCGTATGCATTTTATTGAACAAATTATTAAATCATTTGTAATAAAACATGTTAGAATTAAAGTTATAACCATTTAGTTGTATGTAACACTTTTCAAAATATAAAATATTTCATTTTGAAATTCATAATGACCCTGTGAGGTAGACATCACTCTGTGAAGGTAAGCCCTAGCTACATTTTATACAGATGAGGGAACTGAGACACAGAGAGTAACATGACTTGCCCAAAAGCATTCTATGGAAAATCTGGGACTGAGACTTACAACTTCAAATCCAATGCTTCTCTTTATCGAGTGTCAGTAAATTATACTTATTGAGCTATTTACTCCCATCCTCTACTTGGTAGAAAGAAGTGATCATTCTAATTATCTAATATAATACTAAAAGTAGCTAATACTTTTGGAAGCCATGTTTTATCACATAGGCCCCTTTTTGCTGATGAGGAAACTCAGGAAAGACAAGTTAAGTAACTTGCCAAATACCACACTCCTAAGAGGGAAAGTGAAGATTCATGTCTAGACCAGCTGGTGACTCCTAAACACTCCTGGTTTGATGTAACAAGTATAAGGCAGCAAGCCAGCAATAAGGGACGGGGTGACTATGCAAGGTCACGGGTTCATTTGGGGACCCATCCTGTGACTCCCCAGGTCATTATCATAGTAAATAACTGTTGGGTTCATGAAAGAAGAATCATTATAAGCTATCAAGACTATGCAGCTAAAGAATATTAAACTCAGGTACTAGAGGTCTGATACCCCATTTGAGGATGCTTGCTAGAGCAGAGAGGTCTGGTACCCCATCTGAGGTCTGATATCCTATCTGAGGATGGTGGGAGAGCAGAGATGGCCCTTTCCTCAAGTTGCTGATTAGGATTCTTGCTTTCAATTCTGCTCTAAAATATCCCCACCCCCACCCCCAATGACATTGTTTAAATAAAACATGGTAGCTAGGAGGACCAGACACCTCAGTGTGCCCAGATCACTCCTGTTTTATGTTTTTTGTTTCTGAGTAACTATTAACAGTATCCCTTTCACTCTCAAAAGCTTCCCAATTTCAGTAGTAGATTATATGGTCAGGAACTCATAGTTTCTGAGCTACCAAAGCCTTTGACTTAGTGTAAAACCTTATACTTTGTTATAAAAGTGACAAGTGTGGTTTCTAGCTACCAGTTCTTTGAGCTTGATTAAATTATGAGTGTTATGTCAGTCTCATATCTTTCATTTGTAAAATAGGGATACCAATGTAAATCTTGCACAGTTACATGAGAGTCAAGTAATGGAGAACCACCGGCTACTGGTAAAGTTTGTTTCCTTTCTTCACTTCTGGTATCATTCTTAGTTAACATGTAGCTGCCTACTGACCATTATACCTTTCCAAGCATGCTGCTTCTCTTCCAGATCAGAGAAGTTCCTCAGTAGTCATGATGAGATGTGAAATTGTTGTATGTCCCAAGCACTCAATATGCTTCCTTGTACTCACTCTTTGTGTAATAAATGTTTGCTGATAATGGATTTTTCTATTGATTTATCTTAAATATTTAAGAATCAATAAGATAGAAAACTATATCATGCAATCAATATTAATGCTAGAAAGTCATTCAGTCCAATCCCTTCATTGAACATAAGAGAAAACTAACACCCAGAAAGGAAAAAATTTTACTCTCTTGGGCATAAGTAAACCAATTTTGATGGTTATAATGCTGCTTTCATCTTACTAAGGTATTCCTTAGTAAATGCTATAAAATACTTCACATGGGTATGACACATGGAAATTACAAGTATTTTCCCATGTATTATCTCTTTTTAATCCTCAACTCAACACCCATTACTTCCATTTTGCACATGAGAAAACAGTGCATACCTCATTAAGGAAGTATAAAGTACAGCAGTGGCCTTAAAATGAATCAGACTCTGTTAGAGACTGCAAGTTCCCTAAAGAAACATTGCACTGTATCTTAAGACGCTGACATGGTTTAACTATAGAGAAAGTCAGTTCCAAATCAGTTTGCATATATATGCTGATATGCATAGAATTCTGGGACTTTTGCTTGTAGAGCTGGGAGGGAAAGTGAGACACAGCAGCTAGCCCAAGGCAAAGTGCCACAACCCTGCTATAAGGAACAGATCTTGCAACTAAGGCGGGCCCAGGAGCTAGCCAGGCAGCTCCAAGCATAGTGACAGAGTGAAACAGGACTCAATTATGAGTTTCTAAGTATTAGTGTTGAGGAACAGAATCAGGTAGGGAGGACATGGTATGGGAAAAATCAAAGGGGAGAGGGGCAGGACTCCTGACAACTAGGTAAACTATTGTGATGATTCTAGAAAATTTCCTCATTGGGCAGAATTCAAGATTGAGCCAGCAGGGGAGATAATACATTTTATAATAATATCTTGTTAAACAGCTATTGCCTCAATAGACTATAAACTCTATGAAGGTAGGGGAAAACTCACCTTGTCTCTGCTATAATCTACTACTTAGCTGGCATATTATAAGGGTTCAGTCAATATTTAAATGAATTGAAAAGCAAAAATAAATGAATTGAAAAGCTACATAGAACAAGAGAATCTTAACCATGGAAACTAGACAGGATAGAAGAAGAAAAACCATTTCAGAAGGGAACTGACAATTCAGGGAGAGAAAACTGTAACAGGAAAATCAAGTTTGGAGTCCAAGGGGCCAGTCTGAAACTCTGGCTGTGGTATGCACTCACCTCCACATACAAAATCCAAAGTCAACTTTTCCGAAAAAGAGATTCCCCCATGGGACCACTAAAATTCAGACTGAAGGATACGATGATGTAATCCCAAGTCTGACCAAAAAGGAGCAACTGCCATAGACAACCCCTGTTCTTATAGGACTGGCTAAGAGAACACCAAGTCAGGCTGCCAGTGGATCAACCACTGGAGAATCACAAAGGCATTAGAGTATTTGTCCTTGCATTGGGTCATTTAAAATAGACATTTCTGGCAGACTCTGTAAAGTCTACATACTGGCTTCATTCTTTATTGCAATTTAGTGGAAAGCTGGGTATTGATTTTTTTTTTTAAATAAAAGCAAGAAATACTTGGAAAGATTTTGATCATTTCCATTAACTTTATTAGGACAACTTTATTAGGACTATAACAAATCAGCCCATTATTAGGATTAGAGCATTTGTGTAGAGAAGACAGAGTCCCACATTAAATTTGTTTTGTCTCCTGCTCTGCCTCTCCCTAGGCAAGGACAGTGTGTTATTTAAAAATACTTCTAATGATTTGTGTGTTTCTAATCTATTTTTAATGTAAATAATTCTACTTAGAAAAGACCATTTTCTTATTTGCTTTGAGGTCAATTAAAGACTTCAGGAAACATCCAAACAATTTGATATGCATTTGGATCTGTTAACAACATTTTTTTCATTTCCCATTTGAACATCTTTTCCTATAAATAGTAAAATGGAGCATTTAAGGATAATTCAGGCTCAGCTATGAGTCATGTTGGGATAAGTGCAGAAGGAGGTGAAGCTGAGACATGGTCTGATCGAGACCAATGGAACTAACACTATTATATTTAACTCTGCAACCTAGAACTTAGGAAAGGGTCTCAAGTGGAGTTGACATGTTCAGAAAATGGATGAGAGAATGAATGAGAAAATGAAAGAGTGAACGAATTAACTAATCTTGAGGGATATGTATGCTAATTGGTTGCCCTGTGATCCAAATTCAAGTCCAAAGAGATCAAGACAAATAGGCTACTATTAGCAATGATAACACAGAACCAGGTCAAGCCTGCAGTTCATGACATGAGTCTCTATTGTTTGAGATGATAGGTCATTCTTAAGGAAAGGCAGGTGCCAGCAACAATGCCTAAGAGTCAGCAATGAGACTCTGAAGCGTTGAACAGTAAGATAAGATACAGCCATCTGGAACAAAGAGGTATACTTCAGAAGTAAAGCTGAAAGCTTGTAGCCCTGTGACATTCAGATGCTTGAGGTTTATCAGTGGCGAAGCAGATAAATGACAACAAATTCAATTTGCTATCCATTAGTATAGAAGTTGGATGCTGTCAATGTTTTTCTGTCTTGATGGAGATTGGCTAGAGATCTAGAAAGTAGTTAAACCACAAGTAAAAGTTTTATCTCAAAGCTGAGCAGGGATGGGTAATGTAGGAGATGATACCACGAAATTCCTGCTAAGAACAAAATTCTTATCATCCAGAATGAATACATCTCGCCCAGGACAAAGGGAAGATGGTAAAGAAGATGGCAAGCTGGAAGGATCTGTGCAACTTCTTGTAACCCCTACAACTGTTTGTAAATGAACTTCCAAATTCTCCTGGTTTTCCAGACAAGGAAACTGAAGCTTGTGTAATTTAAATAGCATATCTGAAATTATGACACAGAAAGTGACACAACTAGAGGTCAAATCTCCATCTTTTCCAAGATTATTACACCTTCAGCTTCCTTAAAACTTGGAGGAACTTAGGTATGTGAACTGCAAAAGAGACAAATGACTCATGTCTTCTTTTCTGGAGTGAACTTTCCTGATCCTATTAGCTATTGAGAATTATGGTCAGGTGCTTACTCCAAAGTTCTGACTCAGATCATCACTGTATTAACTAGTCTTCATATGTTTATTGTGCCAGGTTCTTAGCAAGATGTAAAAAATTGTAACTCCTACACCTTGACCTCATAGAATTTACAATCTAATCAACAACATGAGATAAAAAATGGTTAGACAACAATGTCCTAGGTCAAAATACTAATATATAACTGTAATGAAACAGGACAAAAGAACTATGTACGGGGTCAGATATAAGGTAAGACTAGTTAGAACTGCTCTAAATAAAATAAATGGGATTTTACTTTTGCTTAAAGGATCAGAATGAAGAGGAAGAGAGATAATGGGGAGGATGTTTCTTGAACAGAGAAGAGCAAGTATGTGCTCATGATAAACATGATATGAGCCTCCGTCTGCCTGGACCTCTTTAAAGCTCCTCCTATCCCTTAGCTGTTTTCATCATCTCTTCCTGCATACTCCCCTCTCCAGCACTTAACCCAATTCTAACCCCCAACTTGCCAAAGACAAATGTATCAAAAAGTATAATCCATGGAAAATACTGGCTATTTCAGAAGTCATGGGGTATGGTGCACAGAGCAAACCACCCACGATTTTCTTTGCTCTTTTTTTCCAAGGACTGATATTTTTGTAGCATGCAAATAGAGATATTATGATTCAGCAAGAAATAAAATTAGGGTATTTTTTTGGTCAAATTGACCAACAGAATTATAACATGTTTTTAATGGAAATGTGGCACTTGCTTCTTTAATCCAACCATATGGTTTATATACATATATCACATAGAATGCCTTTAGTATCAAGAGATAGCTCCAACACTGCACTCATTGCATAGGGTTTATAAACACAAGGGTTAAAGTATTAGAAACTATCTTTAAGCAACTTGAAAGTGAACAGCCAATGAAATATTCTTTGGATGAGGTAATGCTATTTGCTTGAGCTTCATTGGTTGAGTCTAATATTTCTGTTTCCAGGAGTTGAAGGGTAAGTTTCTCTGCAACCAGGAAGAACTGGATAGTCTCCAATTGCTTATATAAGATATTTTATGATCACTCAATAAAAGCAAGTCCCTCCTCAACTTGCCATTAGCTTCCTCTGAATTATTTCCTAACAGCATTCATACATAAACTAGACTGCAGGAATTTTTGCTGGGTCCAAAAGAAAACCTACATAAGAGAAAAAGAAATGCAGAGTTAAATGCTCAGCGATTATATTTGTGTGCTATAGTGTAAAGAATACTGCACCAGAAGTTAAGATACCTTTTCATCATCTCAGTTCTGATAAAATCACCTTTGCAACCTTGGGCTGCTACTTACTACTTCTAGAACACAGTGTTTTTTTGTTTGTTTGTTTGTTTGTTTTTTATTGTTCCTTCCTTCCTTCCCTCCTTCCTTCTTTCCTCCCTCCCTTGGCCCCTCCCTTCCTTCTTTCCTTCCTCTTTTTTATTTGGACTTTGGATTTCTTAGCTGACAATGATAATAATTGTGTTAGTCCAATCTACTTCATAGAGTTTTTACATGCAAGAACATCTAATTACTGTATGTGCAAGAATTCTAAAAGATGTAAATTTCTACCTCAACTTCCAGACTTGCCTATCATTTTAAGGAAGACAACACTGATAATTTCTTTTGTTTCGGGCAATATTAGCCTTTATAAGCAAGCACAGAAAACCTGGCTAGAAGTGGTACTTCCATATGTTGAAGAATCCCCAGAGCTGAGAAAGCTGTCTGTGTTTTAATGCTAGGGAGAAAGATGCAGGCTTTCTTTGGACAGAATTTTATCTAAGCCAAACTGCTTTGGGGCTTAATTATCTATTTAGAAAACCACTTTCATCTTTGTAAAATACGGAAGGGCTGTCTGTGACACTGGGACACTTAACTTTCACCTTCAAATCCACCGGGTTTTGAGGCAAGGAGCCCACTTCGCATTATAATGCCTAACCATCTAAGTGTGCACTATACTGCATAGGCACATCTGCAGCTTTAAGTCTCTTGCTATCTTGGCAAGAAAAAAAAATGCAACAGATTTCTTTTCTAAGAGACAGCACTGGTTATAGATTTTTAACACATTCAAAAGCAAATTCCTGTTATCTTTACTACCCAACTCCCACATTCCACAATCGCCACTTCTCCCATCTTAAAAAGTGGTAATCTTAGTCTTTACATTGTTAAGACAAAACACTTTGGAAGCATCCTTGTTTCTTTCTTTTCTTTTTTTTTCCTTCTCCCAACTGTGAATCTATCAGCAATATATATCCACAATCCAGCTCCTTTTCACTATTTCTTTGGCCATGGTACTAGTAAAAATTGCTGTCATTTTTCCTCAGGATTATTGCAGTAACCTACTAACTATTCTCTTTGTTCATGGCTTTGTCCTCATAAAGTCTGTTTTTCACACAACAATTTGAGCAATTGTTTTTAAAAAGAAGGCAGCTATGCCACGCCCTTCCTCCAAATCCTCCAAAATGGTCCCATTTTACTCAAAAATAAAAGCCAGGGGCTTACAAGGATCTGGCCCCACCACCTCCCATTCACTTCCTGTCACAGCCCCTTTCTGCTTCTTGAATAATTCAACTCCCCCACCTCACCTTTGCACTGGGTGTCTGTACAGGGTTTGTATGGGATGCCTTCCCACTACACCCCATCTCTCCCTTTCTCTCCAGATTTTTTCTCTATTACTACTTTTTTAGAGTCCTTTCTCAGATCACTCCATTAAAAAGAGCATCCTCTACATACACCCCATTTTTTTTTACACTGCTGTATTTTTTACATTGCTATATGTTCCTCCATACTTCTTATCACCATCTGGTGGACTTTATATTTTCTTGTTTATTGTCATTCTCTTGCACGACAAAATAAACTCCATGAAGACAAGAACTTGGTCTGAATTTTTCTCCCATTTTCTCATCCTCTAGCAATAGGTGCTGGAAAAATATTTAACAACATACCCAGGAAAGCTACTGTTTAATATCTGATTTGAGGTAGGTCTGACATATTTTAATATTTAAGAAATACTAAAGTGCAATTACGAAGTATTAAGATTGTTCCTAAAAATGCTGCAATTTACATTTTTCTAGAAGAGACTTCTAGCATTTAATCAGTGTCAGTATCATTGGAATCAGTGTACAGCTGCTTAAAAATATTATACTTATTAGAGAAATAGAGAAAAGCATACAATGAATGCTTATAATTACTTAGACATTGGGTGATTTTCTTCTGTTAGCATTTTGATCTCATTGAGACAGTCTCAGTGGTCAACAATTATTTAGATGTACATAGTCTTCTGCATTCTTTATAAAACCAGTCTTTATGTTTAGGTGTAAATATAGATATGTGCTAATGAGATATTTAAAATGGTATTATCTTGAATATAGAGAGTCAAATTCTGACATACAAGTAAGTTACTCTCTAGACCTAGGTTAACCATCATGTAGGTTGGGAAGAATACTTTTAATTAAGGTCAGTTATGTTATAAACACACGGTCTGGAAGAATCAGCATACCTCTCAGAGATCCTCATTTATGTGAAGAGGGTAGCCTTCTCAGAGGGAACAACATGGCATATGTTAAAAACAAAACAAAAACTTATTCTGACCCAAGTTAAATGTTAAGGAAGCTTTTATTCAAGACTATTGCAATAGGTTTCAAGACTATCCCAACAGAGGAGACAGATAGGACTTGATCTTAAATACAAAAAGATAGGAGGTGATTTATAATCAATGAGCAGGCCTAAGGGTCAGTGGGTAGAAAATTGCTAAGTGGAGACTTAAAGGGTAGGAGCTTATTTAGCAAGATTCTTGCTAAAACTGAACTAGGCAGGCCAAAGTCAGGACCCAACATCTAGTCAGAAAAAGGGTTCATAGGAACCTAACTAAAAGTTAAGGAGAGGCTCTGTCACATAAAAGATCTTCTCAAAGCCCACCTGAAATCTTTGCCTCCAAAATCAATAATTAAATAAGTATCACCTATTGTTTATTCAACAATATGCATCCACTGAGCTTCCTCTACGCACTGCACTAAATAAGGAGGGAACAAACTTGAATACGATGCAGTCCTGAGTTGGAAGTTCTCACCCTAGTGGGGAAGTCAAGGTAAGCTAATAACTACAATGTAATATAGCATATGATCTAATCAAGGGATAGGGAAAGTGCTGTGCAAACACAGGGCTGAAGAGTTAGTGCTAAGCAGGAATTAATGCTAACCAGGAGAGTAAAGAACAAAGTCAAGAAAGGCTTCTTTCTAGAAGATTCTTTTGCCCTGGATGTAAAAGGAAGGGGAGGCATTGACCAGCTAGAGAAAAAAATCGGGGAATGTTTTTCAAGTCAAAAGCAACAATATTTACACAAGTACATAAAGAAATGTAAAATATCAAATGTGACAGCTCACTAAGAAATATAAGAAAAGGAAAGATGCCACTGGGAGTCCAGAGGGAAACAGAAATAGATGAGGCTGCTAGTCACCTGGAGCCAGACTTTAAAGGGCATTGTATTTGAATACTTCATGTACTTGAACTTGACCTTTAATAGAGGGAAGGAAGAGAATGTCAGATTTGTAGTTTAGAAAGATTTTGCTGGCATAAGTGGAAGAGGACAGATTAGAATAGGTACAGACCAAATGGAAGCTGACTAATTTCCAGAGCCTAGGAGAAAAAATACTGATGATCTAAAGGAGAGCTAATGGGCCTGGAAAGGAAATGATAGATTTTAGAAGGGACAGATTTCTATTAGTAATCCAATAATCATAAGGAAAAGTTAGAAGTTAATAATAGAGCCCAGATTTCTGGGTTGGGTGTTTGTGAAGATACTGGTGATATTAACAAAAATAGGGAGAACAAAAAATAGCAAAGTGTCTGTGGCACATAGAGAGATTTGCTTTGAATATGTTCAATTTAAGGTGCTTGAGGGTCGTCTAAATCTAGATGTCCAGTATGCAGATCTGCGTGTGAGTTTGCAGCATAGGAGGTAGAAGTTGAGACAGAAATTTGCAAGTCACTGTGCTAGAAAGGGTATACAGGAAGAACACAGGGTAAGCAGGCAAATTGAAAATGGAACATCAATGAACTAATGCTTAAGAAAAAGTCCTCATTGTGATGCTAATGTCCAATAAAAAGGCATGTTTTATGTTATATTATCCCAACTGTTCTTAAAGAGGGTATATTATATTAATGAGAGAAGCCTTGTTTGGGGAGAACATTGATAGGTTATGGTAAGCAATTGAGCTATGTAAGTTTGCTGAATTACTTTGCACATGAAAAAGAAAAGACATGGCATTCCTTAGAGAAAAAGAGAGGAAATAGAACAAAAAAGAAAGGTAGGAGGCTTAGTGAGATCAAAGAGACACACCTTGGCAGGAACTTTAGGAAAGAAATGTGCTCTAAAGAGATTTAAAGTTCTATGTTCAGCTTTAAGTCTTGTCCCCAAATGAAAATTTCAATAAATCCTCTGTCCATTGATGCCTTGATACCTAAGAATTCACTGGCATGGGCTGCAGGGGGGTGGTAGTCAATTCTCAAAGATCTATTGATTTCCACTTTCGCCTACCTAGTACAATTAAAAGATAATGCATAAAATAGAGGAGGCCAGGAGAGACTAAGCCACAAGAATTGACAAAAACTATTGTGTGAAGTGTTCCCTACTTACCCCAGGGACAGGAAGGTTCCAGCTGACCTTTGTGTTACATACCATAGACATACATAAAAGATACATATGAATAAAACATATGCACTAGATTTAGCTAGCTAGCTATGTGATTTTAGGTAAGTTGCCAATATTTACCCACATATCAATTCTTTTATATATGCCCCATATTCATATATCAAATTCAAATTCAAAATAATAGTCCTCATTGTGATGCTAAACATGAACCATCATATCTGCCTATATATTTAACTACCTTTCTACATTCATTACCAAGTATATATGCAAAATGTTGCTTCATTGTATATCCCAAAATAATACAGAAGGAATATACATACCCTTTTTAAAGCTACATATCAATCTCTGATTTTAGAAAATGCAAATTTCAATTTTATGAAGGTTTTGTGATTAGGCAAATTCTACAAACAGATTGAACAGGATTAAAATATTTTCATGATGCCAAAAACTCAATCAAAGAGGCTTTTTTATAGTGGTCAATAAGCAAAGCAGGTCTTATATTCATCCTGCAGGCAGACTAGTGTCAAGTTTTCATGCTGCGCTATGAGTCCCAGAGGACGCCCTTGTTCATGCTGCAGATACTGCAGAGATGTGGGTGTGTTTTCTAATACAGAAGATGACTGTCTATGAATATTCATAGACACACTCTAGCTAAAACCCTCTAACGGTTTTCTCAGAACAGTTAAAATAGAAACAGTAAATTTTCTACAGCTAACTAGATACAATTAGTTAAGGAAGGATGCTGAGTTCTTGGGAAATGAAAGTATACAGCACCCCACTCCAAAAAGTGAATGTCCCCTGAATCAGCATGCCCTGATTTATGGGGGGCATGTGACTGGAAATGAATTGGTAAGAAACAAGAAGCACAATTCAGACAGCTACAAAGCTAGAGAATCACATTCTTTCTTAAGACAGTGTCTATAATTGGATATTTCTGGATTCCCAGGACGGGTCCAAAACTCAGATAGCCTCAAACTTCCTTATTTTGGCAAAACTGTGCACCTAAAGGTGTCACTTTTCCCCTAATTATAAACTGATGTGTATAAATTGAGACACATATAAAGTTCTGTAAAGAAAGCCAAAATGCTTTCAATGTCCTATGGGAAATTAAAGTTATAAACACCGTTAACACAATAGATGATTATTTATCATACATAATCATTTATGCACAATTTTAGCCTCTTTGTCTGCATATCTAATCTATCTATACACATACATATACGCACGATATTGTAAAGACTTTTTGAGATCAGTTTTAGGGTCACAGCAAAATTGAAAGGAAGGTAGAGAGATTTCTTATATACACCCTTCCCCCACGAATGCATAGCCTTCTCCATTATCGACATCCCCCACTAGGGTGGTATATTTGTTTAAAGTGATGAACCTATGTCTACATATCATAATTATCCAAAGTCCACAGTTTACACTGGCATTCCTTCTTGGGGCATTCATTCTATGAGTTTGGTCAACTGTATAATGCCATGTATCCATCATTACAACATGTCACTGGCCTAAAAATCCTCTATGCTTCATCTATTCTCGTCCCACTCAAATCTCTGGCAACTACTAATCCTTTTAGTCGCCACATAGTTTTGCCTTGTCTGGAGTGTCATATAGTTGGAATCATACAGTATGGAGGCTTTTCATATTGGTTTCTTTCACACAGTAATGTGCATTTACGTTTCTTCCATGTCATTCATGCTTCATTAGTTCATTCTTTTAGTACTGAATAATATTCCATTGTCTGGATGTCCCCCTATACTTTTATACATTTACCTACTGAAGGCATATTGGATGCTTCCAAGTTTTAGCAGTGACGAATAAAGGTGCTAGAAACATCTGTCTATGTGTAAGTTTTTTGCATAAACATAAATTTCAACTTTTTCAGGCAAATACCATGGAGTGCAGTTGCTAGATCCTATGCTAAGAGGATGTTTAATTTTGCAAAGCAAAGACAAAAACATAAACAAAAACAAAAAAGAAAACAAACTCTTTTCCAAAGTGGTTGTGCCATTTTTTATTCCCATCAGCAATGAATGAGAGTTCCTAGTGCTTCACATCCTTACCAGCATTTAGAATTGTTAGTATTCCAGATTTGGGACATTCTAATAGCTGTGTAATGATATATATATTTTTAATTTGCATTTCTCTCACGAGATATGATATGGAACATCTTTTCATATGCTTTCTTTTTTTTTTTTGTCTTTTCTAGGGCTGCACCCTCGGCATATGGAGGTTCCCAGGCTAGGGGTCTAATCGGAGCTGCAGCCACAGGACTGTGCCACGGCCACAGCAGAGTGGGACCTGAGCCACATCTGCAACCTACACCACAGCTCATGGAAACGCCGGATCCTTAATCCAGTGAGCGAGGCCAGGGAAAACTTCATGGCTCCTAGTGGCATGTGTTAACCACTGAGCCACAATGGGAATTCCTGTCATATGCTTACTTTCTATCTGTACATCTTCTTTTGCGAAATATCTGTTTAGATCTTTGACCCATTTTATTTATTTATTTATTGCTTTTTTGGGCCACACCTACAGAACATGGAGATTCCCAGGCTGGGGGTCCAATCAGACCTACAGCTATCGACCTACACCACAGCTCATGGCAATGCCTGATCCTTAACCCACTGAGTGAGGCCAGGGATTGAACCTGCAACCTCATGGATCCTAATCAGATTTGTTTCTGCTGTGCCAGGACAGGAACTCCCCTAGAGCTTTGCCCCGTTTTTAAACTGGGTTGTTTGTTTTCTTATTGTTGTGTTTCAAGAGTTTTTGGATAACAGTCCTTTATCGAATATGTCTTTTATCAGTATTTTCTCCTAATCTGTCTTGTCTTATTCTCTTGACTCTGTCTTTCCCATGGCAGAAGTTTTTCATTTTAATCGATTCCAGCTTATCAATTACTTTTTTCATGGGTTGTGCCTTTGGTTTTGTGTCTAAATGTTATCATTATATGCAAGGTCATCTAGCTTTTCTCCTATGTTATCTTATAGAAGGTTTGTAGTTTTACATTTTACCCTTAGATTTGTTATACATTTAAGTTAATTTTTTTGCACTTTTATAACCTTCTTTATTCCATGTGCTTTTAAGCATTTTTTAAATGTATTACAGATAGACTATCACATCTATTCCATGAAATAACATTATTTTGAGCTAATTTTATGAAGAGTGTAAGTTCTATGGCCAGATGTCATTCTTTTGCAGGTGGCTCTCTAGTTGCTCCAGCACCACTTATTATTATCTTTGTTCCATTGTGTTGCTTTGCTCCATTGTCAAAGATCAGTTGACCATATTTATGTATGTCTATTTCTGGGCTCTCAATTCTTTTCCATTGATCTATTTCTCTATTCTTCTGTCAATACCACACTGCCTTGATTGCTGAAGGTTTATAGTAAGTCTTGAGATTGGTTAGTTTAGTCTTGAGATTAGTCCTCCAACTTTGTTCTTCTCCTTCAATATGGCGTTGGCTATTACGGCTTTTTTTTTTGTTGTTGTATTTTTAGGGCCTCACCTGTGGCATATGGAGGTTCCCAGGCTAGGAGTTGAATTGGAGCTGCAGCTGCCAGCCACAGCCACAGCCACAGCAACACCAGATCTGAGCCACATCTCTGACCTATACCATAGCTCACAGCAATGCTTGATCCTTAACCCACTGAGGGGGCCAGGGATTGAACCTGTGTCCTCATGGATACTAGTCAGATTAGTTTCTGCTGCACCATGACAGGAACTCCCTGCCATAATATTTTTAAGTGTATATTTTATAAATCTAAAAACATTAGTATCTTCCTATATACTGCTGATATCTCTTTTCATATTATATAAAGATTATTCTATGAAATCTTTAGCAATGATCTCAAAATTGCACATTATGAGTACCCTATCATATATTTCTTCATTTTTATTTTTTAAGAAAATTGGATTTTATTTTATCTTAATTATTTAATTTTTTTTTTGGCCATACCCATGGTATGTGGAAATTCCAGGGCCAAGAATCAAACCCATGCCACAGCAGCAAACCAAACCACCAGAGTGACAACGCCAGATCCTGAACCCACTGAACTACCAGAGATCTCCATAACTATCACATATTTAAACTACCTTTAATTGTTAGGTATTAAGTACTTTCCAACTTTTGCTATCATAAAGAAGAATATAATAAATATTCTTGTACGTAGGTCTTTATGGGCTGCTTTGATGATTTCCTATGAATAAAGTCCTTGATTAGAATTAGGAGAATCTTGAGATGGGATTAAGATGGTGGAATAGAAGGACTGGAGCTCAACTTCTCTCCTAAAAACAACAATATTTACAACTAAATGCTGAGCAATCTTCAACCAAATGGACCGGAAACTTTCAAAAAGATATACTCCAGAAGACAAAGAGGAGGCCACATCAAGAGGTAGGAGGGACAATTACACTATATAAGCAACCCCATACCTCCCAGGTAGGAAGCCCCACAGAATGGAAAGTAACTGGTTCACAGAAACTCACCTACAGGAGTGAGAGTTCTGAGCCCCACATCAAACTCCCACATGTGGGAATCTGGCACTGGGAGAAAGAGCCCCCAGAGCATCTGGCATTGAAGGCCAGTGGGGTGTGCAGGAGCTCCATAGGACTGGGGGAAACAGAGACCCCATTCTTAAAAGGCACACACAGACTTTCACATGCACTGGGTCCCAGGGCAAAGCAAAGTCTTCATAGGAATTGGGGTCAAACCTGACTGCAGTTCTTGGAGGACATCCTGGGAAAACAGGGGTGAATGTGGCTTGTTGTAGGGGAAGGACATTAGAAGCAAAGCTCTCAGGAATATTCAGCAGTGTGCCTTTCTCCGGAGGTGGCCATATTGGGAAAATCTGGTTCCACCCATCAGCACTGAGAAGCCCCTGGGCAAACAACAATCCAGGTGGGATCACAGCCCCGCCCCTCAGTAAACAGGCTGCCTAAAGACCCTTCAGACATACAGCCACCTCTAATCTCATCCAGAGACAAATCCTCATCCACCAGAGAATCAGCTCCACCTACCAGTGGGCAAGTATCAGTCTCTCCCACCAGGAAACCTACAACAAGCCCCCATACCAACTTCAGCCACAAGGGAGGCAGACACCAGAAGTAAGAGAGGCTACAACTCTATTACCTGTAAAAAGGTCACCACACCAAAACCTATAAAAATGAAAAGACAGAGAACTATAACTCAGATGAGGGAGAAAGAAAAAACCCCAGAAAATCACCTAAGTGATCAGGAGATTATCAGCATCCAGGAAAAAGACTTTAGACTGTTGATGCTGAAGATGATGCCAGACATTGGAAATAAACTGGAGGCAAAGATGGATAACTTACTGGAAACACTGAGCAAAGAGATACAAGCTATAAAACAAACAAGAAGAGATGCAAAATACAATCACTGAAATAAAAAAAATTCACTAGAAGCAGCTAACAGCAGAATACAGCAGGCAGAAGAATGAATAAGCGAGGTGGAGGGCAGATTAGTAGAAATTACGGATGCAGAAAATAAAAGAGAAAAAAGATTGAAAACAAATGAAGAGAGTCTCAGAGAACTCTGCGACAATCTTAAACACACCAACATCTGTATTATAGGGGTGCCAGAAGGAGAAGAGGAGAGAAGGGAGCAGGAAAAATATTCGAAGAGATAATAGCCAAAAACTTCCCTAA
This sequence comes from Phacochoerus africanus, assembly GCF_016906955.1. Classification (NCBI taxonomy): domain Eukaryota; kingdom Metazoa; phylum Chordata; class Mammalia; order Artiodactyla; family Suidae; genus Phacochoerus; species Phacochoerus africanus. The sequence continues at coordinate 8,713,118 of NC_062558.1, forward strand.
CATGGGAAAGAAACCATTCACTCAAATCCAGGAAGCACAACAAGTACCATATAAAATAAACCCAAGGAGGAACACCTGAGATGCATATTAATCAAGCTGACCAAAATTAAAGAAAAAGAGAAAATATTGACACTAACACTCCATGTACAGCAATGGATAGATCATCCAGACAGAAAATCAAAAAGGAAACGGAGGCCCTGAATGAAGCATTAGACCAGATGGGCTTAAAAGATATTTATAGGGTATTCCATTCAAAAGTAACAGAATACACATTCCTCTCAAGTGCACATGGAACACTCTCTAAGAATGATCACATCCTGGGCTACAAATCAAGCCTCAGTAACATTAAGAAAATTGAAATAATATCAAGCATCTTTTCCGACCACAACGCTATATGCCTGGAAATCACAAAAAACACAAACATGTGGAGACTCAAAAAAATGCTACTAAACAACCAATGGATCACTGAAGAAATCAAAGAGGAAATTAAAAAATACCTAGAAGCAAATGACAGCAAATATATGTCACTCCAAAAACTATGGGATGCAGCAAAAGCCGTTCTAAGAGGAAAGTTTATAGCAATACAAGCCCACCTCATGAAACAAGAAAAAGCTCAAATAAGCAAGCTATATTTACATCTAAAGCAGCTTGACAGAGAACAGGCAAGACCTAAAGTTAGTAGAAGGAAAGAAATCATAAAGATCAGAGCAGAAATCAATGAAATAGAAACAAAGAAAACCATAGAAAAGATCAATGAAACAAAAAGCTGGTTCTTTGAAAAGATCAACAAAATTGATATACCCTTAGCCAGACTCACCAAGAAAAAAAGAGAGAGAACTCAAATCAATAAAATTAGAAATGAAAAAGGAGGAGTAATAACGGACATCACAGAAATACAAAGGATCATAAGAGACTGCTATATGCAACTATATGCCAATAAAATGGAAAACCTAGAAGAAATGGACAAGTTCTTAGAAAGGTACAATCTTCCAAGACTAAACCAAGATGAAATAGAAAAGATGCAAGGACCAATCACAAGAACGGAAATTGAAACTGTGATTAAAAAACTTCCAACAAACAAAAGTCCAGGACCAGATGGCTTCACAGGTGAATGCTATCAAACATTTAGAGAAGAGCTAACACCTCTCCTTCTGAAACTATACCAAAAGATTGCAGAGGAAGGGACAATCCCAAACTCATTTTATGAGGCCACCATCACCCTCATACCAAAACCAGACAAAGATACCACAAAAAAAGAAAACTACAGGCCAATTTCACTGATGAACATTGCTGCAAAAATCCTCAACAAAATACTCACAAACCACATTCAACAATACATTAAAAGGATTGTACATCATGATCAAGTGGGATTTATCCCAGGGATGCAAGGGTTCTTCAATATCCACAAATCCATCAGTGTGATACACCACATTAACAAACTGAAGAATAAAAACCATATGATCCTCTCAACAGACATGGAAAAAGCCTTTGACAAAATCCACCACCCATTTCTGATAAAAAGCCTTCAGAAAGTGGGCATAGAGGGAACCTACCTCTACATCATAGAGGCCATATACGACAAACCCACAGTGAACATCATTCTCAATGGTGAAAAGCTGAAAGAATTCCCGCTGAGATCAGGAACAAGACAAGGATGTCCGCTCTCACTACTACTCTTCAAAATAGTTCTGGAAGTCCTAGCCACAGCAATAATAGAAGTAAAAGAAATAAAAGGAATCCAAATTGGAAAGGAAGAAGTAAAACTATCCCGATTTGCAGATGACATGATACTATACCTAGAGAATCCTAAAGACTCTACCAGGAAACTGTTAGAGCTCATCCACGAATTTGGCAAAGTTGCAGGATACAAAACGAATACACAGAAATTGACAGCATTTCTATATACTAACAATGAAAGATCAGAAAGAGAAATTAGGGAAGCAATCCCGTTTACCATCACATCCAAAAGAATAAAATACCTAGGAGTAAACCTCCCTAAAGAAACAAAAGACCTGTACCCTGAAAACTATGAGCCACTGATGAAAGAAATCAAAGATGACAGAAATAGATGGAAAGATATACCATGCTCGTGGATTAGAAGAGTTAATATTATCAAAATGACTATACTACCCAAGGCAATCTACAGATTCAATGCAATCCCTATCAAATTACCAAGGACATTTTTCACAGAACTCAAACAAAATATTTTAAAGTTTGTTCGGAAGCACAGAAGACCCAGAATAGCCAAAGATATCCTGAAAAGGAATAATGGAGCTGGAAGAATCAAGCTCCCTGAATTCAGACTATACTACAAAGCAACACTCATCAAAACCGCATGGTACTGGCACAAAGACAGACATATAGATCAGTGGAACAGGATAGAAAGCCCAGAATTAAACCCACACACCTACAGCCAACTCATCTATGACAAAGAGGCAAGAATAGACAATGGAGAAAGGACAGCTTGTTCAATATGTGGTGCTGGGAAAGCTGGACAGCCACATGGAAAAGAATGAAATTAGAACACTCCCTAACACCATACACAAAAATAAACCCAAAATGGATTAAAGACCTAGCATATAAGACCAGACACTCTTAGAGAAAAACTCTTAGAGAAAAACATAGACCAAACACTCTCTGACATAAACGACAGCAACATCTTCTCAGATCCACCTCTTAGAGTATTGATAGTAAAAGCAAAAATAAACAAATGGGACTTAATTAACCTAAAAGTTTCTGCACAGCAATGGAAACCCTAAACAAAACAAAACGACAACACACAGAATGGGAGAAAATCTTTGCAAATGAATCAACTGACAAGGGATTCATCTCCAAAATTTATAAACACCTTCTGCAGCTCCATACCAAAAAAACAAACAAGCCTATCAAAAAATGGGCAGAAGATCTAAACAGATAGTTCTCCAAAGAAAACATACAGATGGCCAAAAAACACATGAAAAGATGTTCAACATCACTCATTATTAGAGAAATGCACATCAAAACCACTCTGAGGTACCACCTTACACCAGCCAGAATGGCCAACATCCAAAAGTCTACAAACATTAAGTGCTGGAGAGTGTGGAGAAAAAGGAACCCTATTACACTGTTGGTGGGATTGTAAATTGGTGTAACCACTGTGGAAAACAGTATGGAAATGCCTCAGAAAACTAAAAATAGAGAACTACCATTGGATCCAGCAATCCTACTCCTGGGCATCTACCCAGAGAAAACTGACTCGAAAAAACACATGTACTCCAGTGTTCAGTGCAGCACTGTTTGCAATAGCCAAGACACGGAAACAACCTAAGTGGCCACTGAAAGAGGAGTGGATCAAGAAGATGTGGTTCATACACACAATGGAATATTACTCGGCCATTAAAAGGAATGAAATACCAGCATTTTTAGCAACATTGATGGACCTAGAAATTATCATGCTAAGTGAAGTCAGCAATACAAAGAGACACCAACATCAAATGCTTTCACTGACATGTGGAATCTGAAAAAAGGACACAATGAACTTCTTTGTAGAACAGATACTGACTCACAGACTTTGAAAAACTTACAGTTTCCAAAGAAGACAGTTAGGGGGTGGGGGGACGCGGTGGGGTTGTGGAATGGAAATCCTATACAATTGGATTGTGATGTTCATTGTACAACTATAAATGTAATAAATTCCTTGAGTAATAAAAAAAGTTTTTTTAATTATAAAATAAAAAATAGAATTATGAGAATATTCACAAATTTTTGAAAAAATTATCAGAATTTTTGTTCATAAATGAACATTTCCTGTTTTTCACATATTCATTACCCCTAATAATAATGATGATTATGATCATGATCATGAAAACAGTAAACATTAATTCGCATTCTTTGATTATTAGGGAAGCCAAACATCCTTTATGATTTTTTCCCCTCTTCCCCCAACCTTCCTTCCTCCTCCCTTTTTCTCTCTCTTATTTCCTTCTATTTCTTTCTCTGTATTTTAGTAATTGCCATATTATATCCTCTCTATCGTTATCAGTCATTATTAGGTATAGTTTTTTTTTTTCCTTTTTCTTTTCAGCGCCACACCTGTGGCATATGGAAATTCCTAGGCTGGGGTGGAATTGGAGCTGCAGCTGTCAGCCTACACCACAGCTGCCATGGCAATGCTGGATCTGAGCCACACATCTGTGACCCCAGTTCATGCCTCTGTACACCCTTGCTCATGGCAACACCAGATCCTTAACCTACTGAGCAAGGCCAGGGATCAAACCTGCATCCTCATGGATACTAGCCAGGTTCTTAACCCGCTGAGCCACCATAGTAAATCCTATCAGTTTTTAAGAATATGTTTTTTTGTCTTTTTTTTTTTTTTTTTTTTTTTTTTTGCTATTTCTTGGGCCGCTCCTGCGGCATATGGAGGTTCCCAGGCTAGGGGTTGAATCGGAGCTGTAGCCACCGGCCTACGCCAGAGCCACAGCAACACGGGATCCGAGCCGCGTCTGCAACCTACACCACAGCTCACGGCAACGCCGGATCGTTAACCCACTGAGCAAGGGCAGGGACCGAACCCGCAACCTCATGGTTCCTAGTCGGATTCGTTAACCACTGCGCCACGACGGGAACTCCAAGAATATGTTTTTTTTGTTTGTTTGTTTTTTGGTTATACAAGTTGGAAAACTTTTCATCTGTTTCTTCTAATCTGACATAATCTATTTGTTATGGACATTAACTCTTATTGGACATTCAAAGTAAAAGTGGACCTGACCAAAAAAAAAAAAAAAAAGAGTTCCTGTTGTGGTGCAGTGGAAACAAATCGGACCTAGGAGCCATGAGGTTGTGGGCTCGAACCCTGGCCTAGTTCACTGGGTTAAGGATCCTGCGTTGCCCTGAACTGTGGTGTAGGTCTCAGAGGAGGCTCTGATCCAGTGTTGCTGTGGCTCTGTCATAGGTTGCTGGCAACAGCTCCAATTTCACTCCTAGCCAGGGAACTCCATATGCCGAGGGTGCTGCCCTAAAAAAAAAAAAAAAAGAAAAAGAAAAAAAAGTGGATGTAGAATTGTCAGCTGAGTCTACAGTATTTTTTCCGATGTAATTTTTCTATCTCCCAATCCGTATCTTCTATTTTGTAAGCCCAGTGAAATCATAAAATTTTATAAGACAATTGTACATTTACACTTTCAAGAAAGATGAAATAAAATTTGTCAGAGAGTTCTACCTCTTAGATTATTTATTAAAATCCTTTGTTTCAGTACTCTTTTTTTTTTAACTCTAAACTTGAAGTTTTTTTTTTCTCTACTTCTTTTTAAAATGGATTACAAAGGTTTGTTTTTTTGTTTGTTTGTTTTTACTGCAGTTAATTAGTAAAGACTAGTACTCATTTCTTATGGGGAGTTACTTTTTCTTTAACTTATAAAAGGTCTTCTTTTTCCCTTTAAAGTTTTTGTTCTGGAATTCTTATCTGTTAATTAATGCTGTGTGTACTCTGCTTTAGTATTTTATAAATTATTCTTGGTTTAAAATATCCTCTTCATTTTCCTGATAATAATCCCATTTCACCTTATTATAGAAGAATATGTATTGGATAAGAGCACTGTTCTTTTTTTTTTTTTTTTGTTATCCCATCTATAAGGATAACAAGAATATCTCAATTAGATATTTTACCATAACTCATGTTTAGTCTTTTTTTCCCCATTTTCTTTTATCTTTTCTCTCTTTTGCTCTTTTAGCTAAGGTTTCTCATTTGGTTTGGTTTTCTCCAATAATTTGGAGAACTTCTACCTACTTTTCCATTTCATGTGTGGTCAGCCCAAACTTTTAAAGCTATCCTAGAAATTTATTTCTGTACTATTTGGAGTCAGAAATGGAAATATATTAACTGCCTTTCATGAAAAAAGAGAATAAAGTTTTTTTTTAAATTTTCTATGTTTTGGTGCTATTTTCTTGGATTTCAGATGTATTGCTTGCTTGACTTCTTATTTGTCACCTGATTAGAGTTTCCCAAATTTACCTGTTGACAGAAACCACACTGGGCTTTGGCTGCAAATCTGGATTTTTTGGTTCCATCCAAACATATTGAATCATAGGAGTTCCCGTTGTGGCACAGTGGTAAACGAATTCGACCAGGAACCATGAGGTTTCAGGTTCGATCCCTGGCCTTGCTCAGTGGGTTAAGGATCCGGCATTGCCGTGACCTGTGGTGTAGGTTGTGGTGTAGGCTGGACTACAGATCCAATTAGACCCCTAGCCTGGGAACTCCATATGCCACGGGAGCGGCCCTAGAAAAGACAAAAACTCAAAAAAAACAAAAACAGAAAAAACCCTACTGAATCATACTCTTCAGGAGTTGACCTAAGCATTAGTATTTTCAATATGTACTCAAGCCTTGCTTTTTTAAAAGAAGATAGCAGTTTACTTTTGACCTTTTTACTCAATAGGTCTTTTTTTTTGCCAACTGTGATTTTGTTCAATTCAGAGTTTATGTTATCTATCTACTTATCTATTACTACTTCTACAAGTTTTTGATTCTCTTTTTGAATCCCACTATGTACAGATTGCATCGTTAGTCTTTGTATGAAACCTCTTACCTTTTAGCCACTTTATTATTTTTAGGTTTTTTTTTTAATTTCCAATTTTGTACTTTATATACACTTTATATAAATATGAACTCTTTTGTTCAATTGCTTTGACATAACTTTATAAGTATTAACATGCTTCCCACTAAAATATTGTATGAATACAGAATCCTGACAATAGCAGTATAATTATGTTATTAATTCTTTTAATCACTGCAAGTCTGAAAGCCAAAACCCAGAAATTGTTTTATGTTTTTATTAATTAGATGATTAATTTTCATACGGTAATTTTCTATTTGAATTTCTTAACTTGCACTGTTTATTTAAACTTCTCTATACTGCACTATTTATTCATTTAAAAATAAAATGTAGTACCTAATATGCACCAGACACTGTTCCAAGAGATTACAACACAGAATACATTTATTCTACCATTGAAATACTCATTTTATTTATTTGTAAGAGATTTCATATATTAAGAATAATGTATCTTTCTCTATCATATAATTTGAAAATGATTTCTCCAGTTTGTGGTTTTGTCAGTTTTATTTTTAACTTAAGCATGATTATTCTTTGCTAAAATGGTGATTCCTCCCTACCCCACCCCGAAGTCAAAATGTCATCATTTTTCTGTAGAGTTTCCCCATAATGCCATACTGAGAAATTATAACATTTACTTAATATTTAGCAAACAGCTAAAGTAGCACTATTTTATTCTTAGGTTTCTAATTATATTTTTAATAAATTTTGGATTTATTTTCTTATAATTGAGACGGAAGAAACCAACTTTATTTTGTTGAAATTCCTAGTTATTGCACATCATTAATTAATTAATTAATCCCTTGATTACTGATTCGGAAGGCCATACCAAAATATACTTGTTTAAGAGATGTCTGAAATCATAATGTTTCATAAAATAAATTTTATAGCGCACTTATACATCTTTTAGAGATGAGAAAAACATAGTTAAGAGAACAGATAAACAGTTATATCTTCCTCAATAATTTAGCTTATTTAATGGCATCTATCTAATAATCTTAGGTCTCTAGAACACAGCCAAAAACATTCTGGAGGAAAGGAGTCCTGTAAACCTCTATATTCCTTATGACAAAGAGTCTGCATTAAATCTCAGCCTGGTACTTAGAATCTACATAATCTCAGGTTAGTTTAGTCAAGTGACTTTGATAATAGAATTCCTGATTCACTAAGACCAGAGTGTATGAAAGGCATGAAATCTAAAAGAAGGTTTATATATAGCAGTGAGAAATTATGCTAAACCCTGACATAATGGGAAAGAGAGATGCAGAGCAAAATACAAGCAAGAAGAATAAAGAACACAATGCTTGAAGGTCATCTAACAGTGGCAAATAATTCTATTCACTTCAAGATGTTATAGAAATTGATTGGCATGCCATTAATAATGAGTCATAAGTAAATAATAAATTTACATGATATTCAGCTAAAAGCAGTAGAAGTCAGATTCATCTTTAAAACTTTCTATAAACTTATAAATAAAATATGCAAATGCTCCAACATGTGCTTTTGTGGAACACATATGGAAGATGCTAGACTATGAGATTTTTTAGTGTTTGAGGTAGATGCAATTCTACTGCTGTGCAGTAAAGAGTTAGTATAGCGGGCTTGGGATACTTAAACCCCACACATTCCAAAGAAAGGACTGGCCCTTACCAGCTCCTGAGAGATAATCCTTAAGTCTCTGTAATATTCTGCTGATGAGAGTATCTTTGCGTACCTGGTTACTTGAGACAAACCAGATTTATGCAAAAAATGTGATTTATTATGAACTCATACTTTTATTTGGTTGGGGTCTTGTGCTTCACTGTATCAGTCTGACCTGTGGGAGGGGAAGGAAAGCTAGAGGCTGGAGAGTTAAGGTTAGTCTTGCAGGCACACTATGCCTATGGGACTGACCTAAAATAAAAACCCTGGACTCCAAAACACAGCTAAACTTCCCCATTGGCAATACTTCAGCTGTACTGTCCCATATCTTTGCTGGGAGAGTTAAGTGCTGTCCATATGACTCTGCTAGAAGCACAGTTGGAAACTTAAGTCTGATTTCTACTGGACACTGGACTATTCACCTTTTTCCTTTGCTTATTTTGATCTGTATGATTTCATTTTGTAATTTTAACCATAAGTATGATAGCTTAACTGAGCCGAGCTCTGTGAGACCTTCCAGCAGATTTTTACAGAAACTGAAGGTGGTCTTGGGATTCCTAACACAGTTGCTAAGACCATTAAGAATCTTCAGTTAAGTGCTGGCCAAGTGTCACAAGAGTTACTGAAACTTGTTTATAAATAGCTATCAAGGAAATCTGAGATGCAGGTGGACCTATAGTTTGAATTCTGGGCTTCATGTCTATAAATCTATATTTAAGAGTGGAAGTTACATGCTAAAGTTATTACACCCAAGGAACAGATCTGGTCAAGCTGTGGAGTCAACCAGGAAAATCCAGAGAGATCTAGAGGGGTCCATCCCAGCATTCAGGGCTAGAAGTAAGGATATAGCTTCGAGACATGTATCTGGGTATATACCTACTACCACCTCTCTGTTCGAAGGGGTGAGTTAGTTAACCTTCCTGTACCTCCATCTCCCACTTGTAAGATGGGGATAATAGTAAGTTGTACCAACACTGGTTTAACACATGTAAATATCTTAGACTAGGAGGTAACTAAGAGCTAAACAAATCTTAGCTGTTAATATTATCATGATTATATTGCTTTGTGGCTAAATGTCCAAGGACCTTATCACAGAATTGAAGATGAAGTTATTTAGCTTATTTAGGAAAGAAAGTTCCTTGATAACTTAACAAGGATATCTTGGTCTTGTAGTACACCTGAAATACATTAAAACAATATTTCTAAATAAATATATAAAAATACAAAAATTTAAGAAGCAACCAACAATATTAATATAGAGATACAAAGCCTTATCCCAAAAATCTTTCTATCTAATGTTTGTATTCAGAATTTGTCCTTTATATACTCATGTTCTGGCTTATTTCTTCTATAGAATTATTCTCAGGGTGAGATTACTGCTCTAATGGATATTAATGTTTTTATGATTATGCTATTTATAATCATATTGTTTTATAACAGAATGCACTCCACAATTCAGTGCTAACTAAGCAGAATATGCAAGGTTAAACTCTTGGGCCCTTGAATCATTTGATCTGATGGTCTTGGGATTCCTAACACAGTTGCTGAGATCATTAAAGATCTTCAGTAAGTGCTTACTAAGTGTCACAAGAGTTACTGAAACTTATTTGTAAATGGCTACCAACAAGTTCTACCAAGAACCACCTCTGTCACCTATAAGCTCTGTGACATGGCGTTTGTCACATAAGTTCCTGGTCACTACTTATCTCTACAGAATTCCAGTGATGAAAACATGAAGATCTGGGAATATATATCCAGATGAAACTATAATTCAAAAAGATACATGCACCTCTATGTTCACAGCAACACTGTTCAAAATAGCCAAGACATGGAAACAACCTAAATGGCCATTGATAGATGAATGGATTAAAAAGATGTGGTACATATATACAATGAAATATTACTCAGCCATAAAAAGAACAAAACAATGCCATTCATAGCAACATGGATGCATCTAGAGATTGTCATAGCAAATGAAATAAAAGTCAGAAAGAGAAAGAAAAATACCATATGATATAACTTATATGTGGAATCTAAAATATGGCACAAATGAACCTATCTACAGAACAGAAACAGACTCAAAGACATAGAGAACAGACCTGTGGTTGCCAAGTGGGAGCAGGGAGGGACTGGGAACTTGGGGTTAATAGATGCAAACTATTAAACTTACAATAAATAATAAGGTCCTACTGTATAGCATAGGGAACTATATCCACTCTCCTGGGAGAGATCATGATAGAAAAGATTATAAAAAAGAGTGGGTGAGTGAATGTGTGTTTGTGTGTATGTGAAACTGAGTCATTTGCTGTATAGCAGAAATTGGCACAACATCATAAATCAACTATACTTTAATAAAAAATTAAAAAGAACAAAGAAAACATGAAGGTCATTTATACTGTTGGAAGATTAAATGAGAAATGCATGGAAGAGAGTCAGAATTATCCCCAGAAGTAGATATTCCAAAAATATATTGTTTTTGTTAGTATTTGTTCTGTGTAGGTACATGTGTTTTGTGCCAGGCATGAGTATAGAGATTCAAGGATTTAACAAATATTAAGATATGGTTAAGTGTAGGTACATAAGGATGAAACTAGATGCACATCAAGGTGCTTATGGTTCAGTAGGAGATAGACAGATACAATGCAGCAGAGGCACATAAGTTGGGGAAAGGCATTTCAGATAGAGGGTAGAGTCAGTCATAGTTTGTGCAAATATGTGATGAGCATATTTAAGAGACAGCGAAAATTAAAGTTTCCAGTAGCTGGAAATCAGGCTGTGTGGGTGGAGATGAGGAGGTCAGAGAGGGCACCCAGGTACTGGAACTGAGTCTGTTTCACAACAACCTCATCCACGTTTCCCAGTTGCTTTCCTAAAGGCAGAGTGTATGCAGGTATTTGGAATCTCTGACTTTAAGCTTTCCCCTTAGACTGTGCAGTCTGTTCCTTCAGACGCTGAAACAAATTACTCGTATTGGCAGATGGCTGAGACTACTGCAGTTAAGGCTGTCTGGCATGCCTGCATTTTCAATGAGATGCTTCTGATTTATTTCATCTGCAGTAATTAAACTTGCCTTTCCTCACAGCAATGACTTAAAAATGCCAGGCGCTCTGGGTCTCATTGAAGAAGTTTGCCCTTGTCACTGCCAGGTTACTCAGGGACAAATTCAGATGCATCTCAACCCCTGCTGTGGCCACTTCAAACATTCACCTGCAAACCCTAAGAAAGAGCCCTTCAGCTATAATACTGACATGCAGCTCACAGCCATCCCATCCATTAGAACCAAAGACTGATAATGCTCTCATCTTTGTCTTTGTATCCCACAGAATGACTCTATCCTAGGGTGTGCCTGTCAGGTTTCCCTAGACAGTAACAGAAGATGGGGCTTTGTCAAGCCATGGAGAAAATAACCATTTCGGAATACTCTGTGCCCCTAAAGGATGCAAAATATAGAGACCTCAAGCCAAAAATAAATAAATTTCTTAAACACACAAAAAAGAATGCGATTAGTGCCAGGATGCTACTTAAGACATCCACAGAAGGAGTTCCCTGGCAGCTTAGCAAGCAGATTAAGGAGCCAGTGTTGTCACAGCTGTTGTGCAGGTTAGATTCCTGGCCCGGGAACTTCTGTATATTGTGGGCATGGACAAAAAAGAAAGAAAGAAAAAGAAATCCACAGACATTTAAACTAAGTTTCTAGTGCCCCACCTGCAATAATATGCTTTGATTGTCTCACTGAAGAATTTGCAGGACTATCAGGAACGGAGCCAAAAAAGACAAAGGAAGCCAAGTGAAAGGCACATGCAGTAGAAACACTTTGCACAGTGTTGCTGGAGCAGATCATTCTCCAGGTAACATTCAAAGGAGGTAGCTAGGGTAATATTGTGATTTATAATAAAAATATATATTAGATCTTACATCTCTGTTGTTCCTGGGACAGAATTTCTAAAACCCTTGGAACTTCCTGTAATGAAAATGATAAAGGTATCTTTCTTTATGTTAATGAGGTGACTTTTGGAAAACACCTAAGATGCCAACCCCGTGATTAGAGGGTTGGTACTTTCAGTCCCACCTTCCTGACCTCCAGGGAGTGGAGGCTGCAATCACCGATGGCCAACGACATAATCAAGGGTGCATATGCACTGAAGCCTCCATAAAAATCCAGAAGGATAGGGTTCAGAGAGTTACCAGGTTGGTGAATACATCCACGTACCTGGAAGGTGGCTCACGCCAATTCCACGGCGAAAGAAGCTCCTAGGCTCAGGACCCTCCCAGACCTCACCCTGTGTATATCTTCATCTGGCTGTTATCTTTATTTATTTTTTTTTCTTTTTAGGGCTGCACCTGCAGCATATGGAAGTTCTCAGGCTAGGGTCAAATTGAAGCTGTAGCTGCAGGCTTATGCCACAGCCACAATAACACCAGATCCGAACCTCATCTGAGACCTGTGCTGCAGCTTGCAGCAATGCTGGATCTTTAACCCACTGAGCAAGACTGCATTCTCATGGATACTAGTCAGGTTCTTAACCCACTGATCCACAACAGGAACTCCCTGGCTGTTACCTTTAATATCCTTTGTAATAAAGCTGTACTCTAGTGAGTAAACTGGTTTCCTCAGTTTGGTGAGCCTTTCTTGAAGATTCATTGACCAAGGAGGAGCTCATGGGAACCTCTAATTTACAGGCAGTCAGAAGCACAGGAATCAACCTGGACTTAAGACTGGCATCTGAAGTAAAGGCAGACTTGGGGACTGAGCCCTTGCTTAACCTGTGAAATCTAATGCTATCTCCAGGTAAACAGTGTCACAATCAAGTTAAATTTATGGGTTACCTGATTGATGTCCCCAGAAAATTGAGTTAATTGATTGCTGTTTAAAAAATAAAAAACAAACCCCCCCCCACCCCCCGCCCCGCAAACAACCACCCACATTGGAATTGGTGTCTGAGTTGTACCAAGTAAATAGGCTGTTAGGAGGTGGGAGTGGGAGAATGAAAGAGGCACTTTTGATGTTGCAATTAGTAAGGTTTGGTAAGACTGGAAGGCGAGTGTGTCATGGAAATGGTTGGAGATAAGAACAATTATTACTGCTATACAATTATAATTATACAGCCGACGTCTTGCTCACTTATTCCATGCAGGGCACTACCTAAGTCTGTTAAATGTCTTATTTCAAGTAATCCTCACCAGGGTCCTGTGAGATAAGAACTTCATTGTCCCAGTTTTGTAAAGGAGTGAACTGAGATGCAGAGGCTGGGACTGGTACATTGGCCAAGGTCATTCAGCCCAGTAGCTAGGCAAAGGCCAAGTGATGAAAGGTTTTTCTATTTCAAATCAGAATTTGAGTTTTCCTCTGAAGCAATGAGGAACCCTAGAATAATTTTAACTAAAAGAGTGGCACACTCAAATCTGCATTTTATAAAGGTAAACCTGGAGACAGGGGTGGAGGAAGAAAGGAGGAGTCAGGGGCAGAGGAAAGCAAATTAGGACCAATGACAAAGTGTTAGTCAATATCTGCAAATGATGAGGCAGAATCTGGAAAGCTGGGGAGAAAAAAATCGCTTTGAAAAATGTTAACAAACTATAGTGGACAACCATTGGCAATTCACAAGTTAAAGCAATGTCCTAAAGCAGATAATAATGATGTTTTATTATTTTATATTCCCCAAAGGATGATGGAAATCTGCCCAATTATCCCAGATTCGCACCATGGTAAATATTTACTTGGCAATTTGAAAAAAATCTGATTAGTGATTAATAGACCGAGTTATTTTAAACTCATGGGCCACAGTCATTAAGAAAAAGAAAACTGCCTCTCTTGTTGCATTATATTTTAATTCTAAGCAGGAAGACTAATTCAGCAGCCTTTGTCATAAAGCTTATAAATAACAGTTTTAAAAATGAGACAACAAAAACACAGTATCATTCTGATACTGCATGAGTCAGCCTCTACCAAAATAGGACAAATTTCTACAGCCCCAGACCTGTAGCCAGTTTATAAGGGGTGAGAGCCCATTCCCTATAGCCACTTCTTATCTCATGCCCTTGAGAGGGAAAGTAACATTACAGATCTCTAGGGGAATTGCAGTTAAAAAAAAAAAAATCACTTGCTTAGCAGCCCCAGATACAATTTCCCTCAATTTCTCAGAATCTCATACATTCATGAAAACTGATCAAAGACAAATTTGCACTAGTTATGACATTCCCCTTAAAAGCAGTAGCTAGTTATGATTTTCCAGGGAAAGCAAGACCACAGAAGTACTAGAATTCAAGCCCAGTTTACCTGGCTTCAGGGTACCTTTTCCCACAACAGTATGAGCAATACTGGGGATTCAGGGCATGAAAGAATAATTCAGAATTTTGAAAGGCCAACTGGAAGTTAAGTTCCTGCTAAGTCCTGTTTTTTGGGGTTTTTTTTAATCTTTAAAATTGTATAGATTTGTTGCTAGCATTGAGTTTTCCTAAATCATGTTCAGAAAAGGCTTCATATTTAGAAAGTTGGATAACTTTTTGAGAAATGCAAAATAAAACTTAGAATGGGAAAAGTGGTCAAAGTTGATATGGATTACCTTAGTACCTCCCTAAATCTTAAGAGGAGAGAAGCCATGAAGTTATAATAATAACAAGAAGGACATCATGTAGTTTTATGTGCAATTTTTTTTAATATAACATATGCCATGGTCTGTGCACGTGGGTTGGAAAGAAGAATTTTACAGCATGGCAAGGTGAAGAGAAAGTAGGGTTGAGATAAGAAACACTGCTAGCGGAGTGGGATGACTTCCTGACAATCAGGGAGAGCTGACACCAAGTGTGTGATCCTGTCTGTTTTTATAACCTAGGGGGAAGGAGAGGTCTCAGGATACACCTGCCAACCTGCTGATGCGTTGGAAAAAGAGGGGTCTAAACACCTGCTGGTTGGTTGGAGGCATATAAGATGCTATAGGAGTGAGATAAGAAGTGGGCCACATATCTTTCCTAGTAAGGGGCAGGAAGGGGTAGGCTGGGTTGCTCAAGGTGAGGGAAGGGGCATTACAATGGGATGGGTGGGGCAATAATAAGGGTCTGTTAATTCTTGTCTTGGCCAGAGGCTTTGAGTTCAACCTCCTTGAAGGGGCCTTGAAGCGCAACAACATATACACCAAAATGTGCACAGACTTTAAATGTACAGGCTGTTACAGGGACCAGTTCAAGAATAAGAATTCAGCTACCGCTTCAATCGATATTTTCTCTTGAACAATGATGTCATGGACAATGTTTGTATTCTCTCAAAATTCACTGGTTAAACCCCTAACCTTTAATGTGATGGTATTTGGAGGTAGAGTTTAGGGAAGTAATTATGATTGGATGAGACCATGAGAGTGGGGGCCCTATGATGGGACGGGTGCACTTAGAAGAAGAGACACCGGAGACATAGCTCTTTCTCAAATACATGCACAAAAATAAGAGATCATATGAGAATACAACAAGACAGTGGCCACCTAAAAGCCAAGAGGAGAGGCCTCAGAATAAAATTGTTTTTCTGATACCTGGGTGTTGGACTTTCCATACTCCAAAATTGAACACATTTCTGTTATTTAAGCAACCCAATTTATAGAATTTCTACAACATAAATTAGTCTTCCTTGGCTTTGATTTTTATATAACTAGGATTATACTGTATGCATTCTTCATGCTTGGCTTTTTTTTTTTGTCTTTTTGCCTTTTCTTGGGCCGCTCCTGCGGCATATGGAGGTTCCCAGGCTAGGGGTCAAATTGCAGCTATAGCCACTGGCCTACACCAGAGCCACAGCAGCGCAGGATCCGAGCCGCGTCTGCAACCTACACCACAGCTCATGGCAACGCCGGATCGTTAACCCACTGAGCAAGGGCAGGGATCGAACCTGCAACCTCATGGTTCCCAGTCAGATTCGTTAACTGCGCCACTACGGGAACTCCCATGCTTGGCTTTTTTACCTTGATATAATGAGAAATTCATCCATACTTAACAGAATAAGGAAGCGCTTTTTCTATTTTTAGTTTGCTGAAAGGTTTCTTTCTTTTTCTTTTATTTTTAAACTATAAATGGTGTTGAATTTTCTCAAATGTTTTTCTGCATCCAGAGAAAAAATATGATTCCTCCACACACATAATTTTCCTGCTAATATGGAGAATTCCTGCACTCGTTGATTTTCAAATGTTAGCTCACTCATATTCCTGAAGAAAGATTAGTTTAGTCAAGATGTATTATCACAGGTATTTGAACACACATACACATTTTGCTAGATTCACTGTGCTAAAATTTTAAGAATTTTTGCATCTATGTCCATAAGATTGTTGTGCAATGTCATTATCAAGTTTTAAATTCAAGGTTATATTACCCTCAAAAGGAATAGGGAGGTGTGTTCCTTTTGTTTCAATTACTTGAAATATTTTTTTTAAGACTGGGATTATTATTTTCTCTTAAATGTTTGAAAATATTCATTAGTGAGGTTATATGAGGATGTTTTTGGTTTTTATTGTTGTTTTTATGCGGAAGGTATTTAACAATGGGTTCGATTTCTTTACTAAATATTAGGCTAGCGATTTTTTCCCCCATTACTTCCAGTTTAAGTATTTTTTTCTTAAGGAATTTATTTCATCCTTGTCAAACTTACTGGCGAAAAGTCATTTCTAGCATCCTTTTATCATTTTAATGTGTGTAGGATATGTGATGTGCATTCTTTTTCTATTGACAATCTGTTTCCTCTCCCTTGCTCCCTTTTTTCTTTCTCCCTTCTATCCTTCTTTCTTTCTTCTGTTTCAGATTACTCTAAGTTTTTATCAATAATAATGTTTTAAAGGAGTTAACATTTGTCTTGTGGCTTTTGTCTTTGAACTCTTTTATATTTTATTAATATCTATTGTTAACTTTATTGTTTTCCTATTTAATTTAGTTTTCTCATTTTTTTAAATTTACTAGCTTCTTTCTTTTCTAATATATGTATGTAAAACTAAAAATTTGCCTCAGAGTCCTCTTTAGTTGAATCTCACAAGTTGATATCTAAATGTTGTATCTTTGCAATTCCATTCAAAATATTCTTTAACTTCAGTTGTAATTTCTTTTTGACCCACAAATTATTTAGAGTGCATTATTTAATTTTCAAAAGGTTGGAGATTTTCAAGTTATCTTTTTATTATTTACTTTTAGCTTAATTCCACTGGGGATTAGATATAATACTCTGAATAATTTAAGCCTTTGAGATTGTGTTAAAACTTCCTTCACAGTCCAGCATATGATAATTTTAGTGAATGCTTTATGTGCACTTGAAAATAATGTGAATTCTATTGTAATTGAGTGGGATTTTCTACATAAGTCAATCTGAACAAGTTTATTAATTGTGTTGTTCAGATCTTCTATATCTTTATTATTTTGTTTAACTATTTTATAAACTATAAAGAGGTTTGTTAAAGTCTGTTTCTAGGAGGTCCCACAGTGTCGCTGGTGGGTTAAGAATCTGACTGCAGTGGCTGGAGTAGCAGCAGAGATGGGGATTTGATCCCTGGCCTGACACAATGGGTTAAAGGACCTAGTGCTGTCATAGCCACAGCTGCAGTACCAGGTTGCAGCTGCTGCTCGGATTCAATCCCTGGCCCAGAAACTTCTATATGCCATGGGAGCGGCCATAAAAAAAAAAATCTAGCACTTTGAATTTGTCTATTTTTTCTTTTGATTTTTCCAATTTTTGTTTGGTTTTATATATTATGAAGATACACATTATTGGAGACACACAGACAAAATTTTGATATCATTTTGACAGATTTTACCCCTACATCATTTTGAAATGTACCTCTTTATTTTTAGCAACATTTCTTACCTTAACGTCTATTTTGTTTGACATTAACAAAGCTATGACAGCTTTATTTTATTAAGTATTTGCATGGAATATGGCTGTTTAATTCATTTGTTATTTTCACATTTAATGTGTTCAAATGTAGGTATTTATTTCATTAGTTTAGTTAGCTCTTTCATTGTACTTATATTGAATACTTTATTATTTGTTTCCTATTTGACCCACGTGGTTTATTTTCCATTGTCTTATACCTTATATTTTTCAAATGTGAATTTTATTATTCCATTTCACGCTATCAAATTGTCAATTTTTCATTGTTTTTATTACTCTTTTAGAGGTTACTCCAAACACAATAGCAAGCTTTTTCGAATTAGTACAGGATAGTCTAAATATTACTTTTATCCACTTCCCAGTAATGCCGGAACTTAGCAACACTTTGATTTCATTTATTCCTCATGACTTTCATGTTATTTTTGCTCATATTTTAATCCTTTCTGTATTTTTAATCCCTAAAACATTCAGATATTCCTTTCTGCAGACCATATTACTTATTTATCCACATGCTTACTCTTTCTAGTGCTTCTCATTCTTTCACACACTATCATGTTTTCATTTGAGTCATGAATTCTTCCTGTAGAACGCTCTTGTATCTTTTTTTAAATGTTGGCCTACTGGTGAGGAATTCACAGTTTTATTCTGAATATCTTTATCCTTGAAGGTTATATTTGTTGGGTACAGAATTCTAGGCTGGTGACTATTTGTGCTACAGCACTTTGAAGATATCATTACATTTTCTTCTGATTTCTATCACTTTTATAAGAGTGAGCTGTCAGTTGACACTTAGATAATAAAATTCTTTTTTTCTCAACTTCTTTTAAGACTTCTCTTTCTCTTTGGTTTTCAACAATTTGACCATGATGTGTCTAGGTATTTTTAAATTTATATTTATCAATCTGGCTTTCCTTGAGCTACATAAAGCCATGGGCTAATGTTTTGCATCACTTTGGGCATTTTTTAAGCTATTTCTAAAAACTGCTTGTTTTCCTTTTTTTTCTCCCCCCAACTTTTTTGGGGACCAGAGCTGTGGCATATGGAGGTTCCCAGGCTAGGGGCTGAACTGGAGCTGCAGCTGCCAACCTATGCCACAGCCACAGCAACACAGGATCTGAGCCGCATCTGCAACCTACACCACAGCCCACAGCAATGCCAGATCCTTAACCCATTGAGCAAGGCCAGGGATCAAACCCACAACCTCATGGATCCTAGTCGGGTTCATTTCTGATGAGCCACAAATGGGAACCCCCTCTTTCCTCTCCCTTTTTAATGCCGTTTATATACATGTTATGCTTTTGAGCATGACCTATGTATCTCCTATACTTTGTTCTTTTTTTAACTATAATTATATTTTAACTATATTTTTCTCTCTGTGCTTCATTTTGGGTATTTTCTATTAACTGTTCTTCTTAGTCACTGCTCTGTCTTCTGCTATGTTCAATTTACTGTTAAAATCACCAATTCAGAGACTGATTTTTTTCAATTCAGTAATGTTCATTTGATTTTCTATATGTATTCCAGTTCCATGTTAAAATTCTACATTGTTCCCATTTTTCTTTTCCTCTATTTTTAAGAGCCTTCTAATCAAAATTATTTCAAAGAACTTGTCTGCTAACTCCAATATATGGACTCCTCAGTGGTTTACCTCTTGTGTCTACTTCATGTCTAAGGGTTTGACTCTATATCCTATCTCTTCACATGTTTAGTAATTTTTTTTGTGGATGCCACATATTTGGGTAAAAAAATTGTAGATGCAAATAAAAATGTGGGTGCTTCAAATTATTTTATTTATCATAAGATAGGTTTCCTCTTTCCTTTGCTAAATAGTTAGAAAGAGAAAGATCTAATCACAGGCTGCTCAGGTCAGTCTGAATTGCAGTTGTGTTAAGACTCAGTTCACTTCTTCTCTGTACTTGTTCCTAAGGCATGGCCTCTCAGAGCTTTCACTTGACATGGTAAATCTTTGTCTCCTCACCAGTAAAAAACTGCAGGAATTTCTGCTCTAATTTCTGGGGGTTTTCAGCTTAGCTTTTTAGCCTTCCACCCACATAACATCACAGTTTGACAACTGTCTTGAGGAGGATACCAGCTGTGTTTAAAGTCCCTCAAGTTTTCAATTTTATCATTCCAATTCTGGGTAAATGACAAAAGCGCTGCTGGTTTCTCTGTCTATAGCAATGGTCTTCTTTCTGAGGTCATGTCTGGATTATAGCTGCACCAGATCTGCAAATGCCTCCAGGGAAAAAGAAGTTGGAGTTTTGCAGCTCTGTCTGTTCACCACGCCTTAGGGAGGTTACAACTCTCATCTCTTGCTTTCAGGTTTCCTGCCCCTCATAAGTATTTGTTTTCTAAGTAGCAGAAAGCTGCGGAAAATTCCACTCAGCTTTTCCCAAGATTTAGGCTAGTTCTTTAGTCTCCTATCCTCTGTAGATTTGTAGTTCAGCAAATACATTAAAGGGGAAGTTGGCCCTCTGTTTGAGGGTTTTCCCATCTCTAAATCTGTCACTCAAACCCCTCCTGACTGCTCCAATCTCTGCGGTTTATTTGATACCTCGAAGTAGCTCAGAGCCTAGGGGGAGCCCAGATTCTCAGCTCATGTCCAGAGTCAGGCAATGTCCACAGTGAGAGTTGACCATCCTGATTTCACCATCTACAAGGTTTTTTCTCCCTAGAATTTTATTCTGTAGTTCTCATAGTTCTGTAATTCTCTGACACATTAAATCTTTAAATGTTTTTATTTTATCTGACTTTTCAGGTTGTGTCAGTGAGATCATTGGTCTGCTATGCAACTCTCTATCCTAACCCCAAAGCAGAAGTCTTGACTTGGCTTTTTATATAAAATAAATGCTATTCCTCAGTTTTCTACTTCTACATAGCGGTTACTTTCAGATCTTCTGAATAACTACCCAATAGCTTTTATTCAGGGATTGGGCATGTAAATGAAGACTGACAAAATAATTTTATTTCAAAGGAAAGGGAAATCCATACACCCTAACTTATTTCATCTTTTCCAAAAGTTACTGGGTGTTTTAAATCTACAACCCCTGGTAAGAGAAACTATCAAAACCAGTTTTTCTGTAAATGTCAGCTTTTAGACAACATCTATACTCATGATTTCTGAACAGGAATGTCTTCACTCATAAATTTTATAGACGAGTGTTTCCTAATTATTCACTTAAGGATTAGTAAAATCAAGGTCTACACTCCTGTCTTTTGCTCCCTGTCCCCCTTCAGTGACTGTGTGCAGATTAACCCACTCTTGCCCTCCTCCCCTGCCCCTCACCTACCTCTACTTCAAACTTCCAAACATTCCCTTCTCCCTCCTGTTTTTCGTAGGGAGTTTTGATACTTCTGAGTTTCTTAATGCCATTTTATTTGGGAAACACTTTTGGAGAGGGAATTGAGACTTTTTAAATACAAATGCATTTGATATCATTTGTCTGGTATAATGAGATCAAGAAGTTCTGACACCTCTTTCCTTTTGTAGAACAGTAACAATGGTAACATTAGCGTAGAGTTGTTTTTTTGCTTACAAAGCAGCTTTACATAATCTCACATTTACATCTCAAAAAGCATATGACAAAGTTATTATTATCCCCGTCTGAGAGATTTATCGATTTCCCCAAAGTAAAGTGGGTGGAAGTAAACAAAACTGGAGCTCAAATCCAGGTCTTCCAATTATAAATTCCTTGCAGTTTCTTTTTACTTCATTGCTTAGGGAGGATAACCAGCAAGTATTTCTAGCAAGTATTGTGCTAGAAACTGGGAACACATAATCATATAAGGTCCTGCCCTCATGTTTATATAGTCCATCAAAAGGAACAGATTAATGGCCCACAATTTTTAGGTAGTGTAATAAATGTCATACTATGCAGATGATGATATGGGAACCTAGAGACTAAATATCTGAATAAAAAAATAACAATTTACTAAAGGTTCATCTAAGGAATGACACACGCTGAGTTTTCACGGTGCAAAGAATAAAGGAAGAACATTTTCCAGAGGCAACAGTAAATGGAAAGTCACAGAGGTATAGATTACACATGCTGTAATATTCTAAATATAATATTCCACTTGGGGAATGGTTCTGAAGGCAATGATTAACTTATAATCTACTAAAGATTCTTAGAGTTAGAGGTGTTCCCCAGAGTCTGCCTAGCCAGTCTACTTGTTAACGACCATGGAACAGCTTAATGATATCAGCCAAGTGGGCATTATTCTATAAAAGAAACCTGTACATTCTTTCTAACGATATTTTCCATTTACTAAGGACACTTTTTTTTCTGAATTCTTTCGATAAGTAATCTTCAAAGCGCATATGATACCTGTTTCTGACTTGGGTTAGATTAAATGATCGCAGACAAGTGAGAGCACAAAGAATGACAGCACAGCTTCTTAAACTCACCATATCCGTCACTGCAGCATTTGAGGACATCAGTTTCCTTTCATGTGGATCGGGTCATCAAAAACTGTCAGCTAAATGTCATTATGTTTAATGGACCAAAATTTACAATTCTGTATTACATCCTACTTCAAGATCCTTCCTGTTCATTTAGTGACAGTTTTCTAATCTGAAAGAAATGATAAAGTAAATAATGCAATTGTTATTATAATAAAATGCAGTTAAAATGTATCACTGATCCTACTGTAAACTGGAATAGTTCATCAGTCATAAGAATTGTTAAATTTTTATGAGAAGTATTTTTCTTAAAGATGTCACATATTTTCCTTCATTCTCAGATTTAACAACAAATCATGAACCACAAGCAGACACCACGTCTGCCTGGCCCTTGGTCACAAGTGGCTGAACTACACTCCTTTTCAAGAATTACACTCCTTGGAGAGTTCCCATCGTAGCTCAGCGGAAAAATGAATCTGACTAGCATCCATGAGGATGCAAGTTCGATCTCTGGCTTTGCTCGGTGGGTTAAGGATCCAGTGTTGCTGTGAGCTGCAGTGTATGTTGTAGACATGGCTTGGATCCCGAGCTGCTGTGTCTGTGGCACAGGCCAGTGTTTACAGCTCCAATTTAATCCCAGCCTGGGAACCTCCATATGCCATGGGTGCAGCCCTAAAAAAAAAGACAAAAAATAGAAAAAGAAAAAAAAAAAAGAATTACACTCCTTTTCAAATCTGGTGATTTTCCCATTATTTCAGGCTGCCTGGCCACTGGTCTCCCTCTCTTCTTCTCTCTCTTTTTCTTACAGCATGTATGTCTAAAATCTTAGTAATACCTTGTAAGTTCTATAGTGAACAGACTGGAGTTACCCTCCCTGGAGTTTTATGCCGTTGATTAGAGTTCCTGAACTCCATAACCAAATGACAAATGACTTTGACTTTAGGGAGCTCTCTCTTTGTGTCAATTACTGAATATTCCCTTTCTGAAACTTAGATTCATTTTTTATTCCTGACACAGATGTAGGACTTGACCTACTTTCTAAATTTCTATTACATTGCACTTTACCCTCACTTCTAACAACCCAATTTATTTCACTGCTTTGAAGAAAATAAATGATGTGAACATACTTCTTGGTGAATGTGATATTGTGGTTTACAAGAAATATATATTTGTCCATTCAGATGATCAAACTATATTTCTCATATGTAGCTGGACTTTGTTCACGGTTCCTGGCTCACGGCTCCCAAAACCCTTGTAATTTTTTTTTTATAATTTTCCTTTTTTTTTTTTTTTAATTCAAGTACAGTTGATTTACAATGTTGTGCCTATTTCTGCTGAACAGATCTTTGGAATTTTTTAAGTGTGGAGAGTGATAAAGATGTCTCCTATTATGCTAATGAGGTGACTTTTGTTAAACACCTAAGGATTAGGACTGGTTGCCAGTGGAGCCAACCAGGTGATTAGAAGGCTGGACATTTCAGTCTTAACCCCTGACCTCTGGAGAGGGACAAAGGGCTGAGCTTGGGTCGGTTGTCAATGGCAATGATTTAATTAATCATACCTCTGTAATGAAGCTCAAAGAGACAAGGCTCAGAGAACTTTCGGATTGGTAAGCACATGGAGAAGTGGGGAGGATGGTGCACTGCCGGGCAGGATGGAGGCTCCAGCCTTTCCCCACACCTGGCCCTATGCATCTCCTCCATGTAGCTGTTTCTATTCTTTGATAATAAACCAGTGATACAGTAAATAAATTGTTTCTCTGAGTTCTGTGGGCCATTCTAGCAAATTAATCTAACCTGAGGATGGGGTTTGGGGAAGCTCTGATTTAAGATCTTTTGGTCAGTGAATAGACATTTCTCCAAGGAAGATGTACAGATGACCGCCAAGCACATGAAAACATGCTCAACATCACTGATTATTAGAGAAATGCAAATCAAAGCTACTGTGAGGTACCACCTCACACCAGTCAGAATGACCATCATTAGTAAGTCCACAGATAACAACTGCTGGAGGGGGTGTGGAGAAAAGGGAACCCTCCTGCACTGTTGGTGGGAATGTAAGCTGGTACAACCACTATGGAGATCAGTATGGAGGCACCTTAGAAAACTATACATAGTCATATGACCCAGCAATCCAACTCTTGGGCAACTAGACAAAACTTTCCTTGAAAAAGACACATGCACCTGCATGTTCATTGCAGCTCTATTCACAATAGCCAAGGCATGGAAACACCCCAAATGTCCACTGACAGATGACAGGATTAGGAAGATGTGGTATATATACACAATGGAACACTACTCAGGCACAATGCTATTTGCAGCAACATGGATGGAACTAGAGACTCTTATACTGAGTGAAGTAAGTCAGAAGGAGAAAGACAAATACCATATGATATCACATATATCTGGAATCTAACATATGGCACAAATGAACCTTTCCACAGAAAAGAAAATCCTGGACTTGGAGAATAGACTTGTGTTTGCCAAGGGGGAGAGGGAGTGAGTGGGGTAGTTGGGGAGCTTGGGGTTAGCAGATACAAACTATTGCCTTTGGAATGGATTAGCAATGAGATCCTGCTGTGTAGCACTGGGAACTATGTCTAGTCACTTATGATGGAGCATGATAATGTGAGAAAATAGATTATGTACATGTATGTATAACTGGGTCACCATGCTGTACATTAGAAAAAAATATATTGGGGAAATAACTATTAAAAAAATAAAAATAATCATTATACACCTACAGATGTGATAAATTCATTTGAGTAATAAAAAGAAAAAGAAAAGCAAAAATAAAATAAAATAAAATCTTTTGGTCAGAAATACAGGTAATCACCTGGGCTTGTCATTAGCATGTGAGGTGTGTGTGTTGGGGGACAGTCTTGTAGGACTGAGTCCTCAGCCTGTGGAATTTATGCTATCTCCAGGTAGAGAGTGTCAGTTGAATTAAATAGTTTTGTGTGGGGGAAAAACCTGCATACATTTGGTGACCAGAGTGAAGTGTTTCTCAGAAGGTAATGGAGACTCAGAAGGAGGAAAAACACATAATAGGGAAGAAATGGGTTTTTCCCTACACAGGAGAAGAACTATGAGTTTTTTCAGTGAATTTTTAATTTAATTTAAAACCTTAGAAAGCTCATCAGTTCAAGATGAGATGTGTGAAACTATTAAAGAGATAGCAAAAAAAAAAAAGATAGTGAAAAAAAAAATAAAACTTATCCTAGTTTGTCACTTAACTTAAAGGTTAATAATATCAAAACAGACCTTGGGGTCAAACTCATTAAAACCACAATCTTCATAATCAAGTTTGGGAAATAATACCTTCTGGTAAATCATTTCTATTTCCCAATGAAGGTATTGCAAAATGGAAATTAAGATTAAAATATAAGAAAACCAAAGGATCAATCTAGAAGAATTTAAAAACCAAGAAAAAAAGGATGGAGCTCCCATTGTGACTCAGCAGTAATGAACCCAACTAGTATCCACGAGGATACAGAATCAATCTCTAGCCCTGTTCAGTGGGTTAACAATCCAGCATTGAGGTGAGCTGTGATGTAGGTCGCAGACGTGGCTCTGATCCTGTGTTGCTATGGCTGTGGTGTAGGCTGGCAGCTATAATTCCAATACAACCCTTAGCCTGGGAACTTCCATATGCCATGGGTGCGGCCCTAAAAAGATAAATACATAAGCACATACATTTTTAAAAAAGGAGAATCTTATAAAAGTAATAATATAATAAAATATTCAGAGTTGAAAAAAATGAGTTTCTGTACTTGAAAAGACCCACTAGAGTTCCTGCTGTGGCTCTGACTAGTAAACATGAGGACATAGGTTCAATCCCTGGTCTCTCTCAGTGGGTTAAGGATCTGGCGTTGCCGTTGCCGTTGCTGTGAGCTGTGTAGGTCGCAGACATGACTCAGATCTGGCATTGCTGTGGCTGTGGGGTTGGCCAGTGGCTACAGCTCCAATTCAACCCCTAGCCTGGGAGCTTCCATATGCTGCGGATATGGCCTTAAAAAAGACAAAAAAAAAAGAATAAATTAAAAAAATTAAAAAGGCCACTGAGTTACAGTGCAATACATGAAGAAAATTTCAAAAGCTTCCCAGAGGAAAAAAAAACAACGTGAAGAATATTTGGGCTTTGAATGTTTTCACATTTCTAACCAACTATTATTTCATATAGAGAAATGATGTGATCTTGTTTATGATTTTTATATAAAGATTCTGGATGCTGATAAATAAATGAATTTAAATGAAAGCAGAGAGGCCAATTAGAAGGCTACTACAAGCATCTATTGACCTAAAACATACAGACTACCAGTTCTTTCTCCAGCAAAAACAAAGTTATTGAGGATCACCAGAAAATTGCAATTCAGGGTCTGCAACTATGGCAAGCCACATCCAAGTCACTGCAAAGCAAAGGAAGGAGAGCTTTTTATAGAGGGAAAGGGAAGTTGGGAGGGCTATCATAGACACTATGGCTTTTCATCAGCTGAATTGTTCCAGAAAAGATGTAGTCCTTCTTCTCCCTTTTTGGTTCTGCTATCATCAGAGGACCCTTCTCTTTAGTAATTTTTTTTACACATCCAACCAATATGCTGATGACAATGAGGATAGAAAATTGTCTTATATCTGAGATAGAATCAGGAGTGTGGAAATAAGGAATCCTGGGGGAGAGAGACTTATCAACTTCCCAAATCCCATAGATGTTCCCTATATAGTTTCATGGTGACTAAAAGTGGTACAAAGATTGTATCTGCAGATAAGCATGGTCTGAAGATTTGGAATTCTTTTCATGGTATCAAATATCCTTGACTTTTCTATCCTTATACCACATAATACACTCTTTTGGATGACCACGCCTTTTTAAAAGAGGGTGGCTTTTCACCCAATTTCTTTTTCTCTCTTAATATTATCCAATAAAACAAGAAAAAAGAAATTTAAAAAGTTAGCAATCTAAAGTGTCTGCCCTCAAATCATGTAAAATCTAAATGACATGGCAAGGTAAATAATTTTATGAGTAAATACACTAAGGTGTAAACTGTAGCATGATAATAACATTCCTGAGGTGTTTGGAGGGAGGCTTTTGCCTTTACAGTGGTCACAGAAGTAGAGACTTGGGCAGGACCTTAAGTATGGGGGTTTGATAGATGGAGAATGGATAAGAGATTCTGCAGAGAGCAGAATAATTGCATAAGTAATAGGGAAGACATAGTATTCACTTTTGGTATGTAGAAGGCAGAGGAGCCTGGTTGGAGAGATGTTTAGTTCCGGCCATAACAAGAAGAGCATTTTTTATGTTGGAGTGGTGCCCTCCATTGACAATTGGGGATCCATCCACAGGATCCTATGCCTATTGCTGTACTTACTCCTATAGCTAGCCTTGGGTGGGATTATATTAATATGACCAACACAAAAATAATTTGGCCCCGATAATTTTGAGAAGTCATTATATTTTACAGCCTCTTTTGATGGTAGGATAGGGTTGGTCCACTCAGAATTCCCTTTGAGAGAATCTGATATAGGGAGCATAGATGATGGGCAATCTTCTGCTGCCACCCTATGAGATATAAGAATATACTTTACCTAGGCTACTCCCAACCAATAATTGAGCATAGAAGATACTTTAACAGGGTCATCCCTATATATTGGTATGGCCCAAACTTCCCAGAACTTCCCTGAGGTTGGAGGCTCTCCCTATCCAATCACTTCATCCCTTTTTCTTTTCACAGGTATGTAAACAGCATCATAGTTTGAAAGCTTTCCCTACTTTCACAGGCATTTTCTGAGAACCTCTTGTATATTTAATTCCATTTTGGTGTCTGCTTCTTGTAGGATCCAACTGATACACCTACATATTCTCTTAAGAATTAAAATCAGGAGTTCCCATCATGGCTCAGAGGTTAACAAACCAGACTAGTATCCATGAGGACGCAGGTTTGACCCCTGGCCTTGCTTAGTGGGTTAAAGATCCGGCATTGCACTGAGCTGTGGTGTAGGTCACAGACATGGCTCAGATCCCTCGTTGCTGTGGCTGTGGCATAGGCTGGAAGCCACAGCTCCAATTCAGCCTCTAGCCTGAGAACCTCCATATGCCATGGGTGTGACCCTAAAAATACAAAAAAAAAAAAAGAGAGAGAGAGAGAGATAAAGAATTAAAATCAACAATTATTCCTATCATTCCTATCAGAGACATTACAGGGTAGACATCTTTCAGAGAACACTGTTCTGAGACATAAGAATCATGAATTCCTTTCTAATTTAATTAAGTTTCTGTCTCAGTGTTAGAAGGGACTTTAAAGGTCATTTAATTTAACACCTTGTTCTGATGTTGTGTAAGTACTAAAGTAAATTGATTACAAAAAGTGGTCTCATTCTCCACCGTTGCCTGTATCCACAATCTTCATAGTGTAACTTTGCAGCTCCTGCCAGTAAGAAGTAAAGACTACTCATTCCTTCACCCTTTGCATCTAGGTCAGCATTATGACGTGCTTTCGCCAACAGAATGTGATGGAAGATACGCTGAACCAGTTCAAAGCTTAGACCCCTTGAAAACTTTCATTTTTTTCTCCTTATTCTCTGCCTTCACCAACAGAACAAGATTATGGCCACCTGCTAGAGGGCAAAAGTGCACATGAAATGGAGCTGAGTCAGTCTAGTTGCCCAGAAAAGATCACAAAACTGGGAGAAAGCCCAGCTGTGATGAGCATAACAGCCTAGCTATACTATAGCTGACCAATATGGGAGAGCCTCACTGAGCCTCGACTAAGAGCCCTTGACCTATACTTGTAAACAATAATAAACAGTTTTAAGCCAGTGTGTCTTGGGACTGTTAGTTATGCAACATCATTTTGACAAAGATAATTGCTGTATTCATCTTCTAGGAAGGAGAATACGGTCCAGAGAGGTAATTTACAAAATTGTTTGCAAAGAAGTTTGCCAAATGGCTCAGCTACTAGGTATTAGAACAAAAATTCAATCTCTTTAATGCCTAGTTCCTAAGCCAGGATCTCATTTATGCTCCACAACCTGTGAACAAACATATCAATATAACCTGTCATGTAGCCAGACTCAGACATTGACATTGAACCAATGGGAATATTCTATCAGTCTCTTACTCAAAAAGCTCTTGCTCAAAAGCGACATGTTTGTTTTTTACCCATACAGTACATCTAAATTATTTCATATGTTTTCAAGGTCCTCTTGTATCTAGG
Source organism: Phacochoerus africanus (assembly GCF_016906955.1). NCBI lineage: Eukaryota > Metazoa > Chordata > Mammalia > Artiodactyla > Suidae > Phacochoerus > Phacochoerus africanus. The sequence continues at coordinate 8,742,823 of NC_062558.1, forward strand.
CCCACACTTTCCTTTCAGTGAGAATGACCCAAAGGATGATCCTCTGTTTCAGAATCAACAGAGCTATTAGTGAAATAGCATTTTCAAATCCTAATCACTCTTTCCTACAACCACATTACTTTAGGCTTTGAGCAGAAATATGGGGCCTGAGCTGAGAGACTGACTGACCAAGAAAGATTTTTACTCTGTGATTTTTTTTCTCCAATGACAAATATTAGTCTCTAATTTTACCCAGAAAGCATTTTCACCCAGAACCTTTCTTCACTTTGGATGAGACTCTTAAAACACCCTTTGGAGATATTCCTAAGAAAGGAGCAGAAGATGGCTATAGCACAAACCCACATCTCAGGTTAAACAGTGCTATGACTTCAATAGGTCTTGGTATTGCGTAACCTCAAATCCTACTCAACTTCCTTCTGCCTCAAATCTTACTCAACTTTCTTCCTTCTGTTGGAGTTTAAACTCCAACTCCATGAACTTCCTGTTTCAGCTTTCACACATAAAGAGTTAAGAGTTTTCTATGCCACCTTTTTGACAAAAAAAAGCTGGGCAATCTAAAAGCAATGATTTTTCTTACACACTACAGAGAATTGAAAACATAGGTCAAAAGCCAGATCCCAAAGCTGGAAAGACAGGGGTATCCAGAAAGATAAAGCCGGTGAGATTTTCTTATTGGAAGAGAAAAAAGTGAGAGTCATTAACCAACTGGTAAATTCAAGATTCAGATTTATTGTTGGAAGCTGAGTGTGAACTAGCATGAAAGCAAGAAACTCCTGGGAGCTCAGTCTTAGAGGAGGCCACACTTTTGTGGGCTTTCCCTCCAGGAACTTCTCAAGGTTTTCACAATGAGGATCCAAGTAGAAACTACTAAACTGCCGGAAAAGAACAAAATGTCAATAGTAAAAATTTACCTATCAACAATTACTTTAAATGTAAATGGATTTAACTCTCCAGTCAAAGATGGGGAATGACTGAATGAATTTAAAAAGAAATACTCGGAGTTCCCGTCACGGCACAGTGGTTAACGAATCTGACTAGAAACCATGAGGTTGTGGGTTCGATCCGTGGCCTTGCTCAGTGGGTAAGGATCCAGCGTTGCTGTGAGCTGTGGTGTAGGTCACATATGTGGCTTGGATCCCATGTTGCTGTGCCCATGTAGGCCAGCGGCTATAGCTCCAATTTGACCCCTAGCCTGGGAACCTCCATATGCCATGGTGCGGCCCTGGAAAAGCCAAAAAAGAAAAAGAAACACTCAACTACATCTTGCCTACAAGAGAGTTGCTGCATATTTAAGAATGTGCATAGGCTCAAAGTGAAGGGATGGAAAAAGATATTCATATAAATGGAAAGCATAAAAGAATGAGAAGAAACTACTCATGTTACACAAAATAGATTTCAGGTCAAATGCTGTAACAAGAGACAAAGGCCATTTCATAATGACAAAGGAATCAATTCATAAAAGATTACAAAATTTATAAATATACATGTCTTTAACATCAGAGCACATAAATATATAAGGAAAGTAATAACAGATCTGAGGGGAGACATATACATCAATATAATAATAGTTGGGGACTTCAATATCCTACTTTAAATAATGAGTAGATATTCAGATAGAAGACAGATAAGTTAACATGGGACTGAAACTACACTTTATTTTTTGTAAATATAAACAAGCTGATTTTATTTTATTATTTATTTATTTATTTATTTATTTATTTATTTATTTATTTATTTTTTAGGGCTGCACCTGTGGCATATGGAGGTTCCTAAGCTAAGGGTCAAAATGTAGATGTAGCTGCCAGCCTACACCACAGCCACAGCAATGCAGGATCCAAGCCACATCTGTGACCTACACCACAGCTCATGGCAATGTTGGATCCTTAACCCACTGAGCAAGGCCAAGGATTGAATCTCCATCCTCATGGATACTAGTCAGGTTCATTAACCACTGAGCCTCCATTGTATATATGTACCACATCTTCATAATCCATTCATCCATCAATGGGCATTTAGGTTGTTTCCATGTCTTGACTATTGTGAATTGTGCTGCGATGAACATTTGGGTGCATGTATCTTTTTCAATGAAAGTTTCGTCTGGATATATGCCCAGGAGTGGAATTGCTGGGTCATATGGCAGCTTTATATTTCGTTTTCTGAGGTATTTCCATAGTAGTTGTACCAATTTACACTCCCACAAACAGTGTAGGAGGGTTTCCTTTTCTCCACATCGTCTCCAGCATTTGTTATTTGTTGACTTAATGATGGTCACTCTAACTGGTGTGAGGTGGTAATTCACCGTAGTTTTGATTTGAATTCCTCTAATAATTGGTGATGTTGAGCATTTTTTCCTGTGCCTGCTGGCCATCTGTATGTCTTCTTCGGTGAAGTGTGTATTTAGGTCTTCTGCCCATTTTTCAATGGGGTTGTTTGTTTTTTTGTTGCTGAGTTGTATGAGTTGTTTGTATATTTTGAAGATTAAGCCTTTGTCAGTTGAGTCATTTGCAAAATTTTTCCCCATTCTGTGGGTTGTCTTTTAATTTTTTAATGGTTTCCTTTGCTGTGCAGAAGCTTTTGAGTTTAATTAGGTCCCGTTTGTTTATTTGTGTCTTCACTGTCTTTATTCTAAGAGGTGGATCAAACAAGACGTTGTTGTGATTTACATCAAAGAGATTTTTGCCTGTTTTCCTCTAGGAGTTTTACAGTGTCTGGCCTTACATTTAGGTCTTTAATCCATTTTGAGTTATTTTTGTGTATGGTGTTAGACAATGTTCTAATTTTATTCTTTTACATGCAGTTGTCCAGTTTTCCCAGCACCATTTATTGAAGAGACTATCTTTCCTCCAGTGTATGTTCTTGCCTTCTTTGTCATATATTAAGTGACCATAGCTGTTTGGATTTATTTCTGGGCTTTCTATCCTGTTTCATTGATCTATATTTCTGTTTTTGTGCCAGTGCCATACTGTTTTGATGACTGTAGCTTTGTAGTAGATGAAACTACACTTTAAACTTAATGAAACTAACAGACACAGACAGAATATTCCATCCAAAAGCAGTTGAATGCACATTCTTCTCAAGCTCATGCAAACACTCTCCAGGATAAATCACATATTAGGTGACAAAATAAGTCTTAGCACATTTAAGAAGACTGAAATTATATCAACTATCTTTTCCAACTACAATGGTATCAAACTAGAAATCAATAACAGAAGAAAATCAGGAAAATTAACAAGTACATGGAAATTAAATGGCACTACTCGTGAACAACTAACAGATCAAGGAAGAAATCAAAAAGGAAACTTTTAAAATCTTGAGACATAGAAAATTAAAACACAATATGTCAAAATCTATGGAATTCAGCAAAAGGAGTTACAAAAGGGAAATTACAGTGATTAACAAATACATAAAGAAGAAAAAAACACCAAAAAAGTGGAAAATTCAATGTGCTTTTATGATAACAACTCTCAACAAATTAGGTACAGAAATGTACCTCAATTTAACAAAAGCCATATGTGACAAGCCCACAACTTATATCAAGTGCTGAAAAGCTGAAAGCTTTTCTTCTGAGACAAGAAATATGACAAATGTGCCTACTCTCACTACTCCCATGTAACAAAGTATTGGGAGTCCTAGCCGGAGGATTTAGTCAAGAAAAATATATAAAATTCTTTCAAATCAGAAAGGAAGAACTAAAGTCATCTCTCTTTGCAGGTGACAAGCTCTTATATAAAGAAAATCATATATATTCTACCAAAGAACTGTTAGACCTCGTAAACTCAGTAAATTTTCAGCATATAAAATCAGCATACAAAAATCAGTTTCATTTCTATACATTAATAATGAACTATCTTAAAAAGAAATTAAGAAAACCATCCTATTTATAATAGCATCAAGGCATTCCTATTGTGTCTCAGCAGGTTAAGTGTCTGTGAGGATGAAGGTTTGATCCCTGCATGGCCAGGGTTAAGGATCTAGCATTGCCACAAGCTATGGTGTAGGTAGCAGATGTAGCTCAGATCTGGTGTTGTGGTGGTTGTGGCATAGGTCTGTAGCTGCAGCTCCAATTTGACCCCTAGCTTGAGAACTTCTATACACTGCAAATGCAGCTGTAAAAAGAAACAAACAAACAAACAAAAATATAATAGCATCAAAAATAATAAAATGTTAAGGAATAAGATTAACCAAAGAGGTGAAACATTAATACACTAAAATCTATAAATCGCTGATGAAAGAAATTGAAGAAAACATAAATAAATGGAAAGGTATTCCATGTTAATGTATTAGAAGAATTAATATTTTTAAAATGTCCATAATGCTGAAATAATTCAATCTAATTTCTTTCAGAATTCCAATAGCATATTTCACAAAACAGAAAAAAGATTATAAAATTTATATAGAACCATGAAGACCCCAAATACCTAGCCAGTCTTGAACAAGAAGAACAAAGCTGGAAGCATCACAAGCAACACCTTTCTTTTTTCAAACAATATTACAAAATTAGAGTAATCGATGGTACTGATGTAATAATAAACATAGACTAATGGAACAGAACATAGAATGCAGAAATGAACCCATGAATGTATGGTCAACTGATCTTTCATGAAGTTGCTAAGAATATACAATGGGTAAAAGAAAGTGTCTTCAATATATGTTGTTGGGAAAACTGCACATCTACATGCAGAAGACTTAAATTGGACCCTTATCTTACACCATGAACGAAAATTAACTTAAAATTGATTAAAGACATAAAGGTAAGGTATAAAGCCATAAAACATCTAGAAGAAAACACAGAGGAAGATCTCATTGCCTTGGTGATGATTTTTTAGATGTGACACCAAAAGCGCACGTGACAAAAGCAAAAAATAAATAAGTGAGATTGTATCAAACTAAAACATTTCTTCACAGCAAAGGAAACCACCCAAAGAAACGAAAAGGTAATCTATGCCATATATACGATAAGGAGTTAATACCCAAAATATATAAGGAAATTAAACAATTCAAAAGCAAAAAAAAAAAAAAAACGCAAAAAAAGAAAACAAACACACACACACAAACAACTGATTTTAAAATGGACAAAAGATCCAAATTAATATTTTTCCAAAGAAGATATACAAATGGCCAACAGGTACATGAAAAAGTGCTCAACATGACTAACCATCAGGAAAACACAAATCAAAACCATAATGAGATATCACCTTCCACCAGTTAGGATGACTATTATCAAAAAATCCAAGATAATAAGTATTGACGAAGATGTCGAGAAAGGAGAACCCTTATGCATTGTTGATGAGACTCAAAACTGATACAACTATTACAGAAAAGAGTAAAGAGGTTTCTTACAAAATTAAATATAGAAGTACCATATGATCCAGCAATCCCACATATGGATATATATTCAAAAGAATGGAAATCTGCTTCTCAAAGAGATATCTGCACTTCCACGTGCAATGCAGCATTATTCACAATAGCCAAGGTACAGAAACAACCTAAATGTTGACAGATGGATTAAAAAAAAGAAAATGTGATGTGCTATATGTATACACATATATCATATACATGATTTATATGAATATTATTCAGCCTGGAACAAAAAATAAAATTCTGCCATTTGCAACAACATGGATAAATCTGGAGAGCGTGTCAAATAGGGCAGGCACAGAAGGATAAATACTGCATGATCTTAGTTACATGTGGAGTCTAAAAAGTCAAACTCATAGAAACAGAGAGTAGAATGATGATTACCTAGGGCTGGTGGGGGGAAATGTGCAGCTACTGGTCATGAGTACAGACTTTCAGTCGTAAGATAAATAAATTATGGAGACCTAATATAGAGCGTACATTATATATACATATATATATAGAAACATAACTATAGTCATATAGTTAATAATAATATACACTTGATATCTGCTAATATAGTAGTCTTAAATGTTCACACCACAAAAAAGGTAATTATGTGAGATAATGGATATGTTTCTTAGCTTGATTCTGGTAATCATTTCAAAATGTATGTGTATATCAAAACATGTTGCACATCTTAAATACACATAATTTTAATTTGTAATAATACTTCAATTAAAGTGGGGAAAAATAAAAATCAGACATACTGAACAAAAAAATACACAGTGGACTTCTTATTAGAAACATGTAAGCAAGAAAAGAGTGTAATATTTAAAGTGATGAAAAAATAAAATAAAACAGCAACCTAAAATTCTGTTTCAGTGGCCATTATTTTTTAAAAGCAAAGGACAAATAGACTTTCTCAGACAAATAAAAATGGTCAGAATTTACAGCCAGACAGACCGTCCTACAAAGGCTTCAGTGAGAAGAAAAAAGATATAGATCAGAAACTTTGACCTACGAAGAAAACAAGAACATCAGAGAGAGAATAGGTAATGGTAAATTAAAACTTTAATTTTTTTAGAATTGTTAACAAATATAAAAGATAATTCTACTTAAATCAATAACAGTAAAAGTATTGGGTGTTGATAGCATATGGATACAGTAATACCAAAAAGTATGAAAGAGAGGAACTAGGAATACAATTGGCAGTCCATATCAGTGGGTTCTGTAGGTGCAGATTTAACCAATCTCAGAACAAAAATATTTGAAAAAAAAATTCAGAAAGTTCAAAAAGCAAAACTTGGGTTAGCCACGTGCTGGCAACTATTTACATATAATTTACATTTAATTTACAATTATTTACATAGCATTTACACTGTATTAGGTATTTTAAGTAATCTGGAGATGATTTCAAGTATATGGCAGGATATGCATAGGTTATATTCAAGCATTATGGCACTTAATATAAAAAACTTGAGAACCTGTGAATTTTGGTTATCTGCAGGGGGTCTGCAACCAAGCCCCCATGGATACTAAAGGATGGCTGTACTCTATTATTAAATACATGCATTGCTGTAAAAGTGCTACAGTGTTATTTAAAGGGGGGCTTAAATTAGCTTAAAAATATTGCGAATTCTAGGACAACAACTATTTTTTAAGAGTCTAGGTAAAATGAAATAAAATTATATGCTCAAATAAAACTATAGAAACCAAAAAAAGGAAAAAATAAAAACAGAACAAATGCAATGAATAAAAAAAATTACAAACATGGTGGAATTAATCTATTTCAACAATCACTTTAAATATGGTCAAGGAGTTCCCATTGTGGCGCAGTGGTTAACGAATCTGACTAGGAACCATGAGGTTGTGGGTTCAATCCCTGGCCTCGCTCAGTGGGTTAAGGATCCGATGTTGCCATGGGCTGTGGTTGTAGGTCGAAGACGTGGCCTGGATCCCACATTGCTGTGGCTCTGGGGTAGGCTGGCGGCTACAGTTCTGATTGGACCCCTAGCCTGAGTGCCATGTGCCATGAGTGCAGCCCTGGAAAAAGATGAAAAAGACAAAAATAAATAAATAAATATGGTCAGGGTAAAATATACCAATTAAAATAGAGATTATAAGAATGGATTAAAAAAAAAGTCTGACTACATTAGCTACAAAGAATCCACTTTAAATATAAAAATCCAGATACGTTAAAAAAAAGTAGTGGAAATGATGGAGTTCCTGCTATGGCACAGAAGGCTAAGGATCTGTCATAGGTTGCAGCTGTGGCTCAGATTTGACTCCTGGCTTGGGAGCTTCCATATGCCTCGGGTGTGGGGAAAAAAAAGTGGAAAAGATATATCTTGCTAAAATTATTCGAAAGAGAGCTGAAGTAGATACACTAATTTTAGGTGAAATAAAATTTAGATCAAGGAAATGTTCAGTAATAAAAAAGGACATTACATAATAGTAAAAGGGTCAATTTTTCAATAAAACAATTTTCCCAGAATCCTAAAGTTGTGTGTATCTAACAACAGAGCACCAAAATACATGATTTAAAAATAGAAAGGAGAGATAGATAAATACATTATTAAGATGGAAACTTTAACACCCTATTTCCATCAGTAATTAATAGATCAAGCAAGTAGGAAATCAGTAAGGCTATAACTGACCGGAACAACACAATCAACTTCATTGAACTGATATTTATTGAATACCCAACTCAATAAGAACACAGTCTTTTTTTTTTTTTTTTTGGTCGCCACAGTTGTGACCTATGCAACAGCTGCAGCAACGCCAGATCTTTAACCTACTGTGCCAGGCCAGGGATTGAACCTGAATCCCAGCACTGTAAAGATATTGATGATCCTATTGTGCCCTGGTAAGAACTCCAAATACACATTCTTTTTAAGCTCACCCAGTACATTTACCAAGATAGACCACATGTTAGACCACCAAATATACTTTACCAAATGAAAAATAACATAAATCTTACAAATTATGCCTGGAGATAGCAATGGAATTAAAATAAAAATCAACAGCAGAAAAATACCTGGAAAATCCCCAGGTATTTGAAAAGTAAACAACATACTTCTACATAACACATAGGCCAAAAGGGAAGTCTCAAGATAAATTTTTAAATGTTATAAACTAAATGAAATGAAAATACATGTTATCAAAATTTGCAGGATGCAATAAAAGCTGTAATTAAGGAAAATGTATAGCACTAAATACATACATTCAAAAAGAAGAAACTCTTAAAATCAGTAACCTAGCCTCTACCTCAGGAAACCAGATGTTTAAGGGAAAAAAAAAAAAACTTAACATAAGCAAAGAGAGGAAAAGAAATTTAAAAATTAGAACAGAAATTACGGAAATTAAAAACAGGAAAATAATAGAGAAAATCAATAAAACCAAAAGCAAGTTTTTGAAAGATCAACTAACCAAATTGATAAATCTCTAGTCAGGCTAACCAAGAAAAAGGAAAGAAGTCACAAATCCTAGGCAAAATGGTCTATGACATCAGTCTTATCAAAACTTTTTTGATCAAAACTTTTTTGGATCTGTCCCCTTAGGCAAAGGAAACAAAAGCAAAAATGGGACTACAACAAACGAAAAAGCATAGCAAAGGAAACTTTCAACGAAATGGAAAGGCAGCATACTAAATTAGAGAAGAATTTGCAAATGGTATATTTAATAAGGGGCTAATATCTAAAATGCACAGAAAACTTACACAACTCAACATCAAAAAAATTTTTTTAAATGGGCAGAGGAAATGCATAGGTATTTTTCTAAAGAAGACATGTGGTCAACAGGCACATCAAAAGATGCTCAACCCTAACCGTCAGGAAAATTCAAATCAAAACCATGAGATGGCACCTCACACCTGTTAGAAAGGATTTTACCAAAAAGAAAAGAAACAAGTGTTGATGAGGATGTGAAGAAAGGGGCACTTATGCTCTGTCAATGGGAATGTAAATTGTACAGCTGGTGTGTAAAATAGAATAAAGGTTTTTCAAAAAAATTAAAAATAGAACTATCATACAATCCAACAGTTCAACATCCGAGTATTTTTCCAAAGGAAACAAAAACACTAACTCAAAAGATTTATGTATCCCTATGTTCACTGCAGCATTATTTATAATTGCAAGGATATAGAAAAAAAAACTGACAGATAAATGGATAAAGAATATGTGGTATATATATTACTCAGCCACAAAAAATAATGAAATCTTGCCATTTGTAACATGGATGGATCTAGAGGATATTACACTAAGTGAAATAAGTCAGAGAGAGAAAGATATACATGTGGAATCTAAAAAGCAAAAGAAAGGAACAAATACAACAGAATAGAAACAGAGTCATAGAAACAGAGAACAAACTGGTACAGTTTTCAGAGAAGAGGGGTGGGGGATGGGTTACATAGGTAAGGGAGATTAAGAGGTACAAACTTGCATTAATGAAATAAATAAGGCACAGTGATATAATGTACATCATAGGGAATATAGTCAATAACACTGTAAAAACTTTGTATGGTGATAGATGGTAACTAGATTTACAGTGGTGATCACTTTGTAATGTACACAAATATTGAATCACCACCATATTATATGTTTGAAACTAATATAATATTGTAAGTCAGTTATACTTCAATAAATAAGTAAATACAGTTAACCGCATCCACTGGTAGCACTGATTTAAAGAAGAGTCAGTTTCCAAGTGAACTATGGATGTATTCTCTCCAGACTTTCCTTCGGGAAATATGCTAAAGGAAAAAAATGGTAAGATGCCAAAAGTTGTGATTTATACATTTTACATTAGCAATTCTATGTTTGGCCTTAACTCTATCAGAAAAGAATACATTTAGGTTCGGTTTAATGTCTTTGATATCGATGGTCTATAAAATTACATTGAAAAATTAATGCATTTAAGTATGTAGGTGACTGTCAGGAAAGTGGAGAAGCCATTATCATTTACAATGGCTTTTACATTCTGAATTCTAAATCCGTTGCTGCAATGTGTCTACGGTTATAGAAAGACTTTTCCTATCAATATTTGTTGGATGAGACCCCCTCCCCACACTCAAACATCATTTTTTTTATGCAGAGAAAAGTTGTTGAACTGGATCCAAAAGAAAATTTTTCTTTTTTTTTAGAAGTGCATAATCATTGGAGAAGTTTTTAGTGTTCAAGCTAAAATTTGCAGAAAGGTATCCTGGCCTTCAGTAAACAGAGTGTAAAATATTGTTTGATATTCTCGTTATTTCTCCTTGGAACAGAGCTTGATTCAGAAATATCTTGTGTTCAGAAGATTCTGGTCGATGAGCACTGTCATCAAACTGAATCCTGTGTTTAGAACAGTTCTTTCCTGAACAACCCATCCTTGCACAACAGCAACGAGTTTCCTAAAAGACACAGAGATTACATAACAGGTTGCAGGATTATTTTGTTATTTTGTAACGAGTCTTTGAATTGTGGATACACTTGATTTGTGGCTTGCTTTCTTATAATTTTGTAGGAAGAATGTGATAGAGGAGATCGGAAGTCTTTACCCAGCTTAACTAACCCCTAAACATCATGCATAACCATTTTGACTTAGGTCAGTTAGCAACCTACTCTAAATTAAGGTTAAAAAACAGGGAAAAAAATCATAGCCAGTGCTCTGGGGCACTTCAAGTCTTCCCCAATCTCACTCTCTCCTGTTGGGCAAGAAGAACACTGGCATTGTTTAGCCTTCCGGGCAAAAGTTGAACACGTAATAGCAATGAAGCATGTTAAAATCTCCCTTCCTTGAAGCACCACTTCTTGGCATGTGTGCTCCTTCCTGGAGGCCCTGTTAGAATCCTTCTTTTCATTTGGATAATTTAAAATCTCTGATCAAGTGGTTGACACAAAAAGAGTGGCCATGACTTCTTCTGTCTTGTTGGGGGAAGGTACTGTCCACTGTCTCTTAGAGAGTCAGGAATGGAGGGTGAAGAAGGGGGACTTGCTGACCCAATTACTGATAACTCCCCTGGGCTTGGGAGAGGTGGGGTGTGGTGCAATAAAAGAAGGAGAAAGCCAGGGAATTAAGTTAGAGGCAAAGAAAGATGTCCTCGTGTGTCATGCTAAGGATTTGGGATGTGATGCTATGGGAAATGGGGACAAAGAGGTGGGGATCACAAAAAAGGCTGCTGGAGGTTTTAAGTCAGGAAACGTAAAAACATACTTGCATTTAAGGAAGTACTCTGGAGGCAATGTGAAGACCAGAGACAACTAAGGAGATCATTGCTTAGCCTGGCAAGAGAATAAGATGAAAGTGAACTAGGTTACAACCAGGGGGAGGGAGGGGATTATGGCATATATTCAAGACATTTTTAAGAGAAAAAGGATTCAGTCCCATGTCTCCAATGCATTTTTTTTACTTTCATATTTTACCGTACACTCGAAGCATGTAAAAGGAAAATATTTTCCTTTTCTGACTAGATTTATTACTCGTGGTCACTCGGAGGGAAAAAAAGAACTATAATCGTGAGCCCACAGTGTTCTTGGTTCGTTCTCTTATTATTAGTTGCCCATAAACTCAAATCCATATTTTCCTTCTTCTTTCCAAGCAGTGCCCCTTTTTGCTTAAGCCATCATTAACCAGTAGAATCCACTGAGACAACTTTACTTTTTTTCATTTTTTAAAATTTTACCAAAGTATAGTTGATTTACACAGTTGTGATAATTTCTGCTGTACAACAAAGTGATTCAGTTATACATATACACACATCCATTCTCTTTCAGATTCTTTTCCCACATAGATTATCACAGAATATTGGGTACAGTTCTCTGTGCTATACAGCAGGTCCCTGTTGGCCAATCATTCCATATACTTCAGTGTGCATATGCCAATCCCAAATCCTCAGTCCACCCCCAACCTGTCCCCTTTAATAACTATAAGTTTTTCAAAATCCGAGTCTATTTCTGTTCTTCAAATAAGTTCATTTGTATCCTTTTTTTTAAGATTCCACATATAAGTGATATCATATAATATTTGTCTTTCACTGTCTGACTAATTTCACTTAGTATGATCATTTCTAGGTCCATCCAAATGGCATTATTTCATTATTTTTTATGGCTGAGTAATGTTCCATTGTATATGTATCACTTCTTTATCCATTTCTCCATCAATGGACATTTAAGTTCTTCCCTGTCTTGGGTATTGTAAATATTGTTACAATGAATATTGGGGTGAATAAATCTTTTTGAATTATGGTTTTCTTGGATAGATGCCAGGAGTGGGATTGCTGGATCACATGGAAGCTCTGTATTTAGTTTTTTGAGGAACCTCTATACTGTTTCCAGAGTGACTGCACCAACATACGTTCCCACCAACTGTGTAAGAGGGATTGATTCTTTTTCAGACAACTTTTCAACTGGCTTTCTTGCCCTCTCTCATTTACCCTGTCCCTTTTTATCCTCGGCTTTAAGACTAATCTTTTTTTTTTTTTTTGTCTTCTTAGGGCTTCACCCGTGGCATATGGAGGCTCCCAGGCTAGGGGTCTCATCGGAGCTGTTGCTGCTGGCCTATGCCAGAGTCACAGCAACGCCAGATCCTTAACCCACTGAATGAGTCCAGGGATGGAACCTGCAACCTCATGGTTTCCTAGTCGGATTCGTTTCTGCTGCAGCACGACAGGAACTCCAAGACTAATCTTTGAAGACACTATTTTGTCTTTCTATACCCCCTTAGTTACAGACTTGTAATGGGTTCCAGTGACCAAGAAAATATGGTTAAAGTGCTTACTATTCAAAAAGCGATACAGCTGGTTCCCATCTTATCACTCTTACTTCATCATCCAAACCCTCTTTAACACCCAAGTCACTTTGTGTGTGTGTGTGTGTGTATCTTTTGTCTTTTTGAGGGCTGCACCCGTGGCATATGGAGGTTCCCAGGCTAGGAGTCTCATCAGAGCTATAGCCGCCGGCCTACGCCAGAGCACAGCAATGCCGGATTCAAGCAGCGTCTGTGACCTACACCACAGCTCACGGCAACGCTGGATCCTTAACCCACTGAGTGAGGCCAGGGATAGAAACCCACAGCCTCATGGTTTCCTAGTCGGATTCATTAACCACTGCGCCATGACGGGAACTCCCAGACATCTCACTTTTTACTCATTCAACAAATAATTTGAATACCTATGTACCAAGCACTTACAAATTATAGGCAGGAGCTATGATTAAAAAAAATCATGGTAAAAATAATTGAATTTTTTTTCCAAATCATGGTGAGAAGCCATCAGAGGTGTTTGAGGTGACTGTTTTCTATTTTTTAAAAATATATTTAATCGTGTGTTTAAGATAAAGACTGACACGACCTGCTTCTGTTTTGGGTCTTTAAAAAGTCACTCTGGGTACAGTGTAAAAAACGGATTCTCGGAAAGCCATATAGAGGCAGGGCGACTATTACGGGATAAGTTCTTATGACTTGGACTAAGATGATAGCAGTGGAGTCTGAGTGAAGTCAGCAGATTCTGGCTACATTAGGAGTAGAATTTACAGGACCTGGATGAAGGGTGATATATAGGAAAAATGGGAAGAAATGTATCAGTAAGGACTTCAGAATCAAAAATAATTATCTGATCCTGTACAAACTATTTAAACTTTCTGAGACCATATCTCTATATTTAATAAGGATAACAATATTTGCTTATATCATATGAAACTTCTCATCTTGACTGTTAGTATAAAACATATTTATATGGTTCAATCTAGTATCAAATTCACAGAATACTTGTAAGGACTAAATAGGATGAAGTGTACAAAGAAACCAGCTTAATACTGTATCTTTGTAGATGCTAGTTTCTATTTCCCCTTGTTTTCTTTCCTTCCACTTTAGCATCCAAATAAAAAATCTTTATTGGGAGTTCCTATCGTGGCACAGCAGAAACGAATCCAACTGGGAACCATGAGGTTGCAGGTTCGATCCCTGGCCTCGCTCAGTGGGTCAAGGATCCAGCGTTGCTGTGAGCTGTGGTGTAGATCACAGACACAGCTCTGATCTAATGTGGCTATGGCTGTGGCTGTGGCTAGGGTGTAGGCCAGCAGTGTATCTCCAGTTGGACCCCTAGCCTGGGAACCTCCATATGCTGCGAGTGCAGCCTTAAAAAGCAAAAAAAAAAAAAAAAAAAAAAAAAAACTTTATTGTAGTCTTCTTGGATTAACCAGTACAAATTGGGCTCTTTGTCCTCAGAACTCTTATTTAAAAAGCAGACTGCACTGGATTAACAACCCTTATATCTGCTTTGTTTACAAGAGATCAGATTGGCCAAAGGCTTTCACAATATTACATAGTAAATTAAGGACAGACTCAAACCAAAACACTATTTCCTGAACTCTGGGTTTTGCATCAGTCCTACTTTGCTGTACATTTATAAAGGTATCTATGTTATCTCTCTAAATATATTATAAATTATTTGAGGGCAAGGCAGGTCTCTGATGCTTGGAATCAAACATAGTCATGCATCTAGTGGGTATTCAGTAAATATTTTCTGATTTAATTCATATTAATAGTATATGCAATGTGTTGTAACAACAGAGGGAGGAAAAGAGAACACAAGAAAAAAATATAAAGTTGATTGCCAAATCCACTAACTCTAGAAGAGAAGAAGAAATAAAGGAATTCTCACAATAAAATCAGATTGATTAGGGAAAGTCTCCTAAGGAGAAAATTCTTACCAAGCTACTAATTGGAGTATTTCTCTTGAGGCCTTGGGGCAGTGTGTTACTTATCGAAAGTACTCCAAAAGCAGAGGGTTGGCCATATTGAGTCAAAAGCAATTGTAAGCAGTTCCAGTTTGTAACAGGCATCAGTTAGAGCTGCTAGACTCTGAAATTACCTGTCCAATTAGTTACAGCAAGGCTTTAATCAGCACCACAGAACTGAAAAGCTCTCATATTTTAGTTTAATTTGTTTGCAGGTACAGTAGTTTTTATTAAAGCTGCCTAAATTTTTGCACACAACCAGTGTCACTGACTTGACCACACTGACTAATCAAATCATATAAAATATCCATAAAACAGACTTGAATTAATGGGTTCATTTTACTTAATAAACCATGCACCCTTCATAAAGGCATATAAGTAACTTGTACGCAAACACCATGAAATAACCTTTCTTTAGATTTACTAAGAAATCTAAAGAGGAAGATCATGAGCAAGGCAGAAGCTAACAACTGTTCTTGAACTTTATGGTTTATGAAACATCTCGTGTTTCACATGTTTCACCTCCTCATCCTTATGATAGCTACTATATCATTCTGTTTGCAGGTGAGAAAACTAAAATTCAGAAAAGATAGGCTATTCTTCCCAAAACACAGTTCTAATACATTAAGAAGTCTGGGTTCAAAACTGAGTCTTTTCTCTACAAATCCATTGCACTTGGTGGTGTACATATACCTCTGGGAATTGAAATTACCTAGAATTTTGTTATATATAGGCACCCAGGATAACAGTAAGGTTGGCCTTGTGACAGGTGACATACGTATCGCACACTAAGAAACACTATCCTGTAGGTCACCCTGTCTAATGTATTAAAAAGAATAGTGGGTTAAAAAGAGTTGAACACGTACCATTTTGAGGTGTGCCTCTTTTTGTAAATCAATAAGAAATACTGCATCTGTTTGTAGCAATTTTACCACAAAGGCAGTAATATGAACATTAATCTATGTAAAGAAAAATAAAGGTTAGCAAGAGTATGGACCTAGATGTAAATCAGTCAGATCTGGAGTTCCCATCGTGACTCAGCAAAAAAAAAAAAAAAAAAACTGACTAGCATCCATGAGGACACAGGTTCAATCCCTGGCCTTGATCGGTCGGTGGGTTAAGGATCCAGCGTTGCCGTGAGCTGTGGTGTAGGTTACAGATGCAGCTCAGATCTGGTGTTGCTGTGGCTGTGATGTAGGCCAGCAGCTACAGTTTCAGTTCGACTCCTAGCCTGGGAACCTCCGTATGCTGCAGGTATGGCCCTAAAAAGACAAAAAAAAAAATTTAAATCATTATGATCATGCCTTATTTCTTCCTGACTCACAGACACAAGCAGCAAATGCTTCATTACTTCAATGATACTGGAAGTGCTATTCATCACATATGTGGCACGATTAACCAAGGTTAAGACAACTCTGAATATCCTGATCTAGGGGGAAGCCAAGGCACCATCAATAGGAAGCCATTTTCTGGACTATGTAATATTTTATCAGATTTTACTAAACAGTTTTATGATAAGTGAGAATAGTCAAGCACAGTGGATAAAATATTCAGTCTAGTTCTACTCAAATCTAACAGTTTTCACCAACATATACAAAATAAATATATGGAACAAGGATTTTTAGCAGGTTTTTAAAAATATTAGAATGTTCCAAGATTAAGGTGACCGGTTCTACCAATTTGCCCAGGGGATGAATGAGTTCCTGAGGTGTGGGACTTTAGCTTTTAAAATTAAGACAATCCTAGGCAAACCAAGATCATTCTACCCAAGATACTGCGAACTAAAAATGCTCAAATATTTCTCAGTTTGAAATTTTTAATGGAGATATTCCTCACAAATCTTTTCTTGGCAGATGAACGTATGGGGCATGCAATTAATAACTATGGGTGAATAGTGATTCTTAAGTGAATGGGAATTAGATACTGAGCAATTCAATTGAATTTGATGGGTATGGGAAGACTATCCACCTCGTTCTGCTCTCTGTGCTAAAGTTTGCAGATTTAAAGATGATCAAGGATCACCCTTGAACTGGAATAATTAATAAGATGTAACATGGCTATAAGAAGTAAATGATGTTTTTATAATAACTACAAACAACAGAGGTTCACAGCTTGCCAAAATGCAGCCCCAGAGGAAAGAATCATACACAGCGAAGGTGGCTATAATAAGCAATAAATGTTGCTGGGCTGAGATAAAATGCAAAGGTAGTTCCACATATAATGAAGATGAGTACAATGTTGAAAGAAACACTACAGAGGCGTTTTTAATAAAACTAATTAGCTGAGAGCATCCCTTTTTGATTGCAGTCATGCTTTTGCTCTCCTAAGTAAACACACCAATTGTCTTTGGCATATTATTTCTTTCTCTTTTTGAAAAGTAGTTTTCTCGTTCCTATAAAATTGTTGACAGTCTGAGTTCTGGCACTTAGAATAGGTGTAACAAAAATATTAAAGGACGTTTTTTAAAAATAACACTAAAGAACTACTTCAGCTTTATCATCTTGGCAATTTAGGAGGCTGTTATTTCATAAATTACTAGAAAAGCCCACATTTACAATCTCTTACAATTGAAGAGATTCTATTTGGGATTATTTTCTCTTTTCTTATTTAGATACTGACTTGCAGTCACTTTTTTTTTAAACGCTTTTGACTTTTCTTTTCTAACAGGAAATCATCAATGCCCTGTTATAGCTAAGGTTTTAAAAATATGATAAAATGTGACATGAATTAATATTTTGTAAATAGGAACTGATATTTATCCTTGGGTTAGGACTTTTCTATAGTTATTTGTGTTTGAGGAAGAGTAAAATGTAATCAGGTCCTGGCTGAGCTTCTTGTACTGGCCCACAATAGGATCTGTGAGCACTGACCTGGCTACAAGTAGGTTCAAAATAAGTAACAGACACTGTGAGCTCTATTATCTCCAGACAATAATTAGCATCAAGGTTTCCAAAGAAGCTAGGAAAGCTAACTGTTAGGAATTCAGAAATAAACCCCATTCACTCCATCTACAGATTCTCTGAGAAACACATTTCCCAACCAAGGTGTATATAGTACAACTTGAAATACTGTGAAATACACATGTATAAAGAAGCACGACAATTAAAAAAAGAGAAGAAAATGTTTGAAGGATAAACTGAGATCAAGGAAGATTTATTTATTTTCTTTAAAGATTGGATAGACTCGAGCAGACACTAGACCTAGAATAAGAGTAGATGCTGAAAATACAAAAGACAGAGGGAAATGGTTGAAGTGATGTCCCTGAAAAGACTGAAACAGAAGATAGTCCAGAGCTCAGGAATGCTGACAACAAGGAAAAATGAGAAGGTAAATAAGTAGGGAGTTAGATGTCATAAAATTAATAAAACTTTCCCATTTAGTAACTTTAAGGTTTTATTCTAAAACTGAAGTCAAGTTACATGATAAAATGGCACAGTAGGCTTGAAGAGAATGAAGAATGCTTGATATAGCTTCTGAGAAACTGGGCATAAAGGCAACTTGAGAAACATGAGGGATCGTGACGCAATTGGGAAGGCCTTGAAGTTGTAGACCATGGTTTTCTAAAGGTACCAATTAGTATGTTTTAGTGCTACACAATCCCAAACATAAAGACCTGCATAATAGGAGATCCCTTCGTGGCGCAGTGGTTAAAGAATCCGATTAGGAACCATGAGGTTGCGGGTTCGGTCCCTGCCCTTGCTCAGTGGGTTAACCATCCGGCGTTGCCGTGAGCTGCTTGCGGTGTAGGTTGCAGACGCGGCTCGGATCCCACGTTGCCGTGGCTCTGGCATAGGCCGGTGGCTACAGCTCCGATTCGACCCCTAGCCTGGGAATCTCCATATGCCATGGGAGCGGCCCAAGAAATAGCAAAAAAAGACAAAAAAAAAAAAAAGACCTGCATAATAACTCTTAGTTGGAACCTTGTTAAATGAATATAATGGAAGAAGAAGAAAAAAGACTCGGTGATTTTTGTATAGGCATATTCTAAGTGATGAGGCCATGAGTTCTAAGTTGAATAGAGTATAAGACAAAGGCAGGAAGGGTCTAATGGGGAAAGAATGGTGGGTCTAGGAACTAGAGAAATAAATATTACAGAAAAATATTTAGTAAAAATTACTAAGACAACTCAATTAAGTGCTAGCTATACTATTTAAGCTGAGTGTTGAATTTAAGATCTTAAGTTAAATCAGTCAGGACTATAATCAGGATATGGGAAGACTACGTGGAATGGTCCATATGGAAGGAACAAATAATCTATAATAACTAAGGAGTATCTGTGTAGAAGAATAATGGAACAACATGGGAAGGACAGTAGGAGCTTTGCACCTGTGACAAAGTTTTTGGTGAATAAGAGGTATTTAGAAAGTCGGTGATAGTGATGTATAAGGGTACAAATTAGAAGAGCCAATTTGAACAAAGCTCAAAGGTAAGATTAGCGGGAATGAGTGAGGCTCTAACATAGTTTAATTACAGTGAAATGGAATAAAGTTTAATTACAGAAGGCATAATGGATAATTTGTGGAGAATGGAGAGAAATGTGACTTGGGCTATGAAAGAGAACAAAGAGAAATATATGAGATAAGAGTACCATACAGCATAGATAAAAGAGGCGCTTGTCTTTCCATAGGGACCAAGAATCACAAAAACACTGGGTTTCCAAGGTGAGTGTTCCCAGGAATCTTACTTGGATACATTGTGTACTTGAAGGAAAGTTATCCTAAGGTTATCATTTATTGGCACTTGGTATTCATTCCCATCTGCTTCTGTGTGCATACTCTTTTCACTGGGGCTAGAAGTCTAAATGATATATTTCTCTTAGCACCCTCAGCTTAGGTTCTGAATGAGAACCAGATGTCAATAATGAGATGTAATTTAGAAAGTTTGGATGATAGAGGGGAGCCAAAGACCATAAACCCGCATCTGTGGCAGAGGACAAGTGATTTCTCATAGACATCAAAGTTTGTAAGTGCTGGATACACATGTAACTGCCTACTCACAGTCCACTGGCAGTGGCAGCTGCCATAAGGGTAGCATCACAGTTTTCTGATCTTTGATTCTAAACAGTCAATAATATCCCCTTATTTCTGCTTCTTCAGCCCTTCAAATGATTTTGTAAGTATCCAATTCCCTGTACTAAATCCATTGTTTGAAAAAACTGAAGTCATTTCTATAACCTATAACTGCAGGAGGTAATACGGAAGATCAGCATGAATAGTAACTTCCAAGGATCTTTATTATGTGTTAAAAATTGAGCAGGTATTCTTCCTCTTTTTTTTTTTTTTTTTTTTTTTTTAGGGCCACACCTGCAGCACCTGAAGTTTCCAGGCTAGGGGTTGATTCAACCCCTACACAGCAACACAGATCCAGCAGCTACAGCAATGCCAGATTGAGCCACGTCTGTGACCTACACCACAGTTCACAGCAATGCTGGATCCTTAACCCACTTTTTAGTTTGAAAAAAATTACAGATTCATAAGAGGTTCCAAAGAAATCTACAAGGAAACTCTGTGCACCCCTTCCCAGTTAAAATTAACTTCTAACACAACTATACTATAAAATCAAAATCAGGACATTTATACAATTTATAAAGCTTATTTATCTTTCAAAGGTTAAACATGCATACATTTGTGTCTGTGTGTGTGTGTATCTTTGCAACGTTATCACATGCATGCCTTCCTCACACTGAAACTGAGACACTCAACTGTAACCATTACTGCAAGATTTCTTTGTGTTACCTTTTATTACTAGGCCTAGCTCCTCTTCCATCCCTTATCCCCTGGCAATCACTAATCTGTTCATCCTTATGTTATCTCACAAATGTTACATACATGGAATCATACAGGATGTATCTTTATGAAATTTTATGAAACAGACTTTTCTTAATGAATAAAGCAGCTTTCTTGAGAAAACAAACAAAACAATGTTTTGCACATTTTGTAATGAAGTATTCTGTAAAGAGGATGATATTTAGAACAGCAACTCCAGTTTCTGGATAGAAAAACATCTTGAATAGAAAGTGCTTGTCATTTTTAGACACAGTTGTATTTAAAGTTCAGGAGTGACTTTCAAAAATAACTCAATAATTTCTAAAAAGAAAAGACTATTGAAATACGTTTCCAAAGGAGGCAATTCCTGTGGGATGCTGCCTCATTTCCTACAGTAAATAATTATATAGATCCAATTATAGAGACCCATAAATATGCTATCTCATGTTTTCAATATTCACACTTTCAGGCAAATGAGCTTCTCCAAGTTACTAATACAACCTTAACATTTATGAACCTTGACAATACTAATTTTGGAATACAATATATTCCACCCACCTTGCTTTAAAAGATGGGGTAAACCCAACAGAATTCAGCAAACTTTTATTTAGGTGGAAAAGTTTAAATTAAAATAGAAACACTGAGAAGGATGCTTGTAACACTGTCTGATTTGATTTGTAGGAAGAGTTCGGAGAATACAATACACAATACTGTGAATACAATTATGAGCAAGGGCATATAAAAGCCAGAGGCTCATCTTTAAAACTATTTCTCTCTTGATGAAGCCCTAAACTTTGGGACAGACCACCCAGGAGCCTAGGAACCACTTCAGCCACTAAATGAACACTTGAGCATGGTTCCCCAAACAAATGAGCCCATGTCATAACAAAGGACTTTTGCACCACTTTCAGGTAGACAGGACAACTTAGGATGCGCAGGATAGATGATGAAACATTGTGAATCTTCTAGAATTTTCAAGGTACATATGAAAAGATGAGTTCAAGAATATTACACAAAATCTAGGATAAATATCCAGTACAAATGTAAGAAGTCCTAAGAACTCTTTCCTGTGTAGGAGGTTACTACTAGCTCTCTAGAGTTGCCAAAACAGAGTAGCACAAATGGAATGGCTGAAATAGCAGAAGTGTATTGTCTTACAATTCTGGAGGCTAGATGCCCAAGATCAAGGTGCTGGCAGGGTTGATTCCTTCGGATGACTTTGAGGGAAGTGTCTGTTCCAGACCTCTCTCCATGGGTTATAGATGGCCACCTTCACTGTTTACATGGCCTTCCCCCTGTATGCATGCCTGTGCCCAAATATCCCCTTTTTAGGACACCTGTCATATTGGACTAGGTACAACCTCATATTAACTAATTATATCTAAAACACTTATATTTCCAAATCAGTTCACTTTCTGAGCTGCTGGGGGTTAGGACCTAGATGCATGGATGTGGGGGATGGTAATTCCACAAAATTAGTTTGTCTTTCTCACTTTCAGAAAACAAATGACAGAATGGATTTACTTAAAATTATCATCACTGAGGTTTAACTTCTTTTTAAAAGCATATGGAGTGGGAAAAATCAATGTACAAATAAATTAATATACACTGTATAATCTTCTATTAGATTCACACTTAGCTTCATTTAGAAAAATATCAGGAGTTCTCGTCATGGCTCAGTGGTTAACGAATCCGACTAGGAACCATGAGCTTGCAGATTCGATCCCTGGCCTCACTCAGTGGGTTAAGGATCCTGCGTTGCCCTGAGCTGTGGTGTAGGTCACAGCCGCGGCTTGGATCTGGAGTTGCTGTGGCTCTGGCATGGGCCAGTGGCTACAGCTCCAATTGGACCCCTAGCCTGGGAACCTCCACATTCGGTGAGTGCGGCCCTAGAAAAAAAAAAAAAGAAAGAAAAATTTAACATAATAATTACTTGTGCTTGCTGAATATTATTCTGTAGATAATATTCTTCTCTACAGCTCCTTAATGGAAAAATTATCCACAGAGTGATTATCTGAAATATATTTAATAACTCATCCAATGTAAACATGCAGATGTTATCCGAAAGGGATGATACAATAAACAGTGCAGAGTTAAAGTAGCTTGTCATTATTAACTTTGTTTTTTATTATTAACTCTAGAAAAATGTACTGCCATAATAATAAATCAAGGCATAACTGTAAATATATTTTAAAGAAATATTATTGTGCGAATATTCTAAATAATACCCAAAGGTTATGTTTTACTGTTAGAATTATATAGCTGGAGAAACATAAAATTCCTAGAAATAAATTTAAGCACCTTACATTTAAATTTGACCCAACAGTATGATAAGCTTTTAAACTTTCCCGAAAACAGAATGGATTGGTGAAAAGCTTTCAGTGATATGTATGTAGTTCTATACATTTAGACACTAGCTCTTGAAGGCTTCTACTGCTGATCTTAAGAAGATTCATTATGGTACATCCTTCCAGTGTGTGCTTTGAAAAATTGCTTGCCTCGGCTGCCCACTGCCATGCAGACAGCTTCTGATGGCAGGCACTGTGATGGTGGGCTTAACAGAAAGCCCTGACCTTTGGTGGGTGTTAGTGTGCAGTAACTCATAAACTTTCCTGTAATTTTAAATGTGAGCAAATAGCAACAAACAACAAACAAACAAAAATACTTTGAGTTTTTTTTCCTGTTACACTATAAAATATGCCCTCTTCACCCTGCTTCTAACAAAGCACCAAACCCTGGCATTACTTACTCTCTCATAGCCCCTCAAGCATCAATGCCCAAATACATGAAAAAGTAGAAGTGTCTACTGTGTTCAGGGAAGGGCAAGACATTCATGAACTTTGTGATGAGAGTAAGGAATGTTCTTAGGGAAAGTAGCAAGAAAATTGATACAGAGTAGTAAAAACAAGCTGTGGTTAGATTATAAAGCATACCATTGCTAGGCTAAGGAGTTTGGTATTAAAGGATATGCAGAAGATTGAAAGATTTTAAGCAGAGGAGTAACCTGATCAGAGTTGTATTTTGTATATTTATAAAGATCACTCTAATACAGGGTAGTCTGTAAGTATATATACCTTTAAGAGAATTTTTGCAATAATCCAAGTGAAGGTTGATGGAGGTCTGTGCTGCAGCAATGGCCTTGGAAAAATGGAGATGAGAATGAATCAGGAAATATTAAAGAGGGAGAAGTGACAGAATTGGTCATTGACTGAGATATTGGAAGAGGATGCAGTATAGAGTCAGGCAGACATGTGTGGAAATACTGGTTCCACCACTTACTACCTGTGAGTACCTGGACACAAACTCTAAGGTTCAGGTCCCTCATTTCTAAAATAGGGAAAAAAACGAAGTATACCTCATAAGGTTGTTATGAAGACAAAATAAAATAACACACACAAAAACATAATCCTGAGTCAAGTACAGTATTAAAAATTCATGAATTTAGCTTCATATAGGATGAATATAAATTGAAGATGACTGAAATTTCTGACTAGGCATTTGATTAGGAATATCATAGAGATTAACACAATGGGTATGATAAGAATCTATGATTCAATGAGTAGAAGAAAATATAATTCCTATGACACAGATAAAAATATTTTACAATAAATATTTTATTGCCTTTAAAATATATTAACTGCAGCAGAATCTCTGGTTGCTGAGCTCACCCTGGGTGACCTGTCCTGCTTCCTTTGATTAATTGATCCTTGCAGCATTCTAGGAGACAGCATTTGACTCTGCAGCTTTAGAGGCAATCCCTTATTTCAATAGGGGCTGATGGCTTTAGGTTGCATTTCCAGCCTCAGGTCATGCCCTTGTCAGAGCATCCCAGCTGCTCCAAAGCAGAAGGCATTTGGCTCTCCATTAAATGTATCATCTGAAGCATTTCTAACCATGGTAATAATCCTTGGAAGACACAGCCCCATCACCATCTTGACCTTTTGACCATCCATAGTGAAAACCGCAATTCCTGTTTAGATGTTTTAAACTGGACACTCATATGGTCTGCTTTCAGTCAAGGGAAAATACCACGTGCCTAGGTCAACAGCTGCCTAATATCACTCAAAGCAAGATGCCAATGATAAAATGCTGTTCTAACATAATTTGGGGCAAAATGCAATCAGCCCTTTGTCTCTAAAGGGCAGCCAACATTCTTCAATTCTTGTATTATTCTGAAGTTTGATATGTCTACTTATTATTTTAAAAGATTTTCCGTATGAAGAAATTATTCTTAGTATTTCTCTAGGAGGAATACTACAAGCAAAGAAAATTTAATAGTATTACAATTAAAATGAAACCGAGTGGATCTTCTAGTTCTCTACCCAGTTTTGAAAAGAAGAAAACTAAAGCATAAAAAAAGATAAAATGGCTTGTCCAAAAAACTAGACTTGAGAGGTCACAGAGACTTTAAATCTCTCTCTTGATTTCTCTAGAAGCTTTTTCTTACTGCATTCTGTTCCTTGGTGGGTACCAGAACAGTGGTAAAACTGACTATGCTGTCATATCTACAAGTAAATTTTGATATTTTAAAGACTAGCAACAACAAAATAGCGCCACTATTATGGGAAGAACAGTCTTTAAAGACAGACTTGAGCTCAAATCCAGCTTCTGCCACTATCTCAGAGTCAGCGTGTAATCTTTTTAGTTTTCAGTTTCCTCATATACAAAAGGCAGCAATAGTTATCTGCTTATAGGATTAATGCGAGAATTAATTAAAGCCTTCTATGTAAAATGTATGTCATTAAGGCAAAATACACAATATATTTTTATTTCTTTTGTAGATTTTATACTCGAATTATATGAATAAATGAACAGCATATTTCTAAAGTTACTATGGATGAATAAAGCACAAGGATGGGCTCACTGCATTTTTTTCCCTTTCCTTCATAGAAGAAGGTGACACTGTCATACATGCATAGGCTGCATAAAATAATTAAAGCAGCTTTTTTAATTCACTGAGTAAACAGCATCCATCATCCTTTGAGCATGAGACAAAGCTGAGAACCTTAACATGGAGGAAGTTTACTCAACAATGGCTATGAATGCACAGATCAAATGGTTCACAGGGAAATTACTGAAGTGAATGAAAGGAGAAAACAACTTATTTTCCAACAAGAGAGAGCTTCTGAGGAACACATTTCTCACATACAAAGGAGAACAACAACATTAACAATTCAAAACTGCAGGTGAGAAAAAAAGACAAAACTAACAAAACCAAAAACCAAGATTAAGATACATCATACCAGTGTCAAGTTGAAATTCTAATTATTAACAGACAGGACAGACCAAATTAGATTTAGAAGAAAAGCTATTGAGGACCAGTATTTCTTTATAAAATACAGACATAATGAAAAATAATAAGGCACCTGCCCTTCCCCAAAATCTTCACTCTCTCAGTCACTCCAACATCTCATTATTCTTATTAGAGATATGCTATATAAGAAGAAAGGGGGCGTGTAAAAGAGTGAGTCAACGGTATATTCCTTCATATATTTATTGAGTTCCTACTGTGAGCAGTGATATATCAGTAAATATTTAACCATCAACTCTCTGAAAATATGGCATGGATATATGTATACAACTATCAATTTTTAAATAAATGTAACTGACTTAAAGATGTGAGGCAGCAATTTACAAATAATAAAATATGCAGTGCTCTTTATTGTAGATTCTAAACTGCCAACTAATTATCATTGAATATATTTCCTTGATTTTTGCCTAACATAGTCAACCTACAGTTGCAACTGACAAATTAGATTGTTGTCTAAATTATGCTGTTGTGACATAAATGTTGGTGGATGATTTTGTCCGTATTAACAAATATGAGGGAAAATGACACAATGGTGATATATGTCAGAGTTTCATTCATTAATCAACACCATGAGCAACGTTTTTTTTTTAATGAATCAGTTAATAATTTCCAAATATTAGAGGAATAATACCTCTGATTCTGGTCTCAATGACAATAAAATGGCTACAGACAATTAGTTTAACATTGCCTGCATTCTTAATATTTTCTTCATCATTTTCCCAAGTCTAAATGATCAACAAAATAATACATGGTAATGGTTTCTGGTTTCCATGATGCAAATACTTCCACCATGACTGATTTTAAGGCACCTACAGGGATCACTGAATGCAAAGAAGAGATGCATGGTAGCATACCATTATATAGTATTGCAACCTTGCAGGTACAATATTCATACATTATCTCAAGAGCAAAAGATACAAGAAAATGTAGAAAAATAATTAGGAAGTAATGTAAAAGTGAGTTTTTACTGACTCTTTTTCTACTATGAGTTATTTAATTGAAAGTTTATACAATTTAATTTTAACAATAGTTCTATTTAACAGCTGGCTCATAAAATTCATGAAAATTTAATCACCTGCATTTGCAGACCAGAACTAGCTGGCTCTAGGACAGCACTGAATGTGCAAAACACTGTGTTCCATGCTGGCATGGACACTGTTTATCTGAAACAAACATTCTTGTAGGAAAGACAAATATTATAAGAATTATATTATGTATTATTTAATTATACTGCATTCATTCATTCATAATAAATATCTATGGACCTTACTATATACCACATACAAGTAGGAATATAAGGCACAATGGCACTATGAAATATATAAAGTAGAAATATGAGGTACAATCCCTCAGATTCTCCCATTTTACTTTTATTGCCCAAAGTAAAACTATTGGTATAATTATAAATAGTACCCCTCTTTCACTTTCAGATGTGTGCTACTTTAGATAATAAATAATACAGCTGTCCTATCTATTAACCATGTTAGGGAGTCCCATATTTATAAAATTTTTAAGCGAGGAAAATCTAGAGTAATTTTAACCATGTCTGTATGTATTGAAGAGTGGCTACTGTGTGTCGAGAGAATTAGAAAGCACCAAGAAGCAAAATAGGGGATTCCGTTTTGGAGGCTATTACATAGTCGTCCAGTGAGAGACCATGTTAACACAGATCAGAGTTGTGGGAGGAATCTGAGAGCGTTTAATCTGAGACACGATGAATAGGCAAGACTCCACGATTCAGGGAATAGGGAGGAAGAAAGAGAAGATGTCAAAGGTATTCCTGTAATCTGACTTTCGCAGCTAATTGAACAGCTATGCCACTCACAGAAACGGGGAATGCCAGAGGATACCACGTCTAGGGGAACAGCAGATGAGTTTTGTTTGTATGTCAAATTCAAGGTAATGATGAGACATATACATGGAGATATCTATAGGTGGTTGGATAAAGGACCTTACATTTAGAAGAAGTATCTGGCTGGGAAAGAAAATTAGAAATAATCATTTAGATGAAAAATGAAGCCATGACAGTCATGAAATTTCCTCAGAAAGAGTAGGGAGGGGGAAAATGCTCTAGGGCAGAATTTTGAAAAAACTGTCTAGCCCATGTGGTAAATCTCAGAATTCCATTAGATTTATCTCTAGAAAAGGAGGATCTTGGAATTCAGTAAGTGGATCCTCAGCCGCTGCTAACCATGAAGAAGATACATACAATGCCATAGCTAGGTAAAGAAACATTTGTGATTTACTGTGATCTATTCCTAAATGCCTGTTTGGAACCTCTTAAATTTGATGCCTTCAGCTAGGAAAACTTTTCTGGTGCAAACAAGTCTAAATAGACATGCTTTCTATGGCCCATACTGTTCCTTCTTGGGAACTGGGCTTCTGCTGAGTGGAAGTCAACTCCAGTATGGGGTAGGGGGAAAAGAAACAGGAGGAGAAAGAGAGAGAGAGAATGTTCCATAGACAGACCAGAAATCCCCAAATAATAATTACAATGAGTACAACTTACTAAGGTCTGAGAATACCCCCTTTTTAATCTTCACATAAGTTTCAAGGTAGATGTTCCCACCTGAAAGATGAAAGTCTGATCCACAGGAGGGTAAATATATAGTAAACCAGTTTTTAAGTAGCAGAGTCAAGACTGGATCCCAGGTTTGCCTGACTCCAAGATGTCTCTATATTTGCAATTATTGGTCTCAAAGAAAATTCAAACTAACTGATTTCTCACAGCAAAAACTCTACTCTTGAACTGCACGGCCCAAATTTTTTTTTTTTTTTTTAAAGTTCTAGCTGAGTGAGGGAGAATAAACACAAGTTCACCCAGAAGAAAAACAGTGCAGTCATGCAAAGGAAGACAGTCCAGGCAAACAATTGATGGATTAGAGAATCAGTTAACCACACAGGAAATGGCTTTTCATACGGTGTTGTCTACACTCCTCTAAAGGGGATGCCTGTCCCCTTACATGTGAAATGATGTTTGACCCATAGGATAAACGTAGTTTATCTCTATAGATTGTCGATTTTATTTAAATATATCTGAGGGACAATTCTTTAAAACCATCGTGGATTTGATATAAATTGCAATGCAAAAAATTCACATGAAAGAGAAAAACAGAGAATTCAAAGAACTGTCTATTTTTGATGGACCTGGTTAGTCTTATACATCAAGATCCCCAAAGTTAGTTATCTGCTCTTATTTCTATTAGGAAAAAAATCTGAGAAGAAAAGTCTCTATGTTAAGAGAAAAAAAAATCATGTAATAGAGCATGTACAATATAATCTCTCATTCTATAAAAATACAAAATTTTAAGTAGCACATATAGAGAGATATAAATACATTAAAAATCCCAACTGGGGGAAAAAAAGATACCTGATGGCAATACACTAAAATGTTAAAAATAATTGTGTTTTGTATAATCCATAAATGTTTATTTTCTTCTTTATGCTTTTCTATATTTATATAATTTTTCTTAAGTATTTGTATATGGCATTTAAACTTTTTTAATCTTTGCTATTTTTCAGTGATATAAGAACCCACTTCTATTATTAATCACCATAGAGAGACTAACTTCAAAATTTTATAAAGCAATAGTGTGACTATATCAAATAATTCAAAAATTAGCATTAGATTATATGAGGTTTCTTAGGTTATTAACAAGTCTTCCTCTGGAATAAATTATTTAACTTTCCTCAAATGATTAAAGTTTGGGGAATGGAAGTTTATTATTCTCTTTTTTAATTGTATAGACATATTAAGTCCTATGAGTAGAAATTATATCTTCCCCCATGTGCCAAATATATGAGAAATAATACTCTAGTCTCTCTGTATCCAAATATAGGTGCCAAATGTTCCATAGCTTTATTCATTATTCACTAGGCAAAGTCCTTTAACATGTGCTTTGCACTCTTTTGAGAAGCAATTTTAGTTTTGTTTTCATAGGCCATACTCATAAATGTTAAACAAGAAAGAATGTTTTAATAAATATCGAATTACTGAATCATCAGTCTCCACTATGCTACCAGAGTGCTTTAGCACATTACAGAAACTAGGGGTGTCTCTTTGCTTCTGAATCTTTGGTCCAGCAAGATTGCGGATTGCTTAAATTTTCTTCTGTGCATGCATATTGCCTCTGGAGATGAATGATCTGGTTGTATATACAGTCCAGGAGGCAATCCGTGTTAGAAGTGGACTGCAGGTCAGGCTTATGTACTATCAGAATGACCTTTTCACAAAGCCTCTCTCTACCAGCCTAAAAATTAAAAGCCCTCTTTTAATGTAATAACTTCATATATAAAGTTATATAACTCATCCTTATAAAATGTCTTAAAATGTTTTTGAGTATAATAGAAATAAAACAATTTAAGGCTAAGAATTAGAAGTCCTAGGTCCTGAGCCCAATTCTATCACCTTATATGACTTTGAAGAAAGTCACTGACTTTTAGATATCTCATCTTCATCAGCAGCAAAATGAGACTAATAACACTGCTTTTTGCTACCACACAAGACTGCTGAAAGACTCAAAAGACTGGAAATATGCCTTGAGAAGTTTAAGAGAAAAATCCAAACACAAAATAATGTGATTTTTTTAAAACTTCAAAGTCACTTATAATAATAGAGAGCATTTTTTCATGTTTGGAAAAAGAAAGTGCTTTTATTATTAAAAAAAAAAAAAAGGTGTGATCTGAGGCATTATGTCTGTTCAAGAGAAACAAAGCAATGGAATAATGTTCTTACCTTGCCAGAGGACACTAACGCTTCTGACCTTCAGACTTAGCTTTGTCACATGAGGTATACAAACTCTACGATGATCTTCAAAACACAAGTTAAATATTTGGTACAATTTTTTCTATATTAAAATGGGGCTGAAAGATGCCCCTTCCCAGTCTATGTAGACAACTGTTCTCAGATCCTGGGGAGGATGACACGCCTTGACAACACTCGAATAGAATTCCTAAACAGACTAAGTTCATCTTGGCACCATGAGGTTGGCCACTTTTATAGTAAAACTTTATTCAGCACTTCCTCCTATGTCTGGCCCGCCCTCCAAACTGTAGATTCCTTGAGATCAGAGAATATATCTTATTAATCTTTTTATCTCTCCCTGTTTTATAATATAGAGTTGTATGAATTATAGATGCAAATGATGGTTGTTAAATAAAGCACTACCATTCCTATGCTTGTAGCTGTACTGAGAATTTGCATTTATTGAGCACTTACTACGTTCTTGGTCACCAGGCTAAAATGCTTTACAGACAAGTCTCCCTTCATCTCCAGGGGGATGTTACAAGCAGCACTTAGAATATAGCCCCTAGTGTTCACTGTGATTGAGATAATGATCATTCTTGTTATTTCCTCTCAACAGAGGAAGAAGCTAAATTTCAGAAATGTGAAGGTGACCAAGATCACATGGTGAATAAAGGTGAAACAAAGACTTAAGCCCACACCTATCTGATGTCAGACCTTGTACTTAGCCGTTTTACTCTACTGCTTCTCCATAGAAGTGGATGTGACTACTAAAACGCTTCCCCAGACAAAAGTGCCCTCTTTGTCTATTATTACAAAATTGCCTATCCCTCTCTATGGTTTGACAGAGCTTTTAAAGTGTCTGTGACTACTCTGGACTATTTATTGTGTGTCTCCTTAATCAGATTTAGTTTCAGACTGTCTTCTGTTCTGTCCCTCTCACACACTGGCCTTCGTAATTGGTGCCTCTGGATTTCTTGCAGAAAGCAGACTGAATTTCTGTGTCAGTAATTTAAGATACTCACCAATTTATGTGCTACGATATTCCTTTGGTTGAGAGTCTCAGTCTTTTTTGTTATTTTATGAAACATTATTGTTTAACTCTATTCTTTATAAAACTAATGCTATGTTTATTATAGAGTACCTAATAATACAGAGAAGCAACAAGAAGAAAAAAAGACTCATCCATAACCACACTGCTTACTGCTATCCACAATTTGCTAGATGTCCTTTTCTATGTATGACATGTACGTGAGTGAGTATAAATATTGTATGAGTATTGTGTGTATACATGACCAAATATACAATAGTGTCCTTCCACACAAACCATACATACTAGGTGAGTTCCATTTTTTAACATAATAATATACTTTGAGCCTCCTTCCATTACATAAAAATATTCCTTTAAACTATTATATAAGAAGTTACATAATACTTTGTATAAACACATAATATTATTTAAGCAATTCCTTATTATTAAATACTTTATTTTCAATTGTAAACACAATGCGGCAAGAATTATTGTAGTTGAGTATTTATCCACATCATTAACTAGTTCCTTATAATTACTTCTACACTTTTGTCTTCTTTAAAGTTACGGCTTTACAAAGGGGAAGGAATTTGTTTTAATCTACAGTTAAGTGAATATACAAAGGTTATTATACAACTAATACTCAGAGTGGCTTGGATTCTAAACTCCAATCTGTATGACTTAAAAATCCTTACATTTTCCGCTGTACCATATGGTCTCCTATGACAAGCACACTAGTCAAAAAACTACGTCCAATCCATGTGCCCAAAATGCGTAAGGGGATATTTTAAAGAGAAATATGAACACTTATCCCAGGGAAATTGTACTGTTGATGGTGTGGTCATAGTATGGAATCATTGTTGCATTTAAATTTTTAATTTGCAAAATGCTAGAGAGAGCTTGACACACAGTCTCTGAGTTCCAGAGGTCTAACCATGAAGTGTATTGGTCTTTCTAATGAGCTCGGCAATTTTACAGGGAAGAAAAATGCATTTATTGATTTGGCTCAGCTGTCTCGATTTGGGAGCTGTCCCAGTAATCTCATTACTATGGTATGTATGCTTTTATTCCCTCAGCATCAGAATTAAGTCTATATTTAGAACCAGCAGCTGCATTCTCAGCAAGACCCCAAGGTATCAAATGCACCAGGAGCTCTCAGCTACTCATTTTCATTAACCCAAGGCACTGATGACAAATATCTATTTCTTTTTGACCAGCTTGTTATTTCTGGTCCATAGATTTTTTTTTTTTTTTGTCCTTTATATAGCTTAGTGTAAACTCTCACATAACTTTTGTCATTTCCAGATTCCGGCCTTATATGCTTAGACTTTGCCTGAGATTTAAATACATTCCAGCAAGATTTTCTTTTTATCTGACTCATGAAATCATCAATCATCCTAGAATAGTTCATGAATCTAATACAAAGAAAACTGTAATAACTAAAGAAAGATGTTGTATATATCTTCGTTATTATTCTTTTTATCACAAAATATTAATTTTAAAATAAGTATATTTTTTATCACCAAGAGAAACTCTCCTTATGCTATTCCTTTACATTTTTCTCTGTTCTGCACAAGGAAAAATATGCTTATGTACAGAAAGTCTCACTTGCCATATGCAATGCATAAATTTATAATGTGTTAAGCTTCAAGAACAGCTGACGACAAATTTCAGCTTTCCTACCAAGGTTTAATTCCACCTAGACTCTCTGTCCCCTTATATCAGCTCTGTGTGTTGTGAAATGCTTTTACGACTAATCAAATATCTTCTGCTGCAAAGATTTTAAGGGCTCTTAGGGAAAATGAAAACCTGTATTAATAAGAACTTGAGAAGTGCTAATGAATTGTGTTTTTCTGGATGCCACTTTTTTTCTCCCTTATCCTTGAAAGGTCATGGGCTTTCAGAACAAAGGTTTCCCCTATAGTCAGATTCTATGGCATTCAAGGGAAATGTTGGGTTATAAAATTATTTTCTTAAGTAGTAAGATTTGTCCTTGCATTATTATCATTTGATTTCTAGTATTAAAAGTAGAAACTGAGTTCAACTTCTATTTATTTACTTGAGGCCAAATCTAGCAGTTTAATCTCTTACTACTGAAAATTAGGCAATTTTTAAAGGAGGAAGAGATTATTTGCTTCAACAAACTTTGTTTTTTATATAAAAGAACAAATCAAAGTTAATGCCACACAAGCAATAATGACAGGGCTGTGATTTAAATGTAGGACTGCAAAGTACCTTCCAAAATAACATGCAGATATATATTTGATCTTCCTTAAATGCTGAAGTATAAGTAGAAAACCTATTTGCCTATTTAAATTAGCTGGGTGTCTTAAAAGCAGACTGAGGGGATCGCAATTCATAACCCAACAAAGACAGTTCTTGCTTATTTGATTAAAAATCTCTCAATAATGTGTTAAACCAAATCAAAACTAGGTTACCTACTAATCTAAACAAAGTTGACATGAATCAGCAGGCTAAAGAAGTAAATTATGACATACGAAGAAAAGATCCAAAATGATTCTAAACAACAGATCTTTATAAATTCGAGAGAATGAAGTAAATGACAGAGATGGCAAGTTCACTATCTAAAAAGAAATTTTTTTCAAAAAGAGAGATTAGAGCACTTCCTAGAATGATGACATCTTGAATAAAAACATCTAAGCCAGTTTATCCCTTGCAGTATACTGAAATGACCAAAGAATATAAAATTGGGAGAAAGCACATATATATCAACACTGGCATTAGAAAAGAATGTGATCCCCAGCTTATAAAACATGAAGTCATATTCTGCTAAATACAGAACAAATAGGAATATACTGAGCAGAAATACTGCAAGAACTAACTCATAATCACTCTCTCTGGAAAGCAATATAATTTCCAATGTAGTAACAAAAGATATATAAGCACAACACTGATAACAAATCCCAATTTGCAAGGGCAGAGGAAAGATATTGATGCACAGCAAAGCATTCTGAAACAACTGTGCTAGATAACCCTAGAGAGAGTTTTGCCACAGTAAACTGTGAAAACAAAGCCTTTGTCCCAGCTCTACTATTTCCTCTCCATGTGACCTCAGGTTAGTTAATTACTCTTTCTGTGACTTTCATTTTCTCTAAAATGTCAAATAGTGATAATAACGGTACTTACCTCAAGAGTTAGTGGGAAGGAGGAGGTGAAACAATATGTGCAAAGCTTTAATCATGGTGACTAGCTTAAAATAAGCATTCAATATGTGGCAGCCAC
This sequence comes from Phacochoerus africanus, assembly GCF_016906955.1. Lineage (NCBI taxonomy): Eukaryota > Metazoa > Chordata > Mammalia > Artiodactyla > Suidae > Phacochoerus > Phacochoerus africanus. The sequence goes on from NC_062558.1 coordinate 8,777,969, forward strand.
TACTGTCATTATTGTCAGCATTATCATTATCATCACCATCATCATCACGATCTTCACCACTTGAAGAAAAACGGACCTTCCTTTTTTATAGTAATGCGAGGAAAAGAGCTGAAACAGAACAGAAAATTATCATCACCATCATCATCATGACACTTAACCACTTGAAAAAAAAGGACCTTCCTTATTTATAGTAATGCGAGGAAAAGAGCTGAAACAGAACAGAAAATTAACTCCAGAAAGCTTGCTCTTGGTGGTAAGTATGTGCAACAAACCAGGATGGAAACAAAATTCCCTACGTTATAATTGCACTTCAGGGTAATCACCATTTTCTCAGAATGTTGGGGTCAAAAAGCTGGCAATATAAATACCTATCAACCAGTTCTTCAATTTAAGATTGGAGAAAGAATTTTGAAAGCACTCAAGTAAGGACTCTATTTTAGAACATTACACCAGACTAGAATTCTCATCCTATCTAAATATCCAAGATCAAAAACACAAAACCAGTATGGAACCAGTGGTAGGTTGAATAATGTCTTCCCATCCCCCCCTCCAAAAAAAAGATATTCACATTTTAACCCTAAGAATCTTTGAATATATTATCTTATATGGCAAAAGGGAGTTTGCAGGTGTAATTAAAGTAAGGGTCTTTAGATGAGGTGATTATTCTGGATTATCATATCCAGAAAGTAATCACAAAAGTCCCCTTTAACAGGGAGGCAAGACTTTCAGACTTAGGTCAGAGTAGATGTGACAATGGAAGCAAAGGTTGCAACAATTCATGAAAAGGGTCACCAACCAAGGAATGCACGTGGTCTCTAGAAGCTGGAAAAGGCAAGGCCCACCAGAAGAAACCAGCCCTGCCAACAACTTAACTTTAGGCCAATGAGACTATTTTGGACTTCTGAACTCCAGGACTGCAAGATAATAAATTTGGGTTTCTGTAAGCTACAAATTTTGTGGTAACTCGTCACAACTAGAATAGGAAACTAAAGCAAGTCCTTTGAAATTATTCTACATGAAGAAGGAAGGTTATGATGCAGGACTCAGATAAGTATATATCAGGAGTTCCCGTCGTGGCACAGTGGTTAACGAATCCGACTAGGAACCATGAGGTTGCGGGTTCAATCCCTGGCCTTGCTCAGTGGGTTAAGGATCCGGCGTTGCCATGAGCTGTGGTGTAGGTTGCAGATGCAGCTCAGATCCCGAATTGCTGTGGCTCTGGCATAGGCCGGTGGCTACAGCTCCAATTCGACCCCTAGCCTGGGAACCTCCAGGTGTTGAGGGAGCGGCTCAAGAAGAGGCCAAAGACAAACAAACAAACAAACAAAACAAACAAACAACAACAAAAAAAAGTATATATCAGAAGAAACATCTTACGAAACAGGTAAATGCAAAAAAAAAAAAAAAAAGCAAATAAGAACCCTCTCTATGGTATAAGCAAAATTCAAGAATACCAGGACATCTTGAAAGAGATGTAGAAATTGGGAGTTCCCATCGTGGCTCAGCAGAAACGAATCTGACTAGCATCCATGAGGACGCACGTTTGATCCTTGGCCTTGCTCAGTGGGTTAAGGATCCAGCATTGCAGTGAGCTGTGGTGTAGGTCGCAGATGTGGCTCAGATCTGGCGTTACTGTGGCTGTGCCGTAGGCAAGCGGCTACAGCTCCAATTTGACCCCTAGCCTGGGTACCTCCATATGCCACGGGTGCCGCCCTAAAAAGACAAAAAAAAAAAAAAAGAGAGAGAGAGAGAGAGATGCAGAAATTGACACAAAACTGTAAGTAAAAGGGAAGGAAAGTATCCAGAAAAATTAAGAAAAAATGACGGTAACAATGTTTGTGTTCCCTCCAAAGTCATATGTTGAAATCCTAAGCTTCAAAGGTGATATTATTAAAAGGTGGGCTCTTTGAGAGGTGCTTAACATTCCTCTCACGAATGATTCAGTGCTTTATAAAAGGCATGGGTTCAGTCCCTGGCCTGGGAATTTCCACATGCCTCAGGCGAGGCAAAAAAAAAAAAAAAAAAAAACAAGGAACAAGCAATCATCATGGCAAAAAGGACTAATGAACCAAGTAGCCAAAGGAGCAGCATACTGAATTACCCTACCACCACCCAGATTAGATTAGTTGTCCCTAGTTCCTCCAATCCAAGCTTATCTACTATATCAGTGAATTCTTTGTATGTTCTTTGACAGGAAGATATTAGTTACACTGTAGCTGGAAAGTGTAAAGACAAGAGAAAAGTATTATCACTGATGGCCTTTCATATTTATTTATATGTTAAAGCAAGAACACTCATTATTGCATATTCCTCTTGCACCCTTGTAGACAGGACCACAGCAGAAGATAAAAGCACAATTCACATGCTAATTAAGATACCATTGATAATAATACTTCTACTTCAGTAAAAGTGAAAAAATTCAGGACAAATAGGAAACCAGATGAGATATTAGGATGACAGTGATAAACTGGGACTTTCCCAGACAAGGCAGGATATATGGTCACACTAATCTCACCTCAATCTAAAAGACAGTAGGATTTTTTTCAACTTTTGTATTTACCAATTGAAGGAAGGGATAATTGATTGCCTTTATCCTTCTTCTCTCCTCACATGTTTTGTTTTGTTTTGTTTATTTTAGGGCCATACCTGCAGCTAGATCGAATCAGAGCTGCAGCTGCAGGCCTATGTCACAGCCATGGCAATGTCCTCATGGATACTAGTTGGGTTTCTTTCTGCTGAGCCACAACGGAAACTCCCTCTCCTCACCTGCTTAGTGAAAAATTCTCTTTTCAGTTTAATAGCTGAAAGACAGGATAACAGGCACAGCTCTCAGCTGACTTCCTCTTTTGATTCTTGCTTCTTGATTGTCATTATTTTAAACTGGAGTAGTATACATATGTAAAGCTAAATTCCTAAATCATTAGTAAAGTACATTAGTGATTTACTTGTGGGAACTTCATCTTCTAATGAGTTATCAAATTTTATTACCATCCTAAATACAAGTTGTCTTCTAGCAAATTGTTTTTTAGGTGCCCCAAATAAATGTATTCATTTAATGAGGAAGGAACAAAAATAACCTGGATGCTCAAAAAGTAGCACCCATTCTACAAAGGGGCCATGTTTGAGCCAGAAGGAGCAGCCTTCGAGTGTTTACGTGTGTCTGGCAGGGGAAGAGGAGGAGTGCAGAGCTGGGGAAGTATTTTAGTTTTAATGCTTTTTCTTTTAAATAAATATTTAAAAGAAAAAGCATTCTTTTGCATAAATATTTGCATTCCTTGGCTCAGTTTGCTCCCAGTTAATGTTTTACAGATTCTGACAGTTACCTGTCAGTCTTAATTTTATATTCTTCTAAGGTGTCATATATTTCCGCCTTCACAGGTATTTAGTGGAAATTTGGAGAAGAAGCTTGTAGCAGAGTCCATTTTAAATTGGAAGTCTCTGGATCAATGATTTTTAATCAAGGGACATGATCAATGTACAGTAGAGCTGATTAAAACTCATTAAAATACAATTTCCTTAAATATGATATTTCTGTTTCTGTCATTGTATTATCAGATATACTAAGAGATAATCTCATTTCCAGAACTAAAACTGACACCACTTAACCACAACTCTCCAATACAGAGATTTACAAATCGGCACTCACATTTATTATTCCCCTACCACCCCCAAGGAAGAAAATTTCTCAATATATTTGATTAAGTGCAAAAAATATAATTGCTGATTTAGTCAAAGACCCTGGGAAATACAATTTGTAGTAGTTTAATTGTTGTTTCTCGATGTAAAACAGAAGTAGAGTTAGTTCTATTTTTTTATTTTTTTTTTATTTGCCCATTTCTTCTGAGAATTTTCTTACATCACATGAGCTCTATCAACACTGAATAGGCCCTGGCAACATGGATGGACCTAGAAATTATCATGCTAAGACAGAGAGACACCAACATCATATGCTATCACTTACATGTGGAATCTAAAAAAAAGGACACAATGAACTTCTTTGCAGAGCAGATACTGACTTACAGACTTTGAAAAACTTACGGTTTCCAAAGGGGATGGGGTGGGGAGGTGGGGGGATGGGCTGGGGGTTTGGGATGGAAATGCTATAAAATTAGGTTGTGATGATTGTTGTATAAGTGTAATAAAATTAATTGAGTAATTAAAAAAAAACATTGAATAGGCCCTGTTTTAACCATGTGGAATACATAGATTCATGAATAGTATATTGAATCTGTTAGTAAAACTTATACCAACTTAATAGAAATGGAGACTATTTTTATACAATTCTATATTATGACTCTAACAATGTACAGAATTACTTAAATCTGTTTCATCTGCATTATAAAAGATGAGTCATAAACTATCCCTCTGATACTGAATATTTTACTAGACACATGACATTTTTCTGTACTCATGTATGCTACATTATAAAAAAATCCATTTTATAGGTGTGGAATTAGCTGATAGTTATCTTTTTTTTAATTCATCATTTCAATTTTCTCAAAATATTTTTGAGGATACACCCAATTCATTTTAATAGGTCTTAAGAAAGGTAATTTCAGATTCCTAGATCTGATAAAAGGAGGGGAAATTCGAAAACAAATAGAGCATTACACTTTGATTCTATTGCCCTTTCCCAAAAGATTGTGGACAGAGATTCTTACTTGGACCCAATTTTTATCAAATAAATAAATTTTTTAAGTGCTATCACTGGAATCATCAGAAACCTACTAAATCTTCATTTAATATGTGCTTATCTTAAGTGGAGGAAAATTTTTGATACTTTTTATGTACATTCCATTATTTGACCCACAGTTGTTGAGTCCTGAATATGTGTTAGCAAAGTGGGCTGTAAATCTATATTGTCTTATTTTGTCCTTATAATCTTTGTATAAAGTAGAAATTCTACTTTTCCATTTAACAGAAAGAAACAGACTTGGAAAGCCTCAATAACTTGCAAAGAGCCACTTAAATGTTGAATAACAGAGCTAGATTCTGTTCTTCCAAAGGAGGCTTAATGCTGTTAAGATCAGAAATTCACAACTTCTCAACCAGTTAAAGAATAAAGATATCTACAGATAACAAGATATTTTTGATGTTGTTATCTGTAGACACCTTTATTCTTTAAGATCAGGAACAAGGCAAGGAGTCAGATGAAACTGACCAATTCCTTGAAAGACACAATTTGCCAAAACTCACACAAGAATAAATAGAAAACTTGAATAGTCTTATATCTATTTAAAAAAATTGAATCAATAATTAATAATCCCCCAAAACAGAAAGCATCAGGCCTAGATGGATTCATTAGTGAATTCTATAAAACATTTACAAAGAAAGTATACTGATTCTCTACAATATCTTTTAATAAGTAAAAGCAAAAGGAATACTTCCTAACTCATTCTATGAGATCCAAATTACCCTAGTACCAATAACAGACAAAGATACTGCAAGAAATCAACAAAGCAATAACTTTCATGAACATGGATGTAAAAATTCTCAATAAAATACTAGCAAATTCAATGTAAACCAAGTGGGATTTATTTCAGATACATGAGGCTAATTTAACATCTTAAAATCAATTAATATACTTATCACATCAACTGGCTAAAAAAGAAAAACCACATGCTAGATCATTTCAATAGATGCAGAAAACGCATGTGACAAAATTCATCATCCATTCATGATTTTAAAAAGCCATCAGTAAACAAGGAGTAGTTTATCAAACTTCCTCAATTTGATAGAGATTATCTACAAAAACTCTACAACTAACATCATATTAATGGTGAAAAACTTGAGGCTTTCCTACTAAAATCAGGTACAAGGCAAAAACATTGCCTCTCACCATTCCTTTTCAATATTAAATTGGAAGTTATAGCTAATGAAATAAGACAAGAAAAGGCAATAAAAGATAAACAAATTGGTTAGGAAGAATTAAAAGTGCCTTTGCATATGACATTAATGTCTATGTAGAAAAATTGAAAGAATAGACAATAAAAAAACACCTGAAACTAATGAACAATTATAACAAGATTGCAGGATACAAATTTATTATATAAATTCAATTGATTTCCTACATACAAGCAATGGACAAGCAGAACTTGAAACTACAAACACAATGCTATTTAATAATTAGCACCAAAAAATTCAATACTTAGATATAAATATAATAAAATAGGCCAAGAAAAACTGTAAAACTATGATTAATGAGATCAAAGGAAGAGGTATTCCATGTTCATGAAGAGGAGAATTCAATATTATCAAGATATCAGTGCTTCCCAACTAGATCTATAGATTCAGTGCAATCTCAATCAAAATCCCAGCAAGTTATTTTGATGATATTTATAAACTGATTCTAACATTTATATGGAAAGAAAAAAGACCCAGAATACCAAAACAATATTGAGGACAATTAAAGTTGGAGGACCAATGTTACTCTATTTAAGACTTACTGTAAAGCTACAGTAATCCAAACAGTATGTTATTGCAAAAAGAAGAGACAAATCAATGGAACACAATAGACTCACATAAATATACTCAACTGATCTTTGACAAAGGAGCAAAGACAATAAAATCGAGCAATGATAATCTTTTCAACATATGGTGCCGGAACAACTGAACATCCACATACCGAGCCACTGTATGACAATGGCTTTTTAAATAGCACATCAAAGGAACAATCCATGAAAGAAATAATAAGTTGAACTTCATTAAAATTAAAAATATATGCTATACGAAAGAAAATGTCAAAGGAATGAGAAGATAATCTACAGACTAGAAGGAAATATTTGCAAAACACATATCTGATAAAGGACTGTTTTCTAAAATCAAGCAAAGAATGTTTAAAACTCAACAATTAGAAAACTAACAATCCAATTTTAAAAAAATGGGCTAAAGGTCTTAACAGATCCCTCACCAAAGAAGATAGGCAGATGGCAAATAAGCATCTAAAAAAAGATGCGGAGTTCCCGTCGTGGCGCAGTGGTTAATGAATCCGACTAGGAACCATGAGGTTGCGGGTTCAGTCCCTGCCCTTGCTCAGTGGGTTAAGGATCCAGCGTTGCCATAAGCTGTGGTGTAGGTTGCAGATGCGGCTCGGATCCCGCGTTGCTGTGGCTCTGGCGTAGGCCAGTGGCTACAGCTCCAATTCGACCCCTAGCCTGGGAACCTCCATATGCCATGGGAGCGGCCCAAAGAAATAGTAAAAAAAAGACAAAAAATAAATAAATAAATAAATAAATAAAATAAATTAATTAATTAATTAAAAAGATGCTTCACATCATATTTCATTAGGGAAATGCAAATGGAAACAATGAGATTTCAGACAATGGAGTATTATTCAGTGCTAAGAAAAAAATGACTATCAAGCATAAAAAGACAGGGAGGAAACTTGAATGAATATTACTGTGAAAGAAGAACCCAATCTGTAAAAGCTACCTATGTATGATTCCAACTATATGAGGGAAAAGACAAAATGATGGAGACAATAAAAAGATCAACAGTTGCCAGAGGTTTGGGGGAAAGATGAATAGGTAGAGCATAGTACAGACTTGGGTGATTATGACATGTCCATATGGGCAACTTTACACATGTGTGAAGCAGAGGTATGTGAGAAATCTCTATACCTTCCTCTTGATTTTGCTATGAACCTAAAACTGCTCTTAAAAAAAATGAAACCAAGTCATATCAAGCCACATAGGACTGAAATGTGACAGAAAGAGGGATATTTAAATGGACAAGCTGAAAATATTTTTTCCAAGGTCAAATGTATAAAATGCCAGAGTGAAATACATTAAAATTACCATTAAATATCAAAAATATAAAGATTCTAGAGCCCTCTATGACTTCTACTGCTCCGTACCTGAGTCTGGATAGTCTGCTTTTTCAAATGAAAATTTTATAATTATAAGGTTTATTGTACATGATTTTTTCTACTTTATTCTACTTATATTGTCCTATTTTTTTCTGTCTTCAGCAATTTCACAGATCCATGCAAATGGCTGAAATTCAGGAGTCAAGAATTTTGCCATGGCGTATTTTCTCCAGTATTCCTTTTGTTTTTAAACCTTAGTGATACTCTCCGTAAACAGGCCTTTATAAAGACATATTCTCTGTCTGTCATGAAACAGGATTTTATAGACCTCTTCAACTTTGAAAAAGAAAATCTCACAGTTGACAAATTCACCTCCATAACTTAGAAGCCATTTACTCTTTAACAGCTTTCTGTTTCCTGGTATAAAATAATCCCCTACATGCTCCTTGGTTAAAATGCTGGCAACTGCCTGATTCATACCCACTTTTGTGTGACATTTCCTTATTTGACATGACTATTATGTATCAATGACTAATCAAAGCAGTAGGTAATTAGCAGTAAACAAACATAAAAAACTTCTTGCCTTCCAGGAGCTTACATTCCAGATGGGGAGACAGACAATAAAATTGGGAACAACTAATTAAGTGCTAAGTACCAAGTGATATCTGCAAGTGGTGAGTGCTAAAAACATTTTACAAGAAAAAAAGATCCTCAAACAATGGTGACTGTTTAAGGAGGACAGCCAGGGAAGATCTAATATGGGTGACTTAAGATCTGGAATAAGGAGATGTTTGAGATTTGACATAGATTTGAGCAGATTTAGTTACACATCAGAAACCATCTGACCACCAGCATCCAGCAGCCATTGGGTGAAAATGGAACAGTGTAAACCTAAGTACCCCCAATGGGGATCAAAGTCACAACTCTGGCCTCACCTGTTCCCTGTGTTAATACACCTCACCTGCCAGTTATGCCCAAGGAACTGGCCCCACAGGAGCTTCATCAGTATATTAAGGCTATGTGACCTGTGACTTGGCATATTTGAGGAAGCACAAAAGCTCACTTAATATTACATGTTCTTCAACTTCCCCCAACAGATCCAATTCCCCCCTAGATGTTATAGCTGAAAGTATAGTGGCTCCAATAAATATGTCAGTGAGTTCACTTTATACACTTTATCTTACGTAATCCTTATAATTAATCTCTGAGGTTGATACTATTTTCCTTTTACTCATAAGGATGCTAAGGCTCAGAAACACTAAGGAACGTCCCTAAGTGAACATGGTAAGAAAGTGGTCAAACCAGAATTCCTGCACAGGTCTAGCTTGACTCTAGAGTCTGTACTCTTAAGTATCACGCTTTATTCAATAACGTTGACTGTCAAGCACAAAAGAAACTTGGGTATTAATCCTGTCCACACTGAGGCCCGGAGAGAAAAAGTTATCTTCCAGAAACTCAAAGAAAGTCAGGAACAGAGTTTGGACTAGAAATCAGATGTACTCATCCTAACCTGGAAATATTTCACTACAAGTGAGGGTTATTTATTGCTATAATATAAAGTTCTGGGAAGAATAAACACCTGTCCCAGGAACCATTATTCCTTGGCAGGAATGATCACGACCTTCAGGTGAATATCCCATTCTTTCTTAAAATCTAATGAGATGTTATTTTCTTTGGAAAGCCATCATTGATACTTCAAGATACTGTTACTCTCTTCTTTCATTATATATTATTATCTTACCATATTAACTAAATCATAATATGTAAGCCACATGCCTTTATCTATTTTAAGACTGAGCTTCTTGGGAGTAATCACCACATCAAAAATCTTGGTATCCTTTGTGTATAAAAATAGGTATATAGCAAACAATAAATATTTCTGGAATTAATTTTTTTTAGAATTTCCATTTTCTTCAAAACTATGATTAATACAGTCTCCCAAGTTTTATTCAAAGACAACCAAAAAGAACTTTAAAGAAATTATACTGTCCACTGTTATTCAGTCAAGTATTTATTAAATAGGTAACTTTCCATGTTTTTTGGCATCATAAAAACCTAAATAAAGAAATATTCTCAATGAAATGCAATTTTTCCTTTAATTATTTTTATGGGAGACATTATTATTCCAAATTTAAGAAGAGACACCTTTTTGCAGTCTTACTCACTTGCCCTAGTACGATATACACCACTGAGAATATGCTTCTAGGCAAAAGATCCTCACCCAGCCCCATGAACAGAAGTTCTCCTGCATTATTGTCTGTCTCCATAGGTTTCTATTCACCTCAGTGCATTGCTAAGTATTGAAAGAAAAGAAAAAAAAAGACAAACCTACAATCAAGAACTCTGCTTCATGTTCCAAATCTTCCATTTACTTTCTAAAAGAATGTGTGTAAATCTCTCCAACATATAGAGCCCAGAAAAACTGGAATCAGAGTATGGGCTCAGTCTACTTCCTGGCAAAGTAGTGCAAATCAATTGAGCAATGCTTGTAAAAGTGCTTAGTTAGCTGTTAGATTAATCCTAGTTACTATTATTTGTTCTATTTTGCACAACATCTACCATCCTAATATCGGCCACCGTATTTTTGCTATTCCAAAGAATAATAAAACATAAATACAAGTGAAATATCATTTTATCTCAAACTTTAGATGAAATTCCCAAATGATTTACCTTTTATAGAATTTTATCTGGATTCATGATAGAGAGAGAAATTACTTTCCGCAGACAGATGCTGAATGAAATAATAAGCTTTATAATGGTTAAGTTACAAGTAAAAATAAGCATTTTGAGTTGGTAGGGTCCTCTTCCAGGGCCCGAGGTCTGTGTCTCTTTTACATTACTTTTGTGAGTGCTATTGGAGTTTACTGTTTTCTGATGAGGGTGTTTGGAGTGTTTAATTTGGAGGGCGTTAATGAGTATAAATGTGAACGTATTCCTTGATATGGGGCAAGAAAAATGTGGGGACCAGCAGTACTCCTGGCCCCCTACTCATCCCTCTCCTACTTATAACACAGTCAACATAAAGGCCCTTTGATAGCCACCTTGAAGACTAGTGAGGACAGAGGAAGCAACTCCATCCACTGTTCTTGCAGAAAGTTGTTGTCAGATCACTGAAACACTTTCTTTCTTTCTTTCTTTCTTTCGGGTTTCAACCCCCCCTTTTCTTTCTTCTTATTTTTCTTTCTTTCTTTTCTTGCTCTTTTTGCTTTTTTTTTTATTGTTCTTTCTTTCTTTTCTTTCTTCTTTCCGTTTTCCTTCTTCTCTTTCTTTTCCGTCTTTCCTTCTTTTTTTCCTTATTTTCCTTTCCTTCTTTCCTTCTTTCCTTTCTCCACGTTCCTTCTGTTCTTTTTCTCTTTCTCTATCTTATCTTTCTGTCCCCTTCTTTTGTTCGTTGTTTTCCCTTTCTTTTTCTTTCTGTATCTTTCTTTTTCTTTTTTCCTTCTTTGCCTTTCCCTTCTTCTTTCCTGCGTTTCTTCCCTTCTTTTCTATCCTCGTTTGCCCTTTCGTTTCCCTTCCTCCGTTTTCCTTCTTTCCTTCTTTCTTTCTTTCTTTCTTTCTATTTCTTTCCTTTCTTCTGTCTTTCTTTTCCTTCTTTCCGTTTCGCTTTCTTTCCTTCTTTCTCGTTCGCTCTTTCCTTCGTTTGTCTCTTTTTGTTCTTTTCCTTCCTTTTCTTTCCTTTCCTTCTCCGCTTCTTTCCTTCATTCCTTTCTTTCTCTTTCTTTCTTTCTTTCCTTTCTTCTTTCTTTCTTTCTTTCTTCTCTTTCTTTCCTTTCTTCTTCTTCTGCTTTCTTTCTTTTCTTTCTTTTCTTCTTTCTTTCTTTCTTCTTTTCTTTCTTTTCTTTCTCTTTTTTTCTTCTTTTTCCTTCTTTCCTCTTTCCTTCTTTCTTTCTCTTTTCTTTTCTTTCTTTCTTTCTTTCTTTTCTTTCTTTCTTTCTTTCTTTTCCTTTCTTCCTTTCTTCTTTCCTTCCTTCTTCCTTCTTTTTCTTTCTTTCCTTTCTTTCTTTTCTTCTTTCTTTCTTTTCTTTCTTTCTTTCTTCTTTGTCTTTCTTTCTTTTCCTTTTTCTTTCTTCTTCTTTCTTTCTTCTTGTCTTCTTTCCTTCCATTTCCTTCCTTCCTTCCTTCCTTCCGTTATCCTTCTTCTTTCCTTCCTCCCTTCTTTCCCTTTTCTTCTTTTCCGTTCTTTCGTTCTTTCCTTCTTATCTTTTCATTTTCCTTCGTTTCTTCCTTCTTTTCCTTCTTTCCTTCCTTTCCTTCTTTCCTTCTTTCTTCTCCTTGTCTCTGTTCGTTTCCTTCTTTCTTTTCATCTTTTCCCTCTTGTCTTTCTT